>NC_080767.1:43059588-44309588 GCF_020826845.1 Diceros bicornis minor
GCTCAGCCAGACTCTGTCGTGTGGCTTCCTAATGTGTGTTTCTGAAAACACTTAGTCTTCCTAATTGTCCTCTGTTTTGGCTGATAGTAAATGAGTTTGGGTTTTGTGAGCCCGCACCAGCTGGGGTGTGGGCAGGGCGCCTGGTGTTGGCTGGAGAGGAACCAGCAGAGCCACAGCAGATGGCTGGTCTGCGCTCGGCGGGCGGGCTCGGCGCTCTCCAGATCCATTGATGCAGCCGAGCGGGCCTGGGGCAGGCAGGAGGGAGCACCCCGTTTGTCTCTGATCCTGACGCCGCGTCTCAGGGCCCCCACCTTTCTCTTGAGGTAGGAGGACCGGGGTCCGCTTGGGCCCACTCGGGGTGGGGTCTTCTTGCCCCATCCAGATCCGTGTCGAGATGTGATGTGGAAGACCGGACATCGTTCCTGCTGACTGCCAGTCCCGACTGGTGGCTGGGTGAGTGGGGGACGCTCGGTGGAGGCCACCCTCTCCCTGGTCGGGGCCAGCTTTGGGGCCTCAGCCGATCCCCATGCGGGCTGGGCAGGCAGCTGGGATTGTTGCCTGGGCTCAGCTTGCTGTGTGACACCAGGGTCCCAGTGTCTGTGTTTGAGCTCCTTTGTCCTCCTGTGTGGGTGGTGGTCGGGACTACTGGCAAGGGGAACGAAAGGGAACGTGTGTGTGTGCCTGAGTGAGAGCGTGTGAGTGTGCGGTGTGGGGGCTGGTTGTGTGGTGTGTGAGTCAGAGTCGGTGCCCGTTCTCCCGACTGTGTCCCCCAGAGGCACCTGGATGTGTGATGAGTGTTTCTAGGATTTAGCATCGGGGGGAGACGTCTTCCTGGTTCTGGCCTGGTGGGTCCCCTGGGTGTCTGGCAGGGCTGGTGGGTGTGGGCCCCCCACCTGGTCATCTCACACATGAGCCAGGGGCTTCTGAGTCGGGCGGGGCAGATGGGCAGAGGTGGGCCCTCTTGTGCACACTGAGCCCACTCTGCACGCCCCGGGCACCGGGGTACCTGCCCGCCCTGCTGACGTGTCCCGTCTGCTTCCAGGGTCCCTGGAGGGCAGAGGCGGCAGTGCGCCGGCCAGGAGCACCCCATCGGACAGGGCAGAGCTGAGCTTCCTGGTGGACCCCGAGCCCGGCTCCCAGGAGCTCTTGGATGGCCCCCTAGAGCCGTGGGGCTCAGACGTGGGTGGCCCCGGCCTGGCCCTGCGGGACGAGGTGGACAGCCTCTTCCCTGAGTTTTTTACCTACTAGGCGGCTGGGGGCCCGCCAGGCTGCAGGGAGGGGTGCTCGGGGGCTTGTGTGGACGCTCGGGCATTTTATTATTTTGGGTTTAGGTTGCAGCTGTGCTGATCCGGGGCTGGCAGGGCTGCTGTGGAGTGGAGGCTGCATATTAAAGAGAAAGCGATTTTCCTGGAGGAGAGAGGACTTGTGTGTAGTTGACGTGATTCACTGGGCAGATGGCACCACTTCCGTTCAGGCTGCAGGCACCTGCCTGGGGTTTTGCTTCTGTGACATTCTGGGCCTCGTGGGATCCCTAAATAACGGGGCCTCGGGCGGGGGGGGGTGCGGGGGTGTGTCATAGACTGAGAGTTCTGTATCCCCTGGGACCGCTCTCCGGAGAGGTGGTTTGGGGTCCTAGCTCCTCGCGCTCATGAGGCTGGTGTGAGCTGGGGGCCTCGGGGCCCAAAGGGATCTGTCGGGAGGCCCTGGCTAGTGCTCTCTCTCCAGGCCTGGGTGCCTCAAGGGCATTCGCTGCTAGTGGCCCCTGCATTCCCCACACGGGGGGGGCGTTGGCCCAGGGCAGAGCCCACCTGGCTTCAGAGTTCTGGAACTCCCCCCCGCCCCGGTGGGCACAGCTCCAGGCCCAGCTGCTCCTGATCCTCAGGCTCCGGGGGAGGGCCGGTTATGGCAGGGGGTAGCCCAAGCCCCTGTGGACTGCGTTTCAGCCACAGTGGGGTGGGCGCCTGTCTCCGAGCCAGGCTCACCGCGGGCTCCCCCTGTTCAATCCCTTGCAGAGACACTGGGCTCCTGGCCCCTAGTGACCCCCCAGTGAGTGCTCTAGGGGTAGAAGGGTCTCTGCCCTCCAGGAGAGGAGGGTCTCCTGCATGTGGGCTCAGAGCCCCCTGCTACCCGCCCGCCCCACACCTCCACGCACCTCCACCCCCATGGCCAGAATGTTCTGTTCGTTCTCTGGCTGAGACTGCAGGAAAGGTGGGAGCAGCCGTGGGCAGGAGGCGGAACAGAGCCAGTGGCATCAGGAACCCTGCCCTGGGGGAACTGGAGAGGAGCTGGGAGGAGCCCCGGGGGGGTCCAGGTGGGTGCCCTGGGCCACCATCCTCAGGACCCGCATGTTCTCCCCTCCCCGTGGGCTTCTTGAAGACCCTGAGCAGAGCCGGGGTGTGTCTGAGGGAGTGCTGCCCTCAGGCCTGGGACTGAACAGAGCCGTGGTCAGCGGGCTGCAGCCCTGTTCCAGGAGCCCTGTCTGTGGAAGGGCCTCCACGGGCCTGGCTGCCCAGGTTCCAGAAACATTCCAGACCCTGAGAATGTGAGTGTGCGGGCGGGCTCTGGGGTCCATCCTTACTGTTCTGGCTCCTCTGGTTGTCAAGTCATACAGCCTGATTTCACGAGTGTCGCCTAAGAGACCATGTGTGCATCTGTTCGTGTGTGCGCGTGCCTGTGTTTGTGCCCGCCTGTGGATTGGTGTGCATGTATGCAGGCCAGTGTCTCTCCTCGGCAGATTGGGACTCTGCAGATCCTCGGGGTCTTAGCTCACTGGCCCCCACGTGCAGCCCCCAACTCTGCCCTGTGTCCCCTGCCCCTGCGGGGTGGAGACGATGAGCTCGTCCCCTGTTGCTGGTCTAGCGGGAGGTGGCTGAGCACAGGCTGTGGGTGTTCCCTGTCGGCGCTGCGGTGGGGCTGAGCGAGCACCCTGCCCTGCCGCACATGGAGAGCTTCTCGTTCCCCAGCCGGGAGGGGCCCCCAAGGCATTGCCCCCCAGGGCAGCATTGCCCTGCAGGGCAGCATTGCTGAGCTGTGTGAGCCCTGCTCTCCCACCTCAGAACAGATGAACAGGCTCTGCCTGGCGCCTCTGCTGGGGCCTGCTGGATGCGCTGTCTGTGGGAGGCCCCCAGGGTCTCTGGCCAGGCTGACCTGGACGAGCCGGGTCCTGAGCTCTGGGCAGCCCACTGTGCCGGCCTCACCCAAGTTCCCTGTGAGGGGGTCAGGAAGATGGGACTCGAGCTTGTTCAGAACTCTGAGGGAGGGGCAGATGGTGGGACCAGCCCTGACCCTCAGGCTCCCCACGGCAAGGTGAGGGACAGGATCCTCCTCAGGAGACAGGGCTCAACCTGTGTTGCCTCGAGCTAGTGTTGAGAAGGATCCCGAGGCCCGGTCAGGCTTGGGGCGAGAGCAGTGGTTGATTAAAGGCCGGCCCCGGGAGTGGAGGAGAGAGTCGGTGGCTTGGAGCTGCGGGGTTCCACTGGCCCGGCCCTGGGGGTTCTGTGGGCCCGACCTGCAGGCCTGAGGCTGTGGACACAGGCTTGTCTCGGTCTCTGCAGCATCCCGAGAGGGCGGGGTTCCCTCCCTGGGGCAGTGAGGGGCTGTGGGCTTCGGCTGTCTCTGGGCCCTCGGCTGTGGCTGTGGCTGCTGCTGGAGCTGGAAGGAGCCATGGGGGTTCAGGGAACAGCTGTCTTCCCACCACCACCACCCTCCTGCCCCGGCCCTGTTTGAACCGCAGGCCCGCTGTTGTTGGCCTTAACTGCGTTCAGGAGCGAGTCAGAAGCCTTCACGTCAGTGATGACCGGCTTGGTTTTGGGAGTTGGTTGGAGTGGCTTCAGCGTGACCTCCTCCTGAGTTCTCAAGGCGACCGTCTCCCTCCGCCAGAAGGGCCTGTTGCCTGGAAGTAGGACATAGTGGGTGCTGTCTGCACAGAGGAGACGGCCCAGCAGGACCCCAGACACCGTCAGGCCACACCCTCATCCTCTCCCTGGTCCACCCAGCCCTCAGCTCGGGACCTTCTTGTGGGGCAGAGTCAATGGCTAGGCCTGGTAGAGATCAGCTGGCTGTAGGGGCAAGCCCCGCCCTCAGTGCAGTTGTTGCTGGAGTCTGGGGTTTCTGAAGCCACTTTTGGAAGTGTGCCTTGGAGCCAGCTTAGCTCTGAAGACAGGACCGGGTCCCTTTGTCGTTAACCCGAGGCCCCCAGCCCTGCCTGCCTAGCCCACTGGGGGGAATTCGAGCTGGGGGAGTAAGCGGTGATGGTCCTGTCCATCACCCCCTTCTAGGCCAGGACTGGGCAAAGTGGCCGTGTCCACGGGCGGTTAGAATTGCTCTGCTGCTGTCTGCTGGTGGGAGGGAGTGTCCCTAGGCTGCCGGCGAAGCAGGGTCCCCAGGATGGGGAGGGGGCGTGGGCCCCCTGCGTTTCCTGGGGGCTCTGGGGTCCTGGGGTACAGCACAAGCTCAGAACAGGGACATAACCTATGAAGGAATCACACAAGAAGTGGATGGTGAGTAACTTGCAAACAGGTCTTGACGTCAACTGGATGTTTATTCAGCCCAAGAACTGTCCCAAGAGGCCATCTGGTGCCAGGCCAGGGCACCTGGCCTGGGGCTTGTTTCTCCAGAGTAAACCCAACCTCAGGCTGCCTCTTCCCCTCTCCTCCAGGTGCTCTGTTCCCCAGGAGGGGCCAGACCCCAACCGCACCAGACCCCCAGGCAAGGGAACGGGTGGGTGGGGGAGGGACCCACAGGTCCCGTGGCCCCCAGAGGGGACTCAGCTCAGCGTAGTGAGGGTGGAAGTGGAGGCCGGGATGGGACATGAGGAAAAAGAGCCTCCTGGGGAGAAAGGGAGGGAGTGGGGGCCGGGGGCTCTGGTGAGAGCAGCTTGTGCTGAGATGAAGAGACAAGAGGGAGACAGGGTGCCTCAAGACCAGGACCCGGACAGGCGGGACGGTAGCCTGGGCACTCATGGGGTGGACCGGCGGTTGGGGCTGCCCGAGGACCAGCGCTGGATGCTGCAAAGAACGTGGAAAGGACAGGCAGCGTGAGGGCCGCCCAGGTGGTCCAGCCAGGGGAAAGGTGCTTTCTGCCACCTTTGGAGGGAGAGACAGAGGCCGGTGAGGACGGAGGTCTGGAGCTCTGGAGCTCTGGGGCCATGCGAGTTGGCGGCAGGGCCATATGAAGGAGGCCTCAGCACTCTCAGGGGAGAAGGGAGACAGATACAGGTGGCGACACGGGCTTCTGAAGGAGGCGGCGGAGGTGGGGAGGGGGCCTCTGGGGGAGCACAGAGGGGAGCCAGGCAGGGTGGGCCCGGTCAGAGCTGCCCTGAGTGCTGAGGTATGGTCTGAGGTGGGACCCAGGGGTTGGGAGCCGTGTCCCAGCCGTAGGGGGCGGGTGGTTCCCTCCTCTGACCAAGGGGCAGTGTGGCGAGCTCCCCCTCATGCAGGGCTGACACAGATGTTGCTGCCGCATGGCAGAGCCCTCCAGGAGAGACCGTCTGGGGGCCCCTCAGCCCCTGGAGAGAGCCCCCTGCCCTGGGACAGGACTGGGCTTGATGCTTAGCCTGAACGTGGCGGCCTTGGGAGAGCAAAGGGGCTCGTCCACTCTGGGCCGGGGGGCTCCCCAAGGCTGGGATCCTGTGGAGAGGGAGTCTGGGGGGCTCAGGCTGGCCTCCTGGGCTCCGGCACGGGGTGGTGGGAGCCCGGGCTGGGCACTGGGTGCAGTGGAGGGCGCTGCAGTCGGGCGCCCGTCACGCTCGGGTGACTTGGGGAGGGATAGTGTCCCCTGCTGCCTGCCCAGCCACCAGCCCCGCCCTCGGGGCCTCAGCCACTGTCCTGTGGGGAGGACTCAAGCACGTGGTCAAAAGGGGCCTCTTGAGCTAAATGCAGCCTGGACTCGGGACGAAGCTGCACAGGCTTAGTGGGCGGCCCTGCCCAGAGCTGGTTGTTTCTGCCACAAGACCCCGCTGCCATCACCATCATGTGGCGAGCCCTGGGGCCGCCACTGCCCGCAGCCCCGAGACTGAGGGGCCAGAGTGGCTGTGGGGTCCAGCCTCACCCCCTCTCTGCACCGTCTCCTGTCATCGCCTCTGGACTGCGTCCTAGTGAACTCCTGTCTTCCCTGAACTGTGTGGATACGAGCCCGTGGTAGGCTCAGTCTCACCAGGAGGGTCCCCATCCCCTGTGCCCTGCGGCCCTGGCCCGGGGTTGGGGTGTCAGTGGGCACCTCCTGGCCGCCGTGAGGTCACCAGTTGGGCTCCTGGTCCGGGTGAAGCCCCCCTCCACCAATAAAGCACACTGGGTTGGGGGGCAATCATTTATTGGGGACACTAGGGAAGGTCTCCAGAAGGGTGGGCGCTGCTTCCCAGGGCGTGGGGTCAGCTGAAGTCTCCTTGGGTCAACCTTGATTTTCTGGTCCTTTGGGGACAGTGGCAGAGTGCCTGGGAGGTGTCCCTGTGAGTGGGAGGGGCACGCTGGGCTCAGGGCTGGGGGTCAGGGACAGAGGGGCTGATCTGCGGGAGGGGTGGGGGCACTGTCCCCAGAGCCAGTGGCCTGATGCCCCTGCTGCCCTGCACTGTCCTTGGGGTTAGGGACTGGGGCCGTGTGTTAGCGAGCAGCCTACTCTCCCACACCCCTCCTCCCACAGACCCCCCCCCCCCCCCCGAGCCTGCCCACAGGCCCCCTGCTGCCCCAGGCTGCCCGTGTCCGTCCTCCGGGGACTCGATGGGCGTCCCTGTCTTGGGTCCTGCCCGTGGCACTGGCATTTTGAATCTCTCCAAGCCGTCAGCTCCACGCTGGCCCGGCTGCTTCCCATGTGTGGAGCAGCACCCGGCCGTTTGCCCCCCGAGGGCCTCCCGTGCCCACCTGCCGCAGCCCCTGCAGGGTCAGAGGTCACCTACCTGGGCCCCATGGCCAGGGCCTACCTACTGGTGGGCGTGGAGGCAGCGATCTGTGGAGAGAGGAGCAGAGAGGAGCAAGGTGTGCTGAGCAGGCGTCTGGGCCGAGGCCCTCAGCCTCCTGAGGCTGGCGGTGGGGTGGGCACCTACCAGTCTGGGTCAGGTCAACGATGTTGGTCGAGTGGATCCCATGGGTTTTACAGTATTTTCTAAACATCCACAGGACGTCCGGGCTCACAGTAGGGGTCCGGCCTGTGGACAGAGTGATGGGGCTGTCCCTCTTGCTGGTCATTTGGGACAATGGGCAGTGGGTACTGGGGGCTTGGAGACTGCTCCGGATTTTCAGGGTGCAGGCGTGGTTGTGGGGACAGGTGCTGCTGTGACCAGGGTGGAGAGGTGTGCTAGATGGCTCCAGGCTGCGTCAGTGAGGAGTGAGGGCCCCATAGGGCTCGCTCGACATCGCGGGTGGGGTCCGGCCTCTCCTTGGGTCCCGGTCATCACATCCCCGTGCGTTTATTCCACGCTGGGATAGAGGGCTGAGGCCCAAGGAGAGTCCAGGTCCTTGACAAGCTGGCTTAAAGGAGAGCAAACCGATAGACACAGCTGTTTTGGGAAGGGCCGTGACAACAGGTGGGGACACACATGTGAAGATGTGCTCCAGCTGCACGTCCTGTGACCCCAGCCCTGAGAACCGACCCCACAGAGCAGAAGCAAAGAGCTTCGGGCCCAAGGCTGCTGGCGGCTCCCCACGAGGCAGCCACGGTGCAGTGACCGCCTGGCTGGTCAGCAGCCCCCCGAGTCCCCATACATAGACAGCTGGAGTATCGGTGGCGTTCAGTGGGATGGAGACGACATGAGAAGTTGTCCCCACACTCTTAAGTGCTGAGCCAGAACCCAAGGCCTGGGGACAGCCAGTGGTTCCTGGACATTTGGACCTTGAGGGCCAGTACACACCACCCAGCCAACCCTGCAGTTTTGGGGGCCCAGCACAGGGTTGCCAGCCTGCACGTTTACTAAGTCAGGTCGTCTTAACAATGCTACCTGCAGCGGGTTGAACTGGGTCCCCCAAAGGGATGTGTCCAAGTCCTTAGCCCCGGAAGCTGGGAAGGGACCTTATTTGGAAACAGTGTCTTTGCAGGTGTGATTAAGTTAAGGTTCCTGGGATGAGGAGATCATTCTGGATTCGGGGCTGGTCCTACATCTAAGGACAAATGTCTTTTAAGAAAAAGAGGAAGATCTGAGGCACAGAGAAGCCACATGAAGACAGAGGCAGAATGTGGGGTGAAGTGGCCACAGCCCAGGGCTGCCGGGGGTACCAGGAGCTGGGAGGGGCAGGAGGGACCCTCCCCTGGAGGCTTCAGAAGGAGCTGGGAAGGAACCAACCACGCCAGCCACACCTTGATTCTGACCCTAGCCTCCGGAACCCCTGTGGCCAGCGAAATCCAACCAACAGCCCTTACATTTTTCAGGCCCAGTGTGAGGTCGCCAGTCTATACTTTTCCTAAATTACAGACATTCTAACAAGCCACCGTGTCCCGACTCTGCCATTTCACAGAGAAAGGACACTTCATCCCCAAACCCAGGGCCCCGTCATCTCCCAAGGGAGAGAGAAAGGCATTGTACACGGGGCCTCATCTGTCACTCTCGTTGTTCCTGGAGACCAGGCCCCTCTGGGGCGGCAGCAGCCCCAGAGGGTGTGGGGGAGGTGGATGTGGGGCTATGTGGGTCTGCAGCCATTTGCGCCCGCTGGCAAGATGCAAGGACGCGCTCAACCTTCACTCTTCACTTGGGAGTCGATGCAATCGGAAGTTTTCTTAGAACTTTCCTTAATGTTGTCTATTTTTGATTCTCAAGAAGGTGAGAAGGTGGAGGTTTATCTGAGCTGCTGTCTGCTGGCATGTGTGTGTTTCTCATGTGTTTATCTGTTATTTATGACTCTCCTGTTTCCAGGTGGCCTCGAGGCAGCTGGGGTCCCTCTGTCTCCTGCCAGCTCTGGCTCAGTGTCCACCCTGGGGACAGGCAGGGGGCTGGGGGGTGGGGGGTGGGATGGAGTCTGTGTGTGAGTGCCGCTGGCTGGGGGGGGTCTCTGGGAGGGGGCCACTTACTGAAGAGGTTCACCACCATCATCTCCTTCCCGTGTTTCACGCTGTGGGTGCAGAATATGGCGAAGTGCTGGGGGTCTACTTTCTCCAAGAAGATCTTCTTGTGACCGGAATCTGTGAATCGGGGGTGGGGTGGGACGGGAGGTGAGGGGGTGTGAATTCTCTACCAGGCTAGAACCGGACCCTGGGACCACTCTCATCCCTTCTGACGACTTGCCCCTCGTGACCAGCCGGGCCCCAGGCAGGGGCGGGACTGGGTGCAGACCTCCACCCTTCCCAGACACCTCCGGCAGCCCCCCCCCCCCGGCAGACAGTACCCTCAGGGGTGCCGTGGCCGGCCGGGGGACACTGTCCTGTGAAGCAGGAGGCTGAGCTCCTGGCCGTACTCCACTCTGAGCTCCCTGGGGGCTCCCCGCTCCAGGCTGGACAGCACTGACCGTTTGTACTTACGGTTCACCGTGTACTGAAACTTCTTTCCGGTTTTATTCGCCGTCATTGTAGTCGGGACACACACACCCTTTACCCTGGGGAGGGATGACAAGCCCCCTTACACCCTGGTGTCCAGAAGGCGTGGCTCGGGCATTCTCCCTGGAGCCCCTCAGTGGGACTGGTGGGGCTCGGCCACACTGGACCTCAGACACTTGTGTCCTTGCCCTGCCCCACATCGCCTCTGGCCTTCAGTGTCCCCCCTTACCCTCCAACACCCGAGTACAAGGCTGCGAGGTGGGCAAGGGGTGGGGGCGTTGGGGTCTCACCTGGGCCTCGGCCCCGTGGGGCGCCCTCTTCCCAGACTTACTTTCTGTGGACGTGCAACTGCAGGCTCTTAGGGGTCACCTGGATGTTGTGGATGAAGAACTTCATGTCCGTATCCTTCGTTATGAATTTTGGTTCGTTGGAGGCCATTGCTACTGAGAACCATTTGCCCTTGACCTGCCAAGCAGAGATGGGTGTGCTGGTTCAGGTGAGGGCGCAGCTGGGGGCTGGAGGGGCGCCCTGTCCTGTCCCCACTTGCCCCTGCCCCCAGCCACCTTCTCCTCCCTCTCAGATGCCTGAGGCTGATACCAGCTTCTCGTCGAAGTTGGGGTCCCCAGGGCCCTTGTGCAGGGCCTGGAGGCCGCCAAGCAGAGTCAGCCCCATGGCCAGCAGCAGGAGGCTCATGGTCAGGCAGCAGTGGCCGAAGGAGACCAGTGGCGCCTCAGACAAGGGTCCAGAGCCCGTGGTGGTGGCTCTTTTGTCCCCGGCCAGGAGAGGGTTCCTGGCCACGTGGCGGGCTGTCACTGGTCCCCTCCCGTTGGCCACAATTACCCTCTATTTGTTGAGGCTGCGGCTAACAATGGCCACTTTGCGACTGGTCCACAAACCCCCTGCCCATCCGTGTTGGCAGTCATGCTGTTTCCAAGAACAACAGGCTGCGCCCGCCTGGGCTGGCGTCCAGGATCCTCGTGTTCCCACCGGTAATTGAGTCACGAGCTCCTTGCTGACGTGGCAGACCTTGCGGCCTTGAGGTCTCTGGATGGCCACCAAACGTTTGTGTGGCTTGGATGTGGTGTTCCGGGACTCAGCAGGTGGTCCCGGGGAGCCGGAGCACTCGATGCCGCACTGGGAGCCACCAGCCCTGGTTTTAGGGACCCTGTCTGCTCTGTGAAACAGGCTTGGGCCACACTGCCGGGCCCCCTCAGGGCACTGCCCAACTGGGCAGAGCAAGGCGAGGCCTCGGTCCTGGGAGGGAGGGCCGGGAGCCAGGTGTGCCCCCAGCTCAGCTCTGGTCTGCTGGGTGACTGGAACTGGCTTCATTCTGAACTCCTTGAGCTGCACAGAGACCCGCAGGGCCAACGGGCACAGAGCAGGCAGGCGCTCCACAGCCAGCCCCGCCCCACGGGCCTGTGTCCCTAGGTTCTCTGAGCTTCAGCGTTCTCTTCTTGAAAGTGGCTGTGAGGACTCTACGCCTGCCTCCTTGTTTCTAGACTCCTTGAAGGTGCTCATGTGGGGTCCCCCATCTCCAGCTCCCTCTGGCCTCCACCGAAGCTGCGGCCTCATCCCGTTCACTTAGCTGCTGTCTTCCCTCCCCTCTCCCTCCCCCTGCAGTACCTTCTCATTGAAGCCGCTGCACCTGATACAAAACCCCACAAGCATAGTTACGAGAAAGGACATTACACGTCACACTCACCTGGGAATGTAGGCCCAAGACCCCAAATAAACCTGATACAACGAATCCAGCAACATATGAGAAGGATGATCCATTACAACCTAGTGGGGCTAAATCCAGAAATGCAAGGTTGGCTCAGCAATTGTGAATCCATCAGTGCATTTGATCACATTAATAAGTGGAGGAAAAATCCTGTGGTCGTCACTGTAGCTGCAGAAAAGGTGTTGGATAACATTCAGCAACTATTTATGATAAAGACTCACAGCACTCTAGAAATAAAAGGGAACTTTCTTCATCTGATTAGGGGGACTACAAAATACATAGAACACCATCCTACCTCACGGTGAGGCATCAACACCTTGCTAGCTGGATCGAGAACATGGTCAGGGGGCCACTGCCACCACTGCCCTTGAACGTGGCGCTGGTCCTTCCAGGGAGGGAGGGAGAAGTGAAAGCCAGAAGGATTTGCAAGGAAGTGATGAACCTGAGGTGTTTGTAGATGATATGATTGTGTGTAATGAGTATCCAAGATAACCTGCAGATGAATGATTCAGATGAATACGTGAGTTTAGGAAGGTGATCTTAGGAAGGATTTATAGACAGAAATAAACTCATTCTATATGTGAGCAATGCATAATTAGAAAATGAAATTTAGAGAGACTTTATTTGCAATTCAGTAAAAAAAAAATCAAGTAACTAGGAATAAATCCAACAAAAATTGTGCAGCCTTCTGCACAGAAAACTATAAACTAGTATTGAGAAATTAAGACAAACTAAACTTCGTATGCCATGTACATGGATTAGTAGTCTCAATACTATAAAAATGTCCATTCTTTCCCTAAGATCAATAGGATCCTGATCCAATTCCAACAGGGTCCCAATTCCAATAGTATATGTGTCTTGTGGAACTTTACAAGCTGATTCTAAAACACGTGAAGATGCTGAGACTTAAAAATGGCCAAGACACTCCTGAAGTTCAGTTTGGAAGATTTGCTCTGCCAGACTTCTGTTCTTATGTAAAGCTTTAGTAATGAAGCCAGGGTGGCGTGGGTGCAAAGCTGAGAAAGAAATGAACGGAAGGACAGGAGAGGGTGGAAACAGACCCTCCCGTGCACGGGCACTTTTCACGGTGAAGATGGCTCTGCAGAGAAATGGGCTAAAGGACAGTCCTTTTAGTATCCGGTGCTGGGTCAGTACCCAGGATGCAAGTGAACCTGGCCCCTTCCCTTACACCAAACACAGAGATCCACTCCAGCAGTGTCTGACTTGAATTGTGCCCCACCGAGTGCTGGGCTGAAGTTCCAACCCCCGGGACCTCAGGATGTGACCTTGTTTGGAGGTAGGGCCTTTGCAGATTTAATCAAGTTAAGATGAGGTCATTAGGGTGGGCCAATCCAATATGACTGGTGTCCTTTTATAAAGGGGATTTGGACACAGATACGCGTGGGGAAGATGTGAAGATGGCCAAGCGACCGCAGAGCAGACGTTGGAGGGGTGTGGCCACAAGCCAGGGGTTGCCGGCAGCCCCCAGCAGCCTCCGGAGGGAGTGCGGCCCTGCCACACCTAGACCGGGGACTTCTGGCCTCCAGAACGGGGGGTGGGGGGTGGGGGGGGCGTGGGGGGGTGAGGAGGGCGGGGGGAAATGGGGGAGTGGGTGGTGTGGGCAGACTTCTTGTTTCAGCCCCCAGGCTGTGGTCCTTTGTTACAGTAGCCACAGGACGTTGCTCAAAAGGCAGGATATGGCCAAAGTCCCCACAGGAACAGGAAGCACCCCCAAAGGGGTAACTGAGGAGAGTTTGGGGAAAGAATTCCTGATGAAGTTGTAGGAAGATTAGGAGAAACTGAAAAGGGGAGCAGTTACTACCCTGGGCTCGAGGGCCGAGGGGAGCAGTTGGTGAATCGCTGAGCTGCAGCTGGAGGCAGGGCCCCCGAGAAGGACACAGCCCCGAGGGACGGAGCAGGGGGCTCTAAGTACCCCAGACCCTCGCTGCTGTTCCCTGCAGGACCTTCCTTCACCGGAGACCAGCTGGAGGCCGCTGGTTGCTGTAGCCGTAGGGACACGGGTGGAGAGGGTGGAGGGTGGATCTACAGGAAAAAGCAGAAATGTCAGCACAGCAGATTCTCCATTCGAATGTGAAAGACAAAACGACCGAGCTTCTGTACCAAAAGAGGGTGTCAGAGCGTGTCTCATGACCTTGAAGAGAAAGCCTGCTAAGACAGGATCACAGACACTGTCCATTGAGGAGAAGTCCGCTAAATTGGACAGTGTGGAAATTAAGAGCCCCTGTTCATTGCAAGACGCAATTAAGTGGGTGAAAAACTCAGCCCCAGGGCGACAAAGATAAACTACCTGTATTACCAGCCAAGGGCTCCTATCTGGAATGTAGAAAGAACACCTACCAATCAACAAGATAAAGACACTCCAGTAGAAAAACCGCCAAAAGCCTTGAGTTGTCGCTCGACAAACAGGCTATCTGATGGCCCAAACCGTGAAAAGGTGTTCAACCCCATTAGTAATCAGGGAAATGAAAATTCTAATGAGATTCCACAACACCCCCTACCCCCCAGCGCCCCAGAATGACTAAAAATAAAATGACTGACCACACCAGGCATGACGAGGACTCGGAGGAGCGTGAACTCAGGTGCTCCGGGGGAGGGATGGCGGTTGGTCCAAAGATGTTGGAAAGCCGCTTGTGTTGCCTGCTGAAGACCCTGGATGTGCCTGTGCTCTGCTGGGTGTGTCCGCACGGAGACGTGTGCACAGGGGGCCCTAGAGAGCCGAGCTGGAGGCAACCTGGTGTCACCAACACAATGGACAAGGATGTTGTGGGACAGTCACACGATGACTCACGGCTGCAGTGGACCAAGGGATGACTCTCAGAGACAGAAATGAAAGATCAACAGAACCGAAAGGCCTGTCAGTAGTCAGAATCATGCCTGCCTGTGGGGAGGTGGGGGAACAGGTTGGGGTTCACGGGGGACTCCTGGGCAGTGCTCACGCGGAGTTTGCTGTGATAACTCCCTGAGTTGCACTCTGACCTTCTGCCCTTTTTGTGTGTTGTACCGAAATAAAAAATAAGTAAAAAGAAGGCAATATGTTGATTTGATAGCTGTTTCCCTAGAGACTTTCTGGGGCCTCCAAGTCCCTAGGCCCCCAGGATAAGGGTGAGCTTGAGGCCCAGAGTGGATGGCTGGACAGGCGAGAGAGCAGCCGCCCGAGCCAGAGGGAGCTTCGTTGAACCACTCCCGGGCGATGGGTCTGCAGGGCTGCCTCTCAGCCGCGGAGCGCTTTGGGAACAGAGAGTGGCCGTTGCTGGTCTGTGCCTCTCCTGAGTTTTCTCTGTGCACACACCGTCCTTCCACAGCCTCACCTGGAAAGCGGAGCTTGTGCCGAGGAGAAAGCGCAGAGCTTCCACGGCGTCCAGGTTGGGGCGCTGTCTGCTTTGGAGCCCGGAGCCCCTCTGCCCCTCCTTTGACAGGCACTCATCACCAGCAGCTGCTGAATTTTGTGGAGCGTCTTTCTGCAGTGGCTGGTGGCGGGTGGAGCTTCTGAAGGCACTGGTCTCCCAGGAGTCTGGGGTGCGGCTGGTTACCGGGGGCTCCATGTGGGGAGGGTGCAAGCCCCAGCTGGGCCCAGCAGAGGGAGACCCTGGCCTTGGGAGGAGCAGCACGAACGTGGGCAAAGGCCTCAAGGGTGAGGGCCAGGTGGCATTAAGTACACTCGCCATGCTGTGCCACCATCGCCACCATCCACCTCCAGAACACTGTTGTCCCCCAAACAGAAACTCTGTGCCCGTCAGCAGTCACTCCCCACCCCGCCTCCCCCAGCTCCTGGGAACCACTCATCTACTTTCTGTCCGTGAATTTGCCTATTCTAGACATTTCACACAACATGTGGCCTTCTGCACCTGCCATTTCCATGCAGCAACATGTTTTCAAGATTCGTCACGGCGCAGCGAGTGTCAGAGCTTCGCTCCTTCTCGTGGCCCAGCGACATTCCATTGTCTGGATGGACTATGTGTTGTTGATCCATCATCTGTTGATGGGCACTGGGCTGTTTCGACCTGTGGGCAGCAGTGAACCTCGCCAGGAGCACACCTGCGCGGGTGTCTGAGTACAGTTCTCATTCCTCTCGGGGACACACCTGGGAGTGGGATTGCTGGGTCGCATGGAAACTCTGTTTCACGTTTTCAGGATGTCTGGACTGTTTTCCACAGCGGCTGCACCTTTTACGGCCCCCCAGCTTGCACGAGTCAAACAGGGAAAGGTTAATATCAGGGCTCACTGACGGTTGAAGATTTGTTCTAAGGTGGAGAGAACTGAGGCGCTCCAGGGCCGAGGGCAAGCTCGGGGGAAGGAAGCCCCGGAGGCCCCGCAAGCACAGTCTGGGTGTGGAAGCTCGCTGGGCCTCCTGGGCCAGAGCTGGTCCAGTCTGTGGGCCGAGGCTGGTGGGCAGGGAACCGGACTTAAAATGTGCTGGGTGGACAGTGCTGAGTGACGCCTGTGGACCACAGGCAGCCGTGGAGCGGGCGGGAGAGAGCCCTTCTCCCTCCTGCAGACCCCTGGTGCCCTCACCGCCATGCCTGACATTGGGTGAAGGAGCGACGCTTGCAGGGTCCAGCCCGGAGGCAAGGCTGGGCTTGGGGCTGGCGGGCAGTGAATCCATCAGCACACATCGTTTTTGCTGAGGCAAGGGAGGTTTTCTTCTGAATTCCATGTTCTTTCCAAGAACAGCGAAGCTTTCTGTGGATCATCACCCAGCTTTGGCTTCTGTCTGGGGACAGAGTGTCCCTCTCCTGGTCAGCACGGACCCGAGCTCGTCCACAGTTTGCCCAAGGGATGAGCTCTGGGAGGACCAGGGGTCTGGCCAGATCGCCTGTGAGCAGCACTGAGAAGACGGCTCTGACCGGGGCTCAAGCCAGGTGCCAGGACCTGACGCTGTGGGATTTGGGTTAGGGCAACTGGGTGATCCTTCAGTGTATGAGTGTCCTGTCGCTGCCAGGACAAATGACCACAAACCACTGGGTGGCTTAAAACAAGGCAACTCTACTCGTTGAGAGTTCTGGAGGCCAGAAGCCCCCAGTGAGCATCACTGCGCTGAAACCACGCTGTCACAGGGCCCCGCTCCCTCCTGAGGCTGCAGGGGAGGGTCCTTCCTGCTTCTGTCAGCTCCTGGTGGCTCCAGGGTCCCTGACTTGTGGCCGCATCCCTCCAGGCTCTGCTCCATCTCCCTGTGGCTTCTCTGCTGTGTCTTTTCTCCTTTTCTCTGGTCAAGTCTCCCTCTGCCTCCCTTTTCTAAGGACACCTGTGATGGCATGGAGGGCCCCGCGAGTCATCCAAGACGGTCACCCCAATCACATTGGCACAGTCCCTTCTTCCGGAAAAGGTCACATTCACAGTTCCAGAGATTAGGCTGCGGACATAGCTTTGGGGGCCCCCACCCGGGGCTGTCCCCTGTCCCTGCGTC
The DNA here is from genome assembly GCF_020826845.1 of Diceros bicornis minor. Taxonomy (NCBI): domain Eukaryota; kingdom Metazoa; phylum Chordata; class Mammalia; order Perissodactyla; family Rhinocerotidae; genus Diceros; species Diceros bicornis. The sequence goes on from NC_080767.1 coordinate 43,076,190, forward strand.
TTGCCCTTCAGCCCCATGGCCTTGGTGGGCTGTGTGAGGCTGTATTGGTCAGGCCAGGCCCAGCTAAGCCGAGTGACGACCAGCCCCAAAGCTCAGTGACTTAAAACACCAGAGTTTATCTTTCAGTCACACTGCTTGTTCAGCGGAGGTCGGTGGGGGCCAGTGGGGGCCCCACTCCATGGTTCTCAGTCCTGAGACCTGGCCACCTGGAATCTTGCTGGTCTTGTGGCAGAGGAAAGAAAGTGTGTGGCACATGCCCTGCACCCTCAACTTCTGCTCTCAATGCATCATTCAGAGTCGCTTGGGCAAGGTGACCCAAGGACGCCTGGAACCAAGAGAGCTGGCACCATGGGCTGGGGGTGGTGGACCAGAGACACTTGTGGTGGAAATGGGGCAGTTGGCTCCCCACTTCGAGGTGGGACCGGGGCCATGGGGTCAGGGTCGGGGTTCTAAGGCCCTCCCCACATTGAGAGTCTGAAAGGCTCGGGTCTCTGGTTCCGTGTTTCAAGCTGGAAGGCATTTTAGGGACCTGGTGCATGCAAGATGCTGGCTGGTGCCTTCAGGACCCCTCACTTCTTGAGGTCTTGGCCCCCCTTCAGAGTGGCTGCCCATCTCCCTCCTGCTCCCCTGAGGTCCTGGTGGAGGTGGGCTGGGTGGGTCCTGGTGGAGGTGGGCTGGGTGGGACCCCTCCCTGTTACCTGGCCTGGGTAGGATGCCAGGACCCCTGCAGCTCTGGAAGCAGAGCGGGCGCCGAGGCCCTAGGTGCTGTGTGCTGGCTGCAGGGAGGGTCCTTTGCTGGGCCTGTGGCTGGGGTCCTCCCTGCTCGGGAATCACCGTGTGCCAACAGGTGGGCACCGAGGACCCTGGCCTGTGCCCCGCCACATTCGGGTAAGCGCTGGCCGTTCCTGCTGCCTCCGTCTGGCAGAGATACAGGGCCCACTCAGCCTTTCCTGGTTTTGTGGGCTAAACAGTTTGTCCCTAAAATTCAGGACCTCAGAGTGTGACCTTGTTTGGATAAGGGCCTTTGCAGACGTAGTGAAGGTAAAGATCTCGAGACGAGGCCCTCCTGGATTGGGGGGGGTCCTACATCCAATAATGAGTGTCCTTATAAGGGTCAAGAGGAGAGGACACAGAGACAGACGGAGGAAGAAGCCGCGTGACAGCGGAGGCGGAGATTGGAGAGATGCAGCCACAAGCCAGGGACGCCCAGGACGGCTGGCACCACCAGGAGCTGGAGGGAGGCAGGGGGCAGATGCTCCCTCAGAGCCTCCAGAAGGAGCCGGCTCTGCCTACACCTGGATTCAGACTCTGGCCTCCAGACTGTGAAGGAGTAAACGCCTGCTGTTTTTAGCCCCTGGTTTGTGGTGCTGTGCGACGGGGGCCCTGGGAAGCCATGTACCTGGCAGTAGAGTCACGAGGTGCAGGGTCGTGTGACCATTTCACTGGCATCGGCTTGCTGAATACTTTCCCATTTTTACAGATGTGGAGACTAGGCTTGGTGGGTCACTCAAGGTCACTCCAGGAGTGACGGTGATGGGTCAGGGTCCCCGCCATTGTCCCCAGGTGTGGCGCTGGCTTAGCTCTCCTCTCCCCTAGAGAGGGTGGTCTCCACAGGTGGCCAGGGGCTGTGGTTGCCCTGAGGCTCCGGGGCTCAGCTGGCTGGCTCTGCCCTCATTCTCGTCCCAGGGCAGGTCTCCTGACGAGGACAACGTGCTTCTAAGAGGTTGATTCCTAACTGCTCTTGCGTCCTGGGGAAGGCCTGGGCATCTCACACCTTCTCACAGGGGCCCGGGCGCTCTTCAGACATGGAGCTTTTACACCCACCACTCTGAGTCTGTCCATGGGTGTCCTCCTCGTTGGGGTCCCCGTGGGGAGTGCCCTCCCCCGAGAAAGGGTCCTTCCGAGCAGGCACTTCGGCAGCGATAACCATCAGCCCAGTGCCCAGGGCAGCAGCAGCCAGGTCTTGGCAGTTCCACAAAGAGGTTCCTGAGATGCTGATTTTCAAGAACAAAAGCCGGCGATGCAGTGGCTGCTTCCTGGAACAGACCAGTGCCCCCAGCCTCCGGCCTGGGACCAGTGGGCCACGCACCTGTGTTCCCTGCCCTCGTGGGAGGCGTGGACGTTGACGTCTTCATCCTTGTCCTGGGGCCCAGGTGACTTCAGCCGGCTGAAGTGCCCCGGTGGCACTTTCTGGGCACGTTATGTCAATGTGTCTGATTGGCTTCATTCACCTTCCAACCTCCATGGAGATCCAGGTGCCAGGACACCACTGAAAATACCTGGTGGTCAGTAGCTGTTGAATGCCCCAGCACAGCTGTGCAGCAGAAGGCGGCCCACCCTGGAGCAGGTGGTCAGGCTGAGGCTGGACCACACTGGGGCAGATGGTCAGGCCGAGGCTGGCCCACCCCGGGGCAGGTGGTCAGGCAGAGCCTGGCCCACCCCTGGGCAGGTGGTCAGGTAGAGGCTGGCCCACCCTGGGGCTGGCAGTGGGCCTCCTGCAGGTGGTCATCTGAGTGGCCCTGCGGTTTCCCCAACAGCCCATGGTCCCTGAGATCCACCCTGGGGCTCTTGCCCGCCTCCATGTTTCAGGTTAGCAGAGTCACAGGACCTCGGTTGTCCTCCCCTCCTCCCGCCCTGCAGTGCTGGAGACTGGGCTGCGGAATGTCACCTTGCCGCCCATCTGGTCTTGTGTCTGCAGGTGGGTTTTCCCTGCTAGTGAGTCATTTCAGGATGGGAGTTACATACCCTGCAGTCACTAGCTATCCTTCTGGAAGTCTTTGATTGACTTCTGACCTTGCTGTTTCTTTGGAGGTGCATGTGTGTAAGTAAGTGTGTGCAGACCTGCAGAGTGGCAAAGCCGCTCACAGGGTGGACACGTTAGGCAGAGAAAATGAAGACTTCAACTTTTCCTTATGAACTCCTACCACCAAGGTGCAAGGGGCTCCTGTGCCTCACCCAGCGCGGCCGCGTGCACTGCGTGGTCTCTGCGTTCAAGCCGTCCAGAGGCCCTGCATGGAGCCCCCCGCTGCTCACTCCTGCAGGTGTCACCACCCTAAATTACTGGAAGCATTCACTTGCTTTTCCTTATATTTTTGCCACCTCATTTGCATTTCTAAGCACCACACTTTCATTTTATCTGCTTTGAAATTTATAGAAACGGTACCACACAGGGCATACTCTTCTGTGTCTAGCTTTTGTTTAGTGAAATATTATGTTTGTATGATTCATTCACGTTACTTGTTCAATTAATTGATTTATTTTTTATTGTGGTAGAATATACATAACAAAATTTACCATCTTAACCATTTTTAAGTGCACAGCTCAGTGGCATTCAGCACATTCTCATTGTTGTGCAGCCGTCCCCACCATCCGTCTCCAGGACTCTCTCCTCTTCCCGAACTGAAGCTCCGTCCCCATTAAACACTCACCCCATCCCCTCCCCTAGCCCCGGCACCACCATCCACTTCCTGTCTCTGTGGGTTTGGCTCCTCCAGGGACCTCAGATGAGTGGAGTCCCACAGGATTTGTCCTTTTGTGTCAGGTTCATTTCACTGAGCACAAGGTATTTAAAGCTCATCCATGTTGTAGCATGTATCAGGATTTTCTTCTTTTTTATGGCTGAATAATATTCCACATCACATTTTGTTTATTCCTTCATCTGTCCATGGACATGTGGGTTGTTTCCCCCTTTGACTGTTGTAAATGGTGCTGCTCTGAACATGGATGTACAGGTGTCTGTTTGAGACCCTGCTTTCACTTCTTTTGGGTGTGCACCCAGAAGTGGAATTGCTGGATCAAATAGTAATTCTGTGTTTAATTTATTGAGAAACTTCCTTACTGTTTTCCACAGCAGCTGCACCATTTTACTTTCCTGCTGGCAATAAGTGAACCAGGGTTCCAGTTTCTCCGTGTTGTCACCACCACTTGTTTTCTGGCGTGTGTGTGTGTGTGTTTTGTTTTTTTATATAACAGCCAGCCTAATGGGTGTGAGGTCATATCTCATGGTTTTGATCTGCGTTTCCCTAATGATCAGTGATGGTGAGCACCTTTCATGTGCTTACTGGCGGTTTGTACATCTTCTTTGGAGAAATGTCTATTCCAGTCTTTTGCCCGTTTTTGAATTGGATTGTTTATTTTTTTTTACTGAGTTATAAAAGTTCTTTATATTATGAATATTAATCCCTTGTCAGACATAGGATTTGCAAATATTTCCCCCCATTCCATAGGTTGCCTTTTCACTCTCTTGATAGTGTCCTTTGATGCACAGAAGTTTTTAATTTTGATGTAGTCCAATTTATCTATTTTTTCTTTTAATGCCTGTGCTTTTGGTGTCATCGCCAAGTAATCATTGCGAAATCTGATGTCATGAAGATTTCTCTCTCTGTTTTCTTCTGAGTTTTATTGTTTTAGCTCTTAAGTTTGATCCATTTTGAGTTAATTTTTGTATATGGTCTTAGGTAAGGGTCCACCTCTGTTCTTCTGCGGGTGGAGAGCCAGTTTCCCAACACTATTTGTTGAAATGACTGTCCTTTCCCCATTGAACAGCCTTGGCACCCTTGTTAAAGGCCATTTGATATATGTGAGGGTTTATTTCTGGGCTCTCTATTCTATTCCATGATCTACATGTCTGTCTTTATGCCAGGACCACACTGTTTTAATTTTATTTATTTAATTTTTTCCCCCCAAAGCCCCAGTAGATAGTTGTATGTCATAGCTGCACATCCTTCTAGTTGCTGTATGTGGGACGTGGCCTCAGCATGGCCGGAGAAGCAGTGCGTCGGTGCATGCCCAGGATCCGAACCCGGGCCGCCAGCAGTGGAGCACGTGCACTTAACCGCTAAGCCACGGGGCCGGCCCCAAGGACTACACTCTTTTGATTCCTCTAGCTTTGTAGTAGGTTTTGAAGTCAGGAATCGTGAGTCTTCCAGCTTTGTTCTTCTTTTTCAAGATTGTTTTGGCTATTTAGGATCCTTTGAGATTCCATATGAATCTTAGGATGGGCTTTTCTATTTCTGCAAAAAAACCACCTTTTTGATTTTGGGAGAGATTGCATTGAATTTGGAGATTGCTCTGGGTAATACTGACGTTTTAATAATACTAAGTCTTCCAATCCAGGAACACGAGATATCGTTCCATTTATTTAGGTCTTCTTTAATTTGTTTCAGCCATGTTTTGTAGTTTTCAGTGTACAAGTCTTTCGTCTCCTTGGTTAAGTTTATTCCTAAGTATTCTATTCTTTTTGGTGCTGTTGTAAATGGAATTGTTTTATAATTTCTTTTCAAATTGCTCATTGTTAGTGTACAGAAATGCAGCTGATTTTTGTGTATTGATTTTGTATCCTGCAATTTGTTTATTAGTTCTGAATTTGTTTATTAGTTCTAACAGTTTTTTGTGGAATCCTTAGCGTTTCCTACACGTAAGATCCTGCCATCTGCAAATAGATAATTGTGCTTCCTCCTCTCCAGTCTGGACGCTTTTATGGATCCATCACGTTATCCTGTCTGTTACAGAGAGTGGCGGTTGGTTGATCCTCACTGCTGGATCGTGGCCCTTCATGTCACCGTCCTAGACTCACTCATCCATTCTGCTGTCAGTGGACTTTCCGCTTCCTTCTGCTTTTTGACTACTACCTGTGGAAGTCCTTTAATGACGTATAATTCCATTTATTTAGGGGCCAAATACTAAATATTTAGTACTAGGTACTAAACAAATATTCAGTACTAAATACTAAATAAAAACCTAAATATTTAATTAAATACTTAGGAGCAGAATTGCTGGCTCATGAGGAGATGTGCTTCCAGTGTTACCAAAACTTTTTCCAAAGTGGCTGTACCATTTGGCATTCCCACCAACAACAGCTGAGAGTTCTTGTTTCGCATTCTCGCTGGCCTTGGGTGAGTCAGCCCCTAATTTAGCTGTGCTAGTCGGGGGGGCGATGCAGGACCCCTGGCTCCATTAGCCTCTCTGATGACTAATAACGGAAGCACCTTTCCATGTGCTTCTTGGCCGTTCACGCGTCTGCTTGTGTGGTGTCCGTCCCCTTTTGCTGCCCATTGTAAACTGGGTTGTTTGTTTTTTGCTGTGGATGTGTAGGAGGAGTTCTTCATGTATTCTGCACGTGAGCTCTTTGTCAGATAAATGCAACTTGGATATGTTTTTCTTAAATTGCAGTATAATAATTCAGTGGAAAAATATTAACGATAAAAAAAAGAAAAGGAATTTCCATTGTATGATTTAAATCCTCGGAAATGTACTGAGGCTTGTTTTATGGCACGAGGCCTTGTGCATATGGACGGATGCTCCATGCTCGCCCTGAAGGGACGTGTGTTCCATGAGGAGTGGTGAGCGTGGGGTTCTGTGAATATCCACCGGGTCGTTTCTACTCAAGGCTACATCCTCACTGGCTCTATGTCTAATGGTTCCATCAATTAGATGGATCTAATCAATTAGTTACTGTAGTGGGCTGAATAATGGCCCCCAGAGATGTCAGGTCCAGCCCCCGGAACCTGTGAATGTGACCTAACATGGACAAAGTGTCTTTGCAGGTGCGGTTAAATTAACGACCTGGAGGTGGGAGATTGTCCTGGATTATGTGGGTGGGCCCTAAATGCAATCACAAGTGTCCTAAGAAAGAGGCACAGGGAGATTTTTTAAAATGTATAGACTTTATTTTTCAGAGCCGTTTTAGGTTCACAGAAAAACAGTAGAAAGTACAGGGAGTTCTCGTGTGCCCCCTGCCTCCCCCGTTATCGACACCCCACACGAGAGGTTCTTTTGTTCTAGTCGATGAACCTGCGCTGACATCTTGTTACACCCACGGTCCACAGGTTGCATTAGGGGTCACTCTTGGTGTCTTTGGACGAACGTATAATGACATGTACCCACCATTACAGTATCACACAGAATAACTTCACTGCCCTAAAAATCCTCTGTGCTCCCTGCCCTGAGCCCTGGCGACCCCTGATCTTTCTCTCATCTCCATTGTTGGGGCAGAGGGAGACCTGACACTCACGGAAGAGGGTGACGTGAGGACGGAGCAGAGAGAGTTGGAAGATGCTGGCCCTGAAGACTGGAGTCAGGCAGCCACAGCCAGGGACGCCTGGAGCCGCCGGGAGCTGGGGAGGCAGGAAGGACCCTCTCCTGGAGCCTCCGGGGGAAGTGTGCCCTGCTGACTCCTTGATTTTAGGCCAGTGACACTGACCTCAGACTCCTGACCTCTGGAACCGTGAGGGACCGTTTGCACTGGGCGGAGATGCTCCTAGTCAGAGAGGCCGGGGGTTGCCAGGTGAAAGCAGGCAGATGGTGTCCCCCTCCCAGAATCCTCCAAGCAGAGGTGGGAACATCTGCTCAGGCCCCACCCAGGCCCACGGTAGCCCCTCTCTGAGGCTCGTGGTCCCCACCCCCTCCTTGCCCATTGGTCCCTGTGCTCCCCTCCTCCAACCCCAGACTGGCCCAGGCTGGAGCCAGCCCCCGGGTGTCTGCAGCCGGCAGATGGCGCTCAGTGGCACACACTCCCTTTCAGGGAGAAATCTTTCTTTTCTGGATCACAGAACCATTTGAGGACATAGAGACAGCAAATGGCTTTCTCACCTGAAAAATGCACTCTGTTGTAAAATGCATCTCTTGCTCATAGTATCGGGCTCTGTGAACCCCTGCAATGAACCACTGGTGCCCGGTTGTCAACCAAGCGCAGAGGCCCTGTCCAGAAGGTCCTTCCTGCACCGGAGCTCACCGGTGGTTTCCAGTTACCCCGAGGTCGCGTCAGCATCCATTCTCAGCACCAAGGGGAGGAGGTTTCGATTGTTTCATCTTGAAGAGCTACAGCCGGTGTCCTGTGCCCGAGGGGCCGCTCCCTGTGCTGCCGGCTGGGCAGAGCTCTGGTGGGGACGCCAAGAGCCAGGTGTTTGTTCTGTCCTGTGCCAAGCATGTCCTGTTCCTGGCTGTGCGATCCTGCCAGGGCTCCAGGCAGCAGGCTGTGACGGGCGGGCTGGCGGCCATGGGACGTGTGCCCAGACACACACCAGCAGTTTGGGGAAACAGGAGCTCTCCAGAACCTGGCTCTTCACTGGACCCACGGGATCCTTCTGGAGGGCCCTGCGTGGGGGGGAGGGGCTGTGAGGAGTGAAGGAGGGACTCAGGGGACCCAGGCACGGGCAGCAGGGAGGAGCGGGGGCCCAGGACACTGCGGGGGTTCCATGGGTGGTGGGGTGATGCTCTTTCAGCCCCCATCCTAGACCTTGGGTCGACCCTCTCTTCACCCCCCACAGCATCTCCAAGGGCCCACGAAGGTCCCGAAACTAGTTAATGCCTTCCAGCCCTGGGACACCGTCCCCGGCCCCCGTCAGGGTGACTTTCTCTGAGCCTGTATCTCAGCGTGTAGCTCCTTGTCCACTGGGGGGTGCTGTGCTGGCAGTACATCACCCCCACCCCCTGCCCGACTCCAGGCTCCGGGGGCCGCCTCTCCACGCTCCCTTTATCCATCCTCTGCCTTCCACGTCCGCAGGGCCGGTCAGTATTTCTGGGGGCACAAGTGAATCTCACACCCGGTGCTCCCGCCCTCGCTCACCGGGATGACCTGATTTTGGGGTGGGGGCCGGGTCCCGCAGCCTTCGGGTCTATGTGTGGGTTGCCTTGGCTTCGTACAGATGGATTTTCCTTCTGCGCTTTTGTGTTGCTGTTTGCCACTGCGGGGAGGAGAGTCATGCAGAGATGCCGGCAGGCTGGGCGCCTGCCCCGACGTCCCTGATGTGAGTTTGCTGATGTTCCTGAAGCGTGGGGCATGAGTCCACCTGACCTCCTCTGGGCTCAGCGTCTGCCTGTTGATGGGGAAGAAGCGACGATAGCCCCGCGTCTCCAGTCACCGGCTGGTCCCCGCCAGCCTGTCCCGTGTTTGGGGACCGAGATGCAGTCACATCACAGGAAGGAGCGTGGGGCGGCCGTGGTGTGGACTCTGGTGGGACCTATGCCCCCACGCCCACATCCAGTTGCCACGTCCTTTTGAGGACTGCTCTCTCTCCTCTTAGATTCTGGGCTTTGGGCACAGCTGCCCTGTCCCTGACTCCAGGAGGACGTGTGACTCAGGCCTGGCCACGGTGGGGCAGTGAGAGCACCCCCTCCCCGTGCTTGGAGACAGTGCAGGAGGGGCCGAGACCCAGGCACGCTCATGGGCTGCAGTGCGGAGGCCTCTGCAGGGACTTTGGAGAGAGATGTGAGCTGGTTCCACTGAATCCTGGGGAGGGAGGAGGGAGGTCTGTGGCTGCTGGCAGCTGTATGTGGAGCCCGAGAATGGAGCCAACAAGGGAGGGAGAGAAAAGAGGCGAGAGAGAGAGATGGGGCTCCAAAATGGCACCTGTGCCCCCGGATACAGCCATGCCTACAGGCAGCACTACCTTAGCACGTTTCATCTGCGAGAGCCAACACATTCCACTTTGTGGCTAAAGCTGTGTGTGTAAAATTTTCTGTCATTTTAAGCCAAAAGAGTCCTAATGGATACAAGTTTGCATATTTGCAAAGGTGAAAAAACAATAAATGTGCCATCACTTAGTGAGTTTGTGACTGAGTTATGTGAATGCACAGCTCATTGGGGAAGATGTTTCCGTCTTTCCTTTTGCTTGTTCCTGCAGCCCTGAGAGAAATGACCCTCTCTACGGTTCTGACAGACCCAGGAGTTGTCTTTTGAAGGGAACATCTTTATTGAGCAGGGAAGGACCACGGCAGATGGTGGGGAGGACAGAGCAAAGGGGGTCCCTGCCATGGGTGAGATTCTGGGCCCTTCCCGAGTGCAGTGGTGAGCCCACCCAGGCAGGGATGGGATGAGGACGGGGACGGGGATGGGGATGCACAGAGGCACAGGTGGCATTCTTGGTGGAATTCCTGGAGGGTTTGGAGAGGGGAGGAGAGCTGAGCCAAGGGCTTCAGTGAGTCCCCACACCTCCAACTCGGAGCCCCCACACAACTGAGCCCCTACGTCTTGGCTCACTGTCCCTGGGGGTGGAGATTGGACAAGGGACAGCACAGGGTGTGGGGGCAGGAGGGCACTGAGGGGAGACCCCTTCCCACCCCGGGGAGAGGCACAGGCTCTGCAGGGCAGCTTGGGGGCCAGGGAGGAGGGGACTCAGACCCTAAGCATGCCCCATCTGCCCCTCAGGGCCCTCCGTATGACCCAGACCCTTGAGAAGCCCTGCGGGGTGCGGCACCCCCCTGGCTGGGCCGACGGCCCTAGTCTTTGAACCTCTGGCAGCATCTGAGGGAGCAGAGTGGCCTCTGGTGAACCCCAGGCCCCGCCCTCCTCGGTCAGCTGAGACCAATGGATGGCCATTGAGCCGAGGGGACCTGAGGGCATGAAAGAGAGGTGGGACTTGCTGGCCAGGTCCATGGCCACAGTCTGCTCCTTGTGGAGGCCAGGGTCCTCAGAGATGTCCTCACACACCTGCAGGAGCTCCTGCTTTGTGATGGTTTCCAGACTGCGGTGGAACACAGGGACAGTGGGTCCTCCTGCCGCCACCAGGAGGGTCATGGCGGGTGAGGCTGTGGGCAGTGGGGCCACAGGATCAGGTCTCTGGCAGGGGCCTGGGGGCATCGGGGTGCCGTGGGGGTGTTGGGGCGCCGTGGGGGGATGGGGGCTGTGGGGGCATCAGGTGCTGTGCTCTCTGGGACCAAGGGGGTTCTGTGTCCTGGTGAGAAATTTTGAGCTGGCGCGGGGGAGAAGAGAGCGACTCCTCCTTCCCCTGATGAGGGAGAAGGAGTGGCTGTCCCTTCGTCCCCTCACCCAAACCAGGGTGGGGGGGGGCGCTGAGCCACAGCAAGTGGGACAGTCCTGGTGAGAGCGGCTGTGTGAGCGAGCGTGTGTGTGTGTGCAAGCATGTGAGCGCGTGAGTGTGTGAGCGTGTGAGCGAGTGGCCCTGGGGGCTGCAGAGGGCGAGGCGGAGCAGGAGGGTGGTGTGACCGGAGCCTCCAGCCGGGGTCTGGGCCCTGACCTCCCCAGGCCCGTTTCCCGCTCTGCTCCTGGGTCGGCGACAAGCCCTACTCCCCGTGTGCTTGGTCAACCAGCGTCCTGCCTGCCTGGGCGGCTCTGGAGGCTCCTTTCCTGGAGAGGCTGCCTGTACCCGTCAGGTTGACCTGCAGGCTGGTCACATGGTTGTACCGGTCGATCAGGTAGAGGATCAGGAAGTCTTCGGGCACCACCACTTCCAGGCAGAGATCACTGTGTCCCCAAACCGTGGAGGACGTCGGGGCTGGTACAGGGCTGGGAGATGGACGGGGCACCCACAGGGTGACCGCAGGCCCGCCTGGGAGGGACACCTGTTCACTATCTGCAGCCGAGCCCCCGCTTACACAGTGCACGCCACCCTCGTGGGACCTGGGTGCAGGAGTGGCCTCTGCCCCCTGAGAGTGGCTGCCAGCGCCAGGTGGGTGGGGGCCCCTTAGGACAGGGGCCTGAGTCCTGCTGCCTGCCATCCTTCTGGCACGGAGCTGCCGGCATGAGCATTCCCAGGTCCATGCTACGTGGCTCTAAACTCAAGACCCCCACCTCTGAGTGGGGCGTACCCTTGGGGCCCCCGCCTGCACACTCTTACACCCCCGGGCCAACTGGCTGACGTCACTCTTGAACGCAAGAGGGCTAGTGACCTGCACCGGCCTTCCTGCCTGCAGACAGGGCAGGCCCCGGGGCCACTCTGCCCACCTGCTCCTTCTCATTTTTAAATTGAGTATAATTTGCACACAGTGAGGGTTACCACTTGGTGCAGGGTTCTAGGAGTTTGGCAACCCCATCCATTCGATCCCTTTGAAGGTGACCTTGGTCCCCTTGCTCCAGGCTGCGCCTCCTCACCCGCGGGCTCTGCCTCCCCGGTGCCTGGACTCTGTTAGCAGCAACAGCTGAGTGAACCACCTGCAGGGAGGTGACAGTGATTGCAGCACCCCCCCCGGCCCCCAACAGGTACATGCACGCCCTGCCCTGCACAAGCTTGTCGCCCCAATGCTTGGGACCCCTGTGGTCGAGGACCCCTGGCTGGGAGGGGCAGGTTGGTGGCTGAAGTCACACAGTACGTGAGGGGGGTCTGGGGGTGCCCTCCTCCCCTCTGGAGAGCCAAGCGTCCTGTCTCCTCCCTGGGGCCAGCCCAGCCTGCCCAGGTCCTCCAGCACACCCCATCCCTGCCTCGTGCCCTGGCTCCTGGAGAGACGCAGAGCGGTGAGAGGAGCCGTCAGGGGGGACAGACCCCACCCTCCTCCGTCCACCCCACCCCTGTCAGCACCCAGTGGCTGTGTAGAGCGCACCCAGGAATGACCCGGGATGCCGCGGGGCTGGCGGGTTCAAGCAAAGTCCCTGGGTGCTGCACCTGCCCCTTCACAGGCTAATGGACCGGCCGGCAGGAGCGGGCACTGGAGGGAGGGGTGTCCCGGCTTCCAGCCCTGCTGATCCCGTGCCTAGTGCTCGTCCCCTCAGCCCGGGGGACCCTCACGCCGTTCTGGACTTAGCTCAGGGCTCCCTCCAAGACCACGGCAGGGGCTGCAAACCCCAAAGCTGCCTTTGGACTCCCCCATGGACTCTCCGTGCGGCCCATTTACGAGTCACGCAAAGGGGGCACCTGGGCTCCAGGCCCACATCCTGGCCCGAGTCTGTCTGTGGTCTGCCATGGGCAGCAGCGCCTGTCAGCACAACAGGGCTGACCAGGGAGCGGTGGTGCACGGAGCCTCCTGGCCCTGCTTCCCGTGCCCTGACTGGGACAGTGCACCCAGCCGCCTGAGGCAGAGTCTAAGCTAGGAGTCCTGCTCCTGGAAGGCTCCCCAGGCACGCCCGGGAGATGAGGCCTCCACATTGGCCAGGGGGCCAGGCTGCCCACCGTTCACGATGCCCACTCAGGGTTGGGCCACCACGAAGCTGCCTGGAAGTTGAGACTGTCCCCAGCCCCTCCCCAGCCTCCTGGGAGCAGCCAACCCCCCACGCCCCTCTGCTGTCTCACCTTGATAGGTCCTCCTGGGGGTCTGGTTCTTCCTCCTCGTGGCCTTCCTCCTGAGCCCGGAGGCCCAGACCAGCACCAGGCCCACGGTCAGAGTGGAGCTGCATCTCCTGGGCACCGTCTGGGTTTGGTGACAACTGGGGACTTAACGGGCTCCAGTGACTCTGGCCTGCAGCCAGTCTATGTACCTGTGGTCGGGGTGTGAGGTCACATGGCAATGGCTCCTGCCCTGTCCCCGGTGGGGCAGCGGGGACTCTTATCCTAATGTCTTAATCTTAATGTTAGCCAGCTCTAGTCTGTTCTCTGTTGCTTTGGACACCAAAAGCATTATGTTCTCACAGAGCTAGTTTCCAAAATCAATAGCCAGTCGTGGGCCAGGCTACCTTCCTGGGCCGGCGTGGTGCTGGGGTCACCTTGGTGTGCCCTCCAGGTCTGCCACGTTGCTGGACCGTGGCTAGTGAACACGGGCCGTGGACAGAGAGACCGTGGGGTTGAGTACTGGGTGGGGGTGGGGGTGGGGGTGCATGGGTCAAGGGTCTTGCCAGTTATGCAGGAACCAAGGGTGCCCCCCTTACAATGAGCCCTGCAGGCCACTGGGGAAGCTGCAGCCCCCACAGGATGAGGACACCGACTGGAGTCTCTTATGGGCTGAACTGCGTCCCCCACATGCATATGTTGACGTCCTAACCCCCAGTCCCTCAGACGTGCCTTATCTGAAACCAGAGTCATTGTAGATGTAAGTAGTAAGAAGAGGCCACAACGGAGCAGGGTGGAGTCCTGGTAGATGGGAATTGGACACAGGGAAAACGCCATGTGAAGATTGGGGTGATGCTGCCACAAGCCAAGGGACCCCCTGAAGCTGGGAGAGGCTGGGACAGATCCTCCCCTGGAGCTTCAGCCAGAACCAACCCTGCCAACACCTCGATCTCAGGCTTCTGGCCTCAGAACTGTGGGAGAATCTCTTGTTTAGGTGCCCCAGGCACTTTGTTATGGCCGCCTGGGCAGACTCACAACATCTGACCAGCATCCCCTTCCCTGCTCCCAGAGGTCACTGCTCTGTAGCCGCTGTCCCTTCTGCCTGGACCCAAGGTCTGGGAGGGGCATTCCCCAGGGAGCTCCCTGCCAGCTTCAGTGACTGAGTTACAGAGAATCGCATGGCCCCGTGGTTCTGCACTAGCCTCCCCCAACTCAGAGCAGCTGAGAAGGTCTCCCAATAGGAAGCCGTTCTCCTTGGCCTGCCTCTCCCGTGGTCAGGCGGGCAGGAACAGAGAGAGAGTCACATGGTGACCACTGACCCCTAGGCTTGGCTGTGTCAGATCTTCACCAGCCCCTCCCCATGGCTGTCCCCGTTGATCTTCCAGCACTGACGGGAGGTACGCATTCATCCCCTTTGGTGGAAGCCAGGCCCTCTGGGAAGTGATAGTCAGGAGTGCAGACAGTCTGTCGGGGGTGCTATGGGTCGAGTTGTGTTCAAGTCCTGCTCCTCAGAAGCTCAGAACTGCCCTCGTTCGGGAATGGGGTCTTTGCAGGTGTACTTCCACACTGGAGCAGGATGAGCCCTAAAGCCCGTGTGACTGTGTCCTTATGAGACGAGGGAAATGGACCCAGACACACATGAGGGGAAGATGATGTGAAGACTGAGGCAGAGATTGGAGCGATGCTTTTACAAGCCAAGGGACACCACGGATTTCAACCACCACCAGAAGCTGGAGAGAGGCCTCAGGTGGATTCTCCCCAAGAGCCACCAGAAGGAACCAAGCCTGCTGACCTTGATTTTGGACCTTTGGCCTCAGAACTGTGAGAGAATAAATGTGTGTTGTTTTAAGCCCCGCAGTCCATGGTAATTTGTTATGGCAGCCCCAGGAAGAGAATCTGGAGGGTAACACCCATGCAAGAGGAGGAAGCAGGAATGGGCCTGAGAGCCTTGCCCACAATATGGCTCTGACCATCTCAGATGGCCCAGCGGGACCTGGACTGAGGGGGGAGTCCTGCCGGGGCGGAAATGGCCGGCCCAGCGCTGCCCAGGAAGAGGGTAGCCTCGGCTCTGAAGCTGAGGGGGCTCCTGGGGGCACTGCCACTGGAGGATGTTGGCCAACTACCCTCCTTGCCGCTGAACAGTGGGTTCTCTCTTGATGGGGGTCCCTCTGTGGACCCCACATTTACAGAAGAGGACCGCAAGACTGAGCTCACACACCTGCTGCAGGTTCACACCCATGGTGGAGTGTTACAGACAGAGGTCAGGGAGAACGACAGGTGTCCTGGTCTTCGTGAATTCCTGAGACTGTAACTACTTCCTTTGTTTTACCCATATTTATTGAGCACCTACTGCGTACCAGTGCGAGGTGGGGGGAAACAGCAGGAAACCTCGCAGACTGAAGACCTGCCCTGCAGAGTGAACGGTCTGGAGGGGAGCCGACAACAAGACTGGGGAGCACGTTCAAGACGATCAGTTCTGTGGAGAAAACTACAAGGGAGAGCCAGGAAGCTAGGGAGCACTTTTGGGTCAATTTTAAAAGGGAAGTCTGAGAAAGTGACCTGTGAGCAGAGACGGGAAGGAAGCAGGGAGAGAACTTCCAGGTGGGGGCAGGACAGGCAGTGAGGGGCTCGTGGTGGGGGGTGCGGGCGGGGTTTAGGGGCAGCAGGGAGACAGGGGCCTAGAGGGGAGTCAGCGAAGGGGACAGTGGTGGGAATGAGGTCAGGCCCACCTCACAGGACTCTGGACTTACCCTGCATGAGGTGAGCGCAGAGAGCGGACACCACCCAACGTGATTTAAATTTGCCTTCATTCTTGCAGGACGTTTACACTGGATGAGAATCCTGGTTTGATGTTGGCAATTTAAAAGCAAATTCGCCTGTTATTCTATCTCAAAACGAGTTTATACCGGAATGGCCAAAAGAATTGCCATTCAGAACATGCAAACGCAAACCAGCGGCCAACCCTGAGAACAAAGGAGGGAGCTGCTTTTATAGAGAAAAAGGGGGAGAGGGAGGGGCTGCTCTAAAGGAAAGTCCACTGGGGGAGAGAAACAGATCAGGTGGCAATGCTTCTCATTGGCTGAACTGTGACATTTCTAATTGGCAGAGCTGCAGCATTTCTGATTGGCTGAGCTGCAGTGTTTCTGATTGGCTGAGCTGTGGTGTTTCTGATTGGCTGGGCTGTTGCTGGGCCGGGAGAGAAGTCTTCCCTCGATAGTAAGTAGTTGTACTTCCTGTTTGGGGTGATTGACGGTGTGTGATGGGGCGAGAGCACCCCCTGCAGGCCTTCCCCACCCAGTTTAGTTAGGTTTCTTTATTAATTTCCACAAGGTTTATTGCTTCTTTCATCACTTCCAAGGTGCTGTTCCATGTCTTCCGTTGTCCATTGTTTCTGATGGAAAGTCGTCAGTTCCAGCAGTGTTCCCTGTGTGCAATGTGGCATTCAAGGTCATTACTGTTGGTTTTCAGCAGTTTTACGATGTGTCTGAGGGTGGTTTCTTTGTACTTACTCTGCTTGGGGTTTGCTGAGTGTCAAGAATCTATAAATTTATGTCTTTCAACAAATTTGGGATTTTTTTGGTCCATTATTTAAAAAATTTTTTTCCTTGCCGGTGTCCCTCCCTTTCTCCCTTGGAACTGCAAGTGAACATGTCAGTCCTTTTGATGTCGCCCCACAGACCAATGATGTGCTATTCGTTTTCTTCAATCTTTTTTTCCTCTTTTGGATTGGATAATTTCTATAGATCCATCTTCAAGTTCAAGTTCCCTGACTCTTCTGTCGTCTCCGATCTGCTGCTAAGACCATCCAGTGAGTTTTTGGTTTTAGATGTTGTATGTGTATATATTTTGAGTTCTGGGATTTCCATTTGCTTCTTTCTGTGGTTTTTATATCTCTTCTGAGACATCCATGTTTTTATCCTTTAGGAGCATATTCTTCCTTTCTGTCTGTGAACGTAGCTACAATAGCTGCTTCAGCATCCTTGCTGGTAGCATCAGCATCTAGGTTATCTCAGTATTAGCGGGCGCACGGCTTCCTTTCTCCCTCCCCTTCGTGTACTTACATTTAGGATTGTACCCTAGATACTGTGAGGGGTGTGATTTAGATTCTGGATTCTGCTTTGTTCCTCTCAAGAGTCTTTAGCAGTCCGTTTCCTTGGCTGGATTCAAACTTCGAGCTCTGTTTCCTCCGTGTGGTGAGACAGAAATGTCTGTCCCACCCATTCAGGCCTGGCTGGGCTGCAGGGCCTATCCCAGGCCCGCAGAGCCCCAGAGCCGGCAGGGGTGTGGACAGAGTGTACCTGCGGATTTGGGGCTCGCACTGCATGGCACTCTCCTTTCTAGGATCCCCCCTTCCTTCTCAGCTGCTCTGGCTTCCTTGAACCTTGTTCTCTGGTTCTTTAAGCCAAGCAGATCGAGGTCTGCATCTGAGTGTTAGCCACCCAGCCTGAGCCGAAAGGGGCCTGTGCTCAGGCAGAAAGCTGTTAACAAAAAAAAGCGGGTGAAGCTCCTCCAGTGCTCTTTCCTTTGTCCCAGTGTCAACTTCTCTCCAGTGTCTGCTGTCTTGGGGTCACTCTCCAGTACCTTTAGACAGTTGTTTTTATATTTTATGCAGACTCGTTGGTTATCTCTGTGTGTGTGTGTGTCTGTGTGTGTGTGTGTGTGGATGTGTGTGGGTGTCCGTGGGGGTGTGTGTGTTGGTGTATGTGTGTGTGTGGGGGGTGGGGGTGTGTGTGCAGTGTGTGGGTGTGGGTGTTGGTGTGTGTGTGTGGATGGGTGTGTGTGTGTGTGTGTGTGTGGGTGTGTGTGGGTGTGTGTGTTGGTGTGGGTGTTGGTGTGTGTGTGTGTGGGTATTGGTGTGGGTATGTGTGTGTGTGTGTGAGTGTGTGTGTGTGTGTGTGTTGGTGTGGGTATGTGTGTGTGGGTGTTGGTGTGTGTGTGTGTGGGTATGTGTGTGTGTGTGTGTTGGTGTGTGTGTGTGTTTGTTGGTGTGGGTGTTGGTGTGTGTGTGTGTTGGTGTGTGTGTGTGTTTGTTGGTGTGGGTGTTGGTGTGTGTGTGTGTGTGTGGGTATGTGTGTGTGGGTTTTGGTGTGTGTGTGTGTTGGTGTGGGTGTGTGTGGGTGTGTGTGTGGGTGTGGGTGTTGTCCAGTTGCAGCTGCTCCACGTTACGGAAGCAGAACGCTGACTCCTGTTTGAGCGGGGATGCTGTGGCTGTTGGGTGGAGAATAGGCTGTTGGGCAGGACAGAAGCAGAGTGACCCATGGGGAGGCCACTGCCATAATCCGGGGGAGAGAGAGGGGATGGCTTGGACCAGGGGGGCAGTGGAGCAGGTGAAGAGGGTCGAGTCTGTTTTGAAAAGACAGTCAAAGATTTGCTGAGAGATTGGGTGAGGGCTGTGGGAGAAGGAGGCCTAAGGACGATTCAGAGCTTGTTGGCCGGAGCAACTGGATGTTTGCTGCGGCCATTGACAGAGGTGGTGGCGGAATCCATGTGAGTGGGTGGAGCCTCCTGGACGTCAGCAGACGTGTGGTGTTGGTGGGCATCATAAGCCTCTGGGGTCCCGGAGTGAGGGGTCACCACGGGTGTAGATCTGAGAGTCACTGCCAGGCTCTGTGTGTTTGAAGCCACGAGACGTGAAGGGTCCCTCCGGCCTGAGCGCGGAGAGGAGATGACTGCACAACGACTCCTGGGTATTTTACACGACAGAGTAACAGACAGAATGTCAAAGCCTGAAGGACACACCCCACTGACCCTCGGCCCTGGGTCTCAGCCTGAGGTCACATGAAAGAGACTGGGACTGAAGTCAGGGGTCCAGTGCTGATACATCCCGGTGGGGAGGCCCCGGGCCAGCCACTGTGAGGTTCAGGGCACCGTGGAAAGAAACTGGAGTGAAACAGCCATTGCATGGGGCCTTTGGGAGAAAGAACCGAGTGGGATACTATGCATATGGAAGAGGTCTGAGCTTTGCCAACAAAGTGTAACTGGGTGAGTCACTTCCAGGCAGCTTAAGTTAGAGCCAGGCCGCTCCCCTGGACCCCAGGAATGAGGTGAACCCCTGGGGCAGTGGCTCTACCTCCCCACACCTTGGGAGGCCCCTGACCCTCGGCCTCCTGTGTGGCGGGGGACATCCACGCAGGCCCTCTGCAAGCCTGGCCCTGCTCTGGAGCTCAGGGAGTTGCTGCTGGGCCCATGAGCTCCTGAACCTGCCCACCTCCCCCATCCTGCCAGGTCTGATGCCCCCAAGTTCAGTCCAGGGTCCCGGGACCATCCAGGCACACCCGGGGCCCCCCAGCCTCATTACAGGCCAATGGAGTCTGAGCAGTGCAGCCAGGGACCGGTCCTCTGAGGGCCCCTCCCTCCCCAGGGGTTCTCCGACGTTATCTCAGCACCTCCGGACGATCCATCACGGGCTTGGTGACACTGATGGAAAGAGGCTGCAAAAACGCTGACTTTGGAAAATGCCTGAATGTCAGGAAGCCGGGCTACCTGGGGCAGAAGCAGCAGAAGTGACTTGGGACCAGCTTGTCCGAGGACAGGAGGGAACGGGGTGAGGTCACCGCTTTGCCCGAGTCCCCGGCCTGCACAGGGTGCTCGTGTCTAGTGTTCATTGTGGCTGCTCGTGGGATGATGAGCTCCACTTCCTCCCCCAAGGAGGTAAACCCGTCCACGGCTAGTCCCCCCAGGGCGGTTCCTGGGTCACAGGTGTGTCCCCTCCGGGACCCCACAGCAGGACGGTGCAGACAGCAGGTACAGACAGAGAGGTGGGTGCAGGGAGCCACTCAGCCGCCCCATGGCCTCCCCGGTCCCCTCACGTGGTCTTCCCAGGTACGGCCACCAGAGGCCGTGCAGGACGCTCAGTTAAACTCCGTCTTCAGATGGTGGATGGCATTTTAGTGTTAGCACGGCCCAGTACTGCGGGCAACCTGGATTTTCATTTTCTGAATCTGGCAATCTTATCCCAGGGGCCCGGGCTCTAAACTCTATCCTCACCTTCACCCCCACATGCCGTCGGTGGTCCCCCCATCCTAAGGCACCTTCCGTGATGTCTCCACGTCTGTCTGTCTGTGTTTCCTGTCTAGTCCTGGCTCTGGCTGCACCTCTCACCTGGCTCTCGCCCTGTAACCCTGAGGTGACCCTCGGAGCCCTGTCCCCCCTCCTTAGCCCTCCAGGAGGGCAATGGTGCCGCGTGTGAGCCACGTGCCTCAGCTTGCCTTCACACCCGGACAGACCACCCTCCCAGTTCACCGAAGCCCCGAGCGTCACCTTCCGGGACCCCGGTGGACCCAGGGCTGCAGAAACAGGGGGTGAGAAGGCCATGTTCGTGCCCTGGGGACTTGGGTCCTTGGGCGAGGAGGATGGGCCAGGGTTAATGCCTCTGCCCCCCTTCTCCACATGTCTTGGTCTTTGCCCCTCAACCCTGCCATGTGGGGTCACTACTCCAGGGCTCTTCCCCTGGCCTGGAGCCCGCAGACGCCTGGCTCCCTCCATGCCACATTCATTCTGGAATCTGAGCTCTGCACCCCTTACAAAACTGAATTCAGTGGATGCAGTTCGAGCTCAGAGAGCGAGCGACAGAGGCCACGGGGGGCCTGGGGCTCGAGGGCCTGTGGGTCCTGCAAGCTTGGCTGACGGGGACCCAGACCTTTCTGCCAGTCACGGCCAAGGTCCCTTTCGTCCCAACGTCCAAACCTGGCTGTCAGGTGCTTCTGGCACCGACTGGACGCTGGCTTTGAAATGTTGGTCCTTAAGAACAACACGGAGTGGGCCAGCTGCTAGGATGCAGAGGCTGCAGCCTCAGCTCCAGCCAGCCGGGATCCGGAGCATCCAGCCCCGACCAGCCCCTGACCTCGAGGGAGGACTGACAGGTGTGCCCACCCCTGGCTCAGAGCTCCAACACCGCGACCGATGATTTAATTGAGGTGACTGTGTGCTAGACTCCTCGTTGGGCACTGAGAATACGGTGATGGCCAAGCAGACCCGGCCCACCCCTGAGAACTCACGATGAGCTCGTGCTCAACCCTAACAACAGCAGCAAGAGTCTCTGTTTTAAGTGCTTTACACATTTTTATGGACTTAATCCTTGTAAGGACAACCTGATGGTGCAGGTGCTCTTGTTATGCACAGCTTGCAGGTGTGGAGACTGAGGCACAGAGAGGTCGAGAACCGTGACAGAGCTCACACAGCTGGTAGGTGGCAGAGTCTGGCCCAGAGGCCTGCAGGTGCGAGACACTGAGCTACCTAAGTGCTGGTTCCTGAGCTCACACACGCCACCGGCAAGCGGAGGAGAAGGGATTAAAAGTTTCCATATTTCCGAATGACACGGCAAATCCAGCAGGTGAAAGGCAGGTGACAGAGGGGGACGACGCCTGCCACTCGGGAGAAAAGCCAGACTGATGTCCAAATAGAGAGTTAAAAGTCAACAAGGAAAAAGAACAAACGAAAAATGGGCAAGGGGTGTGAATGGGCAGCTCCCAGAGGAGGATGCCAGTGGGTCCTCTGCACAGGAACACGCCTCCGCCTGTGGAGTCGGGGCGCGGAGACGGGAGCCGCTCTTCCTCGTCCTCCAGGTCAGGTCTGAGCCTCACCTGCTTGGGAGTCGGGGGCGGGCTCCGGCCACGGGGATGGCAGCCACCGTGGAGTCGTTTGGATGTGCTGGCCTTGTGGCGACGCACACGCCCTCGGGCCAGCTCTTCTGCGTCCCTGGAGGGAAGGCAGGCGCACCCCAACGTCCTCCAGCAGAAGAGTGGGTCAGTAGAGTGAGGCACAGTCACACAGAAACAGGGAACCCTGAGGAGCCGCGTGCGGGATGAACAGGGCTGTGGCGTCCGCATGGATAAACCGACAGCCCAGTGCTGGGCAAGAGCACGGGTTCCGTCAATGTGGAAACGTCAGCATGGCGCAACAGCTCATGTTGCTTGTAGACTTGTGCACACGCACGGGTCCCCGAGCCTCGCCGAGAGCCGCCAGAGGGAGAGAAGGGGGATGTAGTCACAGAGAACCGTATCACGGCCCTCCTCGCTACGGCCTTGGTGCCAGCTCTCTAGGATCTGTCCTTACTGCTTTAGGGTCCAGCTTTGTGCATCTCTGATGGGTCCTGTGTGCCCTCCCCGGGCAGAAGGGCAGACCTGGGGGTCGTGGCAGAGACTCGAGCCCTGGTGACCTTGGGAAGGGCAGGTCTCCCACCCTTGGCCCTCTCAGGCCACTCCCCATAGACTAGGGATAGCCACGACCCTGTGGGCCCAGCACTCCCTGGGGTGGGGGATGGAGACACCTCCCAAGGACCAAGCGAGAGGGAGAGAGATGCTCCAGGTGACAGCTCCCGGGGGCAGTGGAGAGCCTGGTCTGGGTGGAGCCCCTCTCCACATAGTTTCATGTTGGACCTCTGAGGACGTGCATGGGGCTTGCCTCTGCCTCCACGGTGGCCCTGAGAGGTGTGAGCCTGGGAGGCTGTGCTCGCGGACGCGTGGGCTCTACCTAGGGTGGCCTTGTGGTCTCAATGCCCTTTATATAGTGTTCATGTAGGAGCTCACGTGCCGTCTTGGTGCAGGAAACTTCTTCCCAACTAAGACATCAGCTTCCTTGGACTTCTCACGATGTCTTGGACGCGTGTTTTAACAGGTCCCTGGGCTCAGCCAGCCCTACAATCCCTTTGGGCCGGTCTTCCGCATGTGCCGCGTCACGTCCACACTGAGCCCACGGCCTCTACTGGGCCTGCTCCGCCAGCCTGGCTCTGGTCTTGCAGCCCGCGGTGTTTGCTGGGTGTGGGAGCCCCAAAATGCCTGGAGGGGCCTGGCCTTTCTGGACTCTGGCCATTGCGCCCACGGCTCATGGGGGGAGGATGCGACTCCAGGCACGTTTCTCCGGAATAACTGAAAAATCCCAGCTTCAGGAGGGCTTTGAAAGGGGACAGCAGGCAGGCAGATGTTGGATGGATGTGCACGGGGTGAAGTGCTGGCCAGCGTTCCCCCTGCGGCAGGGGCTCTGGAGGCCTGGCTGGGCGGCATGTGTCCCACAGGGTCTGGATGTGCATTTGAGCCGTCCCAGGCCCTAAAGCCAGTTGAGGGTCTGCCTACTCCATGCAGGGACAGTGTCAGGCCCAGGGGCACTCTGGCTGGTATGGGATGGGGACTTTCGGGTGAGCTGTCCTCGCCCAGCCCTCTCCCCTCCCCCAAACAAGTGCCCAGTGCCGCCTGCCTGGTTGGGCTAGACAGAAACTGGCTACTCCTTGCCGAGCGCTGTGGGGTTTGAGACCTTGTCCCCTTTCTTCCCTTGGGGCCCTTGTTCCTAAACCCACTTCCTTCTGGACGTGCGCATGTTGGCCTCTGGGGCCAGGCCCTTCCATCTTGGCCCTCTTTCTAGCAGCCAGCACCTCCTGGGAAGCGTCCCAAGCCCAGACGTGGCAATGGGGGAGTCAGCCTCACACCTCAGTGCCACCGGCCTCTATTTCCTGGTTCCTGCTGAGCAGGCAGCCACTAGGACCTCCCCAGGCAGGGTTTTGTGCCTGGAAAGGGAAGTAATGCCCGCTTGGTGGGCAGACGGCCCGGCCTGGCACTTCCTCTGCTCTCAGACCCACCGATACGGGGACCGGGCTCCCTGTGTTGGGCTCCCTCTCTTCCCGGAGGCTCCATGCGGCCTGGGTCTCCTCAGGGAGAAGGAAATGAAGCAGCAGGTCCTCATTATGTGTGTCAATCTTCTGGATAAAACCCACAAGGGACCCTCGTCCTGCCCTCTGTCATCTGAGGCCAAGAGACAAGGGTGCACCTTCCGGAAAGCCATGGGGGACATCAGAGATGAAAGAGGACGGCCACAGGCATGGACGCCTGTTGCCCTGCTCCCCCAGGATGGAGAGGGGACAGCGGCCCTTCCTTCCTGTCCTCCCCCGCAGGGCTCTGCTCTCTGACCCCACTTAGAGAGCAGGACTCCAGAACCGCCCTGCCTCCTGGCTGCCCACACTCACGCTGGCTGTGGAGTCCACGCCAGCGGTGATTCACGCCTCTGTGGTGGGGTGGCGTTCCAGGGGCCCCCTCGAAGGCCCCTTCTTAGGTCAGCCAGGAAGTGCATGGCATCGCAGCCCCCTCCTCTGCTGGACTCAGCCTCTGAGCTGCGCCTGGTCCCCATCGAGGCCCCTGGACGCTCTGCCCGACCCCGACCTGTGTGGCAACTGGCAGCTTCCGCGTGGCCGAGAGCACCGCAGCCCGTCCCTCTCGGTGCATCTCGATGTGGACAGACCAACGTGACGGGCCGGCTGGGGTAGGGTGTGCGACGATGGTCAGGGGCTGCTAATGTCCTTTTTCACTGAGAATAAAACCACTTTTAATCACAGTAAGTGAGGTGAAGTTAGACACTGAGGACTTTCCCGTTTAGGATCACATGGCTTCTGGAGGTGACCGGATGTCTTCTCTACCTCCTCTCCTCCCACAGGCTTACTTAGCCTTGGGGGCGCCAGGCTCACTGTTCATCCGTCTGAATCCTTCACTGCGGATTGACCTCAGCCGCCCAGATGCTGGCAGCGATGATGGCCTCCGGGTGCTTCCTTTGTGCTCCACCGAGTCTCGCTTTGCCCTGAGCCCCGGGCCCTGGGCCCAGCTTCCCTGCCCACTGCACCTGTGCCCTGGTCCCCCTGGGGGTCTCTGGGGTTGGGTTGGGCTGCAGGAGCCGGCGGGCCAGCCCCAGCCCCACGCTAATCACCAGAGCTGGCTCTGATGGGCCTGGCCGGGCACCTGGGCACCGCCTGGCTCTGGCTCAGCTCCCCTCTGCCCCTCCTTTTGGAGTGGTCTTCTTTGTGGTCCCGGGGCCTCTTCCAGTACTGTGGTCAGCCGCCTCCCAAGCACCCCTCCCTCTGTGCAGCCCCCGTTCTGTTCTGCACCAGCAGGCCCCGGCCAAGTGGGCAGCTTCCTAGACGTCCCTGGCCACAGCCCAGCAGGCCCGACCAAGGTTCCGGACGGGCAGCTAGAGGCCAGGCTGGCCTGGGAGAGCTGGGGCCCCCCAGCCCCTGCCCATCCCGATGGGGCCACTCTGTCCTGGCATCCAGCACCTTTGGAAGGGGCACAAAGCTCTCCATCCCCCACAGCCTGGAGTACACGAGCGAAGGGGGCCAGTGCCCCGAGCCCTGGGCCCAAAGCAGCCTGACCCAGCTCTTACAAGCAGACACTGGTGCCGGGCTGGGCTCGTCCCGCCAGTCCATATCCCCATCCCGGAGATTTCTGGGGCAGCAGGCCGGGGGGAGGGTCTCAGGCTGTGTTTACCTGTGGAGGGAGGGGCAGGGCCTGCTGCTCCTCAGACTGGGGGTTCTGACGGGCCAGGAGAGCCCCCTCCTCCCTCTGCCTGGCTGCCCCACCCTCGAGCTGCGCAGGAGCCGGCTAAGCGTTTTGGAGCACGCGTGTTCCGACGGGGGCTGGGGCAGGTGGAGGGAACGCTGGTTGGGGGCAGAGGGGACGGGGAGGCAGGGGCACGGATGGTGGTGGGGGCTGGGCCTGAGTCCCAGAGTCCGAGTCAGTGGTGAGGCCGGGGCTGGTGGGGCAGTGCCTGTCGAACGGGACGGGTGGCAGCAGGGAAGGAGCCTGTTGGCATTTTCTGGGTTGACTTGGCAGGAACGACAAACACTTTCTCTTTTTAATGTTTTATTTTGAGATAGTTGTAGATTCACATGCGGTTGTGAGAAGTCAACAGAGGTCCCTGGTGCCCTTCACCCCTTCTCCCCGATGAGCCGCTTCACAACCGTAGGATGGTGTCCCACTGATGGGGACACTGGTGCCACCCCGCCCCGCCCTGTCCAACGCAGATTTCTCTGTTCACACGCACCGACCCGGGTGTGAGGGTGTGAGTGTCAGTGTGAATGTGTCAGAGTGAGACTGAGTGTGCAAGTGTGTCAGTGTGGGTATTTAGGGTATTTAGGTCCCTGGATCCACCCCCACAGTCCAGGTACAGAACTTTCCATCCCCACGAGGACCCCTCTCATTGCCTGTTTAAACCACACCCACCTCCCTCACCCCCTCCCCATCCCTAACCCCTGGAAATCATGAATCGGTTCTCCACATCTATAGTTCTGTCATTTCGAGAATATTCTGTAAACGGAGTCATACATTGTAGCCTTTTGAGGTTGGCCGGTGCGCTCGACGTAGTTCTCTTGAGATCCATCCAGCTGGTTCCTCTTCACGCTGAGTTGTGCCCCGGGGCGTGTGTGACCAGCTTGTTCTTCTGTCTGGGGACATTGGGCTGTTTCCAGTTGGGCGATTGTGAATAGAGCTGCTATACACATTTGTGTGGAGGTTTTTGTGTGGACACGTCCTATCTCGGACGAATGCCCAAGGGGCCATCGCTTTCAATGCACGGAGTAACCATGGATTGGCTGGGCCCCTCATGCATTCACCAAAACTTGGGGAGGTCACTTGTCCTGGCTGCTGATCTATTAATAGTCTTCCTGGAGGGACGGCTGAGCCGCTGTTGGGGGGGCGGTCGTGGATGACCTCCTCACTCCCGCCTTCAAACCTCACGGGCCCTCATCAAAGGTTCTTAAGGTCCCAGCTCCTCAGATGAGACGACTCTGGAGGCCAGTCCCTGGGGAAGGGGGCGATCTTCACTGAGGCAGGGCTGGCTCCTGAGCAAGGAGGGCCGCTTGGAGGAGCCTCTGGTGGGCTGAATGGTGCCCCCCCAAATACGTCCACATTCAAATCCCAGTGCCCAGAACCTGTGAACGGGACGTTATTTGGAAAAAGGGTCTTTGCAGATGTGATTAAGGCAAAGATCTTGAGAAGGGATCATCCTGGATGACCTGGGGGCCCTAAATCCAATAACAAGTGTCCTTATAAGAGACAGAAGAGGAGATCCACAGGCACAGAGGAAAGACCGTGTGACCACGGAGGCAGAGATGGAGGGATGGGGCCACAAGCCCAGGGACGCCTGGAGCCCCCAGAAGCTGAAAGAGGCAGGAAGGACCCTCCCCTGGAGCCTCCAAAGGGAGCACGGCCCTGTGACGCCTTGATTTCAGACTTCTGGCCTCCAGCACTGCGAGAGAATGAATTTCTGTTGTAAGTCACCCAGTTTGTGGTCCTTTGTGACAGCAGCCCCAGGACACTGACACAGCGCACATCTCATGTCTGCTCAGCCCCACCACCCGTAAGGCTCCCCATGACTCCAGCAGGAAAACCCTGCAGGCAGAGTGAGGGGCGGGCTTGGGAAGGGTCCACCCACCGTCCACACCCAGCTCCCCCCGACCACCCCCAGGGCAGCCCCCGCCCGAGCTGAATCTCACGCACGGGAAGGCCTGGCCAACTCCTCTACCTCTCGTGCTTGAGACAGGGATCTGGGAAGACGGAGCGGGTTCTCAGACGGGCCTCGCTGGGGTCTCCACCCCGACCCCGTGAGCCCCTGGGGCCCTCTGTGCCAGGGCCGGGCTGAGCCGGAACGCTCTCTCAGAGCTCCGCTCTTGGCCGCGGCTGCTGGTGTGGACGGCGTGAGCCTACCTTTGTTGCTGAGGTTGATGATATTTTGTGGACCAAGTCCGTATTTTTTGCAAGTTTTTTCAAATCTGTTCAGGAAGCTGGGGCTCAGGTCCGGGATTCGTCCTGAGGACAGAAGGCCAGGGGCCGGGGGTCCCTCACTGGTCATTGGGGACGATGTGTGGGAGGGTCTCAGGGGTCTTGGGCAGTGCTGAGGCTGAGGGGTCTCGTGCTAGGTGGAGTGTGGACGAACTTCAGCCTGGAGCCCGGTGCACCCTCGCCCCACGATGTGACTTGACTGTGGGTAGACGGAGGTGGGAACCCTGGCGTGGGGAGATCGCAGCAGGATGGGGCCTGTCAGAAGAGGGGTCCCCAGGGCCCTGCCAGGCCCCCCGGAGACAGGAGGGTCGGGAGGCGGTACCGTAGAGCGCCAGCACTTGAGTGCCGTTCCTGAGGTTCCGCAGGTAGAAGGTGACGTACAGCCTGTAGTCCGTCTCCTCGAGGAGCACCCGGTTCTCTCCCTTGTCTGCGGGGACACTGGGCTCAGAGCAGCCCGCCCGCCACTGTCGCCCCGGCACCCCTGGGTTAGGCGCTGGGTGCGCCGTGTGGCCGTGGGCGTGGACGGTGGGCTGGGTGGCTGAGCACACTGTGCCCACTAGGTGGAGACCCCTGTGGCGTCGCTGGCGGCAGCAGCAGCAGGCTCCCCTCCTCATCGGCCTGCTGGCCCTGCTGGCCTCTCGCGTGCTCGCCCCCCGACCCCGAGCCCCAGGCTGGCCCACCTGCCTCCCCAGGGCCCTGGCCAGGGCCTTCCCAACAGGGGGCTGGTGGGGCGCGTGGGGTGTGTGCCAGTGGGTCCTCTCACTTCGGGGTCAAGCCGTCTAGAGGTCCCATAAAATCCCCTGAGTCAGAGCTCGCCTGGCCCTGAGGAGTGGGCACTCCCTGCCGTCGGCGCGGGAAGACCCGGCGTCTACTCACAGGCAACGCTGTACTCCCCGTCCTTCCCCGTTCTCTCACAGGCCGCGGCCGCCTCCACGCAGTCCCCCTGCAGCCTGCAGACCAGCTGGTGACGCCCCGAGTGGGGCTCCAGCCCCAGCAGCCGTGTGACGGGCACAGGGCCCCCGTGCCACCCGCACAGGTCCCTCTCCCTGACCTCCCACCTCAGGACCCTTGGCATTTCTATCGCTGCCCGCCCCCCCATCCCGGGGCCTCGCTTCTGACACCCCACCAAGGAATGGTCAGACGCTGATTCACACAGGGAAGGTGTGCAGGAGCGAGGGTCTGCTTTGGGGGTGGGGCGGGAGGGACACCCGTCTCCCCGGTTCCAGCTACTGTGGGCAGCACTCACATGAACTGGAAATGGAATTTTAGACCACCGTTCGCTAAGCTTTTGATATTCCGTATGAAGACCCTCAGGTCCCCGTCTTCTTTAATCCTCTTCATGTCGTCCGAGGCCATGGAAACAGAATACCAGTTTCCTGAAACCTGCAGGGGAGGCTCTGCTGGATGGGGAGACTGCGAGACAGCCCACGGCTTCTTGGTGCCTCCCTCCTGGGGCCAGACCCCTGGGCATATGCTCCCAACCAGGGTCTCCTCTGCCCTCACAGGACCTCCTCTGCCCTCCCAGGACTCCCTCTGCCCTCCCAGGAACCCCTGTGTCCTCCCAGGCCCCCACCCCAGGCCTCCGCTGCCCTCCCAGGACACCCTCTGCCCTCCCAGGACCCCCTCTGCCCTCCCAGAAACCCCTCTGTTCTCCCAGGACCCCCCCAGGCCCCCGCTGCCCTCCCAGGACCCCCTGTGTCCTCCCAGGAACCCCTCTGCCCTCCCAGGAACCCCTCTGTCCTCCCAGGAACCCCTCTGCCCTCCCAGGACCCCTCTGCCCTCCCAGGAACCCCTGTGTCCTCCCAGGAACACTTCTGCCCTCCCAGGGCCCCACTCTGTCCTCCCAGGCCCCCCTGTGCCCTCCCAGGACCCCCTCTGCCCTCCCAGGCTGCCGTCACAGCTGGGGGAAGAGAGATGGGCTCCCCTAGGAGCAGCACCCTTGTCACAGGTCAAAGACCCCAGGCTGAGGGAGGACAGTGCCCCAGCCTGGCTCTCTGGGGAAGGCCGGGACCCCAGACCCACCCTGGCGGTGTCGTAGTTCCTCCGCACAACGGTACGGAGGTTGAGCTCCTGGGCCGAGACCAGGCCCAGCTGCAGGCTCAGCAGAAGCAGTGCCATCCCCTCCAGTGGGCGCCTCGCCCGCAGCCCCCCCTTTATACCCCCTCCTGCACTGTGGTTTCCAGCCCCCGCGGCACTCCCGTCCTCCGCACACGTCCTCTCCCACTGGGAAAGCAGCCAAAGGCCACTGCAGCTGCCCCCGACTGCTCATGGTGGCAATGACAGAGGCTGAGTCCACGAGGTGACAGATGTGGAGAGACTGTGGTTTCCTGTGGGTGTTTCTGTCACACAGAGAATCTGGCCCTAAAAAGCCCCACTTTGGGGTGACAATCCCAGAATTTATCCCTCCTGGGGAGCAGGCTTACTTGCAGGGGCTCTGGGACGGCCTGGGGGCATCAGCGTCAACCTCAGCCAGGTGGACACCATGAGATGCTCCTTCATATTCACATTCTCATCACGATTGTGACTAGGCATCCACACAACGGTGACCCAGGCAGCACTGGTACCGGAATTGTCACATGGCCGGGAGGATCCGACCTTCTGGGAGATATGAAGGAGCCCAGGGAGCCACCCCCGGGCTGCCACTGCCCTCTGTGTCCTCGCTTTGGTGGACACGTGGTGTCCCACTGGCTCTTCCAACATGAAGCTACTTCTGCTCACCATCAGCTGGGGCCCGATCTGGGCCCAGAAACCCCCACACTGTGTCCCTACCTTGACCCATGTCCGGGGTCAGTGGGCTCCACTTCCCTGGTCCACGCTTTATCTTATTCACAGGTGAATGCTCCAAGAACTTGCAAATGCTTGAGTCATGCTTCCAGAGGGCTCTGAGCCTCCCTGCAGATCCTCCTTTCCCAGTGGGACCTGGTTCAGCTGCTCAGAATTGAGAGGATCCACTGATTTCCAGACATGCAGGTCTCAGAGTGGCTTCCTACTCCAAGGACAGAGCTGTTGTGACCCACGTAAAATCCTCTCTCCCCAACAGGAAGCAGGAGCCCTCTCCTCTGGGAGCAGGTATCCAAACAGATGCCTTCTCCCCTGGGAGCAGGTATCCCAGCAGACGTCCTGTCCCCTGGGTGCAGGTATCCACATAGGTGCCCTCTCACCTGGGAGCAGGTATCCAGCAGACACCCTCTCACCTGGGAGCAGGTATCCCAGCAGATGCCCTCTTCCCTGGGAGCAGGTATCCACACAGGTACCCTCTCCCCTGGGCTCCCTCTCTAGATCTTGGGGATGGTTCCCCAGCAGGGCAGCTCCAAGCTGACTACAGACGGCCTTGCCAGGTTGGTGGATGCAGTTGTTGAATGAGACTCGAGGACCTCCCTACGGGAACCTGGTGGTGAACCGTAGCCTGTGGATGATCATAGGGCTCCTCTGGGGGCTTCCTGCCAGGCCAGCACAGGCCAAATCACCTGACCCCCACGAGGCACAGGCTTTGGGCCAAAAGCACAGGTGGAGAGACGCCCTGGCCAAAAGAAAGACCCGGTAGACGTGCTTTTCTTCTGCTACTAACGAGCTGCGTGCCCCCCAACAAAAGTGCCCCTACACAGTAGGTTCGCAACATAGCTGCTGAAGGAACGTTCTTCACCAGGTGAGCAGAGAGCTCTGATGACCATTTGTCATGTCAAGAGGTCTTATTAGATGACTGCCAATGTCGCCTCCTGCGGGGACGTACTCATCCACAGGTCTGAGCCCCCAGGCAGTTCCGCAGCCCAAACGCGCTGCTCCCAGGGGGAGGGGCAGGGACGTGCGCTCTGAGGGACAGGACTGTTCCAACTCCCCCCCACCCTCCGGTGCTCTTGGGGACAGGGGAGGGAAGGAGCCCATCCCACCCCATCTTCCTGTACCCGCAAGCAAAAGCCCCCACTGTCCCCTCTCTGGGAGTGGATCTGGCTGACCCAGAGCAGGGACAGCGTCTCCCTCTGCACCTGCGATGGAATCCGATGGTGGTTGTGCTCCTGGAGTGTGGAATGTTCTTCTGATTCCCCCTCAATGTCCCCTCTGCAGCCCCTCCCCAGCACAGAGCCTCCAGGCCAATCATCCTAACTCCCATGACCCTCACCTCCTCTTTCCCTTGCAGGAGGAGGACACTGCAGACAGATGGGAGGCACACTGTCTGTGCCTGGGAGCCCAGCGTTCCTGGGGTTCTCCACGCGGACTGTGAGTTCCCTGGAGGGAGACTGAAGGGGGGTCACAGAAGGGGCCCCGGGGGGGGGTCTGTCCATGTCAGCGCTCTGCCCGCAGGGGACGCTGCTCCCGAGGGTGCTGTCAGGAAGCGGGCAGGAGAGCCTCCCCCAAGGTTGCTGCGGGAGAGGATGCTGTGAGCAGTAACGGGGTCTTGCCTTCTGCTGGATCCCCGTGTGTTGCAGGCTGAGGAGCCCCGCTGGAAGGACAGGTCCCCAGAGTCCTGAATTTGGTGTCGGAACTGGCTGGAAGCCTCAGAGAGGACTCGAGAGCGTCCAGAGGTGAGCCGAGGATCTGAGAGCCCCTGTGGGGAAGGGCCAGCTGGGGCCAGCGTGCCACCTTCGGGCTCTTTCATCTCGCCGATACCAAGGGATCCCGCGGACAATGAGGTCGGCTTGGCCTCAGAAGGTGACTCCCTGTCCCCTCAGCAGGCCGCATCCCTCTCTGATGTCAACCGAGGAACCTGAGCTGCTGCTGCCTGGCTTCTGACCCCGTCCCAGGAGGTCGCCTCTGAACTGGACAGCGGCAGGGCATGAGGGAGAGACCATGCCCCTGGTCACACCCTGTCTCATCCTGCTCGGAAAATGCATCCCAGATGGCCCGCAGGTGAGTGCAACGTCTCACATCTGCTGAGTCCCTTAAACACAGGGCTCCCCCCAACACTCCCCCGCCCAGGCCCTCCCCACGTTCTCGCCCTCCTGTCCTTCCAGCAAGATCCAGGTTCTGGGAAGCCTGACCCCTAGGGAAGTCACAGCCTGGGGGTGATCCTGGAGGGGCCGTGCTGGTGACCCACACCCCGCGTTCCCTCACAGGGCCCCAGGCTAGAAGGTGGACCACTGTCTGGAACCTTCTAGGATGGCGGAGGCGGCACCTCCCAGAGTGGCCGCTTCTCCCCGTATGCGCTCTGGGCTGGGATGGGTGCAGGCTGCAGTGTGAACTTCGTCTCCAGAGTGGCCACTTTGTGGAGTCAACGCAGGGAGGCGAGGCCTCAGGCGGCCTCAGGCAGCCGGGTATGTTCACTGTAGGGGCAGAGAGCTGGTCACCTGGCCAGGATCCAACTGAGGATCTTGTAGGTGCCATGGAACCACCTACCACCCACCTGAGGCCCCCTGGACAGGGCTCGCTCCATGAACCGGGCAGGAAACTCAGGTCACTGTCTGTCTCACTTGTTTCTATGGAGATAAAAGTTGTGTGCAGTGAAATGCACGCTTCCTAAATGTGCGATGTGCGTGGGTTTGGCACAGGAGGCACCTGGTAACCCATGCCTCAGTCAACATGGAGAACATATCCTTCATTCTAGAAAGTTCTCTCATGCCCCCTTCCAGGCAGGCACAATTTGATTCTTATCATTAGAGAACTTTGAGAAGTTTCCAGAACCACGAGGATTGAGGTGGCTTGTCTTAGTCCTCAGGCCTGCCTGGAAAAACCAGTGTCCAGGGCTCCATGGTCAATGGGGGTCCCTGGGACTGGGGGCCAGGGACCTGGCTTCTGGTGCTGTCTCTACACCAGAGGGGGATTTTGTGCATCATTTGACCTCGGGTTCTTGTGGGCATAGTGGAGTCACGGCACCCCATATGCCCAAGAGCCTGTGTCAGTGACCTGCGGTCTCTGTAACAAAGGACCACAAACAACAGGCTCAAAACAACAAAAATTCATCCTCTCCCAGTTCTGGGGGCCAGAAGTCCCCCAGAAGGTGTCGCAGGGCCGTGCTCCCTCCGGAGGCTCTGGAGGAGGATCCTTCCTTGCCTTCCAGCTCCTGGCAGCTCCAGCGTCCTCGGCTTGTGGCTGCATCACTCCCGTCTCTGCTCCGCCCTCACGTGGCTTCTCCTCTGTGTAACCTCTTCTTCCAAGAGCATCAGTCACTGGATTTAGGAATCATCGCAAATCCAGAATGGTCTCTTCTCAAGTTTTATCTTAACCACATCTGCAAAGACCTTTTTTCCAAATAAGGTCACATTCTGATGTTCTGAGTGGACATGAATTTTAGAGGGACCCTGTTCAACCTCCTCCAAGGCCCTGGGCAGGTTGCCCAGGGCAGTGTTTCATTCGTGACAGAGTGGACCCAGAGAGGTCGGTGGGGAGCTGAGCCCCTGGGGTCAGCAAATCCTGTCAGGTAGAAAAGCTGCAGGAAGGGTGGGCGCTTCTCCACTCACCTCTGGGTGCCCGCCGTCCTGCCTTGAGAGCATTCAAGGCGAGCCAGGAAAGACAAGTCAGGTCTGTCTTGCTCATGGACACAGATTCAAACATCGCAGTAAAATATTGGCAAACTGACCCTAGTTTTGTAGTAAAACGTTACACATCACACCCAAGTGTGGAAGAGTGACTAAATCTTGGAAGATGTTGCAGTGTGATTTGTCACTTTAGCAGTCGAGGAAAGAAAACTAAAATCACTTCCCAGATACCAAGATATTTTTATTAAATTCAGCCACCATACATGATAAAAACATCTAGCAAGCCACAATGCCAGTCTCAGTTTGATAAAGGGCGTCCACAAGAAGGCTCTGTTGCAGTGAGCACCCTTCCTAATGGTGAAACACTGGAAGCCGTCTTCCAAAGACAAGAATGAGACAAAAGGAGGACTAATTATTATGCATTTGAGGTGCTTCCACAATAAATACATGAAGAGAAACAGAAGAGAAGGGTACGTACTGGAAAAGAGGAGTCCCGTGGTCTCCACGTGCTGCAGACCTCCACCTCACCATGCGAGAAGGCTGGTGAGGTGGCTGGCTGTCTGCAGAGCAATTGCCTTCCTGTATGCACATGGTGGTCATTGGAAATGCAGTGAACAAGGTCTTATTCACGATGATAGTGGAAATAATGTGAAAATGAGCAAGATCCACACAAAGAAAATGATAATCTTTCCTGAAGAACTCCAAAGAAGCTTTGAAAACAATGGAGATGCGTGCCACATTCCTGAATGGAAAGACTCCATGTAATAAAAACATCAATTCTCTACAAATAAATCTGTGCCTTTGACACCATCACAGCCGCGATTCCAAAAGGATAGTTTATGAGACCAGGACAATCACTTAGGGATGCGGATGAACAATAAGTCATAAAGAATGTTTGAAAAGAACCTCGTGTGTTGTGGATATGTTGGTTTGCTTTGGCTTACTGGAAAAAGGAAGAAACTCTTAATACTCGCAACAACATGGCATAAATCTCAAAATAATTTTGCTGAGCAAAAAAGGCACACACAAGAGTACATTTATATAAAATTCCAGAAAATACACACAATCCATAGTGGCAGAAAGCAGATCAACGGCTCTTGGACTGGGACTGGGGTGCAGGGAGGGAGGGAAGGACTGTAGAGGGGCATGGGGAGGTTTGGGGGGTGATGGAAATGGGTTTACGTGTGTCCCATTGTGTACATGTCACAACTCGTCACATCTCATGCTTTAAATATGTGCAGCTTAGATTCGGTTATACCTCAATAAAGCATTAAGTACAGTATAAACTTACAGTAATTAAAACAGTGTAGTATATTTGCAGGAATAGATAAATAGATCAATGGGGCAGAGTCTACAGATGGGAATTTATTTCACGAGAAGGTTTGTATTTCCAATGGGCCGCTTGGGAGATGGTGCTGGGTGACTGGTTTTCCGCGTGTAAAAAAGGCATGGTGGCCCCGCCTCCGACAGAGTCGGGTCTCAGAGGGACCGGAGGACCATGGTAAAGCAGTCGCCAAAAGAAAACCCCCAAGTATCCAAACTGTTAGAGAATTAGAAGAAAATATCGAAGACTATTTTTATACTCTTAAAGTTGGGAAGGACTTTCTGAGCAGGACTCAGAAGCTGGAGAAGAAACATTGATTGTTTCAGCAAAATACATAAAGATGCACATTTCGATCACAAATTAAGGTGGTTACCCCAAGATGGCGGGTTCCACACGGTTATCATTTCATTGTGCTTTGTTGCATCTGACAGATCTCATAACACAAAAACGTTATTTCTATAATCAGAAAAAATGAGTACTTAAAAAAACCTCCTGAGACGCATAAGAAGAGACGTGCTCTCTTGCGGCGAATTGGACATTGCCCAGAGGACGAAGAGGGAAAGCTGCTGCCCTTTGCCCCGCCATAAACATAAACACACACGCCACGCAAGATAGCTCCCTGTGAGCCAGGATCAGGCATTAGCAAGCAAGGAGGGACAGCAGAGGAAGTGAAAAGCAACAGAGCAGTTAAAAATATCCTTTAATTTTTCCAACAGGACAAAGTCCCGTCGTCCGGCAACCATGAGAAGCCACTGCTGGCAGATGCATCATTGTGACTGTGACTTTCTGATGCTTGCATCATCAAAGGGTCTGCTGATATCACCACCTTCAGAAGGCTCCGGCCCACGAGAGTAGGGTACAGCACTGGGCTCATGATTGTACAAAGACCCAAGGACAGAACCCCTGGACAAAGTCTGTCCTCATAGGACGTCTTTGGCTGGCTTACCAAGGCACCAGGACCCATCAGCAGGGAGGTAGGAAAGTCTGCATGATGGTGGTAGAAGTGGCGCCTGCCTTGGGAATGATGCCACCAAGGGACACTGCTGAACAGACCCCTATCCTATCCCATCTAGGTGGCATTTCTAATGCCCTGGAATTTAAGAGGTGGTCAATGTCACAGTTTGGGGACATGAAACTGTGCCCAGTGGAAGCCAGCCCAGTGTGGTGTTGTCTAAAGAAGAACTCTCCAGTAGAAATATAATGTGAGCTGTGTTTCTTACGTCTAGTTTTCTAGTAGCCACATTACAAAAGGTAAAAAGAAACAAGTGAATTAAATTTCATAATATAGTTGTATTTAATGCAGTAGATCCAGACTATTATTGTTCCTGTATATGAGCAATATAAAATTATTGATGAGATTTTTTAATTCCTTTCTTTCGTACTACATTTGTCTCCAAAACCCAGTGTGTTTTGTACTCTCACAGCACATCTCAAGTCAGACCAGCCCCGTTTCACGTGCTCAACGGCCACATCTGGCCGGAGGCTACTGGATTGGCCGGTGTGGACCTAACGCGTCTTGCTCATTAAACGGATGCTCAGACGTGTAGTGTCAGAGACCTCTATTTGCTTCAACACGGGACCCTACAGGCTGTGAAAGAAATCCCATGTACAACTTCCAACATGAGCTTGGGGCGTTGGCTGAAGCCAGAACTTCTGTGTTAGAACCGAACACCTTTAGTTTAGACTTTATCTCTGTTTACAAACATCTGCCTCCCAGAGAGCTCATGTGGTTAGACAACTACAGTCTTGGAATAAAGGATCCCTCTTACTATTTCTGCGAGGAGAAAGAATAAAAAGTCAACTTTTGGGGCAGTTGACATCCTCCTAGTTCAGGAAGACTTCCTCATCGTGACCTCATTTCATTCCCACAGCTGTATAGTGGAGAGATTTGTTGCATTTCTTTTATGCAATCAAGGTGGACTTCAAGAGGAACACAGGCGTGTCTGAGGCCGTGGGCCCACGGGCCCCACAGGAGCGGGCGGCACCCCGGGGAGATTCCAGCCAACAGAGGTCTGCCCCAGTCAAGCTGCCTTCTCCCTAAGGCTGAGCGTTCCAGAAGCAGGCACTCAGGCTGGCGTCCCCATGTCTATAAATGAGTCCATTGATCTGCCGTTAGAAGCTGGCAAAGGTGTCACTTTTTACGGTTTAAAATCTACTTTCTTCTTTTTCCTCTAGGAGACAATGAATTCTAAAAGAAAAAAAATGCTGTTAATGATTTCATGTGTTGTATCACTCATACTGGTTGAGCGTCATTCCAGGTAAATCTAAAATATTGATGAATCATGACCTGTCGTATTGGCAGAGATGATCTAAACCACTGAGTTTTGTTCAAAGATATTAATAATACTCTCAAAATTGATCAGACACTACCTCATCTCTGTGGGACAAAGCAAAGGATACATACTTTAAGTCCTTCATTTTTTTAACGTTCAGCAGTTATTATTGAGTGCTGTCTGTCCAGGCTCTGTCCCAGGGGCTGAGGAAGCAGCACGGACCCAAAGTGCCCGCCCTCGTGGAGTTTTCCATTCCAGGTGGAGAAGGCAGACAATAAACATAAAACAGACCGTCAACAAGGTCGCATTTTACATAATAAATATCAGGAAGAAAAAATACAGCAAAGGAAGAGACGGCACTGGGTTGTGATTCCAGACAAACTGTAAACTCTCAGAGTTCCATCTTGTGTCTAATGTGAACAGGACTAAAAGCCACCTGCTATGGCAGCGTGTGTATGGGGGACACGTTTGTTGACCTGCTGAAATTCTCTCATGCATAAAAATTGCAGTTCTTACTTCCTCCATGCCCACGTCTCATGGTCTCCTTCACAAGCAATGCAATCTTCCCAGATGCTGTTTGAAAAGTAGTCCTGCTGTGAGAGACAATGTCTTTAAAGATGAAACCTTTACAAAACACATCTGATAAAAGCCTTCTATTCAAAATATGCGAAGAACTCCTAAAACTCAACAATAAGGAAACAACTTAACTAAAAAATGGGCAACAGCTGAATAAACATATCACCAGAGAAGATATACGGATAGCAAATAGGCATATAAAAAGACTCTTAACATCATATGTCATTAGATAATTGCAAATTAAAACAATGAGATACTGCTACACACCTATTAGAAGGACCTAAATCCAGAACACTCACAGCACCAGATGCTGGTGAGGATGTGGAGCCACAGGAACTCGCATACGCTGCTGGTGGGAATGCAAAATGGTACAGCCACTTTGGAAGACAGTTTGGCGGTTTCTTACAAAGCTAAACATAGTCTTCCCAATGACCCAGCAATCATGCTCCTGAGTATTTATCCAAGTGTTTTGAAAACTTATGTCCACAAACAACCCGCACAAAGTGTTTATAGCAGCCTTATTCATAATTGCTAAAAACTGGAAGCAACCAAGAGGTCCTTCAGTAGGTGGATGGGTAAACCAACTGAGGTCCATCCAGACAATGGAATATTATTCAGCACTAAAAAGAAATGAACTATCAAGCCATGAAAAGATAAGGAGGAACCTCAATTGCGTATGACTAAGGGAAAGAAACCAACCTGAAGAGGCTACACAGTGTCTGATTCCAACTATATGACATTCTGGAAAAGACAAAACTATGGAGATGGCAAAAGAACAGTGGTTGCCAGGAGTTTGGGGAGGTGGGGGTGGGGGAGAGGGGTGAATAGGTGAGGCACGGAGGATTTGGGGGGCAGTGGAGCTATTCTGTACGACACTGTGATGGTGGACACACGATGCTGCAGTTTTCAAAAACCATAGAACTTTGCAGCACAAAGAGTGAAGCTTAGCTTATATAAATTAAAAAATCATCTAGGAGGTTGAGAGGTTCCAGGAAGGAGTGCCGAATGTGACAAAATAATCTGTCTCAGAAACGCCCGAAACAAGCTCACTGAGAGGGTGGGGGAAGGTGCTGACCTGAGTGACCTTGGGAGTGAGTGGAGCGAGGGACCCGCACGCGGTGCCGTCTCCAGCTGAGACAGTCGTTGCCCACGGGGGTCCCGGCAGCGATTCTGGGTCCACGTGGTGATGGGTTAGAGCTGGAGACGTGGGCACACACTCATGTGCAGCTTCATACAACACAGAGCTACACGTGGACATATTTCTAGATCTGAGTGTACGCATGGGTTGGTGTACACACACGCATTTCCTTGCTCTCAGCTGCGAGGGCCTAGAAACAACGACCCCCAGCGGCAGCAAGCACACCCAGCCCCACATCTTGGTCTCTAATATTATTCTACAAAACCAGTTTGTAGAACGGCTGATTCTAGGGCTGGGGCAGGAAATATACAAGATATTCTTATAGTGCCAAAATATAAGGAAATTCTCAAAAAAGAAAATAAAAACCTCTGTGTTGAAGAGAGTATGTCAAAGGAGCACAGGCGCCACCTGGAAGAGTTCCCAATGGGTAAGGTGGGAAAGATTTGAACAAGAAAGCAAAGTAGTGTTGGATTATAACCCAAACTATAAAACAAATATCCATGAGTCCACACTGATATAAATAAATGGCTGAATAAACTAATAAATAAATGGGAGAGAAGAGACAAATCTACCATTCATAAGAATTCCAAACAGTTGGTGTAGATGCTCCCCTCAAGGATGTGGAGTAATGACCGCGCATAACCCCCACTCCTCCTGCGTGGGCGGCCACGGTATTTCTCATAAAGATTACGGTACAGAAAGGGGGAGAAAGAGAGGCCGTACAGTGGAGAAGCCTGAAAAACATGGCCTCAGCGGGTGGTCAAGTTCAGCATCAGCAGAGACAGGTCATGACACGGTCCAGGAAACTCCAGCTGAGAGGAGCCGAGGCAGACGTGAGGACCAAGCGTCCTGTGGGTCCTGCATGGGATCCCGGAGAGGAAAAAGGTGTTAGCCAGAAACTAAGGAAATCTGACAGAAGCGTGGACTTGAGTCAACAATGGTGTGTCCATATTGCTGTATTAATTGTAGGAATGTACCATACGAATGCAAGCTCTTGATGGTGGGGGAGTTGGGTGCAGGGGATTTCATCTTTACAGTTTTTTTCTGTAAAATTGCTCTAAATATAAAGTATTAAAAAAGAAGGGGAAATAAAAACAATTAATAATGCAAAATCAAAGAAGAAAAAATTAACCCCACCGTTTGGGTATCGTGGATTTTGTGTTGTATGTCTTCCTGCCGCATTTTACCTTGAGGAAAGGACTCCTGGCCAATGGTCGCATTGTTAAGGTCATCTCTTTGAAGACAGTAATGACGGGCTATCCTCTGCAGAAAGGACACAGCGGACCACACGCTAAGTCACAGCACAGATTTCGTCCTGTGCCCCAGAACCATGGCATCACGCCTGCATATAGTAGCATCAGCAATGATTTGGTTAAAAAGAGAATAAAAAAGAGACTAAATAACTCTGAATTCTAGAGTTTTTGGTATCCAAATTGCAATAGGTGTTTGTTCAAATTCAAAACTTAAATGATTTTTTTTTGTTTAAAGAATAAATCATTTACTGATAGGATTGACAAATTTAGCAAATAAAAATGCAAGATACTCAGTTACATTTGAATTTCCGATAAACAATGAATCACTTTTAGCAATGATTCCCCGCGCGATATTTTGGGACATACTTATACTAAAACGTTATTCGTTGCTTATCTTAAACTCAAATTGAATGGGCGTCCTCTAGTTTGTCTGGCAAACCTCCCCACAGGAGAGGCATCTCAGGTAGCAGGAATCTTTGTTGAATAAGGATTCTACAAACTGAAAAGCAAAACTGGTAGAAGCCAGGGGGGTTCCAATGGGGACAGAACCAGGAGGAACAGAAAACCAAAGGCTGAAGTCTCTGGAGGCAACCTCTGTTATCTTTCTTGCCTGTCACTTCAGAAATAGTCTACACGCATGCATATCTATGTGTGGATTAGCATGTATGTACTGCGTGTGCGTGTGTGTCCGAGGAGTTTGGTGTTGATCGAGGAAGAGGCAGGACACGAGGTGGCAGTATTGTGCAAGCTTCATGGGGCAGCAGAGCTTCTGGAGACAGTAGGGCGGGGCCGCCACCCAGAAGGGGAGTCAGGGAGGGGGCTATGTGTGTGGTTGAAGCCAGCAGCAAGGAAGGCTTTCCTGGGTCGGAGCTCCGAAGGGCAGCAGGGTCCCAGGTTTCTCCATGGTGAGCAGATGCTGGATGCCGTTTTGTGGGATTTGTAAAGCAGGCTGTAAACAGGCTTGCGTGGCCCACGTTGAAAGTGATCAGAGGTGTGAGAAGGTAGTTTGGGCTGATGGTCCCGGCCCGCTGTGAAGGAGTAAACGACATAGAGCCCAGGGCACCTCTGACCCATGATGTAAGAATCCGTCTCCGAGTCTCCCTGGCTCAGCCCCTCACCTGCTCCCCTGGACGAAGTTGACTTTGCTGCAGTACAAGCATCTCTCTCGAGGGTGATAGTTTCTTTACATCAGGATCCGCTCTCCAGCCAGCCACGTTTGCTACTTGTCGATCGTTTCCTAGGAATTCATAAGATCAGCATTCTAAAAGACGACTTTTTACTAAAGTTTCCATTTGTCACTTTTTGTCACTTCCTGTTTCTCGTGACGTTTGGCCCCGGCAATCCTGAGGAATCCTGTAACGCAGTACCTGTGGCAAAGTTCCCCTCTGATATTGTCAGGACAGTTGCCCTCTCAAAGTTATTTCTCTTCTTTACAAAATATCCCAGGGTTACAGAAGGAAGTTGCCTAATAAGCTAATTAATTGAATGATTGGCTTAAAAGCACCATGAAACTCTGGATGACTCGTGTCTAAATGAAAATTGAAGACGGACTCTTGACCTGCTCCAATTCTGTCCCTCCACACTTGACAAAGCCACTCCTGGGTGACGGACGGGTGGATTAAACCCACGTTTTGTCTGCATCCACATTGTCTAATCTGCTGTTAGTTTTGGTTTTTTAACCCTTCCTCCCGACATGACACTCTTTCTTGCCTTCCTCCCTCTGGCCGTCACCTCATCCCTCCACGCCTCTTTGCTGACCACCTGTTTCCCTCCAGACCTCGGTGAGAGATCTCCTCTCCAAGTGGCTTCCTCTGACCTCAAATTTGGGTTGAACATGGCACTTATGCTCCCACAGGGCCCTGCCACTCCCATCAGCACCCGCTACTGGGACTGTCGTGTCTGCTCAAGGCCGCCTTCTCTGCCGTAGTCTTTCCAAGGGCAGGGGCTGGGGCTGCGTTCCCAGTTGTAGAACCTGCTGTGCCACCGGGGCTCAGGAGATACTTGTTGAACGGACGGAATGCTCGTAATAACTCGGTTTTCCCTTGGCCCCCAGGAATCAAGTGGAAGAACTTCGGCTCTCAGACTGGTTTAATCCTAGGTAAGAACGAAATGTGTGCTCGCACACACAAAATAGAACTCAACTTGGAGTCGAAGGTTTGTTTTTCCAATCACCAAGTTACAGCTATCCTGGGGAGTGTCCAGGAGTTGGAGTTTTAATTTTTAAAGCTATTAGTAGTGACACAGTCTTCTTGGCTTACCCTTCCTGGTTTATTTAGTGCAAGAATCTCTTTGGAGGCAGCTTGAAAATGCCACTCATGGCTCTTGATTTCCCACCAGCAGTAGAGGAGGGGCCTGTCTCCTGCTTCCTGGTGATAAAGGGTCACTCCTGTGACCCATGCCCTCCTGGTTTAGGTTGTTTACAGTCTGGGGCTACTACAAGTAAGTTTATCCGTGGGGTAAATTCCCCAAATGGAGTCATTAGGTCAAAGAAGGCAGACGTTTAAAATTTTGGTGTAAGTTGCCAAATTTCCTTTTAATAATTGTACCATTTTATTTTCTTATCTGCAGTGGATAAACTGAAGTATCATAAAATCTTTTTTTCTTGGCAAAACTGCTAGTTAAAATATCCCAATTCAATTTGCATTTCTGTAATTATTGCATTTGAGCATATTCAATATGTTTATCATTCACTGTGTTTAATCTCCTGTGAATTCCTTTTACATATATATATATTTTTAATGGACTTCAGGTGCTCAGAATTAGGTTATCATAGTTTATGATTCACGACACGCTCTCATCATTTGTTCATGTAAAAGCTGCTTATATTCATTTATTTGTTAGTTTGCTTGCTTCATGAAACAAAAACGATAATCTTCAAAAACTTACATCCATCTTATGTTCTTTCTCATCCCTTTACCTTGCCCTCCCCACCTCCACCTATGAAATAATCAACATCCTGAACCCTGGTGGATTATACTCTTTCTTTCCTTTTTATATAATTTATCTCGTCTATATGCATTCTGAAAAAAAGCCTATTTTTGAATTTTAGTTGTTTGTAACTTTATGAGGCTATCAAGCTTATGTAATCTTCCAGGACTTACATTTTCCCTTGATACTGTATTTCTAAGATTCACTCAAATTTTGCATATCACTGTAATTCATTCTGGACAGCTGTATAATAATCCAATGTGGAAATATACCATTTTAGGGGCCGGCCCGGTGGCGCAAGTGGTTAAGTGCGCGCGCTCTGCTGTGGCGGCCAGGGGTTTGCCGGTTCAGATCCCGGGCGCACACTGACCCACCCCTTGGAAAGCCATGCTGTGGCGGTGTCCCATATAAAGTGGAGGAAGATGAGCACAGATGTTAGCCCAGGGCCAGTCTTCCTCAGCAAAAAAAAAAAAAAAGTGGAGGATTGGCAGATGTTAGCACAGGGCTGATTTTCCTCACAAAAAAAAATACCATTTTATTCATCCTGGCCCCTTGAATCATTTCTGTGCTTTGCTACTATGAAGAGTGCTGTTGTGACCATTACGTGTGTTTCCTGGTACATGCATACAAGAGCCTCACCTGGGCAGAAGTGGATCCACTGGGTGGCAGGCATTTGACTATCTGACCTAGAAGTGAGTGCTCATCATTTTCCAAAGCGGGTATCCCAATGTAAATTCCTAAAGGTCCCCTTGCTTTCTGAGGCTTGGTGCTGCCAATAGAATGGGAAAAAATTCTCTCTCGAGTTATGTTACCAAAAATGATAGAGTAATAACCTCCAATTTTTTCTCCTTCATAAAACCAATGAGAAAACTGGCAAAAATTGTTATAATCAACTCTTTCAGAGTTGCAAAACTCTGGAAATTAACCAAAGGCTTGCACCCATCTAGGGAGAATTTGCTCAAGAAAAACAGCTGACTCTCAGTAAGAAAAGTGAGCTTTGTGGCGTTGTAACTTGCCCTGCACTGATTGCCCCTCTCCAGCTCCACAATGGCCTCAAGTCAGATTCTCCCTCTCCAGATTTTGTTTTGCTGTTTGTTGTTACGTTTGTTTGCTTAATGACTTTTCTGAACTAATTTTATAAAGTCTGTATTCTTTGTCATTTTTGGCCACTGAAATCTCTGCTCAGTTAGGGAGAATCTGATTTACAGAGTTACCA
This sequence comes from Diceros bicornis minor, assembly GCF_020826845.1. Taxonomy (NCBI): domain Eukaryota; kingdom Metazoa; phylum Chordata; class Mammalia; order Perissodactyla; family Rhinocerotidae; genus Diceros; species Diceros bicornis. Next base: position 43,120,777 of record NC_080767.1, read on the forward strand.
CGTTATATTGTATAAATTATCCATTTTTTCAACCAATAATTACCAAGCATGCCAAGAAATAAGACAGTATGGCCTGTACACAAGAAAGAAAAGCAATAGAAACTATCCCTGAAGAAGCCCAGGGGTTGGACTTACTAAACAAAGACTTTAAATCAGCTATTTTAAATAAAGTTCAAAGAACTAAAGGAAACCATGTGCAAAGAACTAACGGAGAGTATGAGGACAGTGTCTTACCAAAACGAGAATATCAGTAAAGATATAGAAATGATAAAAAAAAAAAAACCAAATAGAAATTCTGGAGTTGAAAAGTGCAAGGTCTGAAACAAAAAGCTCACTAGAGGAGCTCAACAGTAGATTTGAGCAGCAGAAGAAAGAATCAGTAATCCAAGGAGCTCAGCAAACTCCAGATGAGAAAACTCAAAGAGACCCACTACTAGACAGATCATAATCAGACCATCAGAAACCAAAGACAGAGAAAGGATCTTGAAAGCCGCAGGAGAGAACTGATCCGATAAGATTAACAGGTGATTTTTAATCCGACGTCATGAAGGCTGGAAGACAGTGTGATGAAATATAAAAAATGCTGAAGGACAAAACCTGTCAACTAAGACTTCTGCTTCTACATACAGAAAAACTAAGAAGAAGGAGAACGAGAAGGGGAAGAAGAAGAAGAAATCCATATATTCCCAGAAAACAAAAGCTGAGAAAATTTGTCACTAGCAGAACAGATATACAAGAAATACTAAAGGGAGTCCTTCAGGCTGAAATAATGGGACCTAGACAGTAACTTGAGTCCACATAAAGAAATACAGAACACGAGTAAAGGTAACTACATAGGTAAATATGAAAGACAGGTTAAATGTATTTTTGTTTGTAATTCTCTTCTTCTCTAATCTAATTTAAAAGACAGCTGCATAAAGCAATAATTATAAATCTGTATTGATGGTCACAAAGTGATAAAGATGTAATTAGTATGAGAATAACAACACAAAGACAGGAGACGGAATGGAGCTATATAGAAGCAAAGTTTTTGTATACTATTGAAATTACGTTGACATTAGTTGATTTAGATTGTTATAAATTAAGATATTGTGATTCCCAAGACAACCTCTAAGGAAATAACTAAATTACAAATAGTAAAAGAAACTAGAAGTGAATTAAATGGTACTCTAGAAAATATCTATTTAACACAATAGAAGGCATTAATGGAAGACTAGAAGAATGAAAAGGACATAAGACATATAGAAAACAAATAGCAAAATGGCCACTGTGCTATTACGCTTTGTGAATGGATTAAACACTCCAATTAAAAGGCAGAGATTGTTAGAATGGATTAAAAATGATCCCACTATATGCTCTCTACAAAAGGCACTTTAGATTCAAAGACACACAAACCTAATTTACGTTGAACTAAAACAACTGAAAAAGATATACCATGCAAACAGTAACCAGAAGGGAGCTGGCAGGGATATACTAATATCAGACAAAATAGACAAAGATAAAAATTGTTCCTATAGGCAAAATAGGACATTTTATAATGATAAAAGAATCAATGCATCAAGAAGCTATAACAATTAGAAACATATATGCACCTAACAACAGAGTCCAAATCATGGGCAAAAATGTACAGAATTGAAGGGAGAAGTAGACAGTTCAATAATAATAGTTTGAAACTTCAAAACCTCACTTTCAGTAATGGGCAGAGCAACTAGACAGAAAATCAACAAGGAAATGGAAGGCTTGAAGAACACTACAAACTGGACCTAAGAGGCATCTATAGAACATTCTTCCAATCACAGAAGAATAGTCATTCTTCTTGAATGCACATGGAACATTCTCCAGGGTAGACCATTTTGTTATTACATGATAAAATAAGTCTCAATAAATTCAAAAGGATTTGGATCACACAAAGTTTTTCTCTGACCAAAATGAAATAAAATTAGAAATCAATAACAAAGAGAAATTTGGGAAATTCACAAATATGAGGACATTAAACAACACACTCCTAAATAACCAATGGGTCAAAGAAGAAACAAGGGAAATTATAAAATACTTTGAGATGATTGGAAATAAAAACACAATATACCAAAACTTATGGGATGCAGTGACAGCAGTGTTTACAATGAAATTTACAGCTGTAAATGCCTACATTAAAAAATAAGAAAGATCTCAAGTTCATAACCTAACTTTACACATTAAGGAAACAGAAAATGAAGAACAAATTAAACTAAAGCAAGCAGAGGGAAAAAATGACAAAAATTAAAGAGTAAATAAATGAAATAGAAAGATAGAGAAAATCAATGAAACCAAAATTTGTTCTTTGAAAATAACAACAAAATTGACAAACCTCTAACTAGATTGACCAAGTAAAAAGAAGACTCAAATTACTAACATGACGAGTTACAAACTTCAGAAGTAATCATGATGATAAGGGAATACTGTGAGAAGTTGTATGTCAGCAAATTAGATAACCTAGATGAAAAGGACAAATTCCTAGACTCAAGAATAAAGGGAAATTTGAATAGATCCTTAGCAAGTAAAGAGATTGAATTAGTAATGAAAAATTTTCCATGAAGAGAAGCCCAGGACCAGACGACTTCCTTGGTAAATTCAACCAAACATTTCAAGAAGAATTAATACCAATCCTTCACAAACTCTCCCCAAAATTAGAAGAGAATTCATTCTAGGAGACCAGTATTACTGTGATCCCAAAACTAGACAAAGACGTTACGTGAAACTACAGATCAGGATCCTGTATGAATAGAGATGCAAACATTTCCAACAAAATGCTAGAAAATCAAATCGGGTAACATATAAATAGGATTATGCACCACAAACTAGTGGAATTTATCCCAGGAATGTAAGATTGATTCAACATACAAAAATCAACCAAAGTAATACACTATATTAATAGAATAAAAAAAAAAGCATGATCATCTCAATATATGCAGAAAAATAGTTTGACAAAATTCAACATCCTTCATAATATAAACATTCAATAAACTAAGAATGGAAAGGAATTTCCTCAACCTGATAAGCCAAAAACACAACAAAAAAGAAAAAATAGGTTAAATGGACTTCATCAAAATTAAAAACTTTTGTAAATCAAAGGACACTATCAACAAAGTGAAAAGACAACCCACAGAGTGGGAAAAATATTCCCAAATCATGTATCTGATCAGGGTCTAATATCCAGAATATATAAAGAATTCTTATAACTAAACAACAAAAAGACAAATAGCAATAAAAAAGAATGGGCAAAGGATCTGAATAAACATTTCTCCAAGGAACTTATACAAATAGCTAATAAGCCCACGAAAATATCCTTGATATCACTAGTTATCAGGGAAATGCAAATCAAGATCACAATAACATACCACTTCATACTCTACGATGTATAAAGATCGTAGGGCGACTAGAATCAAAAAGTTAGACCACAAAAAGTGTTGGGGAGGATGTAGAGAAATTTGAACTCTCGTAAACTGCTGGCGGGAATGTAAAATGGCGCAGCTGCTGTGGAAAACAGTTTGGCAGTTCCTCAAAAAGTTAACCACGGAATTACAATATGACGCAGAAATTCCACTTCTAGGTGTATATCCCAGAGAATTCAAAACATATGTTCACAGAAAAACTGTATGTAAATGTTCATAGCAGTATTATTCATAATAGCTGAAAATGCAAGCAACTAAAATGTCCGTCAACTGATGAGTGGATAAACACTATCCATACAGTGGAATATTATTCATCCGTAAAAGGAATGAAGTACTGATTCATGCTACCACATAGATAACCCTTGAAAACATGCTAAGTGAAAGAAGCCAGACACAAAAGACCACACAGGATATGATTCCATTTATATGAAATTTCCAGGATAGGCAAATGTACAGAGACAGAAAGTATATCAGTTCCTGTCAGGGGCTGCAGGGAGGAGGGTGGAGAGCGGCTGCTAATGGGCACAGAGGTATATCAAAGCCTTTCATTTTCTTGGGAGCAACTGTAAGTAGCATTGTGTTTTTAAATTCAGTGTCTGCTTGTTCATTGCTAGTATATCAAAATGAGATTAATTTTTTCTGTGTGCTGATCTTGTGTCCTGTAACTTTGCTGAATTCACTTATTAGTTCTAGGAGATTTTTTTGTAAATTCCTTAGGATTTTCTACGTAGACAATCAAATTATCTACAAACAGGGACAGGATTAATTTTTCCTTTCCAGTCTGATGCATGTATTTTCTTTTCTCACCTTATTTCGGTGGCTAGAACTTGCGTTGCTCTGTTGAATAAGAGTTGGTGAGAGTGGCCGTCCTTTCCTTGTTCCCATTGTAGGGAGAGAAAGCGTTCAGTCTTTCATCGTTGAGTATGACGTTAGCTGTGAGATTTTTGTAGATGCTCTTTATCAAGTTCAGGTAATTCCCCTCTGTTCTTGTTTTTCTGAGCTTTTATTTTTCTATCTTGAATGGGTGTTGGACCTTGTATAACAATTTTTTCTGTGTCAGTTGATTGTTCTTTTGTAGTTTCTTGCTACAGAAATGATTTTCAAATGTTGAACCAGGTTTGCATATCTTAATATAAATAAACACTGTTGTTAGTTTGTTGTTATTGAAAGCAAATCTAATGTCTCTCTCCCTTTTCTGCTGGATTATACTGATGGACTTAAGGCACGAGAGAGAAGGTAAAAAAAAGCCTCCTCTAGATCTCTTAGGGAAAGGGGAGGGAGAGGAAGAAGAAGGAGGCAGGAGAGCACAGGACACTCGGGAGGCAGTGGTGCTGTGCGCACAGCACTGGCTTCAGGGGATAGACGATGTTCTGCGTCTGGGTGCCCACGTCTAAGCGCAGTCAGAGCTCAGAGAAGGTGGGCCCCTGGGCTCAAAAGGCAGGCGGTGTGACGACGAAAGCGGAAACTGGCTGGGTCTCGCATCTTGACTCACATGGGTCAGCTCTGTGGTGTTGGGCAGCTCACCCAACCAATCTGAGCCTCTGTTTCCCCTCGTGAAGAACAGGGATCCTAAAGGCGCTCCCTGCAGAGGGCACTGCAAGGACGAAACAAGCGACAATGCGCTTGAACGCTGTGCCCGGCGCGTGGCTGGTGCCCTACGAGCATTGGCCGCTGTCGCTCCGGCAGCCTTTGCGGCTGTCACGGCAAAGGCCGCACCTGCTTCACTTGCTTCTTGTTTGTTGAACAGGAGACGCCCCGAGGTCATCACGACCACGGATTGGCTGGCTCCCGTCATATGGGAAGGCACCTTCAACAGACAGGTCCTAGAAAAATACTACAGAAAGCAGAACCTCACCACGGGCTTGGCTGTCTTTGCCATTGGCAGGTAAGGGCCACTAACCTTTGTCCTTTTTTATTTGGGAAAATGCGATGAGCCCCATGGATCTTCTGCCTCCAAAGGGCTGCTCATTGTTACCGTAACCACTGCTTCTGGCTGTCCTGTACAAAAATGTAGTGTGGTTATTTTCTCCTTCCTCAGCTGCGCCGTCTTTTTACTAATATCCATTTAGTGCTCTTTCTTTCTTCCCAACGGTGTTGCAAAACTTTAAGGCTTTTCTCAGCGCCCCCCCGCCACCCCCGTTTATGACATCCTCTTTCACTAACCTGTGCAGTTGACACTGCAGACCTGACCCCTCTCCCCTTATCTACCGGTAGTTCTGTAGCATCAATGGCTCACACGTTAGATAACACGTTTGGTGACGTGTATTCTCCCGGAAGTGTCTGGGAACTAGGCGTCTGCCTCGCTGTGTGCATGTGTGTTTTGCAGCATTGCAGACCAGTACCTGGAGCAGTTCTTACGATCAGCAATAAAGCATTTCATGACCGGCTACCGAGTTGTCTTTTACATCACGGTGGATAACTTAAACAGGGTGCCTGACCTGGAGCCGGGGCCTCTTCAGACATTCAAAGTATTTACCATCAAAGAAGAGAGCTGGTGGCACGACTTCCATGTCATGCGCATGAGCAGCCTCAGTGAGCAGATCACACAGCACATCCAGGACGAGGTCGACTTCCTCCTCAGCATGGCCGTCAGCCAGATCTTCCAGAATGACGTCGGGGTGGAGACCCTGGGCACGTCTGTGGCTCAGCTCCATGCCTGGTGGTACTTTAAAGACACCAAGAATTTCCCTTACGAGAGGAGGCGCAAATCAGCGGCTTGCATCCCGTTCGGTCAGGGGGATTTCTATTACGACAGCGCGTTCGTTGGGGGCACGCCCCTGGAGGTTTTACACCTCATCGAAGAATGTCTGAAAGGGATTGCTCAGGACAACAAGAAAGGGCTGGACAGCACCTACGAAAGCCACCTGAACAAATACTTTTTCCTCAATAAACCCACCAAGCTGCTGTCACCAGAATACAACTGGGACGCTACGTTTTACCCGCCTCCGCAGGTTCAGTACGTCAAGGTGGCCCAGCTCTCCAAAGAGAAATGGTGACTGGCCGGCGCCTTATGCCTGACGGGCGAGCCACAACCATCCTTTGTCATAAAGGGCATCTTAACACTTTCCAGTTTCGAGAGAAATAAAAATTTACACCCGTCCAAAAGAGTTTTTTCTCTGTGCCATTTTGAACCATCCAGTTTGGCCAATGCCAGATAAAGAATAAAAGGATGCTATTAATGTTTAATACACAGTGGTGTTAGTATCTATGTATTGTAGATCACCTGGAGATAATTTTGGAGGCATGAATGAAAATTTTTTTAAATGGAGAAAGACTCTAGTTCAGAAAAAATATTATACAAAAGAGGGCCAAGGATTATACACACAGGAAAAACAAAACACTCCTCAGCGCACTCCCAAGGGGTCAAGTGTGTTCCTTGGTGTTGGGGTGTGTGTTGCTGCATCTGACCCCTCGAATAGCCTCCGTCTGTCCAGTGTGTGATCAGACGTGGGTGAACTAGAGACTTTCTACCAAATACTTACCTTTCTTCTATTGTTACAAGGAGGGATGTCAAGTTCATTTGTTTCAAGCTATAGGCATTTAATTTGCTTTTAAAAAGACATGTACCGAGCTCTGCAGTGGAGGCATTCTGCCAGGCGCAGTGAGGAGAGAAAAGAGTTGAAAACAGAATCGTGTCCTCAAGCTGCCTGAGGTGTGGCAGGGAGGCGGGACTGCTCAGGCCATTTTCTTTCGCAAGTTCAAAAGTGCTCAGAGTGACGAGGAAGACGTGGGCAGCTGGGAGACGTGGGGCTCCTGGAGGTCCAGGAGAGGGGCTGTCCCCCAGGGAGGTTGTCTGTCACATGGAGGGAGGGTGCAGGACCGTTTGTTCATGACAGTGACGGGTTACAGAGTCATATGGGGTGGAGGGTTTGAAGTCACAATAAGGATCTCCTCTTATCCCTCTTTTATGGGAGAAAAAGCAGGGTTAGTCAGTGTTATGGCCTGAATTGTGTTCCCCCCTCAAATTCATATGTTGAAGTCCTGACCCAGAGGACCTCAGAATGTGACTGCCTTTGGAGATGGGGCCTTGAAAGAGGTGATTAAGGTAAAACGAGGTCAGTAGGGTGGGCCCTGATCCAATAGGCCTGGTGACATTATGGGAGAGGAGATCAGGACACAGACACGCACAGAGGGACGACCACGTGAGGAAACAGGGAGAAGACGGCCGTCCAAACGCCCAGGAGAGAGGCCTCGGGAGGAAACTGCACCTCGACCTCGGATATCCAGCCCCCAGGGCCTCGGGAAGTAAGCCTCTGTTGTTTCTGCCTCCTGCCCGCTGTGCTTTGTCACGGCAGCCCCAGCAAACCAGCGCAGCACGAAACCCAAAATCATGGGAATTCAAACTCTAACACCCTAAGAAGCATTGACAGGCACTTCATGGGAAAGAGTGGACAGAATTCAGTTAAAAACGTCTATACAAGTTTCAAGAAAATAAACATTCCATTAGCCACAGGCCCTACGCAGACAGTAATTGGTCTCAGTTATCTTGGGTCAGACCCGGAGAGAGAGGGCAAGTAGGACTCCCACACTGAGCTAAGAGAGACACACATGATTTTCCTGCCAGTTATGGGTACGCCTGGGAGATCTATCAAGAGGGGTCCTGAGATTCTGCTTTAAAAAAGCCACAGGATCAATATTAGAGCACAGTAAATTCCTGGCTTTCTTGGGGAGGAAAGCAGGTAAACTTGCTCACGTCTAGAAGTTCCAGGTCCAAGAACAAACCTGTTTAAAAGGCCTGTGAAACCGGGTGACGCCAGGATGGTCTGTCCTGTTTCCATCCCTCCTCACAGGAGCGTGCTCCCCACCCGGTGGGCACTAATTGAGGTTTAAAATTTTTTTCATTTTGCCAAAAATTTGATAAGCAAAAATAGCACCTCTTTTTCTTGTATTACTTATGAAGTGGAACCTTCTTTTGACCTATAAGTATCAGCCCTTGGACTGGTGTCCGTCTCTTGCTCTTGTTCTGATACGGTGTCCTGCCTCCTTGGCTGAGCTGTGATGTATGTAATAGATCCACGGATGTGATGTGGGCCCTTGGTCACAGTTGTTGAAAACATTAATTTCAGGCTGTCGTACGTATTTTAATTTTGTTGATGGTGCGTTTGATGGACCAAAGTTCAAGGTTTCCACAATTACCATCTTTTCCCTTGACGTTTATATCCGTAGTGTCGGCACCCCATCCCCAAGTTACAGACACTATAGAACTTTCAAAGTTTCTTTTCATTCTGAATTAATCAGGAATTAATTCTAAGATAATGTGCAGAGTTAGAGATCTAACCTTATTTTTTTTCCTCCAAATATCTTGGCCGTTTCCCCTAACATGATTTCTGGATTAAACAATGCTTTGTAAGGTGGATTATTTGTGTGATATGTTAAGTGGTACTTCCTGTGTTCATTTCTTAACTTTACATCCAGTTCCACTGACCCCTCCTTCTGTCCCTGAGCCGTGCCACATGATTTTAACCGCTGTACTTTCATATTAGTTATGGTAGAATGGTAGGTCAATTTGCATTACTCTTCTCTCTCAAAGATTTCAAAATTTTTGTTCTTTCATGTGGATTTTAGATTCAGTTTTGCAGCTGGGAGAAAATATCCCATTGGAATATTGATTGATTGCTTGAAACATATAGGTTAGTTTGAGGATTATTAAATATTTATGATGTCGAAGATCATGCAGGAATATCACTTATTTGTTTATTCAGGTCAGTTTTTCAGTGACCCGGGGTAAGGATACACTTTTAAAAATTTCTCCATATAAATTCTTGCAGTTTCTTCCTAAATGCACGAGCGTGTGCTTTCTGGTTACGGTGTGTCTGTTATGCTTTTCTGGTTGGGTTTGCTGGTGCGTAGGAAGCTTTTGCGCTCCGAGCGCCTGTCCTCACCGGCTTGTGCCTGAGCTGCAGGGCGAAGCCGCACAGGCAGCCAGTGGTCCACTCCACCGTGCTGACCTCACGTGTTGGCCGTGGTGGAAGTCACCTGGCTGAGGTGTGGCCTGCCGGGAGGCTTGTCCTTGCTGAGGGCATTTCTGGGGCAGGATCTGGTCACACTTGTCTCTGGCGTTTCTAGACAGTGAGTGTTGAGGCCTCCAACCCCGTTTACTAAGAGCCTGTCCTGCCGCGGGTGGCGCCTGGCTTGCCCAGGGAAGAGGAGGGCACCTTCTGTCCAGGCACCACCCTCACCTTGACTGAGGAGAGCCGGTGACTTGTCTCAGCTCACCTGTCACGCAGGTACACAGGCCTGTGTCTACCTGGCTCTTCTGGGGAGCATGGGCTGGCACTGTGGTCACTCAGTGTCCCTCTGACCTGGGCGGGGACATGCTGCGTTGGCTCAAGGAGCCCAGAGCACCTCTCTGGAGCCACCCAGAGCAGGAAGAAGGTGGGGGCAGGTCAGAGGGGTGCCCGCCCAGCCCCTTGCAGGGTCACCATCCCTGAAGGACACCGAGGTGGCTCCCTCCACCGGACTGCAACACTGTGCTCACTGTGGCCAGGAGCTTGGGTGACCACCTGTCCCCTCCTCGCCATCCAGAGTGTCCTTGAGCCCATGGGTCAGGCTGGGAGAGGCTGGGAAGGGGGCAAGGAGAGGGAGGGTCCGGGCCCAGGCTGGAGGGCTTCCTCGGGTGGCAAGCTGAGGGGAAGGGAAGGAGGCGAGGGGAGCAGGGCTGGAGGGGACACGGCAGGAAGACTCAGGCGGTGGCCTCACTAGACTTGAGAGGGTGGACACAGGGCTGTGGAGGGAAGAGAGCAAGGTGGGGATTTGAAACCAATCAATCAGTCAGTCGGTCAATCACAGCACATGAGCATTGTCTGTCCCTGGATCACCCTGCCCTCCGCCATCCAGCACCCCGACGGCGGCTCATGTCCTGCCATGGCCCTAGTGCCCTCACGATGACCCTCAAGATCTCCGCGACCCCAGCTCTCCTACCCTCCTCGGTTCCCTCCTCCGCAGCCCTTAACTCTAACAATTTGGTGACTGAACTGCAATGTCCCGTGTGAGCTGCACACGGGACCAGGTCTGTCTTGTTCCACATCCAAATTCCAGGAGCAGGGCCTGGCCCACGTGTTTGTTGATCGACTGAATGATGCACAGGGGAGGGGTACAGGGGAGAGGCCCATGCCTCCCAGCTCCTCCTCCCGCCTCTGTGACCTTGGCCTTGTTTCTGAACCTCTCTGAGCCTCAGTGTCCACCTCCATAGCATGGAGATGGCGATTGTGCCCATATCACCACATTACACTGGCTCCGTGAGACCTGGCAGGTGAGGTGCCCAGCACAGGCCTGACCATTTCTGGCGTCCTGTGGAGGCTGGCCCTGGATTTGATTGCTCTGGTCTCCTGGTTATTATTACCAGTGGGGGTTCCAGGCCCGAAAGACGAGGCTCCAGACCTCGGTCCAGCTTGCCTGGGAGCCAGGGGAAATGGCTGAGGGCAGCGCTTACCATCGAGGTTGAAGACGGGGGCTTTTTGCAGCTGGAATTCTGCAACGTCCTCAAGGTATTTCTCCAGCCCTTCGGGGTCCCTGAGCATTCTTCTGGCTGGAGTCAGATTGCTGGTGGTGAGGGGCTGAGAGCGCAGAGGCCCTGACTGTCCTCAGACGGGCCCCTCCACCCGGCTCCCTGCCAGCTGGAGCGGCGCTGCCTGGTTGCTGCAGTGGCTGCAGCTCTCGTCGCCTCACTGCCTCGTCTCCTCTGAAAGCCGGCACTCCTTGAAGGGGTGAGTCAGGGCCTCTCCCCTTGGCCGAGGACCCCCAGAGGGTACCCACTTCACTCACAGTCACCTGCTGCCGTGTCACCAGGCCCCCCAACACTGATGACCTCAGCCGCCGGGGCTCTGGCTCTGTCGGTCCCCGTCTCCGGGATGCCCCTGGCCCCACCCTCACCTCCGTCTAGTTTTCAGGACGCTGTGACCCCCCACTGCCTGGCACAGCCACCCTCGGTTCCCTCTCCGGTACCCGGGGCTCTTCTGCTTTCTGAAGCCCACCAGGACTCATGGCCACATTGGCCATGCCCCCCAGGGGTAAATGAGGGAGGGGTTTTCTGATCTGTCACCAGGTGTCCAGGCTCCCAGGACACGCCGAGCACGGGGCAGGCAGGAGACTGGTTCAGTGTGTGAGTGTGTGAGTGGGGGCGCCCCACCTGAGGGCGGGGGGAGGAGGCACCCGCACCCTCAGAGCGGCAGGCAGGCCCGGCCAGCTCTGGGGACACCCCACCTACCCAGCAGTGCCCACAGGCTGGTGGTCTCGCCGCCGTCCTGGAAGCGGACGTAGAGGATGAGGCTGCTGCAGTTGGTGCTGACGAGCGGACGTGTATGCTGCTGCCTCCCTCAACCGTGGGAGACCCCGCGCCGGTGACGGGTGACGCCCCTCTCCTCTGGCCCCAGTCCCGCCCCGTGGACAGTGCAGGACCCGGGCCGGAGGGCTGGGCTACTCACAGGAGCCTTGGTACTGGCCTTGGGGCCCAGCCAGATGGACGGTGACGTTTACCCCTCTGCACACCCCTTCTCCTCCGGGAAAAGAGAAAGGAGCTGACACTTGCTCACCTGTCCCCCTGCCTCCTGGCCCCTGCGTCGTGCCGGCACAGGCCCCAGGGGGACGTCAGAGGCGCCCCCAGCTGACGTCCCTGGTGTCCACACAAGGATCTCAGCTCCCCGGGCTCAGCAGGGTCACCCAGCCGGAGGGAGGAGGGCAGGCCCACGGGGTGCCGGGATGTGGCTGGAGGGGCTAGAGGGTGGGAGCCAGGAATGGGGGGTTTCTTATTTCTGGGACAGAGCTAACCCCCCCCAGAAGGGGTTGGAGCTTGTCCTTGGCTCGGAGCTTCAGGTCTCGGGTGGGGACCCGATCCTGGCTATCTCGGTCATGTGGGCTCTGAGCATAGACCAAGCCTTTTGCTCCCCCACCCCACCTTTTCAGAAGAAAAGGTCTTCAGTTTTTCACCTGGTGGGGAGGGTGGGCTATGTGCCGACAGACCCTGGGACTGCACGGGCCACTGCAGTGGTGTTTGTGGCTGAGCATCGGCAAGGCCGTGGCCATAACTGCCTTCAGCGCAGGGCGCAGACTGTCCTGAGCCTTGCCGAGCTCAGCACAGCTCACATTGCAGATTTTCCTGACTGGCCCCCAGCGCTGGAAGCACAGCCCCACCCAGGACTCTGCAGCTTTCAAGGCAGGGAGGGCGTGCGCCCCCAGGACCCGGCTGTGTGCGCCTGCCCCGCCGGCCCCTCGTCGTAAAGCTTCGGAGCCTCCAGAGTTACACCTGAGAACTCTCAGGCAGGGTCTGGAGCCCCCAGCTCAGTGCCGTGTGTCCCTCTGGTTCTAACCGCTGGCGCTGTCCCTGGGGAGAGCCCTGAATATGAGAACCCTGCGAGGAGCCGCAGGGGCCATGCTTACGTCCAGAATAAGACAAACTGCAGGTCCCCGTCCCAGGTCCAAATGGAGTGGAGAGCGAGCCTCAGGGGGTCGGCTGGGGAGACCAGGTGTGCGTGGCTGGCGGCCAGCTGGATGGTCAACCAGCGTCCCTGCACCTGCAGGGCTGCAGGGTGCCAGGTAGGTGAGGGTCCCTGGCTGTGTGGCACCTGGAGCCCCCAGTCTTGGCTCTCAGGCCCCAGCACCAGCACTGAGCACTGCCGGGGGATGTGTTGGCGAGTGCCCGTGGGCCCCAGGCCAGAGGACAAGTGGTCTACTTCCTTCTTGTAAACATTTTTTCTCTCTCAGGCTGCCCTCCTCTACCCCCAGTCCCCATCCTCACTGCCCTCTCTCCCTCTCCCACCTCCTTCAGCTCCTCCTGTGTCTCCCTGTCCGGTTCTTCATCCCCTGGTGGAGTCCAGGGAGGGTGAGGGATGCCCTGGAATGGCCACAGAGTCCTGGAACTGCTCTCGCTGCCCCCTGCCCAGCACCGTCCTCACTCCCCAGTGGTGGGTGATGGGCAGGCGGGTCAAGCAGGGCAGAAGTGACTCTGGGCCCCTCCCAGCCCCCAGGACTGGCCCCTTCCTATCGTCCCAGTGGTGACACTACCAATGCTCGGCCAGGTGCCTGGGGACCCCTCTTCCGGGCCTGGCCCCACCCCCAGGGTCTGAGCGCTTTGCCTTGACCGCTGTAAACTGTGCTGCAGCTTCTCCCAGGAAGTTTACTCCCACCCCGCCCCCGCTCCCCTGGCAGCCCAGAGCCAGCTGTGCAGGAACACGAGACCTGCTCCTGCACAGGCGGGACAGACGCCCCGAGGACCGGCTGACCCTCCAGGGAGGCGGCACCTGGGCCTGAAACACCCCTCACCCAGCCTCTGTCCCTTCGTGTCCTGCCCCCCGCTGCTGCCCACCTGATACCCGGGCACCGCCTCCTGCAACACCTGCCCCATGTCCTCGTCCCAGGGCTGAGCCTGGGACCTGACCACTTGGTTACCTTCTGGGCATCAAAGCCTGGCTGCACCGGCAGTTCTTCTAGAGTCTTCTGGGCACTGGCTAGGCCCAGGCTCAGGGTCAGCAGCAGGAGGGGCCCTCTCTCCAGGGCCATGACTGCAGGGGCCCAGAGGGAGGAAAGGCCGGGCAGCCGGTGCCCCCGCTTCATGTGTGTCTTCCAGCGGCCCACAGAGATGCCTGGGCCAACCCAGCTGGCCCAGCCGGACTCCCTGGAAGTTCTGGAATCTTTCCCACAGATGTGACACGGCCTCCTTGCTGCCCTGCCTCGTGTCTGAAGGACGTGAAGGGTGTCATTTGGCCAGGGGCTGATGCTGTCTGGGCAGCTCCACCACATTGCCTGGGAGCAGTGGGAGGCGGGGGGAGGAGGAGCGTCTGCTCCTCCCACAGGGCTCAGCTCCCTCCTCCTGGGCGTCCGTCCATCCATCCGCCAGAGCCAAGAAGGCAAGGACCACTCTCCTCCCTCTCTCCTCTGCTGTCTTGCGGGGTGTGGTGGGAGCAAGGGCCTCAACGCCCTCAGCACGTGCTTGGTACACAGCAGGAAACCAGCCCCCGGGGTAGTCTGTTCTATTTACTGCAAGCATCTCTCACACCCAGCTCCCCTATCCCCGTGGGCACCCGGACCAGGCTGCAGCCTCTGTCTCTATCCCACCACCCTCTGCCCGAGACCCTCTGAGTGCTGGTCAAGGTGCAGATGAGAGCCCAGAGCAGATGCATGGGCTTTATTGCATGGGGCGGGGGGGGGGGGAGTTGGGCAGGGAGGTCAGAACAGTAGTGGATGGGGTGTGGGCAGGGAGGTCAGGACGCATCCAGGTGGGAACATAGGGACAGGACAATGGCCCTGGGAGGCACCTTCAGGATCTGGGGACGCAGCCCAGCAGGGACGCTCCCTCTTGTGCGGGGGCACTTGGCTCTGGGGCGGGCATCCTACACTGTTCCCTGTGTCTGTCCCCTCCTCCTGGGGTCCTGCCCTTCCCCTGCACCCTCCCTGCTCCCTGTCCTCCAGGCCCTGCGTGCGCAGTGTCCAGGCAGGCAGCCAAGGTCTTGGACCTGGAGCCTCATGGGGCCAGTGCTCTGAGTCCCTGCAAGGCCGTGGTCCTCAGGGTCACCAGCCCCTGGACTCTGCTGCTTGGCCTCCCTCCAGGGTGGACCCACCTGTCAGTCTCATCCACAGTGTGGAATTCTTTTATGCGCTTTCTGCTTTGTCTAAAAGGAAAGCAGCCTTCTTAGTGAGATGTGCCCACGGGAGCCAGGCCCTATTTGGGTCACCCCGGGAGGAGAACCAGTGGGCCTGGGTTCACCCAGTGGAGCTGCAGGCTCCTGTCCTGCCTGCCTCCAGGGGAGCAGTAGCCACCCAGATGCCCCTCCCCGGGCTGTGAGGGGAACCCCATGAGCAGCAGGAAAGCCGGGGGAGGGGGTCGGGACACGCGGTCAGCCCTGGGCTCTCTGAGGACACGGCCAGGCTGAGCCAGGGACAGGTGGAGACCCAGGCCAGGGCATGTGTGTGTGTGAGCTAGGACGCATGTACCTAGTGCTGTATCTGTGTGTGTACACCTGTGTGTGCTGTTATATGTTCCTTGTCAATAGCTTTTGCCACACTTCCAAGGGGGTGCATGACCCTATGGACTGGTCAATCTCTTCTGGCCAGGTCAACCCAGGGATGTGACACCCTGAGGTCACCTCTGTCAACCCAGGGCCTGGCAACCCCTGAGTCTGGGGCTATGCCTGCTCCTTCCCTCGGCCCCTGATCTGGGCACTCCAGGAACAGAGAATTTAAGAGGAAATTCAAGGTTCTTGGGACATGTGGAAATGCCCAGAATCACACGGGAAAGCCGCAAACTCTTGTTCCCAGAAATCGTCGTTGACCACGTCCATGGAAGTGCAAGCAGGGGCCTGGCAGAGAGCTGCGGTGGAGGTGGCTCCGGGGCCAGCAGCGAGCAGTGGGAGGCTGAGCTGGATCCCGTGGGCTGGGAGACACAGAGTGGAGAGACAGGACACAGCCTCTGAGCCTCTGATCTCACGAAGGGGCTGAAGACAGACTTGACCATCGATCCTGGACTCCAAAGCCAGGGAGGCTTCTGGAGCAGCAGGAGGTCTGCAGGTAAGTGATCACGTTCATCTGGAGAAATGGGAGAACAGCCCAGAAACCCCGATCACGGAGGGCGCTGGGGGAGCTGCAGACGACAGCCTATCCGAGACACCGCGTGGGCCTCCACCACGTGGTGGGCACCACGAGAGAGGTGGCACGAGGAGAGAGCGCCGGGTGAGGTCCATAGAGCCTTCTGGAACTTACAGCCCGCCTGGGGGCTCCACACGGAGCCACACAAGTGAGAGCATCACACAGCACCCACCTCTCGGAGGCGGTGGCCACTAAGCCGCGTGCTGGGAGGTGGGGCTTTGCGAAGGGAGGAGGGACAGTATTCCAGAGGTGGAATAGCGTGCACAAGAGCCCCGAGGAGAACCTGGGAAGGCTGGCTGAGTGAGCCTCTCTGTGGTGGGTCCAAGAGGCATGGGAACGTGGGGGGCTTGGTGAAGGTGCTGCCGCTCCATTAGGTCACCGAGGCCAGGTCACAGGAGCCCCTGGACCAGCTGCAGCGTGTAGATTTCACCATATGTGACAGGAGCTGCTGGGAGAGGGCATGACTGGCAGGGTCCCTTGGCTGAGAGGCTGTTGGGGGCACTCGCTTCCCCCTCGGCGGCCACTCTCACCAAGGCCAGGCTGGCCGGGCGAGAGCAAGGCCGTGCCGGGGGGCAGCCAGGGGCCCGGGCTGGCCACGCCCCCAGAGGGCCAGAGGGCCGTGGTCAGAGAGGCACTGGGTGTTGGGCGGGGCCTGAACGCTGCAGAGTCTTCCTCAAGGAGTTTGCTGAAAGCCGCGTGTGTGGTTCTGGAAACTGTTCTGGTGGTGGGCATGGGTATGCTCCAGGCACTCGCTCTTTGATAGAAAGTGGCACCCAAGCCTTAAATCCTTTTCGGAAAAAAGCCGAAAAACACACACGAGCTGAAAATGACAAGAACTCTGCACAAACTGCCAGCGTACCACCATAGGACGGCCTCCTTGAAGGACACAGGGAAAGTGGGAGGAATAGGGATTTTCATCTGGGGAGACATGCACAGTGCTCACCCACTCCTTCCCTCCTTCCCCCCTCCCTGCCTCTCCCTGATCACACGAGTCACCACGTGTCCTCTGAGAGCTCCGGGCCTGCTCAGACTCTGCCCTGAGGGCGCCCTTGCCTGCGGCCACCACTTCTCTGCCCCTGGGACAGTCAGCCCCCGCCAGGCCAGGCTCCTGGCTGTTAGCGTCATGACGCCCCCTGTGTCCGTGGGTGAGGTGCCCGTGGCCTGCCTCTCTGGGACCCACCATCACCCATGGACACAGGGAGACCAGCTCCCGGCTGCATTGCCCACTGTCAGCCGGGCCCCAGAGAGGTCACTAGAGCCCCTCACCAAGGGAATGTCCCTGCGGGCAGCTGGGGTGGGCTCTGGGATCTCAGGTGAAGGCCCCCACTGCACCTCTCTGTCTTCCTCAGCCCTGGGAGGGGTCCGGCGTCTGCGTTCTTGGGGGTGGGCCTGGTGAGAGGTCAGGTGTGGTGGGCGCCTGGGCCTGGGCCGTGTGATTCTGAGCCGGGCTCCGCCTGCATTGCTCTCAGGCGATGGTCGCTGTGCTCACCCGGCCTCGGCAGACCCAGGGCGTGTCCTCGCAGACTGGAGACCAAGCACGACCACGCTGCTGGTGTCCCCGAAGGACACTAACGAGACTCATTTGTGGAAATCTAGCTGGCCCTTTAGGAGGGTGTCTGAGTCCTGCCCGAATTCGCAGTCTGCTGTTAAGATGCAGACAGGTAGAAGCAGGACGGCTGAGCCCCTTGGGTAAAGTTTCCCCGCCATTTCTGTCCAGTTTGGGCCCCTTCGACCCTGGTGCGCTCTTGTGATAAGAGGACTCGGGCACCAGCAAGCGGCTGTCCTGGGGACAGCGGAGCCTGTGGCTGCACGGGAGCAGCTGGTATCTTTTCCTTCTCTAGGAACAAACATTTCTACTTGAGTCAAATCCTCAGGTTCAAAGTGGGAAAACCCACGAGAGCTGCCTGTCTGCTCAGCGGTCAGCTCGAGCTTTCCCTGCAGCTTCAAAGGTGTCAGCTCTGTGTTTGCTTTGTCTCAGCAACTCCAGCCTCCTGCAGATGTCCGATTGCTGCTACGTCATCGTTGATTTCTTCCTCTTTGATAGGGATGCCAGGAAAGTGAGGGATCCCTTTACAGCCTGACGAGACTGCGAAAACCCAGGAGGTCCATCTGTCGCCAGTGTGCTGGTGACTCCATGGGTGAGGCCCAGCCACGCGACCACTGAGGCCTGGGCAAGAGGCAGCCCCCACTCAGGGTGTTCAGAGTTGCAGCATGTAAGGCACAAAATAGACCTCAGGTTTTTAAAGATAGGAGCGAGTGGTGAAAAGCACTATAGCAGGGCTGTCTGGGGGAGAATGGGTCACAGGGACAGGTGTTCTGGAACGGAATGGGCCTTGTGCAGTCATGGCTTCCCCTGCACGCCGGGAAGCTCTGCTGCAGGTTTTCTATGGGAGCAGCTTTGATAATTGGGTGGGAAGCAGACAGTAACAGAACCTCCAAGGTGCAGTGGTGGCTAGCCGAGCAATGCTGGGCGTGATTTGGAGAAATGAGGCTCCTTCCTATGAGGGACCCACAGAGAGAGAGGCAAGGAGAGGCCTCTGTTTGCCGGGAGCCTTGCCAGGGCACGGAGGGACCAGTGAAGGTGGCGCCAAGCTTGTGAGGAGCACACTGTCGTCTTGTACGCAAATCAGGACAGGTTTAGATGGTTTTAGGGATGTCCCAGTCCAGAGGGCTGCATGTCAGTTAGGCGTATTTGTGCGAGTCTATTTCTGGGTTCTCTGTCACTGATCCACGAGTTTATGCCTCTGCAAAGACCATAGGGACTTCATTACTGTAGGTACGTAATAAGATTTGAAATTCGACAGACTGATTCCTCACATTTTACTTTTTTTTCAAAATTATTTTAGCTATTTTAGTTCCTTTGCGTTTCCATATAAATCTTAGAATAATCTTATCTATGTCTACAAAAACCCTTGCTGGGATTTCGGTAGGAATTGCATTAAACCTGTCTATCAATTTGAGAAGAATTGACGTCTTTACTATGTTGAGTCTTCCAGTCCGTGGACTGTAAGTCTCTCCATTTATTTAGATCGTCCTTGATTTCTTTTGTCGGCATTGTGTTGTTCTCAACATGCAGATCCTGCACATGTTTCATTAGATTTACACCTAAGTATTCTACTTTTTTTTTTTTGGA
Source organism: Diceros bicornis minor (assembly GCF_020826845.1). NCBI lineage: Eukaryota > Metazoa > Chordata > Mammalia > Perissodactyla > Rhinocerotidae > Diceros > Diceros bicornis. The sequence continues at coordinate 43,139,917 of NC_080767.1, forward strand.
GTGATTATAAATGGTGTTGTATTTTTAACTTTGGTGTCCACATGTCCATTGCTAGTATGTAGAAATAAAATCGATTTTTGTATGTTTATCTTGTATCCTGCCACCTTGGTGAACTCACTTATTAGTTCTAGGAGTTTTATTTTTAGATTCCTTGAGATTTTCTGCAAATAGAGATGCTGTTGTTTCTTCCTTTCAGATCCATATGCCTTTTGTTATCTTTTCTTGCCTTATTGCCCTGGTTAGATCTCCCTGCACTATGATGAACAGGAGGGGTGAGAGCAGACATCCTTGCATGTTCCTAATCCTTCATCACTGATGAAGGCATTCGTCATTCCCCATTAAGTACAATGTTAATTCTAAGTTTTTTGCAGATGCCTTTATCAAACTGAGGAAGCTCCCTTCATTCTTATTCTCTGAGGCTTTTTTTTTTTCATCATGAATAGGTGTTGAATTTTGTCAAATGCTGTTTCTACATTGATATGATCATATGATTTTTCTTTGTCAGCCTGATAAGACAGTGAGCTACATTGATTGATTTCCAAGTGTTGAACCATCCTTGCATCCCTGGCATAAAACTTACTTGGTTATTTTGTATAATTCTTTTTATATATTGCTGAAATCTATTTGCTAGTATTTTATTAAGGATCGTTGCATCTATATTGATGAGAAACATCAGTCTGTAGTTTTCCTTTTTAAAAAAAAACGTGTCTTTGTATGGTTTTGGTATCAGAGCAATATTAGCTTCATAAAATGAATTGAGGAGTGTTCCCTCCTCTTCTATTTCCTGCAAGAGATTGTGCAGCATTCATGCTCATTCTTCTTTAATCATTTGGTGTAGTTTTCCTGTGAAATCTTCAGGGCCTGGAAATGTCTTTTTGGGGAGGTTTTAAATTAGGAATTCAATTTTCTTCATAGTTGTAGGGCTATTCGAATTACCTAGTTTGTATTGGATGAGTCGTGGTAGTTTGTATTTTTTGAGGAATTGGTCCATTTCCTGTCAGTTGTCAAATTTATGTCTGCAGAGTTGTTCACAGTGTTCCCTTACCATCCTTTGACATCTGCAGGGTCTGCAGGGACCCCCTCCTTCATTCCTGATGTTAGTCTTTTGTGTCTTCTCTCTATTTTGCTTTGTCAGTTGTGCAAGAGGTTTCCTTTCCAATGTTTATGCTTTTCCTTTCTTCTCACTGTCCTATCGCACTGAGGCATTCAGTGTGATGATGAAGAGGAATGTGGGGAGAGGTCGTCCGTGCCTTGTTCTCAGTCTTGGAGGAAAGCATCCATCTCTTACCATTAAGTACATGTCAGCTGTTGTTTTTTTTTTTTTTAAATTTATCATCAGTTTAAGGATGTTTCCTTCTATTTCTTGGGAGGAGTGTACTTCCTGGTTCCCTTCTAGTCAAGTGACAACTTCTGGTTGAGCAGGAAGGTGATGTGTGTACCTGTCAGGACAGGAGCACTGACTGGCCGGTTGGCCAGTTATTATTCTCTTAAAGCTTCCTTTTTAAGCCAATATTGGTAACTGATATTTTTCTAGAAATGTATCCATCCCATCTATGTTTTAAAACTTTCATTTTATACTTATATTGTTATGGATATAAAATATATATTTATATATATAACTATACACATATATACAGGAAAATATGGGTATATATTGTTATATGTAAATTGTTCTTATTATTTAAAAATCACTGTTTCTGTTGTTATACACCCCTTTTCCCTTTGTGACACTCCAAAGTTTGTGACAACAAGCTTCCTTTCCACCTCTGGCCTCTTCTGCCCAGTTACTCTAGCCAGCGGAAATCTCTTTATTCTGCATTAGCCCAGAAAAGATCAGTGCATTTATGGGCATACGAAGTTTGGTACCAAGTGTTCCTAGTCACAATTACCCTTATGTTCCTGAAAGAGAACCTTGAGGGTCGTGGGGGCTGCATTTTTAAGAGTGCAGAATTCGATTTGCACGTAACTTAAGTGTTTATACCAATATTTATTAGGTTAAGTGACCGGGAATTTTCATTGCTCGTCCTCCGTGAGGTTTTGGTGTTAAGTGGGGAGCTGCCTCTGGAGCACTTCTATCTAGTTCCTGAAAGTTTAAGAGCCCCTCATGATGTGTGCTGACCCCCAAATGCCCCGAGGCCTACGACGCAGAAGCCCTGAATCCCAGCCCTGCTCTTCATCCCCTGAGCCGCCCCCTCAGCTCCATCCCGCCCGTGTCAGCCAGGAAGGACTCAGACAGAGAGAGAGCTCAGGCTTATTTCTTTACTGCTGTAGGAGGAGTGGCTCAGGGCAGGAGATCGAGGCTGGGATCCGACATGCCAGGGTCCCAGGGGGAGCGACGTCCACCTTGGTCTCGTCCCTCCTGACTCCTCTGACAGGGGAGGGGTGACATTGTCTCTGCAGGGGGTCCCGAGGCTCCCAGGCCCTGTAATGGATGACGGGCTCCTCTGGGATTCCTGGGGAACCTGCCAGACCCTCGCCAGCCCCTCCCCGACTGGGGGTATGGGACAACCCCTCCTTGGAAGAGGGAGCCCCTGCCTCACCCCCTCAAGCTGAGTGGCTGTCACCCTATGCCTTGCTTCCCAGCCCTCCATCCCCCACCCAGAAGGAGTGGTGGGGCCGTCAGCGTGAGTGTGGTCGGGACACAGGAGACGATATCCCAGAAAGGCCATTTGAGAGCGGGCATGTGGCCAGCCTGGCTTCTGCAATGACGAGGAGAGACCCCGGTTCCAGCCATTCCCACAGGGGCGCCCAGGCTGATAGAGGGGAGTCTGGCCCCACTGAGACCCCCCGCATGTGCCCGGGACATGGGGCCCAGCCGGTACGTTACCCCAGGAGGCGGACGGGCAGGAGCACACCTAGACGCGGCACCGCTCTGTGGGAGGAGGGAGAGCCGCGGGGAAGGGATGCAGGTCAGACACGGCAGCCCCGGTCCCAGGGTGTGGTGGGGGGAGGACCCCACCTCAGGGACCCTGTACCCCCTCCTGCCCACCCACCTGCCTCCTGGGGGGCCTGGGGGGAATGGGGGACCACTGCGGGAGAAGACATTCCCAGTGCTCATGGCTTTCTGGTTGAGGAGCCACAAGCCGGGGGAAAGCCCTGTCATGGGTCAGGAGGTGGTCACCTTCCATCTGGGTCTGGTCCGGGATGATCTGGAAGTTCCCAGGCAGAGGCTTGAGGGCTCTGTCGAATTTCTCCATGACCTCCTCATCGACCTTCAGGGTCCTAGCTGTGGGGGAGGAGGAGTCAGTCCCCGGGCTGTGGGGGCTTTGACGAGACCTCGGGGGGCTGAGGGGCCCCACCCAGGGGGCATGGAAAGGACAAGCCAACATCCTGGGGTCGGCAGAGCCTGGTCCACCCCAGCTTCCCAGGGTGGTCTCCAGGGCTCAGCCCACCTGCCCTCTAGGGTCCCTTCCTACCCCCACCCCGGCCCAGTCCCCTCTCCTCCCAGGGTAGTGCTGGGGGGTCACCCGGTCACAGAGGAATAGGGGCCCCCTTGGGCTCTGGGGTCTCCTCCACCACCCTGGCTGGCCAATTTATGGACCAGAGAGCCCTCTGCAGCCCAGCGCTGTGGTCAACTCGGACCCTGGGACATGCAACGGCACTGCTTCTGTGACAGTAAAGTCACCCTACGTTTGTTTTCCGGACGTTACAGTTTAAGGACGTTTTTATGTCTGACTTCCTATTTGGTGAAATAATTGAAACTCTCCCTTAACAAAGGCTGTTGGATTCATAGTAACCCATGGGCCTTGTCGAGACTGTCAAACCAACCACAAGGGCTTGCAGCCCACCTGCGTGTCTGCCCCTCGTCACCAGCCACCCACAGTCCCAGGAGACACCACCTTTCCAGCATCCGACCACCGTCTCCCTCGCCCCGCCCCCTCCTACTTCACAGCTAGGCCTGACCAGCAGGGTCTCAGTCCGGAAACCTGGGGGCGTGGTGCGTACCCAGGTACTGGCAGGCCAGGCTCTGCGCGGGGGCAGCGGCGTCGTCCTGCATGCAGAGGAGCAGGTAGTTTTCATAGTCGGTGTCGAGCACGAAGAGCTTGTTCTCGTCCAGGTCTGGAGGAGAGACCAGGATGGCGGCAGACGTGAGATTCGGGTTCTTGTCTCCGGCAGGAGGGGATGCTGGTCAGCAACCTCTCTGCATGACCAGCAGGATCCTCCGGGCAGAGTACAGGGCGGGAGCTGCCTGCACCCCGACATGTGTCGGCCTTTCCCTGCAGCTGGCCCAGGCACAGAGGCCGAGAAGCCCTCGAGCTAACCACAGATCTCACCAGAGGTGTTCTGCCGCCTCCTGGACTCGGGCTCACCTGTCACTCAATCCAAGACCCCCCACCAGGTCCTGAGACCCACAGTGGTTGAGAAGTGGGGTTTCCACACTGATCTCGGGGGAGACCGGGCACAGCCGGGTGAGGGAGGAGAAGAGGATGGTCCTGTGACAGGGTCACATTTGAGGGGGCGGAGCAGCCCTGGAGCCTTGGGAGCCGGAGGAGCTAGAGTGGGGCCGCCTGACTGAGGCCAGTGGGTGCCACCATCTGCCCAGCAGAGTGTCCTGGGCAGCTTCAAAGGAAGTACCGGTGTCCCGACCCTGCTGCGGCAGATGGCGCCGGGGCCCCGGGGGCGGGTGCCCTGGCATCGGTGTCCGTGGTTGTCGTGAGCAGCCTTGGGTCAAAATCAGTCTTGAGGGCCAGCCAGGGGTGGGGAAAGCAAGACGCGGCCCAGGCTGCCTGGAGGGGGGACAGCCCTGGTGGAAAGTGCCCCCCACACCCGTCGCGCGTTCTCCTCTTGGATTTAGTGAGGAACGAGGGGATGAGGATATGAATCCTGGGTCCAGGAGATGGAGGGTGTGGCAGGCTGGGGCGCCAGGGGCTGCCCTGACACTTGCGGAGCGGGCAGTGGCTCCTAGCTCCCCGAAGGCAGCCTGGGAAGGCAGTGACCGCACGGATGCTTCCTGAGCTCAGCCCGAGGGACTCGAGGACCCGCCCCGTGTAGAGAGCTCTGTCACCTTGGGAGTTAGACCAGCCCAGCCGGGACCTGCCCGTGGCCACTGGCTCCACAGCACCAGAGGGAGGGGCAGGCAGGGCAGCGGAAGCTGGCGTTCATGACCGCGTCGGCACCGTCCCCACCTGCACCTGAGCATCCTCAGGCCAGAGCCTGGCCCCCTGCGCCTGCCCCCAGAGCCCGGGGCCTCCGGCACTCACAGTTGATCTTGAACTCAGCAGGGCTCTTCGTCTTTTCCGCGAAGATCTTCCTCTCAGCACACCCTTTGCTCTCCCTGAAAGGCAGTCGATTCTGTGAGCCGCCTGCACAGACGGCATTTCTATAAGGTCAAACCGTGGGGCAGGGAGCAGAAACCGAGCTCCAGGAGGGGCTCTGAGGGGAGAGCCTGGTCACTGGGGTGTAGGCTGCACCCGTTGTCACCTCTAACAGCAGGCCGGTGACCAGGTTGGGCAGGACTATGAGAAGTCAGATGGAGCCAGAGAGAAACCTGCTGGGAGTGCCCTCACCCTGCGGGGTCAATGACCCACATTTGGCAGGCTATCCCGGGGTTCCGGTCCTCGTCTCCACCCCCACATCCACCAGGCTCTCTCCTGTACCCTCCGCCCCACTCTGGGGGCAGACAGGGCTCATGGCAGGAACGGCCCAGGCCCTGAGGGCCCCAGCCTGCAGCTGACCAGCCGGCATCCACGCGGGCCTCTCCCCACACTGACCTGGGGCCGCTCTGTGGTTGGCCTGTTGGTCCAGAGCCCTGGTTGGGGCCCCTAGGGGATGGGGATCTTCCCAGCCCTGATTCTCGCCCCTGGGGCACTGTGCCCTCCCATAGTGGAGCCAGGTCCCATCGGGAGCCCACCCGTCCCGGAGCCAGGCCCTGGCCGGCCCGCAGCCCAGGGGGCACACCCACCCTTCTCGCAGGATGATCTCCAGGTTGTCCTCGGGGGTGGGCTTCAGCTCCTGGATGTACACTCTCAGAGGGGCACTCTCGGAGTCCGGGAGGGGTAGGTCACTGGCCGCCATGGCCACAGAGTGCCACGTCCCTGCCACCTGAAGGGGGACCCTGAGCTGCACTCTGGGGGCGGGAAAGGGACCCCAGCCCCAACGTGGGCTCTCTGTCCCACCCTGTCCCTGCCAGCCTGAGTCTTGCCCTCAGGCTGGCCTAGGAAGGAATTGGGCTGTGGTTCTCGGAGCACTCAATGACCCCCGACCTGGGAAGACCTGGGACCCCCCTCCTCTGCTGACCTGAGGAATGTTCTAACCTAACTCATTCCAAGCCCAAAGAAGGACCTAGATGAGCCCATCAGCATGAGTGAGTGGAGAAAGTTTGGATCTTGGGGAGATGTGGCTGGAGATGGAAAAAGGTTGGGGGCAGAGAGGCCTTGTTATGGGCTGAATTATGTCCCCCCCAAAATTCTTATGTTGAAGCCCTGACCCCCAGGACCTCAGAACATGACTATATTTGGAGATGGGGTCTTTAAAGAGGTGATTAAGTTAAAATGAGGTCATTAGGCTGAGCCCTGATCCAATCTGACTGTGACCTTATGAGAAGAGGAGATCAGGAGACAGACACACAGAGGGATGACCATGTGAGGACACAGGGAGGGAACACCATCTATAAGCCCAGGAGAGAGGACTCAGGAGGAACCAGCCCTGCCCACGCCTTGATCTCGGACTCCCAGCCTCAGGACGTGACAGTTTCTGATGTTTAAGCTGCTTGGACTGTGATAATTTTTAGGGCGGCCCGGGCAGACCAGTGCAGGCTCCTGACAGAACAGTCTCCTCTGTCTCTGCTTGTCTTTCTGAGGCCCAGCTTCCCTGCCCACCCTGCAGCTCACCACCCACCCCAGCCATCCGCAAACCTTCTGGAGGTCCAGGTCCTCCATGGTCTGGGGGATGCTGGTGGCCTGGGTGCCACACACAAGGGCCAGGCCTAAGGCAAGCAGGAGGCACTTCATGGCTGCAGCTGCGGTTGCACTCTGAGCTCCGGAGACCGAGGAGGCTGAAGCGGAGCAAGGAGGCCAAGGTGGAGGGAGGAGGCTGAGGCACGGGCTCGGGGGCTCATATAGGAGAGGGCTGGAGAGGGCCCACCAGCCAGCACCATCTGGGCCCCCTGCCATGCGGTTCCCCGAATCCCCCTGACTCACCCTCTGCCCTCAGTGGCTTCCTCGACTGGGACAATAGGAGGCCTTCTTCCCTCTGAGTCCCCGGGGCCTGGACAATTCCTGGTAGGGCCCCAGAAGGGAAGGGTCTGGGGTGCAGGTCCAGGCTGACCGCCAGCATCGGGACACTTCCTGGGTCGGGCTCTGGGACAATGACAGCTCAGAGCCAGCAGTGAGGACAGCTGAGCCCCGGAGGGTGGGCCCTGTGGGTCAGCCAAGGGCTGGAGAGCCCCATGCCAGCCCCAGCATCCATGGACGTTGTGCCAGTGGGTGGCCATCTGTCCCACACAAGGGACATCACCAGCGCCCCTTCACCCCTGTCCTGCCCGCTGCCCTTCCTGCGGGCTCCCACCAGCTCCAGGTGTCGCCCACCCCTCCCGGCTGGGTAAGGCCTCCTTGAAAGGCTGTGGTCTGTTCCTGGTCTTCATCCTGTTTCTGTGTCACTCTCCCGCCTCAGGCATTGGCTCCTCCAAAGCCTGGGACCATGGCCTTGAGCAGATGGGTTCGCCTTTGTGGCCCCTACCCACCGAGGGAGGGGGCAAGGGTGAAGTGGGGTTCAGACAGAGCTCCAAGGGTGGGCCCGGCCTGTGGTGAGCATTGTGTGAGCGTTTGCTGCTCAGTAAGACTAATAAGAAAGACAATAGGACAACGGTGACAGTCACAGTGATCACCAGGGTCACCCAGAGGACGGGTGGTCCAGGTGGGAAAGGGACCTCACCTTTGAGGGGTGCGTGACGGGGGCAGCGTGGGCGTGTTCCACGTGGGCAAGTGTGATGGAGAGTCTGCAGTATCAGAGTCTTCACTCTACCGAATCTGGACTTGTAAATCTTCCGCAGCTCTCCTGTGCCGCTCGACATTGCAGCAAGCCACCATCAACAACTGGGGACTGCAGGGGTGCTGGCGCCGAGCGTGTCCCTGTTGAGTTTGGAGGGGATGCAAAATTCACAGAAGAGCATGTCTTGCTCGTTCTACAATGACAAACAACACCCGTGGGGGCATGTGCATGCCCTGGGCCCCGCGCGAAGGGGCTGCAGAGGCCATTGCTCGACTGTCCAAGAGGCTAACTGGCTCATCTCTGGGGAGGCGTGGGCACTGGGGAGGGGGGCGGGAGCAAGGAGAGGGGACAGCTGCCTCCAAGGCGTCCAGCCCCCCCGAGTGGAGAGGGGCCTTGGAGGGTCGGCCCCTGTCCACCCTCCCCCAGGTGTGTAGGTCCTTTCCACGTGCTACCATCAGCGTCTCAGACGGAGGCTGAGGAGTCTCCTAGGCGAGTTCTGGTGTCTTTTCCCTAGAGGATGTTTGTCACTGCACCAGGAAAGAGCCCACCCGCCAGGCAGACTGCAGATCCCAGGCTGCCCCCCAACTCCCTGTTGTAGGGGTGTAGGGTGAGAGAAAGGGCGGCTCAGGTGGCCCCAGGCCACGCCAGTCGGCCCACTCGGGCTGCTCCTCCTGTGGCAGCTGTGTGGTGACCGAGGCCCACGGGCTCTGCTTCTCACTGGGGCAGGTGCTGGTCAGCATGGGCCCCACTCCAGCTCAGGGCAGCTCTGTGTCCCGGAACCTTGAGACGTGGACCGCAGACCCTGTGTCTGCCGAAACTCTGTGGGAAGTTGAAGCAACATGGGGCAGGGTGGGCGAGGGAACGATGCTGTTTGCCGCCCACCGTTGGATCTGAAATGATCGAATGAAACAGACTCCCAGCCTCTGTGTTTCTCGAGCACGTGCTGTCCACAACGTCCCTTCCGGGTCCCTTTTCTGCTTTAATTCTTGCAACGGTCCTCTAAGTTCAGTGTTTCCAGTTTTCATGTTTTATCACAAGCAAAAGGCAGCATGCTGGTCTGAATGGTGTCACCCAAAAACTCATGTCCACCCAGAACCAGAATGTGACTTTATTTGGAAACAGGGTCTTTACAGATGTAATTAGTTCAGACGAGGCAGACTGGAATGGGGGTGGGGGGTAGTCTAATATCTAGTGTCCTTATAAGAGAAAACAGGGGCACAGAGGGGGCCCAGGGAGAAGGCTGTGTGACGACAGAGGCAGAGACTGGAGTGATGCTTCTACAAGACAAGGGATGCCAAGGATCGTGGGCACCACTGGAGCTAGAAGAGGCAAGAATCCTCCCCAGAGCCCTTGGAGGGATCGTGGCCCTGCGACACCCTAACTGTGGACTTCTGGCCTCAGGGCTGGGAGAGGATATGCTTCCGTAGAAGCCCCTCATCATGGGTAGTCCCAGGACACTAGCTGGGCAGCTTAGACAGGCGTCCACGGTGGCCCAGGTGCTAGATTCAAGAGGCCATCTCTCAAATACTGCCTAGCTTTCAGGACAGGGTCTGGCAGAGCAGAGGAGGTCAGCCAGCAGATGTCCTGTTTTCCGGTAAGCTTGGGAAATGCCGATGCCACCAACCATGGGGGCATCCTTCCTGCGGGCATTCTCAGAGGTTCTCATGCACTCCTGCAAATGGTGACTGCAAGGCTTGCTTCCAGGGCACACCTGTTCATAACTTCCAGGAATGAGGTTCCACAGAATACCACTGAAACACAAAAAAAGCAACCGCTGGCCTCGGGCATTGGTGTCAGGCAGCGGGAGGAAGAACTCGCTGCCCCGGGGAGTGGGACCTGGGAGGAGACCTGGGACCGACCAGCACTCGGCCCTCCCTGCCCACCAGGACCCCTCGTACTTTAGAACAAGGTGAGGGGTCAGGCCTGTAATTGCAGAAGCAGGACATTGCTTTTCTAGAATGAAATCCTGGGGCTGGGCAGGGTCAATGGGCTTTTATATAGCTGAGAATGCAATGCCGCTTGGATACCCAGCCCTGTCCCCTCAGGACGCCTTGCAGCCGGGCCTCAACGACACTGGGGAGCAGTGTGTTTATGAGTGCTAGTCTGAGTTTTGCTGGTCAGGACCGTGGTGGCCAGCACCAGGTGCCCCCAAGCACGCACAGTGGTGAGTTACCTTTCATCTGGAAGGCACACCTTTCCTGGCGGGTCCTCCGTCCTGCACAGGTCCTCGACAGACTCCTCCCCACCCCCACCCCACCCCATGCCTGCGGAACACCAGGCGCAGAGGAGGCTCTCGACGTGTTTGCACTTACTGTCATTACTAACATCACTGTCATAGCAAATAAAATGTAATATGACAACTACTGTCCACGTGTGCCACCAGATAGATGGCCTCTTGCAGGCCAAGTCACTGCTGCTGTGGAAGACAGGACAGCGGGTCCTCAAAAAGTAAACACCATGACCGTTTGACCCAGCAATCCCACTCTGGGCAGAGACCCCAAAGAACGGACAGCAGGGTCTTGACGAGATATCTGTACGCTCGTGTTCACAGCAGCGTTACTTACAACAGCCAAAAGGTGGAAACAACCCACATGTCCATGGACGGATGAATGGATAAACAAAACGTGGTGTGGAACACTATTCAGCCCTAAAAAGGAGGGAAATTCTGACACTTGCTGCAACATGGATGAGCTTTAAACACATTATGCTCAGTGAAATGAGCCCAACACAGAAGGACAATCCCGTAGGATTGCACTTACCTGAGGGCCCTTGAGGAGCCAAACCCATAGAGACAGGGGCTGCGGGAGGGGAGGGGGTGAGTGTTTAATGGGGACAGAGCTTCAGTTTTCGAAGATGCGAGAGTCCTGGAGATGGATGGCAGGGATGGCTACACAACATTGTGAATGTGCTGAATGTCACTGAGCTGTGCACTTAAAAGTGGCCAAGACGGTGAATGCTATGTTACATATATTCTACCACGGTTTTAAAAAATGTCACGTTGCCCCTGCAAACCCCCCACTCCAGCACACTTCCCATCCTTTCGTCCTCGAGGCTACCCTTCTTCTCACTTCTGCCAGGAGCATCCTTCCCAGGAGGTGGATTGTTGAGTCCCTGCAGGGTCTCACTCTCTCGTTTCCTCTGCTGGGGCCACCTGAGCTGCCCTGCTCTTCTGCAAAAAGCCAGCACGGCCCAGCCTGCTACCTTTATCTAGAACGTTCTTCCAGCAGATACCTTCATGGTTCATGCCTCCCACCATCCAAGTCTCAGCTACTCCACATAGAACGTCACTCTCCCTGTTTCCCTGGCCCCTACCCACTTTCTTCCTTTCTTTGTTGCTGTCTCCTGTCCTGGCATAAGCATGTCCCCTGACCACAGAGTGCGTCACAGAGCACGAGGGTCAGTCCTGCTCCCGCTGTGTCTGGTGCCACTGGGCGTGGAGGGCGCTGGAGACAAAGGTGGTCGACTAGTGAGGGCCAATGACAAATGCGCGTTGCTTTGGGTTCTGTTCAGCTGTGGGCTTATCACAGGACGTAGAAAAGCTCCTCTGTCACGCAGCTCAGTGCTCTGTCTTCGTGAAGGTGGGCTGTGAAGTGAGACAAGAGCGCACGGCACCAGCCAGGCCTGCGGACAGCGGGCCTCCCCCGCAAACAGCGCAGGTGAAGACAGGGGAGCCTGAAGAGGCACAGGTCGCCATACTGGCGTCCATATAAGCTTTTCTTTCAAACACTTTGGAAACACGGTCTGAAAGCAGGGAGATGAGGCACCAGAGCCGTCTGCAGGCTCCGGAAGCTTCTGTCACCCAGGCTTCGGTGGCCCAGGGGGCTGCTGCCCGAAGTGTGTCCCGCTCGGAGGCGCTCGGGACACATTCATGCCCAGGACCCACGGCACCCACAGAGCTGTTGGTGGAATGGCAGAAACTCCTCCAGAGGTACAAGGAGGAGTCAGGGGGGCCGGCCATTGGATGAGACATAGCTACCCCTGGAGGAAGGGAGTGAGCCCCAGCTGGAGAAGGGGCCTGGGTGCTCCGAAATCAGTGAAGCATATTCTGAGAGCCCTAGGTGGATGCTGGGTGTCAGGAGCCCCCAGACTCAACAACATGGACCCCCCTCGGTCCTGGGCGAACCTCGCCGAGCTTGATGGAGGACAAGGCGAAAGGCCACGCAAAACAACGGAATGAAAAAGGACACACCAGGGAGACAGCAGAGATGAAAAAGACAAGAGATCACTGTGAAAACATCATGCTAACAAATTTTTTAATGTGGATTGAAAACAAGTTTCTAGAAAAAAATGAGGGTTAGAAAGTATGGATAACTTTATAATTATTAAGACTATTCTATCAGTGATGGAAACTATCCCCACCCAGAAAGCAGAGCCCAGCTGGTCTAACAGGTGTGTTCTGCTGCACTCTGATGGCTGTGGGTATGTTTGAATACACTTTGACTCCAACGTTACGCAAACGCTTCCAGAGAACAGAAAGTGGGGGAGTATATCCCCCACCCCATCCTCTGAGATCATTTTCACCTCTGTACTGTAGCAAGACAGGATGGTAGGTACAAGGAGGCTTACCCCAGAAATAAACGCAAAACGTCCTGGACAAAACAGAAGAAATCAAATCGGTGGATACAGACAATCCGTTGTGGCTAACTGTTTTTTTCCAGCAATGCAGGGATCATATGACCTTATAAAATACCATGATGCAATTCACAGCCTCAATAGGTTAAAGCAGAAAATCTATTTGATCACCTAGATCAATGCAGATCACACGTGTGTTAAAGTGTAACAGTAGTTCCTGGTTCAAAACAAAACAAAATGAAACCTCTTAGCAACATAGAAACGGAAGGGACTTTCCTTAACCTAATAAGCGTATAAAGCGCAAGTTTCCAACAAAAATCCCTCTTAAAAAGGCTGTCATCCTTATCTTTTCTTTTCTCCATCGCCGGTTTTAAGCAGTGTGATTAAGTTGAGCCCTGGCGTCGTTTTCTTCATGTTTCTGTGTTGATATCAGCTGAGCTGCTTTAATCTGTGCATTTACAGTTTTCATCAGGTTTTGAAAATTTGGGGCCATTATCTCTCCAGGTAATTTTTGTGTCCTCCCTGTCCCTTGGGGATCCAATGACACATGTATTTGTCCACCGGAAGTTGTCCCCCAGCTCCCCGTTGCTCTGTCTTCTTTCAGTCTTTCTCCCCTCTGCACTTCATCTTGACCCGATTTATTCCTGTGTCTCTAAGCTCACTAATACTTTCTTTTGTGTTGTCTAGTCTGCTGTCAATCCCACCCAGTGTTGTTGGTTTTCTTCATCTCAGACATTGTAGTTTCCATCTCTAAAATCTGGGTTTGGGTCTTTTGCATCTTTTCCGCTCCTCCACTTCGCTCTTTGTGTATAGGGAATATAGTTGTAACAAACGTTTGGGAATTCTAACCTCTCTGTTGGTTCTGGTCTTCGATTGGTTGGTCTTTGTCCTCCTTGCCGGCTGCGTTTTCTTGGTTCTTTGCCTGCCTGGTAATTCTGATTGGATGCCAGACAAAGTGAATTTGCCTTGTTGGGTTCTGGATGACATTGTATCCCTATAAACACTTTTGGCCTTGTTCTGGGACACTGCTACCTCGGTTGGAAACAATTCATTTTCTTTTTTCTGGTCTTGTTTTTAAGATTGTCGCTGAAAGTAGCAGGCTGTGTAGGAGATCAATAGGGAAAACCCAGAGCACCGAGAGGGTGGTCCTAGTTGGGTAAGCAAAGATCAGCTGGCAATTTAACAGGCAGACTCATGAAACGAGAAAGCTGTAAAAGAGAAAGTGTGATATTGTGATTTATAATAGGAATATGCATTTGGGCTTCTTCCCATTCCTGGCTCATAGCTCCTAAAACCCTTGGAATTTCCTAAGTGATAAGAGGGATAAAGGTGTCTTGATATTCCTAACAAGCCCCTTTTCAATCACACCTGAGTTTATGGTAATGAGGTGATGTGGAAAGCACCTAAGGATGGGGCTGGTTGCCAGGGGAACCAACCACCAATAGAGGGGTGGAATTTTCAGTCCCACGCAGACCTCTGAGGAGGGGAGAGGGGTGGGAGATTGAATCAATCCCCAATGGCCAGTGATGTAATCAGTTGTGCCTGTGTAACGAAGCCTCCATAAAAACCTGAAAAGGTTGGACTTGGACAGCTTCCGAGTGGGTGAACACGTGCAGATTTGGGGAGAATGGTGCCCCTGCAGAGGCCATGGAAGCTCCCAACCCGTTCCCACATACCCTGCCTTACGCATCTCTTCCATGTGTCTGTTCCTTAGTTACACCCTTTATAAGAGACCGGTAATCTAGTAAGAAAATGTTTCTCTGAGTTCTGTGATCCACTCTAGCACAGCAAAGAGGGAGTCATTGGGACCTCTAATCTATAGCCGACTGGTCAGAAGCACAGGTGACAACCTGGACTCATGACTGGCGTCTGAAATGGGGCAGGGGGCAGTCTTTTAGGACTGAGCCTGAGCCTGCGGGATCTGGGATATGGGCTATCTTGGTGACTGTTCCTTGGGCACTGGGAAAAAATGTGTGTTCCAATGTCATGGGGTGGGGTCTTCTATACAAGCTAATTAAATCCTGTTGGCCGATTGTGCTGGCCACATCTTCTTGCCAACCTTATGTCTAGTGTTCTATCTCATCTGTCAGTTGCTCAGAGGGGTGTTCAAGTCCCAACTCCAATGGCAAATCTGTCATCTCTCCTTTCAGTCCTGTCAGTCTTTGCTTCGTGTGCTCTGAAGCTCTGATGTCTGTGGTGTACACACTTAGGATTGTTATGTGGTCCTGGTGGGCTGGCCCGTTTGTCATAGGTGCTGTCTCCTTTCGTAGTCGTTTTCTTTGCTCTGAGGCCTACTTCTTTGGATGTTAAAATAACCACTGCTGCTTTCTTTTTATTAACGTTTGCGTGGTGTATCTTTTTCCATCCTTTTACTTTCAACCTACCTACGTCTTTGAATCTGTCGTCTCCACTCTGCTACTGAGCCCATCCAGCGAACTTTTAACTTCCGTTGTTATATTTTTCAGTTCTGTAATTTCGATTTGGCTTTTACTTCTTTGCTGAGACTTGCTGTTTTCATTTGTTTCCAGTGTGTTTGTAATTACCTGTTGAAGCATTTTTATGAAGGCTGCTTTAAAACCCTTGTCAGATAATTCCAACATTTGACTCATCTTGTTGAGTCAGTTGATTGTCTTTTCTCATTAAAGTCTTGATTTTCCTGGTTCTGGGCACGACAGGTGATTTGGGGTTGTTTCCTGGTCGTTTTGCCTGTTACGTCAGGGGACTTGGTGCTGTTGGAACCTCTGGTTGTAGTGGGCCGTCTCCCTGGTTGGGGTCAGCAGGGCCTGGCCTACTTTTGTGGACTGATTCCAGTGACCGTCTAATATCCAGAGCCTGCGTGGTGCTGTTTTTCTGCCTGCTGGGGCTCCCACTGTCCCTGTTGGTGCTGCCTGAGGGGTGGGAGGAGTTTCTCCAGGCCGGACAGCCCCGTGTTTCCTCATGGGGCTTCGTAAGGAAAGGGAAGTGTGCCCTTTGGCTGATTACTGTTGGAGGGGCCCCTGTTGATCTCCCTCTGCCCTGGGCATTGGGCTCACCTGGTATCGTCCCCTCCACTTGATCCAGGCTGGGAATGATACACCCTGGGCTCCTTCTGCCACTGGGCAGGGGTCAGGATACCCAGGCCTGGGTCACCTTATTCTCTTGAATGGGGGGCATAGGGCAACGCTGTGCTGTTCCTCTGGTCCCGGGTTTGAACCAGTTCACCTTCCTTTACCACCTTCATAGTTCTCTCTCTGCTGGAGTGTGTGTTGTTTTCAGGGTTTCTAATTGTGCTTAGGAGGGAGAGATGAGTCTATACCACCTTGCCTGGATTGAAGTCCAACAGGCTGTGGCCTTTTAGGAAACCTCCTGACGATTAAACTCTGCCAGAGTTGCCTTTGCTTGCTTTCAAGTAACAGTGGTGTGGCGGGAGGGCCCCGGTAGGAAGGGTGGCTGTCACCACACCTCCCGGGGCTGGCCCTGGAGTCTGGGAGACTCGAGGTCAGTGAAGATGATGATGATGGTCATGGTCATGGTGATGGTGCTAGGGCAGGGGTGGTGGAGGACGTGTGCCGGCGGCTGGCGGTCACTGAGTACTTCCCATGGGCCGACGCTGCTCAGAGGGCAGGACAGCCATTTTTCTCCTTCCAGCCTCACCGACATCTCCCTGAGTTCATTCCTTCTGCGATCTCCGTTTTACAGATAAGAAAGAGATGCAAGGAGATGGAGCTTGCCCCGGGACACCCCACAAGCAGGTGACAGCAGAGCACTGGGCAGGCTGGCCTGCGGCCTGTGGTCTTGACCACAGCACTGACCGCCTCGCCAGCACGTGGCCAGGATGACCACTAACGGGTCTGGAACACCGACTCCGTGCTTGCGGAAATGAGCTCACTTCCTTCTCACCCCCCGTGGCCCAACCCTGTCCTGCTCTCTGCCCATCATTTTCGTCCCTGGAGCTGGACCTGGGTGTGTTCCCTTGGAGGGCGTTTGGTGTCAGGTTAGAGCAGGGACATGGAGCTGGTACAAGCGGGATACACGCTCAGCTGTGCCTCTGACGGCCGTGTGGACCTGGGGTACATGACGCTAGGCTGCTCTCCCTCTGTGTGCGTGGGGCTGCGTGAGGATGGACTGGAAGAGAACGTGTTCAACACTCACGCAGGGGCTCAGGAAGGTGAAACACGATGAACATTTGCCTGTTCCCAGTTCTCTCTTGGGAGCGCCAGTCAGCTGGGCAGCGGCTCCCCTGGTGCGGGTCCTGAGCTCTGACAGGCAGGGGCAGGTTCACCCTCCTCTTCCATGCTGGTCTCTGTGGACCTGTCCATCCACAGGGCAGGCGGGTCCCCCTCCCCGCCCTGGAGCTCCAACATCCCCACCTCCAGGGAGGGCAGCAGGGCAGGAGGTGCCAAGAAGACTCCTGAGACAGTTCTTTTTCAAGAAATGTCAATGAAAAACTATGATTTTCAGGTGTACTGCCTTACCAGCAAATAGGGTTTCTGTAGCCCTGAGATGACAGAGACGAGATCAACAGTAATGGATAAACAGATTGTCTCCCCACTCTGAGCTCAGGGTTGGTCTGGAGCTCAGACAGCACCTTTCCCAGACTCACTCTTCATCCCCTGAGCTGACCTCTCGGCTCCATCCCGCCCATGTCGCCCAGGAAGGACTCAGGCAGAGAGAGAGCTCAGGTTTATTTCTTTACTGCTGAAAGAGGAGTGGCTCAGGGCAGGAGATCGAGGCTGGGACGCGACGTGTACAGGTTCCAGGGGGAGTGACGTCCACCTTGGTCTCAGTCCCTCCTGACTCCTCTGACAGGGGGAGGGGTAACGTCTTCTCTGCAGAGGGGCCGACGCTCCTGGGCCCTGAAATGGATGAGGGGGGCTCCCCTGGGATTCCTGGGGAACCTGCCAGACCCTCGCCAGCCCCTCCCCAACTGGGTGTGCGGGATGACCCCTCCTTGGAAGAGGGAGCCCCTGCCTCACCCCCCTCAGGCTGAGTGGCTGTCACCCCATGCTGTCCTTCCCAGCCCTCTACCTTCGCCCACCTCCCCACCCAGAAAGAGCGGTGGGGCCGTCAGCGTGAGTGTGGCCAGGACACAGGAGACGATGTCCCGGAAAGGCCATTGGAGAGCGGGCACGCGGCCAGCCTGGCTTCTGAAATGGCCAGGAGAGACCCTGGTTCCAGCCATTCTCTCAGGGGCACCCAGGCTAATGGAGGGGAGTCTGGCCCCACTGAGACCCCCTGCATGTGCCCGGGACGTGGGGCCCGGCCGGTACGTTACCCCAGGAGGCGGACGGGCAGGAGCACACCTAGACGCGGCAGCGCTCTGCGGGAGGAGGGAGAGCCGCGGGGAAGGGACGCAGGTCAGACACGGCAGCCCCTGGCCCAGGGTGCGGTTGGGGGAGGACCCCACCTCAGGGACTCTGCACCCCCTCCTGCCCACCCACCTGCCTCCTGGGGGGTCTGGGGGGAATGGGGGGCTGCTGTGGGAGAAAGATGCTGTCCTGGTTCCTACAGAACCAGTGGTGGGGACTCAGAGCCGGGACAGCTGCTGCTTCTCCTCAAACTGAGGGGCCTCCGTGGGCCAGAGCTCACCTTGCCCCTGGGTCTGGTCCGGGATGATCTGGATGTGCTCAGGCAGAGACTTGAGGGCTCTGTTGAATTTCTCCACGACCTCCTCGTCGACCTTCAGGGTCCTGGCTGTGGGGGTGAGGAGGTCAGTCCCTGGGCTGTGGGGTTTGACGAGACCTCAGGGGGACTGAGGGGCCCTGACAGGCGAGTGTGGGAGGATGAGCCGATGTGCTGAGGTCGGTAGAGCTTGGTCCAGCCCAGCTTCCCAGGGTGGTCTCCAGGGCTCAGTCCACCTGCCCCCAAGGTCCCTGCCTCCCCTCTGGGTCCAGTCCCCCCTCCTTCTCCCAGGGCAGCGCTGGGGGTCGCCTGGTCATGGGAGGAAAAGGCCCAGCCCCTGGGCTGTGGGGTCTTCTCCACCATTCAGGCTGGCTGATTTATGGACGAGGAGCCCTCCGCAGCCCAATGCTGCGGTCAGCTCGGACCCTGGGATGCCCCGAGAACAACAGCAGCATCACCAAGATGTTTACTGCTGTCAAAATATCACCCTTTAAAGTTGCTTTCACATCTGAATTTTCTTGAAGTCATTGAAAATCTCCTTCTATAAGATCGTTGGATCAATATAACCTGTTCTACCCACTGGTAAGTGTGGCTTCTCCACCCCCGACAAACCCTTCGTCTCTGTAAACCTCTCAGCCTGTCCGGGACATCGACACCAGCCCCTGCCCCTCGTCCCAAAGTCACCCACATGGGAACACCACCGGTCCCACCTCCACTTCGCTAATGTGACCCGCAGAGGCCAGCAAGGCAGCCCCCGCTTCCTCCCGCCTGGGACCGGGGGTGCCGTACATGCTCGATATTCAAAGACGACCAAGGGCCACATCTTGGTGGAGGAGTGGCCCCCCCAGACACCCCCGCGCTGACTCGGCTACGTACCCAGGTACTGGCACATGGTGCTGTGCTCAGCGCTGGGCAGGGGGGCCCCCAAGCAGAAGAACACGTAGTGGGTGTAGTCTGTGTCCAGGACGGAAACCGTTCTCTCCCCCTGATCTGGAAAAGAGGCCGAAACAGAGACCTGGAGTCTCGTCTGAGCACTGTCCCCCCCCGACCTCCATCCCGACAGCAGGCCGCCCGCGTGGAGCACCCTCCCAGACACTGTGAGGACGCCCCCTCCTCCGGGGCCTCTCCTTCCCCGAGGTTCATTCCCACGGTTCCGCTGACAGCCCAGGACTGGCAACCCCACAAGAAGTGTTATGGACCCCAGGGGGTGTCCCTGAGCGGCACTGCCCGGCGAGACCAGCCCCTCCCGCACTAGGGCTCTGGGGGTAAACAGTCCCTCTGACGTGTCGGCCGGCCCTCCAACGAAGCCTGCTCAGATTTACTGCCTGGTTGGCCAAACTCCACTCCCTCGTGTCCTGGACGTAGCATTAATTCATTCGGTCATTTGTCCACACTCAGGCACTAAGTCCCAGAGGACGCCCTCCAGAGGACAGGTGCCCAGGTCCCAGGAGCATCACAGGCTAGTCCAGGATGGGGGCCCACTGGAGTCGGGGGTTGTACGTGGACATCCAAGAGTGGAAGGAAGAAATGGAGAATTATCCGAGAGGTGGGGTAGCGATGACTCGTTCTTCAGAGGTGGGGAACCAAGGGGGACGGGTGGAGACCCCCTATCTTCCGGGGCCCACAGGCCTGGCTGGGTTTGGAGCAGGATGATGGCAGGGCGGACAAGCAGGTCCCCCTACCTCTTCAGAGACTCCCGCCACCTTCTCAGGTGGACCGGTGGTCCTGCAGGGGAGCCTGCGCCCAGGTGAGGAATGGGAGGCGCGGGGGCTGGGTTAAGCGGCTGCCCTGGGTTGCTGGGCACAGACGTGGCAGGGCCGGTTCCGGGGATGAAACTGTACCCGCCACACTCACCACTCTCAGAGGAAGAGGATGTGACAAGACAAGAGGGGGAGGCCCTGCTGAGGTGGGAGAGGGGCCCCGGATGTGAGAGGTGGAGTCAGGAGGTAGGCCTAGGGGCCTGTCCCAGATGAGGCTGAGGGTGGACAGGAGGCCGCCAGGACCAGGGGGCAGTGCTGGTGGGGTACAGAAGGACTGGGGCAAGGTGGGTGAGGCCTGAAACATTCCAGAAGCAGGTTCCAGGTTTGAGAGGCAAATCCACAGCGCGTTTGCCCACAGGCCTGGTTTATTTGGATACTTTTAAGGAGCCACAGGCCGCCGGGCCCTGAGCAGGGACATTGCCAGGTGCCTGTCCTTGGAACCTGCACTAACCCACACCTGCGTGGACAGTACGGATGTCGCAGTAAACAAGAGGCTGCCCTGCTCTCTTCCTACGCCGAGCAGGGAGTGTGGGAGCCAGGCAGGGGGGTAAGCCCTGGATGGAGTGGGGGTCCCCAGGCCTCGTCACCCCCGAGAGTGCCCGTGCAGCTGCAAGGGTGGGAGAAACAGGGCCTGGTGCACACGACGAGGCCACAGACTCCGGCCTGGCTCTTTCTGCTGTAGGACGTTGAGCGACTCAGAGCAGCTCAGAGAGGGCCCAGCATCAGGAGGGGTCACAGCCCTGCCCAGGGCCGCCCGAGGGTAGGCGCCAGATGGCCCTGTGGGCACAGGGTGGGGACACTTACAGTCGACCGTGAACACAGCTGGGTCCTCAGTCTTCTGGGCCACGATGTTCCTCTCAACGCAGGCCTGGTTGGCCTTGAAAAGCCCAACAGTGGTGAGGGTCACTCATGAACCCCTGTGGGGGCAGGAGCTGGGGTCCAGGAGGTGTCACAGGACACACGGACAGTCAGCCCAGCCTGGCCCTGGGCTGGCCGGTAGCAAGGACACGAGGCGCTGGCCTGAAGCTGAGCGTCCCTCGTGGCCCTGAGCAGGCGACTCAGGCAGGTTGACAATGGGGCAGGTGGGGCCAGCCAGGAAGCTCACCACAGGCAGGTGAGCTGGCCGGTGGCTGAGGGCTCGTGACAGCTCAAAACTGACCCAGTCCATGTGGGGCTTGGTTACAGCATTTCCAAGGATGTCATCATGGCTCACCCTTAGAATTCTTTGACCCTCCGGTCACCCACTCTGGGGACAGACAGGGCTCGTGGCAGGAACGGCCCAGGCCCTGAGGGCCCCAGCCTGCAGCTGACCAGCTGGCCTCCACGCAGGCCTCTCCCCATGCTGACCCGGAGCTGCTCTGTGTGGTTGGCCTGTTGGTCCAGAGCCCTGGCAGGGGTGCCTAGGGGACCAGAAACTTCCGATCCCTGAGCCTCATGCCTGGGGCACCGTGCCCACCCACAGCGCAGCCAGGTCCCATTGGGAGCCCGCCCATCCTGGAGCCAGGCCCTGGCCGGCCCGCAGCCCAGGGGGCACACCCACCCTTCTCACAGGATGATCTCCAGGTTGTCCTCAGGGGTGGGCCTCAGCTCCTTGAAGTATACTCTCAGAGGGGCGCTCTTGGAGTCCAGGAGGGGAGGTCGCTGGCTGCCATGGCCATGGAGTGCCATGTCCCTGCCACCTGAGGGGGGACCCCGAGCTGCACTCCGGGGGACAAGAAGGGGATCCCAGCCCCACAGTGGGGTCTCCGTCCCATCCTGTCCCAGCCAGGCCGAGTCTAACAGGATAGGAGTCACTGAGCACTGGCTGACCCTCTGCCAGACGCTGGGCTGCAGAGCTTCCCGCACTGGAAATAACCCTGTTGTGTTAACCCAGGTGGATTTCAAGTCCAAATCCTGAGCCACCTAGGACTACCTGGATCCTGGGAAACCAGGTGACAAGCCCCCTGAAGATAGAGAGCAAGGCCAAGGGTTCCCAAACATCCCGATTCCATTTGTGTGCCTTCAAATTTCTGAGGCCCAGCTTCCCTGCCCGCCCTGCGGCTCACCGCCCACCCCGCGGCTCACCGCCCACCCCAGCCATCTGCAAACCTTCTGGAGGTCCAGGTCCTCCATGGTCTGGGGGATGCTGGTGGCCTGGGTGCCACACACGAGGGCCACGCCCAGGGCAAGCAGGAGGCACTTCATGGCTGCAGCTGCGGTTGCACTCTGAGCTCCGGAGACTGAGGAGGCCGAGGCCGAGCGAGGAGGCCGAGGTATGGGCTCGGGGGCTTATATAGGAGAGGGCTGGAGAGGGCTCACCAGCCAGCACCCTCCGGGCCCCCTGCCATGCGGTTCCCCGACTCCCTGTGACTCACCCTCGGCCCTCGGTGCCTTCCTCAACTGGGACAATAGGAGGCCTTCTTCCCTCCGAGTCAGAACAGGAAGGTCCCCTCTGTCCCCGGGGCCTGGACAATTCCTGGTAGGGCCCCAGAAGGGAAGGGTCTGGGGTGCGGGTCCAGGCTGGCCGCCAGCATCGGGACACTTCCTGGGTCGGGCTCTTGGACACCGACGGCCTGACCTTGATTCTCCCCCACAGCCGACGCCCCTCTGATCCACAGCTCTGCCCATTTCGACACAGGAACCCGGCAGCACTGCCATCTGGAAAACCTGGGGTCCAGTGTGTCAAAATGGCTTTGACATTTTCACCTCAAAATAAGCTCCTAAATTCGCCTTCTCTTTTGTATTCCCAATAACATTTCCGTAGTTCTAGACCCCCTAAATATTAGTTTAATGGGCCAAATGGTTGAAAGACCATGTTACTTGATCTCCCTCCCCCCCATTCAGCTGCCAGAAAGAGGGTTCAAATGCAAATATGATCCCATTATTCTTCCCTATAAAACACAAGTGACTCTGTCTCGGGTCCCCATCGTTCAGGGAGTGGGTCTCACCTGGATAGTTCGTCGGAATCACCTGGGAACGTCTCAAGGATGCTGCTCATCAGGGCCCCCCAGGCCCACCCAGGCGGGGACTGGCCTGCTACGCTCGTGTGTAAGGTGATCCTCAGCGTGAACACGGGCGGAGAGGTTACTAAGAACCGTCCAGAACATTGACTACGTGTGACGGAGGCATGTGGCCTTGTTTGAAATGCCGCCCAGCAGAGCTGCCTGTTATTCTAATTACAGGAGGCGGGAGGAGGTGTCTACGTCTGCTAGAATGCTCCAACCACGCCCGGGGAAGGGAGACACAAGGGTCGTGGAGTGCTGAGTCCAGTGGGTTCATTCCGTCATCTCTCTTCTCTGAATACTCGAGGAGTTCCGTCACTTTGTTTAATTAAGGAAAAAACACCTGGAATCATGCACGCCTGCTGAGCGTTCACGGAGATGGAGGCCCAAACTCGACACAGCTGCAGGCCCTGCAGGGTCCAGTCACTTCTCACTGTTTCCAAAGCTCTGGCAGCTCCACACCTCCCCCTGCTTCCTACTGTGGTCAACCCACCACTGCAGAGCTCACGCTGGCACCCGTGCCCTGTACCCCACATTGGAGCCACCCTACACCCACACCCCTGTACCCCACATTGGAGCTGCCCCCGTGCCCATGCCCGTGTACCCCTCCTTGGAGCCACTGGACACCCATGTCCAGGCTCCTGCTACTGCTCAGTCTGCCCCGTGCCTTTTCCTGGCCTCCTCAGTGGGTGATTCGGCCGTTGTGGTTTGGGCAGAACTCTGAGCCTTCTGTGTGAGCGACCCCTGAGGTTCCCCCGGGGGGCTCTGAGCACAGTGGTAAAGGGCTTGTGTTTCCATAGCCCACCAGCAGCGCCAGGCCGCAAGACCTGTGCCCTGCTCATTCTTGGGCCTCTGGACTTTCGTCTCAAGAGGGACCACACCCACGGGTGCTTTAGGCTCTGCAGAGTCAGTCTCCAGCTCTAACTAAAGTGTGACTGACTGATTCAAAGAGGGCCAGCGTGGCTTGCACAGGGAGTCCCAGAAAGGCCCTCTGACGCTTAGGGGTACTGGGTTGTCCTTTAGGGAGGAGGACGGGAATTAAGGAGCCCCACACTCTGAGGGGGAGTGTGCTGGGGAAGTACAATTAAACACAAAATCTTCTCCCAGCCCAGAAATCCTGTCCACCAAGGGGAGTGGAGAAAGAAGACAATTTCAGTTTTGAATAAGCATTGAGCCAGGGTGGGACCCGCCTCACAGGTAGTCCTCAGAGACTACAGAGAGAGAGAGACCTCACCTGTTCCCACAGCCGCGCAGACATGACCCACCCGCACACATGCTCTCGAGATCGACAGTGACTGGCTCTCCAGTAAGAGGACTCAATGCGCCAATGTCACACACAGTCCAACGCAGATTCACTGGGAGCTGGGGTGACCGTGTGTTAGCTCACTGGCTTTATCCAGAGGAAAATCGAAATGCAAGGCTGGTAAAAGGCCTATCTAGTTTGCAAAGGATTTATACATACTTCACAGAGAGGAGAGAGTTCTTACAAGTTCTCTGAGGAAAATCTCAAAGATCAGGAGGGGATGGAAGTCTCTTCCCTTATTTTCAACAGGGAAATTGGAATTTATTCTTATTTTTAACGCGTGCTCATCCTTATGAAGGTGCTGCCCTGGGAGAATGAGGCAGGACCCAGCAGGGGCGGGGGTCTGAGGGGCTCTGCGGGGCCTATGGCCCCATCTATTCCCGCTCCTCCCTCTTCTGTGCTCACTTGCCGGGTATCCAAAGCCCTCCGTGAGACTGCCGTCTCCCTAGGGGTTCCCACTGTTTTGAGTCCTGTTTGTCATGCAAACATTAGCCCACCTCGATCCCTGTGTCCCAACCAGGGACGGCAGACACGACCTGCTCTTCCTACGCTTTATAAGTTGAGAAACCTGATGTGTCGTCGTGAGCGCTGAGATGGGGGGGCCATTCCCACAGCAAGTGAGCCCGTCCGGGTGGAACGATTTGTTCCTATTTCAGATATATGCCTTCTATATACTCACATGTGTGCACATGTGCGTGCATGTGTGTACATACTGCAGAGCATTGCTCTCTCTGACGAGAAATGCCCACGTAACGAAGACTAGACTCCCATTACTGTGTCAGGTCTGCGTCTGGACGCTCCCTGCTCGGCCTGTCCCCGCAGCGCCACTCGGTCTCCCCTGATCTCAAGTCTGGTGTCCAGTGGTCAAGCCCCTGACTGTTGTCTCTTTCAAAAGAGTCTGGCATTCTTACACAGTTACCCGCCCATACGAATATGAAAATGCCTTGTTACTTTTCGTAAACAACCATGGAATTTACTTGTGTTTGGGGTACATTTACGTACTTATTTTGTGACGTTGTGGTCACACCCAGGATACTGTAGCTCATGCTGACTCAGGTCTTATAGATTTCTCCATCGTGGTCATGCACACTTTCTGAGGTTTGTTCCTTGGTACTTAATTATTTTTGCTAATGCAAACCTCGTATCTTTACTTGTGTAAAATACCTGGTTGGGTATTGGTGTTTTGGAAAAAAAATCTCCCATATAGCCATCTTGCTAAAATCTTGTATTAGATTCAATGGCTTCCTAGTTGATTTTCTTTGTTTTTTCTCATAGAGGATCACACATTCGGGGGTTAACCCTCTGAGTTCTCCTCACATTCTGATCTTCATAAATCTCTCTTCTTCTCATCTCATTGTTGGCAATGACCTCCAGCACACTGGGGCCCAGCGGAAATGAAAATGGGCATTCCTGACTCATCGCCAAGCTCGCGGGCACACTTCTGATGTTTCACAGTTCAGGATGACGTTAACTTGGGTTTCTGTGAAACAGACTTGACAAGGTTGAGGAAACAGTCGATTCGTCCTTTGCTAAGAGGCTTCGGTGCTGTGCTCCTGTGATGGTCTTTATCAAATGCTTTTTTAGCATCTTTTGAGATTATCATATAGTTTTCCTCTTTCAATCTGTGCATGTGGTGGATTCTGTTGACAGATGTTCTAAATTTCAGGAACAATAAGTAAAAGTGTACCTATTAGGGGCTGGCCCTGTGGCTTAGCAGTTAAGTGCGTGCGCTCCGCGACTGGTGGCCCGGGTTCGGTTCCGGGCGCATACCAACGCACCGCTTATCCGCCCATGCTGAGGCCGCATCCCACATACAGCAACTAGAAGGATGTGCAACTATGACATACAACTATCTACTAGGGCTTTGGGGAGAGAAAGGGGGAAAAAAAAAAGGAGGAGGATTGGCAATAGATGTTAACTCAGAGCCGGTCTTCCTCAGCAAAAAGAGGAGGATTAGCATGGATGTTAGCTCAGGGCTGATCTTCCTCACAAAAAAAAAATAAATTAATTAAATAAAATAAAATTTACTCTTTAAAAAAAAAAAAGTATACCTACTAAAACTATTACTGCCTAACGGTATACTGGCCACAGTAGTTAGTACAAATTTACAAGAGAAAAAAAAAATGTAGGGGGCCGGCCTGGTGGCGTAGTGGTTAAGTTCACACGCTTCACTTTGGCAGCCTGGGGTTTGTGGGTTCGGATCCCAGGTCTGGACCTGCCCACCACTTGTCAAGCCATGCTGTGGCAGCGTCTTGCATATAAAGTAGAGGAAGATGGGCACGGATGTTAGCTCAGGGCCAATCTTCCTCACCAAAAAAAAAAAAAACAACACTGTAAAAATGGGAAAGAGGAAAGTAAAATGACCGTGCAGTGGAGGACGTGATTGTGTATCTAGAAAGCCCGAGAAAACAAACTAAAAATCAACTGTGAAGAATAGAAATTCAGCGAGTTATAACAATACAAACAAATTATTAAATGAAACATTATCTTTCATACATAGGTGAGCAACAAACAGTTTTAAGTTAGAACGAAAGTAAAAGTCTCATTTGAAATAGCAACAAAAATAATAAAACATCTAGGAACAACATAAAAAATAAATGCAGGAACTTTGTCAGGAAAACTTTAAAATACTTTTGGAGAATCCACAAACAACTTGAACGCATGAAGATACACTCTGAGACTTTGTATAAGAAAACCCCAATATAAAAATGTCAATTTTCCCAATAAAAAATTATCAATGGAATATTTTTTGAAATTTTTTTATCGTGGGAAAATATGCATAACATAAAATTTACCATCTTAACCATTTTTAAGTGCACAGGTCAGTGGTATTAAGCTCATTCTCATTGTTGTACAACCATCACCACCATCCGTCTCCAGGACTCTCATCTTCCCAAACCGAAACTCTGTCCCCATGAAACATTCGCCCCCAGTTCCTCCCCCAGCCCGACACCATCATCCCACTTCCTGTCTCTGTGTTGACTCCTCTCGTCCCTCCCACGAGTGGAGTCCTACAGGATTTGTCCTTTTAGGTACCAGGGCAGGGGTGGGGTGAGGGAATGGGGGTGGAGTGAGGGGATCTGTGTGGGGGAGGGCCGTCCTGGGGAAGCCTCATGTTTCCAGGAGAAAGGTCCATGTCACGGTCCCACTGGGCGTCGGTTTTGGAGACCGTTGCATCAGCCCCCCTGAGTGTGGCGTTGGCTGGACGAGGACGAGGTGGCTCCCCCCCCCCAGTCCAAAGCTCGTGGCCCGCGGTGACATCCTGTGGGTCCCCTTACTAAGCACTCGCTAAAACACAGACACCTGTGCAAACAGATGCAGCCCTGAGGCCGTTGCCCCCGATGGCACAGAACAAGGTGGGACCACCTCCCCCAGGGCTGAGCCTCTGGATCCAACCAGCAGCGAAAGACAAGGAAGGGAGTGAACCCATCCTCCTTACCAGCCTGCGGAGGGTTGATGATTTCTGTTTTGTTTATCCCTTTGCTCTCCACAAACTCCTGGAGGATGCTCAGGGCCGCTGGGCTCTCATCCAGGGAGCGGCCTGCAGGCAAGATGGAAGGTGGGTCTGGGGAGTCCAGGCAGGAGGCCAAGACCACGTCAGGGGGCCCCTCTCTCCAGGCAGGGGCCTCTGGGCATGGAGAGGACCCCCGCCTGCTGTTCCCAGGGGCGCCCAGGGATGGGGCATCCTCCGCCCAGACAAACGGAGAAGGAGCCAAACCATGGAGACGTGTGAAATGCTGCTTTGAGCGGAGTCAGTGAGGTGACCTGTGGACCCCTGGAGGGTGTGGGCAGCCCTGAGGGCTCTTGTGGTCTGCGGTCACGGTGTGAGGGGGGCCCCTGGGCCCCTGGGGGGTGTTTCTCTGTCTGTGTCTCCTGCTCCAGCCTCCACCTGGCCAGGCTGGGACCTTGTGGGCGCACAGCCTACTCGGGGCTGGGGGCGTGTGCAAGGGCTGTTTGTGCACATCGGTGGCGTGGGGGAGGTGCTGGAAGGACCAGAGTGACGGGGGCAGTTGACGGGGTGCAATCCAGAGTGGACACAATGCAGAACTTTGGGAGGAATTTAAAAACGGGTTGTTAGAGCATCGTGGTCTCAAAATGGAGACGTGGCTCTGACGGGGTTGCCGGTGTGCCAAGATCTGGGGGAGGGATTCTCAACCTCAGCAGGACCGACGTTTGGGGTGGGGCCATCCTGTGTGCTGCAGCATGTTGAGCAGCAGCCTGGCCTCCACCCACCAGGTGACAGGACATCCTCCCCCCTGGTCAGGACAACCACAGGTGTCTCCAGACGTTGCCCAGGGGCCCCGGGGGCCCTCTTTAGACCCCCCGGGTCTAGGGCGTGACCACACCAATGGCCAACCGGTGGAGGGAAGGGCAGAGGGTCACTGGAGTGGGGGGCTGGGCAGGTCCTGCGTGGACGTGGGCGCTGGGCAGCAGGAATGGTAACGTGAAATGGTGGACGAGACGGTGGGGAGCTTGCAGGTCCCTCTCCCCCAGGCCAGGCTCGAGCAGTGGGGACCGGAGGAGCGGGCAGGAGACCAGCGCCCCCAAGCGGGCCCTCCAAAGGTCTACGCCCAGGTTCCAGCTCTCTGCCGGCCCCTGGACCTCAGTGCTGGACACACCGACGAGCATCATCATGTGGAATTTGGCCCCGTCCATCCGGCCCGTGGAGTACACGATGGCGTGCTCCTTTCCCGGCAGGAAGTGGACGGAGATGATCTGCCTCCATCCTGAGGGCAACACAAGGACGTCAGGGCCACAGGCCTCCTCGGCCCCAGCTGCCCAGAGAGAGAATGGGCGTCGCCACTCACAGGTGCTGAAGTCGCCGGGGTCACGCCCCTGGTAGAGGGGCAGTTTGTACTGGATGCATCTGATGGGCTTCCTGGAACACAGAGCAGCAGACATGTTCCCGGGACACAAGCCCAGCCCTTCCTGCTCCATCCTCGGGGTGCCCCCCCACCCCACCACTGCCCCGGGACAGCCCCTCCCAGGACCTCCCGCCGAGGCCCTGGAGTGAGGGGGCTGCCACAGGGACGCAGGGGGTTGTGTTGTCAGGCGTCTGGTTCCTGGACAGGTGAAGCCTGTCCATGGAGGGGGCTGGGCAGGATCCCAAGTCCTGACCTGGACCCCACATGGCTCAGCCAGGGCTCTCGGCCAGCCCCCAGAAGGCCTGTGGCCGCCTGGCACGTCTTCCCAAGATGGCCAGACAAGGCCCCCAGGACCCAGCTTCTCGGGGACCCTACGTCCCCCTCCCTGTGTGCTCGGGATGACACCAGCCAGGAGAGAAGCCGGGCAGCGTGGGGCCCGGGGCCAGCCCGCACTTGGCCTTCAGGATGACCTGGGCGATTTCCCGCCACGCTGAGGAGCTTCAGGCGCTGCTGTCGCGGCCACAGCCCTGGGGCGTCCTGGGCAAGGTCGTGTCTCAGATCTTCAAGCTCTTCAAATGCACCTCCCGAGTTAGATGAACATGTAGCCCCTCAACCCTGGGCCTGCCCTGCTCCTGCCTGGTCCTCTCACTGACCATGCAGCCATGGGCAGTCCTCCTCTGCTCCTCCACAGAAACGAGAACAGCGCCTAGGCCGTCGGCTTTCCCGGGAGCCAGGGCAGGAGGCCCAGCCCAGAGCGCACAGATGGGCGCTCAGGTCGTGCTCCCCTCAGCATTAGGCTGGTGTTCCCACCATCACCACCCAGGTGGCGGGAGCACGGCCACAGACACCAGCAAGTGGCCAAAACACTTTAGAGGGTGTGCTGTCGGCGCAGAGCGACTGACCCTGAGCCAAGGGCCCCTAGGGGCTTCAGGGCTGGAGACCCACACACGGGCCGTGGCGAAGGGGCGTGTCGTGAGCAGGGTGCTTACGTGAGGTTCATCCTGAACTCTATTTTGCC
This sequence comes from Diceros bicornis minor, assembly GCF_020826845.1. Lineage (NCBI taxonomy): Eukaryota > Metazoa > Chordata > Mammalia > Perissodactyla > Rhinocerotidae > Diceros > Diceros bicornis. The sequence goes on from NC_080767.1 coordinate 43,169,946, forward strand.
GAGAGCATTCACCCCAAACGCAAAGGGGGGCAGCGGGTGGAACCTCTTCTTCTTGGGAATCGGCATGGTCCCTGCCCAGCGCTTGATGAACCAGTTTCCTAGAAGCTGGGGGGACGGGGCCCTGGGCATGGGTGGGGTTAACCAGGGAGGGGCTGGGCCTGGGAGAAGGCCAAGTGCAGGCTTGAGGGGCCAGAGCCCGGCCACATAGCCGCTCTGTGTATGGCAGCAGAAGGGGCAGCCAGGCTCCTGGGAGGGGCACAGACAGGGGACTGAGTGGACTCTGCCGCCGTGGAAAGAGCCAGGGAGAGTCACCCAAAGGACCAGGCCAAACCTCTGTGTCAGGGGACCTGACAGGAGGAGGGGTGGCCGAGAGTGGACAGAGCTCAGGGCGTCGACCCGTCAGGGGCACCACCTGAGCCCCGGCTGGCCCGACGACCCCCATCACGGCTGCTTGCAGGGGGTGGCCCAGGGTCAGCCGCTGCCTCCTTCCCCTGCCGTCCCCACACCCAGCCTCGGCGCCAGCCCCTGCCTGGCCCTGGGCTCCTGGCTCCACACCCTTTGACCTCACCTGTCCCCTCTGTTCAGGGAACCCCAGGGCCTCTCAGCTGTGGGGGGCGCCTGGGCTTGGCTGACTCCAGACCCTTTTCCCAGGGTCGGGGGGGGAGGGAGGATCCGGGACAGGAGTCTGCTGGGGAACGGGCAGAGGGCGCTCGGGCCCCCAGCCCAGGGGGACGAGAGCGTGGCCGGCAAACTGACCAGCTCCCAGAGAGGGAAGAGGGGCGTAGGGGCACAGAGGATGGGGAGCGGACAGGTGCCCTGTGGTCGGCGGGGACGGGCCAGATGCTGGACTGACCACTAGAGGGAGCGGGGGTGGGGGTGGCGTGCCTGGACCACTGGCCTTGACCCCCGAGACATGCCCGGGACCAGGCCCCTTGAGCTTCCAGGGCGAGGACAGCAAGGGAAAGGGAAGCTGGGCCCAGGAGCTTTCACACTGGGTGACAGGCCCTGGGTTACGGCTGGTCATTTCCTGGGCCCTAAATCTTGCCATAAATCATACCCCGAGTTTTTAAAAGTCAAACATTATTGGGAAATATGTGGTTTTTATGTAGACCTCGTGCATTAGCCTGTCCTTGAAAAATGGAAACTCTGGACAGAGTCCTCTCTGAGGAAGGGAGAGAGGCTTCGAGTCGACCAGCTTCTGCGATCCTCAGCCTGACGGGAGAGGCATGAGTCGGGGGCTGACTTGCCCTCTTAGGGGCCTGGGCAGGACCTCGTCAGTACTCCGGGTCTGAGGCCTCACTGCTCCTCTGCCTGGAGACGTCACCGAAGACACAAGAGAGGGGACTCTGGCTCAAGTCCACCTGGGCCGGGAGCAGCAGACTGAGACCCTCCCAGTGCAGGTGGCCAACCCGGGACACCCGTCCCCCCACTGCTCCCCCGGGTCTCACCTCATGGGTGTGGGCAGGAACAAGCTGGGGCCCCTCGGCTCGCAGCACAGAGAACAGGCTCAGCCCGGCGGTCAGCAGGGGCAGCCGCATGGTCGGGCAGGGGTCCTCACTTCTGCTCCCTGCTCGCCCAGCCGCCCATTTATCCCCAGCTCCGGGCCGACCTAGGCAGGGCTCACCTCCACCCACCCACTCTCGGGGCCCCCACAATCGTACATTGTGTACTGTGGACATCGTTTATTATTGTTGGAACAAAATTGACGAACGCCTTAACTTTTGTAACTAACCACCCAGGGCGTCCAAAAGGTGTCGTTTCCTTTCACGTCCAACTTGCTCCAGGCGAGTGTGCCCGGACAGAACAATGTTATCAGGGTGGGGGTGGACAACGCTGCCCGTGGGTCACTGAGGTCTACTGGGCCCGCCTCCCCCGCCATCACCTGGCCCGCACACCCTCAGGGCCACCCTGCCCGTGCGACCCCCAGGGACACCCAGCCCTTCTCTCCCTTCCTTTCACTGCCACCCATTTGAGATGTTGTCACCCTCGCTCCCACACGTCTCAGCACAGGGTCCCTGGGCCCCCCACCTCCCGATGGAGAAGTACTGAGCACAAGGCCTCCTTGCCTCACAGGATCCCCTGCCTCTCTCACTGATTCTGGATCTTTCTCTGCACACCCAAGAAGCTTGCCCTCCTCTCCTCCCGTGGGCTTCTCTGGGAGATCTCGTCTGCCTCCCTGACCCCGTCTCTGTCTCCAGGCTGATGGCCCCTCCTCATCTCCAGGCAGGCATGGGGGTGAACTCCCCATGAGCTTTACAACCCCCACTCCCCACCCCCCATCAGGGGCTCTTCCGAACGGGCCCCTCCCTGCACACTGGCTGGTCCCAGCCTGAGTTTCAGTCAATGGGGCCGGCCAGCCTGACCTCAGAGGGCGCTCCGTTGACCAGGGAGGTCCAGGGCCCTGGGCAGCGTTTCAGACCAATCTCCCGGGATCACAGCGCCAGCCAGAAGGAACCTCAGAAACCGGCCGGCGCAACCCGGGTCTTCAGGCATGAAGGGCGAGTTAGTCCATTTGGGACACGAGCCCCCTCGGGTGGAGTGGAAGACCACTGAGGGGGTCCCTTATCTGAAGGCTCCATAGGAAAGGGGACCCACCCACCCCCTTCCCCTGGAGAGCAGCGAATCACGCCCTGCCGATGGGCTGGTGTGGAACCCCCTGCAGAGGTGCGTCCTGGGCTCAGGGGTGTTCTGCCCACCCCGCCACAGCTCCTGCATGGAGGACATCCTCCTGCTGCACAGCTTGTGGGGGGACCACGCAGTGGGAAGAAGACAGGTCCCAGCTGTCAGTGCCTGGCCTCCAGGGGCCAGTGAACTCCCACGCTCCTCCCCTTCGCCCTGAGTCAGCCCCTGGCCCCCCGGAATGGAGCCCCATCTTCCCAGCCTGGCCCACGAGAGCCCCCAATGCAGGCGCTTGTCCTGGAGAGGAATTGGGATGCTCTGTGCCTTCCTCCCTTCTCTTCTCGAATGAACGTTGGCACTGAGGCTGCCCGTCCGCATCGCCATCGCAGCCTGGTGGGGGCGGGTGGGTGACCTGGGCTGCAGGGTCTCTGGGTTAAGAGGAGCCCCCTCAGGACCTTGGCCCCAGCTGACCACAGCATGTACCGGGACGGCTCATTTGAGCCAGAGCTCCCTGAGTCCTGGGGGACTTGGGAGGGGCAGGTGGATTCTGCGTGTGGGAGGAACGGAAATAACTGAGGAGAGACCATCATTTTGTGTCTGCAGCTTACTCTCCCTGAATGAAACACGTCTCCGGCACCGTGCAAACACCACCCGACTTCCTGTGATGATGGAACATCAACACACTTTCTGGAAAGCAGAGGCTTCAAAAGGCATGTGTTGGGCCTTGTTCTCTCTTGCTGCTGGGAACTCAGAGACCGTCCTGTGAGGAATCTGGGCCGGCTTCCCTGAGGCTGAGGGGCCACATGAAGAGAGGCCCTGCCCTCCTGTCTGAGCCCAGTCTCAGGGGACCAGCTGCCTGAAGCAGCTTCACACAGGAGGCAAGACCAGCAGAAGGAGAAACAGCTATTTTCAGCTATTATGTTTTTGGAGATGTTTGTTACCCTGCAAAAGCTAACTGATACAAGACCAAACTGATTCAAGACCCTACATGCAAAAATTAAACAAAATATCAAATCACAACCAACTTAAAGAAAAATACATGAAGAAATTGAATCCAATAATATGATGATGTTATTTTTACCTAAATGTTATCGTATTTCAAGTCTCATTCTGAAACCTGATGTTTTCACTCAACAAAAACTCTAGGTGATCATGTTTGTATATATAGGCTTACTCCATTCCTTTTAAAAAACTCATGCATACTCTTTCAATGTATGCTTTAATTGGTTTATTTAATTGTCCCCCTAATAATGGACATTGAAGTTATTTACAATTTTACGCTGTTACAGACAATTCTTGCCTTATCTCCTTGAGCAACATGGAGTGTTTTCTTATTTTCTAATGTATGTTGCAAAATATTTTCTCTCGGCTCTCTATTTATCCACTGACTTGATATGTGATAAATAGATAAAAATATGGATTATATAAATAGAATATGTAAAATAAATTTAAAAATAAAGTATCTTTATATAACTATAATGGGATATATAAAATTCCCATGTATATATGTGTGTATTTCAGAACTTTCTTGTCTGTTCCTTCTCCAGGAGAACTGTGTTCCAACAACAAAATTTTATGGTTAGTTTTGAACTCAAGTAAGGCAAGACTCCTCTTGTGTTTTTTTTTTTTTTTTAATTGATGTTTTAATGGTTTCTAACATTGTGAAATTTTGGGTTGTACATTTTTGTTTGTCCATCACCCCATATATGACTCCCTTCACCCCTTGTGCCCACCCCCCACCCCCACTGCCCGGGTAACCACAGTCCACAGTCCAGTTTTCTCTGTCCATGTGTTGGTTTATATTCCACATATGAGTGAGATCATACAGGTTTGTCTTTCTCTTTCTGGCTTATTTCACTTAACATAATACGCTCCAGGCCCATCCATGTTGTTGCAAATGGGACGATTTTGTCTTTTTTTATGGCTGAGTAGTATTCCATTGTATATATATACCACATTTTCTTAATCCAATCGTCGGTCGAGGGACACTTAGGTTGCTTCCACTTCTTGGCTATGGTGAATAATGCTGCAATGAACGTAGGGGTGCATAAGCCTCTTTGGATTGTTGATTTCAGGTGCGTTGGATAGATTCCCAGTAGTAGGATGGCTGGATCATAGGGCATCTCTATTTTTAATTCTTTGAGGAATCTCCATACCGTTTTCCATAGAGGCTGCACCAATTTGCATTCCCACCAGCTGTGTATGAGGGTTCCTGTTTCTCCACATCCTCTCCAACATTTGTTGTTTTTTGTCTTGGTGATTATAGCCATTCTAACGGGCGTGAGGTGGTATCTTAGTGTTGTTTTGATTTGCATTTCCCTGATGATTAGTGATGTTGAGCATCTTTTCATGTGCCTATTGGCCATCTGTATATCTTCCTTGGAGAAGTGTCTGTTCATTTCCTCTGCCCATTTTTTGATCGGGTTGTTTGTTTTTTTGTTGTTCAATTGTGTGAGTTCTTTATATATTATGGAGATCAACCCCTTGTCAGATGTATGTTTTGCAAATATTCTCTCCCAGCTGGTTGGTTGTTTGTTCATCTTGATTCTGGTTTCATTTGTCTTATAAAACCTCTTTAATCTGATAAAGTCCCACTTGTTTATTTTTTCTTTAGTTTCCCTAGTCTGGGTAGGCATGTCATCCGAAAAGATTCCTTTAAAACCAATGTCAAATAGTGTGTTGCCTATATTTTCTTCTATGAGTTTTATAGTTTCAGGTCTCACCTTCAGGTCTTTGATCCATTTTGAGTTGATTTTTGTGAATGGCAATAGCACATGGTCCACTTTCATTCTTTTGCATGTGGCTGTCCAGTTTTCCCAGCACCATTTACTGAAGAGACTTTCCTTTCTCCATTGCATGTTCTTAGCACCTTTGTCGAAAATTAGCTGTCCGTATATGTGTGGTTTTATTTCTGGGCTTTCAATTCTGTTCCATTGATCTGTGTGTCTGTTTTTGTACCAGTACCATGCTGTTTTGATTACTATTGCTTTGTAGTATGTTTTGAAGTCAGGAATTGTGATGCCTCCTGCTTTGTTCTTTTTCTTTAGGATTTCTTTAGCTATTCGGGGTCTTTTGTTGCCCCATATAAATTTTAGAATTCTTTTTTCTATTTCTGTGAAGAATGTCATTGGGATTCTGATTGGGATTGCATTGAATCTGTAGATTGCTTTAGGTAATATAGACATTTTAACTATGTTTATTCTTCCAATCCACGTGCATGGGATATCTTTCCATTTCTTTATGTCATCGTGGATTTCCCTCAATAATGTCTTGTAGTTCTCATTGTATAGGTCCTTCACCTCCTTGGTAAGATTTATTCCTAGGTATTTTATTCTTTTTGATGCAATTGTAAATGGTATTATCTTTTTGAGCTCTCTTTCTGTTAGTTCATTATTAGCATATAGAAATGCAACTGATTTTTGTAGATTGATTTTGTACCCTGCAACTTTGCTGTAGTTGTTGATTGTTTCTAACAGTTTTCCAACAGATTCTTTAGGGTTTTCTACATATACAATCATGTCATCTGCAAAGAGTGAGAGTTTCACTTCTTCGTTATCTATTTGGATTCCTTTTATTCCTTTTTCTTGCCTAATTGCTCTGGCCAAAACCTCTAGTACTATGTTGAACAGGAGTGGTGAGAGTGGGCAGCCCTGCCTCGTTCCTGTTCTCAGAGGAATGGCTTTCAGTCTTTCCCCGTTGAATATGATGTTAGCTGTGGGTTTGTCATATATGGCCTTTATTATGTTGAGGTACTTTCCTTCTATTCCCATTTTATTGAGAGTTTTTATCATAAATGGATGTTGTATCTTGCCAAATGCCTTCTCTGTGTCTATTGAGATGATCATGTGGTTTTTATTCTTTGTTTTGTTGATGTGATGTATCACGTTGATTGATTTGCGGATGTTGAACCATCCCTGCGTCTCTGGTATAAATCCCACTTGATCATGGTGTATGATCTTTTTGATATATTGTTGTATTCGGTTTGCCAATATTTTGTTGAGGATTTTTGCATCAATGTTCATCAGCGATATTGGCCTGTAATTTTCTTTCTTTGTATTGTCTTTGTCTGGTTTTGGTATCAGGGTGATGTTGGCCTCATAGAGTGATTCAGGAAGTGTTCCATCTTCCTCTATTTTTTGGAATAGTTTGAGGAGGATGGGTATTAAATCTTCTTTGAATGTTTGGTAAAATTCACTGGAGAAGCCATCTGGTCCTGTACTTTTATTTTTTGGGAGGTTTTTGATTACTATTTCAATCTCTTTACTTGTTATTGGTCTATTCAGATTCTCCATTTCTTCTTGGTTCAATTTTGGGAGGTTGTATAAGTCTAAGAATTTATCCATTTCTTCTAGATTGTCCAATTTGTTGGCATATAATTTCTCATAGTATTCTCTTATAATCCTCTGTATTTCCATGGTATCCGTTGTAATTTCTCCTCTTTCATTTCTAATTTTATTTACTTGAGCCTTTTCTCTTTTTTTCTTAGTAAGCCTGCCTAAGGGTTTGTCTATTTTGTTTATCTTCTCGAAGAACCAACTCTTTGTTTCATTAATCCTTTCTACTGTTTTTTTGGTCTCAATATCATTTATTTCTGCTCTGATTTTTATTATTTCTCTCCTTCTGCTGGCTTTGGGCTTTGTTTGTTCTTCTTTTTCTAGTTCTGTTAGGTGTAATTTAAGGTTGCCTATTAGGGCTTTTTCTTGTTTGTTAAGGTGGGCTTGTATCGCTATGAGTTTCCCTCTCAGGACTGCTTTTGCTGCATCCCATATGGTTTGATATGGCATGTTATCATTTTCGTTTGTTTCCAGATAGTTTTTGATTTCTCCTTTAATTTCATCAATGATCCATTGGTTGTTCAGTAGCATGTTGTTTAATCTCCACATTTTTGTCACTTTCCCAGTTTTTTTTTCCTGGTTCATTTCCAGTTTCATAGCCTTATGGTCTGAAAAGATGCTTGTTATGATTTTAATCTTCTTAAATTTATTGAGGCTTGCTTTGTTTCCCAACATATGGTCTATCCTAGAGAATGTTCCATGGGTGCTTGAGAAGAATGTGTAGTCAGCTGTTTTTGGGTGGAGTGCTCTGTATATGTCTACTAGGTCCATCTCGTCCAGTTTTTCATTTAAGTCTAATATTTCTTTATTAACATTTTGTCTGGATGATCTATCCATTGCTGTAAGTGGGGTGTTAAGATCCCCTACTATTATTGTGTTGTTGTTGATTTCTCCTTTTAGGTTTGTTAATAGTTGTTTTATGTACATTGGTGCTCCTATGTTGGGTGCATATATATTTATAAGTGATATGTCTTCTTGATGGAGTGTCCCTTTTATCATTATATATTTCCCTTCTTTGTCTTTCTTAATCTGTTTTATCTTGAAGTCTACTTTGTCTGATATGAGTATGGCAACACCTGCTTTCTTTTGTTTGCCATTAGCTTGGAGTATTGTCTTCCATCCTTTCACTCTGAGCCTGTGCTTGTCTTTAGTGCTAAGATGTGTTTCCTGAAGGCAGCATATTGTTGGGTCTTGCTTTTTAATCCATCCTGCCACTCTGTATCTTTTGATTGGAGAGTTCAATCCATTTACATTTAGGGTAATTATTGAAATATGAGGGCTGAATGTTGCTGTTTTGTCACTTATTTTCTGGTTCTTTTGCATTTCCTTTGTTTCTTGTCCCATTTGTTTTGGACTTCCAATTCATTTTGGTTGTTCTGTCTTATGATTCTTCTAGTTTTCTCTTTGTTTATCATATGTGGTTTTAATTTGATTATTTGTTTAGTGGTTACCTTGAGGTTTGGGCAAAAAATCTTGTGTATGAGATAGTCCATTATCTGATAGCCTCCTATTTCCTTATACTAAGTCAATTCAGTCACTTTCCTCTTCCCCTTCTAAGTTGCTCTTGTTATACCTTATTCTATCTTGTGTTGTGGCTGTGTGTTTGCAGTGATGAGGTTAAATTTATTTTTGGTGAATTTCTTCCTTTGATCTTTGAGTTTAGTATTTAAGTGGTTGCTAACCTATTCCGGTAAAGATCTACTATTTCTCTGATTTTGTCTACCTACTTTTCTCCTTACTCCAAGCTTTGTGTTCCCTTTCTTTTCTTTTCTTCAGGCCTGAGGGCCTTCTTGAGTATTTCTTGTAGTGGGGGGTCTCGTGGCCATGAACTCCCTTAGCTTTTGTTTATCTGGGAGAGTTACTATTTCTCCATCATATTTGAAGGATATTTTTGCTGGATAGAGTATTCTTGGCTGAAAGTTTTTGTCTTTTAGTATTTCGAATATATCATTCCAGTCTCTTCTAGCCTGAAAAGTTTCTGTTGAGAAATCCGCTGAGAGCCTGATGGGAGTTCCTTAGTACGTTATTTTTTGTTTTTGTCTAGCTGCCCTTAATATTGTTTCTTTGTTGTTGACCCTGGCTAGCCTTACCACTAGGTGTCGTGGTGAAGGCCTTTGTCTGTTAATATATATAGGCGTCCTGTTGGCTTCGCTTACTGGTATTTCCTGCTCCTTCCCCAGATTTGGGAAATTTTCAGCTATTATTTCCTTGAATAGGCTCTCTGTTCCTCTTTCCCTCTCCTCTCCCTCAGGAATACCTATAATTCTTATGTTACATTTTCTAATAGAGTCAGATATTTCTCGGAGTCTTTCTTCATTTCTTTTTAGTCTTAGTTCTCTCTCTTCTTCCATCTGGAGTATATCTGTATTCCTATCTTCTAAAGTACTAATTCTTTCCTCCATATTGTCAGCTCTGTTCTTTAAAGATTCCAGATTCTCCTTTATCTCCTCCATTGTGTTCTTCATCTCCATCAGCACTGATTGGTTTTTCTTTATGATTTCAATCTCTTTTGTGAAGAAACTCCTAATCTCATTTAATTGTTTGTCTGTGTTGTCTCGTATTTCGTTGAGGGTTTTTATGATAGCTATTTTGAAATCTCTGTCATTTAGTTTATGGATTTCTGTGCCTTCGGGGTTGATTTCTGGGTGCTTGTCATTTTGTTTCTGGTCTGGTGATTTCATATATTTTTGCATTGTGGTTCCTGTGTTGGTTTTGATTTTCCTCATCCTGGAAGTCTCTGGTTGCAATTTCCACCTGCCACCACTGTCTGGTGGTAAAGGGCTGTGTAGTCTAAGCCCCCTGCGCTCTGCCCCAGTTTTTCTGCTGCGATCCGCAGTTTTGTTTTGTTTTTGTTTTTTTTTTCCCCACTGCGATCCACGGGTCCAGTCCAGTTTGTTCAGGTCTGCCTCGGATCGCTAGGTCTGGTCGAGCTGCAGACTCCGGGTTGCGGGGAGGGGGGAGCTCTCTCTTTTGCCTTCTGGGTCCCTGACGTGGGAGGCTTCTCGTTTGCCCCTCTTTATCCGCTCTCTGGGGTGCTCAGATGTTGATGGTAGCCCTGTGGCTCCTCTGAGCCCTCTGTGCGGGAGTTTCCCACTGGCTGAGAGCGCCCGAAGAGCTACAGTTTCCCGCCGAGGGCCGCCCCTCCCCCCTCTCTGGGAGCCGCGCGGACCGGGATCGCTGATCTGATGGGGAGGGAGCGGAGTTGTCCTTACCTCTCCCCACTTCCTCAGGGGGCCCAGTACGTTCCGCTCTCAGATGTGCGGCAGTGTGGATCCCTCTGCTCTAGGTTTTCACTGTCTGGGATTCCATTGTTGGTCTGTGGCTGTTGCTTTTGTTGTATCTTGTGGGGGAAGAATTCACGGGAAAGCTCACTCCGCCATGATGCTGACGTCACTCCTCTGTGTTTTGTTTTTGAAACTTATTTGTTTATTCTTGTATATCAACCTTTCTTTATGATGTTTAAAATCAGTTCATTTGTTTCCATGAAATATTCTATTGGGATGTGGTTGTGCATGCATGGAATTTTTAGATTTATTTTGGGAAAAGTGACATCTTTTCAATAGCCAGCTGTCCCACCCAGGAGAACCTTTATTCCTCTCATTTCTTTTTCTTGCTCTATTGCACTGGCTAGGACCTCCAGTGTGACAGTAAATCCTAACAGGGAGGGTGGGTTGTCCTGCCTTCCAGTGACTTCTGTGGGAACGTTTCTCCTGCTTCATCACTAGATATGCTGCTTGATGAGCTGTTTCATGTTGAGCACAATCTCTTCTATTTTTAGTTGCAAGGACAGGTTTTTAATCATGATTGTTTGGTGATTTCTATCAGATGGCTTTTCAGCATCAGTTAAGATGGTCCTATGTGCTTTTTCCTCCTTCCAACTATTAATGTAACACATTTCTCAATAGATTTTTAAATTCAAGAAAAACATGAAAATGTGCACTGTAGGAACAGCTACTAACTTTGTGATCTAGGTATTAGCACATTCGGATATGAGAAAAGCTTAGAGGTGTAAAAACTGGAGAGGAAGCAAAGCGCTTGCTATTCATTGATAATGTGAGTTTATTACTGGAGAATCCAGAAAAAATCCACCTAAAAGCTCCTACAAATAATAAGAGAATTCAGTGAGCAAAAGATGCCCTAGATCAATACAGAGAAATCAGTAGCTTTATGTTCTTAAAACAGCAACTTACACAAGAGTCAAGAACAGGGAGAGCTGGATAAAAAGTTGTTTAAGGTGCAGTCACGTAGGGTGAAAATATAAACCCGCAGAGGAAGGATCAGCAGAGAGTTCAGGACTATTTGCTCCGAGAGGGGAAGGAGTGCTGGTCAAGAGGGGGCGTCGGGGATGCGACCCCCCCATGATGTCTGCATATCGAGATGGGCTGGCACGTCTGTTATTCTTTAGAAGCATTTTAGGTATGAAAACACCCTGGTCTCCTTGTGTAATGGGTTTAATTATGCTCTGAGAATAAAAACACCCCCCTCTCTGAGAGAAGCATGAAGGAAACTCCTACCTGGTGACGAGTCAGGGGTCCCCTGGGAGATGAGAGACGGGCTGTGTGACCTGCAGACAAAACTAAGCCCGATTTGCAAGGCTTTCACTCTTCATGGGAGAAATCAGTTTTACTAATTAATTAACTACAGCTGATTTCAGGCCTGTTGCAGGGGCCTCCGCTGAGCTTTTGGAGTTTTGTGGTTCTGACTGGAGGTGGCGGAGGGTAGGGTGGCTGCAGGGTCCCCGAGCTCCCGCATCTGGGGCCGCTCGTGTGATAAGAGTCACGGTCCATCTCGCAGGCGCCTGCAGACCCAGGAAGAGATGAGGGTGGCGGGGGACACACTCCCGCAAGGTTGTCACGTGGTTACCCTTTTACTCGAGGGAAAGAAGGCCGAAAGGAAATCCCTGGGTTAATAGAATAACGAATAGAAGGTAAAGAGAAGTAAAGAATAACCCATTCTCCTTACCAGCGTGCGGAGGGTTGACGACTTCTGTTTGGTTTACCCCTTTGCTCTCCACAAACTCCTCGAAGATGCTCAGGGCCTGTGTGGCCGTGCCACTGTCCCTGAGGCCCCTCCTGCCCCGTGGAGACCCCACTGAAGAGCTTCATTATGCGCACGTCCTGATTTTTCATCTTGTCCTTGAAGTCGGTGATGCCATGGTCCCCCTCCAGGATGAACCAGACGTTGATGACGGGTCTCCACCCCGGAGGTGACATGGGTTGGAGCCACGTAGGACTGGTGGGGGCCCATGGGGTCGGGGAGGGTTCTAATGCCTGAAGGAGGGAGAACGGGGCGTAGGGGGAGACCCGCTGCAGGGAGCTTTGAGGTCTGTTTTCACGCGTTCACCCAAATGCTGCAGGGAGCTAGGAGCAGCTGACCCGAACCCCAGACATCCTGATGGGGCCTCCGGATGGGGTCAGGGGAGATGAGGGCACTGTTCCAGCAGGCTGCGGTGTCACCTGTGGGTGGGACCCTGCGAGGTGGGGGAAGCACAGATATCCTATTCCCGGGCACGGGGCCAGCTTCAGTGAGAAAGGCTCACGGGGCAGGGGTGGCCCGAAAAGGGCGTGCTGGGGCTCTGGACACTGGACACAGGTAGTCTTTGGACACGATGTGGAAAGTCACAAGCTACATGTGGGGACCAGCCGCGTGAGTGACGGCTCTGAGCAGTGAGGAAACACTGCCCCAGGGTGGAGTCTGAGGTTTGCAGGGGACAGCGGGAGTTGAGTCTGTCACATGGACATTCAGCCAAATTCCCGGTCTGGGTGGTCACATCGCAGTTTCTGGCAGAAATGCTGTCCTTGGAGGCCTGGAGGCCCCAGCCCTCCATGTGGCTGAGCCAGCGGCAACTCACGGGTTTTGAATTTCCCAGGCCATATATACCATCTTCCTAAAAGCTGGGAGAGAAGGGCGTAAAAGGGCTTCAGGGAGGAAAACTTAGAACAAAAGGACTGAGCCACAATGTCTCTAAGTTGGCTACTGCCTGAGCAGATGACCATGGCTCCAAGAAATTGGACAGAGGATTTGGGTAAATGAGAGGACGAGAGATTAGATGGTTGAGGGAGATCTGGGAGGCAAACAGACAGGTCCAGAAAGGAAGTCTTTTTTTTTTTTTTTGTATAGGAAGAAGGATATTGTGTCCCCACAATATGTCCTCACGCTTGGATCCGCCCTCCCACCTGGTCAGCAGAAGATGCCTACACTGATGGGAAATGTCCCAGGAAATTTCCACAGGAGCTGCCACAGTTCTCACATCCTGAAGAGGGGTAGCTTAATGAGCCCACTGAAAGGAGAACTGCAAAAGGTACCAGACCCCTGTCAGAATTGGAAACTCCCCCGAGACAATTCCCCATCCAAGGAAGGGGCCAGGAAAGCAAGAGGAGAGGATGGAGCAAATGTGCATGGAGCTCACAGTGGCGGTCAGGTGTATTTAGATTCTATTACCTAGGAAGTGTCTGTGTGTGTCTTATCAGTTGTGGCCTCAGAGGCATCCATCCACCATCCTTCCATCTATTCACCATCCCACATCCACCCATCCATCCATCCATCCACACATCCATCCATACACCATTCACAATCCACCACCCATCCATCCATTCACATATCTGTCTACCATCCACATCCATCTATCCACCATCCATCCTTCCAGCCATCTACCTACCATCCGCCTATTCCTCCATCCAGCCACCATCCATCCATCCATCCACCATCCCTCCAGCCATCTTTCCACTGTTCATCTATTCATCCGGCCAGCTACCATCCATTCATTCATTCATTTATCCACCCGTCCATCCACAACCACCATCCATCCAGCCATCTATCCACCATCCATCTATCCACCCACCACCCATCCATCCACCATCCATCCACCCATTCATCCCTCCATCCACCATCCATCTGTCCATCCACCACCCATCCATCCATCTATCTATCCACCAGCCATCCATCCACACATCCGTCCGCCATCCGTCCATCCATCCATCCATCCACCATCCATTCATCTATCCCCCATCTAACCATCCTTCTACGCTCCATCAGTTTATTTACCAGATGACTGAGGAAGAGGGGATAGAAATTATTATGATTGTGTGGCTAGACCTTCCTTTTTCCTGACACTATTGAGGGCCCAAGGTCCTCTAACCATTATTACTGCCAAGCCCTTTCCCCTGAAATGAAGTGCAGTTCATTGTGATGATGTACACGCATGTATATAACAGTCCCCAGGTCTTGGGTGAGACCAACCACCAGGATCTGGTTTCCCAGCACTAGCTTCTACCTCATCCCGGGGTCTCCTGTGATTTGCTTTCCTTGACTTCAGGGGTCTCCTCTTCCAAAGATGGGGAATCCCTGGCCCCAGAGGCTGAGGATAATTCTCAGGATTGAATGAGCCCAGTCTTTTTGGGGCTGGGGCAGAGAGAGGACCTAGGCATGGGAGTTTAACAGGGAAAAGGAAAAAAGAGGAATTCAGGGCCTCAGGCCCAGGTAGACAAGAGTGAGGCTGGCAAGCTGATGGACTCCCAGAGTGGGAGGTGAGCATGGGGAGGCGAGTGGGCAGAGGGAGGGCAGGAACCCCGGACTCTGCAGTGGGAGGTGAGGTGTTGGGGATGCCTGGAGCCCAGGCTTGAGTGTCAGGAATGTCCAGGTCACGCCAGCCCCAAGAAGAGGCACAGAAGCGTCCCAAGGAGGTGAGGCTATGATGGGTCCCTGTGGGAGGGTACTCATTGGGTACTGGGTGACGTCTAGACATGTGCAGACTTTAAATATTGTTCTAACAGTACTGTGGATTTTTTAAGTTTATAACATGTTTGATAATAACGTGCTTGCTTTTTAATATTGGCTCTAATACAGTAGTCTTGTAAATATAAACACATAATAGGAAGAACATTCCTCACATTTATCCAAGGGCTTAAAATATGCAAAATTCCTTCCCAACCATGACTTTGACCTCTGAGGAAACCACGTCTCAGAAAGGCTCCCTGACTTGCCCATAATTTCGCCAGGAGGAAGGGGTTGGCAGGGACCCATTGGGGATGGAAATCTGTCTAAGGCCTCATTGAGCCCCCTGCTCCCCCGCTGGGCAGGAAGACCCCCCACTTTGCCTGGAGATGTCACCAAAGACACAAGTGAGGGGACTCCGGCCCAAGTCTACCTGGAGCCGGGAGCAACAGGACTGAGACCCTCCCCAGTGCAGGTGGCCTACCTGGACACACGTCCCGCCCATCTGCCCCCACGCCCCCGGCTCTCACCTCGTGGGTGTGGGCAGGAACAAGCTGGGGCCCTCGGCTCGCAGCAGAGAACAGGCTCAGCCCAGTGGTCAGGAGGGGCAGCTGCATGGTCTGGGGTTGGGGGTGGGTTCTTACTTCTGCTCCCTGCTCTCCTGGCCTCCTGGCCACCCATTTGTCCCCCTAGGCTGACCCGGAGACAGGATCCCGCTCCTCCCTCACCTTCACAAAGGCCCCTCAGTTTTGCAGTGTAGGTGGTGATTAAATCGTTTTGTTTGGATCTTGTGAATGGATGTTCTTAATTTTGTGTAATTAGCAATCATTACTCTGGGGTTCAATTTCTTCTGAGAAAGCTTCTCTGGAAGGGAGAATGTTATCAGAAAGGGAAGGAGTGCACCTCTGCATTCAGAGCTAGCGAGATAAAACAACTGCTTCCTGTACTCCGCCCCCTCAGCCTTCCTGGACCAGCCCTGTCCCTCCAAGTTCCCCTGGGAGAACTGGTCTGGGTCGAGGCTCCAGCTGCCACCTCGGAGCTGATGTCCCCCCACCTCCCCTTTCCTCCCAGACCTCCTGGACTCCAAGCAAAGCAGCCAGCCTGTTCTGGACGCCCCCACCAGGACGCCCACAGTGCTCACTGCAGCCCCCTCGCCCCTCTCAGGCTGGACTGATCTGCTTCTCCTCAAACGTGCCCTGGCTCCTGTGTTCCATGCTCCCGTCAGCGCCCCCAGTACCCTGTGTGCCCTCTGTACTCTTCACGTCTGCTATCCACACACCCCGGGCTGCTCGCCCCCACGAGGCCCCTAATCCGCCCCCTCCCTCGATTGCTGCTGCCCTTTCCTGCCTTCCAGGCTCTTGAGAGCTGGGACGACACCCCTGACTGAAACACCTTGAATGGTTTCTGCTGTCCCTGCCCCTCCTTCCTCTTCCATTCTGCTCCCAGAACTTTCCACCAAGTGCAATGGCATGGTCTTGCTCCTGTGCACGAGTGTGCGCATGTGCGTTTGTGCACATGCATATGTACATTGTGCGTGTCCGTGTGTGCATCTGGGTCTGCATGTGCACACATGTGTATGTGTGTCTCTCTGCATGTGTGTCTTTCTGATGTACCCGTGTGCACACGTGTGTGTTGTGTGCATGTGCCTGTATGTGTGTGCATGTGTGTCTGGGTGAGTGTGTCTGTGTGCACATGTGTGTATATGTCTGTGAGTGCATATTGTGATGCATGTGTGTATGTGTGTGAGTGTACATATGTACCTGTGCATGGTGGAGGGGAGGCTCCAGAACATTCCCACTGCTATGCAGTTCTTGTTCCAAAGGATGGGTGACTCTGCCTCCACCAGGCCTCAGAACCTTCTATGAATCCTAGAGCCCCGCCATGCTGCCCCTCTGCTGGGGGTGCATCCCCTGTGTGGTCACCACAAGGCTCTGGGCTCCCTTTCCGGGAGGTCTTCCTGCTGCTCGTGAGGAGGTCGCTCATTCTGTTGTGCCCCCTTTCGTGGCTCTTCACACGCCAGTGACCCTGTCCGTCACGGTGGTGCGTCAGGAAGGAACATGTGCACTGCCCACCGAGAGGCCCTCAGAAGCATCATCTCAGAGATGGGTTCCTCGCTGGTGCTCCAGCAACGCTGCGGGCCATGTCCTCCCGTCCAGTAGAGGCCAGAGCGGAGTGGAGAGGGGAAGCGTTTAAAACCTTGTAGCAGTTTGACAGAGTGACGTGTGTCCGACAGATCCCTAACAGAGGAGAAGTGGGCTTACACGGAGCAGCCTTTTTCCACTTCAGCTTTCTAGAAATTCATTTTATTGCAAGTGGGAGGCAGACCAATGGCCCCCCCAAAGATGTCCACGTCCTAATCCCCAGAACCTATGAACAGGTTAGGTGTCACAGCAAAGAGACCTGAAGGTACAGGTGGAGAAGGTGGCCAGTCCGCTCACCTTGAGAGGGAAGCCGACTCTGGATTATCCAGGTGGGCCCCGTGTAACCAAATCCCTCAGGTGAGGAGGGAGAGGGAAGCTCAGAGCAGAGAAGACTTGAGGATGGAGCAGTGTCGGAGTGACGTGGCATGAGGAGGACTCTGCTGGACACTGCTGGCCCTGAAGATGGACGCAGGGGCCATGAGCTGAGGGACGCTGTGGCCCCTTGGGGCTGGAAAAGGTGAGAAAACGGATTCTCCCCAGAGCCTCCAGAGGGAGCCCGCATGAGTCAGAAAACAAGATCAGCTCATTAGAGGAGGCGTCCCATTGTCTCCCAGGCAAGGAGGCAGGGCCTGTCTGCACAGAAAAGGCACAGGAGGTGGTTCTGTGTGAAGGGACTGCTCCAGTCCCCAAAGGACCGCAGGCAGGAGCTATTCCAAGTCTTCAGGTGGGCTGTTCAAAGGGTTAAGAGTCAGCCTGAGGTAAAGAGCTCTCCTCTGGGCCTGGGAGGAGCCTGTGTGTGCATGTGTATGCCTGCATGTGGGTGTCTGTGTGCGAATGTGCGTATGTGAGTGTGCGTGTGTCTGCAAGGAGCCAAGCAGTGCATACCCCTCCACAGTGATGCCGGCGGCCACAGTCCAGAGTCTGGCGGCCCAGGGCAGCCTGCTGACAGGGCTCTTCCGAGAGTGTGGCTGGGGGTGTCCCGAGCTGAACACTGCCCCCTGGTTCTCGCACATTCTCCAGCCTGATTGTGCAGATTCCTGTGAGTTCTGTGAGCTACAGGATCATCTCATTGAATTTTATTTTTGCTTAAGTTAGCTGGAGCGTGTTTCTGGCCTTTATAGTCAACAAGCCTTATTGGTCCAGATGCTTATAAAGAAAAAAATGACCCCCAAAGTCTCCTGCACCCAGAAGTCTATGGCAGAACCAGCTTCCCAGTGTCCTAGGACTGAGTCTGTCAGACAGAGGACAATGAGATGTGGAACTTGTGAAGGGGGTAGAAACTCCATGGAAGGCGTGTTGAGAGCCTGCAAACTAATCTGACCCAAAACAATTGCAGACAAGGACTGGAACAAGTCCACACACACCCGTGTTCATAGCAGCACTGACACAACAGCCCCCATGTGGGACGTAGGAGCAGCCCCAATGCCCATCAGCTGACGAATGGGGTCCGTCCACACAGTGGAATCCCGCTCAGCCATAAAGGAATGAAGCTCTGACTCATGGACGAACCTGGGAAACATGTTCAGCAGAAGAAGCCAGACACGAATGGCCACATATTGCAGGATTGCACCCCTATGAGTTTCCAGATCAGGCAGATCCACAGAGGCAGAAGACAGACCAGTGGTAGTCATCAGGGCTGGGGAGAGGGGAACGGGCGTGACTGTTCGATGGGGTCGGGGTCTCCTTTGGGGTGTTTTGTAACTTGACAGAGGTGGTGGCTGCACAACATCGTGAATGTGCTAAATGTGCTGAATTGTCCACTTTAACACGGTTAATTTCACGTTCCTAGAGTTTCACCTCAATAAAAGAGTGAGGAAAAAATTCGTCTGGTAGGACTCAAGAGATGGAACAGCAAATGCACTCCGCGCTGGGCGAGTGACGGAGAATGTTCCAGAATGGAACACGGACATCGCTGTTCAGGTTGCGTGTAAATGGAGGACTCCGCTTCTGAGGCTGGCAGATCAGGTCACTAACCAGCCCGCCCGCTGAGGACAGTTAGAAGCAGCCGACAAACCTGGGACCTGAGAAGGAGTGCTGACTCTGCACGGAGGGAGCTCCCCCTCCTCCAGGGAAGCTGGGTTGGGTTCTCTCACCAAGGGCAAGGAGACCCCGGCCCCGGCTGGCTGGCTGTCAGGCCACTCACTGCAAAGCCCAGGGTAATTTGGGAAACTGGAGTGGTGACATCAGAATTGCGAGCAAGGTCCCTCCTGAAGTGGCTCTCTCCCCAGGGGCAGTGCCTGTGTCCAGCCAGGCCTGGAAGGAGGGGGCAGGAGCACAGTTGCACCCCAGCGTGGATCCCAGGGTCCCGCTGTCCCCATCCTGGTGGCCCCAGGAAGCCTGGCCTCCTGCCTGTACCCTTGACATCAGCCTCCCCCTCACTCCTGCCACAACCTCCAACCTTTTGGGGGCCAAGGGGCCAGGTGATCCCCACCTGCACACATGTCCCCACCTCAGGGCTGGAGCCAACCCTGTCATCCTCATACCCTCTCTCCCCAACCGCACGACCACCAGAACCTGGCCTTCGTGGGCGTCAGACCTGCAGAAAGGCCCCACAGACCCTCGGGCAGAGCCGCAGCCCCCACCCCTCTGCCTGGACCCTCGAGCCCTTTGGATTGCGCCCCCCACCACGGAGAACCAGGACACTGGTGGGTCTTCTGTCCTGTGCACCCTGGCTTGCCCACCCCCTCCCTACTCCCAGCCCACCTGAAGGACCCCACAGACAGGCAGAGGCATCAGGAACTGCTGAAGCTCTTTATGTGGAACCAGGAGGGGGATGCAGGGCTGGGGGGTGGGGGGTGGCGGGAGGTGGTGAAGTGGCCTAGGTCTCCAGGTCAGGGGCTCCTTCCATGTCCTGCAGGACAGAGGGTCCTGATGGTGCCGCCCCAGGGCTGCTGTGAAGCAACGGTGCCCCCTGTCCTGGAAAGGAGGGTGATGGTCAGTGAGGCCGGGGGGGAGGTGAGGAGGGTGAAAGGGGCTGCAGCAGGGTGGGCAGGTGCTAGACTCTCAGGGGCTGCAGTGTTGGGGGGAAAGTGCTGGGTTCTTGGGGCTTGCAGTGAGGGGCAGGTGCTGGGTTCTGGGGGCTGCAGTGAGGGGCAGGTGCTGGGTTCTCAGGGGCTGCTGCAGAGCTGGGCTGAGCAGAATAAGGGGGTCCTTTCTGCCATCTCCCCCCAAACAAAGCTCTGTGTCCATGTGGGAGAGGCCTCTGAGGGTTGACTGAAAGGACAGGGCCGTCATGGGACCAGAGAGGAGCCGGGTTCCATCCCTATCCTCATGCTCACAGCAAGTAAAGGGACTTCAGGCAGGTCCCTGCCCTTCCGGCTTCAACATTAATGTGTCAAATACAACGGAGACCCAGGTGACGGGACACATCGAGGGCCCTGAGCCATGAGGAGGTGGCAGGAGCCCCGGGGGGCCTTGGGGAGGGGCTGAGAGGGACCCAGGAAAGCAGGCAGCTTCTTCCAGGTGCACGGGGTGTGGTGGGGGCAGACCCTGGCCTGTCGTTCCTGAGTCCCACAGTAATGAACCCAGTGGGCGACTAGAGCAAGGAAAGGAGCTCCTAAATGTCCCGGGAATGACACTGGGGACAGACGTCCGAAGCGATAACCAGGTCCGAGAGGGGATCTCAGAGTGGAGAAGACTCTGCCTGGCCCCAACGGGTCCCTCCTGTCTGCGCCCTGTGGTGCCCCTGGCTCCTGACTCTCCTTTCCTTCAAGGTCACTCACTCTAATCTCGTCCGGGAACGCAGCTTTCTGTGGAAACCAAGAAAACCCAGGAACGAGATGAGCCCCGGACAAGGGCCCAGACCTCCTCACTGCCACAGCCCGGACCCCAATAACGAAGACCCAGACTGAGGCCCCCACATCCCTGTGACACATCACTGTGCTGTCTCCCCCATGGAGCGGATGGGGGGACACAGAGAGGACATGAGGGGCCATGAGAGGGGGACGTGGGGGACAGGGGAGGAAATGAGGGATACAGGGGGACATGCGGTGATATAGGGACACAGAGTGAAATGGGGGACATGGGGTGACATGGGGGAAATGAGGGACATAGGGTGACATGGGGGGACACAGGGGGAAATGAGGACATAGGGGTAATGGGGACATGGGCAGAGCCGTCCTCTTACCCTTCTGGACGGGCGTGTAGATGTTCTCCTGTGGCAATCTCTTGTGCTGCGTGGATTTCTTAAACGCTTCCAGGGCCTCCAGGTTCACGTGGGGATTTCTACCTGCAGGAGAGGTGAGCAGGTGAGCGGGGATCTCAGGGAGCAGAGCCCAGGAGAAGATGGCTCCTCCCAGCTCCTGGAGGGCTTCACCCTGGAGCAGCCAGAGCCGGGAGAGGAGGGCTCCGTCTGAAGGTGGACGCAGAGTGGGCACGGAGGAGACAGGCCACCACCCAGCTGACAGGTTTCTGGAAGGGGGATAGCCCTGGGCACACCCCAGGCCACTGAGGGCCCCTGGGGGACCCGGGCCAGCTCCCGAGGCCGACCTGCAGGGTCGCCCCTGACCTGGAAGGACACTTTGCAGATGCAGCAGCTGTAATCCCCTGGTGAGCGGTCAGTTGGGTCACCGAGGGTGGTGGTGGACCCTGTCCTGGACAGTCCCCACTCGGCCCACCCCGTTCCCAGGGCAGGCAGCACACTGTGCCGGGCACACAAAGACCCTGCAGGGGGGTCCTTCTCTAGTCGCATGGTCTCAACGCTGCTCCTCTCAGAGGTGCTGGACCCACGGCCAGAGAAGGGCTGATGCTGGGTCAGCAGGTCCCCTGGAGCCGAGATGGGGGAGGCAGGGGTGGGGGCAGCAGGACACTCACCCATGAGCTTGGCTACTCTGAATCTCTCCCCCTCGTACTGTCCTTCACAGTAAAACACGAGGTGGTCCTCCACAGGCGTCCCCTCAACAAGCAGGTGGCTCATGCCCCCAACTGCAGAAGGCCACGAGCAGGGCACGTCAGCACCTAATCCTGGAGGCAGGCCTGGCGCAAGGCGGGGGCCCCCCTGACCGCCATGCTCCCGGGGCCAGTCACCTGTCCTCAGGTGCCCCACCCCGGCCTGAGCCCCAGGAGGCGGGGTCCCCAACACCAGGGACCCGAGCCTTGTGGCAACCCCCTCCTGGGCACAGGACACCGACCCAGAGCAGCGGTGGGAACAGGAGGGCCACACAGGGAGGGTGAAGATCCAGCTCTG
Source organism: Diceros bicornis minor (assembly GCF_020826845.1). Lineage (NCBI taxonomy): Eukaryota > Metazoa > Chordata > Mammalia > Perissodactyla > Rhinocerotidae > Diceros > Diceros bicornis. The sequence continues at coordinate 43,191,938 of NC_080767.1, forward strand.
GTGCCCCCCCGCCCCCCATGAGCCTTCCAGGACTCACAGGCGCTGTATTTGCCAGGCACGTCCATTTTCTCCAGGACTGCTTCCACTTCCTGACACTGACCATTGATCCTGGAGGACAGAAGGCAGGCAGGAGGGGCCTGATGTCCACTTCTGCCTTGGGGGGTACACCAGGCCCCCACTCCTACCTGGGAGTAGCACAGGGGACCCCACTCTGACTGGGGCCCTTCCACCTCCACCCCCTGCATCCCACTGAGCCGCCCTGGCCTCCTTCCCCTCCAGAGTTCAGTGGGTGCTCAGTGTCACCCCACGCCTGCAGGATGGCAGAGGACACCACTGCCCTGACTGGCCTGGCAAGGGGCAGATGGCCAAGGAAAGAGGGGGCTGTGTGCAGCAAGGCCGGCGCTGTGGGCGGTGGACCACCAAGCACTCACATGTGCATCGAGGAGGCGTGCACGTTGCCGCCACTCAGCGCCGAGAACGTTATGGGGTATACCTTCTCCACCGGGAAGTCCCTGTCGGCTAGGATGGCCTTAACATACCACCTCCCTGAAATCTGAGGGGTGCGAGTCCTTTGCAGCCACTGCTGTTGTCCTCACCATCCACCCCGCCCACACGGCCAGCTCCCCCCACCCCCGACACCCCCACAATTCCACCTGTGGCCCCACCGGACACCACGAGCACCCGGCTGTTCACTCCCGCATATCTGAGGCCGCTCAGTGGAGACCTGCTCCCCTCGGGGCACCAGGTCCCTTTCTTCTTCTAGCACATTCCCCCAGCCCCAACCCCTGCCCCAGGGGGGCTAAGGATATGACATGGAGGTCACTTTGGCTCCCAATCTTCCTACTCTCTCCTGCCATGGCCTGTGGGGAGGGTCAGGGCTGAGCCCTAAAATGGATCTAATGCCCAACCTCCCTGGACAGGAGGGGCTCAGCCTCTGACCTCTCCCCTCCCCACTCGAGCCTCACATCTGGTTCCTGGAAGGACTGGGGGTCATGGGCCTGCAGGGCCGCGATCAGACCAAGGGCAACAGTCAGGAGCAGGGTCTGCATCTCCAGGGCTCTGTGGTCGCAGCTACGGGAGAGGACGTTCTCTGGGGCTCAGAGAGGCTGCGCCAGCTCCTCACACGGCTGTCCTTTATACCCCGGCTCAGGGTCCCCAGGGAACTTGGCACGGACCACCCGTGATCCGTGGCCAACTGGCAAGAGGAACGTGGTCATTTCCAATGACAGCTCGTCAAGCCCTTAGGCCGCGGTGCTCTCCAAGTTACTCCTTCCCCATGCGGGCTGTTTTGGAGCCAGAGGGGAACTGAATGGGAAGAGGGGGGACTTTCAGCCGTTGGGGCCCCAGGGGCAAAAGGGGTGTCTTCACCCATCCCCCAGCCCCTCATCCCACAGCTTGCCCTGGCTCGGCTATCCTCAAGGTCTCTCGGGGAACTGGAGGGCCCACCCACAGGATGAGGGAAATGGTGTGGGGTTTGGAGAGAGGCAGGTTTTCAATCAGCTCCGTCCTGCCCTCGCTGCCTCGGGGGTCCCTGTTACCTGCTGTTCCTGGGCCTGCGATATTCTGCCCTGGATTGCCCCACAGGGGCCCTGTTTGGGGATTCAGGGCTCAGCTTCAATATTGCCTCCTCGGGGAGCCCTCCCAGGTACACTGTGGAGATGTCACCCATCCCCACCACATCACATTCCCTGCTTAACTTTCTGTAGAGCTCTGTTACTCCTTTCCTGGGGCTGCTATAACAAGTTAGCACATGCTTGGTGGCTTAAAACAACAGAACTTTATTCTGTCCCAGTTCTGGAGGCCACAGGTCTGAGACCCAGGTGTTGACAGGGCCCCCACTCCCTCCAGAGGCTCCAGGGGAGGGTCCTTCCTGCTTCTCCAGCTCCTGGTGGCGGCAGTATCCCTTGGCTTGTAGCTGCATCCCTCTGATCCCTGCTCCATCTTCACGTGGCTTCTCCTCTGTGTCTTAAATCTCCCTCTTCTTCTCCCTCACCAGTCCTTGGATGCAGGGCCCACTCAACCCTCGAGATCCTCATCTCAAGATCCATCTGCAAAGACCCTATTTCCAGAGATGCTCGTGTGCACAGGCTCCAGGTGGCAGTACCTTTTGGTGGCCACCATCAGCCTACTGTCATGTGCCCCTCTCTCTGGAAGGATCCATGTGTGTCTTTGTCCTCTGGTTTGTGCCACCTTCCCCTGTTGGAATTAAGCTGCCTGAAAGTAGGGACTCGTCCCTGGCTCACAGCTGCACATCCGGTGCACAGAGGAGCCCTGGCCCTGAGGGCCCGTCGTTCTCTGGTGATTCTGGCCTCCTCCCACGGGGCGTTTCACCTCCCTCTTGGTGTCTGACCTGTGGCCGTCCGGAGTCTTTCTGCCGTCTCCACTTCACACACAGGCCAGGCGAGAGGCACAGACCCCAAAGGCTGGACCCAACGGTTGAGCCCCCGCTGCTCTCTGAGCAAGGAGCCTTGTTCTCTTTCCAGAAACATGGGGCAGTTCCTGGGCTGGAAGTGTCTGTCTTGGGACCCAGGGCTGACCCTAGCAGGAGGCCGGGGCCACAGGTGGATGCTGGGGGCCTCACAAAGGCGTCCTTGTGCGTCTCTGGACCAGGGTGCCGTGCCCCTCCCTCACAAGCTCTCACCACCCCTGGTGACGGAGCTGAAGGTGTCAGCTTGATCCAGTAATTACCCCCTGAAGGTGCCACTGAGTGAGCCCTGCCCTGCCCAGTGGAGAAGGGGCAGGCCCAGTGCCCTTTCTGGCCAGAGACCAGGAGGCGGGTCCTGGCCGCAGGGAGAGGCTCTCGAGTTCCCTGTCTAAGCTGACCTCTTGCCAGAGACAGGCAGGATCCCTAATCAAGCGGCTCTCAGGGAGGACACGGCGTTCCCCGGGACCCCTGGATGGCTGGCTCCTATAGAGACTCCGTGGCCTAGCCCCGTTCTCAGAAGGAGCCTGGACATCAGGGCAACGAGGGGCCGAGAGGCCACGTTCTTCCACAGCCCAGTGGAGGCTTGTTGGGAAATCAATGTGCCGACGGATGCTGGTAGATAGGAAGTCATTTCATCCACGTGTTTATCTACTCCGGTGTGAGTGTGAGTGTGGGAAGGGACGCACACGTCAATGGAACAGAACAGAGAATTCAGAAATGGGGCCACACAATAGGGCCAATTTACTTTTTGACGAAGATGCAAAAGCAATTCTACAGAGAAAGGACAATCTTTTCAGGAAATGGTGTTGGGACAATCGAACAGCCACATGCAGACAAAGGAACCTTGACACAAGCTTCACGCCTTCCTTTACAAAGTTAGCTCGAAATTCATCACAGTTCTCAATGTGAGTAACTCTGTACAACATTTAGAAGAAAACATAGAAGAAATTGTCACGACCTGGGGTTAGGCAAAGAATTCTTAGATATAGCACTAGAAGTATAATTCATTAAAGAAAAATTAATGAATTGGACCTCATCAAAATTAAAAAGTTTTGCTCTGCAAAAGTCACTAAGAGAATATAAAAAAACAAAAAGCAAGCTACAAGCTGGGAAAAGTATTTGTACATTACATAATCCAAAAAAAGAATAAATGAAGAAATCTCAAGCCTCAACATTAAGAAAACAAATAACTCAATAAAAGTGAGAAAAACTCTTGAACAGACACTTCACCGAAGAAGACACGGATGGTAAGTGGGCACCGAGCACAGGTGCAGTGTCACTGGCCATCAGGGAAAAAAATCAAAGCCATTCAGGAGACACACTTCACACCCAATAGAACAACAAAAAGATTCTTTTTCTTTTTTTAAGTTATTTTATTGAGGTCACATTGGTTTATAGCATCATTATATTTTGGCTTCTGTATAGACTGCGTCGTGTTCTTATAAATCGATATACAATCCAGCAATTTCTCTCCTAGGTATTTATGCAAAAGAAATGGAAATGGAGGACAACACTAAAATGTGTACAGAAATGTTTACAGCAGCCTCATTCGTGATTGCTAAAACCCGACGTACCCCAGGTGCCTTCACCTTCGATAGGGCGGACAAACAGTGGTTTATTGTGCAATGGAATCCCACTTGGCAATAAACCTAAAATTGGTGAATTGGACTAATTCAACACAAAGTCAACAACACAGACGGAGAGCAAAGGACTCACTGAGTCTCCAAAGGCGACATGCTGTACAACTCTGTTTATGTGACATTCCAGAAAAGGCCAAACTCCGAGTGGAGGACAGATCAGTGGTCACCAGGGGTTGGAGGAAGATTTGATGACAACAGGGCAGCAGGAGAGAGGTTTGGGGGGGAGTAGGGGCTACAGAACTGCTCTGTGTCCTGATACGGTGGTGGGTACACAAATCTGTATATAAAAAATCGTTTTTTCTGTGTTAATTTTAAAATAAAATAATGAAAAACAGACTAATGTTGAAAACAAAAGAATGGAAAAGGATTGTCTTGGTCAGTTCGGGCTGCTATAACAAACTTCCACAGACTAGGTGGCTCATAAACAAGAGAATTTTATTTCTCACATTCTGGAGGCTGGAAGTCCGAGATCAAGGTCCCAGCATGGCTGGGCTCTGGTGAGGGCCCCCTTCCAGGTTGCAGACTGCCACCTGCTTGCCGTGTGCTCACATGGCAGAGAGCAGAGAGAGGATGCGTGCTCTTTGTGAGGACTCCTATGAAGGCACTAATCCCATCACCGGCCCCACCCTCACGACCTCATTTAACTCTAAACACCTCCTAACGCCCCGCCTCCTAACACCATCACACTGGAGGTGTGGGCTTCAATATCTGCAGTGCTCACACCATGACAAGGGCATACCAGGAAAATACATTCCAGAGACTGTTGGTGTGAAATACAAGGAGAAAATACTGGACATGAACACACAGAGATTTTGAAGCTGATCATTGGAATGATTGTTCAAAAAGAAATTACCATTATCAAGTTGGCTGTACCAAACAAAAATAATTTACAAATTCTAAAGATATGAAGTAAAAACTAAGAGAATCTCAGTAGAACTTGAGGAATCAACAACTGAACGGGCTTTTTTAACAGAGCTATCTCAGGAACAGACGGATCAAGTAGACAAAAATATTGTAGATAACAGGATGGATAAATTTGATCTAATAGGTATTTACAGAAACATGAAACCACCACAAATTAGTTCTAAGCACGTATGAAGTATTTCTCGGTCATAAATCAGAAAGTAAGTATCCACAGATTCTAAGGGTTGGCGGTGTGTATTCTTTGGGAGAGGAACTTATGGACCATTTAGAAATGAATAACTCTGATGGCAGTACACGGCACAATTTGACGGATGCAGCTAAGTATTTTTCTTGTGCGTAGAGGAAATTATAGCCTTGTATGCATTAGGAAAAAAAAAATGAAAATAAATGAACCGACTGTTCAATTCAATACTAAAATGATAACAGAGCGAACCCAAACAGAGAGAGGGGAAGTGACACAAAGAAGCCAAAATCCTGCAAAGGAAACAATGACCATCATCAGAAGCCAAAGCAGATTCTTTAAAGATTAATAGAAAAAACTAACTCTGGAGAGACCAGTGAAGACGCACATGCAGGAGGCAGGAATAAATGACAGCGAGGAGGGAAACCAAAGAAAAACAAGTCAGAGAGGAGAGGATTGGGAAGAAGGGGGTCTGGAGACACCCCAGGGGCACTTCTCTCCCGCCTGGGAATCAGCTCTCAGGCCGGCAGCTGCTGGGTCTGGAGCCCGGGGCAGTGCAGGACCCGGGCAGCTTCTTGGAGGGAGCATGGCCCCCAGGGGCTCCCAGGCCCTGCAGGAAGGACAGTGTCACGCCCCATGAGGTGCCCCAAGATGCTGCTGGTCGGCCAGCCCTGGACTAGCTCCAGAGGGGGGCACACGGTCAGAGACCCTCCAGCCTGAGGCCAGGAGGACAGTGGCCTTTGCCCCGAGGAGGCTGAGGAACAGAAAAGTTTCCTCCAGGAATCTTGACAGAAGATCAGCAAAATGTCCACAGAGCCAAGAGCTGCCCAACCTGTGACACTCACGGGTCACCCTGCAGGTGGACGGCACCTGGACCTGGGCCCCAGGACCCGGTGCGGGGCCCAGAGAGAAGGCATCAGCGGAGCTCGGACAGCAGGTGGCTCCTCGGGAAGAGCAAGCCACAGGAGGTGACGGAGGACACCATGGACTTAAAATGACAAAATGCCCCTTAAAGAGAGACCGTCACAGGATGAAATGAGACTGTGGAACGAAAACACATGGTTTACAAGCGGAGAAATTACAGAGACAAGGTCGAGGAGAGAAAGACTCCCCAAAGGGAAGAAGACAGAAAGAAGAGATCTCAGAGCCCGGAGCTGAGCGGGAGGCCGCGGGTGACAAGAAAAGGTGTGGGGGACGCTGAGGAGTCCTCGCGTGCATGTATCAGACGTCCCAGCAGGAAGGAGGAGGACGCATGAGGACAGGAGACTGTGAAGCCTCCCCAGGCTGAGGAAGTCTCGCCACCTTGGGGATCGCATATTGGAAAAGCTCAACAAATTGCAGATAGGGCGAGAAAGAAGACCACCCCGTGCACATCGTGGGAAGCTTTTGGGCTCCAAGAATAAAGAGGACGTATAGAAACTGCCAGAAAGGAAGAACGAGCATCCACAGACTTTTCAGAGAAGAGGACTGGCCCCCAAGAGCTTTGCACCCCGCTGGGGTGAAGGAGTGTTGTCTGGGGACACGTGGACCCCCCTGGAGGAGGAGAGCTGGCACAAGCTCTCGCTGCCCCAGTGCGTCACGGCGGAGACCGGTGACCAGGAGGCCTGGGACACGCAGGGCTCAATCTCAGGGGAATCAGAAAAGATGGGGTACCTTAGGCAGCTAATGACACCTCGTCCAGGGGCATTGAGGGGGGTAAATGCACCCCCGCCTTCACGTCTCTCCGTGTCACACTAGCAGTTTTCCATTTAGGACACATGGCCCCCTGGGTCATCCTCTTCACTTACCCACAACCCTACTGACTGTCAATTTCCCCACGTGGTGGGCTGAGTCACAATGCCCAAGATGTCCACACCCTAGTCCCCAGAGCCTGTCAATGTGCTGCCTCACATGGGACAAGGGACTTTGCTGACGTGATGAAGGTAAGGATCTGGAGATGGGAGATTATCCTGGATCGTCAGGATGGGCCCAATGCCATCACAGGGTCCCTAGAAGAGGGAGACGGAGGAGAGAGAAGAAGGAGGAGGAGGAGGAGGAGCAGGAGGGGAAGGGGAAGGACAAGGAGAAAGGAGTTCTAAGGACAGAAGTAGAAGTCCAGAGAGGAGAGATGGTGCTATGCAGCTGGCTGTGAAGACAGAGGAAGGAGCCATGAGTCAAGGAGTGCAGAGGCCTCTAGAAGCTGGAGAAGGCCAGGGAACAGACTCTCCCGGAGCCTCCAGAAGGAACCTCCGTGGACACCATGACTTTAGCCCCGTGAGACTGATTTCGGACTTCTGACCCCCAGGACGACAAGATAATAGATGTGCACTGTTTTGGGCACTGAGTTTGTGGTCATGGAAACTCACCCACGTCAGCGCTGACGCTCCCCGGGCGCAGGGACTTGCCATCTTGGTTCGCAGCCGGAGCTCCGGTGCGTGGTCAAGTCCTGCAGTGTGCTGGGTGGTGGTTCAGTAATTCTGGAATAAATGAAGTCACTGAGTCTCTTCAACTTTCGGATTACGGATCTCTCCACGAGGATGAACACTCCTCAAAGGGGATCTCCCTGAGGGCTCCGGGCGGTGTTTGAGGCCCTAGGGTCGGTCAACCTTACTTGGGTCCCCTCCCTCCTGCCTGGCCGGGGCTCAGGGGCCGGGCCCCACTGCTATCTCTGACCCAGTGCCCCGCACCTCCCTCGTCCCCCCTTTCCCTGACCCTCAGACAGCTGTGCTCCCTTCAGCAGCTTTGCCCCAGAGAGCCCCGGCCACCCTCCTCTCACACGGGCAGGGTCAGCACAGACACGAGTCCTGCCGACGTCCAGACAGAGTTCACGGCTGCGTGTCCCGGGGCGCCTGGCTCTGCTGGCTGGGGACCCTACACACAGAACTGGGACATTTGTGTGAGCTTGGGTGAAGTGAGGATCTTGACCACCCCTGTCCAAGCCCCCAAACCTCCCTGAAGAGTCATCCCCTCCTCGGTCCTCCCTTGCCCAAGGGCTCCTGACTTCCGCTTTGGAAATCCTCCACGAGGAGTTGTGTGGACTGGTTCTGAAGGGGCTGCCTAAGGGAGCTGCGTTCTAACGTGGGGTGGAGCTGAATTCATCAGGGTGCGCGTGCGTACCAGAAATTCTGGATTTCACAGGTGGCTGGGGCAGCTGGGGCGGCTCTAACAGCGAACTTCAAAGATGGGCTGAGCACTGCCTTGTGGTCTCGCTCAGAGGTCGAGATGCCAGAACGGCTTTCAGCAAAAAATAGGGAAACTCCCCTGCATTGGCCAGGGAGTCAGGAGAGAGGAACCACACGGCCATCTGGACAGAGTTTAATACAAAGAAATGATAGCTGGTTACAGGGGGCGGGTGCTGAAGGTGCCGAGAGCCGCCCAGGGTACAGAAGCAGCAGGTGTTGGAGCGGCTCTCCCCCAGGCTGAGGCCGAGCACCCCACGTAGGAGTAAAGGTGGACGGGACTCAGACCTCGCCACACGCAGGGCGTGGTTGTGGCCCCTGGATGGCAGAGAGGTTGCTGAGGTTGGGGCAGGTGTGTCAGGGTGCCCACAGAACTCACCGGAAAGCTGCCAACAGGGTTGCTGCTGAACCCGCTGGGTTTCTGAACTCCACTGTGTTGCCAGCCAAGCATCGCAGGAGAAAGAAGAAGGAAGAAGAAGGAGGAGGAGGAAGAAGGCAGATGCCCCGAAACCTGGGCGGGGCCCCTCCACGTGCAGTGCTCTCCCGCGCCCTCCACTGACAAGCCTGACACTGTGCAGCCGTGGAGGAGAAACGTCCACAGGCTGCGGCTGCAGCATCACGTGCAGGACGATGAAGGTGCGTTTGGACTGAGGGGCATAGTCCACAAGTGGGCAGAGTCCAGATGACGAGGGACAGAACGTGGGGTGCACACGTCGTGTGTGCCCTGCAGGCTTGTGCGGTTTCCCCGACTGTCGAGTTCTTCTCATCCTTATTATTTCCTTTCTTCTCCTACTTTGGGCATAATTTGCTTTATTTTCTCTTAAGGTGAAGGCTTTGGCCAATGACTTAAACATGTCTTTTTTTCTAACACAGCCATTTAAAGCTACAAGTTTTCCATTCCTGCAGCTTTGGGTTCCGCAAGATTCAAGCTCCGGGTTACCTTGGGGGGACACACTTCCACCAGGAGCCACGGCACGCGCTCCACCAGACCTGCCACGGTGGCCACCACCAGGTCACTGGGGGCTTCTCGTGCCTGTAGACAAGCAGGAACTGAACAGAGTTGCCTCATATCGCCGGCTAATTGGCCCTGATTATCGTGAGCTGCTGGAGCTGCTGCCACTTAGCAGGAGCAGAAAGGAGCAAGTCTGGAATTCGCAGCGGTCACTGGAGCCCCTGCCGGTGCCTCCAAGCCCAGGGACCACGATGAAGCACCTACAGTGACCCCAGCTTGAGAAGAGCTCAGAACAGGGGCTCGGACCCCCGGAGACGAGTGTGTGGATCACCACCCTGGGCAACCTCTAGAGTAAAGGGAACCCAGAAATGGGACGGACACCAAGGAAATCTCAGAAGCCATGGCAGCAGTGGGGGCTGCCGCTTGTCCCTCACCCTCCCACTGAAGATTTTTACCCCTTTGCAATAATTGTAACGGCTACCGCCATGAAGCTTCAGGGGCAGGGACATGGGGCTGAGTGTATTTGAGGGGTGTATGGTATGGAGGGAGGCAGTAATGTCAGCGCCCCACTGGACCCCTAGACTTGTCTTTCCTGCACACAGGCAGCTCCCCACCACGAGCCCCGTGACTCCTTGCTTGGTGAGCTCATAGGAGCACGCTCAGACCAACACAGGGCGGACCAGAATTGCAGGCTAGTCACGTCTCTGGGTTCCCCTCAGCCAAACTGATGAGTAGGACAATCTGGGTGTGCTCTGTGTGGGCCTGACTCTAAGGAACCCCACCTAAGACACCCACATTCTGTTTTCTCTTTATAGTGACTGTACAAAACTGGGTCAAATGCCCCGGACCGGCAGTAATAAGCAATTCCATGTGCAGATGGAAGAATCTGGTGACTTAGGCTACTGCTTAGCTCAAGCGTGCCCTCTTCTGTCGGGACTGTAAAGTGCAGTTCCTTTACTAAATGGTGGCCATTCCACTTCCCAGCATGGCCAAGCAGCTCCGATCCGTCCACGCCTCCTCCAAGTAGCATTGTTAACTCTGCACAAAATATAAAAGCAGAGATCTGAAGGTAACCAAAGGCACACAGATGCTGTGGGTCAGTCAACAGCAGGAGAAGGCAATGGCACTGGGTAAGTTTCTCATTCTTGCTGCTTTTATCACGAAGGTGGGTCCGTGTCTCCACCACGAGGAGCAGATAGAGCTCTGGTAGAAACCCCACGATCTTGCTGGCTTCAAGAACCAGAGGTCAGAGTCCAGGGTAATTACAGCTGCAGGAAAGTAAAAGAAGAAATCCTGGAAAGAAGAGAGCCAGAGAGGGAGAACCCCACGTGCTGTGCATAAACTCTCCCAATCCAGGCCCACCCCTCCTGTACGAGTGCACAGGGCAGACTCCAAGCAGCACAGCTAAGGCTAGAAGAGCTGAACCGAGGTGTGAACTGAACTGCCACCATGCAGGGGAAGCAGAGCCTGCAGTTTGAGCTCATCAAGTTAAACTCCCGCTTAACAGAGTCAAGTCCATACTCTTCTGAGCAACGTCACAGAATCCAGCGTTTATGCAGCACATCATTCACAACATCCAGGATACAATCCAAAACTACTCGCCCTATGAGGAAACAGGAACATCTGACCCATCCTCAGGAGAAAGGACTGACCCTGAGGGGCACAGATATGGGATTAGCTGACAAGGACTCTACAGAAGTTATGACAACAACACTCAGGATGTAGAGGAAAACACGTTGCTAATGAACGCAAAGATGGGAAATCTCAGCAAGAAATAGGAACAGCAAACCACAACCAAATGGAAATTCTAAAACTAAAAATTACAACATAGGACATAAAAATTTACTGAACGCAGCCTACAGAAAAATTGAGACGATTTGGTGAACTTGAGGATAGGTGAATAGAAATAACGTAATCCTATGAATAAAGAGAAAAAATACTGAAAACAAAAAAAGCCTAGGGGCCTGTGGGACAATATCAAAGATTCCAACATATGTGTGATGGAGTCCCAGAAGGAGTGGCGAGCAATCATGGGCAGAAGAATCATTTGAGGAAATAATGGATCGAAGTTTCCCAAATTTTATTAAAAATCTTAAATTACAGATACAAAATGCTTAGAAAACCCCAAGTAAGGTAAATTGAAAGACAATAGTACTAGGCACATCAAAGTCAAAGCACCAAAAGCCAAATTTAAAAAGAAAATTTGAAAACAACCAGAGAAAAAAGACACACTGCATACAAGCGATCATTGACATTTCGTCAGAAACCGTGGAGCAGAAGACAGTGGGACAGCATCTTTAAAAGGTTGAAAGAAAATAACTGCCAGCCCAGAATTCCGTCTCTGTTGAAAAGATCCTTTAAGAATAAAAGCCATATGAAAACATTCGAGTAAGAGAAAACAGGATGTGTGGACAACAGGCCTGCAGAACAGAACTGCTAACAGACGTTCTCCAGGGTGATGGCAATGGTATGCGATGGGGACTAGGACCGCAGGAAACATCTGAGAGCATCCGAGGTGGTGAGCACGGGTGAGTTCCGACGCTGCTCCTCGTCGTAGTTCCTTTATAACATGTAGGACTGGGTATGCAGGCGGTGGGGCGCTCTGTGTGGCGTTGATAACACACATGGATATAATGCATAAATCGACCATCACATAAAGGAAGTGGGGGACAATGGACCCTCACGGCTACTCCTGAGCAGACTGTGAAAAATTAAAGATGGCATTGTCATGCCCAGAGCAACCACTTTACAGTGATGCAGAGGGAGAGCTGAGGAGACAAGAGGTGGATTGAAGCGGAAACTGAGTGCACATTGTCACCGGGGTGGGCGTGGTTCCTCTGATCTTTCATAAGGTTTTTGGCCTGAGCGCTTGTTTTCTTATTTCTTCACCCCCGGCCCCCGAGGGACTTCCCCTCCCCACCAGAAGCAGTGCCTTCCTAGGCACTACACTCCCTCTGTGTGGGAGCCGAGGTGGTGCCATCTGCCTTCTGCCATCACTGACACCCCATCCCTTTCCTCTCTGCACAGCAGCCCGACTTGCCCAGATGGGGTCTGGCGCTGGCCTGGGGTTTGGGACGATGGTCCCCTCGCAGCCCTTTCTAGCAGAGTAGCTTTCATGGGGTGGCTCTCATCCGTGTGGACTCTGGAAGCCGCATGAAGACTTAAGTTCAGGCACCACCATTAGCTACGGAACCAGGAAGTCCTGCGTCCACCTTCGCTTTCTGTTGACAACAATTTTCCCGCGTGTCTGAAATGCCCATGGAGTCAGATAGATTCACGGTCTATGAAATAACTGACGCGGCCTTTATCCTTGGAGCTGACCCCTCCCCCGACATCAGTTAAATGTTTACATTCTATTTGTGCGTCTGAACTTGCAGACTTTCACGCTGCGCCGGCCTCATGGGGTGTGGTGTGAGGGAGACTCACCTGCTGGCTTTTCCCACATTTTTCCTGACTGTCAGGCCGCCCAGCACCCCGACTGTCCTCTCAGGGAACTCCCCTACCCTGTCTCTGGATCGCCCTGTCTGGGGACCACTCCCTCGGGTTGGGCCAGTGGGGAGGACGCGGGAGGAAGGGCTGGGGGTCTGGACAGCAGGTCTCCACAGCAACAGTGACCAAGGCCTGCTGGAGGAAGTCCTGTTCACGGCTCCTCGGGGCCCACACTTTGGGGTCACAAGCTCTGGGGTGTATTGGAACACCACTCTGCTCCCCTCCTTACCCCCTGCGGCCTTCCTCCCCCACAACCCGGGTGCCGTCCAGGCCTGGGCCGGGTCCAGCGTGTGGCGAGTCCCTCCTCCCGAAAGCCCAGCGCCCAGCTGGGGGGTGTTGGAGAGGCTGTCCTGTGCCGAGGCCGGCTCTGGTCTGACCCCGACAGAGGAAGGTCCCGTGGAGGCGACACTGCTTGCTGCCGCTCCCTCTCCTCGCGAGCAAGCTGTGGGCAGGGCTCCCTGGGCCCAGAGCGTGGGCAGGAGTCCTGACAGGCCCTGGTCAGCCAGGCTGGGGGGCGGCTACTCTGGGTCCGAGGGCACAGGCTTGGGCCCGACCAGCAGGAACCTCGCGTACCTGTCATTCTCCATGTGAATTGACGTCCCTCCAAGCCGGAGCCTTGGTGACAGGCTGAGGTCAGCAGCACCGCCTCTGTCCTCACCATGCCTCTCTGGGATGGCCAGTCCACAGGGAGCCCACGAGGCCAGCTCACCCCACCACATGGGCCATGTGTGAGCTGCCCCTACGGCCTCAGCTCCTGGTCACCGTCCCCGTGCAGCCCCTGCGTGGCCTTGCCTGGCAGCCCTCCCGTGTTCAGAGCTGCGAGTGAGTAGCCAAGAGCTCTCCCTCTCATCTCCGAGTGTCACTGTGATGTGTCTCGCCATCAGAGAATCTTTAAATCTTATAAAACACCAGAATCCCCTCAAAGCGTCTGAACAAGTTGACTAGTGGCGGGTCCCTCCCAGGGCTGGTAACTCGCCTTCCCAAACCTGCCCAGACACAGACATGGAAAGCCCCGAGCCAGAACCCGGAGGGAGGGCGGGAGCTCAGAAGAGCAGCCTGAGGACTGGGGGCTGGCCTCCTGGGCCTGAGAGCCAGCTCAAGCCCCCACCACATCCCTGCTCTGAGCTGCTCTCCGTCCCCCCTCCCTGCCCCCATGTCCAGCCTGCTGGGACACAGGACCAGGCTGAGGGGCCAGGGGACCCCGCAAACCCCCACCTTGGGCAGAGACTCCCTTTGTTCAAGCATCACAGGTTGTACGTGTGCAGTCCCACGGACCAGGTCTCTGCCCCCAACCACACGACCGCCAGAACCTGGCCTTCATGGACCTCAGACCTGCAGAAAGCCCCACAGGACTCTGGGGCAGAGGTGCAGCACCCACACCTCCACCAGGACCCTCATGCCCTTTGGACTGCGCTCCCCACCATGGAGAAACAGGACACTGGTGTGTCCTCCACCCTGCCCACCCTGGCTTGCCCACCCCTCCCCATCCCCAGCCCACCCGAGGGACCCCACAGACAAGCAGAGGGACCAGGAACTGCTGAAGCTCTTTATGTGGAACCAGGAAGGGAGATGCAGGGCTGGGGGTGGGGAGTGGCAGGAGGGGGCGGAGTGGCCCAGGTTCAGGGTCAGGGGCTCTTTCCATGTCCTGCAGGACAGAGCGTCCTGGTAGTGCCACTCCGGGGCTGCTGTGGAGCCGTGGTGCCCCCTGTCCTGGAAAGGAGGGGGAGGCTCAGTGAGGCCAGGACAGGGGAGGGTGAGAGAGGCTGCAGCGTAGGAGGCAGGTGCTGGGTTCGTGGGGGCTCTGGCCATTGGATCTGAGGAGATAGAAGGGGGACCTTCCCAGAGGCTGCCCACAAGGCTCCACGCTCTCGTGTGAAGGTGTGTCGGAGCGACTTCAGGCCAACGGGAGGGCAAAGGGGGAACAGTGATGCTGTTCTGGATTCTGGCTCTGCCAACCCTGGGCAGTGACCTTGGGGAAGTCACTGAAACTCCAGTTTCCAAAAGGACATGCAGCCAGTGAGGGACCCAGGACGTCTGAAGTGTCCCGGGCATGGGTGCCATATTTCTGAATCTTTTAAGCAACTCATTGGGTAAACAGAGTCATGATGACTATTCAGGGGTGAGGAGGAATCTCACCCCTGCTGGCAGGTATGCCAGGGGTATTGGGAGGTAGACTGTCTCACACCAGCACCCCAACCCATGGAGTGCCCACATAAGAAGAATTTCCTGACTGCGCAGGACTTACTCCGCAAAACCCAATCTGGAGGCGAGGCTCTGGTGCCCGGATGACTCCAGGAGCAGACACTCCACCTGCCTGGCCAGGTGGGATCTCCCGCCCAGGTGGGAGCAGGGGTGGGGGATGGACCATATGGCCCCTTGAAGTCCATTGACCCCAAGACTGATTTTCTCAAGTGGCCTCTACAGCTGTTCACTTACCCTAATCGCTTCCTGCAGAGCAGGTTTCTGTAGAAAAAAGGAAACACACACGATTCAGGAGACCCCAGGGAATCAGTTGGGGCCAACACTTCATGTGACCCCAGAAAGGACAAAGCCAAAATCAGATGTAGACTGTTCTATAAAATGTCGCTCCGCTGACTGTCGCACCATGGGGACCCGGGCAGGACCAGGCAAAGGCGTCCTTCTTACCACTTTGCGTGAGGGTAAAGATCTTCAGGTTGAATCCTTGGTCTCTTGCGAACGTCTTAAAATCCTCCAAGGCCCCCTGGTTGTTCTCTGGGTCTCTTCCTGTTGGTGAAACCAGGAGACGCGAAGGTGAGGGGCAGAACCGAGGGAAGGCGGGCGTCTCTATCCCAGCCTGGGGTACAGATGGATGGGATACCGTGGAGCTGGGCGGAAGACCAGCACCCACGTGGAGGGCCCTTGGGCCGGGAGGAGAGCTCGGCTGGAAAGGCAGAACCGGGTGAGCATGTAGTGGGTGCCAAGCAGCAGGACTGGGAGGATGGGGGTGCTCTTCATGAACACACTGGGGGTCTACCTGGAGTAAGGACGAACTGCAGGACCTGCTCAGCCATGGAGGAGGGCATCTCTCCTCGGGGCCCCGGACCCCATGCCATCCCCACTGGACTGACGTCTACACTGGTCCTGGCCACGGGGACTGCATCTCCCCTCAGGGCCCCGGACCCCTTGCCGTCCCCGCGGGACTGACGTCCACACTGCTCCTGGCCATGGGGAGCATGCAGGAGACCCTCGGGGGCTTCTTGTCTTCAGGCAGGGATGGTCCTGATCCCCTGATGCCTCTTGAGCCCCCTCCCCCAGAATTAAGCCCCGGGAGCTGGAATTTCCTTCCCTTGCAGGCTCCGTGCACACACTGCTCTTCTCCTCCATGGGAGACCCCAAAGGAACAGGGCTGAGGGTGACGCTGCAAGGAGCTGCCCCCGTGAACAGCGTGACCCCCCTGTGACATCTGTGACATTTGGATCCCTGTGCTCACAGCGGTCCTCTGCCCTTTCTGTGTTCCCCCTGCCAACACCTAGTCTGGGAAACCGGAGTCCTGAACTCCGGGGATGGGACCGAGTGCTTCCTTCAGGAAAACCAGTCGGAAGGAGCTGCCAGGGGCTTCTCCTAAGAGGAGGAGGAACGGGGAGCAGGGAGGAGGGGAGAGGGTCTCAGGTGCTGGGGTGGGGGACCCTCACCCATGAGCTTCGCCATTCGGATCTGCTTCCCCTGGAGCTCGCCTTCACAGTAGAGAATGTAGTGGTCCTTCACGTGTGACAGCAGGATGTACACTACGTGCTTGCCCTCTTCTGGGGAAGGACAGCGCACGAGTCCTAAATAAGTCACATGATCCTCCAGAAAGATCCAAAGCTTGCTTAGTACCCAGCCTGGCAGACCCTCCAGCTTCCATGCGCTCCCAGCCGCCCAGGCCATGGGGTCTCCACCTCTCGAGGACCCAATGCACCAGGAGAGCGCCATACCAGAAAGGGGGTCACATGCCCCACTAACGGGTCATAGAGAAGTTTCAGGGTAAGGGGTTGGAGGAGGTTGGGGCATGGGGTCCTCAGCCCCCAACAACCCAATACACCTCTGCTCCTCTCCCTGACATGGGCACAGCCATAATCCCGCAGGAACCCCTGGGCAGTCCCATCCCTCCTGGGACCAAGGTTGTCCCACCCGGCACTAAGGTTGTCCCACCTGACACTGAGTATCAAGTGTTCATGTCTTTAAGGCAAATTGACCAGTGGGAGGAGAGGGTGGGCATTTAATGGGGTCAGAAAGGAGTGGAGCTTCTCCGGCTACAAGGCTGCCCCAGAAATTCACAGGCTGCCCCCTGCTCTCCCGGTGTGCGGGGGCACGGCCCAGTCGAGGCTCCAGGACCCACAGGCCGTGTATTTGCCGGGCTCATTGGTTTTCTCCAGGACCAGTTTCATCTCCCGGCACTGACCGCTCACCCTGGAACACAGAAGCCAGGTGGTGATGCTGCCCTGGGGTGTGTCCACTTTGGAACACAGCCAAGCCCTCCACTGCTCCCCCGCCTCGGAGCCGCCACAGGGCAATGCCCAGTAAAGGCGGCCTGGGGTCCGAGGCGGGCCTGGCAGAGGAGTGCGCTTCTCTCTCCTCAAGTCCAGGCACCAGGTGCACCTTCGGTGTCACACGTGGCGGCTTCCTGGGGCTCCCTCAGGGAGGAGGCGCGGGTGCAGCACCCACCAGCAGCAGGCACTGTCCCTCACAGTCCATGAGGCCCATCCGTGGCCCCCCCCGCCTCAGTGCCCTAAGTTTGGGGGTGTCTGCCCTGCCCAGTGCCCCCCAGTGAGGCACCCTCCATGGCAGTGACCCCCCCAAAGCTGCCTAGTGCTGAGTGTTGCAGGAGGGGCTGAGAAGGACACTTGGCGTGGTCTGCCCCCTGCAGACGCTGGCTCTCCTGGCGTGGGGAGGGAAGGCCGAGGGACAGCCCAGGCCACCCAGCTGGCCGACACTCACAGTATGCTCATTTTGACTTCCAGGTTGCTCCCCTCCAGGGCCGTAAGTGTCATGGGGTCACCAACTCCGGCTTCTTTCCAGGAATCTCCTGGTCTGTGGTCATGGCCTTCAGATACCATTTCCCTGACACCTGGAGAAAGTTCCCTCCCATCAGGCCTCAGGCCGACCCCCCACGGCCTCCCCGTCCTGCTCTGTAGCCCCAGACTCTACCCCGCCTCCAGGGCTGGAGGTGCGGAGCCCTTCCCTGCCCACCACCCCACCCAGCATGTGCCCTGCACCCTCGCTGGATCCACCCAGATGCTGGCTCCCGGCCCCTGCAGGTCGGCCGGGACCATGGGTGCCCTCCCTCCCAGGGGCCCCCTGCACCCTGGGGCCATCGGGCACAGACCCCTTTTGCTCTGTCTGACCATTCCCTCAGGGGCAGGGGTTAATGCCTGACCCTAAAATGAGTGTGTCTGCCCCATCTGAGCCTCACATCTGGGGTCTCCTCGCCCAAGGCCAGGGGGTCCTGGGCCTGCAGGGCAGCAAAGAGGCTGAGGCCGATGGTCAGGAACAGGGTCTTCATCTCCAGGGGTCTGTGCCCAGGGTCACTGGCTGGGGCTTGGAGAGGCTGTGCTGGGCTCTCCCACAGCCGCCCTTTATACCCCTTGGCCCGGGGTCCCCCAGGAACTTGGCACAAACAATTGACCAATCCCTTCCCGGCTTAAACCATGGCCAATTCTGCAGTGGAGCAAACAATATGTCGTCATTGTTGGATGCTGTTGAACAGCTCTCCTTAGCCACCAAGGACCACTGAGGCTGTGCCGCTGTCTAGAGGGGTGGATTTGCAAATGTTATCAGCTGGGAAGTGAGTCTGAGTGCAGGGACCAGAGGCCTCCCGTGAGGGGGGTGACGGAGAGGATGTGAGCAATGCCAGTGGACACCCTCCCGCTCGTCCCCAAGGGCTGGGCTGACGTGCTCACTGCCAGAGAATATGCGGGTTGGACCTTAGAGCCACAGGCTTGGGTCTCGGCTGACCTTCCTGGGTCCGTATGCAGGCTCCTTCACCTCAGATTCGGCGTCGAAAAAGAGGGACCTACTGTGTGAATGTGATGATGTGTGTGTTTAAAGAAGATGTCTACACTCCTGACAAGATGTACAATAAGTAGGCACTTTGACACACTCTCTCTGCTCCATATACAGAGTAGTGACAGACAAGATATAAAGAGGGCAAACCAAGACAGATGGATGGAAATATGAACATATGGATATGTACACACAGACACACACACACATACAGACACACGTGCATACGCACACACACACACACACACACACACATCAGATCAGGAAGGAACAGCAGCACAGACTGGTGAGTGGGGGCTGCAGCCCTGCCCCAGGCAGGTGAGAGGACGTGATGTCGCCTCCAAAGCAGACCAGAGACAAGCCATCCTCCTATCAGCAACTTCCTCTGTGACTCCCCCGGTCGGGCAGCAGAACAGACGCCTGGGGCCGGGGGTGGGAGGCCGAGGCTACGACAAAACTGCCGGACAGAGCACGACAACGACAAGGTGACAGAGAGAGGCAAGCGTGTGTGGATTCAACATCCTCATCTGAGAGGGAGCCGGTTCCCCAATGCTCCCAATCACCCACAAAAACACCAGGTGAAGAAAAACAGGTTAAAGATGAGCCATCAGGATAGGAACTTATTCCAGAAAATGAAAAGTGCGACAAACACTCTAGAAGTGCAGTAGTGTGATGAAGATGCCTGAAGATTAAACAGAGCAACACATTATAAAATTAGAACCGGCCAGAGCGTAAACAATGAGTAGACATGAAATAGGAATAATTATGAACATTGAAGGGGAACACGGTAGTAAATAAAAAGCTCAAAAACCAATAAAAATAAACTGTAAACGTGAGACTGGCTCTTTAGGGAAAATGCAGTAAATAGATCAACTCCTAGAGAGACTGCTGGGAATATCAGAAAAGAACAACTGACCAGCATCGGGAGTGACGAGGTGATGTGAACTAAGACAGACGAGAGAGAGGCCGGGCGACTGTGCAGGTGCGCGGATGGCGGGCGGGCCCACAGGGGTCAGCATCCTAGAGCCGGGTGGGGGTGAGGTGCGGATGCAGGGCGACACTGACAGCTCATGAGAGGAGAAGAGATGCCCAGAAACAGCCCTGCGAGAAACCGGGAGAGCAGATGCACAGCACACCTGGCAAGAACTTTTGTGAGGAAAACTTTCAGTAAATGGAGCTGGGTATCCATATGGAAAAGATACATAAACTTACCTCCCTACCTCACACCGCACACAATTAATCCAGCTAGATTTAAAGGCTTAAGTATGAAAAGCAAAACTTTAAAATCTGTAAGAGGAAATAAGGGCTGATACCTTTGTGGCCTAGAGGCAGGTCCTACGGTTATGAGGGAAATGTTGGAGACACCACAGGGGTCAAAGGGCAGGCTGGAGGGAGATGTCTGCAATGAGTGTGACTGCAAAGCTTCCAGATGCAGAGTACACGAAAGAATGAATTAGGAAGTGACAGACAGCTGGAGAGGAAACGGGAGGATGCTAAGGGATGCTCAGCGTCACTGCCCATTGAAGCCAAGCAGAGACACCATCTCAGAGCTCTTTCTGACGATGGGTGTGGCTTGGATGAGGCTCACGGGAATTCTCACCCCCTCCAGCTGGGTGTGAACTGGTGCCCCACGTGACAGCAACGGCAATCGCCAGCAATGTCGCAGACACACATGCCCTGGATCCAGAGGTTCTGCTGTCTCCTACAGACCCTAGAACGTTCCTGCGTGGGCCCCTTCCACGCACGAGCAAGGTGCTCCCAGGGTCACAAGATTTTGTAAATTTGCGAAGCCTTCTCTCTCCATGGTGTTGGAGGGGCCGGGGGTGGTCTGGGTTCAGTGGGACATGTTGAAGGTAACAGTCACTTTAGTGTACAGCTGGCTTCCTGAGGTTGTCTTGGTTTTCAGGAATATTCCTACCGCTGCTCTAGGCCGACAGGCCTGGCGTCCTGACCCAGCGATGTCGGCTTCAGGTCACAACGTTGAAGGTACGTGAATGGGCGGTGAAGGAGATGCCAGCTTCATTCTGCATGAAGCCCGAGGAGGGTCTGCGTTCAGTTCTTCCATGCCCCCAACGTGGACAATTGTGAGCGGGGTTCAGTTCTCATCCAAGTCCGGTCTAAACTCAAGCCCTCTCAGTCCCAAACTGCTTGATGATGCAACGTGTGTAAAGGCACCACACACTTTTATGCTGCCTAGATGGTAACCACACAAAGCAGAATAGATCAGAATTCTTGTTTACGGACCAAAAACCTACAGCAGAACCACATTAAGCACACACGACTATTTCGGAAGTGACGTGTCTTATGCATCCCAACCATCAATAATAAAAAATGGATTTTGATCCCCATGCTGGGCAAAGTCTGAATTATCTCTACAGGAAAGAGTAGAAGGTCAGTCTCACGGGAAGCGGTAATCAGGAGCAGCGGCTGAAAGACACAGGAACAAGAGGTTTACAGAGGTGGGCCGGGTGGTCACGAATCAGAGCCCCTGGTGGTTCCTGGATTTGGTGGAGTTTATGGTGCTTCTCAGCTTTTTTTAATATGTGAGTTTTGTGGGGTTTTTCTCACTCCAAATAAATACTTATTCTCATATCTAATTTGGATTCATGATTTTTATCATTTTTGCTGTAAACCGTCTGCGCCGGTCTGTCCCCGTGGAGCCTCCTTGTCTCCTGACTGGCCCCAGAGGCTCCATGAGTTGACCCCGCGACCCCCGCCTGCCTGAGTGGGGCGTGTTCTTCCATCTCCCTCCCCTGCCTCCGTCCAGCCTCTGCTGTCGTCCTGCAAAGCCCAGAACAGCCGCCACCTCCTGGGAAGAAGGGCCTGACCGCCCGACCTACAGGGGCCAGCTGCACCGTCCCTGCCCGTCCCGTGTCACAGTCGATGGTGCGTGTCCTGAAGGACCCTCGTCACACGACGGTTCAGATCCTGGCCTCTCCCCACCAGCTGGCCTCACTCGCTCCCTCAGGGCTGGGCTCCCGAAGGCTCCTTGAGCTTACCCCAGCTGATGGAATCCAGTTACCATGAGCTGATCTGCACTTGACCACGGAGCCCCGGGGTGTGGCCGGGAAGCCAGCGCCCTGTGTTTGCCAAGGGGCTGCTTTCAGGAAAAGCCGTGCTGTTTGTGTTCCAGCTCTTTCTTCTCCTTGAGCTCCTCGGCTTATCTGAACACAGGACCCCTTTGTACCACCAGTTTGTTCCGTACCACAGTGAATGTCACACAGACAGGAACATGCCTGGCGGCCACCCTGACCCGTGTCCTCCCTCCTTAGCTGCCAGGCTGATGCCAGTAGACGTGGCCTCCAGGGGAGGCTCTGTCAACCTTCCCCTCCTGCCCCCCGAGCGCAGAGAGCTCCTCACGCTCTCATCGCAGAAGGTGATCCCAGGAGTGGGGCTTCTGAAGGCAGGCCTCCCCAGTGGTTGCTGCTGGGAGCCACGTCAGGGTCCTGGCAGGACGGCCTTGGCCAGCACGGGCTCCATCAACCAGCAGGAGTGGAGGGGACTCATGTGAACATGCTGAGGTCTTAGCCGGGCTCATTCCTGGGGGACTGGACCGCTCACACTGCAGGTGGGACGGGGCCTGAGAGGACCCCTCACTCTGCAGCTGAGAGCTTGAGGGTCAGCCCAGTAACTGCCCCCAAACTGTACTACAGGGTGACAATCTGTGCACTTCCCCTGATGAGCAGGGAGTCAGGACAAAGAGAAGCAGCAGAGAGGGAGGAGTCACAGCCAGAGCCCCGGAGAAGGCGCAGCGTGAAACTGCCCAGCTCGCCTCCTGGAAGCTCGGGCCCCCCGCCAGCAAGCCCCTCTCTGGGGCTGGCTTGACACAAACGTTTTGTGATTGGGAAAGTCCTTTTTGGTGAAAGGCTCAGAGAGGCAGATAAAGATTTATGAATAAAACCATTTATGCCAGTCTTATAATCGTGAAAATTAAAAACGAACTAAATGCGCAAGATATGGGAAACGATAAGTAAATAATGAGGTAGCCATAGGGTCCAGGTTTTGCAGCATTCTTTGGAGATCTTTTGCCATAATTTATCAATTTTGAAAAAAACAACTATTTTCAATAGAGAAGATGCGTGTGAAGATAGATTTAACAGTTTAATTGTACAGTGGTCTGCTCTCATCTGCCATCAGAAGCACGTTCAGAAGCATACAGAGGAAGAAGCGATGTTCCCATCCCACCACTCACGATTCAGTGCACACAGCCCCCCTCCCCGTGGCTAACCAGGGCTAACACCTTCCAGAATTTTCCACCTCCCATGTGCATGATGTCCTAAAAGTAGCCCTCTGTTTTGTCACTAACATGACTTTGACGTATGCCACGTGAAAAACACACCATCCCTCACTTGCAAACACTGAACGTCTTTGTACACAGGTTTTGAGCAGAAGCAGGATGAATCTTATAAATGGCCGAAAGTGGAATTCCTGGACCAAACGGCAGGCACGTGTTGAATGTTAATAGGTGTCCGAAGCTCTACAAAAGCTCTGCCTCTTCATCCTCCCACTGCTACTAACAGGACCCCCAGCATTCACGGAGGGCTGATAGCTGCCCTGTGGCCTTGACCCTACCAGGAGCTGGAGGAAGGTCGGGTAAGAGGCAGCTGGCTCAGAGGCCGAGCAGACCTGGCTCACACCCAGTGGGCACGATGCCCTCAGTTTCCCCAGACCCTGCAGCGCCTTCTGCACAAGGAATCCCTGCACTGACCAGGACCAGGGAGGGGCCGGCACTTTGAAGAGGCGTCTAGAGCGGAGAAGGACTGAGGGGCCGCCTCCCATCTCAGGCTCACTCCAGCGCATGCCCAGAGATGGACGGGTCTGAATCGCCACATCCTTGAAAATTCTGTCTTGTTTCTTTCCTTTTTCGGTTTTGTGAGCCCCTGGTTGTAACTGCCCGTGGGATGACCCCACCATATACCAGATACTGATAGAAACGCTGCCCTCTGGATGGGGGCTGAACGAGAGAGGATTTTTAACTCCTGCTTTTGAATTTTCAGCATTTTCTGACTTTTGTATAATCAGAATCAAAAAAGATTATCTGTGTTAAATAGAAGGCAATATATTTGTATTGTAATTTTACATTTTCAAGAAAAAAACGTAAGTTGCCTATAACCTCACCTCCTCCCAAAAAAAACAATTCCCTGGGGAGTGACTGGGGTGCTATTTTGTGCTGCTCTCAGCCTGTCAATAACCAGTGTTGTGCTTGGACCAGCTCTTGTGGTTCTGGTTTTGATTGCAAGATGTCCTTCAGCAACAACCATGAGGAAACTTTGAGAAATAAAGGTTTATTACTTATAGGACCTGGAATTACACAGCACACCTGGGGCCACCTGGCGAGGTTGCAGGTAGAGGGAGAGAGCACTCGCGAGGGCCTGGAGTTCGGCTTTTATTGGGGTGGAAGGTGGAGCCTGGAGTTTCATGGGCTCACTCCTTACTGGTGCATTTAAAACACAAGAGCGGAAACTTAAAGCTCAGGAAGAGAAATTGAAATTGACCAAGATCTCTGAAACACAGGAGGCGGGAGTGGGGGGGGGCAGTGGGGGGGTGCCGGGGGGGTGGTGGTGGCCTGGTCCTTTATCAGTCCTGTGTCTGGCAGTGTGCTTATCCAAGAATGCCCTCTGACGTGGACGCCTCTCTGAAATGGATGCCTTGGCAATCAAAGCTTAAGTCAGGCACCTTCACTACAAAAAAGAAAACAACAACAGCTGTCAGGGCTTACACTACAGTTGCCATTAGGTACGTGATTAATTTGGGGACAATCAAGTCATTGCCGTGGTTTCTCCTCGTCGCGCTCACTCTCCATTTAATCTGTGCCCACCGCATCCCTGGGGCAGTTGGTCATTTCCTTGTAGGCATCGAACACGTTTTGGGGTTCTCCTGGGCGTCTTAGGGACCAGTGAGTGAGCCGGGCTGACGGTGCCCTTGGGCTGCTGCACGTCGGGACGATGTTAGTGCAGGAAGTCAGGGGCCCGGTCAAGCCGTTGGTGGCACTGTTGGTGGCTGACCCCGCATCTATTCCTCCTCCCTCCATCCCCCACAGACCGGTGTCCTCGGTGTCCTTGCCCTCCCAGCTCCAGGGTGAGTCTTATTGATCTAATGTGACCCCATCCCTCTGGTCGGTGATTGTTCTGGAATGAGCCAGGGTGACATGAGAGGAGACAAGGAGATGGCACCTGAGAACCACAACATGAACCCCTGTCAGGATGAGCCAACCCTGCGGACCCTCCAGTAGAGACGTGGAAAGCTCCCAGGTCCTCAGTGACATCATGGAAGCTTGCCCAAAGCTTAGACTCCAGCCATGTGAGCCGATGCATGGCCAGGTTGATTCAGCAGTGTGAGGCAAAGCACAACGGCTTTGGATGCGCGATCTGGCATGAATGCCGTGAGTGTTTGGGACAGCTGTGCTGTGGACGGTGGACAGTGAAGGTGGTGTGGGTGTGAGGTGGGTGTGGGTAATGACGGGTGTGAGCATCAATGGAGAGGTAGGTGCAGGGCAGCGAGTGGTCTGGAGTGGTGAGCTGGGGGGCTCTGCACGGGCCACCATCAAAGGCAGCTGATTTCCAGCCACAAGGAAAGAGGCCCCTGGACAGAGCAACAGGATGTGTCCCTAAAACTGTAGCAACCGACCTTTACAACTCCAGAGGCGAAGCATGCCTATCTCAGAGTGTCAAAGTCCTCAGTCTCAGACAACTGTGTTTCCCCGGACCCGTGGAGAGCCAGCATTAGTCTCCGTGTGCACGCTGGCTTTCGCTGGCTTGGCTATTCTATAGGGAAAAGAGTACCAGCAATTATGCAGTTCACTGACCCCGTGGAGAGCCAACGTCAACATCCGTGTACAGAGCGGCTTTACCTGGCTGGGCCATTCCGTGGGGAAGTGAAGCTGGTCGCTGGCTTGAAGTCCCCAATCTTGACCACCAGACAGCAGGGCCAGGCAGACCCAGTAACTCCCAGGGTCAGTTCCACCACCACCACCTTTCTGGAGGCTGAAGAAAGCAGGAGCTTTCTCTTTATCACAGTCCTCGGGGGTCTATCTGCTCTCTTTGTTTTGTTTTGGGGAAAGGGGGATGTTGCAGGTTACGGTAGAAACATCACAGAACTAGATGTGTGACCGAGCTGTAACTCCTCAGTGACACGCTCACCTTGAACTCCTCTCCAGCCCCCAATGTGGGAACAGCAGTAAAAACTGCTGGTTCGGTTCTGGGAATATTTTTGAGTTCTCTCTTCTTCCTTTGCCTCAGTTAACGCAGAGAATCACTTCTAGGTCTCCTCTGATTACTTTCTTTCAACAACTTTGCTGACGTGTACTTTACATTTCGTAATATTCCTCTGTACTAATTGTACAATTCAATGAGTGTTAGTACATCTGCAGGGTTGTGCAGCCTTCAGCAAAATCTAGATTTAAAACATTCCCGCCATCCTAAAAAGGTCCCTCACGCCCACCAAAAATCAATCCCCAATCCCACCCCAGCCCCCAGAAACCACATGCCTACTTTCCAGCACTATATATTTTTCTATATAGGACATTTCATATAAGGGGAGTCACACAATGTGCGGCCTCTGGCTTCTTTCATTCAGCATCGTGTTTTTGAGTCTCATCCATGTTGTAGGAGGTGTCTGTGCTTCGTCCTTTTTTATGGCTGAATGATGTTCTACTCTATGGATGGACCACATTGTGTTTATCCATTCTTCAGTTGATGGGCTTTTGGGTTGTTCCCACTTTTTGGCTATGACGAAATGATGCTGCTATGAACATTCGTGTACCAGTTTTTATGTGGACACGTGTTTTCAATTCTCTTGGGTATATGCCTAGGAGTGGAATAGCTGGGTCACACAGTAATTCTGTTTAACTATTTGGAAAACTGCCAGATTGTTTTCCACGGTGGGACAACATTTCACATTCCCACCAGCAATGTATGGTGGTCTCAATTTCTCCACATCCTCGACAACACTTCTTATTGTCTATTCTCCTGTCTGATGCCGTTCTAGTGGGTGTGAGGTGGTATCTCATTGTCATTTTGATTTGCATTTTCCTAATGACTGACGATGTGGAGTCACTTTTCATGTGCTTTGGCCATTCATATGTCTTCTTGGGTGCATGCATATTCAAATCTTTTACCCATTTTTTAGCTGAGTTGTTCATTTTTATGGCTTATTATTATTGTTGCTTATCATTAAGTTTTAAGAGCTCTTCATATATCATGGATACAAGTTCTTTATCAGACATATGATTTAAACATGTTTTCTTCCAATCTGTGTCTTCTCTTTTCACTTTCATAATGGTGTTTTTTGAATCACAAAAGTTTTTAACTTTGATGAAGTCCAATTTATCTTTTTTTTTTAATGGATCATGCTTTTGGTGATGTAGGAAATCTGGCTAACCCAAGGTCATGGAGATTTTTTCCCCTGTTTTCTTCCAGCAGTTTTATAGTTTTAGCTCTTCCGTTTAGATGTATGATCTATCTCGAGTTCATTTTTCAGTATGCAGTGAGGTGCAGGCCTAAGTGAATCTTTTTGCAAGTGGATATACAATTATCCCAGCAGAATTAGTAGAAAACATTTCTCTTTCTCTGTTGAATTGCCTTGGCACCTTGTCAAAGTCAAAATCAATTAACCATAAAGATAAGGGATTATCACTGGACTCTAATTTTATTCCATTGATCTGTGTTTCTATCCTCATGGCAATATCACACCATCTTGATTGCTTTAGCTTCTTAGGAATTTTGAAAAGAGAGGTGTAAGACTCCCAACTTTGTTCTTCTTTTTCAAGATTGTTTTGGCTATTTGGATCCCTTGCAATCCTAGGTGAATTTTAAGATCAGCTTGTAAGTTTCTGCAAAAAAAAACCCCAAAAAACCCACAAAAATCCTACTAGGATTTTGACAGTGATTGAATTCAATCTATATATTGATTTGGGGAGATTTGAGTCTTGACAATATTGAGTCTTCCGATCTATAAACATGAAATATCTCTCCATTTATTTATAGCATCTGCATTTCCTCAGCAACGTTTTCTAGTTCAGTGCACAAATCTTCCACTTCTTTTGCTAATTTTTTCCTAAGTATGTTATTCTTTTGGAGGATATTGTGATTGGAATTTTTCTTGCTTTCATTTATAGTTTGTTGCTAGCATATAGAAATACAACTGATTTGTGTATATTCATCTCGTGTCCTGAGACTGTGTGAACTCATTTATTAGTTCTCATAGTTTCTTGTTGTTGTTGATTTCCTAGGATTTTCTACGTAGAGAATCATGTTGAATGTGAATAAGGACCATTTCACTTCTTTTCCAACAGGAAGCTTTAATCTCTTTCTTTCTTTTCTTGTTTTTCATTTTGGCTTTGGTGCTTGTTGGTTTTTTGGTGGTAGTGCACCGGCTAGAACCTTCATGTACTTGGGGTACCTTGTTGTTAAATGCATAGACATTTACAATTATTTTATCCTCCTGAAGAATTAAGCCTTCATTCATTATGAAATGTCCCTCTTTCTCTCTTTTGTCTTAAAGTCTATTTTGTCTGGTATGAATAGAACTCCTCCTCTTTCGTGGTTACTGTTTGCACGGTGTCTCTTTTTCCATCATTTTATTTCAAGCTACTTGCGTCTTGAATCTGAAGCATTTCTCTTGTAGATAGCACAGAGTTGGATGGTGTTTTTCCATGCAGTCTGACAGTATCTGCCTTTTGACTGAAGTGTTTGACCCATTTACATTTAATGGAATTATTGATGTGGTTGGATTTATGTCTGCCCTTTTGCTATTTGTTTTCTGTATGTCTCAAGTCTTTTCTTTCCTCTGTTCCTCCTTTATTCCCTTCTTTTGTATTCAGTAGACACTTAGTTAAATATTTTCTGTCCCCTCCTTGCTCCTCTCCTCTCAGATTCCCATGTGAATATTGAAATGCCTGATGGTGTCCCATGGCTTTAAGGCTCTGCTCCTTTTTCTTCATTTTGTTCTGTCCTTCAGATTGAATCATTTCTGTTGATCTACCTTCTAAGTTTGCTGATTGTTTCCTCTGCCATCTCAGATATACTGTTGAGCCCAGCTAGGGGATTTTTCATTTCAGTTATGGTACTTTTCAACTCCAGAATTTCCATTAGGTTCTTTTTTATAATTTGTATCTCTTTATTTATTTTCTCTATTTCATGAGTCATTGTCGGCATACTTTCATTCTTTAAACATGGTTTACTTTAATTCTGTCTTTATTTTGAATTCTGGCTTCCTGGGGGTCAGCCAGTGCTTGGTCAGAGGCTGTGCTCCAACACCTTCAGCCAGTGAGACTCCTCCTCCTCGCCAGTGGCTCTGGGTGTGGGCTGGGGAACACATTCAAGTTCTGGCCGTTCACAAGTCTGCCCTGGATGTAGCTCTTTCCCAACCTCCTCTTGTCCCCTCTGCACATGTGCAAGGCCTCACACTGAGCCAGGGGTGAGTAGATAGCTATGGCCCTCTCTGGTCTTTCCTGAGTGGGCACAGGCCTGCACGTGCACACAACCTTCTAGACCCCCAGGGACATGTGGGAGCCACTTCAGGCCCCTATGTCTGTCTTGTTGCCTGGCTCTCCCTCTTACGTCTCCGGCTAGTGCACTGCTCTGTGGCTCAATCCAACTGCAGGAAGCTGCAAAGCTGACCTTCTACAAGAGCTTGTCACTGACTTGTTTCCAGAGATTCTTAGGGGCTGGGGTTTACCCACCTATGCAGAAATCAAGTGGTCAACCTCTGACAGTGAAGCCACCCACCCTTCAGTCTTGTCCCCTACTCATAGAGCCGTCATACTGAGGGCGTGGGGGTCGGGAGCTGCCCTGGGCAAAACCACCACAGACTCTCACTGTTCTTCCCTGGGCTTCAAATGCTCTTCGGTTGGTTGTGTGCCTTTGGTCTCTTCCCAGCGTCCTGGACTGGTTGTTTTCTGACAGCTTGTCATTGCTTTCTGGTGAGAGGATTTGCCTAATTCTTCACGCCACCATCGGATGTTCTGCCACTCCACCCTGATCACTTTTTGAAGGCACATCCTTTCAGCAATCTGAGGATCCAAGATTGTGAGTCTGTGGCCTGGAGTGATTTTGAGAAGAGCTGGTCAGAAGACAGTATTGCAAAGCACAAAGGCTTGCTTCTAGAAAGCTCTCTGGGATCTTCGGCATCCTGCCATTTTTGAATCAAACCCTGAGATCTTTAAAATGCCAGCAATGTTACAACGTGGGCCAGGAAGACAAATGTCTCTGGGCATCCAACACTTATTAAAATATTCTGAATTTCTTGTAACTTGAGATGAATGGAAGGGAATTGGGGGTGTGGGGTCGAGGAGGTGGTCTTGGGCTGAACGTTGTGTTTGGGGGGAGAAATGCCCTACAGACCAGCCTTTCTCTGGGCTAAGGGTGGGACTTGTGTGAAGACCCCAGCATGGGAGAGGGAAGCAGCCCCCTCACTGTGCTGGGGTCTCCCACTTACACAGCCCCCAGTGCATCCACTCCAGAGCCGCATCGCGGCAGAGGCTTTGGGCTGGAACCACGGCTACATCCCTCTCTGACTGAGCGTCTTTGGAGATGTCTCTTCCTCTCTTTGAGCTTCGGGCCCCTGTTTACAAGATAGGGACACACAGTGGTGGCCGCCCCCTCCTAGGCAGGACGGAGTGAGATTGCACGGGAGCAGGGCAGGCTGCAAGCAGCAGAGGGACACGCCAATGGGAGCTGTTGCTTTGAGAAGAGACGGTTGTGTGGCAAGGTGCTGGAAAGTGTCCGGGCCTTGGATTTGGGAAAGCTAGGATGGTGACACTGCGGATGTCTCACTCATGTGCCCTCGGCCACCTGCAGGCCATCCCCAGCAGGCCAACAGCGTCCCCCTGAAGCACCTGCGTCCTTCCTCCCTGGCTGAGGGCTCTCTCCTGCACCACAGGAGTGTCCTGTCCTGCAGGCTGGTGCCAGCCTGCAGTGCAGGAGCATTAATGGCCCAGGGATGGCTCTCCACCGGGGGGACAGAGCCAGTCCGAGTGGGACCTGGTCTCCCAGCGAGACTGACCCGGACGTCTACCACAGTGCTCGCTCATCAGGCCCTGCACTGGCTTCGCTCCTCCAGGTTCACCTCCCCACGCCCTCCCTCACTTCCTGGGGTCATCACTCCTCCCCATGCCCTCCCTCACTTCCTGGGGTCATCTCACCTCCCCACACCCTCCCTCACTTCCTGGGGTCATCTCTCCTCCCCACGCCTTCCCTCACTTCCTGGGGTCATCTCACCTCCCCACGCCCTCCCTCACTTCCTGGAGTCATCTTACTCCTCCACACCCTCCCTCACTTCCTGGGGTCATCTCTCCTCCCCACACCCTCCCTCACTTCCTGGGGTCATCTCTCCTCCCCACGCCTTCCCTCACTTCCTGGGGTCATCTCACCTCCCCACGCCCTCCCTCACTTCCTGGGGTCATCTCACCTCCCCACGCCCTCCCTCAGCTCCCTGGGGTCATCTCGCTTCCCCACACCCTCCCTCACTTCCTGGGGTCATCTCACCTCCCCACACCCTCTCTCAGCTCCCTGGGGTCATCTGCAAACAAACGACCTGTCCCTAAGTCCTCGTCTGCTCTGGGGACACACACTCTGCCAAGGCCCCACACTGGCTGTGACTCTGAGCAGGTCGTCCAGCCTTCTGGACGTGTGCTCCCCACTTCTGAGTTGGGGACAAAGGCCTGCCTCGTAGTGTCATCAGAGGAGACACAGCAGATGACGATGCAAATCACTGCAAAGAAAGAGACCAAGGGATCGCCTCAGGAACACGCTGACCCTGCAAAGGAAGCACAGCTCATGAGGCTGAGGGAGGATGCGGGCGGCCTGTCCCAACGACATGGAGAGACCCCGATGAGGGTGGCCCTGCAGGGGAGGCCCCCACAGCCGAGGAGGAGGCATTAGACGGGGAAGGTGACGGGACAGAGCCTTCCAAGGAGAAAGGCTGAACTGTCCAAGAGGCCATAGGAAAATTGTGAGGCCCTGGAAGATGTGCTGAAATGCTTGTATTGGTCAGAAAATCGTGCCACAAATACCCAGTCCACACTGGATTTCTTCTTTGTTGGTTCTAGGAATCAGTGCATACGTGAGATAATAACCACATTTTGGATACGTATTAGGATATATTTATTTTTCATAACTTTTCATTATTTTATGTTTCTAGATGAAGTGCCAAGCACATGTTTTCTCCACTCTTTCTTTGCTGTACTGACCTCTGTTTTTTTTTCATTATTGTGATATTTTTATTGTACATTATTGTTTGTCAATCACCACATAAACACATCCCTTCACCCCTTGTGCCCACCACCCACCCCCCTTGCCCCAGGTAACCACCAAACAGTTCTCTCTGTCAGTGTGTTGGTTTATCTTCCACATATGAGTGAAGTCATACAGTGTTTTTCTTTCTCTTTCTGGCTTATTTCGCTTAACATAATACTCTCCAGGTCCATCCATGTTGTTGCAAATGGGATGATTTTGTCTTTTTTTACGGCTGAGTAGTATTCCATGGTGTATACATACCACATCTTCTTTATCCAGTCATCAGTTGGGCACACTTGGGTTGCTTCCACGTCTTGGCTATAGTGACTAATGCTGCGATGAACATAGGGGTGCATAAGCCTCTTTGGATTGTTGATTTCAGGTTCGTTGGGTAGATACCCAGTGGTGGGATAGCTGGATCATAGGGTATTTCTATTTTTAATTTTTTGAGGAATCTCCATACTGTTTTCCACAGAGGCTGCACCAGTTTGCATTCCCACCAGCAGTGGATTAGGGTTCCCATTTCTCCACAGCCTCTCCAGCATTTGCTGCTTTTTGTCTTGGTGATTATAGCCATTCTAACAGGTGGAAGGTGATATCTTAATGTAGTTTTGATTTGCATTTCCCTGATGATCAGTGATGTTGAACATCTTTTCATGTGTCTATTGGCCATCTGTATATCTTCTTTGGAGAAGTATCTGTTCATTTCCTCTGCCTATTTTTTGATTGGGTTGTTTGTTTTTTTATTGTTTAGTTGTGTAAGTTCTTGACATATTATGGAGATTAATCCCTTGTCGGATATATGGTTTGCAAATATTTTTTCCCAACTGGTGGGCTGTCTATTCATTTTGATCCTGGTTTCATTTGCCTTGTAGAAGCTCTTTAACCTGATGAAGTCTCACTTGTTTATTTTTTCTTTTGTTTTCCTTGTCTGAGTAGACATGGAATTCAAAAAGATCCCTCTATGATCAGTGTCAAATAGGGTACTGCCTATATTTTCTTCCAGGAGTTGTACAGTTTCAGGTCTCACCTTCAGGTCTTTGATCCATTTTGAGTTAATTTTTGTGTATGGTGAAAGAAGATGGTCTACTTTCATTCTTTTGCATGTGGCTGTCCAGTTTTCCAAGCACCGTTTACTGAAGAGACTTTCCTTTCTCCATTGTGTGTTCTTAGCTCCTGTGTCAAAGATTAGCTGTCTGTAGATGTGAGGTTTTATTTCTGGGCTTTCAATTCTGTCCCATTGATCTCTGTGTCTGTTTTTGTACCAGTACCATGCTGTTGTGTGCTTGTGTGTGTGTGTGTGTGTGTGTGTGTGTGTGTGTGTGAGGAAGACTAGCCTGAGCTAACATCCATTGCAAATCCTCCTGTTTTTGCTGAGGAAGATTGGCCCTGGGCTAACATCCGTGCCCATCTTCCTCTACTTCATATGGGACACTGCCACAGCATGGCTTGATAAGAGGTGTGAGGGTCTGCGCCCAGGATCCGAACCTGAGAACCCCAGGCCACTGCAGCAGAGCACACACACTTAACCACTGCGCCACCAGGCTGGCCACAGTACCATGCTGTTTTGATTACTATCACTTTGTAGTATGTTTTGAAGTCAGGGGTTGTGATGCCTCCAGCTTTGTTCTTTTTTCTCAGGATTGCTTTAGCTATTCGGGGTCTTTTGTTGCCCCATATCAATTCTAGGATTCTTTGTTCTATTTCCGTGAAGAATGTCATTGAGATTCTGATTGGGATTGCATTGAATCTGTAGATTGCTTTAGGTAGTATGGACATTTTAACTATATTTATTCTTCCAATCCATGAGCATACAGTATCTTTCCATTTCTTTATGTCTTCTTCTGTTTCTTTCAACAGTGTCTTATAGTTTTCGTTGTATAGGTCTTTCACCTCCTTGGTTAAATATATTCCTAGATATTTTATTCTTTTTGTTGCAACTATAAATGGGATTGTCTTCTTGAGTTCTCTTTCTGTTAGTTCTTTATTGGCATATAGAAATGCAACTGATTTCTGTAAGTTGATTTTGTACCCTGCAACTTTGCTGTAGTTGTTGATTATTTCTAATAGTTTTCCAATGGATTCTTTAGGGTTTTCTATATATAAAATCATGTCATCTGCAAACAGCGAGAGTTTCACTTCTTCATTGCCTATTTGTATTCCTTTTATTCCTTTTTCTTGCCTAATTGCTCTGGCCAGAACCTCTAGTACTATGTTGAATAAGAGTGGTGAGAGTGGGCACCCTTGTCTTGTTCCTGTTTTCAGAGGGGTGGCTTTCACTTTTTCCCTGTTGAGTATGTTGTTGGCTGTGGGTTTGTCATATATGGCCTTTATTATGTTAAGGTACTTTCCATCTGTACCTATTTTGTTGAGAGTTTTTATCATAAATGGATGTTGGATCTTGTCAAATGCCTTCTCTGCATCTAGTGAGATGATCATGTGGTTTTTGTTCCTCGTTTTGTTAATGTGGTATATCACATTGATTGATTTGCGGATGTTGAACCATCCCTGTGTCCCTGGTATAAATCCCACTTGATCATGGTGTATGATCTTTTTAATGTATTGCGGTATTTGGTTTGCCAATATTTTGTTGAGGATTTTTGCATCTATGTTCATCAGGGATATTGGTCTGTAGTTTTCCTTCTTTGTATTGTCCTTGTCTGACTTTGGTATCAGGGTGATGTTGGCCATATAGAATGTGTTGGGACATGTTTCGTCTTGCTCTATTTTTTGGAATAGTTTGAGAAGGATAGGTCTTAAATCTTCCTTGAATGTTTGGTAAAATTCTCATCTGGTCTTGGACTTTTATTTTTTGGGAGGGTTTTGATTACTGTTTCAATGTCTTTACTTGTGTTTGGTCTATTCAGATTCACTATTTATTCTTGATTCAGTTTTGGAAGGTTGTATGAGTCTAAGAATTTATCCATTTCTTCTAGATTGTCCAATTTGTTGGCATATAGTTTTTCATAGTATTCTCTTATAATCCTTTGTGTTTCTGTAGTATTCATTGTAATTTCTCCTTTTTCATTTCTGATTTTATTTATTTGAGCCTTCTCTCTTTTTTTCTTGGTGAGTCTGGCTAAGGGTTTGTCAATTTTGTTTACCTTCTCAAAGAACCAGCTCTTTGTTTCCTTGATCCTTTCTACTGTTTTTTTGGTTTTGATATCATTTCTTTCTGCTCTGATTTTTATTATTTCCCTCCTTCTGCTGACTTTGGGCTTTGTCTCTTCTTCTTTTTCTAGTTCTGTTAGGCGTAGTTTGAGGTTGCTTATTTGGGCTTTTTCTTGTTTGTTAAGGTGGGCCTGTATTGCTGTGAGTTTCCCTCTCAGGACCGCTTTTGCTGCATCCCATGTGAGTTGGTATGGTGTATTTTCATTTTCATTTGTCTCCAGATATGCTTTGATTTCTCCTTTAGTTTCTTCAATGATCCATTGGTTGTTCAGTAGCATGTTGCTTAGTCTCCACATCTTTGTCACTTCCTTAGTTTTTTCTTGTAGTTGATTTCTGGCTTCATGGCATTATGGTCGGAAAAGATGCTTGTTATGATTTCAATCTTCTTAAATTTATAGAGGCTTGCATTGTTTCCCAACATATGGTCTATTCTTGAGAATGTTCCGTGTGCACTTGAGAAGACTGTGTAATCTGCTGTGTTTGGATGGAGTGCTCTGTATATGTCTATTAAGTCCATTTCATCAGGTTGTTTGTTTAAGTCCACTATTTCCTTATTGACTTTCTGTCTGGATGATCTGTCCATTGTGTAAGTGGGGTGTTAAGGTCCCCTACTATTATTGTGTTGTTGTTGATATCTCCTTTTAGGTTTGTTAATAGTTGCTTTATGTACTTTGGTGCTCCTGTGTTGGGTGCATATATATTTATAAGTGATAGATCTTCTTGGTGGGGTGTCCCTTTTATCATTATATATTGCCCCTCTTTGTCTCTCATTACCTGTTTTATCTCAAAGTCTACTTTGTCTGACATAAGCATGGCAACACCTGCTTTCCTTTGTTTGCCATTAGCTTGGAGTATTGTCTTCTATCCTTTCACTCTGAGCCTGTGTTTGTCTTTAGAACTGAGAAGTATTTCCTGGAGGCAGCATATTGTTGGGTCTTGTTTTTTAATCCATCCCACCACTCTGTGTCTTTTGATTGGAGAATTCAATCCATTTACATTTAGGGTAATTATTGATATATGAGGGCTTAATGTTGCTATTTTATCACTCATTTTCTGATTCTTTTGCATTTCTTTTGTTTCTTGTCCCATGTGTTTTGGACTACCAATTCAGTTTGGTAGTTCTGTATGGTAGTTCTCTTAGTTTTCTCTTTATTTATTGTGTTTGACTCTGTTCTGACTATTTGGTTACTGGTTACCATGAGATTTGTATAAAAAATCTCCTGGATGTGATAGTCCATTTTCTGACGGCCTCTTATTTCCTTAGACTAAGTCGATTCAATCCCTTTCCTCTTCCCCTTCTAAGTTATTGTTGTCACAACTTATTCCATCTTGTGTTGTGACTTTGCGTTTAAAGTGATGTGGTTATATTTATTTTTGGTGTTTTCCTTCCCTTAATCTTGTTATAATTAAATGTTTGCTAATCTACTCTGATAGACCGCTGCAACTTTTCTGGTCTTGTCTACCTATTTTTCTCCTTTTTCAAAACTTTGTATCCCCTTTCTCTTTTTTTCCTCAGGCATAAGGGCCTTCTTGAGCAATTCTTGTAGTGGGTGTCTTGTGGCAATGAACTCCCTTAGCTTTTGTTTATCTGGGATAGTTATTATTTCTCCAACATATCTGAAGGGTATTTTCACTGGGTAGAGTATTCTTGGCTGAAAGTTTTTGTCTTTCAGAATTTTGAATATCGTTCCACTCCCTCCTAGCCTGTAACGTTTCTGTCGAGAAATCGGCTGAGACCCTGATAGGAATTCCTTTGTACGTTATTTTGTTTTGTCTAGCTGCCCTTAATATTTTTCCTTTTTTGTTGACTTTTGCCAGCTTTGCTACTATGTGCCTTGGAGAGGGTCTCTTTATGTGGGTATATTTAGGAGATCTGTTGACTTCATTCACTGGTATTTCCAACTCCTTCCCCAGGTTTGGGAAGTTCTCAGCTATTATTTCTTTTAACAAGCTCTCTGCTCCTTTTTCGCTCTCTTCTCCCTCTGGAATACCTATAATCTTTATGTTGGATTTCCTAACTGAGTCAGATATTTCTCAGAAAGTTTCTTCATTTCTTTTTAGTGTTAGCTCTCTTTCCTCCTCCATCTGCAGCATTTCTGCATTGCTGTCCTCAATAATGCTAATTCTTCCCTCCATGTTGTCAGCCCTGATGCCTAAGGCTTCCAGATTTGTCTTTATCTCCTCCATTGTGTTTTTCATCTCTAAGATTTCTGATTGGTTTTTCTTTATAGTTTCAATCTCTGTTGTGAAGAAATTCCTGATTTCATTGAATTGTCTATCTACATTTTCTTGTATTTCATTGAGAGTTTTTATGATCGCTATTTTGAATTCTCTCTCATTAAGGTTATACATTTCTGTGCTTTCAGGGTTGATTTCTGGGTGTTTGTCATTTTCCTTCTGGTCTGGAGATTTAATATATTTTTGCATAGTGCCTGTCAGTATTGGCTTATTTTTCCTCATACTGAAAATATCTTGTCACAGTTTCCTCCTGCCACCACTGGGTGGGGGTCAAGAGCTGTGTATTCTGTGCTCACCTCAATCCGCGGACGATCTGGTCTGAAGTGCAGCTGAGCGGAGGCTGCTGGAGC
Source organism: Diceros bicornis minor (assembly GCF_020826845.1). Lineage (NCBI taxonomy): Eukaryota > Metazoa > Chordata > Mammalia > Perissodactyla > Rhinocerotidae > Diceros > Diceros bicornis. Next base: position 43,229,704 of record NC_080767.1, read on the forward strand.
TGGAGTGTGGGAATAACTGGGACTGGAGTGCAGCTGAGTGGAAGCAACTGGAGCTGGAGCCTGTCTGGGCTAAAGAAGCTGGAGCTGGAGTGTAGCTGGGCTGAAGAAGCTGGAGCTGGAGGCTGGGCTGAAGAAGCTGGAGCTGGAGCCTGTCTGGGCTAAAGAAGCTGGAGCTGGAGCATGGCTGGGCTGAAGTAGCTGGTGCCAAAGCAACTGGGTCCAGGGTGTGGTCGAGCTGATGCAGCTGTGGCCGGGGTGCCATTGAGCTGAAGGATCTGGGGCTGGGGTGCAGTCAAACCAGAGCTGCTGCAGCTGGAGTGCCAGGGACTGGCCTCTGCTTTTAAGGAGCATATTCCTGGTTCTCATCATCTGTGCTAACCCCCAGGACCACCCTCTTTCACGTCACATAGTGGATGTGAGCGCCATGTGCATAGGGACCACAGCGAGTCATGCTCACTGATGAAGCTACAGTGCTGGGCACACAGCACGGATCAAGTGATATTGGCTGAACGAGTGAATGAATGAATGTGTGAATGAATGAAGGAAGGAAGGAATGAGTGAAGGAATGAGTGAGTGAAACCACAGACGCCAGAATCCAAGCTGGAGGAGCCTTTCTTTGTGGTGATGTCAGAGAGCAGGGTGCTGTCCTGGATCTTCTTCACTCCTCCTCAGATAATGCTGAATACTCCAGGGAGCAGGGCAGCAGGAGGGCACCTGAGGGGGGACTTCCCAGACCCTGTGCCCTGGGGGATCACTGTGACAGCCTGGCAGGTGACTCCTAACATGCTCCAGCCACTGGGAAAGAGATCCACAAGCCATTCCTCAGGTAATCCTGCCAACAACCCGCCAGGAGGCCCAGTTATTTCCCCACTACACAGATGGGGAAACTGAGGCTCAGGGCCTCCCCTGGGGTCACCAGCTAGAAAGAGGCTGAGCAGGGACTAGAACCCCCATCTCCCTGACTTGGGATAGTTTCTAACTGCCATCCTGCACTGCAGCCTCCTGGAGCTCAGCGGTCCTGGCTTCCTTGGGACCACACCCTCCAGGGCTCCAGCCCTCACTGAACTCGGGGGGCAGAGCTGCCCCCTCTGCCTGGGGCTAGGCCTGGTGGCTGGGGAAGGGCGGGCCCTGGGCATCCTGGGCTCTCCCAGGAGTGGGAGCAGACGTGGTCTCCCTGGGCACCAGGACTGAGGGTTCTTGGACTCCAGAGCCCAGAGGTCCCTCCCATGGCATCGAGCTGCAGCCTTCTTATCAGGCTGGCTCCATGGGGTCTAAGAGGCCTGGGTTCAAATCCTAGCTCTGCCACTCCATGGGGGCACAGAGGGGCAAGTCTCTTTAAGCCCCAGGGTCCTCATCATGGAAATGAAGACAATACTCCCTCCTCACCCATGGGTTGTGGGAGGATTCAATGACAGAACTCAGTGGAGAACAGAGGCCCTGATAAGTACTCTCACCATGAGCTGTTCCTGCTGATGTCACCCCACTGAGAGCCCCCTGCTGCCCTTGGCCAGGGGCCTCTGACCTCTGTCCCCCGGCCGGGCGTGCCCAACTCACTCTGAGTCTGTCGTTCCTCCAGAAAGTCTTTCTCCATCAGAGTCTGAGTGGGTGTCCCTCAGCTGGGGTCCCACAGTGCCGGCTCCCCTGTCAGACCCACCACAGCACTGGGACTGGGCAGGACCCCGGCTCACAACCTGTGGATGTGGACTGTCCTGAGCGTGGACACCTGCACTCGGGGTGCCCTGACTGTGTCATCTGCTCCACAGGCCACGTGTGGGGGCGCCCAGTGACAGGGTTCCTTCTCTCCCAGGCCAAAGTGAGAGGCCTTGCTCTCCATGGATGCACCCTCCCACTCCGTCTCTCCATCACCAGGCAGAGAGCACCTTGCTCCCAGGGCGCCAGCTGCCCAGGGTGGTTTGGTGACGGTGATGGGTGCTGTTGTCCAGAGGAGAGTCTTGATGGGGACAGTGACTCCGGTGGGTGTGATTCCGGGGCTCCAACTGCTGTCTCAGTGAACTCGTCTTCATACCTCCGTGTGAGGTCGGCTGCTGCCCCATTTCACAGGTGAGGAAACCGAGGCTCCAACGGTAATGGCTTTCCAAGGTCCCCAGGGCTCTCTCCCTTGTCCCCACTGAGCAGAGCCCCCTCCCCTGCAGCAATTGAAAGTGTTGCATATGTGAGCTGGGGTCTGGCACAGGGCAGGGGTGGGATCACTGCTCGAGGACCCCTAAGTGTGGTGGGGCTCTGTGGCCTGCTCCAAAGCCCGCAGCCTGATGCTCTGACCTTCTGGCACCTTCCTTGAGTCCCCACTGTGCCTTGTAAAGGTCTCTTCTGCTCACACAAGCTCAAGTGGGTGGTGCTGTTGCAACTGAGAACGTCTCCTGGATGGAGCAGATTCAAGGTGGTCCCTGTGACTCGCTGAGCTGCCCTAGGTGAGCTTTCCTGACTCAGAGGAGGGGGCTCTGCGCTTGGAGGGAGAGGGAGCAGGAGTGTCTAGGACTGAGCCCTCTTCCATCCTGGATGGCGGGTCAGGCTGCTCAGCTCAGGGGAGTTAGGGAGCAGGAACGGGGGGCTGGGGCGGGGCCTGGGCCAGTGTGGGGGAGGGGGTGGGGCCTCTAGTAGGGCAGGTCACCCCAGGTACCTTCATCTTCTCCATCCCAGCTCCTCCTCCTCCCTCCCTGAGGTCTCTGCCCAGGGTCTCTGAACCACCCTTTCCCAAACAAGGCTCAAAGTGGACAAGGAGACCTTGGATGTCGGAGACTGTGACAAACACTGTGACATCATGTTTGCATTATGACCCAGAATCTCCGCTTCGAGGGATCTGTCCTAAAGAAATAGAGATTTATGGACGCGGATGTTCCCTTCAGCAGGATGATGGGAGTGAAAATTCGGAAATGGCCCGTGTTCCACAGCAGGGGCTCTTGGGAAACTCTGATGGGGGACACAGAAGAGGAAGGGGATTGGCTGGCCAGCGTCCGCCCTGGGGAAATCAGGTTCCAGGAGAGCACACGCCCTAGAATCCTCCTTACACGACATCCACACATGCACATGGGCACACACGTGCACACCGGCATATACATGTGCACACGCATGCACACATGTGAACAGGCACCGGCCCACACGCATGCACCCATGGGCACAGGACACACGGACACACACACTTGTACACACACAGTTGCACATGCACACACACGTGCACACCAAGGGGAAAGGACTGGGAGGGTGAACACCACCTGTTAAGGGCACATCTGAGTTTCCACTTAATTCTTAATTCCTTTAGAATTCATTATTTTATTATAATAAACATTCATGGTCTTTGTAATAAAAATTTCTAAAAATGAACACTAAATAATGTACTTTACTCCATAGATGAGTGACAAATGGATGACATTTAACATACGATTCTAATCTTCTCAGAACTAGAGAGGGAATACACGCACGTTCTAAAAAGCTTAAACCTCACCTGCAGGAGAAGACAGGAGACTGGAAGGTCCCACCCCCAGAGGGGCTCTGTGAATGGTTTGGTGTGTATCTCTCAGGCTCTCTCTGTCTCTCATCCTCTGTCTCTGTCTCTCTCACACGCAGACTCATTTCCATAGATGCCCGTCTCCCTGTCGATGTCACATACATGTGTCATACACACGGGATGGATGGATCCCGTCCCCTCTCCACGGACATTAGTGTTGTCTCCAATCCCTGCTAGTTCAACCAGTCTGTGATGAAGACTCTTGAAAACACATCTTTGGAAACTTGGGCGAGAATTCCCAGGGGATAAGCTCCTGGGATCTGCCCTGACTGACACCCACCAGTGCACACACACACATGCACACACGTGCACACACTGTACAAGAATTCCCGGGGAATAAACTCCTGGTATCCGCCGTGCCTGACACCCACAAGTGCACACACACACATGCACACATGTGCACACACTGTACAAGAATTCCTGGGGGATAAGCTCCTGGGATCCGCCCTGCCTGACACCCACAAGTGCACACACACACATGCACACACTTGCACACATTATACAAGAATTCCTGGAGGATAAGCTCCTGGGATCCACACTGCCTGACACTCACTAGTGCACACACACATGCACACACGTGCACACACTGGACAAGAATTCCTGGGGGATAAGCTCCTGGGATCCGCCCTGCCTGACACCCACAAGTGCACACACACACATGCATACACGTGCACACATTATACAAGAATTACTGGGGGATAAGCTCCTGGGATCCACACTGCCTGACACCCACTAGTGCACACACACATGCACACACGTGCACACACTGGACAAGAATTCCTGGGGGATAAGCTCCTGGGATCTGCACTGCCTGACACCCACAAGTGCACACACACATGCACACACGTGCACACACGGGACAAGAATTCCTGGAGATAAACTCCTGGGATCTGCACTGCCAGCAAAGGCTGCCCCTGGGGACTCTGGTGGTCCTGCACGTGTTCTCCAGAGAGGAGGGTCCTCTCACATTTGTCTCCAGGGGATCTGCTGGGGCCTCTGCTTCCTCACCTGTCGCCGGGGCTGGTCTCCATCAGACTATACACCTGCCAGTCTGCTGGTGACTAGTGCCGTCTCCACAGTGTTGACGTGCGTGTCCTCATCGGGAGGCCGAGCATCTCTGACACGTGTGCCCATCTGCTTCCCGCTCCTTGGAACTGCCCGTGTTTGCTCTCTGTCCCTTTTGAAAACACTGACTTTCCAGAGTTTTTGGACCACAGGGATGTGAAACCTTTCTCTGGCCTTGGGTTATGAGGAATGCTTTTCAGTTTGTGGCTCGTCTTTCCAGCTTTCTCCATTTTTCTTGTTCTTGTTTTGGCCACAGGAAGAGCCAGGCGTTTCCTGTCTGGCTTCTGGCTCTGGTGTCACACTTAGAACAGCGGTCTCTACCCTGAGATTATGCACTTATTTACTAAAAGGGCTTCATTTTATCACTAATCTGTAATCCACCTGGATTTTCCTTTCAGACAACAAAAATGCTATTTTAAATAAAAAACAAATCAGTTCCCTCTTAAAATTTGTGGGCAGACACGAGAGCTGCCTATTGCACGATTCCATTTACGGGAAACATCCAGAACAGGTAAAGGACAGAGACAGAAAGGAGATTAGGGGTTGTCAGGGCTGGGAGAGGGAGGAATGGGGAGGGAGTGTTTTGGTGCAGGGCTTCCTTTGGGGAAATGAAATTTCTTCAGCTAGACAGTAGGATGGTTGCACAGTACCGTGAATGTACCTAACGTTCATAAATTGTACAATTTAAAATCAAAAAGAATTAAATTTTATTACATTTAATTAAAAACATAAAATAGAGTAAATCACACAAAAAGGAAAAGAAAAAAATAAATTTAAAAAACCCCAACAGAAACAATAACAGGGGAGGGAAAGGAAAGTTCTGGTGGGGGAGTGGGTAGCAGGAGTGGCTCAGGGGGATGGTGAGGAGGGAGGTTCTGGAGCCAGCTCTCCCTGCAGGGGTGGGGGTCCTGAGCCGGCTCAGGGTCTCCTTCAGGAGCCTCCCCAGAATCCAGCCCTCCCCTCAGACCTGCTCACGCAGCGGTGGGGCACACCCGCCCCTCAGTCGGGGGGATGGAGTGGATGACCCCGTTGACCAGCTCCTCCCCGAGCTCCAGTGTGCAGCTCTGCAAAGACAGTGACCGGCAACCGGCCCCAGGGCATCAGAGCCCAGCCCGGCCTCCTCCCCGCTTCTGCCCACCAACCTTCTGCTCCCAGATCAGGCACAGACCTGTGTCTGCACAGACGTCCCCCTGGGATGAAAGAGACACATCTCGAGGGCTTGAGATAAATCTGGGGCAGAGGGTGCTGCCCCAGAACTCCACGTCCCAGCCAGCCCTGACCTGGTGTGTGAACTTGACCGGCCCACCAGACTTCCAACCCCTCAGCCTGCTCCTGTTCAGGGTGGGCCCCCCTCACATGAACCCCCCTTCCACACACGCACACCCACGCGGGGAGGGGACGTAGGGCTGCTCAGGTGGGATCAGAGTGGTGGTCTGGCCTGGATTGGCCTGTCCTGGGCTTCCCTGTATTACCTTTGGGTGCCTCTGGGCAAATGGCCCGAGGCGTCAGGGTGAGACCTGACCCATGTCTGCGCTGTCTCCGTTGGAAGATGCTCTCACTGCGGGCTTTCCTGAGGCTACGGCCTCGGGACGTGGGGGTGCAGCACGGAAACAGGTGGGTCATTCGGCCATCTCTAGCTAAGTGAGCTGGGTAGGGGGCTGTCTCTGGGATGTGGGGGCCTGGTTACCAGGGTTCCACGTTCTGTTGGGCTCTGTGAGGTCACTGCCTGGGGTCCCCTTACCAGTGCTTCCTTCTCACACAAGACCTCCCGACAGTCCCCTGGGCTGCCGACTGCTCACCCTCCACCCCATGCCATGTTCACACACAGTCACCCCAACACAGCCCACACCACAGCCCCCAGGGACACCTGGGTGCTGTTAGGACCCAGCTTTGAGGACACAGACCTGGTTCCTCCTTTCTACAGTGGTGTCACCTTGGACAAGCCACGTGCCTCTCAGGGCCTCCCCAGTCTCCCCAGATGCACAGTGGGGGTCATTCTGGCATCCTCTTCCTAGGGACATCATCGGGTGTACAGACCTGTCAACACCTATAGTGCCTATCAACCCCGGGGGCTGGTGTCACGTGTGGCTCATGCACAGACTCAGCAGTGGAAGGATGACATGAGGGCTGGGCGTGCAGAGAACATAGCTCGGACAGGCCTGGGTCTGCTCTGGGGTCTGTCACTTCCCCTCCTGCCTGTTCCCGGTCCCCCAGGGAGGGTAGAAATGCAATGACACTCAGACATCGTCCACCCCAGCATACAACCTTCCACGTCCTCCTGTTCTGTTTAGACTCAAGTCCAAGTGCCTCATCTTGGCCTAGGTGGTGGGCAGCCCCCACAGTGGCTCCCAGCGTTCCCACCTCCTGGTCCCGCATCCTGTGTCACCTCTCCCCTTGGGGGAAATGGACTTTGTGATGGGGTTCTAACCAATAGAATAGGGCAAGGGAGGGGATGTCACATCCAAGACTGAGTGAATGAGAAGTCTGCGACTTCCGCCTAGCTCCCTCTCTGTTCATTCTCTGTCTCTCTGTCTCTGTCTCTCTCTGTTCCTCCTTTCTGTTCTGTCTGTCTCTCTCTCTGTCTATCTCTGTCTGTCTGTCTGTCTTTTCTTTGTCTCACCTCTTTGTCTCTCTCTGTGTCATTGTCTGTCTGTCTCTCTGTCTCTGTGCCTCTCTCTGTCTCTTTCTCTGTCATTGTCTGTCTGTCTTTCTGTCTCTGTCTCTCTGTCTCTCTCTGTCTCTGTGATCCATTGTTCTGGAGAAGCAAGATCAGATATTATGAGCTGCCCTATGAGGCCCCAGTGCAAAGAACTGACAGTGTCGCCATCCACAGACAGAAAACACCTGTCTGTGGTCTTTTCTGTGACACCCGCCCTCGCCATCAACCAAACTGAATCCTGCCAATACCCTGTGAATGATCTCAGAGACAGACCCCGCCCCAATCAAGCCTCAGATGAGACCACAGCCCCAGCCTCCTGGGAGAGGCTTGAGCAGAGGCTCCCAGCTGAGCCGAGCCCGGATCCTGGTACAGAAGCTGTGAGATGGTCAATGTCTGTTCTTGTCAGCACTAGATTAGGGTAATGCTGTCACACAGCAATTGACAACAGTTCCTCCTTCGAGGCCGGGGTCTGGCCCTGCCTCCTCCTCCCTCCCTCCTCTCCTCCCCAGCTCTCTCCAGCCACACTGGCTCAGTGCTCACCTCCCCTCTAGCCAAGTTCTCTGCTGCCCCTGAGTCTCCGCACCTTTGAGCTTCCCCTCCCCGGCACACTGCTCGCAGACGTGCGGGGCTGGGTCCTCTTGTCCTTCTGGTCACAGCACAAGTGTCCCCATGGGGGCCTTTTAGATCCACCTGGGGGCTCCCGGCCCCCACTCCAGCACCTGCTCCATTCCCCATAGCCCCTGCTCTTCTCTTTCACGTGGATTTGCTTTCATGTTTTTGTCCCTCCCCCTCCAGGCTGTGAGCTCCTGGAGGGCGGGGACCATGTGGGTGCTGTCAGCACCGCCCCCAGGTCAACACGGCCCTGCTCAGGGTGAGTGCTGGGGGCACAGGGGCTGAAAGAATAATGAGAGGGTCTCAGAGCCCCTCCCGCCTCTGAGCAGCTCACGCTGTGGACACGGATGCCCACGATAAAAGGTGCCTGTTGGGTCAGAGGCAGCTGGAGGCCACATTGACCCCTGGGAGTCCCTTCCCTGCTCCAGCTGCTCCGTGAGCACAGTGGGCACAGCCCGCCCCCTGGTGGTCAGCCTCAGCACTGCAGCCCCAGACTGCAAACCAGAAAACACAACACACACCTTTGTTTGGGTGTAGTCAAGGCAGCGACTCCCCCTGGCCCCAGAGGGGCAAAGGAGCAGGACCTATAGGCTCCAGGGGTGATGTGAGGAGCCTCCCTTGTCCCCTCCTTCCCTCCACTGCCCTGCTGCGTCCAGTTCACTCATGAGGCCTCAATGACTCCACCCCACTTCCAAATGAGGACCCCGAGGCTCCAACAAGGATGGCCTTGTCCCTGGTCCCTGGACTAGTGGCCCAGTGCTCTGCCACGTTCTGCATCGTCCAGGTCCCAAGACCCCCAAGCCCCCAGGCTGCCCTCTGCTCAGAAGGACCTCAAGGGAGTAGAAAGCGTTTTTGAAGGACTCAGAGCACAGCGGGTCATGGATGGGGAACTAAGGTCAACAGACTCTTCTACGAGCCTGTGGGACCCCAATCTGTGCACCCCAATTTACAGAGGAGTGAGTTGAGGTCTTCTCTCCTGTAGCCCCCTCCACACTAGGAGCTCACATCCTAGTTCCAGGTACCCAGAGTGGGGGACACAGGACCCCAGACCTTGTCCTCTGCAGGCTGCTGTGGGGACGGCCCAGCTCAGGCAGCCCCCTGGGCACCTTGGGGGACCCCCTGCCCATCCGCCTGGCATCTCTCCCCCTCCCCATGTTGTGGGTCTGGGGTGCGGTGGTTAGGGGACTGGATGCTCCTGCCCCAGGGCAGAACTGCCTCCAACCTCTCCCCCGCCCCCCCCCCCGCCCCCGCCATCACCTCCCCAGACTGCATTCCCGTTCTGACCCCTTCAGAGTGTGTGTGGGTGTGTCTGCGTGGGGTGCCCAGAGGAAAGGGCCCCATGTGGGAGGGGGTGGGCAGGGCTCCCCCAGGATCTTAAGGGCTCTCATTCTCAAAGCAAACCCCATGGGAGGGTCGAGGCTGGCCTAGGAGGCTGGAACCCTCTCTTCTCCTCTGGACTCTGCCCACCTCGTGGGCCCTGGGCCAGTTCCAGCCTCTCCTGGCCTCAGTTTCCCAAATGTCCGAGGGGCTGGTCTTCGAACTGCATCAGCCTGGATTTGCGCGGACACGGCCAGGGCTCTCCCTGGTGTGGCAGGGACACACTCAGGGGCACGCAGGCCTCCCTCCCGTGGGGCAGCCAAGCCTTGTGCCCACGGCTGGGTGCGCATGCGCCCCGTGGACAGACCGTGCAAGTGACCCAGCCCCCCAGCACGCAGGCGCAACACCTACCGCTCCTGGCGTGGCTGCTGTCTCGTGTCCCAGTCCCCTGCCAACTGCTTTGTGACCGTCACGTCCCCTGAGTCCCGGGACCACCCCCACACAAGCCAAGCGGCCACAGGGTGCCAGGTTGGGTGGGTTGGACATCTGGGGACACGAAGATCGCTGAATATCCCCCCACCTCACTGTCCTGATGCGCAGACTCCGTCCCAGGGTCAGCTCCGTGCATGGCTGGGTCAGGGGACCTGAAGGCAGCAGTGGACACCAACTCTGCGCACGGAGAAGGTCAGGCCACCCCTTCCTCCTCCTCCTCTACACCCCCTCCTCAGACTCGAGGTCCAGCCTGTCCCTAGCTGCAGCCCTGGCTGGTGTAAGAGGGGCTGGCAGGAGCCCAGGGAAGTGGGGCCCCACCACCAGGATGGGCGGGTGTTGGGGGTAGTTACTGTTATTAGGGAGCCCCCTGGGTACTCAGTGATTTCACCCCATTTTATAGATGAGCAGTGGCCCCAGCACTCAAGGTCACTCTGCTCTAAGTGACCATCCAGCCGTGAACGGGGGACTGGGAACATTGCTCTTCCCCATCACTGAGCCCGTGCTGACCATCAGAGGCCTGTCCTGTGTTGGGGCTCCCCCAGCCAGGTGACCTCCTGAGTCCAAGCCCTTTGGGCACCTTCATCTCCTGCTTTAATCCCAACACACTGTCCCGAGGGCGGAGTCACTGACCCCATTTTCAGTGCAGGAAACCAAGGCTCCGGGAAGTCCCCACATGAGCTTCCCTGTCCCAGGGCTGTGACGTGGCCCAGCTGGGGTCTGAACCCAAGTCAATCTAACCCCAAAGGCCATGCTTGCACAGGATCCCGAGGAGGTGGTCTCTGAGCCCAGCCTTGGAGGTGAGTCCATCGTGGATGGGGGGTTACAGGGCAGGACACTGCAGGTAGGGGGCTCTGAGGGGGGCAAGGGCTTGGCAGGGTCCCCGGGGGAGGAAGGCTCCAGGGAGGCTGGAGTGGGGTGAGGGGGGTACAAGGGGAGGGCATGTGGCCCAGATCACACAGGGCTCTGAATGTCGGGCAAAGAGTTGGGGGTCACTGCAGGTTGGGGGAACATGGATGGGCAGTCTTATCAGAGCCTCAGCCAGGCAAATCCTAGACTTAGAGGGAGCTTGGTGGCATGTTGTCTACCCCCACTCAAGCTTGGATCCCCAAGAACCAACCAGGATGTGGAGGCTGCCTCAGTTTCCTCCTATGGACAGTGAGGGTGATGGTGGTCGTCTGCCTCCTACCAGGGCTGGGCATCCTGCCTGGAGGGCCCAGAGATGGCTTCTTGTCAAAGTAACCATTCAGGTGAGGTCTGAATCCAGAGAGGTCTGAGTGAGGGGACCAAGGGGACACCCCACCTGCCTGGCTCACCAGGACGCCCTTGTCCACACTGCTGTTCTTCATGTCCAGGTTCACACAGGTGATGCAGCATCGCTCACCTGCTGGATGGGGAGCAGCAGTGAGGAGCTGTGGTTGCAGACCCTGAGACACAGCACTTGTGTGTGCCCGAGGCTGCCATGGGCGTGGCGGAGGCTGAAGAGGAGAAGGTGCTGCTGGAGGCTGAGCTGATGCCAGAGATCATGGCGGACCACGGGGAGGTCAGTTTCCATAACTGTGGGGGACTGCATGATCAGCAGAAGCCAAGACCCTGCAGGCCGCCCCAGGCCAGTGTCCATCTCCTGGGCTTCTTGGTCCCTCTGCGGGGGTGGAGTGGGGAATGCTGGCCGTGGGAAGGGAGGGGTGGGGAAGGGCTGTCAGGGAGAAGGGGTGGGGCAGTCACCTTCTTTTGCTGGCCATCACGGGACTCGGAGTCAAAGCTCTTGTTGATCTCCTCCGCTTTGGAGCTGGAGGAGCTGGCCCAGTGCACACTGAGCACGTGGGCACTGTCCCTGCTGCTGAGGTTGGGGCCCCACCAGAGCTGTCCCAGGACTTGGGCTGGGAGCTGTCCCTGGTCCTGGACTCTGTGTTGGAGGTCTGGCAGCTGGATGGAAGGCCAGCTTTGCAGTGGTCATGCCCACTGTTGAGTGGGTGCTGTGGGGTGCCCACGGGCACAGATAGCAGTGACCTGCACCTGGGAAGGTGTGAGGGAGGTACACAGAGGGCAGTGCCTAGGTGGCAGGCAGGGCTTTGTGCCCATGAGCAGCACTCCTTGGCGAAAGTCAGCTACTCCTTTGGATCCCAGATCAGAAGGCACCTGAGGCTGTGAGTGGTCCACTGGAGGCCAGATCAGCCTGGTGACCAGCAGGCATCATGATGGGCAGCAGGAGAGGTTCAGGGTGAAACTGATCCTGGGGTGGCCTGGGCTGGCAGGTTGGGTGAAAGGTGCCCGCCTGGCCTTTGTCACTCTGGTCTGTAAGTACCTAGCTCCCTGGCTAGCCAGACCCTGGGGAGGGCAGCCCTGTGGCTAAACCGCACTGGGGACCAATGAGAAGGTGCCCTTGGCAGTATCGAGTCCATTCTTTTCATGTGAGGGAGGGTTGAGCTGGCTCCGTGTCTGACCTCACCCCTTTGGTGAAGGTGGGCTTCTCCAGGACAGAGTCTTAGTGGGTGGTAGCTCATGGCATTGAGCACATTGGCATCGTCAGGGGTCTTCAGCTCTGGTGGGGAGGGGCATAGGGAAGGTCAACTGTGCTCAGGAGGGGCCACACCAGGGAGAGGCCAACGCACAGAGACAGGACACAGATTAGTGGTTGTCAGTGCTGGGGGAGTGGGGGTTGGGGCTGACTGCTTAATGGGTTTCTGTTGGGGGGTTTCTGTTGGGGTGATGAAAATGACCTGGAACTAGATATTGGTGATGGTGCCCAGCACAGAAGATGTAGTTAATGTCCCTGAATTGTACAACTTAAAGTGATGGAAAGATTAACTTTTATTTAACCTAAGTTTTAACACATTAAATATAAAAATCATAAGACGTATCAAAGAAAAACAACATACTGCCCTCACAGGCAAGGCGGAGGACAGCCCTGGGCTGGAGCTGGCGCTGAGGGTGGTGCAGGAGCTGGCCTAACCCTGGAGCCACTGCAGGGGCTGCTGCTGGAGATCCCGCCAGCTCTGGCTGCGGAACTGGCCCAGGAGCTGGACCTGATCTGGGGCTGGAGCTGGGTCTGTCTCAGGCGATAGCACTAGACTTTGTTCTAGAACTGGCTCCAGTTCTGAGGCTGACTCTAAGTCTGCATTGTTACCAGATTTGGTGCAGGAGCCAGCGATGGAAATGGCTCTTGCTCTGGAGCTGGTCCACGAGGTTGAGCTGAAGAGGGCTCTAGTCTGTAGGTGGCCACAGCAGAGCTCTAGAGCTGGTGCCAGAGCTGGCTCTAGTCACAGTCGGTGCAAGAGCTGGTGCTTTAGGTGGCTCTGGCTTTGCAGTTGAGGGAATGCTTGGCCTGCTGCTGGGGCCAGAGCCTGCTCTAGTCCACAGGTGTAAACAGTCCTGTGACGTTGTTAGCTCTCCCTCTGGAGCTGGTGCGAAGCTGACTGCAGCTCCAGAGCTGCTGCTGGAACTGAGGGTGGTGTTGGCTCCTGCTCTAGAGCTGCTGCTGAAGGTGGCAGCACACCTAACGGTGGAAATGCCTCCAGCTCTAGAGCTGCCTTTAGTTCTGCAACTGGATCTTGCCCTTCAGATTGTACTAGGCCTGGTGCTGGAGCCAGCTCTAGATCTCGAGACGGCACTGAAGCAGCACGAGGCGCAAGATCACAGACCCGACCGCCTTTCCGTGTGCCTTGCTAAAGAAAGAAAAGTCCCATGGTCTTCCAGTCATGCTAGAGCTGGTTCCAGAAATGGCTGTAGTGCCAGGGCTCCTCTAACTCTGGCAGTGGTGCCAGAATTGGTGCAAGAACTGGCGATGAGATGGCCTTAGCTCTGGAGTTAACGGCAGAGCTGGCCCCGACTCTGCAGCTGGTTCAGGTGCTGGAGCTGAAGGTGGTCCTATCTGTAGTTGGCACCAGCTCTAGCTCTGTAGCTGGTGCCAGAGCGGGCATCAGTCCACAGTTGGTGCAAGTTCTAGTGCTTTCGGTGGCTCTAGCTCTGGAGCTAATGCCAGAGCTAGCTCTAGCTCCACAGCTTGTGCAAGCACTTGTGCTAGAAATGGACTAGCTTTGTAGCCGCCACTTACTGGCTGGGTGAGCTGCTGTCCCACCCGCTAGGCTGTGAGCTCTGAGGCCAGGGATGGTGTCTGGGGTTCACCATAGTATTCCAGGTGCCTAGACAGAACAGGGAGCAGCACAAGGGTGCTGAATGCGTGAATGAATGAATGAATGAATGAATGCATGAAGAGTCTGTGTGTCAGATCTCTCATCTGTAACAACAGCACCCACATCACAGGGCTGTTGAGAGGACAACGTTGATTCATTAACATGCTAAGTACCTACTACACGCCAGGGACTGATCTGGAAGTTGGGACATGGCAGTGCGCCAGCACAGCCCCTGCTCGCGGGGAGCCAACTGGAGCAGGTGTCAGATGAGAAATGTGGGTCACAGGCCTGTGTCCAGCTCAGTCGGGAGCAGCTGCTGGGATCAGCAGGTCATGCAGACATCCTCGTCCAGCAGCTCAGGACCAAATCCGGTGAGGCCTGCAGTGAAGGGGAGGTGGGATCCTTGGTCTGAGCGCCCATCTGCCCATTATCCCCATGTAGCCATTCCCTTCACTGTCCTCAGTTTTGCCATCCATAAAATGGGCGTGTGAGGAAATCTGTTTCTAGGTTCCTCCATGAGGTTGGTCTTGATCCTCTGAGACATACAAGGAAGAACTCTCATGGTCTGTCTTCCACTGGTAACCCCAGAGGGCCGGGGTTTGAGTTTACCAGGCGAACTAGACAATGTTTGTCCAGGGTACCAGCTAGCGTCTCCCTTCTGGTCAGTGGCCAAGCTGGGCCAGAAGTCCTTGGCTCTGACCCCAGTGGCCACAAAGACCAGGGCATTGATGACACACAGGTCAAGCCACTTCTCAAGGTGCTTGAAAAAGCCAGCCCGAAGTCTGAGGGACTGTCCAGTGAGGGTCAGCCCTGCCAGGAATCAGGACCAGGGAGAGATCTTTCCAGATCGCCACATGAGGAGCGTCCTCCCTTCACTCTTCTTCCTATTTTCTCCCACCTGCATTGCATTTCATCATGTGGACGTCCACCACTCGTTTATCCACTCCCCTCCTGAGGGAACTGGGATGTGTCCGATCTTTTGCTCTTATGAAGAAGGTGCAGTGAATAATATATACACATGTCAAGTGTAGAGGTGTTTCTACGGGAAATTCCCTGAACGGGGACTGCTGAGTCAGAGGGTAAATACATTTGTGGTTTTGATAGACATGGCCAAATGCCTCCACTGGAAGGCAACTGGTATTCCAATCAACAATGAATAAAATTCCTATTTTTACACAGCCTCAGAGCATATTTTTAAACTTACGGATGATAATTTTGTCACATTATGGTGAAGACTGGGCATGTTTTCATGTGTTTATGACTATTTCTATTTCTTTTTGTGTAGTATCTGATAATATCCTTTCTGCATTCTTTTCTGTGTGGCTGCTCTTTTTCTTCTTAATTTCTACGAGCTCTTTATATAAGGGGATGTGAGTGGCTGTGCCTGTGACCTGAGGTGCAGATACTTGTTCCAGCTGGTCATTTCCTCTTTTAATGTGTGTGCTTTCCCCTGCTGTATTGTTAAGATGTCAGTTCTACCCAAATTATCTGCTGATCGAACACAAGCCCTATAACTACCTCAGCAGACACCTCGCTGTGGAAGCTGATGGGCCGGTTTGGAAACGTACACAAGAGCACAAAGGCGAGAACAGACAGGACAACCCTGAAGGAGAGCCCAGCGGAGGACTGACACTGCAGATATTCAGACTGTCTGTGAATCTGCAGTAACCAGGGCAGGGAGGCAGTGGCACCAGGACAGACACAGAGCAGTAGAAGAGGATGGCGGTCAGCCCACACTCACACGTGTAGACGTTCCTGGCTCTCACAAGGATGACGAGGGAAGCAGACACAGAAGAGCACACTGTGTTCTTCCACGTAAACACAGTCCAGCACAGACTCACACACACAGGCGGCTTCTTCATAACTAAGCGGCACCACCGAGCAGTGGAAGGGGGTGCTTCTCAGTAAACGGCCCGGACTCCACCTGTTTTCCATTTGGGAGAAAATTCATCCCGACTCTTACACCATAAACAAAAATCCATTCTGGGTGGGTTTTAGATCTAAATTTGAAAGTTTAAAATAACAACATTTCGAGTAGACAGCATAGAATATTTTCATGACCTTGGAGAAGGCAAAGGTGTCTTAGAACACAGAGTGCACTAACAATAAAATTGATAAATTGGGTTTTTTAAAATTAGAAACTTCTGTTCACCAAATGACACCATTTAGAGAGTAAAAAGGCAGGCACAGAGAGAGGATAAACACTTGTCATATATTTAGCTGACAAAAGACTCGTCTCTCAGGTATGTAACTAACTCCCTTTAATTATTTAGAAAAAGAGGGATAATCCATCATACACAATGGGCAAAGATTTGACTAGGCATTTCACAAACAAAGATAACCAGTGGGATTAACATATGAATAGATGCTCCACATCATTACTCGTTAGGAAAAGCACAGTTAAAACCACATGAGGAGTTGCTCAGTTTTCCTGAGTATCTCCCATGTATACATGTTATAAAGCTTTGTTTGATTTTCTCCTGTTGTTCTGTCTCATGTCAATTTAATTCATAGCTCAGCCGGAAGGACCCAGAGAGTAGAGGGTTTGTCTTCCCTCTCTACAGTTT
The DNA here is from genome assembly GCF_020826845.1 of Diceros bicornis minor. Taxonomy (NCBI): domain Eukaryota; kingdom Metazoa; phylum Chordata; class Mammalia; order Perissodactyla; family Rhinocerotidae; genus Diceros; species Diceros bicornis. The sequence continues at coordinate 43,246,069 of NC_080767.1, forward strand.
GGTGATTTGGAAGGGATAAAATGTCAATGGCTGGATGCTGCTTGCTCTTGGATTACTGCAGCCAAGAGATTCTGGATCCCTGACAAGAGCCGGCAGGAGGTAAGAGTTCTTACCACGTCAGTCTCCCGGATCTCTGCCTGCAGGGTCCAGTGGAAGTGAGAGTGGTGAGGTTTTTCCTTTTCTAATTTTAGATTAGCAGGAGAAAATACTGGTTAAGTTAGCTTCTTGGACTTAGTGGCTCTAGGAAATTTGGTTGAGTACTCACTGGTTATTGATCCTTTTCCTCCCAGAGACAGTATTTTTCTTTGTCTCTATCTTTTTTGTCATTTGTCATAAGAGACAGGCATCTCTATAAGCCTGTTGTCTGGGAATATGCGCATCAGGTGAAAGCTGTTGCTAAGGGCATCTTGGAAGCCAAAAAGGCCGCAAATTTGGTGGGCACAGGTCGAGCAGTCAAGAGCCACTAGGGCGTTCGCCACCTCAAGAAGTCTCCCGTAGAAGGATGAGTTGGGTCACGGAACGGGGTAGGTGACACAGGTCCCCCACCAACTTCAAGAAAATGTCCGTACAATGCCGAGGTATCTGTAAAGCACACATGACCCCCGACCCCATGACACCTCCCTCCTAGGTATTATTCTGGCTCCAAGAGACCCAAGGCTTAGCTAAAGCTGTTCATGTGCATATCTGATGAGGGTTTTTTTCTTTTGTCTTGTTCTATGTCTTGAGAGCTTGGCTTTGTGGACTTTCTGGTCTCTGCCATCCAGAGGGTACATGTACCGGCATGCATCCTGGTGGCCAGTCGAGTAGACTGGGGCTCTGGGACATACTCTTTGTCTGGCTGTACAAGCTCTCAGGGGAGTTTGTCATACGGGGTCCCAATTGCTTTCATAAGGGGCCTTTGTGGTCTTAACCTTCATTGCTTGTTGTGCAACAATGGCCTTTGCTTTCTTAGACTATTCTTGAGAGTGAATTTTTTGGATCTCTTTTGGGGATGCTGCTTGCATCTGTGGTTAAGCTTATTGGTATGAGTCACTGCTATGATCCTACTCATCAGTGTGGCCAGATGACGGACTGTTTAAATTGGAAAAATTTCTAAATTGGAGAAAAAAAATTGTGAGAGCTCTCATCATAATTGTTTTATTGGTACCTATTAAAAGGCCAAATTAAAAAAGGAAATAAAAAAAATAATGACTAGCCTTAAGACCCTGACTCAGGTTACAATTAAATTGAGAAAATGTAAAAGTGTTGATAAGATTATAAAGGTTGGAATGTTTGAGCTGACTTTATTTAAAAAGGTTATACCAACTTTGGCTGAGTATGTTTTAAAATGTCTGAGAATGCTTCCCCTATCCAATACTATAAGACCAAGACCTATTGATAAAGTCCTAATGAAAGCTATTGATAAATAAACAGCAAGCAATAGGCTATATTGGAGTATATGAGGAAGCCATTTGGTGTAAAACTAACTTGGCCTGACCTTGTTTTTCCAAAAGGGCCTGAGGTGGCCTTTGAACATGCATTGTATATCTGCTTTAAGCATTTACCATGCCCCAAAGACAAGAACAAATGCCCTTAAGGTAAGGATGCAACTTCCCCCACACTGGCATTTCCTTAAGGATAAGCATTTCTCCCTAGGCTAGGATTTGATTGCTGTGCTCATCCTGTGACCACCCAACTCGAGACAACAGACCTGCCACCAGCCGCCCCCATCGAGACAGCAGACCTGACATCTGCTGTATCCATCAATGGCTGTGCTGACAGAGCAATCTCGTGACTATTGTAAAAGGGACATTGTGATCATATGTGATACATGCTCTATGATAGTGTATAACAGCTCTGTACACCCCCACTGCTTTGGAGTGCTCCATTCCTTTGTGAAAGGACTATCCCAGCCTATATTGTCCTCAAAGTTGGCTCATAATAAACTCACCCTAATTTTGATTTATAGATTGGTTATGGATTATTAGCAATGACACTATGATTAGAGGTATAAGAGTTGATGCAATTCAGATGAAACTTTGTAGAAAAATTGATATATTTATGAGCTTTATGTGAAGTGGTTGTATCTCTTTTTGCCTGATTGTATTATAGATTGTATTGTGGGTATAAATACTGTCTCACTGGGAGAAGGGAACATTTCCCCTGCCTGATTGTTAAGACAGCATATAAATCTGCTCTTCAGACAGTGTTAATTAAACTTACAAAAGGGAAGTCAATAGGGTTGCCTGAGCCCACACTGTATATGATAGAAACTAGAGGCTAATATCAGGTGCTAATAAAATGATAAAAGCTTCTCCCCACCCCTCAAGGCAAATTGGGCTAGAGTTAAATGTACACTTAGAAAAAAAACAAGGGCCTTTGTTAAATGCTGTGTGCAGACTCTTAAGGTGTGATACATTGCCCTGAAAGTCTTAGAACATAAATCTTTTGGTTCACCTCTTAAGTTAAAAATTTCCCTGATATAAAGAAGCAATTGGAAGGGTGTAGCTGGAGGGATGAGTCAGCCTCTTTTGTCAGACTGTAACCCAGTTCTTCGGGGAACAGGAAGCAACTGTCTGTCTTGCAAATCTCTGCAAGGCTGGAGATATGGCTCTAGGTAGCAGTTCAAAGTTTACCTGTCTTTTGCCAATCCCAAAGCCTCCCCTGTTCTTCAAAATGCTCCTAGATATTGATTGAGACAAAAGATTGAGACATTAGAAACAGATGAGGCAAATATGCCCCAGAAACTCCATCGTGAAGAAAACTTGACCACTTTCTCTGTCTTTATGATGTAGATTTTCTGCTCCCATCTTCTCTAGTACCTGAGAGCCATTCTTTGAAATGTAAATGTTTCTCACAAACTAGTGAGTCTTGTATTACACCCGATTCATAACAAAAATTCAATGTCTCTGTCTGTGTCTACCTGTGTGTTCATGTGTGTCTACACATATGTTATATATGTGTGATATTTTACCTCTGGATGGCAGGGCCAAAATTAAGAGCTCTGTTTAATTGACTTAAAGTAAGAGCTTACATGTCTTTCAAGTTAACGTAATATGCAATAATCTTTGATAAATGAAAACTTATTTAAGATTGTTGGTTTGATTAAAATGGACATGTCCTCAGAGTTATCAGCACTGGATATGATGCAGACGTGCAGCCTTTATTCTACATTTATTGGTCAAATAAGCTGATGTTATCTCCATTACAAAACTGGTTAACAAAAATAACAATTTAAAATAATAGATAATTTTGTCTACTGTCTCACGAGGTTTTCTTGGGTAATCCATGCAAATAGAGATGAAAATAGAGTGGAGGTGGCTGTACTATATCAGACAAAGCAGACATTAAGTCAAAAACTGTAACAGGAGACAAAAAAGATCATGATATAATGATAAGGGAGACAATTCATCAAGAGGATGTAACAACTGTAAATATATACACTCCTAACATCAAAGCACCTAAATATATAAAGCAAATATTAACAGATCTGAATGGAAAAACAGACATCAACACAACAATGGCAGGAGGCTTCAACACCCCACATTCACCAATGGATAGATCACACAGAAAATCAGTGAGGAAACATTCGACTTGAACTACACTTCAGACCAAATTGGCCCAACAGACACACAGAGTACATTCCATCCAACAGCAGCAGAATACACGTTCTTCGCAAGTACACATGGCACATTCTCCAAGATAGATCATAAGTAACAAAACAAGTCTTAACAAATTTAAGAAGACTGAAATCATATCAAACATCTTTGATATGACCAAAATGGGATTAAACTAGAAATGAATAACAGGAGGAAAATAGGAAAATTCTCAAATATGTGAAAAAAAGTAATACATTTCTGAATAACCAATGGGTCAAAGAGGAATTCAAAAGGTAAGTATAGAATATCTTGACAAAAACAAAAATGGAAACACAACATACTAAAACTTACAAGATGCAGCAAAAGCAGTTTTAACAGGGAAATTGATAGTGATAAACACCTACATCAGGAAAAAAGAAAGATCTCAAATAAATAGCCCCACTTCACTTGTCAAGGAATTAGAAAATGAACAAAGCCCAAAGTTGGCAGAAAAGGAAATAAGAAAGATCAGAGCAAATAAATGAAATAGAGACTAGAAAAACAATCAAAAAAGATCAACGAAGCTAATAGTTGGTTTATTAAAAAGATATACAAAGTAGATAAGCCTTTAACTAGACTAAGAAAAAAAGGGAGAATGCTCAAATAAACTCATAAATGAAACGGGATATTACAACTGACACCACAGAAATACAAAGGATAGTAAGAGATAACTATGAATAATTATACACAAACAATTTGGATATTCCTAGAAACACACAACCCATGAAGATTGAATCACAAAGACACAGACCATCTGAACAGACCAATAACAAGTAAGGAGATTGAATCAGTAATCAAAAATCTCCCAAAGGGGGGTGGCCCTGTGGCCTAGCGGTTAAGTTCTGTGCACTCCGCTTCAGCAGCCTAGGGTCGGTTCCCAAGCACTGACCTACACCACTCATTGGTAGCCATGCTGTGGCAGCAACTCACATACAAAATAGAGGAAGACTGGCACAGATGTTAGCTCAGGGCGAATCTTCCTCAGCAAAAAAAAAAAAAAAATCTCCCAACAAAGAAAAGCCAAGGACCAGATAACTTCACTGCTAAATTCTACTAAACATTTAGAAGAATGAATACCAATCTGTCTTAAACTCTTCCAAAAAATTGAAGAGGAGGGAACACTTCCAAACTCATCTTACAGGGCCAGCATTATCCAGATACCAAAGTCAGACAAGAACACTACAAGAAAAGAAAATTACAGGCCAATATCCCTGATGAATACAGATGCAAAAATCCTCAACAAAATACTCACAAACTGAATTCAACAGCACATTAAAGGATCATACACCACGATCAAGCGGAATTTATCCCTGGGACATAAGGATGGTTCAACATACATATATCAATCAATGCGACACACTACATTAATAGACTGAAAGATAAAAATTGCAAGATCATCTCAATAGATGCAGAAAAAGCACCTGACAAAATTCAACATAGTTTCATGATAAAAAACTCTCAACAAATTGAGTATAGAAAGAACGTACCTCAACATAATAAAGGGCACATATGACAAGCCCACACTTAACATCATACTCAACGGTGAAAATCTGAAACCTTTTCCTCTAAGATCAGGAACGAGACAAGGACGCTCACTCCCACCACTTTTATTCAACACAGTACTGGAAGTTCCAGCCAGAACCATTAGGCAAAAAGGGAAATAAAATATATCCAAGTTGGTAAGGAACAAGTACAACTGTCTCTATTTGCAGAAAACATGATCTTATATTAGAAAATCCTAAAGACTCCACCAAAAAACTGTTAGAACGAGTAAAAGAATTCAGTCAAGTTGCAGGATACCTAATCAACATAGAAGAATCAGTTGCACTTGTATACAGTAACAACAAATTACTCAAAAAAGAAACTAAGAAAACAATCCTATTTACAATAGCACCAAAAAGAATAAAATATTTAGGAATAAATTTACCAAGGAGGTGAAAGATCTGTACACTAAAAACTATAAACATTGATGAAAGAAATTGAAGAAGATATAAATAAATGGAAAGATATCGCATGTTCATAGATTGGAGGAATTAATATTGTTAAAATATCTATACTACCCAAAGCAATGTACAGATTCAACACAATCCCTGTCAAATTCCAATAGCATTTTTCACAGAAATAGAAAAACTAATCTTAATTTGTATGGAACCACAAAAGACCCCAAATAGCTAAAGCAGTCTTGAGAAAGAACAACAAAGCTGGAGGCATCACACTTCCTGATTTCAAACTATATCACAAAGCTATAGTAATCAAAACAGTGTGGGGCTGCCATAAAAATCGACACATAGATCAATGGAGCAGAATAGGGAGCCCAGAAATAAACCCTCCCATATACGGTCAACTCACCATCATCAAACGTACCAGGGAAATGACAGTCTCTTCAATAAATAGTATTAGGAAAACTGGATACCCACATGCCAAAGAACGAAATTGGACCCTTATCATACACAAAAATCAACTCAAAATGGATTACAAACTTGTTTAAACGTTAAGACCCTAAACCATGAACCTCCTAGAAGAAAACATAAGGGGAAGTTCCTTGAGATAGATCTGGACAATGGTTTTTTTGGAAGTGACACCAAACAAAAGCAAAAATAAGCAAATGAGACCACATCAAACTAAAAAGTTTCTGCACAGCAAAGGAACCAATGAAAAATAAAACACAACCAACAGAAGGGGGAAATATTTACAAACTATATATCCAGTAACGGGTTAATATCCAAAATGTATAAGGAACTCGTACAACTCAATAGCAAAAAAACAAATAAATTGATGAAGAAATGGATGAAATGACCTGAATAGATATTTTTCCAAAGAAGACACACAGATGCAACAGGTACACAAAAAGCTGCTCGACATCACGAGTCATCAGGGAAACGCAAATCAAACCACAGTGAGACATCTCCTCACACCTGTTAGGAGGTCTGTTATCAAAAGGACACGAGGTGACAAGTGTTGGTGAGGACGTGGAGAAAGGGAACACCTATGCACCGCTAGTGAAACTGAGCACCAAGAGGTTAAAAAACCTTCCCTGGGCTGGAAGAACAAAAACTTGGAGAGAAGCCTTGCTAACCGCAGCTGTGCATATTCAGCCTATCAGCTGTTGTGTAAAACTAACCAGGTCTTTCTGTCCCTCCTTAGTATACGAGTGAGCTGCCTTTCCCAGGAAATCAAGGTCCAGACGTCAAGATTCAGCCTCACAAGGCCAAAGGCAGGCTGAAGATGAAAACTAACCAGAAAAGTCCAGTCAAGGGAAAGAAATTCAGTCTTCTAGGCCAAATGCAGGCTGGTGGGAAGGTGCCAGCCAGCATGGCCACATGCTCCCCGTCCCCCACCTAAAACCCCAGCACACACTCCCCTTCCCTACCTAAACCCCAGCACACGCTCCCCCTCCCACCTAAAACCCCAGCACACGCTCCACCTCCCCTAAAACCCCAGCACACGCTCCCCCTCCCCTACCTAAGACGCCAGCACACGCTCCCCCTCCCCTACCTAAAACCCCAGCACACACTCCCCTCCTCTACCTAAACCCCAGCACATGCTCCCCCTCCCACCTAAAACCCTAGCACACGCTCCCCCCCACCTAAAACCCCAGCACACGGTCCCCCTCCCCTACCTAAAACCCCAGCACATGCTCCCCCTCCCCTACCTAAACCCCCAGCACAGGCCCCCTCCCACCTAAAACCCCAGCACATGCTCCCCCCCACCTAAAACCCCAGCACATGCTCCCCCTCCCCCACCTAAAACCCCAGCACACACTCCCCCTCCCCTACCTAAAACCCCAGCACAGGGCCCCCTCCCCTACCTAAAACCCCAGATAAAAACCCCTACCTTTTTCCCTTCGAAGAGGTGGATCTGAATCCTAACTCCCATCTCCTCGTCTGGCTGCTTTTCGATAATAGTAAACCTCTTTCCTTGCCACAAGCCAGGCGTTTCAATTTTTTTCTTTATTGGCCCTACTATGCAGCAGGTAAACAAAGACCTGAAGTTTTTTTTTTTTAGTGAGGAAGATAAGCCCTGGGCTAACACCCATTGCCAATCTTCCTCTTTTTGGCAAGGAATATTGGCTCTGGGCTAACATCTGTGCCCATCTTCCTCTATTTTGTATATGGGATGCCGCTACAGTATGGCTTGGACAAGCGGTGCGTAGGTCCATGCCAGGATCTGAACCCACAGACCCCGGGCCACTGAACCCTGAGCTGCCGAAGCAGAGCACAGGAAGTTAACCACTACACCACTGGGCCGGCTCCCTAAAGACCTGAACTCAATCTTCGAGTTTGCATCAGGTCAGTCATGGGCCAGCCTGTACTGGAACCCCGCAGGTATGGAGACCAACGGCAGAGTCCCTGGCCCTCCAAGGGGAGGGTCCAGAGCAGGTAAAACACGGTCCCTGTAGCCTGAGGCTGACTGAGACAGTGTCAGTCAGACCCCAGGCATGAGCGACGCTGGGGACACGGATGTGTTCATTACCTTGATTGGGGCGACTGCTCCACAGGCATCTACACGGGTCAAAACTTATCGAACTGTACACTTTGTGTTGTTTATTCTACAAAAAACTGTTAAACTATTTTGAGAGGAAAAAAGGGAACAACAGCAGCAAAAGGAAGGAGGACCACAGAGGAGGGTCAGGGAGGGACCAGAGACCACCCGCAGCAGGTGAAGAGACCCGTCTCTGCCGTCAGACCTGGATTCCAAACTCCACTCTGCCCCTTCCTACCTGTGTGACCAGGGCAGCGGCCTAGGTCTGGCGAAACCAGTTCCCTGGAGAAAATGGGAAGAACACTCACCTCCCACAGTTCCCTAAAGGATCAGAGGCACCCAGCAGAGTGCTGGCTCACAGCAAACACTTAACAATCGAGAGTGTCGTTGGAGGGCAGGGCCGTGACTGCCACCACACTCACGCGGTTTGTTCCTGATAATTTTCCACTCTTCCTGCCCTCCCCTCCAGGGCAGCCAGCCCGCCTGGCCCTCCTCCTCCAAACCTAGGTAAGGCCCCCCTGCTCTATTTAATGCCCGCCTGCACCAACCAAACGTGTAGACACAACAGGGCTCTAAATGAAGGGGTATTTGCCCCCTGCGGCCACTTCAGCCCTGGCTCCCATCCCCTTTCCCAGCCCTGTTCACAGCCCTGCAGCCCACCCCGTGCCAGCGCGACCCTGCGTCCTGCCCTCCCTCCTCGGCGCCAGAGCACTTGCGAACCGTCCCCCTCGCTTTCCGGAGGCACCTCCGCCCGGCCAGCCTGGAGCTCTTCCAGGCCCAGCAGGTGCCCAGGTGACCGTGACAAACGGGCAGGGCTGGGCTGGCGCGATGAGCCGCCCCGGGACCTTCTAGGGGGGCGGGGAGGGGCTGCCCACGACCCCACTGCCGGTCCCCAGGCGGTCAGCTCCGGGAGGCCCAGCACAGGGAACGGCGCGGGTATGGAAAGCGGGCCGCGGGAGAGTCCCGGCGTCCGCACGGCCACCCGACCTTCCCCGGACCAGACCCGAGGACCCTGCCAGCGGGTCCCGAGCACGACGGTCTCAGGAGGCCCCAGCCCTCGGGCGCGGTGCGCGGTTTCCCCACCAGGGCCCTTCCTCCTGGGGGACCTCGGGGACGGCCACTCACCAGCCTGTGTCCGCCAGCAGTTCAGCCGCGTCCCCGCGTCCGACGGCAGCCGCCTCGCGGCCCCTCCGCGGCTGCCACGGCCTCCCGGGGGTGGGGTGAGGCGGGTCCCCTAGCCCCCGAGGCGCCCACGCGCCGCCCGCGGCCGGAAGGCTTCGAGGCCGGACCCGTCGAGGGGACAGCCGGGCGCAGGCGCCGACGCGGGAGGCCGGGGAGGAAATCCCGGGGTCCCTGGGACCTAAGCCAGGCGGGGCGCGGGGGCTCCTCAACAGGCACCAGTGAGGCCGTGCGCCCCTCGCAGCCCGCCCCGCCCCACGCGCTCGCCGGGGCAGAGCCGCTTGTCCCTGCGCCCGCAGGCCCCGGCCACCTGGTGCGCGCCCCTGGAGTCCCACCCCGGCAGAGTCGCCCCACCGAGCTCCCCTCCTGGCGGAGCGCCGGCAATCCTGCCCAAGGTGGAGCTCCTGCATCCTGTAACAGGATGAAGAACAGTTCCATCACCCCAGAAAGTTTCCTCCTGTCTCTTCTCCGGACAACTACTGCCGCCCCCTCAGAAGCAGCCACTTTCTGATCTCCATCACCGTCACCGTGGAGGGGCTCTGCCTGTGCTTGGACGGGCACCCATGGAATCCGACAGTCTGCGCCCTTTGTGTCTGGTCTCTTTGGCTCAGTGTTTGAGAGACTCATCCGTGTGCTCCATACATCGTAATTCATTCCTTCTCATTGCTGAGAAGGGTTCCGTTGTATGCTTCTCTGTTCCTGTGTTGGTGATGTCGGGGATCAGAATTGGCCACCCCAAAATGTGTTTCTTTGCCTTGATTATTTTTAAGAACAAAAGGCTCTGAAAGAGACTTTGACCTTCCCCCTAACTGTCTAAAAGAATTTAAGATAAAAGGCCTGTCCCCAGGACAGGCCATCACCACAGGTAACTCTGGGTATGGTAGACTGGTGAGAGTCTCACCTGTGGGGGGGGGACGCCTTGCCCAGGACCTCTGACGATCGGACTCCCGCCTAGCCGTTTCAATTAAAGGGACTCTCTCTGGTGCAGGGACGTGGATGTTGTGAGTAACCGATCTGATGTTTTCTCTTTTTGGTCAACCTGATGTTTCTCTTTCCAGTTGACTTGTGTCATTTCCCTTCAGTCGATCTGGTGTTTCCCTTTCCGATCTATCTGATGTTTTCCCCTCTTATTATTTGACCTGTTCAAATCTGCTTCTATCTCAGTCTATCTGGTGTTTCCCTTTCCGATCGATTTGTGTCCTTTCCCTCTTGTTATTTGACCTATTCGGATCTGTTTGCAGACTATTGCCTTTACTCTCCTCTATACAATAAAATATACATTCAGTCCATTCATCTGGGTTGAAAAGTTTCTTTTTACGTCTCCAAACGAATCCATCGAACCTCTCAAAACACTGACGCAGTCATTCCCAGAGAAACGGAAGCATGTCCACGAGAAGACATGTACACACATGTTCACAGCAGCTTTGTCATAGCCCAAAACTGGAAACAACACAAATATGCCTCAACAGATGAATGCATAAACAATTGAGGTGTGTCCATACAGTAGCAAAAAGAATAAACTAGGGATACACTCAACAGCATGGAGGAATCTCAAAAAAATTATGCTGAGTGAGAGAGGCCAGATGAAAAGGAGTAATTACTGTAAGTTTCCTTTTGTATGAAACTCTAGAAAATGCAAACTAGTCTGTGGTGACCAAAAACAGATCAACGGTGGCCTTGTACGGCAGGGGTGGGGGAGGGTGGGATGGACTGCAGAAGGGCAGGAGGAAACCTTTGGAGGTGGTGGATATGTTCATCTTGATTGTGGCGATGGGTTCACGGCTGTACACAATGTTAAAATATATCCAACAATATACATTAACTATGTGTAGTTTATTGTATGTCAATTATTCCTGAAGCCGCTTAGGAAAAAAAAAGCCACAGTGAGATACGTCTTCTCACCATCAGAGGGTGATAATAGCAAGAGCGTGACTAGACGCTCTCCAGGGGAGACTGGGGAGTGGGCGCTCAGACCTTGGTGTGGAGCATGCGTTCTCGGGGCAGAGGCAGGAGTAGGGAGGGGGAGGAGCGATATTGTCCCTAAGAAGGTGAGAACTGGGGGTGCGAAAAAATCTTAGATATTAACGATGTGTGGCCTTCCAAAGCTTAACCTTACCCAACAAAATCTTATTCCTTAGTATTTAAATTTCTCTTTAGGGACAATTTAAGTTCAGTCTAATTTTTCTCCTTACAGTGCCATAATTGGCGGGGGAGGGAGGGGAGGCTGAGAAACACTGCCGTAGGGAGTAGAAAAGGATAGAACCCCCTACGAAGGGGATCTGGCGGTATCTACCCAGAGCCAGACTCTCTTAGCATCTAACCCAGCGAACCAACTTCTGGGGTCTACACTGCAGACACTTGCCCATGTGAAATGACAGATGGAGGAGGCTGTCACAAAGGCTCTGTTTGTAAGAGAAAAGACTAGAAACAACCCTGGTTTTCACCGAGAGGGGGCTGATTCACTCGAGGGTGGTGTCCAGCACGGGGTGGTGTGCTGCTGTGAAAGAAAGACGGGGGCGGCTCTTAGGACACATGCGTCACATTTAAAGCAAAGTCCGGAACAGTGCAAATAATATTCTACCTTTTGTATGAGAAAGGAGGTGAGAGGATATTTAATCATATTTGCTTATATTTACATAATAAACCTAAAAGTCTGTACAAGAAATGAATAAAAATGGTTATCTCTGGGAGCCAGGACTGGGAGAGAGGCCGGCAGGGACTGAGTGGAAGTGACGCTTCTCAGTGTACAACTTGAAGCATCATTTTAATTTTTGAACCACATAAGTGTACTACCTATTCAAAATAATAAAATTAGATAAAAATATAAATAAACCAGAATAAAATATAGACAAATATTTTTAAATCTTGAACAGGGGAAAGCTTTTCTAAGTTTGAGAAAAGATTTTGTTTTTAAAGATTTTTTTTATAACCTTTTTTTTGTGTGTGTGAGGAAGATCAGCCCTGAGCTAACATCCATGCTAATCCCCTGCTTTTTGCTGAGGAAGACCGGCTCTGAGCTAACATCTATTGCCAATCCTCCTCCTTTTTTTCCCCAAAGCCCCAGTAGATAGTTGTGTGTCATAGTTGCACATCCTTCTAGTTGCTGTATGTGGGATGCGGCCTCAGCATGGCCGGACAAGTGGTGCGTCGGTGCGCGCCCAGGATCCAAACCCGGGCCGCCAGTAGCGGAGCGCGCGCACTTAACCACTAAGCCACGGGGCCGGCCCTAAAGATTTTTTAAGCCCAAAATGAAGACAAATAAATATGACCCAATGAAGATGTAAATTTTATTCATGGTTAAGAAAAAACAACCACAAACAAAATGAGCAGAAACAAATTGGAAAAAAACGGTTGCAACTTAACATCACAGAAAGCCGTAATTCCCTTAATAATGGCTCCTACAATATAATAAATAAGAGCAGCAGTTGCATTTTTTAAAAGAGCAAAGGATATGAGACAACAATTCATGTTAAAAGGCATTCAGCCTCATTATAGTAAGAGCAATGCAAATAAAGATTATACCGAGACGCCAGTGTCCACCTGTTAGATGAGCAGTGGGTGCTGGCCGAGCCCCGCCCAGGTAAGCTACGTGCTGGACGAGGTGAGCGGGGAGGAAGGGCCGTGATCAGAGCAGGACGGAAACAAGAGGAATGCAGCAGAGTGTCATGTCTATACTTCATTCACATTTTTCTTGTGACATCTCCCCCTCCAGCTCCCTCCCAGTTCTCACCTCCCCTTTAGAGAAAAACTTGAAAAACTCACCTATACCCACGCTCTCCACCCCTTCACCCATTCTTTCTTCACCATCCCTAACCAGCCTTTCACCTCACTGCCCCACACCTCATGGAAGCTTCTCTGCAGCCCTGATCCAGTGTTCTCTGTCCTCGCCTCACTTGATCTGGCTGCCACGGCTGAACTCTGCTCTCTTTGGTCCATTTCCCTGACCACACCTGCCTTTGCTCTCCCTCCTCCTAACACACAAATGTTGGAGGCTCCAGGCGTGGTCTCAGACTCTGCTGTACCTATGATCCCCGCCCAGGGGTCCTACCTTGTACCGGAGCATTCAATACCGTATCTATGCTGCTGACCCCAGCTGTATCTCCAGCCTTCGCCCCTCTGTGGACCTCTGGACTTGGAAACCTGACCACTCACGGGCCTTCCCCACGGAAGGCACATCAACCTTATCAAGGCCAAACAGGACTCTAGGTCCCCATCACCACCCCTCAAGTGGGGCCCTCTTCCCATCTCATGACAGGGCACCACTGTGCATTGGAAGCTCAGAGGCACCTTTAATACTTCTTTCCCTCCCATTCCAAGTCCAATTCACCAGCACACCACATCAGCTCTGCCTTCAAAATGTGTCCCCGGTGCAACTGCAATGGAAAAAAAGTATGGCAATTCCTCAAAAATTAAACATAGAATTAACATATGACCCAGCAATTCTACATCTGGCTATATACCCAAAAGAGATAAAAGCAGAGATCAAACAGATATTGGCACACCTGTGTTCATAGCAGCATTATTAACAAGAGCCAAAAAGTAGAAACAACCCAAGTGTCCATCAATGGATGAATGGATAAAGAAAAAATACATAGAATGGAATATTATTCAGCCTTTAAAAAGATGGAAATTCTAAAACATACTACAACATAGATGGACTTCAAGGACATTATGCCAAGTGAAATATGCCAGTCACAGAAGGACAATTCCTGTAGGATTCCACTCATAGGAGGTCCCTAGAGGAGTCAAACCCACAGAGACAGGAAGTGGGATGGTGGTGCCAGGGGCTGGGGGAGGGGATGGGGGTGAGTGTTTCATGGGGACAGAGTTTCAGTTTGGGAAGATGAGAGTCCCGCAGACAGATGGTAGGGATGGCTGCACAACAGTGTGAACGTGCTTAATGCTGCTGAACTGTGCACTTAAAAGTGGTAAATTTTTATGTGTGTTTTACCAGAAAAATCGTTAAAAAAAAAAAAAGGATGGCCAGCCAAATGGGATGGGCCTGGAGGCTCATGTCCTCTTCCTGACAGGGCTCGGTGGCCTGAGCTAGCTGATGGGAGCACAGGCTGAAGGTGGCCCCTGTCCAACAAGGCCGCTTCCTGACCACAGGGTGCCCCCTTGTTCACACCTCCACCATGCGGGGCAGCTAGCGTCAGAAGTCAGCCTTCCCCTGACCTGCCGGGCAGGGTGCTGAGAGTTGGGTTAGCTTGTGCCAACTCAACTACGCCCAACTATTTCTCTGCTTGCAAGTTTCCTGCTACCCTGTGTGGTATCCACCCGGCCCGGGGAGCACGGGTGGTGTGCTCTCACATTTCTCTTGTCCCCTCTCTGGACAGTGCCTGGCACGCAGTAGGAGCTCAGCAGATAGCTGTGGGTGGAATCCTTTCAGCCCACGCCTTGTAGATCAGGGCTGGGGGCTGGTCTGGGTTCTGAAACTTTCCAGCTGACTTTTTGAGCCCCCCCACTTCTCGCACGCTTCTGAAACAGAGCGAGCTGACCCAGGTGAGCCCGCAAGTCCCATCAGCTCACTGTTTCGGTTGTCGACGTGCAAGGAGCTCAGGATGCAAAAGGTGTGAGGCAAGCACATCCTGGATCAGGAAGCGAGCCCAGGAAGGGAGGGAGCGCTGAGGCAGGCTGGACAGGGGCCAGCAGGCCAGACACACAGGGGAGAGAGGCAGGAGTGGCGCGGCAGGAGGGCAGGGTCAGGGGAAGGGACCGTGGAAACAGCAGCAGCAGGAACCCACTTGGAGTCTGAGGATCCAGGGGGTGTTGGGGGAGCAGAGGCCACCCCCAGACAGAGCAGGGGCTGGAGCGCCAGGCCCCAGGGAGTGGTCTGGAGGGCACCTGGGCAGGACGGGAAATGGTGCCCAAGTGGTGTTTGATGGTGAGAAGTGAGCATGGGTGGGGGGTGGGGGTTCCGGCTGGGTCTGGAAGGAGGTTTCTAAGGCTGCACTTTCTTGGCAGGCTCCTAAAGGCTGCTCTGCACAGGGAAAAACACACCCAAATGTGTCCCTGGGCTGCTGCTGACAGATGAGATCAAAAGCACAGAGAACATTTGATTAGCTACTAATCAGGGAAGCAATTTAAAACAGCAATTTTTTTTTTTTTTTTTTTATATCAAAGCTCCAAAGTTCCTCAGGCATTCCCTATGCCTCCCTGAATGTTTTCCCTGAAAACATCTGCTTAGTGTCAGGGGAGGGGGGGGGACTAAAGGGCTTTGCAGAGGAGAGCACAGGGGTAATCCTTGCAAGATGCGATGCATCATCACAGGCGGTCAGGCTGAGGAGGGGCTTTCCTCGGAAGAAGGAACAGTTTTGCCCAAGGTCATGTAGAATTCACGGCAATGTTAGGGCCCAAACCCAGGTCCAGGGTGACCCCCCGCCCAGTTTGCATTTCACCAATGGAGCCCCCAGGACACGGGACTAAAGTGCTAAAACCAGGGCGAGCCTAGGCAAACTGGGATGGATCAGTCACCCTACCAGGCCTTTGGAGTGGGCTTGTCACTGCCTGGCCTCGAAACGGAGGGGCACCTTTGTGGGGTAGGGGGAGGTGGGATGGCCAGGTCTGTGGCTTCCAGCCTTGTCTCCTTTGGGACACTTGGCATCAGAACCAACACATGCCCCTGGCAGACCCCACCAAATCACGACTGTCCCCAGAGCCATGGTCACCACCTTCCAGGGGACCAGGAAAGCCCGAATCTCAGGGGCACAATGGGGGTGCTGTGCCCTCACGGGAGTGCCTGGGCTCTGCTCACTGTTTCTCGTGCCTGGTGGGCTGTGGGGTTCGGCTGACTCTGAGAGTTGGTAGCTCTTCCCACCACCTACCACCCACCACCCACCACCCACCACTCAGCACCCATCATCCGTGCTAGGGCCTCTCTGCTTCGGTCATGAAGAGCAGACGCTCAGAGCACAAAAATTTAGGAAACCAGTGCAAAAGTGAACTGCGAACACCCAGTACACTCCTTCCACCCTGCGTGGGGACAGGATTTCTTCAGGGAGCCCTGCCCCAGGCCCAGCCCAAGCCAGGCCAGTCTGGTAGCCTGCATCAAGGAAAGAGAATTTTGATGACTAAAAATCAGAAAAAGAAGCAGCTACCGCCACTGGTTTTCTCTTCCAGGGAGAAGAGTGGCTCCCCGGTGCCTGGGTCTTGCCCGGGCTGAGCCCTGACTCCCTGAAGGACCACCGAAGCCCCTTTCCCCTCTGCCCCCTCCTCACAGGCTCCGGCAGGGCCCCCACAGCCAGGCCCTGTTCCAGGAGTCAGGAGAGAAAGGAGAGAGGAATCTGGGTTCTGTTGTTGCCTCACTAGACCCGCCCAGCCACTTCCTCCCATTCTCAGGTGGGTGGGCTAAGCAGAGGACAGAAGAAGCCCAGAGTCCCCCGAAGCTCCTGCCTTCCTTCTCCGGTCGAGAAAGGCCAGACTCCAGGGGCTGAGGTTGACCCCAGCTGTGGGTGGTGCCCAGGGGTTCGGGCCCACAGAGCCAGGTTCACATCTGTTAAGCTGGGCACACGCTTCAGACTGCTGTTCTAGAAGGTTCATTGAGGCCACACTGCATGTCAGGCCCACAGATGAGAAGGCGAATAAGCAGTGCCTGGTCCTGCGCGCAGGAGATACACGCAAGCAAGGGCCCCATCTTTACCAGCTGGGTCACTCTGAGGACGGGCAGCTGGCTGCGGGGTGGCCCTGGGCAGGAACTCTGAGCAGGCTGACCAGCCACTCCGCCATTCTGCTGTGCACACTGCAGGCCTTACTGCACTGGGCCCTCCTCGGAAAGGGGCCCATTAATGCCCCTTCTGTCCAGGTTCTGTGGCCTCCAGACGCCGGGCACTCCACTTGCCTGCAGAGCTCCACAGCCTGTCTCGTTCCCTCCCCTCCTCGCTCCCTTCCTCCCCTTTGCCCTCCAACCCCAGCCTCAACCCCAGTGTGACCTTGGGCCAGCTACCAGGCAGGATTGATGACGTCCGGGACCCAGCCAGTGCCCACAGGAGACTCCTTTCCACTTGGCTCACTTCCTCCTTCCCTCCCTTCTTCCTCCCTGACCCCTGACCACCCACAGCAGGTGCCCTGGGTCCCCACTTCCTCCAGGCACTGGCTGTGTCCAATCTCCTCTGAGGGGCCCCGGACCCTCTCTAGCACAGGCAGGCTTCATGACAGGAGGAAATCCCGTCATGACCACCAGCTCTGTCCTCTGGGGCCCAGACAAGCAGAGAAAAGAAAAGAGAGAGGTCAGGAGAGGGGGCGGGGGACGTGCTTCCACCTGCAGGAGACCTGGGCAGGAGGGCTGGGCAGGAGGGCTGGGCAGGAGGACTGGGCAGGAGGGCTGGGCAGGCAGCTTTACAGGTCAAGCCAGGACACCTCCCCCAAGGGTCTTCCCTCCACACTAACACCGTCCTGGCCACATCCTGTCTGTCTTACTTCCCTGGGAGCCATCATCCCTGCCCAAGACCACCGCCCACATGCACACAAACGCAGCTCCCCAGACCCTCTCTGCTCCCATTCCGCCCAGCTGTCCTCGCCAAGGCTGGCTCTGGACCTCTGGCTCTAGTGCAGTGGGGAAGCCCCAGCCAGATGGTCAGATGGCTGTGAAGGTACCCACAGCCCCATTCCTGGAGCCCTTGCCCCTCCCTGCTCACCTCTGGGGTCCATGGCTCCTCCGAGGACCCATAGGCCAGGTGCCTGGAGGCAGAGGCCAGGGATGGAGGTGGAGGTCCGCTTGGCAGAAGCTAAGCACAGCTCAGACCTCAGGCTCAGAGCCAAATCAACCTGAGGGACAAAGCCCGGCCCCTGCCCAGGCCCTACCCCACCTTTCCCTTCTGGGGGGGAGGAGTCTCAGCGGGTTTCGGATTTGCCCACATCTGGCAGAGCAGCCAGCAGGCTCAGTCTCATGACAGAAACCAGACTTTTCAGCTGGGTGTCCGAGGCCAGCCGTCCCAGCCGGCGTGGGCCAGTGTTTTACCCACATGTCAGGTGGTGGAGGGGCCAGTCAGTGGCTTTCCCCCTGCTCTCAGGACAAGCCCTGCCTTGGTTATGGCCCCCAGGCCCTGGGAGATTTGCCCCCTGCTCATGTCTCCTGGTTAGGCTCGTCATCCCGCCCCGCCCCCCTGACCTCTCCTCACTTATCTCTCCAACACGGGGAGCTGCTGTTCTCACAACAGCTGATACACCGCCTCCCAACCACCAAAGAGCCCAGAAGTCATGGACACTTTCCAGGTCTTATCTTTTCTCTACAGGAAAGTTCCTGGTCCCAGAGATTTCTGACACACTGGGATAAAGATGAGCTTAAATGAGGGCCTCAGTAGAGGCTGCTTCTGAGCGGCTGTCCCCTGTGTCTTCAGGGGAGACCCATCTGGGGTGCAGGCACATCCAGGAATCACACACGGCACACCCCAGAGGGAGGGAGAGGCAGAGGATGGTCCCCACTCTGCCCCTTTCCTCCAGCTCACACTTTCTGTGCAGGCTCCCACCTGGTCGAGGGAGAGGGATAGGGAACCAGGCCAAGCAGGGAGGAGCCTGAGGCCCTGATCAATGGTTCAGGGTCATCCCGCAATCTGGAGACTCTCTTCTCCTCTCCAGTCTCTGCTCACTACTCCCAACCTGCCTGGCTTCACCGCTCGGTGCCAGCCGTGGGGTTGGAAGAGAGGGTCCTTCCATGCGTCATCCCAAGGGTGTGCCCTACCTGTGTCGGGGCGGGGGGGGAGAAGGGGGCAAAGCCGGGTCCACAGAGGCCCCTTGTCAGGGTCATATGGCAGCAGGAGAAGCTGAGAAATCAACTGTCACCCCTACCTCACACCATGTACAAAACTTAACTCAAAATGGATCAGTGAGCTAAATATAAGAGCTTAAACTATAAAACTCTTAGAGGAAAACATAGGGGTTTCTTGACCTTAGACTTGGTGATGGAGTCTTAGATATGACCCCCAAAGTACAAGCAACAAAAGAAAAAAAGATAAATTGGGCTTCATCTAAATTTTAAACTTTTGTGCATCAAAGGATGCTATCAAGAGAGTGAAAAGACAACCTACAGAAGGGGAGAAGATACTTGCAAATCATAGATCTGATTAGGGTCGAGTATCCTGAAAATAAAAAGACCCCTAAAACTCAACCAAAGACACCCAAATTAAAAATGGACAAAGGACTTGAATAGACATTTCTCCAAAAAAGAGATACAAAGAGCCAATAAGCACATGAAAAGATGCTCGACACCATTAGTCATCAAGGAGAAACAAATCAAAGTCACAACAAGATACCACTTCACACTCACTAGAATGGCTATAATCAAAAAAAAAACAGAAAATAAGTGCTGGTGAGGATATGGGGAGAAATCAGAACCTTCCTAACTTGCTGGTGGGAACGTGAAAGGGTGCAGCTGCTGTGGAAAACAGTCTGGCAGTTCCTCAAAAACGTAAACGTAGAATTACCATGTGACCCAGCAGTTTCACCTCTAGGTTAGTGCCCAAAGGAATTGAAAACAGGGGCCCAGACAAATACCTGTACCTGCATGTTCATAGCTGCACTGTTCACAACAGCCAAAAGGTGGAAAGAGCCCAAATGCCCATCAACGCACGAATGGATAAACAAGGGTGGACCATCCATACAGTGGAATGTCCTTCAGCCAGAGAAAGGAGTGAAGGTCTGACACATGCTACAACACGGATGAACCTCAAAAACATCATGCTCAGTGAAAGAAATCAGGCACAGAGGCCAATATCATATAACTCTACTTATATGAAATATCCAGAATAGGTAGATCTGTAGACATGAGCAGACTGGTGGTTGCTGAGGGCCGAGGAGGAGGGAATGGGGCATGACTGTTTAATCCGTACTGGATCTTTTTGGGGGTGATGAAAATGTTCCAGAGCAAGATCAAAGTGAAGGCTGCACAACACTGTGAATGTACCAGAAGCCACTGAACTGTACACTTTAAAAGTATTAGTTTTATGTTATGTGAATTTTGTCTTCATAAATTAAAAAGAATCAGCTGTGTTGTATTTTTACCGCTGGCTCAGGATGAACGATAAAAGATATTTTCTTTTCCCCATCACCCCAGCAACCAGGTCCCCCAGTTCCTGAGGTCGGGTTCCCCTTGCCCAGGGGAACCGGGGGCTCTGATGGGCCTGGGCGTGAGGCAGAGGGTAGGTCCCCACTTGCAGGCCAAGCCTGAGACAGCTGGACGCCTGATGGGGATGCCTGCATGAGTACCTGTGGGGGCTGGACACTGAGACTGAGGAGCCCCCGGAGCCCCAGCCTGAGGTCAGGGCCAGGGACCACCATGTGGCACCATGTGGCTGAGAGAACAGTGGCCATGATGTGGCCAGGAAGGGAAGGAACGGAGCCCACTAACAGTGACACTTTAAAGTGGACCAAGGTATCCAATGCCAGACACACAGGTGGGGCAGAGCCAGATCCAAGGGGAACTGAGGAAAATAGGGGTGACATTGCCCACGCCCAGCTGGCAAGGAGCCCATCCCTCATCCAGAGTGGTTACAGCCGCGGTTCCACTCTGGTTCTTTCCTCAAAACCGTCTTTCCGGGCCTGCCCCATGGCTTAGCGGTTAAGTGTGCGCGCTCCGCTACTGGCGGCCCGGGTTCGGATCCTGGGCGCGCCCCGACGCACTGCTTCTCCAGCCATGCTGAGGCCGCGTCCCACATTCAGCAACTAGAAGGATGTGCAACTATGACATGCAACTATCTACTGGGGCTTTGGGGAGAAAAAGGAGGAGGATTGGCAATAGATGTTAGCTCAGAGCCGGTCTTCCTCAGCAAAAAGAGGAGGATTGGCATGGATGTCAGCTCAGGGCTGATCTTCCTCACAAACAAAACAAAACAAAACCGTCTTCCCCTCTGCTTTGTTGAGAACCGCCCCCGCCCCACTGGCCTCCTCCACCACGCCCCCACCTCCCGCCTCCCCCGCCCCCCATCATCTTCTCACCACCTCTGCCCCAGGCCTGCAGGGCCCCTGTCCCAGGTTTCTGTGGAGCTGTCCTCCCCACGTCCAGACATTTGTCAACTTGACTGAGGATTTTGGTCCCTGCCTCCCACTCCATTCTCGTCACCCAAGACCATTTCCATCTCAGTCAAGTAAAACAGGACTCGCTCCTTCCTCTCTGAAATCCCTTTGACCACACACGGCCCTCAGATGGAGGCCAAACTCCTCGAGCCCCTTCCCCCGACAAGGCCCTCCCTGCTCCAGCCCACCTTCTCTCCCCTCCTGCTGTGGGTCGCCCCAAAGCAAAGTCCACGAGACCCCCAGGACGCATTTGTCTCTCTCCCTCCCCCACACCTGCCTCAATACCCCTCACCCTCGACCACACATCTCCAACTTGTTTCCCAGGCTCCCCTGGGGTCTTCCCCGACACCCCACGCCTGTGTCGGGAGCCGTGCCTCAGTTCCCCCGTAGTGCACTGGGTGCTGCCCCACAGAAGCCCTGACCACACCACTGAATGGAGCTTCGTGTCCCCTCTAGAATACAAGGACAGGGCTGAGACATTTTGGTGTGTGTCCCCACAGCCGGTACAGGACTTGGTGCACAAACGCTTGTTCACTCCACCACCAATTGTTGGTGGCGTGCTATGTGGTGGGCTCTGCTCTAGGCCCTGGGGGACATGATGAGAAAGGCAGACAGAGGCCCCTCTCACAGCACTTTTGTCTTGTTCTAGCTACTATAAAGAAAACCTATCCATTTCAATTTAAAGCAAGCATCACGTTTAATGGGGAAACACTAGAAGTATTCCCATGGAAACCAGAAGCAAAGATGATTACCTTTGTTCTGTAGGTACCAGCTGGTGCAAAACCTGGGACAGGTGGTCTGGTTGGGAGACAGCACTCTCTCCCCAGACCCGCCCTGCCGGCCCAGACCAGGGCCACTTCACCTCCCACCCCCCATCTCGTCCTCTCCTGCCCTCTCTCTCCAGCACAGTCGCCTTAATTCACTCACCCGCCACCACCTGTAGTTTGACGCCCCACTCCAGCTGTCCAAATTCTCTGTCACCCCTGAGGAGCACTGCTGGGGAGAATCAGCCAACTGGGTGGCTCAGCTCCAGCATCAGCAGAGGAGTCCACCCTCAATGGAGCCTCGAGGCGTGGTCACAGCCCCTCCCTTGTCCCTGCTCGCTCTCCCTTAGTTCCCTTCATCTTTGCCACTCACTTAGGCCCCAACTCTTTGTGCCCAAAGGATGACCTCCCCTTCTGGTGCTCAAGGGGCACCCCGGGGACTCCCCTCAACTTCCCGCCACGTCACCTCCACAAGCGCCCCAACCATCTGCAGCTCCAGCCATGGGACTAGATGCTCCCCATACCCGGCTCTAAGGGATTCCTCTCCCTCTGCTCCTGCTGCCCCCCGCCCCCAACCCTTGCTCCCTCTCCTCACCCAGGTTGGCATGGCCAAAGCTCTTGTACAGCCAGTATGTCTGCAATACCTCACTGCACCCATTTATTTGTTTGATTTTTTTGTTGTTGTTTTTCAGGGGAAGATTTGCCCTAAGCTAAGATCTGTTGCCAATCTTCCTCTTTTTTTCTTCTTTTTTCTCAAAGTCCCAGCACATAGCTGCATACAGTAAGTTCTTCTATGCTAGCTGCCTCCACAGCATAGCTACCGACACAAGTGATGTGGTTCCGCACCCAGGAACCAAACCCAGCCGCCAAAGCTGAGTGCACCAAACTTTACCCGCTAGGCCATGAGGGCTGGCTCTTGTTTGGTTTTCTTTTAGTAAAGGAAATACTTGTACACAGCTTAAAAAGTCAACAAGGCCAATAACAATGCACAGTCATCTCCTGACCCAAACCTTCTTGATCCCTAAGTCCTACTCCCTGGAAACCACTTTCAACTTTGTTCCTGATTATTCTAGAATTTGCATCCATATTTTAATAACTTGCATCTATATCTTCCTTTTTCTTTATTTATGTATTTTTGAATAGGTAATTATTGTATGGTTCAAAATTCCAAAGATGTACAGAAGAATATACTGGTGTTCTTTGAGCTTTTCATGATAGTCATCGTCCCCTGCCTTCCCCTGTTCAAGTTAGGGTCCATCTCTCTTCTGCCCTCTCCATGTCTTTGGTCAGTATTCAATATTCGCATTATTATGACAAGATAAATATTTTCCGCAGCCGAGACACACAGAGTACATTTCTTCCTAATACAACTGTAGATTTCTTTTCATGAGGTTAATAATTTTTTCATATGTTTTGTTTTCTATGCATTTATCACTAATTCATCCTGAAACTCATGGCCAAAAGTTTAAATTTCCTTTCAATCATCAAACCCAGCAGGTAAACCAGTCAGTAACACTTTGTTTTCTTGGAGGCATCCTTCTGGAACCTTCTGTCCTTCTGCTCCAATCTGGGACTCTTGCCTCACCACCATCCCTGGAACCTTTGCTGCCCCTCTCCCGTGCTGGATCTGATTTCCTGGATCCCAGATAGAGTGGAGCTTTGTCGTTACTTTTGGCAACCCAACATCTAACCCTCCTTCCTATGTTTAGAGAATTCCTCACCTAGTACGGCAGACTCTGCCTTCAACTATAAAAGCTACAGATGTCAAAGACCCGCTCCCCCAAAGCCCCTGACAGATAGGCTATGGCCCCATGCCTCAGGGTCTCCCAACCAGACCACCTGTCCCAGGTTTTGCACCAGGTGGTACCTACAGAACAAAGGTAATCATCTTTGCTTCTGGTTTCAACGGGAATACTTCTAGTGTTTCCCCATTAAACATGATGCTTCTTTGAAATTGAAATGGATAGGTTTCTTTATAGTAGCTAAAACAAGGCAAAAGTTCATTTCTTCCTCCTTAAAACAAGTTGAGGGGTAGGCAATCTATACTGGAACGGCATTCCAGGCATCTGAGTCCCGGGCTCCTCCATCCCTGCATATGGCTTCCTTCTCAAAGGCAATGATGGCTGCTTGAGCTCCAGTCGTCACAACCACATTCCAGCTAGGAAGAAGAGCCAAAGAAGGGTGGGCCTCCATCAATTTAAGAAAACTTCCCAGAAGTAACATTTCTGCTTACATCCCAGTCACCAAAACCTGGTCACGTGATCAAATCTGACTGCAGGGGAGGCTAAGAAATGTAGTATATATCTAGGGTGACCACACACCCGGCTAAAAATTGGGGGTTTATTACCAAGGAAGAAGGGAAGAACGAATATTGAGAGTTAACTAGTAGTCTCTGCCACCCCATCTATTCCTATTTTCTGTTATAATTCCTATTATCATTTTTTTAAAAAACCAAGAATGGAAATTAAAATTAATCCAAAGTCTTTTCAGTGTCTAGAAGCTGACATCTTTTTTTTGGCCTTAGCTCTATTAATATAATGAATTATATTATACATTTCCTAATATCAAACCATCCTGGCCTTCCTGGTCATTTTACATTCTTCTTTTAATGGACTGCTGGATTTTGTTTGCTAATATTTTATTCTAAATTTTTGCATCTATATCCTTAAGTGCTATTTGTAGTTTTCCCTTTTATGTTATCTTTGTTGGGTCTTATTATCAATGTTATGATCAATTAATAAAAATAATTTAGAAGCAATACTTCTTTTTCTATTTTCTGAACAGTTTACAAACCTTAAAACTCTCAGTTTTTTAAACTTTGGGTAGAATTCTGTGAAAAATATGTACCGGGTAATTTTTTTTTCTTGATGTGGGGATAAATCTGGAAATTTTCTTTTATGAAAATCCATCTGTTTTAAGCTTCTATCTCTTTTAGAATCAGCTTTGCTAAGTCATATTTTCTAGGAAATTATCTATTTCATTCAGATTATCAAATCTATTTGCCTAGAATTGAACAAAGTACTTGCTTACGGTTTTCAAAATCTCGTTTATATATCCTTGCTTGTTTCCCCATTATCATTTCTTATTTTGTATTTTTTTCTTTTTCTTGTTCTTTCTTTCCTTCTTCCTTTGCTGATAGTTTATAGATTTAGTTATTTCTAATTCATATCTCCTTTTATCTTTATGAAGTTCTCTTTTTTCTGCTTTCCTTTATTTTGTATTTTACTTACATCTTGAATCAGATGTTTAATTTACTTATTTTTATTTCTTCTTGTTTCTTAATACAAATAATTAATCAATTAGTTTTTCTCCAAGTTCTGCATTAGCTGCATCCCACTGACTCTGATATCACAATCATTTTGCTTTCCTCTAACTCAAAAGTTAAGAGAGAAATTTTTTAAATTCTTAGAGAGTAGCAGCTTTTTATTATTTTACTATTGTTATTATTATAATTATATACTGTAATTGGAGAATGTTGGAATGTTACCTATAGTGTTTTTATATTGTTTAATTTATTAAGATTTATTTTATAGTGTAAGAATATTCACAGGCATTTCTGACTGTGAATGTCCCATGAGTGTTCGAAAGTTGTATTTCCTATTTTAAGTATATGTATCAGACCTAAAATAACTATTATGTTACTTTAGCTTTCTATATTATTTTGTGTCTCATTGATCTGACACGAGTAGATATAAGTAACTTGAAGCCTGTTCTATCAATTTCTCCTTGCACTTTACATGCTGATGCTATATTGTTTGGTGGATATATAATCACATTTACTATATCTCCACTGAGAATTTCACTTGTTGTTGTCATAGATGCCCTTCTTTTTCTCAATTAAGGCTTTTCCCCCTGAAATCAGTGGTGACAGATATTAAGTTCACGTCCTTGACGTTCTTCTTGTTTGCACTCATCCAGTTTCTTCATGAACCTTTTGATTGTGAGCCCATCTCCATCACATCTTTTTAAAGTGTGTTTTTATATATAGTACTAGTTCAGTCTTGCTTTGTGATCCAATTGGAAACTTTTTCTTTAATAAGGAAACTGAACAAGTTTTTCAGTTATGGCTATGATGATACATTTGCTCTCAGTTCAATGAAGTTATTTGTATTTGTTTTGCTTTTATAACTTTGAAAGACCTTTCACTGTGTGGTTTGTTTTCTTTGTTGTATGTAAGTGTTTTTTCCAATAATTTGGAAGATCTGGATTTTAATCCAGTGGAAAATTTTATAACCAAAATTTCATGTAATACCTTTTATTCTCTATTTACTTAAATAATGTATATTCACTCCCTGTGATGAATAATTACAATATTAATTAATTTTCTCTTCTGTACTTCCCCCTTCCTTTCCCTCCTCATCTAACACATGTTGATTTTCTTGCTTCTAAATATCTACATTGGTACTGTGAATGTATGCCTCCATTACTTGAATTTTCAGCTTTAAATGATATCACTTATTCATATCTATAAAGATGAAGAAATCCACTTTAATACCTCTCATTTTCTCTCCCCTTTCTTTTCTCGATTTTTTGTGAGAGCTAAATAATTTCTATTTACATTCTGGCACTGTGGTCTTCACTCTTGTTTCCGACTTGATTCTAGACTTAAATAGGGTCCTGTTACCACTAACATTTTTGTCATCCTTTATCCACTTAAAGTATGGCTGCTGAGGTTTGTTCTCTAGCAGCTTCTTCGAGAAGAGTTAAGGGGAACAATATTCCTGTGTTGTTCTATATTCAAAAGTGTCTGTTGCCTTAATACTTGAATGAGACTTTGGCTCAGTGTAAAATTCTTGGGTCACTCTTTCTTTCCTTGGAGGCTTGGTGGAGGCATTGCCCAATAGCTCCTAAGGTTGAACATTACTGTGAAAAAGCATAATGCTAGTCTGATTTTTTACCTTATACATAATTAGAAATTGCTGCATGGATGCCTGAGGACTGTCTTCCTCATCTTGAATCCCAGTAAACCTTACTAGGATAGATGTCAGTGTGGAACACTCAGGATAAATGTTTCCGTGGAACTGTGCAGATGTTCAATGTGGAGTCGATTCTATTTTTAAATATCTTTTCTATTCCTATATTTCAGTTATCTTCTTTGAGGATCTCTATTTTGTATAGGTTATATCTTTTTTGCCTTTCTCTCATAGATTTTTCTCTTTAAACTTTCTTAAAGCCTTATCCATCTCATTTTCTTATGTTATCACGTGTTTTTAGGAGTGTTTAGCTTTCATATGCTGCTTCTTATTTTATTTAAATTTTGTGATGATTTATTTTTCTTCCACTCTTTCGCTGAGCTTGTCTAATTTACATTTTCCAATCCTTCTGTTGACTTACTATCTCCTCCATAAGATCATGTTTTTCTGCTTTGGATTTTGTTTCATGGAGGTGATTGCTTCCTTTTTTTTTTTTTTTTTTAATTCATGGAGAAATATTTGAAAAAATTCCATCTGTTCCATGGCAAAAGTTCTTGGCATGGGTTCTTCATTTGCCATGTGTTTCCCCTGTTCTTTTCTTCTTTTTATCTTATAATAGCATTACATATGCTTATTCCCATTGTGAAACTCATTTACGAATAAGGTACTTCCTGGCGTGAATATTTGCACAAGTGTCACTGCAGGAAGGAACAAGATCATACTCCAGGGCAACAAAGGTTTTCTTTATGACCCAGGGTTGTAAGTTTAAGTTGCTTTAGCCTTTACAGCCCTGAGTCAGAGAGAGAAGGAAGCTGTAGGAACGTTCCCAATGCAGTGTCGCTCTGGCCCCAGCCCCCAACACAATCAGACGAAGTCCTGCAAATGCAGCT
The DNA here is from genome assembly GCF_020826845.1 of Diceros bicornis minor. Lineage (NCBI taxonomy): Eukaryota > Metazoa > Chordata > Mammalia > Perissodactyla > Rhinocerotidae > Diceros > Diceros bicornis. The sequence goes on from NC_080767.1 coordinate 43,273,920, forward strand.
CATTTGTGTGAGTCTTCATCCAGCACCACGCCCTCTGTTCTCAGAACCAAACTTCTACACAGGCTCCGGCTGCCAGATCGCCCATCACATTCTCACACTAGCACAGGATTCTGTATTTGCACCTTGGAGAAGGGGCCTTATCAATTCTTCCAGAGATCCATAACCACGGACATCCCCTCCTCACTTCATTTTGCTCCCCTGATCAATCTCTGCTGTTTTTCACACCCTGTCCACCTATTGTATGGTTCGGGATATCAAGTGCCTCCTTGGTTACATCTAAGATAGAATTTGTTTTCTGTTTTTAATTTTCCTGGTTGGCTTTTGGTGCTTTCTGAAAGCAGAAGAGAGGAAATGCTGGCTTTATGCTGATATCTTCAATTTAGATGTGCCCTAATGTCCTTATAATAAAACCCCTTTCTGCTTAAAACAGAGCTGTCATCTGTAGCTTGCAACTAAGCTGGATGGATGTGGAAATTTGCACCAAGTGTGGTTGCAGGCAACATTGGTTCAGGAGGCATTAGGGCTCTTCAAAACGTCCTGGCTACTCTCTCCTTCCAGGCAATGGGCAGAACTGTATTTCTGTGCCCACCGGAAGTCAGGTGTAGCCATGTGACTTGTTCTGGCCAGTGAAATGTGAGCAGAAGTAACATGTGGCACTTCCAGACAAAAGCTTTCAGATCCAGTGATTAGGCTGTCTGTTTTTTTAATTAATATACTTTATTTTTCAGAGCAGTTTTAGGCTCACAGCAAAATAGAGTGGAAAGTACAAAGAGTTCCCATAAAATTCCTTGCTCCTATACACGCACAACCTCCCCCACTATCAACATCCCTCACCACAGGGTACATTTGTTACAATCAATGAACCTACATTGACACACCATTATCTCCCAAGGTCCACAGTTTACAACACTTTTGGTGTTGTACATTCTATGGGTTTTGACAAATGTATAACGACATGTCTCCACCATTATAGTATCATACAGAATTGTTTGACTGCTCTAAAAATCCTTCATGTTTTGCCTATTCATCCCTCTCTCCCCGCCAAGCCCTGGCAACCACTAATCTTTTTACTGTCTCCATAGTTTTCTCTTTTCCAGAATGTCGTATATAGTTAGAATCATACAGTCTGTGGCCATTTCAGATTGGCTTCTGTCACTTAGAATTATGTACTTATGGTTCCTCCATGTCTTTTCATAACTTGATAGCTCATTTCTTTTTAGTTGTTGGATGTACCACCATTTACTTGTCCATTCACCTGCTGAAGGACATCTCAGTTGCTTCTAAGTTTTGGCTACTATAAATAAAGTTGTTATAAATATCTCTGTGCAGGTTTTTGTGTGGACACAAGTTTCACTTTACTTGGGTAAATACCAAGGAGCGCAATTACTGGATCGTATGGTAAGAGCATGTTTAGTTTTGCAGGAAACTGCAAACTGTCTTCCAAAGTGGCTGCACCATTTTGCATTCCTACCAGCAATGCATGAGTTCCTTCTGCTCCACACTCTCACCAGTATTTGGTGTTGTCAGTGTTCTGGATTTTGACCATTCTTATAGGTGTGCAATATCTCGTTGTTGTTTTAATTTGCAACTCCCTAACGACATATGTTGTTGAGTATCTTTTCATATGCTTACTTGTCATCTGTATATCTTTTTTGGTGAGCAGTCCGTTCATGTCTTTTGCCCATTGTTAGGTTGTTCATCTTCTGATTGTTGAGTTTTAAGAGTTCATTGTATATTTTGGATCTGTCTTTATCAAATGTGTCTCATGCAAATATTTTCTCCCAGTATGTGGTTTGTCTTCTCATTCTCTTAGCATTGTCTTTCACAGAGCGGAAGTGCTTAATTTTAATGAAGTTCAGCTTATCAATTATTTCTTTCATGGATCATGTCTTTGGTGTTGTATCTAAAAAGTCATCCCCCTTCCCAAGGTCATTTAGATTTTCTACTATGTTATTTTCTAGGAATTTTATAGTTTTGCATTTTACGTTTGTCTATGATCCATTTTGAGTTATTTTTTGTGAAGAGTGTAAGGTCTGTGTCTAGGTTCATTTTTTGTAGGTGGATGTCCAGTTGTTCTAGCACCATTTGTTGAAAAGACTAACTTTGCTCCATTGTATTTCCTTTGCTCCTTTGTCAGTCAGTTGACTACACTTATGAGGGTCTATTTCTGGGCTCTCTATTCTGTTCTACTGATCTATTTGTCTGTGCTTTCACCAGTACCACATTGTCTTGATTACTGTAGCTTTATCATAAGTCTTAAGTTGTGTGGTGTCAGTCCTCCAACTGTGTTCTTCTCCTTCAATACTGAGTCAGCTATTCGGGTCTTTTGCCTTTCCCTGTAAACTTTAGAATCAGTTTGTCAATACCCAAGATATAACTTGCTGGGATTGCACTGACTCTGTAGATCCAGTTGGGGAGAACTGACATCTTGACAATATTGAACCTTCCTATCCATGAACATGAAATATCTCTCCATTTATTTCTTCTTCAGTATCCTTCATCAGAATTTGGGGGTTTTCCTCATACTTTTTTGGTTAGATTTTGTTTTGTTAGATTTATACCTAAGTATTTCATTTTGGGGGAGTGCTATTGTAAGTGATAATGTTTTTAATTTCAAATTTCACTTGTTCATTGCTGGTATATAGGAAAGTGAATGACTTTTGCATATTAACCTTGCATCCTGCAACCTTGCTACAATCACGTATTAGTTCCAGGAGCTTTTGTCAATTCTTTTGGATGTTCTACATAGACAATCACGTCATCTGCAAACAAAGACAGTTTTATTTCTTCCTTCCCCCTCTGTGTTCCTTTTATTTCTTTTTCTTGTCTTATTGCGTGTGCTAGGACTTCTAGCATGATTTTGAAAAGCAGTGATGAGAAGGGACATTCTTGCCTTGCTCCTGATCATAGCAGAAAAACTTCAAGTTTCTCACCATTAAGTATGATGTTACCTGTAGGCTTTTGGTAAATGTTCTTGCTCCAGATCCTCAAGTGGATAAAGAACATTTCTCTTCTGCTCCCAGTTGCTGAGACATGTCCAGTGATCAGTCTGGTTTAAACTACTGATTTTATTTATTAAAAGTTACTGTTGTCAGTGCAATATAACATGACCTGTCATGACTGATATAGGAAAAATCTGATCAGTCTGGCTAGATTTTAGCTGAGGGTAGTAGAAAGCTACTTAGGATTAAGGGATGGGACCCTGGACATACTGGCACACAGCTACAAAACAACGTATCTGGAGATGTGGTCACCTGAGACACATGCCTTTTGAAGGCAAGACTTTGAGAGGCTGGCTGAACACCACCATAAAACAGAAAAGGCTTGAGAAACTCAAGGACTGTAGGGTGGTGTGGTTCCTTCGACAGTGCTGGGTAGTTGACAGAAGAAAGTGATAGGCTCAAAGTCCTACATTTTTAGCTCAAGACCTGGACTGAGAATCAGGGACTTTCTATTACTTCGTAGAAAAATCTCTCATATCATTTGCAGCTGCGAGACTGAGATAACTGAAAACCAGAGTCATATCAACAGGTGAATTCCTAACCGGACCAGAGCTCCCATGGGAAAGTTGAAGCACTGGCCAGCTAGAGTGGGGCCGTCAGAATTGAAATGGGGACATTCAGGTGACCTCGGCAGACTCAGGTACCCTGAACACCCAACCTCTCCGAGGTTCACTTCGAGAAATCAGCCCCTCCTCCCCAATCAACAAGGCTATCTGTGCCTTGCTTGAAGACTCTTATCTTCGGGGAGTTACTTCCAAGGAGAATCCAGTCTCCTCAGCCCCACTGCCATCTCTCCTGTCTCTAGACCTATAAATAGAGCTAGATCCCAGCAGGTCCTAAGTGGCCAATTACAAAGTCAAAGTCAGGAGAAGGTTTAACTCAGTAAATGAACAGAAATATTTGCTGTTTTACATTGAAAAAAAAAATCAGGGAAATATATGGGAGTTGATTCTGGAAGCACTTGGCCAAAAACGAGGGACATAATTTCAGGTGAGGTTCCATCTAGAATCAAGATTCAGTGGGCGAGCTAGGGAACTGGGAAGGATTCAGTTATTTCCTTTGTTGCTCAACTAAAACCTGGATGCCACAGTGGTCCACACACAGGTCAGTGAATCTTCCAGAAATCCCTTGGAATAACATAGAGGTAAGAAATCTCAGTAGAGAGGTAGGCTGGTTGGAGGGGCCTTACCATATATTATCTGTTCAACTACCCAACGGGTTGTCTGGGGAGGGTCTAGGAGACTCATCCTTTGCCGAGGCACTGAGGAAAGCACTGACAGCAGAGCATAGACATCTTGGAATAGCATCACGGTGGCTCTACTCTGAAGGCTGGAATGCCGGTGGGAGATGCAGCAGAACTGAGCTCCCAGGGCCGAGGCAGATGCCAGAACCCCAGGGCAGCAGAGAACACAGCAACATTTCCACCAGCCATGTATGCAAGGTCCCTGCGATGGCCAGCCAGTCTAGCGCAGTGAACTGACGAGCTGACCCAGAGATCTGGAGACAGCTACTCCCTCTCTCCGCCCCTCTGCCCCGACTCCCTCGCCCCAGGTCTGGTGAAGAGGCTTCATTTGCACTACCTGACTGGTCACGGCCCCTCACTGCATTTCTAGAAGTGCTTCAGTTCGAGTCCTGGGGCCCCTAAACAGAAGGAAAGGCTGGCTGTGAGCCTTCCTCCCAGCTTCACTCCAAGGGGCCAGTGGCCAAAGGAGACTACCCTGGCCTTTCAGGACTGTTGGAACCCAGTTCTTGGTGGACCACAGTTCCTAGAGCATGGGTTCTGGGTGGGGCTATTGTCATCCAATTAGCCGGACACCAAGAGGGGGACCTTCCGACTTAGAGACTCTTGCCGTTTGGTTCTGCAAACGTTTCTGACATTATGCCCTTGGAAGTCTCTCCCACAACCCTGCATTCTTGTTTTCTGCACCTGAGGCACACAACACCCAACAGGTGTAGATGGGGCCTCCCAGACTCATTCTGTAACATTATCTCTTCTTCCTTCTTGTCCATATTCTACGGCCCACTGTTGCCTCTGGACATGAGATGCTTCTGTTGCCACCTGCCACCAAACCACATTCTGTCCTTGCTTCCCTGCACCATCAGCTCCCAGCCCTAGGTCAGGGCGGGGTGTGACTGGCCAAGCCTAAGGAGGCTGGGAGGTGAAGTTGGAGCATGTCCAGTGTTTAAACTTGGAGCCAGGCTGTCTCCTGCCACACGGCACCAGGTGAAGAATTCTCCACCTTCCCTCACCTTTTCTTCCCTGTGGCGTATCTCCTATTGTCCAATGCTGCTTCTAGAAACAGAGTGTTTCTGATGCCACCTGCCACCAAAATGCATCATCGGCTCTCCCTGCACATGGGCCACATGAAGCTGGGGACACAGAAGCTCTCCTAGCTGGAGGGGCGAGCTCCCTGGCTGAGTCTTCAGGGGCGTGCCCAAAGATACACGGGATTGGTTGAACATCCACCAGGCCTTTTGAGATGATCCTCTGCCATTTTCACATGGGGTTATACTCTCCCAACTCTCCTGACTGTAAGATGGAAAATGATTTGGGAGTAATTGCTGTGTGTGGAGGAGGTGGGACAACAGACTCTTAGAGCAAGGTTTCAGGTCAACCAAGACGTTAGAAAATTGTGCTGCATAATACAATCCCTTCCTAAGATACATATCCGAGAACACACACACACTTAAGACTGTAAAATGCTTTTTGCACTGTTTTAGCTGCATCCCACAAATTTTAATACATGGCGTTTTCATTATCTTTCAGTCCTAAATTTTCTCTAACATTCATTAGGAATTATTGACTTATAGGTAATTTAGAACTGTTTTTAAACTTCCAAACATGAAATTTTGACAATTACCTCTTAAATTTTTTAACTAAATTGTGCTGTGGCCAGATAATATATGTTGTATGACACCAGTTCTTTGAAACTTAAGACTTGTTCTACGGACTGGTAGATCAGATTTCATCACTGCTCCATCCGCTGGAAGAGAGTGTACACTGTTTTCAGATACACTGTTCTATGTGCATTAGATCAAGCTTGTGAACTCTACCACCGAAACCTACCGTATCCATCTGATTTTTGTCTGCCTAATGTATCAATTCCTAAGAGATGTTAAAAATCTCCCACTTCTGTTTGTGAATTGCTTTCTCCTTGTCGTTGTGTCAGTTTTTTTGCTAAATAATTCGAAGCTGCGATCCTGGTGCACCTGTCAGCACTGTTCTACCTTCCAGGAGAACTGAACCCCCTTCCAACACGCCGTGATATTCTTTACCTTTAGCGATGCGTGTCGTCCCCAAGCCCCCTGTGTCTAATACAGCCACACCAGCTTCCTTTTGGCTACACTGCTTCTTAACCCAGTTTGGTCAAAAGAATTTTATTAACGGCTTTATTGAAATATAATTCACATCCCATAAAATTCATCTGAGTTTTGTCAATTTGGATTTAATCCTCCATCTTACTTTCTCTTCCATTCACCTGGCTGAGTTCTAGATTTTGTTCTTTCTCTCCCACTTTCTTCTACATTGGTGTCTTCCCACCCCATTCCATTTTTTCCTTCCTCCTAGTTTAGTTTACAGTTTCTATCTTTCAGTGGTGACCTTAGGATTTTTAATGTGCATGTTTAACTTGAATTCTAATTTTTGCCCTTCTTAGAAATAAACTTGGAATACTTCAATTCCAGTCACCCTGAGGTTGGCCCCACCTTCTCCCAGTTACCCAAGCCCATCAATTCCACATTTGGCCTGGGCTACAGGGGTTGGATCTTCGTCCCTTCCAAGTGACGTTTGGACTGACACAGGCAGTCACAAAGGCCGTTCCCTTCCAGCCCCTGTAAACACGAGTGGGGCAAGAAGGGGCCAGTGAAGAGCCCCCAACCCCCCCACACCCCCCACACTGCTCCCTCGTCCCTCACCCTGCAAACTCTCAGGCAGCTTTCCCGCCGCAGAGAGGAGGCTAGAGCCCGGATCCAGTTCACGCCCCTGACCCGGGTCTGAAGGATCTGGGTCCCTGACCTGAACAAGGCTCTCCTTCCCATTTGAGACCCGGGCCCCCACAGCCCTGGGAGGCGAGCCTCCACTTTGCACGGAGGAGCCACGTGCGCACAGACGGGGGGCTCGCCCAGCGTCCCCCGACGTGGAGCTTCTCAAGTCCCAGACGTCGTCTGGGCCCTGGGCAGCAGGCCCTCGCGCCGGGCCGGCCTGCTCCCGGTCCCGGGGCGGGATCCGGCGCTTCCTGCGGGCCTTCTCCCGGCGCCGCCGGATCTTCACCTCCGCTGGGCGCGCCGCTTCTCCGTGCGCCTCAGGGCCTCCTGCCGCCGGTGCTCGCAGTGGAGGGTCTTCACGCCCTCGGCCTCGAGCTCCCGGGCCTTGCCCTCGCCCTGCCGCGCCCGCAGGCGCTCCAGCAGCTGCCGGTAGTTCTTGCCCGTCAGCGGCGTCAGGTTCCCCTTCAGCTCCCGCCTCTCCTCCTTCCTGCGCTGGGCCTTGCTGGCCGGCTCCTCCTCGCTCACCTCCACCTCGGGGGCGGGGGAGCCGCAGCACGTGACTACAGCTCCGCCCACACCACCCGGGGTCCCCACCAGGCCCCCGGACGGCGCTACCACCCCCCACCCCACAGACGGGCGGCCGCGGTCCAGAGGCGGCGCAGGCGGGGCGCTCAGCCAAGGCCACGGCCAGCACGGGGGAGCGCCGGGGTCCCGGGCTCGGAGCCCCAGCCTCCGCGCCTCCACGGCTGCACCCACCCCTCACCTTGTTGAAGAGCAGCCCGGGCTGCCCCTGCGCCTCCTCTCGGGGCGCCTCGGGGGGCGGGTCGGCGGCCCCCGCGGCCTCCTCGGCCTTCGCCGCCTTCTCCTGTGCCCTCAGCTCCTTTCGCTTCCTCTTCCTCCGGTCCCGCTCCTGCTTCCTCCGGCGTCTTCTCTCCAAAGTGGCGGGAGACACCTCCTTGGTGCTGCCCTGGAGGAGAGAGTGGGTGTTCACTTCAAGGTTCTCCCAACTTCAGGGCTCCCAGTCTGGCACGCGGAATCGGCAGGAAGACACCTGAGGAAATCCTTGCGCAGGACAAGGGGCCCACTGAGTTCAGTGGTCCACTCCGAGATGACCTATCACCCAAAATGCAAGTGACCCCAAAAGGGACAAGGGGCCCTCGAGTAAGAACCATGACTTCCAGTTTCCAGGCACTGACCATGGGCTAGGGCACTTTACAGACACGAAATCTCCCAACAACCCAGTAAAGGAGATACTGTCCTCCATCCCTTATAGATGAGAAGGGCACGCAGCTTGGCAAAGGCCGCCAACCAGACCTGGTGTCAGGTGAGAAGAACTCAGTGCCTGTGCGGGCCATGGCACTATTCTGCTGGTGACATCCCCAAGCCCTGCTCTCACCAACAGCCTGTCCCATCCTGGGGCCAACAGGGGGCCTCCGGACCAGACTGACCCAGACCTGCACTGCAGGAAGGCCGGCCCAGAGCCTGGACCGCTCCCTGGGAACCAGCCTCCAGGTGGTGCTGAATGAAGCCGGGGGACTGTCCCCAACAGCAAGAAGCCTGGGAGAGGTCCCCAGGGAAAAAGCAGGTGGTGGCCGAGTCAGAGGGGGGACAACGCCATTCAGCAGAAGAGCTGAGGCTGGGTCAGGTCTCGGCGTTTACTGTGGCTGTCACCTCAGGCGGGTCACCTTATCTCAGGCCCTTGCCCACCTCACAAGGCTGCTGTGACATTCAGATGGCTGGAAGTGCCGCCCGGTGTGGTGTTCAGCAAGGGCTGGATCCCAGGGGAAGCAGAAGAGAAGAGCCAGCAGCTCGCACGGCCTGCAGGGGGCGGGTGTCCCTGGGGACAGAGGCCCCCCAGGACGACGAGAACTACACCTGATCTCTTGCAGAACAGAGCTGCCGAGTGAGGCCGTGCAGGACCCGTGGCAGGCGCAGGACAGTGGCCGAGGCCCCTCCCGTCAGCCGCACAATGGCCGGCAGAGCTGGGAGCTGACCCCGCAGAGAGCACCAAGGCACCTTCTCCTCAGGCAGAGCAGGGAAACACGCCACTCCCGGCACCCCAGAGGTCTCCCCCACCCACCTGGCCCCGGGCCTCCCGGATCTTCTCGTGCAGCCGCTGCCGCAGAACGTCCAGGGCAAAGACGGAGTCAGGCTCTGTGGCCAAGCCATCTGCAAGGACGGAGACAGAGGAGCGAAAGGAGAGGCTCTCCCTGGTCCCCTCCTCGGAACTGGCGTCAAACAAAGCCTGAGTCTCCATGCACTGCCCGCCCCCAGGTGGCCACGCGTGGATCTGCAGGGCAGGTCCAGTAAATCCCACTCCACGGCTTGAACCTGGACTGGCCCTGAGGACATGCTCCAGGTCAGGACATCCTTGCGCAGCATGATTAAAAAACACTTCCTACAGGTCAAGTGAAGACCATCTCCCATTTCTTCCCACTTTTGCAGCCTGGGGCCCCCCAAACAAGTCAGCTCTCACGACGCCCCTTCAGAGACTTGAGGGCAGTGAAGCTCTTCTAGGAAAGCCACCCTAGGTCCTCAGCGGGACATGGCCTTGCCCCTCGCCAACTGGGTCACCACCTGGCCTGAAACCACGGTGTACTTGCCCGGGTCCCACCCACCCACAGAGCCCCTGTGATCTGTCCTCTGAAAGCTCGCTCTTCGGGAAGTCTCAAGCTATCCAGTGTGCCTGATTGAGTCTTTTCTGGTGACCAAAGAGGACGACGTTTGCATCCGACCCCAGCCAGCCCTGCCCTCCTCCCCAGAGCCCCTCACCCGCCGGGGCCCCTGTGGAGCTGGAGGGTTCCTCCTCCTTGGCTGTCACTGGCCTCCTGGCCCCGGAAGCGGCCGGAGACTTCTCCCCCAGGGCCTGGGCCTGAGGCTCCGCAGCCTCCTCCTCCCGCGCGCGGGGTTTCTTCTGCGCGTTATTCCTCTTCTTTTCCGGGGGCCCAGCAGCTTCTGAGCCTCGAGTTCTGCCAGCTGAAATACAAAATGAGAAAGCGCTGCCGTCCCAATCTCTGTGACCCACTAAACAGGCAGGAAGGTCTTGCAAAGGCTTGGATCCCAGAAGGATGCCGAAAGCGAATCAGGATGGAAGATCCGGAGACCTTTATCCATAGAGCTCAGAACCACAAACTTCCTAGAAAGCAGACTGGCCGTGCACGTGAGCATAAGTGAAGCCATCTTGTTGCACTAAATGGTCCCAGGCCCTCCTCTGTGTGACTACTCGCTGCGCTGCACGTACTCCAAAAAATTCACATACTCTTCTGATTTACGGCCTCTGCTTACGTATGTACTCCCCTACAGCTTGACAAATTAAAACTGTGTTCTATGAGTTTCTCTCCAGGAACAGGCTGACCACAGGCGGGAAACACACCTACAAGGTATCAATCACAGCTGACGGAAGAATGGAACAGTGTGATGCCTGGAGCCTGTCACTCCTGGAAACCAACATCCCTGGACCCTTCCTTACTGCCCATTTTCCCTATACAACTGCCTCCAGATTCTGTAACCTTGAAGATGGTTTTTTGAGACATTAGTCTGCCATCTTCCCGGTTATGCTGGCTAATCGAATTAAAACTTCCTTTCTCAATCCCTAACTCCTTGTGATTAATTGCTCAGATCTTGGCGAGCAGAGCAAGCCCACTATTCCGTATCAGCTACACATATTAAAACCCTGAAAAACATCCAGACACTTGACCCAGCAATCTGCTTGTGAGACTTCTTCACAGGTACGCAGAAAGACTTGGCCTCAAGAATGTTCATCACAAGGTTGTTTGAGTGAAAAATCAGGAAAATAAATATGCATTTACAGGGACAAATCACAGCACTGCTATGCAACAAACTACTATGTAGCCATCAAAAATAATGACACAGGCTTTCATTTTAATAGGTGGAAAAAATGAGTACACTGAGTAGGGACGGAATTGTTTTAATAAGTGAAATATACTCACAGTAAAAGACCATAAAGACACAGACCTAAGTTACAGCTGAGTGATGAGAAAACTCACTTTTCTAATTTTCTATAATGAATAAATTTTGCTTGTGTAAAACGAAAACGTCGTTTTTCCCCTGGTAGTTCCATGCCAGAACCTGCTGCTCTCCCCTCCTCCGGGCTGGGCAGTAGTTACAAGTCCCCACTCCCTGCAGACCAGTTTCTGTCTGTTGCACCTGAGTGTGGCCTCGTCACCCCTGCCATGTAACCCCCATTGGCAGGAGCCATCTTCTTCCTTCCTTCTCCCCACTTCCCCAGTCCACAGGGTCACCTCCTCCAAACCCCGGCCAAGCTTCCTGCCCAGTGGGCAGATGCAGCTGAATCCGTCGGACCCCAGGCTGACGACTCCAACAAGCAGGGGAGCAGCGGTAACTTGAAGCATTACTTATATTTCCTTCTAATATTTTGCAGACATGTTTCACGCATCTACGCGTCTAATCTACCCGCAGGCTACTTGGGATGCAATGTGGGCTAGACAGTGACCTCCTCTGTGGCGGAGAGTGGGACGCCCCTCTCCGAAGCCCTCCTGGGCCACGCCTCACCCGACTCACACTTCTGCAGCTCCGCGCTGGGCTGGGAGCAGATCTTCCTGGCCAGGCTCTGCAGGTAGGCGTCCTTGGTGAGCAGAGAAGCCATGGCTGGAGGCTTGGGGGTTGGGTGGGGCTCTAGGGACCCTGCTAGGGAGAGGAGAGCCAGGGTGCAGCGTCCCAGGCCCACAGCCGCTCCCCGACACACACACCGCCTGTCCCATGCTCGCCCGAAACCACCACGTGGGCTGGCACCGCTGGCCGTACCCCAAGCCGCAGCACCCAGAGGTCCTGGTAAACAACCCATTCCTGGGGACTCAAGGGTAGGACATTAGGATAAATGACAGTGATGTTTGCAGGAAGCCAACGCAGCCTGGGACACGCTCACTGCACAGGGATGTGCTCAGGTCAGCTGACCCGACAGCTGTAGGCCCTCTGCCCACTGCCCGGCCTCTGGCCAGCCCTGGAGGTGGGGGCTCGGCAAAGGGGCCTCAGGCCTTCCCAAGGACTCCTACCAGGCCAGCCGGATGCTGGTGCTTCCTCCCTCCACCCTGCCCTAATCCCACCTGGATTTCCTTCTCCGTGTTTCTGACCCGTTCCAGATCTGTGTCCCCAAAGCCAGCTCCGGGCCCTCCCCACCAAGCCTCAGCTTGGTGCCCCTGCCCTCACTCTCCTGTGGGACCTTGCTCTCGGCGCCCCTCCTCTTCCCTGGCCCGATGCCCCAGGGCAGTGCCTTCCAGAGGGCGGGAGGGCACAGCCCTCATGGGGCTCCCCAAGTGCTCTTGCCCTCTGGGCCTCGGTCAAGGCTCATCCTCCCCTCAGAACACAGCTCCCCGTTCTTGCAGACACCGGCTGTCACGAGACCGCTCTGCGCCCCTCCAGACCCCCCACCCTGCCCTGGCTCCAAGGGCCCGAGCTCGGGGCTGCCTGACCCAGGCCCTCTCGCCCTGGGCTCCCTGGCTTCCGATGGGTTAGGCAAACTCGGGGAACCAGCAGGAAGGAGGAGGACGGGAGGAGGGAGGACAGGGCCCACTGCCCTGGTGCCTGGCCTGCCCAGCCACGGCTGTTAGTGGCCACTTCCTCCCAAGGCCACAGCTTCCAGTGAGCTGCCATCTCTCAGGGCTCTGCAAGCCCACCCTCCCTCACTCCTCCAGGCCTGGGGTGGGAGGCCTCCCTCAGTGGCTGGCCCGGGGGGTCCACCAGGCCTACCTGGTTCCTGTAACGCTGCCCACAGCTCGGTAACAGCCCGGCACGAACACCTCTCCACGGCCTCGCGCCACTGCTTCTCGCCGGGCCGCCCCCATGACCATTCAGTGATGCCGGGACTGATCTGTGGCCCCCTGGGGGCTGTGGGACTCCCTGAGGGCAGGCCCTGCATCCCTCCTGCTTCGACAAATGGCTGTTCAGAGCTGCCCCCGGGCCAGGGGCTGCACTCCCCACGACAGGACCAACTCCAGTGAAGGACTTTCCTTCCACGTGGCAAGACTCAGGGACAGGAGACAGCCCACGCCCAGATCACACCAGCTGGGCCGGGAGCAGGCAGGGGCCTCGAGTCGGCGTCTTTGCAAGCCTTGCTCTTCTGGAAAATCTAACAGCAGGTGAGGGCTGAGTGCGGAGCTCCAGCTGGCCAGCGGGTGGCAAGGGGCCGGCAGGGTCACAGCAGGCCGCCCCGCTCCGGGCCCTCCCCCCGCATCTTCCGCGATCCTGCAGGTGGCAGGTGCTGGGCTGGGGCAGGGCACCTCCTCCTGTCACCTCTCTGTCACAGTGAACAGGGTCACAGGCCAGCAGAGCCACCCCGGCAGGACGCAGCCACAAAAGCTGATCTGGGCCAGCATCCGGGGTGATGGGGACCCAAGTGGGCCAGTGTCCCTGAGACCCTGAGGATGGGGGTCCCAGAGTCTGGCCTCTGGGCAGAATCCTAAACCCTCAGAGGGAGGACACAGCTGAGAGGCACGTGGCCTAGCTCAACCGCCTTAATTTACCGGGTGGGGAAACTGAGGCCCAGAGAGCCAAAGGGGTGTGGCTGAGCTCTCAGGACAGTGGGCAGCTTAAAGCTACAGGCTCTGGAGTCAGAGGGCCCCAGGTCCCCAGACCCTGCTCTGCCCCTATTGGCTATGTGGCCCCAGGAAAGTCCCTGGCCTCTCTGTGACCGCTGCCTGGGCCGTAGAGAGTGACAGCGCAGCCTTGGGGGCGGACCCATGAGGAGGTGCTCTTGGGCCGGATCCACCGGGAGTACCCTCGGGAAGCTCACAGCTATCACCGCGCCTCCCGCTCCCGCGCTCCCCATGACATGGCCCAGTGACGGGGATTTCCTCCACTCCGAGGACAGTCCCAGGGCACAGGGGGGAGGATGGGGCGGCCAGAGTGTGGGTAGGCCCCGAGCGCGGGAGGGGGCGGGCAGCGGGCGGGGGCTCCTCGGCTCCTGCCTTCGCCACAGGGGCGCGAGAATTAATTAGCGAGCGCTTTGTGAAGCGCTTGAAGCCATGAAGGGCCCGCAGCTCTGAGCAGCATCGTTGTAAATACTACGGTTTTATTTACAGACGCGGAGGAGCAGGCGGAGCCCGGGCGCTGATGCTCTGCCAGCTCCCTCACCTCCTAGATGGAGTCATGTTGGACTTACGTTCCGCCGGCGCCGGGAAGCCTCAGGCGGGAGGCATCTGCGAAGACAGGGCCTCATTATCCTCCAGCCCGGAGCAAGCAGGCGGAGGAGGCTGGGCCGAGCCCCGCAGTGGGGACACCCGGAAAGACCCGAGAGGCACAGACTGACCCCTCCCCAGCAGCCACACACACACCCGGAAGGGGGGCTCAACGCCCAACATAACTGGGGTCCCCAACCTCCTCTCATAGGAAACACACTGACACAAGGGCGAGCAGTCCCCCGGCCAGAGTGGGACACCCCCAACCTGCCGCCATGCCCACTGCTACCCTCCTGGCTCTGGGGACCCGGCAGGAAGCCAGGCGCTGGGAAGGGGGCGTCCGGGGCTGGCAGCTCCCCGGCCCTGCTGCCTCCTCTGCTTTGGGCACGGCCAGCTGGCAGGCCCTTCCTCGTCCCCTGTCCAGCCCCCACGGCAGGCAGGACTGGATTTCACCAAAGGGCTCTGGTCCAGCCGCCTCTTCTTAAGTCCGGGACAACAGACCAGGAGACGGGGCGTCCTACAGAGGTCACATGGTGAGTTAGGGGCTCTCCAGCTCAGAGGACACGTCCCTCCTTCCCTCAGGGGACTCAATCCAGGACAAGGAGCCTGCATATGACAATGCTCACATACACTTGCGCGGGCGCACACACACACACACATATGCACACGCACGCACACTCGCACACACACACGCACGCACACATGCACACACCGCGGTCACTACTCCCAGCTCCACCACCAGCCAGGCACGGTGCTGCCCCCTGCACGTTTCTCCCCATAAGCTGGCGGGGGGAATCCTGCCGACCCCCCCACTGTGCAGAGGAGGAAACTGAGGCTCAGAAAGGTGATGCTGACAGGGCAGCACATGAACACAGCAGGGGCTCTTTCTCTACAGCAGAAACGTGTGGGGCCACGCACGCCCATGCATGCACACACATGCACACATGTACACACATGCACACGCATAGACACATGGGCATATACACGCACACACACAGACCCTGCCGTTTCCACACCCCAGTCCTTCAGAGTCAGGAGATGGGGTACAGGAAGCCTACGGAGGCAGAAGGAGCAGGAGAGGCCCTCCTAGAGGAGGAGGAGGGAAGCAGAGAGGTGGGGGCAGCGGGGTTGCCCCCTCCAGCCTGGGCCAGGTCACCCCAGGTCACCCCAGGTGGGGGCCAGGTCTCCCCCATCAGACTGGGAAGCCCTGAGTGTGGGGCCTGCCTCCCCCATCAGACCGTGAGCACCTGCAAGCCCCCCAAGCCCTGCCACTGCGTGCCCCAGCAGACAGGCCCGGGCTCAGCCTGGTGGAGACCGGCCCACGTGCATTTCCCTGGGCCTCGGCTCCCACCTCCCCCGAAATGCTGCGGAACGAGCCCCCCCTCCCCCGTGGCTGCTTGTGTGCGAGGGCCCCTCACCGTTGCCCAACAGCAGATGCCATCAGCCTGCATCCCTCATTAGTGGCGGAGGTGGGGTCCCTGTCAGCCCCGAGCCAGAGAAGCTCCCCCTGGGCTCTCGCTGTGGTCAGCCAGCCGGGTGCCCCGAGCTGCACCCTCTCGGCACCACACTGAACAATGCCGCCGGGTACAGGCCTCTGCGTCCTCACCTGTAACAGGTGTCATCACGAGCCTCGCCGAGGGGTCGGGCGGCATCAAGGCCAGTCAGCACAGCTGCCCGCTGCAGGGCTGGCACTCAGTAGGGCGCAGGCCAGCCCTGGGAGCCAACAGCTCTCATCCTATATGCTCCAGTCACAGCTGGATTGGCACACGCGGCCCCCTCCCCAGGCTGCCACGCTGCCACGACTCATGCAGCCACAGCCCCGCCGCTGCCAGGGAGCCTTCCTTGCAGTGGTTTGCCCCAGGACAGCGGAGAGGACAGGAGCTCTGTCTCAGGACAGTTCCCGGGGGACTGGGGGCAGCGCCCAGCACCCAGCTGCAGGCTGTTTGGCGGGGTGGGGGGGGTGGACCTCTCGACTCCTCTGGGCCGCTTGACCTGGGAGACTGCAGAGTGCCCTGCAGGGCTGGCACAGAGGCCGCACTGGGGCCACTGGTCACTCTTCCCGGGAGCGAGGCTCTGGAGTGGGCCCATGGGTGCCGGGACACACGACAGACCGCCCCCTCGCTGGGAGCCCCACGCCCGGGAGAGCGTTGGTAAGAGGAGCTTCCTGCCGCCGGCACGAGGACAGAGGCCCCTGCAGGAGGCCCCGCCCCGCCTTCCTGCCGTCCTCAAGGCTCTCAGGGCCGCACAAACCCGCACACGGCCGGCCGGCTAGGCCCAGCTGCAGGTTGCTGTGTCTGGGGCACAAGAGAGCGCTGTAGGAGGGTTTCACTGCACGCTCGGGATTCATAAATCCAGTAGGAGGCAAAGGGGAGGCGGGGCCTGACGGGACCGGGCATTCATCTGACGGCACATAAATCAGATCTCGAGCGCTGCGTGGTGCCTCGGGAATGCGCCCAAAGCACCAGATTTACCCATCAGACACAAGAGCAGGGACGAGAGAGATGCACAGCCACGTGGCTCCAAACCAGGCAAACGGCTACAGCCCCGGCCCCACCTGCACTGGCCCTGAGACCTCCCCAAGCGCCCCAGCTCTCTGCACCCCGTTTCTCCACCTGGGAGGTATGGGGACAGCATCATGGCACCATAGGGGAGAGAGAAAGTGCTTGGAGACTGGGGCAAAGGCCCCACGAGGCCCTGCACACAGCAGGCGCTCCTAACAGCTGCTGTAATAAGACCCGGTCACTGCCGGGCACCAGGGAAGAGGTCAGACCAGATGACTCCAGGTCTTCCCGGACCTGAGACTCTGCAGCTCCCCTGGGATGGGACAGGAGTGCCGCCCCCTCTACCCCAGGCCTTGGGGGATCAGGCAGCTGGAGTCTGATGACACCCAGGCTCACAGGTGGACAGGCTGAGGAGGCATCAGGAAGTGGTCAGTGTTTACTGGACAGTCCTAGGGACCCGGGGAGGGTCACTCTATGGGCCTTGGAATGGCATCCATGCCCTGCACTGTGCCACATCTGCTGATGTTCTCGGCCTCTGCACAGCTGTTCCCTCCAACGGGGCACATGCTCTGCCTGACACCTTTCCATTCTTCAGGCATCTGCCTGGACACCTCCCGCCCACCCGAGCCCTGCCCGTTGCCCACGGCTGGGTCAGGTGCCTCCTCTGGGCTCCCACAGTGCCCCGTGCTTCCCTTAAGTCATCAGTGACCATGCTGGGCGCCCTGCCTGGTTATCTGATGGTCACTTTCAGTGGACAGATGCCCACAGCTCAGTGCTGTACCCGGCGTGGTGCTCGGCACCAGGAGCGGTGAGCTCAGCAAGTGAGCGGTCTCGGGGCTAAAGCCAAGCTCACCATGCGGTGCTGTCCTCCAGGACCCCGAGCCTCATGCCGGGGCCGCACCTCCCGCCAGCACACTGGCGCCTGGCCCTCTGGCCCGGCTTCACGCCTGGGCACACACCAATCTACTGCCCACCACACGTGTCCCCTGCCCAAGTTTCCATCCTTCAGGAACAACCCTGCACCCCACACCTCCAGCAAGCCCTCCCTGACTACACAGGGCGTCCAGAGGAACCAGGGCTAGATGCACGCCTCCCCTGGCCAGACACACGCTTCCTCTGCCCTGTCACTGGCCTAAAGGAATAGAGTCTGCACTGGGAGCCAGAGGCCCGGGTTCCAGCCCAGCATGTGACCCTGGGCAAGCCCTGGACCCTCTGGACCTCAGTTTCTCCACCTGCACAAAGCAAGGTGGGCCAAGCATTATACGACGCCCTGCACAGCCCAGGCCAGGCCCCGCAGCTCAGCACCGAGCCCACGGGGCCCCTCTCTGTGGTCCACGGACCCGCTGCCCCTCGCCAGGAGTGGTGCCAGCTGTAGGAGATAGCAGCTGCCGCGGTGCCCCGCCTTCATCACTGCGCCCCACACTCGCCCTCACAGCCTCAAGGAGGAAATCCTGCAGGACCACGAGGCACAGCTGGGGTTTCGGTTTCTCAACAAGAACAACTGGGGTTGTTCAGGGTGGGGTCCATCTGCTGTTCAAGCGTGGATGCAGACCATGGCCCAGAGAGTCCACTCAGGACGCAGGAGTCGTCAGACCTGCACAGGCCACGGACGCATAGGGGCTGGGAGAGGTCTCACTGCAAGCTGGGGCCACGGGCTCGGGAGCTTGACAATTTCAGTGGCCTGAGGAGAGTGACCTTCCATGCTACCCACCCCCGCAACCCACCCCCGACAAATGTTGTCGATAAGATCCAAGGCCAAGAGGCCCACGGCTCGAGTCCCGCTGCTCCGAGGCCCTGGGTGCTGCTGGGCACCTCCACCAGCTTTGCAGGAGGAAGCGGGGCGCAGGACAACCCTGGCGTCGGGCTGGCTCAGGGACACCCTGACAGTCTCTGGAGTTCCCTGCTCCCTCCATCCCCCAATCAGGGCTGTCCCCACAAGGGACCCCTCGACCGTCCCCGTACTGGACAGCCGAAACATGGCCGCAGGACACACGGACCTGCCGTCCTGGGCTCCAACCACTCCACTCCACGCCCCCACCTCCCACGCCCAGCCGCGGGCCTCCCTGTGCTTCTGCCTTTGCCCGTCTCCCAGAGCCCACGTGCGGGGCCCAGGCCTGCTACGACCTCGGAGAGGGTTTGATCGACGCCTGTCCCTCACAGGGCTGGAAGCTGCCAGTGGGCAGGACCCAGGCTACCCCTTCTGTATCCCAGAGCCTGGCATACAGCGGGCGCTCAGTAATGATCTGGTGAGTGAGATCAACACCCGGCTGGGAGGTCTGGTACCATCATCGCCCACGGGGACGCCCCGCCCACAGTGCAGCAGTGGCCTCTGGAGGGAGTGAGCACCCTATCACCAGAGGTATGCAAAGGAGCCGGCCGCGCCAGAGGGCTGCAAAGCCGCCAAGTCCAGGGCTCCACGCTGTGCTCAGGGGCCACGGGGCGCAGGAGGCCCCGTGGAGGAGAGAGCTGACCCTGGCCCGCTCAGCAACGCGGCCTACCTTCCCGCTTCATGCCCATGGCCAGGCACTTTTGGTAGCGGCAGTACTGGCAGCGGTTCCGCTGCCGCTTGTCGATCAGGCAGTCCTTGTCTGGCAGGTGTAGGTCAGGTCCTTGCGCACCGTCCGCTTGAAGAAGCCCTTGCAGCCCTCGCAGCTGTACACCCCGTAGTGCTTGCCTGCAGGGGGGCGGGCGGGCCGTGAGCCCCGCAGCACCCACCACAGAGCGGGCGTCCTCTCCGATGGCCCCCTCGTCTGCAGACCCCCCGGCCTTCCAGCTCCATCCGCTGGGCAAGAGAGTGGCCCCACTGGGGACCAGGCTCTGGTGAGGCCGTCCCCTCCGTGTCTGAGCCAGTGGCCCCGGAAGAGGGCGCCATCAGGGTTCTGGGGCAGGATGCGAGGGGCACTTCGCCCATGGCACAGACCAGAGAGGGGCACTGCCCCCTCTGTCATCGTCACCACCAACAGCTGCCCTCCCTCCAGAAGCCTCCACACCACCCTGCCCACGGTGGCATCCCCCACTTACTGCCTCCCTGACTGAAACCACTAGAAGGCCCATGTGAAAGGGGAGCTCCCAGTGTCCCCTTGGTGGCCTGGCCAGGCCCCCGCCCCCCGCCCGTGGGTCCTGCCGTCCCCTGCGCCTGCGGCAGCCTACCTGAGGAGCGGTCGCTGCAGATGGCACAGATGTGCTTGGTGAAGGACGCCATGTTCCCTGAGGGGTGGGCCGGGACCTTGAGGACACCGTTGAGGCCCAGCAGGGGCTTGATGTCCTCGCTGCTGCTGACGGGGTTCACGGGTGAGTTGAGCTGGGGAGGGGACACCGGGGGTCAGCCCTGGCAGGCTGGTGCCATGCACCGAGGGGCATGTGCCAGAGTCCCCCCAACAACCCCGTGGCACACCCCCACTTTACAGAGAGAAGCTGAGGTTCAGAGAGGAGCCCTGCCCACCCCAGGCCACACAGCCCGGAGTGGCAGAGCCCAGGCCGGCTGAGCACCGGCTGGACGCCTGCCCGGGGGTGCTCCGCTGGGCTGGCAGAGGCTGCCCTGCCCTCAGGGCTCCACCCTCCCAAGGCCGAGCCCAGACCCGGGAAGGAGGTCCCCACAAGGCCCCTGCTCATGCTCCCTGCCCCTCACCCACCTAAACAAGAACCACCTCCCATTACTGGGCGCTCCCTCGTCAGGACAGCGTGAGCTCCAGGACCCTCCCGCTGAGGCAGGCACTTTGGGGGACCCCCAACCCACAGACGAGCACTGAGCCCTGGTCACAGCGAGGACGGAGGAGAGCTGGGGTCCACCCCACCAGGCCACACTGCCCGGACCTCTGCGGGCGGGGCGGGGTCTCTAATCTCAGGACCCAGGGAGAGAGGGACAGAGACACCCCTCGGGCGTCCGCTGCAGGGACACCGTCCCCTCTCCACAGAGCCCTCCACCCCACCCTCGGCCGCCTGACGCCTTGCCAGGAGGAAGCGTGGGAAACTCACCGGTCACCCTGGCAACAGCTGCCGCAGCCGTGATGACACAGTAGTTTTGGTTCTGCTGCGTCCACCCCAGCCCTCCCGCCAGCGCCCAGGGCCCAGAGGTGCTTCCCGCCGCATCCCCCGAGCCCGCCTTCTCTGCAGGCGCCAGAACCCCGGCTGGGCAGCCCCACACCCCCACACCCCCACTTCTGCAAACCCCTGACAGAGGCGGAAACCAGGTGGCGTGGACGCCTCTGTGGACAGGCAGCAGCTGCTGCGCTGCCCTCTGGTAGCCCCAGCCCCTCCTGCGGGCGGGAACCGCACCTCCTTCCTTCCCCACGGCCCCCAACTCCCACCCCCCTTTCTCATGGGACGGGAGGACCTTGGGGCTCAAAGGACACAACGCAGAACCCCCCCCCACAGCCTCGCTTCACGCCGGCCTCAGCACCGGCGGTGACTCTCCCAGCCCAGCGGGCTCTAGGACCCCTCCCTCCACCCAGGTGGCCACGCAGCTCTGAAGATGCTTAACCCCCAGGGGACTCAGGGGGGTGCAGAGAGGCCAGGAGGCCGGCTCTGACCACCCGGGCTGCCAGGACACAGGAGCCGAGGGGGGCGCGAGGGCATCCGGGGACCCCACTGCAGAACAGGGCAGCCCTCTGTCATTCGAGAACGCCCCTTGCGCCATCTGCAGCGCTCAGGAGCCTTCCCAGCTGAGAGAGGAGCTAAGAAGGGACACGGACCAAGAGAAGGCGCCTGCTGTGTGCTCGGTGCCACCGTGCCGGGCTATGCACACACGCTGGCCTCTCCCTGCAAGGAACACCCCGCGGGGACGTGCTCTCCCATTTCCCGGATGTGGACGTGGAGGCTCAGAGAGGTCAGGGGCCTGGCCGAGGGCACACAGCTGCCCAGTGGCAGAGCAGAGGTTTGAGCTTAGCCCTCTCAGAGTCAGCAGGTGGTGACACCGAGGTGATCCCCGCACACTGGAGAAGGGGAAACCGAGGACCCGAGAGGACGGGCTTGCCCTGAGCCACTCGGAGCTCCCACCCATCGCACTGTTCACTAAGCGCCCAGCCAGCTGGGAGCACACAGCCCAGCCCTGCCCTGCAGGGCTCGCTGGCCGGGCCCGAGGTGCCAGGAGGAGGGAGAAGGGGCTTGTCCCCAGGCCTCTGGATCCTGCCTCCTCCATCTGCTGTGTGACTTAGGGGAAATTATCACATCTCTCTGAGCCTGAGGTTCCTCGTATGGAATAACGTGAGTGCATCCGTGTGAGGCTGATGTCGGGGTCGCCGAGCTGATCCACAACAGTGCTGACAGGCAGCGAACGACCCGGCTCATGCAGCACAAGCGGCAGCTGCATGAGCACTCGGCCTCCAGGAGGAGACCACCAGCTGGGCCTGGACGATGGGCGGGCGTCCCAGGCAGAGGGGCTGCCAGAGCAACATTTGGTCCCGAGGGGCCCAACTGCGGGAGCCGCTGAGGACCCGTGAGCAGGAGGCGCGGCGTGGAGGCCGGGTGGGACGCCTCTCTGGGCTCCAGCCATCCCCGTGCTGCGGGAGCCCAGCCACGAGTCCCGGGGCTGGACCCTCCTGGCGGCACAGAGCAGAGGAACTCGGACCTCCCCTCTTTCTGCGGCCGCCCAAACCACACCGGGTGGGTAGGGCCGCCCGCCCTGTCTCCTAGGCCCCGCGTGCAGGCCCTTGGGACTGGCGCCTGCCCTCGGTAAACTGAGGCAGGACCACAGCAGCGGGGAAGGAGCTGCAGGGGGAGCGGTCAGTCAGGGTCAGTGCCGGGGCGAGCTGGCTCCCAGGCCGTGTGCCGGGGGCACCCTGCCCTCCCGGGCTCCAGGTCCCCATGGGCACAGCGGTCGGCCCAGAGGCCCTGGGAGCCCGAGGAGCCCCCGCACGTGTGGGAAGACAAAGGCGGTGCTGCAGCCGCACCCTCACCACAGGCCCGGGCGCCCGCTTTGCTTCTCCGCCTCGACTGGTGGGCGTCCCCACGTGGCCACCGGGGCAGGCTGTGCGGAGGCCAGGGGCCATTCTACCGCTTCCCAGCTCCAAGCAGGCAGGCCTCGGGCCGGGCTCACAGCTCCCTGAACAGAGCGCAGGGCGGCCCCTGGGGGCCTCGTCCTGCCGCGTAGGCCCCCTCCGCAGATCTCACCTACGGGGTCTGCTCCCCTCTTGCTCCACTCTGCTCCCAGGAGCCCGAGGACTCCGTGGCGTGGCCAGGGAGGGGCCCGCCCATTTTCTCTTTCACATCCTTGGCATCTGTTTTGGTTCCCGCCAGAGGCTACGAGACTCACTAAAATAACCTCCCGCCTCCACAGTGCCCCCCTGGGGCCCCGGACATCTCTCCCACTCCTCCTTCCCCCACCCACCACGCCCCTCCTTCCCGTGCCCACGCAGGGGAGGCCCACCACCCACGGTCAGAACTCGGGAGGCTTCGGACCCGCCGCCCACCAAGAGCCGGCCCTTGGCCTCACTGGCCTCATCTGCCCACCAAGGCAGGCGACACACCCTGTGAAGTCTGCTTAGCCTCATGCAGGCGACCCATTGCAGAGGCCGCATGACCGTGATGCCCACAATAAGGAGCAGGCAGGGCCGGCCGCCCCTCAGGCCTGGGCAGGCCCCCCCCGGGGAGACTGTGCGGGGCTGGCGAGGCATGGACACCGAGGTGCCCATGAGTGCCAGGCGCTGTGAGAGGCTCTGGGACACGGTGGGAAATGCTCCCTGGTTCCTGCGCTGGTGGAGCCCCCAGACCAGGGGAGACATGGGGGGCAGCTCAGGCCGGCACCTGTGGTCTGGCCTGGCTCTGCCCAGACCCCCGGCGCCCATTTCCCCGAGAGGCAGGGTGAGGTGGACTCAGGGACATCGACGGCCCTCCCCGGCTGTGGACTCGAGCAGGCGGCGCTCGGCAGAGTGCCAGGCCCTCCTCGACAACAGCAGAAGTCAGAGAACCTCGCTGGTTGCGGCAGCTATGAGTTGGTGGTTGTGGTTTTGGGGCAGGAGTGGGGGCATGCCCCCCCTGAACTCCACCCACACTCCCATGAACATGGGGAACTCCGGGCTTCCAGGAGAAACTGCTGTAGCCAGAAGCTGCACTCAGCTCCCAGGGAAGGAGCTATGGGGGTCAGGGGCCAGGGGACTGAGGCTACCCCGGAAGAGCGGCCAGAGGCCGAGCACAGGGCTCAGACCGGGGCAAAACTAACTGCCGTCCAACTGACCGATGGACGGACAGACAGACAGACGGACGGCTGACGAGCAAGAGCAAGTATGAACGTCTGGGGCACACCAGGTTTGCTCCCCACACTCACCCCCTCCCAGGCCCTACTCCTGCACTGATCCTCTCATCAGCCTCACGGGGCTTGGGGCCCCTCACTCACAAGCAACCTGGATTCAGCACGCCCCCACTACGTGCCAGGAACCTCGCTGTGTGCAGAGAGCAACAGAGACTAACAGAGAACAGGACAGACGTGGTCCCAAAGACCTCCTCAGCACCGCCCACCCTTCCCCTAGACGGCTAACAGTGCCAAGGGGCACCAGGCTCCCCCAAGGTTTGGGGGCATCACCACCACCCTTAGGTGGGTACCTAGGGCCCGGGCCTCACACCGCCCTCCCCTGCCAACCCAGGGGAAACTGAGGCCCAGAGGGGCCGTGAGCCCTGACGCGGGAGCACGGGCTCTGCTCCTCCGTCAGGGGAGTTTTATTTTTGGGACCCTCACCCAGGGTGCCCCCCACTTTCACACCTAAGGGGAAACAAGTCCAAAGGGCACCCTGTCCTGCCCCAGGGTTGAACCCACAGGCCAGCAGGAAGGGCGAGGGGCTCAGCTTCCGCTGCATGTGGGCCCCACTTTTAGGACCCTCTTTAAGGCACCAGGCTGGGAGGAGCTGCGGCGAGTTGGGCACTGACTTGGTGGCCGGTAGCTATTTTTACGCCTTGGGTGTAAATTCATGATTTGTTTGTTTGAAAGCGAAAGGAAGCACGCCTGCCTGCGACCGCTTGGGCGGCTGGAGGTGGGTTTGGGTGTGAGGTATCTGCACGGCCGAGCCTCCTGCAGCAGGCGCCCCGGGGCTGCCCCTACGCCAGGCTGGCCCGGCGCAGTGCGTCTCCCTCCTCGCCGCCTGCCCGCCACGAGGCTGCTGCCCTGCTAGACCCATCTTACCCCGGGAGCCCCGGGCTCCTCTGGGAGGCAGAGGGGCTTACCAGAGCCCCATGGGCTGCACGTGGTGGCCCGGCGCGGGGGTGGGGGCGTGGGGCGGGCGCTGGTGGAGAGGGAGATGATGGATGACTGAGTGTGGTGGCCATCCTCGCTGTCCAGGGACAGCCACAGCCCTTCAAGCGAGGCAGTCCTGCCTGGTGCACCACTGCCACCTGTGTGAGCTCGAGTCAGCCTCACCACCCTCAGGGCTTCACGTTCCCCTCTGTGAAATGGGGGTAACAGGACCCTCCTCCCACCGGACAGCCGGGAGCTGGATCCCACGAGGGCCACTGTGACCTGGCTACAGGAAGGTCCTCCTTCCACTTGGGGCAGGAGCTTCCTGGGGGGCTGTGGGGACAAGCACTGGTTGGGGAGCCTCCTGCAGGACAACCACAGGCCATGGCTCGGGCGTGTCCTGTCCCCCTGGTTTCTGCTTGATCCAGGCTCCCCTGCCCGGCTCTAGAAAGCCTCCTCTCTGCTGGGTTCTGGGCCCGGTGCCACCTGCCCCCTCACGCACACCCTGCCCAGCCCCCACCCTCCCTCCAGCCTGTTTAACTGCGGCCCCCATCCACTGTCTTCATGACAGACACTCTCCCCCACTTCCCACGGCCCAGAGGGCACCACTTCTAAACTATTTCCTCCCGCCAGGTCTGGGGGCGGGCATAACTCCAGGAAAGGACTGAGAAGGAGCAGACGTGTGGGGCGCGTGCCCTGTGCCAGCCCCGGGGCCTTTGGCCATGGTGCACAATAAGAGGCCTGTTTGGGCCCCGTCCTCCTGGCCTGCATCAGACGTCACCTCTGCCGCTAGAGAAGAAGATGACAGAAGCCCTCTCCACGTGGGGGCCTATTGGGCACAAGTGACCAGAAGTGCCCAGGACCATGGCACCCACGCCTTTGCTTGTCACGCCAACAACCCATGGGCAGTGGGCACTGCTAGCCCACCTGACTGGAGAGGACAGCGAGGCTGGGAGAGGGGACACGATGGCACGTGTCACAGCAGTGAGAATGAAGCCTCGGGTTCCCACCTGCCCTGGCGTGATGGAGACGCAGGAAAGGGGAACGGAGACCCAGGAGGTCACAAGTCCCACAAACGGCCTGGACAGCTGCCTGGGACCAGTGGGCTTCGAGTGGGCTTAGCGATAGGCCCTTTCCTCAAATGGCCCTGGTGTGGAAGGGCAGGTGTGAGACAGAGGAGGGCCCACGCCCTGCTTGAGGCCAGCTGGGGACCCCGGAGCCTGCCCACTGGCCCCCTGCCCTGAGGGCCTGGCCCCATCCCGCAGGGTCACAGACCCCTGAGTTAGGTGGGAACCCCAGTGGAGGGGGCATGGCTGGACTGACGCTGTGGCCTCAGGTGTGGATGGAATGAGAGACTGTCTCAACGCTGCCTCTAGGCCTGCCCCACGCCAGCGCTGAATAGACGGCGCAGGGAACAGGCTCGTCAGGCCTGGCCGGGGCGCTCAGTCAGGGCGCACCTCAAGCCCCCGGCCCACCAAGGCACTCAGCCGACAGTCCAGCGTTTTGTGAAAGGGGAACTTGTCCAGGCCAGGCCCCAGCGTTGCCCGGTGTAAGCTGTGTGGCCGGAAATGTCCAGATGGTCCTAGTGTTTATATGCTGGTCCTGATATTCCGGGGCACTGGGGCCTCTTGGTGGGTTCAGGCCCACTGTGGCTGAGTCGTCCCCAGATGGGGACATGGGTGGGTGGCTGGGCCCTGGGCGCTGAGCCGGGGTAAGGGTTCTCCCCCAGGGCTGTGCCCTGCTGTCTCAGTCCCTGGGTCTCAGCTTTCAGAAGCCCTACATTTGGGAAGGCAGGAGGGCCTCCCAGCTGCACACCGTGTCACCACTGGGCAGGGAGGCTGAGCCGGGAGCACCAGGGGGACCGGCTGTCCCCACGCAATGTGGCCCACACCAGTGATCAGCCATCCCGAGGAGCTGGCTGGCCAGGCTGGCCCCCTGAGCTCCTGGCACACAACAGCCCAGCCACTGGTCCTCTCAGTTCACCCGATTCAGAGAGGCATTAGACAACAGGAATGCTGTTCCTGATGGCCTGACCAATGTCACTTCCTGGGGTCAGACTCAGTGAGGTGACCCCATCCAGTCAGCCTACCTGCTGGATGGCCATAGGGCAGCCCCATCCTCTCTCCCAACCTCAGTTTCCTCCTCTGTTAAATAACTCCATCTCCCTGCTGCCCCACTGGTGTGTGATTCCAGAACTCTCTCCTGGGGATGCCCTGGTCGTCGGCAGCTCCCCGGTACCCCGAGCAGAGCAAGAACCGTGCCCGGATCTGAGCCAGTTGCTCCCCATCCAGCGATGGGTCCTGAGGAAACGGAAACTCAGAGGAAGATTCAGTGAGGAAGGTATTCAGTGAATGCGGCTGACAGCTGGCAAGTGGGAAACAGCCTCGACGGCCATTGATGAGGATCTGCTAAATAGTGATGGAGCAGTCTCCGATCAAATAGGCACGTGTGCTAAAAATAATATACTGCCAAGTGGAAAAAAGAAGCCATTTAAAATTATACACAGAAGGATTCCAATTATAAATGCAGGCACAAGAATCTGGAAAGAACCCCGCCGTTTGTTAATGGTGGTGAGTCCCAGCAATGGAGCCGGGGGGGGGGGGCGTTCCACATCCTCCCTTGTAATTTTCTTCTCTTTCTGTAATAAGCCTTTATTACTTTTATAATCAGAAAGAGGAGGATTGACAAAGTCCTGTCTGAAATGCATCTGAAACCCGATCCTGGTGCCTGTAGCCAACCCCAGCTCAGATCCTGTCCTGTCTCAGAAGACCCCAGCCCGCCCCCACCCCCATGTCCCCCATGCGACAGCCTCATGTGCCCTGGAAGCAGTGGTGTGTCTCTGGAACCTTCTCCTCTCCTCTCTAAGCACCCCCTGCTCCTCCTGCCCTCCTCATCATGGGGGGCTCCCAGCCCCCACCATCCAGCACCTTCCTCTGGGTAGGCTCTGCACCATCAGTGTCTTTCCGGAAACATTCCATGTCTACTTTGCAGCAATAAGAATACGCTCACCCCTCCCTCATTCCGCTGTGAGGATATTTATCTGATCTGCCCCCTTGCCACGGGGCCAGGCGAGATTAATAATACACTTAATTTCACAAGCACAGAAGTTTGTGTCTAAATGGCCAAAATATTTGGACCGCAGCACGACAAGTGAGATCACATCAGCTGTTTGAAAGGCTGACGCAGAAGCCGCTTGGCTTTTGTTCCCAGCTCTCTGTTGCCAACACAGCTGAATGGCTGGGCTCATCCCAGAGGTTCTGAGCTGCAGGGCGGTGCCCTGGACCCCAGCACCCCTCACACGGCTCCCTCCCTCAGCAGTGCCTTCCGTGAGCCATTGGTGGTGGGTCAACGGTGGGGGGGAGCACTGCAGGGCCCCCCTCTTCCCTCCATCTCCAGGTGACACACTGGTGTGACACGCACCCCATGGGCCAGGTCCCACCTGTGCCAGCCTGTGGCCACAGTGGACCAGACACTCACAGACCAGAGAGAGGACAGGATGCAAGACCAAGGGGAAAAAGGAGATGAGGGATCAGAGACACCAGAAGGGGTTCCGGGGCCGTCTGACCCGGTGTCCGGGCACAGGGCTCCAGAGGGGCCTGGAGGTCGGGCCAGGTCTGGCCGGGGGACATGGGAGGGCAAAGCCTCCTGGCGAGAGGTCAGACCACAGCTGGGTGGGCAGGGTGGGGGCACCTGCAGGGAGTGGGGGTGACGGGTGCTCAGGATCCTCAGTAGGGAGCAGCGGGTCTGCCCTCGAAGGTCAAGGTCAGAGTGGCCCAGGCTTGGAAGGGCCCTGACCGCTCAGCTGAGGTGCTGTTGAAAGGGCGGCAGGAGCCCTGGGCAGGTCTGGGCCCAGAGGGACCTGCCCTTGGGGACAGTAAGGCAGGAGCTGCGTTCCCTGAGCACTTGCCCCCGTGTTTCATTCTCACGCAGAGATAAAGGCAATTGTCAGCTCCGTTGTGCAGGGGGGAACCGGGCTTCGAGAGGCCCAGTGACTTCTGGACACTGTGGCTCCCGTAGGGCACCGCCCAGGAAGCCGTCCAGGCTGCAGCTGGAGCCTGGTTCCCAGAGGGCACAGCCGGTCCCACCTGGCAGGGGAGGAGGCTGGCGGACTGCTGCCACTCCCACCAACTCCACCCCAGCTCAGCTCAGCGCTGGGCCCACCCTGCCCTGTGCCCAAGAAGAGCCTGTGGCCTCAGCCTGCCCAGACCACCTTCCAGAGGACGCGTGAGCAGAGCTGTCCCAGGGAAGACCCACGATGCCCCCAGACCACCCTAACCCTCTGGAGGTCTTCTCCACCCCACCCCGCTTTACACATGGGACTCTGAGACCCAGAAGAAGGGAGGGGCTTGCCGAGGGCCACCCCATCTGCAGGGCCTCCCAGGCCTTCCAACCCTCAGAAGCTTCCAGCAGACTCTGGAGTGGAGTGAGCCTCGGCTCCTCCCTTTGACCCCCCTTCCCAGCGAGCTGCAGAGGATTAGTGCCTCTCGGCCATGCCGCCTGCCCTCCGTGAATGCCTGAGCTCTTCATCACGCCTGCCGCCCCAGGAGCGCCTTTGTCTGGGAGCCACTCGACTGCGGGAGCCGAGCAGAGAGCTAACAGGATTTCTCGGCCCCATCGCTCCTGCGATTACCCCCTTCGGCGACTGGAGAGGAATCAGTGTCAGCCTGGCTCTGCCCAGACCACCAGTCCTCGCTACTCCCACGGCACCTGCGGTCTACAGTCGGCCGCAGAGCTAAGCCAGCTCTCAGGCCTCTCTGACCGGGACCAGCAGGCAAAGGCGCCTGGACAGACGGCCAGCTCTCCTGTGCGTCAGGCAGCCCTCTGCCCCATTGTTGGGGGGCCCGTGGGGTGGGGGTGCAGAGAGAGCTGAGCCTTCTGAGCAGTCCATGGTTGAATCCCCGCTCTGCCCACTCACGTGTCCATGGGACCCTGGCGAGCACCTGGGCTGCCCTGACCCTGTGTCCTCCCCCTTAGAGCCAGTGCCCCAGAAAGCTCCTGGAAGGCTGTTGCAGGCATCAGAGATGCAGAGTTAGAGGGTCAGGTACACAGTAGGTGTGCCACACCTGCCAAGTGTCATCGCTGTCACTGGAGCAACGATGCCTACGAAGGATGCTACCTCTAGCCCAGCCTCACGTCCCCTTCAAGTGACCGGTCTCAGGGACACGGGGTCTGCTGGGCCCGCAATGAAAGGTGCCCACCAGCCCTGGAACTGCCCCCAGGGGTGTTCTGGGGGCTTTCTCCGGGGCTGCCAGGAAGTCCTGGGCAGCATCCGTGTCGGTATCTCCAACAAGGCTGCAGCTGGCCTCGACTGGCCCAGGGTAACACCCTGCAGGGCCGTTTCAGCTTCTTCCTCCTAACACGGAACCCAAAGGGGAGACCCCTGTGTGTCAGTTACCCACATTCTCCGGGGCACTCCAGAGCAGGCTGGAGGGATTTGCGGCTTGGCCTGTAGGGCCTGGCAGACCTGGGCTCCACCCGGCTCCACCACCTTCTGGCTGTGTGTCCTGGAGCAAGTCACTTCTCTGAGCCTCAGTTTCCTCACCTGTAAAATGGGCACCAGTGACAGCACACCCTCTCTTAGGGCGCTTCTAGGGCCAAAGAGCCTGGCACAGTGGGCATGCAGAGCAAGCACTCAATATATTTTGCTTTAAAAAAATAAAACGACTGTGGGAAGAAGAAAAGGGAATTCCCAGAGACTGCCCAAATTATCCGTGTGGCTGAGGAAGGAGGCCGGCTCTTCCCCCATCAGCAGCGCGCCCACACGTCTGAGCCCACCTGCTGGCTGGCCTTGTCTTTGCTGGGGTCCTTTCAGGAGGGGGTGCCCCTCTGAAGCAGAGGGTCCAGCCCTGCCCTGGGGCAGCACATCCAGCTAGAACAACAGGACACAAGACCACTTCCACACCAGCCTCAAACTGATTTTGTGGACAGTCACTAAGAGCAGGCCCAGTCCATTGGGGAAGTCCCAGCTTTCGGCAGCAGAGAGACCGGTGTTGGATTCTCCACTCCCCCGTAGATTAGCCCTGTGACCCTGAGCCTGGACGAGACTCCCAGTGCCTCCGCACCTCCTCTCCCCACGTGACATGGGGCAGCAGGGAGAAGACGAGAGCGCTGTGAGCTGTGCTGTGTTCATGATTTTCAGCTTCAGGTAGTGACCCACAGTGACCCACAGCCTGGACGAGACTCCCAGTGCCTCCACACCTCCTCTCCCCACGTGAGATGGGGCGGCAGCGAGGAGAAGACGAGAGCCCTGTGAGCTGTGCTGTGTTCATATCTCCAGCTTCAGGTAGTGACCCACAGTGACCCACAGCCTGGACGAGGAGGTGGACAGAGATTTCTATGTTCGCAGAAGGAGGGACTCACAGCCACCACGAGGACCCAGACACTGACCTTACTCGTGAAGAAACTGAGGTCCAGAGAGATGAATGGACGCTGGCACGAGACGCTCTGACCAGTGGCCTGGAGCACTGACACAAGGGGAGTGACAGGGCAGGTGGTCATGCCGGCAACAGCAGAGGTGGACAGGTGGCGTCAGGCAGAAGCCTGGACGGACAGTGTCTGGGAGGAGGAGGGTGGTGAGGTCTGAGACGGAGGGTGGGTGGAGCCCACGTCAGACTCCAGGTGATCCCCCGCCCCTTCCATGGCGGGCCAAGCAGTTCACGGCCTCCTGGCCCAATTTCCGCCCTAGTGCCTGGAAGTGGAATCACGGGTGTGACTCCTGGATCCAGCTGCCCTCTCCAAATACAGGGAATAAAGTTGCATCTAAAAACGACCCCATGTGTCAAAATTTACGGGATGCAGCTAAAGCGGTGCTTAGAGGGAAACTTATAGCTGTAAATGCTTATATTAGAAAAGAAGAAAGATCTAAAATCAATGACCTAAGCTTTCACCTTAAGATGATAAAACAGAAGAGCAAACTAAATCCAAAGTAAGCAGAAGGAAGGAAATAAAGATAAGAGCAGAAGTCGATGAAATGGAAACAGACCACAAGGCAATGAACAAAACCAAAAACTGAGTCTTTGAAAATATCAACAAAATTGACAACTCCCTAGCCAGAATGCCTGATCAGAGAAGACTCTGAACTTCACCGCAGTGGGGACATGATTGTTCTCTGAAGGGTTGGAATTCCGTTAGAAGCTCAAGATAAATGAGATGTGCTCCCTGCCGTGGCCAAAAACTGGGGGCCTCCGAGGAGGAAAAGAGATTCAGAAAGGCACCCCTTATCCCTAAGTGTAAACTCCTTCTATTCTAATAGGGCAGCCCCATGTAGGGGCAGGGGGCACGGGCTTGGGAATCAAGCAGACCTGGCTTCAAATTCTGACCCCAGCACTGCGACTTTGGTCCAGTCCCCAAATTCTCACCTGTAAAATGGTAGAGAAGGAAGCCTCCCCACCTCAGGCCAGTTCTGAGGCCCCGTGAGCACAGAGCTGACCACCGTCGGTGCTCAGGGGCCTTGGCAGCTCTTCCCCTCCGGCCTGGGCACAGGAGGCAGCATGCGGGCTGCCCCTGCTCACAGTCCTGCTCCCTCCCCACCATCCACTCCCCTTTTCCCCTCAGGGCAGCCTCACACAGCAGACCAGGCCCCCCTCCAGCCTGGCAGGAGGAAGTGCCAGGCTGTGGTCAGCATGGGGACCCCTGGGAGCTGCCTGGGTGGGCCCGTCCGTCCGGAGTATCTTGTCCTCCAGGGCTGCCCTGCTCCTGAGCGGGCGTGCTTGAGGCCACTGCTGGTGCCCCATGGGGGTCCTGGGATAGCTCTGGGCTCACGTTGCTCTGGGCTCTTTCCTGAGGCCCACACACGGCTTCCTTCTGTGACTTCTTACAGCTCTGTGAGCACCAGCTTCCGAACACACCCGCCTTCCCATGCTGAGACCTCAGAGGGCTGAATTGCTCCTTGTCTAAAGTGGGCCCCACTGCAGGGCCAGGCCGGGTGGGGCTTCGGTCTGTGATGCCACCTGCAGACGCAAGTTCATCCGGGACATAGCTGAGGACCAGAACCACCCAGACCCGTTGTTCCAGGGGTTGCTGCGCTGCACACTGCCCCCTGTGTGGTAGTGCTGGTAGCTCACAGCAGCCGTTTTATTATATGTCACGATTGTGGGGGTCAGGAATCCCACCGGGGGTCCAATGGGTGCCTCCTGCTCCACGTGGCACGGGCTGGGTTCACCTGGTGGTACCCAGCCAGCAGCCTGGCTGGTCTGGAGAGTCTAAGATGGCTTCACTCACAACACCGATACCTCGCCCTGTGACTAGAAGGCTGAACTCAGCTGAGTCTGCCCCTCACATCCCCTCCGCCTGGCCTCTCCAGCACGGTGTTTCCGGGGTAGTCGGACTTCTCGTGCCACAGCTTAGGGCTCCCAGAACCTGGGGGTGGGGAAGCTGCAAGTCTTTATCTGGCTTAGACTTGGAAGTCACGTGGCATCATTTCTACTGTGTTCTACTGGCTGCAGAGCCAGCCCAGATTCAAGGGTAGAGGAATTAGACTCCACCTCTCAGTGGCGGAGGGATCACTTTGGAAGAGCTCTCTGGGAAAGCTGTTTCCTTGGTTGGCTGTACACTGAGCCCATGAGAAAGGTGTTTTATCATCTCTATCCGCAGCACCATCATCATCACCATCATCCTCATCACCATCCTCATCACCATCCCCATCACCATCATCCTCATCACCGTCATCCTCATCACCATCCTCATCACTATCATCATCACCATCATCCTCATCACCATCATCCTCACCACCATCCTCATCACCATCATCCTCATCACCATCCTCATCACCATCATCATCGCCATCATCACCACCACCACCACCACCATCATCATCTTCTTTACCATCATCATTACCATCATTACCATCATCACCATCACTACCATCTTCTTTACCACCATCATCTTCTTCCTCTTTACCATCATCATCATATTCCTCTTTACCATCATCACCATCCACCTGTGCTTGTGTCTCTCTGAGGCCGGGGATGTTAGAATCCCTGTGGAACAGATGCAGAAATCGAGGCACAGAGTGACTTGCCCATGCTGACCCTGAAAGAAGGAAGTCCCCAGGAAATACACACTTATGGAGCACCTAAAGTCGTAGAAGAAAAAATGGCAGGTCACCAAGATGCAAGTAGGTCTGCACCATACCCTCCCCACGTGCCCTCCCTGGTCTTCCCCGAGCTCTTGCTGAGGTTGGCCCAGGAATCCTCACCACAAGCTGGTGATGGAGGCTTTATCATCCCCAAACTACGGTCAGGGAGAGTGGGCACAGAGAGGGGTGTGGCCGGAGGCCCAGGCTCTGTTTCTACTGTTCCCTCTGTCCTGCCGCAGCTGTCTGAGCCCGGGAAACCAGCGGAAGGCGGTGTGCAGAGCAGACGTTGGCGGTTCGGTCTGCACTAATCAAGTTAATTGGGTAATTGCCGCTTCATGGTGGTTGGTGTTGACACAACCTTGAACTTGGCTCTTTACAGAGGCTTTCCTCTGATCCTCTCCAGGAGGCTCCTCTTGCTGGCGAATAGAGCCTCCTGCTCTACCAGGCCAGGGCACCGGGGTCTCCTTTCCCAGGCGGGGAGAACATGGTGAAAGAGAAAGGCTAAGTGACTGTCCAAGGTCGTGAAGCGACCGTGGAAGAGGTGACGAGAGGCCCCGCGTCTGCCCACGCCTCCGGCTCTGGCCACTAAATCACCCCAAAGAGACGTGTGTGATTTCATTTCTATTCCATCTGCAGGAGGGGAAAGTCAATGTTTGCTAAATGGAAAGGGAGAAGATCGGCAGGAGGAACGTGTTTTCAGCTTTTGACGGGGCGTTGTCGACGACGACAAGTGAAGAGTCGAGCAGCAGCCCGTCTGGCCGAGGGGCTCGGCTGTGACGCGGGGCACGACCTCGGTGGGCGGGTGCTGGGCACAGTGGGGGACAGTGAGAAGGGGCACCCACTGGGGCCAACAGACACCCCCTTCCGCCAAGCCTGGGGTGGCCGGCAGCCTCTGAATGAGCTCCAGCTGGCCGCCCCTGAACGGGCCGAGAGGGGCCGGCTGGGAGAGCAGGGCAAGGACTCCCCTGTAAGTGGAAGGGCATCAGAGCAAGGGTGGGTCTTCCCGCGGAGCCCACGCCCCGCTCAGGCCACGAGGCTCCGCAGAGGAGGACAAGGAGTATGGGGCAGGGACACGGCAGTGACCAGGGCTGAGGCTGGCCCTGCCCCCAGGGTTTCTGGTTTGGTAATTACAGTGATGGATGATGAGCGTTAGGCTGGGGCGGGGGAGTGGGGGTACCCTGGCTGGGGGCCTAGTCTAGCCAGGGTGCTCAGAGGAGGCCTTCCAAGGAAGGGACGTGTGCAAGTCTCTGCGGAAGCGTGTTTTCAGCTGCAGAAGCCACACGAGTGAAGGCCAGAGCCAGGAGGGGGCTCACGAGGCCGGGGAATGGACCAGGCTCCTGGGGTCTGGCTCTGGGGAGAGGGGGTGGAGGAGAGAGGTGAGCCGTGGGCTAGGGCGCCAGTGCCCCGTCCTGCCTCTGCTCTCTCTAAGCCAGGGATCCTCCACTGGGGCTCGGGACAGGCATCCCTGTCAGGGCAGACCCAGGCTATGCGGGGCAGGCAGCACACACAATGTGCAGGCCTCTTTGAGAAAAAAGGTACAAAATCGCGATTACAAAGTTAGGTCCAGGGCCTCAGAGGAAGCCCCTGCAGGTGAGGGATGCGACATTCAAGCTTCATTAGCTTCCGGGCAGGTCCCCTATCCGTCTATATGTCTTCATTTTCCCCACTATTTGGCTTAAAAACCTTTTTCCTTTACATTCCGTTTTGTCACCCTCTCGGCTGTAACCACGGGGCCTTATCTGATCCTAACTAGCCTCGGGACACTCCTCCATCCCTGCTGTCCAATCCCAATTCCTTAATTTTGGTTCAGCTCTTGGTGACCTGTCATTTTCTTCTTCCACAACATTGGGAGCTCGGTAAGTGTCCATTGGCTGGGGACTTCCAGCTCTGCCGGTGTCTCCACCAGCTCCCCAGCCAGACGCCAGCTCAGGAGAATTCGGGACCCTGAGCGGTGACTTCCTGCCCGTGGCCGGACCTTGGCCTCCCCTTGCAGAGCAACAGGATTTACGAGGAGAGCCCGTGGATGGTGTAAGGTGACCGAGCCTAGAGGGGAGTCCTCCCCAGGTCACACAGTGACAGGCCAGGCCGGCTGTGACCAGGGGCCCTGGAGCCTCTGCGGGGCCTTTCCCCATGGATGACGAAAGGGAAAGCCATTTGGAAACTGTAGAGTGCAGTGCCCATGTGCATGTAACGTGTTCTCAACGCGTTACGCCGTCTCCCGGAGATGTGCCTTCTGTTGGTCCTAGGTGGCATGAATTTTTAAGTTGTTTCATTTTTAAACAAACAAAAAACAAGTAATTCATTTGAGAAAGTCTGGAAAATACAGAAAGTAAAGGATAAGAAACAAAATAAAAATACCAGAAGGCTTTGGAGGAGGGGAGGAGGGTCATTGGCGTGAACCTCTGGAAGGTGCTCCGGCTGCCAGGTGGGGATGTAGGGGGTACATGTGCAGGTGGGGAGCCCAGCGAGATGCAGTCATGGGGACGCCTGGGACCAGGCAAGGGTGTGGGCATGGTGAGAAGTGGAAAAGAGCAGTGAAAACACCTTCCACCTCTGGCTGTGTCTGCCTGGCTTGTTTTCTGGAAGGACTCTGCCCCTCACCAAGGACCAGCCTCCCCCATCCTCACCCCGGGCCGCAGACTGCTCCTGGCCGGCACCTTGTGGGGATTTGGGATTCCTGTTTACATGCTCCGGCTGGCCTGCCTGGGGTTGCGTGAGTTCATGTCTTCACAGGCCCTGGGGCCGGGGCCCACCAGGTGTCCCCAAAAGCAGTCACAGCAGGGTAGGTGGAGTCGCCCAGAGGTTCAGCATGGTCCTCATCAGAAAGTAATTGTGTGGTTGTACAGGCAGGTGGGGGCGTATCTGGTACACGCTGGGTCAGTGTTGGGGAGAAAGGGCGCAGGAAGGGGAGAGGATTTTGTTTCACTGAGGGGGGAAACGCAGGCAGACGCCTTATGACGAGCGTGATGCTTAATTTTATCTGTCAACTTGGCTGGGCCACGGGGTGCTCAGATATTGGTCAAACATTATTCTGGGTGTTTCTGCAAGGGTGTTTTAGATGAGATTAACATCTGTTTTTGTTTTTTTGTTTTTTTTAATAATTTTATTTATTTATTTATTTTTCCCCCAAAGCCCCAGTAGATAGTCGTATGTCATAGCTGCACGTCTTTCTAGTTGCTGTATGTGGGACGTGGCCTCAGCATGGCCGGACAAGTGGTATGTTGGTGCGCGCCCGGGATCCAAACCCTGGCCACCAGAAGCAGAGCACACGCACTTAACCACTAAGCCACGGGGCCGGCCCGAGATTAACATTTGAATCGGTGGACTGAGTAAAGCAGATTGCCCTCTCCAGTGTGGGTGGGCCTCATCTAACCAATTGAGGGCCTGAATAGAACAAAAAGCCAACCCTCCCTGAGTAAGAGGGAATTCTCCAGGGACTGCCTTCATCTTTATCTACACCATCAGCTCTCCTGGGTCTCCGCCTGCCAGCCCAGCTACAGATTTGGACTTGCCAGCCTGCATCATCACATGAGCCAATTCCTCATATTAAGTGTCTTTCTCTATACACATCCTCCTGGTTCTGTCTCTGACTAACACCAGGAGGCTCCTCCCAGGCTGGCCAGGACAGAAGTGGTTCTGCAAACCTGGGGGGCAGCCTGCGCCATCTTCCCAAGGCCTACAGATGTTGGCCTCTGGAAGCAAAGGAAGCAGGTGGGGGGTCTCAGCAGGCAGGGGCAGGGTCCACGCAACGTTGACGAGACTCCAGCTCCTTCCTAGGAGAACAGACAGGCCTCTTTGATCCCAATGGGTCTGGGGTCACTCTGGTAACCAGCTGAGTTTCTGCCATCATCACAAAGACCTGCCGAGGGGGACTGTACCCTAAATTGGCAGGAGAGAAAGCCACACAGTACAGGACAACGGGGTGGGACTTATGCTTTGATCGTGTTTGGAACGAGGCAGTGTGTCAGAGACAGACCCAGTAGAGGTGGTATTGGGTGCCATATTGGGAAGGGCACCATATTGGACAGGGCGCCATGCTGAGGTCTCTGCTGGCAGTCCTTGGAAAGAGGGATTGTCCCATGTCTGATTTCCAGGCTGGGGTCAAGAGACCGCCAAGCTGGTCTTATTCCTCCTCCCTGTGAGGCCCAGGAAAGAAGCGCTTCCCCCTACTTTCCTCACTGCCCACACCTAGACTCCCATCACGGATGCCTTTCCCAGGAATAATCATCTCTAAGGTGCATTGGTTCAGACAGTGAGTGCGAGTGTCTCTCTGGACTTGTCACACCCAGCGCTCAGCCTGGCACACGCAGGCCCGTGGTCAGCACGTGGGAAGCCAGGCTCGGTGACCCCACCCGGGTCCAACCAGCCTGGTCCGTGGTGGCCTGGAGTTCCACGCAGATGCCCCAGGACTGCGGAGGCTGGTGACAGGGCAAGTCCCCGCCTCCTGATCCCATCCGGCAGGGCAGCTGTGCTCTCTGTTCCATACATTGGGCATCTGTGCAAGATTTGTCTGAATATTCACACCCGCAGTTTAAGCCACTGACTGGGGCACACTGAGGCTCAGGGTGTGGACACCTCCTCCTCCAGGTGATGGCCACCGCGTGAGGGACGGAAGCCAGGCCTCCTCCCAGGCCGCCCGCCTCCACCCCAGGGTCAGGTCCGCAGGGATCACATGTCTGTTAAAACTATCCTCCGAGAATCATCCGGAAGCTCGTTCCCACCCAGGCTAGGGTTCCAGACGTTGCCCTGAGCTGTTATGAAGGCCGCGTATCAAATCAACTCCTTTCCACTCACCACCTCTGGGAGGTTGGGGGTGTTTGTCAGGCTTCACTCAGCTCATTTCACTGTGGTCCTGTTCCCTCAGGGCCGGGGAGACAAGGGGGAGGAGACGGCCCTGCCTTCAGCGAGTTTTCCCTCTGGGGAGACGCAGCCCTGTGCCGCCCCTCACGTCCAGGATGATTTCATCGCAGCTGAGCCGGGGCGGCGAAGGGGAAGCCACCGAGGCAGCCAGAGCATCAGTGCAGGGCCGCCCACCACAGCCCTCCCGCCCCGTCCCCTGAGGGTTCTCCCAGCCTGGGGGCATGCAGCTGCACGTCACGGGCCTGGTGACGTCGGCCAGCAGGGGAGCCCTGGGTGTGGGGCAGTGTCCATGTGGCACGGGCTGTGTGACTGTCAGGGCACCCCCATTCCCGACGAGGGTCCAGGGGCAGGGGCTCATCCCGTCCCTCCGCCGCCAGCCCCGAGGAGCTCTCTGGTCAGAGCAAACCTGACACGGAAACCAGGGGTGCCTCGCCGGACCCCGTGCCCCAGACTGCCTCCGTCATCCCGCCGTGAGGGCCCCGGCGGCCGGAAGCAGCCACTGAGGCCGCTCCCGCACCGCAGCCCAGAAGGCCCGACAGTGGCTTGCCGGAAAATTGGAAAATCGTGGTTCCCGTCTTCCCCGCCGGCTGCTCATTTCCTCGCAGGCGGGAGAGCAGGCTGCCGAACCTTGTTGAGATGGAAATTTCCCCTTCTCCCTATGCTTATTGTCATTGGTGTTTTTCTCCCCAGAATCGGGGATTTGGACGTGAAGGCGGCTTATGGCCGCCGTCGGTGTGAGTTTCTGTGCGTGTGAACGAACACGTCTGCTTCCACTTTGGATTTGGGGGTGCAGCACGGGGCAAGGGCCATCTGAGCCCGCAGATTCTGCAGGGAGGGGGAGGCAGAAGTGCGGGGACGGAAACAGCCCCTGGTGGTGGGCTGAGGCGGGCTCCTCCCACCAGCCCCCCACGGCTGTGCCAGATTCGGGGTCCCCGTGGCCTCTGCTCCTTCCGGTGACATGGAGGCCCCCGGGACCTGGCCCTCTCTCACCACGGCTGTCTCCCCGCCCCCTGCCTTTGCACCACTGCGCCCCCCTCCTCTTGCCTCCGGTCTATAGGAGCCCCCACTCATCCTTCCAAACTCAGCTCCCGAGTCACCTGTCCCTAACCAGTCCCTCCTCTGCCTCTCACCCGGGTCTCCTAGACGGACCCTGACACGTGTATTTGCAATTATGTATTTCCACCTGGTTGTGGATAAGTGATGGAGGAATCTCAGTGTTATCACAAAATTCTCACCCCAGTATGAACTAACGGGTCTGACTTGACCTCAGACACAAGTGAAGACACACATCTACTCACACACAAGAGAGGAGCCTCCACCGTCTGTCTTCTTCCTCTGTCACCTCCCCAGCGTGCACTCCCCTTCTGACCCCCAGCTGGGCAGGCAGCGTGTATGTGTGTGTGTGTGTGTGCGCGCGCGCGCCTTTGTTTTGGCACCGTGACTTGCTTTGACTCAGAGGAGGAGGCAAAAATGACGGTGTGCCTGTTCTGAGTCTTTAAAGGACTCATGTTTCTTCCTGACCTGCTGTGCCTTGGTCGCTGCCATGAGACAAGCGTGCCTTGGTTAGCCCGCAGGGTAAAGGATGAGGGATGTGTGGAGCAGAGCCACCCCAGCTGAGCCAGCCCAAACCAACCCACCTCCTGCCAACCCAAGACTGCAAGAGCAAACCCAGCTGAGATCCACAGGGCTGCCCAATGGAGCCCCGCCTAGGTCAGGCGATGCCGAGCTGACCCCCAGATGGGGAAGTTAAGTGAACTTGTACTGGTTTATGGCTCAGAGATTTGGGGTTGTCTGTTACGTGGCAGTAGCTGACCAATTCCGTCCTATTATTTTCTCCCCGGATGATCTCATCCGTGCTGTGACACCCATTACCAAATACAGATCAGGGACTCCAGAACTTCTCTCTGCCACCTAGATCTCCCCTCTGAACTCCAGCTCCCTATAAGACACTCCACTGGGGGTCCTGGAGCTCCCCCAAACTCAGCCCCAGCCCTGCTCTTCTGGGGTTCCCTCTCTTGTGACTGAACCATCCTCTCTCGCCTGCCTTTCCCACCATGACCTCGCCCTTCCAAACGGCCCCCAAATCCGTGCTCTTCCCTCCATCTCCACCACTCTGGGGTTTTCAAAGGCTGTTTCCTCTTCCAGGGATGCCCTGCTCCCCAGCCCCACCATAACTTCCTTAACTCCCACCCCCCTTCATTTTCCAGCTCAAATGCCACTTCCTCCAAGAAGCTCTCCCTGACCCCTCCTCCCCCACCTGGAAGGAGTCAACCTTGCTGTTGTTCTGCACTTGTCATCTCTAGATCTGTTTCTCAGAGTCTACCACCATGTGCCTGGGTGTCGCACGGTGTCTGCCTCTCCTGATAAGGCGTCGGTTCTGCAGGGACTGCATTTTCCCATTGTGCTCCCTGCTCTCTCCCCAGCAGCCAGCACAATGCCTGGCAC
Source organism: Diceros bicornis minor (assembly GCF_020826845.1). Taxonomy (NCBI): domain Eukaryota; kingdom Metazoa; phylum Chordata; class Mammalia; order Perissodactyla; family Rhinocerotidae; genus Diceros; species Diceros bicornis. The sequence goes on from NC_080767.1 coordinate 43,315,103, forward strand.
ATGTCAGGTGCTTAGAAATGTTTGGTCAAGAAGTGAACGGCTTCCTGAGGGAGTGTAGGATGTCAAGGACGGTGGCATAGACTCTACAGAGAAGGCACACGGCAAGGATGACACTGGACGGGCCCGTGGTCTATTTCACAGCAGATGGGGGACAGCAGCATCTTTCTGCCATGTAATCCAGAGGACACAGGCAGAAGGGGCCTGCTTGGTATCTCCCTGCCCAGTCAGCAGGCGTCCTCCTGCCCCCATTGCTCAATAATCAAAAAGGATCGCTTTTGGGCTAGAGCCATGGCCCTGGGTTCCACACCATCAATGGCCTGGGGTCACCAAACACCTCTCAACAAGCAGTTGGATGTGAAGATCTGCAATCTGGAACAATGCTCCAGGGGTCTAGGGGGACCAGAAGTCAAGCCCCAAAGGGAAGAGCAGGTGGGTGGCTCCCTCTCACGGCAGGATGGTGTGCGCACAGGAGGCTGTGGGAGAGGAAGAGGCTATGAGAGGGTTGGGGCTGCTCTAAGGGAGCCCACGTCCGCCTGTGACATGTCTGCTGGCTCCATAATTGCTGGTCTTGGGCACCGCAGAGGGCAGAGCCATGCAGCCCCTGGTCCTCCAGCCACAGCCACAGAGACCACAGACGTCTGTGCTCTGGGTGCCCCCTCTCGCTCCCTGTGCAGGGGCTGCAGGCATGATGACCCTGATGCTGGTAAAGCACCGGGAGGCAGGGACGGGGATGCACATGCGGGCATGCCTTCAGAGTTGGTTTCAGATCTTTAAAAAGGTGACACTGTCATCCTCTCGTCTCTCCTTCTCGTGTGAGTCAGCTCTACCAGGATGGGCAGGTGGGGCCAGGACACTGTTGTCCTAGACCTGGAGCCTTGCGGTCACATTTACCGTCTTTCGGGAGGACGGCCGCGCCATCTGTGAGCTCCAGCACCTCACACGTGTCTGCGAAGCCCTTCATGCTCAGGAAGCTGGACGTGTTCTGTCTGCCTGCGGCCGGGAAGCAGAGTCACATCAAAGTTTCCAGTTCTGGACACTTGGGGCTACACCCGGACCCCCCACCCTATCCCACAGCCACCGAAATGCCCCTGAGCTTGCGGGACGCAGGAGCCAGGGGTGCCGCTGAGGGAAAGCCGGTGGCTGGTGGGTGATGGGAAGCGTCCTTCTGCCCCTCTCTGCTCCAGGGCAGGGGGATGTCCCCAGGGAGGCTCGGGAGGCGGGGTCACCATTCAGGGTCACTTGGCTAGCCCTCTCTGTTCATCCAATCCCATCTGGCCAGTCTCGGCTGGTGCCCCTCCCGCTGCATTCCTGGACGTGCCCACCTCTACTGAGACTCCCCCCGGCCCCCTGGGGGTCCCACCCTCTCCAACAGGGCTGCCCATTCCCCCGTGCCCCATGCATCAGGGTGCCTGGAAGTGGGGTCAGGCCCCTTTCCCCCACCCCAGTCACCTCCACACCAGCTGCCCCATCCCCGGGCAGAGCCTCCTCCTGCCACATCCAGCCTTCTCTGTCACCACTCCCCCTCCTCCCCGAATCCTGCCATCAGCTGGTGGGGGGAGGTGGGGTGGAGTGGGAGGGTGCACAGGGGTGCTCTTGCTTTCTGACCTCCCCTACTCACCCTGCTGCGGCCGCCTCCCGGATCCACCTGTGTGGTCTCGATGTCCAGGGCCCCTGGCTCTGCCCACCCACCCCGACCATCCGCTCACTTCATCGGCCACACACACTCCCCACCAGCCCCACATCACCCCTCCCAGGAGCCTGCGCCCCCCGGGCCATGACTGACCCCTGTGGACTGCATGTCATGTCTGACCAAATTCACACATGGAGCCCCATGTGACGGTGTTAGGAGGTGGGGCCTTGGGAAGTGATTAGGGTTAGATGAGGTCACGAGTATGGGGTCCTCTTGATGGGACTGGTGCCATTATGAGAAGAGGGAGACCAGAGCTCTCTCTCCCCCCCCATGTGAGCACACAGCGAGCAGGTGGCCATCTGCAGATTAGAAAGAGGGTCCCCACCAGGACCCCGGCATGCTGGACCCTGAGCTGTGAGACCTGAGCGTCCACATGTAAGCGCGGTCTGTGGTGGTCTATGAGGGCCCCCAAGCTGCCTGAGGCAGAGGCCTCCCTCTTACCAACGTCCTCACCTCTGAGCCCCATCCCCCTCGGTCCCCCTCCCTCCCCCGCCCTGCCTCCACCCTCCACACTCACTGCCCAGGACGCCCAGGCCACCGGGAGCCTCGGGCAGCCACCGGACTCACTGAAGAGCAGCAGGGTCTTGGAGGTGCGGCCAGCCCGCCCCAGGCGCAGGTAGACCAGGCCGTGGCTGTAGTCGGTGGACAGCACGCGGAAGCCCTGCACCCCCCTCACTGCAGGCACAGAGCACAGAGCCGCCACTTGCGCCTGGACTGCCGCCCGCCCACGACGCCCGCTGCCCAGTGGGGGGTCTGGAAGGGGTCGGAGAGTCTCCCCAACCCCTCTCCCCAGGCCCGGCCCAGGCGCACACGCACCCGTGGCTCTGGGAAGGCGAGGCCCGGGGACCAAGGCTGGCCTGACCACCCTGTGCTCTGGTGACCGTCCCACCCGCCCATGGTCTCGGGGACAGAGGGGCAGCTGGGGGCAGTGCAGTCAGTGGCGTCGTATCCAGTGTCTCGGTGGCCATGAAGCCGGGAACTCTCCCACCCCAGGTCTTCCTCCCGGGCCGGGGCTGTCTCACGTACGGGGATTCCTGAACACGGCCTTCTTCCTGTCTTTCCGCAGAAGCAACGTGTGCGCCTGGCACCCCTGCGACCTGGGGGGGCAGGGCAGGGCTGCAAGCTCGGGGCCAGCGAGCCCCTTCTTGGCTCTGTTGCTCCGAAATTTTCCAATTTGGACCAGGGCAACTCCCACCGCTTATGCTGGTGTGCCCGCCGAGTGCCCCGTGGACTGCAGAGCCCTCTCCCCAAGCCAGCCTTTTGAATTTCAGGGGGCAGGAAGTGATGGGGTCGGGGCTGCAGGGACCGTCCTTGTGGGCTGTCCAGACTGACCCATGGGTCTGGCTGCCCCCTGCCTGGGGAAAGGGAGACACCCTGGGCTGTTTGCAGTCAGGGGTCCTCGAAGGGTGTGCTGGGACCTCTGCCCTCGACCACTCACTGGTTAAAAGCAAAGACCACCTTCAGCTGGCCTGTTTTGTGAACCTTCACCACGGACGCCCCCAGCTTCCTCTTGTCTCTGCTTGGCAAGAATCCTGTGGTGTTAGAGGCGACGGCAAGAATGTACCAGAACCCTGAAAACTGCAGAGAGGTGCCGGGGAGCATAGGGTATAGGTGCTGCCCCGCTCCCCTGGTGCCCAGCCAGGAGCCCAGAACCCGCAGGACAAGTGACCCTTGCCTGAGGCCCCGCCCACATCCAGCTCCCACAGGCTGGCCCACCCCAGGCCGTGGAGGGCAGCTGCCCAGCTGGTTGGGGCCGAGGCAGCACAGGGCTGGGCCATGGGCACCACACGGGGCACTTCCTTCCGTGGGCCTCCTGGGGGCCCTGTCCTTCCAGCTCGCCCCTGCACCCCATCCCACTGACTCTTCCTGCCACAAACCCACGCTTCCGGGCATTGCCACAGTCCACTCAGCCTGTGTCCACGACCAACCCCACCGGAACCTTCCACCTGGCCAGCACTCTCGTTATCCCAGAACATGCCCTGCTCGTTCCGCCTCCCCTCTGCCCACCCGGCAGCTCCTGGCGACCTCAGGCCACATCCGCCTGGGGCCCTCTGCCCTGCCCCCTCCTCAGGGCTCCCGGCCCGTGGGGTCCACGGTTGTCAGTTGAGTTTTGCAGTCCTGGTCTGTCCTCTAGAGAGGCTGTCAGCCCCTCAGGGAGAGGCTAGGTGGGCAGCCCCGCTGGGCTGGCAGAAGCCCACGCCCGAACCTCCCGCCAGCCTCGGGGCGCTGCCCGCTGTTTCGGGACGCCCTCTGAAGATTTCCAGGAAGTGATCTTCCAGCCGCTCCCCCTGCATCCCTGGCCCTCTTGGCCCCGGAGCCTGGCTCAGGGACGGCGGGCACGTGGCTTACCTTGCTCCAATTGAGGTTGTGGGCCTCCCTAGGGATCTGCTCTTGCGGCTGGGACCCCACAGCCAGCACCACTGCCAGGATCAGCGCGGGCAGCAGCCACCCCAGCCCCATCCTCGCCCTCCTCCCTCAGCCACCCGGACACTGCGTTTAAATCTCCCTGCCCACTCCGCCCAGCCGTGGGCGTCTGGCCAACCCAGAGCCTCGAGCCAGCCTGGGGTGGGCTGACTTGGAGGGAAGGGAGCTTTGGGCCCTCCCCTCCCCCAGCACAGAGGGCCAGCCCCGGCGCTCAGCTCTCGGGCCAGCACACCACCAGGGGGCACTGCCTGCCTGGGAGGCTCCTGAGGATGGAAGCCATCATGTTCCCAAGGTCGCTCTCCTGGGCTTGGGGTCACCAGTGTCCCCTGGAGCCGTCTCACCCCTGGGCCTCTCATCTTACCCCCCAAGACAGAGGCAGATGGCCTGGAGGAGTCACTGAGTCACTTCACGGGGATATTTGCAGGAAAGCATGACCACCATGAAGATGGGGCTCAGATGGTGCTAGCGCCGACAGCGGGGCTGCCTTCTCGATGCCCTGAGCCGGGACTGACAGATGGGCCCAGGCTGGACATGTATGTGTGTGTGTGTGCGTGTGCACACCCGACCCGGAGGGCAAGGCACCCCTGTGCGCACCTCACAGTGAGCCATGGGCTGCCCCCCACCCTGCGTCCATCCCAGCTTCCCCCCACGGCCCATGCTTCTGCCAGGACTTCAGAGGGCACCCCCAGAACACAGGAGGACTGAGAGGCTCAGGCCCTCTGGGGTCCTAGTCCAATGACCCTGCCCCAGAGCCCCAGGCCAGGAGCCAAAACTCTCGTGCCGTGGACACAGCACTCCCCAGCCAAGCGCCCTGGTGGGCACTGGTGCCAGCTTCCTCCAGATGCCCAAACCGCGTCTGGGCCGACCCACAGGCTCTTGCTCCAGCCCACGCAGACCAGCCTCCCACTTGCCCAGGGACCGTGGTGTCCCCTGCAAGCTGGGGCCTGAGTCCAGGTGTCCCCAACCCAAAGGGACTTTGGTGAGGGATGCAGTGCAGGTCAGGCCTCTTGTCCTGGAGCTGGCTCTATGCTCTGCGGTTCAGCCCTCGGCGAGCCTGCCCACCCTGTCCTCCTCTCCCTGCGCCGACCGGAGCCCTGAGAAGGCAGCCCCCCTGTGCAGCTCCTCTATCTACCCAGCACAGGGCCCTGCCAGCACACAAGCAAGAGGCATCGGGCAGGTTTGTGGAATCGCTTTATTGGGATCCGCAGTGAGAGCCCCCGGGAGCAGCTGGCCCAATGGCTGGAGGCCAAGTGAGGAGGGCGGCCCCTGGCCAGCCTCCACGGGGACAGGCAGGCACTGTCCCCTGTGGCCCGCAGCATTCACTGAAAACCAAGAACAGCACTGGGGGACCCCGGGCTTCCCACAAGAGGTGCCCCCCTGCCCCCGGTGCTTCACGGCAGTGGAGCCACCCGCCCCTCAGGCTGGGGCAAGGGGCCCCCTGCCCACTGGGATGTGGGAGCTCCCCGGGCCCCCTGGCTCCTCCTGCGGTGCAGGGATCCCCAGGTGACGTTCTGGGGGAAGCTTACCTGGAAGGCCTTGTGCGCACAGGTGACTGGAGAGGGAAGGGAGACGGGCTGTGAGGACCCGGGAGGTCTCGGCTGCCCAGCAGGGCTGCCCAGGACAGACTGCAGCTGCCCGAGTGCCCAGGGGCCCTGCCGGTGCCTGTCCACAGCCTTGCCTGAGATGGGGGCGTCCCCACAGGCCTGATTTTGGGCAGGGGGCAGGTCACTCCTTGAAGATCTCCCCCGGGGCCTGCCTGACTCCCTGAGGCCAGGAGGGTCCCCAAGACCAGGAGGAGTCAGCAAATGCGCCCCCCAGCCCCGGTCAGTGCTGCCCCAGCAGGCCCATGGGTATGGCCACACTCACGGTCCTTCTGCAGCTCAGCCTGCTGCTGCGACAGGAAGCCCAGGCCCTTGCTCCACTTGGTGAAGAGGCGCATGGCCTCCTGGCTGGCCAGCTGCGACCGACCTGCAGGGCAGGGCGCCCTCTGAGAGCCTGGCCTGGGGCTAGGAAGGGGGCCAGGTCTGCAGCAGGACTCCGAGGATCCAGGGACTCTGCCCTCCTCTGACCACAAGGCCCTTCACCACATGGGGCCCCTCACCTCCCCAGCCCGGGAGTCAGGGGGCCTGGTCCCTCCCTCCATGCAGGGCCGTGTCTCCTACAGGGGGCAAGTGTGCAGAGGGGGAGATGAGGAGGGAAGGCATGGGGGTCCCACTTGGCCATTTTGTGCAGGGATGGGGCCACTGGAAGTGAGGAGCAGAGCGAGGCTGCCACCTCACTGGGCCAGAGGGGTGGGGGGGCGCCGCATAGCACCCCGCCTCTCCCACCGCCAGCCGCTCTGAGGCCCAGGAGCCCCCCACCCCTGGGCCCCTCTCCCCGGGCCTCGGGGCCGGCGCGCCCAGCACAGCCGGGCGGTGGCGGGGGGCCCTGGGCCCCCACTCACTGTACAGCTCCACCGTGCTGAAGGCCTCGTCGGCGAACTCCAGCTGCGTGAAGACCACGGCGTAGTCCCTGAAGTCGGTGCTCAGCACCCGGAACTCCACCACGCCCAGCGCTGGGAGACAAGCGCCCCCGCGGGGGTAGTGAGGACCCTGCAGAGGCCCCTCCGGGCAGGCCGGGAGCCCCGCTCCGTCGCCCCCCCCCCCCCGCCCCGGCCCCGGCCCCGGCCCCGGCCCCGGCCCCGCCCAGCGCCGGCGCTCCTCAGGGGGCGGGTCCCCGCCGAGCCTGCCGCGGTGACCCTCCGTCCGCGGCGGCGCCAGGCCTCTGACCGGAGGCAGCGAGCTCGCCCGCCCCGGGGAGCCGCCCCGCCCCTTCCCCGCGGCGCCGGCCCGCAGGGGGTCTGGGCACGAGCGAGGGGGGCCAGGGCGCCCCCGTCAGGGAGAAGGAGCCGCCCCCAGACCCCTGGACGAGACCCGGCCGCGTCCTCACCGGGGTTCTCAAACACCCAGCCGGCGTCCTGCCTCAGCAGCTCCACCACGTTCAGGTCGCATCTCTCCAGCCTGGAAAGAAACTCCGTGTCGGCTCGGGGTCCAGCCGCGGGAGAGGAGCCAGAGTCCTGCGCCCAGACCCGGCCGTCGGGCCAGCGTCGCCGCGGGGGGCTTTGCCTTCCTCCTGCTGGCCTGTCACCCCGAAACCTGCTCTCGACCGCCTGGAACCGTCTGGGGAACCGGCTGGCACGGGAGCTCTGCGGAGGGTCAGTCGCTTCCTGTCACCTCCCGAGAGACCTGCGCCGCCAGATCAACGTGAAGGAAATTTTGAGGCGCTCCCGAGGGCACAAAAGGAGCCGTGGACACACGGGGTGTGGTCTGCTACTCCGGACGCAGAGATTCAACACCAAAAGGAGCCACCATTCCTCACGTCATCATCCATGAAAGGCACAAACCCACAAAAGTGCCGTCGTCGTGACGCCCACGTTCACGTGGAAAAACCAACAGGCACAACCAGGAAAATTCTAAAAGGAAGAAAACTCAGCGAGAACAAGCCAACAAATGTAAAGCATATTACACAGCTGCAGTAGTGAAACCACAGGGTCGTGGCAAATAAATAGACAATAATAAATAGACAAAATAAATAGATCAAAGGGACAGAACAGAAAGTCCGAAAATAAAGCAAAACGCACGGGAGTTTAGTGCGTGACAGAGTTAGCATCTCAGGTCAGTGGAGGGAGGATGGACAATCCCACAAAGGACGATGGGCAGTTGGGTAGAAATCTAGAAAAAACTGAAGCCATGCCTCACATTTTCCCCAGGGTAAAACCCCAAATGCGTCAAAGATGTCAGAGCCCATCAGCTGCCAGGAGTTGGGACGGGCTCCCCAACTGTGTTGCCAAACCCACACGCCCAACGAGAGAAGGCGGGTGTAAACACCACACGAAAATAAAAGAAATCCTCCCCATCAAAAGGTCCTCAGTGTTACAAGAAAAATGACAAACTGGGAAATACATTTGCAACTAATTTTTGTCACAGACAAGTGGCTGATATCTCTCATAGGTAAGGGTTCTCACCGATCAGTAAAACACACCCAAGAGAAAAATGTGCAAAATATACAGACAGTTCTCTGGAAGGAAGCACAAAAGGCTGGGTAACATAAAACAAGATGTCCCGTGCTCTGTGGTAAGAGAAGGCACATCACCACCAGTCCGGGGCCATTTGTTGCCCATTGGATGGCAAAGAACAAAGAGTCAGCAGTTGACCGGCACAGGCACCAGTTGGGGGACCAGCTGTGTGTGACATGGAGCCGTGTCGCCAGAAGCACAGACAGACCTCGGCTCCTAGGGATTTATCCTCCAGGTAAACCCCTCAGAGGCGAATTCACCAGGGTCCACTCCCCGAAGTGTGTCTCCAGTTGCAAAAGATTGGAGACCACTGTCTGTCCGTTGGCAGAGCACTGGAAGAAAGCCTGGTGGAGTATGACGCAGCTATAAAAAAGAACCGAGTTCCTCAAAAACTGTAACATAGAGTCACCATATGACCCAGCAGTCCCACTCTTGGGGATAGACCCAGAAGAGTTAAAAGCAGGTTATTGAAGAGATATTTGCACACCCGTGTTCACTGCAGCATATTTCACAGTAGCCAAAAGGTAGAAGCAACCCAAGTGTCCATCGATGGGTGAATGGATAAACAAGATGTGGTCTGTCCACACAAAGGAACATTATTCAGCCTTAGAAAGGAAGGAAATCCTGGCATGTGCTACGGCATGAATGAACCTGGAGGACATTGTTCTGAGTTAAATAAGCCAGACACAGAGGGACAGATCCTGTAGGACTCCACTCATATGAGGGCCCTGGAGGAGTCAAACCCACAGAGACAGGAAGTGGATGGTGGTGCCAGGGGCTGGGGGAGGGAATGGGGAGATAGTGTTAAAAGTGTTTAAGGGACAGAGTTTCAGTTTGGGAAGATGAGAGAATCCTGGAGATGGATAGGGATGGTGGGGATGGTTGTACAACAATGAGAATGTGCTTAACTCCACTGAACTGCACACTTAAAATGGTGAAGATGGTAAATCTTATATTATGTTTATTTTACTACAATTTTTAAAAATTTTTTAAATGAAATAAAAAATGTTTTAAAAGAGAGCAGAGCCTCGGTGGACTGGTAGGGAGTGGTTTCCAGCAGGCGTGTTAAATGACACGTGTGTCCTGTGTGCACCTGAACATCTCTGAGGAGCCGCCACGAATCAAGTACGCAGGTTAGCTGTGGGGTGGGCACTGGCTGGTGGGGCAGGTGGAGGAAGGCGAACTGTGTACCCTTGGGGACTTGGGACTTTGAACCGTGCAAATGTATTTCCTACTCAAAGGCCAACAAATGAAATAACGAAATGCAAGCAGCCCCCTTTCTCTCCTACAAGCCCTGAGGATGTCCCGCCTATGGGACCTCGGCACAGCCTGTCTCGCCACCTCAGGGTCAGGCGAGGGTCTCAGACAGATGCGCGTTGACACCAGCGTGGAGCGAGGCCGCTGACCAATTGCACTGATAAGCAGACGTCAGAAATGGTGGTGGAGACCCCTGGCAACCACTGTGTTCTCTCGTCAGCCACGGCTTTTCCAAGGGGCCGGGGCTCTCCAGATGCCAAGTTTCCATATTTGGATGTTTTATTCCACAAACCTCTCTGGGACTTGCCCGGCCGCGTGGCCTTGGGGGCTAACACCCACGGCACACGTGACCCATGTTCAACCAACACAGCAGAGCCACCATGTGACCCAGACCTCCCCTGTCCTCACTCATCCCATGGCCAGGCCTGGCCCAGGTGGACAGGGGCCCACAGTCTCCTGCAGGCAAACTCCAGGATGGGGGCCCTCAGGGAGCAGGGGGAAGGGTCTCCTCCCTGGGCCCCGTCTGCTCAGCTGTCCAGGCAGCACTGTGAAGCTGGGCTGCCTGGATGGAAACGCCCACCGCGCTGCCTACCAGCACAAGGCGGGCTGGGCCTGCTCCATGGGAAGGGTGGGGGACAAGAGTGCAACACCGCCCCCGTGTGGCACGCCCCCTGCCCCGCAGCCTGGCTCCCCCCTCTGCCCCCAGGTGGCATGGCCTCCCCACAGCACAGCCCCCTCTGGCTGCCCGTCCACCGGCTCCCCCCGGCACCCTCCCACCCGCTGTGCGCCGGGTCTGCTCCATCGGTCAAGGTCAGCTGAGGCTCGGCCTGACAATACAGGTCCAGTTTGACAAATGGCCCCAGTGACTGCATCCTCTGGGGGTTCATTTTCCAAAAGAACCAGCGGCTCTTAGGGTTTGCACAAAGAAGAGGCCTCTCCCGCTCTGACTGGAGCCTGGCCAAACTGACCAAGGGCCTGGAAGCAGCAGGCAGGGCAGTCAGAGGCTGTGCCCGGCCCTATTGGCGAAGGCATGAGTCCTACCCAGAGGCCACCAGGCCGGGAGTCTAGGGATGCAGACCCCAGAGGCCAGGCCGAGGATGGGGCTCAGAGCAGATCCAGCAGGGAGGGCAGGGAAGGGGGGCGTCGAGGCGCCCAGGAGCACATGTGCTGGGCTTACGTAGCCTCTGTGGCTGGGCCAGGTGGGCTCAGCTGGAGGAGGCTGCGACCACAGCCTGGGCTGCCATGGATACTCACCTGTGCCTGGAGGACAGCATTTTCAGGTTGTTTTCTGGAGTGAGGGTCACCACGACCCCCTCAATGTTTTTCGTGGCCTTCTCCAGCGCAAAGCCCCTTTCCCCGGAGGCCTTGGCCAGCACATACCAGGACCCCAGGAGCTGGACGGAAGAGCGGCGGGTGAGAGGGGGCCAGGCCCTCAGCCCTTGGAGGCACCCCTTTATCTGGGAGCCCAGGGGCCCCTGACGCAGGCCAGCCCGCCCCCCGAAGCCCACACCAGTCTGGCTGGCACCGGGGGGAGCCCAGGGGCTGTGTGGCCCCTTAGGAGGGGCCTGGCCATAGGACCAACGTGCCCCAAGGCAGCTAATGGCACCCCAAGGAGGACCATTACCTGCTTGGGGTCGAGCCTGCCCAGCCACACGGCCTGGGCCCTGGACACAGAGACTAGAGCCAGAAGAGCAGCCAGCAGCACACCTCCCATCCTCCCGGAGGTCCGCACACCAGCACACGCCTCGGGTCCCAGAGGTATGCGGTCCCTCCAGCCCCTGGGAACCCGTTTATATGGCTCTGAATGCTTCACTGTGGGCGGCCACTAACCGCCAGGACACCATTCTGGCTTTCCTTGCAGGGCGGCAGAATTACCCAAGGGAAGAGGGGCATTATTATTCACTGGGGGCCTCTGGGCCCCTGGGGAGTGTGTGCCGAGCCCCTTCTAAGTCAACACTGCTCTGCTAATCCCTGCTTCTCTAAGCTTCCTTTCACTTGGAAGGTTCCAGAATGAGCATCCTACTCCCTGCACACCACCCCCTCTCCTCCCCTCCCCAGGGATCCGACACTCTCCCTCACTCAGTTGAGGAAGGCCAGAGACCCTGCTCTTAAACCCAGGCCGGCAGCAGGCCAAGGTCAAGTCTGAGGAGAGATGCAAGAACAAGCAGTTCTTCCAGAAGCTGTGGTTTGGGATATCTTTTGTTTCGATCATTAAAAATACAAAAAGTCCCCAAAAATTTTAAAGAAAAGCTCCTACCCCTTCCTGGCCCACCCACCCTTCTGCTCTGCTGTCCTTGGCCTCCTGTCCCCACACACAGCCAGCACCGCAGCCCAGAATGTCCTGTTCCTTCCACCCCTCCCCTCTGCCCGTCCAGACCTGCCCACTCTCTGGACAGCCTCAGCCCTGCCACCTCCCTCCTCTGCTCTCCCTGACCCCGGCCGGGCCCCACGGGGGCTGCACGTCCCCCAGGCCCCATGAGAACTCTCTGTGGGCCTGGGCTTCCTGCCCCTGGATCATTGGAGCCCCTGCCTGGGAGCAGAGGGCAGAGGGCTCAGCACGATCTATGTGAGCCCTATATCCCAGGGGGAGGTGGCTGGAGGAGTCTTCACTGGGGGTGGGTGGAACCTGCAAACTGCATTTCTCGGACACCTTTGCTGGTTGGCTTCCAGTGGTCCTGGCAACACAAGAACAGGCAAGATTTGGAAGGTGGAGGAAAGATGAAGCCATTGGTCCTACCAGGGCTTTCCAAGGAGGGAATCTCTGCTAAGCCACCACTCCAGCCCCTGCTTGGGAGATGGACCCTACAGGTAAAGGAGCACAGACTTGCAGCTAAAGTCTCCACCACCTCAGGGGCCCAGAGAGTCCCAGGCCTTGACTTGGATTAGCGTGGTCCCTGACTGCCAGCCTCACGGATGCCTGACAGAAGAAGATGACAATAGGAAGACAAAAACATCATCCTGACCTTCAAATTCATCCTGTTCACTATTTTTTTAAGTACAGTTTCCTGACAAAACACTTGAGGAGACTAAGACAACGTGAGTGAGAAGCAGCAGAAAAAACAGACAAGAGACTCAGACTCATGAATGCTTCCTGTGTTGGAAAAGTCAGGCAGACAGTCTGAGTCCTTTTGGGCTGATATAACAAAAAGCCACAGACTAGGTGGCTTGTAAACAACAGACATTTATTTCTCTTAGTTCTGGAGGCTGGAAATGTGAGATCAAGTGCCAACATGGTTGGGTGAGGGCTTTCTTCCGGGCTGCACACTTCTAGAGTTGGTGGAATGATGGAGGGGGTGAGGGAGCTCTGTGGGGTCTGTTTTATCAGGGCACTAATCCCGTTCACAAGGGCTCCACTCTCATGACCTAATCACCTCCCAAAGTCCCCACGTCCCAATACCATCACATAGGGGGCTAGGAGGTCAACATATGAACTGGGGGAGGACACAAACATTCAGACCATAACATAAACTATAAAAACAGCTATGATTACTCGGCTTAACAAGATGAGAGCCACATTTGAAACTGTATTGTATTTTCATAATTTTCATAATGCAGCTGGCAATTATAAAAAGTGATGTAAAGGGCATCTGTGTAACCCAAGATAATGGTGGATTATTAAAACTGAATTTATGTACAATCCTCCAAAAAATATGTAGCTCTAAGAGAAGAAAAATGCAACCACACGAATCATGAAAAATATTAGAAACCTCACATTATCTGCAAGCAAAAAATAAACACAAATGTCCCCCAGAGATCTCTCTGGAGCTCCTGTCTCAAGACTTCATGGAGCATTACAGAGGCCTACAAAATCTGTAAAGAAGAGAGAAGATGGGACGAGAAGACCTAAGATGGAGCTAAAATAAGCCACGGGAGAAGAAAGTCGGCTCTGACTGCAGAACTCCTGAGAAGGAGCCCTCATAGAATGGAGCATTGCCTGCAGGACAGGACAGGGGAGAACCTAGGCTCGGGCAGGAGCTTCAGAGAGGCATCACATCTGGGTGAGAAGAGTGTCAGGAAAGGCGCCTTTCTAGACTGGGTAGTTGGAGTTAAAAATGCAGAAGGAAAGTGTAGGAGCCTTCAAGACAAAGGAGAACCAAACCACACACACACACACACACACACACACACACACACACACACACAACTACCCCAAAAATGACATCCCTTAAAGATTTACTGCACTCACATTCGTGGATGCATATGAATTAGGAATCTTGTAAGCCACCCAAACTGCCAACCCTGTCTAGGAAATGAATGCACTTAGTTAGTCTTTATACTTAACAAAATAAGAATAAAAACATTTATCTAATGGAAATCCCCCCATGAGAGGCAGGGAAAACAAGAAAACTGTAACATGACACTCCAAATTGAGTTAAATATACTAAAACAAGCAGTGAAGGATATTACAAGAACACCTTGAATGAGGAATTAAAGAAAAGCTAGGAGCAAAAGTGAATAAAAGTCAGGAAAAATGAAATAAGAGTTGATTGTGCCTAGGAAACAAAGGGACTATTGGACTTTATAGATAAAGAAAAATTCCTCAGAGTCTTCCAGGCAAAATGATCAAATGACTTTCAAGGGTGAGAGAAATAAGCTGACATCAAACTTCCTAGAGCGAAACGCAGAGCAATGCGAGCGGCTAGAAACAGACTGACAGCAGGAGACTTACTCTCAATGAAAGCAGCTCCAGTGGACCCACGTGGGTCAGGATAAAGGAGGCTAAAAATCCAAGGCAGCTCTTGAGGGTTTGTATACGGTTTTACATCTTGATAACAGAGAGTAAAACACACACAAAAATCGATCATTTATTAAGCCACCAAGAAAGTATCAGAAAATTCCATAAGGCAGAAGCATTATAAACAACCTTCTCTGACCAAAATACAATTAAACTGGGATAATTTTTAACTTTCTATTTTGAAAAATACTCTTGGATGAAAGGGAAAATACAAACTGAAATTACAGACTTTATTTAAAATAAGTAAATAGAAACACTATGTAAAATGGTAATCAGAGGAAACATCATAACCTTAGACATTGATACCATTAAAAATGAGAGAATGGGGGCCTGCCCAGTGGTGCAAGTGGTTAAGTGCATGCGCTCTGTTTTGGCAACCCGGGGTTCATAGTTTCAGATCCCAGGCACGGACCTACGCACCACTTATCAAGACATGCTGTGGTGGTGTCCCATATAAAGTAGAGGAAGACGGGCACAGATGTTAGCCCAGGGCCAATCTTCCTCACCAAAAAAAAAAAAGAATGAAAATAAATGCATTAAATTCCCAACTCAAAATGCTAGAAAAGGAACAACAAAGTAAACTAAAGAAAATAATAATGATAAAAGCAGAAAATAATAGGCAGACAGTAAAAAGTAACAGAGGTAATTAATGAATCAAAATCCTGGTCCTTTGAAAAATTAACAGAATAAGAAAACCACTAGCAACCATAAATAAGAAAAAAATAGAGAGACAATAAACACATAAAGTAAGAAGTGACAAGAGGGAGGGAAATGACATTTGAGACAGAAGGAAAAAATTTTTAATCCATAGAAAATACTTTGCTGATGTCTATGAAAACAATTTTGAAGTCCTAAATGAAATGGATAAATTTACAGGAAAATTCACTTTGCCAAAATTTACCCTATTAGACAGAGAAAGCATAAATAGACCAATTTCCATATAGAACAAATAAAGAAAGTTGTTGAGGAATTGTACTGTAAAAGGCACCAGGCCCAGATGGTTTCACTAGGGAATTCTACCAGACTTTCATAGGCTAGGGCATCTCAATGCTACAAAAATTATCAAGACCATACAAAATGAAGGAAAATGTCCAAATCTTATTCATGAAGCAAGTATAACATTGATATCTAAACCTGATACAGTCCAAAAAATAAATATCTGACCAATGTCACTTATGAATATCAAAACAAAAATAGTTCATGAAATATTAACAAACAGAACCCAACATCACATCAGGAAAATAATACATCATGGCCAAGTGGGATTTATTCCAGGAATGCAACGTTGGTTCAATATTAGGAAATCTAATAATATATTAGATGATATTTTTTAAAAGACTCTGAAGAAAAATCATGTGCTTACCTTCACAGGTGTCTCTTACAAATTTCAACGCCCATTCCTGATTTTAAAAAACACTCAAGAGGGGCCGGCCCGGTGGCGCAAGCGGTTAAGTGCGCGCGCTCCGCTGCGGCGGCCCGGGGTTCGCTGGTTCGGATCCCGGGCGCGCACCGACGCACTGCTTGGTAAGCCATGCTGTGGCGGCATCCCATATAAAGTGGAGGAAGATAGGCACCGATGTTAGCCCAGGGCCGTCTTCCTCAGCAAAAAAAGAGGAGGATTGGCGGATGTTAGCTCAGGGCTGATCTCCTCACAAAAAAAAAAAAAAAAAAAAAAACACTCAAGAAAAGAGAAATTGTATATGCTTCATTAACATGATAAAATATATATACACCTTAATCCTAAAAACATCGTCTTGTTTAATGGGGAAACACCAAAAGCATTTTTACTGAGAACAAAGCGAGGATGTCCAGCATCTCCTCTACTATTTATCATTGCACTGAAGGCAAGAGCCAATGCAATTACACAAGAAAAATAAATTAGAGGCATAAAGAAAGGAAAAGAAGAAGTACAGCAGTCGCCACATCTGATGATACAATAGTGTACGTGGGGAATCAATGGTAAAATAACTCAAATAACAGAAGAGTTTATTGAGAAGTAGTACATAAAATTAACATACAGAAACCAATAGCCTTCATACGCACAAACAATAATCAGAAAATAGAATACTAAAGAACACCTCATTTAAATATTAACCAACATTTAATATATTGAGGAATAACCATATCAGAAATGTGCAAAACCTATTTCAGGAAAACTTTTACATATTCCTGAAACACACAGACGTGGGCTTGAACGAACAGAAAGGTGTGCCATGCTCTTGGATAGGATGACTCAGCATCCTAAAGAGGTCTGTTCCCTAAGTTAATTTTATGAATTTAACACAATCCAGTGGTATTTCAAACACCAGCAGGGTCACCCACAGTGGACAGGTTTCAGTGGAGCTTCCAGACTAGACAGACTAGGAAGAAGGACCTGGCCACCCACTTCTGAAAAAACTGGCCATGAGAACCCTGTGAAAAGCAGTGGAGCATTGTCTGATACAGCGCCAGAAGGGGAGAGGATGGTGTAAAAGGACCAGGCAGGGATCCACTCTGCTGTCCACAGGGTTGCTGGGAGTCAGAATCGACTCAACGGCACTAACTACACAAAACAACCAAAATAAGAATTCCAACAAGCATTTTTCATAGGAAAAATTAAACTTGCAAAAATATCTAGAAAAAAATTAAAAACGAAAAGCCATGAGAGATAAGGGGAGGGGGTGGGTGTGAGTGTTTAATGAGGACAGAGCTTCAGTTTGGGAAGATAGAAATGTCCTGGAGACGGATGGAGGTGATGGCTGCGCAACAATGTGAAGGTACCTAACGCCACTGAGCTGGACACTTAACAATGGATAAAATGGTAAATCTTATGTCTATTTTACCACAATAAAAAAACTTTTTTAGTATAAATAAGTAAATACAAAATAAATAGAAGTCTGAGGAGGGACTAGACTTACAGGACATGAAATCATACTTTAATGCTGTAATAATTACAACAGAATGGCACTGCACATGAACAGATGGAACAGTGGGATAGAATGACGGTCCAGAACAGACCCAGGCACACATGGGAATGTAAGATGTGACAAAGGTGCGGTGCTGCACTGCTAAGTGTCTCACGGCCAGCCCTCTGGGAGGGGGCGGGGCCCTGGCCCGTAGTGTTTGTCAACCTCTGTGGTATAAATCATCCCATCACGGCCAATCTCATGCTGCCACCATGATGGCACAGAACGCAGAGTTGGGAAGAAATATGTACAATAAGCTCTCGTGAGCCAGAATGAACTGGCTCCACCGCAGAGGAGGCATCAAAAGTCCTGGGGAAAAGATAGGTTTTTTTAAATAAATGGTGTCGGGACAACTGGATGGCCACTTGGAAAAAGATTAAAATGAAGCATTTTCACCCCATACACAAGAGTAAACATCAAATGGATCAGAGATCTAAATGCTAAACATGAAAACGGAACCACACAGTAATAGAAGAAAGCATGGGTGAATTTCCCTAAGACGCGGGTGTGGGGAAAGGCTTTCCAACTGCATCAGAGTTCAGTCCTGGAGGCAGAACCTCTTGGAGGCATATATATTCGCAAACAAGGGGTTTGAGACAGGGATTTAACCTTAAGCAATTGTGGGAGCGCCTTACACAGCCCCTGTAAGGCTGGCCCCTTCACCTCTGTGCTGGAGCCCACGAGGAAGGTCTGAAACCCGTGTGGGTTCTCAGGACCTCTGACCGTGTACCCTGAAGAGGCCGGGCCCTCCTCTCAGAGCCAGACACACACGTGGCCCAGGAGTCAGGAAAGTGGGGGGAGGGTCCAGGGGAAGGTGGAGCAGCTGCTTCGTGCCCAGGATCGAGTGTGTGAGCCACAGCGTGGCAGGTGCCTCCCTGGTGCTTCCAGATCTCCCAGGAGAATCTCTCTGGGGCTGCCCTAATGGAAACACACAGGGGAGGGAATTCTGGGAAATGTCGGCCAGCCCCACCAAATCAAGCCGTTACAAAGTGATAGGCCACCCTAACTATGGATCAAAATCCACACACAATAAAAGAAAGGATGGATAAATAATTTGACAATATTTTTAAACATTTTTATGGCAAAAAAAAAAAAACATAAACAAAGTTAAAAGATGAGTTTGGAGAAAGTATTCCCAGCATATATCACATACAAAGGCTAATATCCATGCTTTATGGAAAAACTGAAGAAAAAAGGACCAAAACCCATCAGAAAGATGGACTAAACACGTGACCAGACAATTCACAAAAAGTCATGTAAAATGACCCTTAAACATATGAAAAGATGTTTGTTGTGGCTGGATTGTGTCTCCCAAAATTTATATGCTAAAGTCCTGACCCCCCAGGAGCTCCAAATGTGACTGTATTTGGAGACGGGGTCTTTAAAGAGGTGATTAAGTTAAAACGAGGTCACTAGGGTGGGTCCTAATGCAGGTATGAGAAGAGGAGATTGGGACACAGACACACATGGAGGAAAGATGTGAGGACACAGGGGGAAGACAGCCATCTACAAGCCCAGGAGAGAGGCCTCAAGGGAAACCAGCCTCGTCCACATCTTGATCTCAGACTTCCAGCCTCCAGGACGTGAGAGAAGACATTTCTATTAAGTCTGTGTGCTTTGTAATGGCAGCCCTGGTGAACTAATATGATGTTCATTTCCGTTCACAATTAGAGAAATGCAAATTAAAACAATACTGGGACGCCACTCATCACCTGTCGTATCGCCAAAAACTGAAGAGCTTGACCAGAGCACACACTCTTGAGCCAGGCTGTGGGGAAACCAGCGTGCCCACGCATTGCTGGTCAGACTGCAAATTGGTACCATCCTTACGGAGGGGAATGTGACAATTTCTAACAAAATGACACGTCCATTTATCTTTTGATCTAGAAATCCCACTTCTAGGAATTTATCCTAAAGAAATACCTGCAACAACGCAAAAAAAAAACCGCACATGCGTGGTTATTCACAGAAGCATTGTTCGTGATTGGAAACTGTTGGAAACCACTTAAACGCCCATCCACAGAAGATTGTTGGAGTAAAAGATGTTGTATCCACAACAGAGTCCTGTGCAGCTGTAAAAAATAACAAGGAGGACCTCCAAGAAGTGATGTGGATGATACACAGGCTATATTGTAAAGAGAAAAAAAGCAAAGTGCCAGAGGGCATGTGAAGTATGCGAGCTTCCGGGTAAGGCAGCAAGGGAGACGAGAAAACACACCTGTGTCTGCTTATTTCTGCAGGAAGAAACACAGGAAGGAGGAACCAGAGTCGAATGAGCTTGGTTACCTGCAGGGGGTGAGCTGTGATGGGGAAGAGGTAGGGGGAAGAGTGGGAGGAAGTCGGGCTCCTCGGAGGACCCCTGTTGTGTGTAGTTTTGACTTTGGGATCATGGTAATACATCACACCCAAAATAAACAAGTCCTTGAAATGGAATAAACGAATGAACTGAAAGGGGAGAAATCGACCCTGAGCAACTTTGGACAGAGTCTTTTTCTACATATTCTCAGGCTAAAGACGACAGGAACGGTGAACATCCCGAGTTCTGGTTGGCGGGCTTGTTTTCCTCGTGGTTTAGGCGAGCGGTCCTGAAACGACTTTCCTCACGCGCTGGGAAGCATCAGATGAGTAAACACACAAGGATAACGGGTTCTCTGTGTCGGGAAGGGAGCTGTAAATACGGGAGTGCGGAAGGGGGAAGCTCTGGTGCTGCGAAGGTTAAACGCAGTTACCCCCCAGTCAGCGCAAAGCTGAGCGCTCCTGGCGCTCGGATCTTCATTTCTCAACACCCTTCTCTGCAAAAGGGAACTGGGGCTCCTTGGAGAAATTACTCCAAGGCTGAGTCACGGAAAGCACAGGAGGAACTGGGAACGTTTCTTGTGGCAGAAAGTAAAAATGTATCTGAGGAATCAGGGAAATGTGTCAAAAAGACCCAGCAGCCATCCTGAAGGAGCTTCCACTGGACAAATCCGGTTGGATTTGAGAATCAAGACAAGTGGCCATAACAGATTATAAGTCATGGAAGGACATAAGGATCCCTGAGTCCCCAGTGAGAGAGATGAATGAGGAAATGGAGGGAACGGGAAAGCCCCTTCTAGGAGGATGCTCACCAGCATGTGTACTGAGCCTCGGGCCCCCCACTCCCGGCACATGCTCTCCTTCCCACAGACCTGAGTTGGCGCCAGCTGTAACTTCCCTCGGCCTGAAGAACAGATTAGCATTTATTTGTTGTCCTGCACGTATGCGAGAGACCAACTCTTACACTTTCATTTACCTACAAATGTCTTCATTCCTAGACTCTGAGTGGCTTTTAGAGACGCACCTCCATCGTTCAT
The DNA here is from genome assembly GCF_020826845.1 of Diceros bicornis minor. Taxonomy (NCBI): domain Eukaryota; kingdom Metazoa; phylum Chordata; class Mammalia; order Perissodactyla; family Rhinocerotidae; genus Diceros; species Diceros bicornis. The sequence continues at coordinate 43,335,540 of NC_080767.1, forward strand.
CAGGAGAAATCACTGACACGTCCCTGGTTCAAACATGTCTTTTCTCTGTGGCTCCGTGAAAATTTTCTCCAAACCTTTAGTTTGCAGTACATGGACCACGATGTCCCCAGGGGTGGTTTGGGGCTTTTTTCTTTATCTTGCTTAGGTTTCCCCGAACTTCTGGAGTCTCTTAGATGTTTTTCATCACGTTTGGGGACTTTTTGGCCACTATTTCTTCAACTATTTTTTCCACCCAGTTCTGACTCTCCCCTCTTTCCGGGCCCAGTTTGCACGCTGACCCAGCCCCACGGGTCCCCGAGGCACTGACGGTCATTCTCTGCTCTGTTCCTCGGACTGGATCATCTATGTTAATTTGTCCGTCTCTAACCTGCTGTCAAGTCCGTCCAGAAAATCTTCCATTTCACTGACAGCACTTTTCAGTTCTCGAATTTCCACTTGGTTTTTTTTTTATAGTTTCCATTTTTCTGCTGAATTTCCCTATTTGATTTTCCTACCTGTTCCTTTGTTCCGTGTTCATTAGCTAATTATTTAATTCTGTCATGTTGCTGATGAAATCTTAGAGCCGACTTCCTTTTGTCCCATTAACATACTCATCATGGCTGCCTTAGACCTTTGTCTTCTAAATCCGACTCTGGATCTTCAGGATCACTTTTATTAACTCCTTTTTTTAAACCACAGGTCATATTTTTCTGTTTTTTTGCAGGTCTAGTAACGTGTGTTTCTGACACATTGTAGAAGCCCCGCATCCTGGTGTCACCTCCAAATGCTGTTGACTTTTGTTGAATCATGTCCCCCTAAATCCCTATGTTGAAGCCATAACCCCCAGTGTGTGTATGAGGGTAGGGCCTTCAAGGAGGTAATAGGGTTAAGTGAGGTCACAAGGGTGGGACCCTAACCTGGGAGGACTGGTGCCCAATAAGAAGAGGGAGAGACACAGAGCTCTCCGTGTGTGCACAGGAAGAGGCCACGCCAGGACACAGCAGGAAGCCCACTGTCTACAAGCCAAGAATGGGGTCCTCACCAGAAACCAGCCCTGTCAGCACCCTGATCTCGGACTTCCAACCTCCAGAAGTGTGAGAAAATAAAATCTTGCGGTTTCAGCACCACGCCCGGCCCGTGGGACTTTGTTACATGGCTGAGCAGACTGAGACAGCTTTCTATCAAGAAGCCAATTGCAGGCAGACCACCTTGCACGTACTGCAAGCTTTGGCCAGACAAATCTGTGAATAATCCCAACTGTACCCCAAGCACCTATAATTTGTCAGAATTCAGCTTCCAAACAGCTCTCCTGTGGGTCTTTTGGGACTTGGTTCAAGGTTTGTTAAGGAGAGCCCCAGACAGGCCCCTCCCTCAGGCGCAGTCCTTGCTCCCAACAGGCCTTTCTGGCAGGCCAGCTGGATGCCCAAGGGTCAATAAGTCTCTCCACTGTGGCCGGGCTGTCCTCCCATAGCCTCCCTGCGTTGCTTGACCTCAACCGCGAGGCAGCTGCTCCCGGGAGACTTCAGGTCATCCTGCCCTGCACACGTTGGGTCGGGGGCTGTGCTCAGAACCTTGAGGCTGAAACCTGCCTCCCATCTTCTTCCCTGACCCACACCATCCTTTCTGTCCTCCAGTCCCAGCCCCAGCTGAGGGAAGAAAATGCGGCGATAAGACCACCCCAGTACGAGTCATGGGGTAAGAGAGAGCGTGACGAGGACCCAGACACTGAGTAAGGCTGGGCTGACCGTGCAGGGGCCAGAGGAGGGAGCCAGCAGGGGGACAGAAGGGCAGCCATGACCGGAGGGCCTTGGACACAATGCCCATGGGATTTGAGTTCAGGGCAGTAGGGAGCCATGGGAGAATGTAGGCAAGAGTGGGTGTGGTCACCTTTCATTTGAGAGACCCGAACCAGGAGCTCTGCTCAAGGGAACCGGGCCTGGGGCTGCCTCGGGCTCTTGGGGAGCAGGACAGAGACTGTAGCCACGAGGATGACCCCGGGGCCCACCACCTGGGGCAGCCTGGCCTGTGGGCTCTGAGCAGGGCAAGGCTGGGTGGGACCCTTGGGGCAGGAGGGAGGGGAGAGGGCAGGGGGCTGTCGTCCTGCATCTGAGCCACATGTTTCCTGGACCCCACAGGGAAGGGAGCAGGGAACAGAGAGGGAGCCAGCCTGGCCTGTGGTGTCCCCACGACTCAGCACTCTGCGGATGGAGGTCCAGCCAGGAGTGGAATCTGACATGGTTCACATTCGCCAGCGATGGTCACAGTAAACACAGACCACCACAGAGTCAGTTTTGCTATCATTTTTAGGGCAGTCACTGGAAGCACAACACACTGCCCCCAGCTGTCACCACTCAGCCCTGCCCCGCTGGAAAGACACTCGGGGCCGTGGGTTGTTCGTGGGGTTTATTTGGTCACCTGAGAGAACACAGGGACTCTCCGGATGATGGAAGGACCCCTCTTGCTGTGACTGCAGAGAGGTCCACAGGGCAGGATCCGGGGACATGGAATCAGCGCTGACCTGCCCCAAGTCCCACCTTCGTTGACCCCGCCACCCCCACCTGTCACCCCTCACCTCCCAGGAAGGACAGGCAGGGCAGCGGGTTTGGCAGTGGGTTTATTGGAGCGAGTGCAGGCGGCCCTGGGGCAGGGCGGCTGGAGAGGCGGGTGCGGGGGCTCCAGTATCCAGGCCTGGGGGTGGGGGCCCCTCTAGATCAGCTCCTGCGACACAGAGGGCATGGCTCAGGGGGCTGCCCAGCTTGTGAAGGCCCCGGGGGGCAGCGGTTAGGCCACGGTAGGGTCCTAGGATTGTGGCTTTGAGCAAAGCACATGGCCCCCGGGGCCTCAGTTTCTCTATCTACAAAGTGGGGCAAGAGTCCCAACGTCTCGGGCTGTGTCAAGACAGAGGGGGTCACGAAAGTGACAGGTTAACACGGTATGGGATGCGGGGAGCCCTAGACAGTGCTCACAGGACCTGTGCCCCAACCAAGCGGGACCTGAGCGGGCAGAGCCGGCCGCAGGCAGCCCCCTACGCCCTCCTGGATGGAAAGGTGGGACCAGGACCCAGCTCCTCCCCTCCCCCACCCAGCCCTGCCCTGGCGCCCCCAGCCTCGAGGTCCCCACCCAGCAGCCTGGAGTCACGACCCTGGAGGCCCAGGACCTAGAGCCAGCGGGGGCTCCCATCAGGCCAGGGGCACTCAGCCGGGGGGCTCAGTGCAGACCAGGGCAAAGGCTCACCTCCTTCAGGAGCTTGGCACACCTCCCTGCGGGACAGGGACAGTGTAAGGTGCCGCAGGTGGGCGCCCGGAACACCCCCGTCCCCACCCAGCCCAGCGCCCACCCCGAAGGCCTGCGGCTCACCATGCCGGGCCACAAGGTAAAGCCCCGTGTCTGCCGTCATCTCCCGGAACCTCCAGAAGCCTGGTTCAAACTCGTCCTCGAGGCTCCGAGCTGTGGGGAGGAGCACAGGGGCTGGGCCGGGTGGTCCCCTGAGGGCCGCAGCCAGGCACAGGCCCCCCACCCCAGAGGAGCTTACTGAAGTACTTGAGCACATGGAAGTCCTTGTCCTGCCAGAGGAGGGACACCCGCAGGATGGCGTAGCGCTTGTAGTCCGTGTCCACCACGCGGATCTCCCTGTGGCCTGGGGAGCAAGAGGGAGGGCAGAGACCATGTGCACACCAGCACCCCTCGGGGTTGGCGGGCCTCAGAGGCAGGGGTCTGCAAGGTCTGCTTCCATCCTCTCTCCGCCCAGTGCCTGGACCCTGTCATACTGCCAGGGGCTGTGGGGGGGACCAGAGCAGCCCTTGAAGGATGACCCGGTTTGTTGGTGAGAAGATGGGGGAGTCTGGGGTGTGGAGAGGAGTACAGGGAACAGCGCAGGGAACAGCAAGGCCAGGTGTGCAGGGCGGGGTTGTAACTGCAGCAATGGGGCAAGAGTTCTTACCAGGAAAAACGAATTTCCCCGAAATGTCGATTCCTAAGCCTACTATTTTTTCTGTCTCACAACTTCCTGAGCTGAAAGGCAGCAAAGTGCTCATTAGGAGAACGCCAGGCACATTCCCAGGGGTGGGGGAAGGAGAGCGTGTCTTCAGGAAGGGCTCCAGCAGTGTGTCCGTCCCCAGGAGAACCCGCGGCAGGTGAGGAGGGCGGGAGTGCAGGGCAGCGGTCGTGCCAGCCTCTCCCCCATAGGCCCTGTGACCTCCAGAGAGCCACCTGCCCCTAAGCCCATTTTCCTTCCTTATAAATTGACGAGCTTTATCAAAACTATGCTTACATTTGCGAGAAGACCTACACCCGGCAGCTCCAGGGGCCTGGGGGTCAAGGTCCTGGGCAGTGGACACAGGCAAGCTCGTCCACCACAGCGACGACACCATCCAGACCCCACAGCTGCAGTCGGCACTGCCAGCTGCTCCCAGCACCTGGCCACACGTGCCTGGTCCCACCCGTGCTCCCGGAACCCCTGGCCCTTACCTGTTATGCGCGGCCGTCACGGTCAGCGCGGCTCCGCTCAAGCTCAGGAACCAGGCCTCCAGCCCCTTTGGCGTCTTCAGCGCCAGGTTTTGGTTGGAAGCCACACCAACTTCCCGCCAGAACCCTGCAATCTGAGGAGGGAAGCCGGAGCCCAGCGCATCTCGGGCAGCTACACGGAGACCTGGTCCCTGGGCTCCAGGAGGAAGACACCCAGGACCCCTGCGCAGGGAGCTGGCAGGCTCTGACAGGTCAGCGGATGGCCGCAAGGCTTGGTGGCAAAGCAGCAAACTGTTGTCCTTCTGAGGGGTCACTTCAGGCCATTGGACAGTGATGCCCCATGGGGCGAGCCCCTCCCCACCCAGGCCTGTCTGCAGCTGCGGCAGAGCCAGTCCCCCAGGAGAACCAGCCTCTGCTGCTGCCTGTCCTTGAGGACAGGACGCCACGGGCCAGTGGTGGTCAGCGCCTGAGAGAGGGGCTGGAGAGAATCAGCCAGATGTGAGGGCGGGGGGCATCAGCAGCCAGCAGCCCTGTCCCTCATGGGAGAGGCACAGCTCTGCCCAACCACACTGGGGTAGGGGGCTCCTGCCTTCAGAAATCCACCCAGAGCCCAGAACTCCCATCTGAAACTTTCAGAAACCCATCATTTTTGCAAGAGAAAAGAATCTGTGTCCCCAGTATCTGTCATCTCTGAGCCTGCTGGTGTGCTCCTGGCCAGGCAGCCAACACAGACCCGGAGAAGAAGCAACTCAAAGAAGCATCTAGATGGGAACCAAAGCCCCAGCCCAACTCTCTACCGGGAAAGGCCGCTTCTGGTTCCCACAGCGTGCGGGCCAGAGGGTGCAGGAGGGACCCCACCATCCCGGAAGCAGGAGGTGGCCACACCGAGCCGCCAGACCCTGGAGACCCCGGAGGACCAGCTGGCCTGGCTGAGGACACAGGCCTGCCCACAGGAGACCCTGGGGGAGGGCTCTGCCCCTGCACGTCCCTGGGTGCTCACTCTCACACCCATGCTCGAGGAGAGGCGAGACCAGGCAGGGCTGAGCGCAGACTCTCAGCCGCCTGCCCTGTGGGGGCTGACCTGGCCGGGTCCTGGGGCCCCCGAGGTAGCTGCTCCGGCATCAGCAGGGGTGGGAGGGATGGGGGACAGGAGTAGCTGGACACTCGGGCCGCTCCCCGCCCAGCCTCTCCAAGCCAAGAAAGAAGAGCCACCTTCTGCAGGTCCAGGTCCTGCCCGGCCGTCTCCACCTGCACCATGACGAGGCCCAGGACGGCACTCAGCAGCCCGGCCTCCATTGTGGTCCACGCTCACTGCTCCCGCAGCTCCTGCGTTATGTAGGGAGGGAGAGCCAGGTGTTGCGCAATCACCTGAGAACATGGTCAGGCAGACTTGGCCGGGGGCTGCTCAGAGGAACCCGGTTCTGCACAAGCGCCATCCAGGCCCCGTGACACCCACAGCCCCGGGGGGTGGGGGGGGTTGGCCTGGACTAGAGCAGCCAGTGCCACCCCCTTCCCGGTCTGGGGATGACGGTGGACCCTGCAGCGGGGTCTGCCTGGGGGCCTGAGAGCAGCAGGAGGCCCCCACAGCCTCTGGGGCAGCACGAGACCACATCTCCAGCCCATGTAGGACTGGCAGACCCTGGCCCCAGCCTGACTCTAGAATTGGGCTGACCCCAGCCCCAGGCTGATGGGGTGGATATCCTCAAGCAAACACTCTGAGGGTCTGCGATGGCACCAGCTAGGCTCCACAGAGCCGAGTGGGGGTCCCGCCACCAGGTAGGGGAGATGAATGGGGGCTTCCTCTCCCTGGGGAGGTCTCCACGGAGGAGGCGAAGCTTGGGTGGGAAAGGACGTTCCCCACAGAAGGAGTAGCAGGTGAAAGGCACAGGGGCCTGGTGAGAGGGGCCAGCCTGGGAGACGGAGGCCGGGCTTGAGCAGCCACCACAGCAGGTTTGAACCTAGGCTGTGAGACGCCAGGGCCCACCTCTTCCTCATTCTGCCCCGGACCCCCACCACCACCAACGCATTCTATCCCAGACCAGGACCAGACGAGGAGCGTGTCGAGGTGAACACGGAGTCGGGCCTCCTGAACACCAGTTCTGACCCCTCCAGCCCTGTGACCCAGAGAAAGCTGCCCCGCCTCAGTTTCCCCATCTGTAACGATGACGAAGCAGAGGGACTGGCGTCATGTGGCCAAGAGGGTTCCAAGTGTGCGCAAAGCAACTCCTGCCCAGATCAGCACCTTTGGGCCAGAAAAGCCCACCCTGGCGTGGCTCCAGGCATGGTCAGCTAAAGGGGAGGTCCTGCTCACCAGGGGTACTAGACATCCTGGATCCTGGAGACAGCACTGCCCTCTGACAAAATAGGGTTGGAATCAGGCAAGTGGGAAGGGTCAGGCAGGTGTGAGGGGTCAAACTAGGAGAGGGCAGCTGAGAGCTGGCCGGCACACCGGAGACTGAGGGGGACCTTCCAAAGAGCAGGGCAGCAGGGGGACCAAGGAGGCTGAGGACTGGCAGACCCTGGCCCCAGCCTGACTCTAGAACTGGGCTGACCCCAGCCCCAGGCTGACCCCAGCCCCAGGCTGACCCGGCCCCAGGCTGACTCTAAAACTGGGCTGACCCCGGCCCCAGGCTGATGAACCAAAGTCCCCCAGGGACAGGCAGGAGAGGGAGGACAGGAAGTGCAGTGGACACTCGCTGTCTCTGGTTGATGGGGGTAGGGGTGGGGGGCAGGGATGAGGATAGATGCCCCTCAGGGCTGACTGCTACCGGATCCGGCCCCTCAAGGGCTACAGGGCGCCCATGAGCAATGAAGCAGGACTTCTAACGCCTTCCTGCCCCCCACACCCGGCCCTTTGAAGTGTGTGCGCCGGACGTAACCTGGACACTCAGAGCTCCTAGTGGGAGGACCACCTGACAGAGATCAGAGATGAGAATGGTGGCAGGCCCCGAGGGAGGGCTCCCCTGACCCCCCACATCTCAACAAGGGTCAGCACAGATCCCAGGCCCTGCAGCCTGGCCCAAGGTCAAGGTCACATCAGAGGTGGGAGGGAAAACCCCAGCAGCCCCCCTCCGCAGCCCTAGGCTGTTCTGTTCCAGTCCCTGCGGCTGGGGGCTGAGCACACAGCGGAGCCCCAGCAGCAGGGCCAGTCTCCACCCGGCACCTCGGTTTCCCCACAGGTGCTGAGAACCCATGGGGGCCGGGCCAGTGGGCACTGGACGCTGCCCTTGGGTGCAGCACCCACGGGTGCCAAGCTTGGCTGGAGCTTCCTGCCCCTTCAGCCAGGAGGAGCCCAACGGCCAGAGTCCCCTCCACACCCACCTCCCTGCCTCAGTCTCCCCAGGAGTCCAGGGCCAAGACAGGGCCCACTGTGCCCTCCCAGAGGGCCTCCCCAAACAGGAGGAGCTTTGGGCTGCAGAATGCATTTATTGAGTAGAAGGGACAGGCCCAGGCGGACCCCAGGGAGGACGGGGGTGGGAGGCGGTGTAGCCCAAGGCGTGGGAGTCGGGAGGGCCATGGGTCTGGACGACATGGGGTGACGAGGCCCGCTGCTTCCGCCCGTCCTGCACAGACAGGAAAGGCGTGGTCACTCCATCTGCCCACGCGCTCAGCAGACACTCCCTGGACGCCCCTAGCTGCCCCCACAAACAGCAGGGTGCTCCCCAACCCCCCCACTCCACCCCCCGTTCACATTGCCCACGAGGCCAGCACTAGCTAATTCTGCCACCAAAACCTGCAAATGTGGAAGCACACACCCACCGCTGCTCCCCTGAGGGCCCAGGCTAGAGGTGGCCGGCACTAGCGCTGCCCCCTTCCCCGGGGTCCCAGAGCCTCGCTCGCTTACTGGCTGGCGGTGAGGGGGCTGGCATGGCAAGAAAGCCCCAGAATGGCGGCTAAACCACGACAAAGCCCACAGACTCAGCCCCCAAGAGGTGGTCACGTGGGCACTTTACCCCAAAAGCTGCTTTGTCTTTTTAGTAAATCGTAGGGGTGGGGTACAGAACCGGAAGATGGGGCTCACACACTCTGCTGGTAGAACCTTCCAGAGGGTGATTTGGCAAGATTTGCCACCCCCTCTCCTCCCACCCGGTGATTTTATGAAACAACCACGCATGTGACGGGAGACAGTGCAGGGTGCTGGGCAGCGTGACTTAGACCCACGAAAAGTTAAAATGCACCCAGCGCACCACTGGGCAAAGAGCGGGGACAGCCAGGGAGGGCAGGATGACGTGAGGGATGAGGAGCATCAACTGCAGGGTAGTGAGGAGGCCCCACTGTGCAAACGCCTGTCCCTGCCAGGAAGGGCCACAAGGTCGCCTCCCCGCGCTGCTGACTGTCATCTTGTATCTGTTATTTATCATTTTATGTAAGCTCCCAAATTCTTCAAGAGGAACCTGGGTAAGGGGCCCGATGGTTTCTTGGTGTCTACTTTGGGGGAAGGTGTCCCCAAGAGCCCAGGCCTCCCAGGGACCTAGCCCTGTGATGGCAATGAACAAGAAGGTGGTGGTTCCCACCTCACGGGACCCTCAGGGAGAGGATGAGGATCAGGCAATTCCAAGGCAGGGCCCAGAGCCCAGGGCCCAGGGGTGAGCCAGGGACTACAGGGACCTACTGTACTGGGTTGGATAGTGTCCCCCACAAATTCAAGTCCACCTGGAACTCTGAATGTGACCTTATTTGGAAATAGGGTCTTGGCAGATGTAATTAGCTAAGGATCTGAGATGAGGTCAGACTGGATTCAGGGTGGGCCCTATGTCCGATGACTGGTGTCCTGAGAAGAGGAGGGAAATCTGGAAACAGACACACAGAGGGAAGACGGCCCTGTGACAACAGAGGCAGAGACGGAGCGAGCGTCTACCAGCCAAAGAACGCCAGGGACTGTGGGCACCACCAGAAGCTGGAACAGCAGGACTCCCTCCCGGAGCCTCCAGAAGGGCTCACCCTGACCACACCTTGCTTCTGGGCCTCTGGCCTCCAGAACCATGGAGGGAGCACACTTCTGTTGTTTTCAGCTACCCAGTTTGCGGTAATTTGTTATGGCAGCCCTAGGAAATCAGGGACCGCTTCCTGGAAGAGGTGCTGTGTAAGCCGGGGCCTGAGACGCACAAGCGAGTGGCCAGGCAGAGCAACGGGGTGGGGTGCGGTGGAATCTCCCTCTCAGCGGGGAGAGCAAGAGGCTGGTGAGAAGGAGGCGGAGAGGGGCCAGGGGCAGCGCACGCGGGCCTGAGAACGGGAGGGAGGAGGGAGCTGTCCCCACCTGGGAAGGGCCAAGGTGGGTCTCCGGAGTGTCAGGGTGCCTCCTTGCCCCCCAAGGAGCACACATCTGTGGGAAGGAGGACGGTCCGCGAGAGGCTGAGCTGGCAGGGCCTGCCCACGGCTTCCTGCAGCCCCCAACCCCTGGGCGCTGTGGACCCCGGGACAGCCCCACCACCCCCGGAGGGTGGGGCCAAGATTCTCCCTCCTCCGGGACCTCCCGAAACCTCTGCCTCAGGGTGTACTGGGGGAGGGAGGGCGCGGGGCTCCACGGAGGGCGGGGCTCGTCGGGGGCGGGGCTCGGTGGGGGTGGGGCTTGTCCTGGGTACCTGACTTGGGCAGCATAACCATCATGTCATCGGGAAGCCCCACGGTGGGGTAGAAGTCCCGGAAGGCCTTCACAGCCTGGGGGCTCGCTTCCTGGGTCCGGCCTGGGGCAGAGCAGGGGCCCATGTGAACCCTGTGGCTCACAGAGGTGAGGGAGAAGGGGTGATGGTGGTCCCCTGGCCTCACTGCACTTCCTTGAGGGCTGACAGCAGGTCTGCCACCAGAGGTTGGGCAGGTTGTACACTGCACAAAAGTGCCTGGCTGGCTGAGGGACCAGTGGGGACTGGAAGCCGCCAGAGGGGCACCCTTTCCTAATTCACACAAGGGCATCCGCGATGTTGGGGTGGCCTGGCTATTCTCCCAGGCCATGTTCCCCGAGCCCCATCCTCCTCAGGCGTCTTTACCTGCAGGTCCCAAAGCCAGCCCCGGCCCTCGCCCCAGCCTCTCCACCTTGGGGAGCCCCTGGTTCACTCTGCCGAGCCCCCAGGAAATTAAAGCAAGATAGGATCTCAGCTCTGGCTCAGGGTCTCAGGCGGTGGGGCCGAGAAAGGGAGGGTGGGTCCCCACCCTCAGGAGGCCAGAGAGGGGCATGAGCTTCAGCCTGAGTGCCTGGCCGTCAGAGGCCCCTCCAGTCAACCCCCACCCATCCAAAGCATTGTGGGGTCCTGCCACCCCCACCCCCACACCCACCTGGTCCTTGCCGGGCCCAGACTTGGGAGTGTGTGAGGAGGTGGGGCCGGAGAGGAGATGGGGCAGGTCTGAAAGGGTGAGACCAGAAGGGATAGGGAGGGGAGGGGCGAGGTGGGGGGTCCAGTGGGGATGGGAGGCATTGGGGGGGCCTCACTGTAGAGCTGCACCATGGTGCTGAGCGCCCCCTCCAGCTCCTTGTAGATGTAGACCACGGCGAAGGAGCTGTAGTCCGTGTCCACGATGCGCACATCCAGGTAGCCCAAGGCTGCGGAGGAGGCGGCCCGACAGCCATGGGGAAGTGTCCGGAGCCCAGGCACCAACCCCCACCCACATGGCCTCTGCTGCTGGGCCAAAGGAGGGGCGGAGGGGGAGGGGCGGAGGGGAGGGGCAGGAGATGGCGACTTGGAGGAGTCCAGGGTAGAGAGACAGGCCCACGTCACCCCGCAGAAGAGCAACACCAGGCGCCCCTGAAGGCAGGGGGCAGGACCTACCCGGGACTCGGAAGTGCCCCTCAGAGCCCACTTTCAGGTACTCAGCATCCACCTGGTTACAGCCGTCAGCCCTGGGGGTGCAGATGCTGGTGCTCACTCTCCGCGCTGCCCGGCCCACCCGCCCCTGCCCAGCCACCCCTCGGCCTCACCGAGGGAACTCCATGTGGACGCTGAGGTTGCCCTCTGCCACGGCCTTGACCGTACTGGTGGACATCAGCAAGTGGTCCTTCTTGCCCAGGAAGACCTTGCAGTCGGAGACCATGGACACCACGTACCAGAGGCCTGAGAACTGTGAGGGGCTCAGTGACCAGCAGGCCGGACCCTTCCTGCCCTGGGACCCAGGGGCACAAAGCAACAGGCTTATCTGAAGCCACACAGCCAGGGGTCTCCGGAGTGTCCATCTCTTGGGTCTGGGCCTGTTCTGCCACTTGCCTGGAGCAGGCCGCATGGCCACAGTGAGCCTCAGTTGCCCCACTGTGAAATGGGTCAGTAATGACCCATACGCAGGGTTGTTTCAGGGTTAACTGGACAGGGAACCTAAAGGGCTTGCGGGCCCCAGGCACGTGCCCCACGGAAGGTGCAGTTACTATTATCCAGTCATCACTATTGTTTCCAGCAGGGCTCAGCCCCAACCCCCACCCATGGCACAGCACGGAGGCCTCCAGTACCTTTTTGGCATCAAAATCTGGCTGCACCAGGACCTCAGCCTGAGCTGCGGACACCCAGAGCAGTGCCAGGACCCAGCCCCACAGGACAGACTTCATCCTCACGTCTGTCCTCCGGCCCCTGGCGCCCGAGTCTGAGCCCCAACAGGCCCGGCTTTATAGCCCAGCCCACCAGCTGGGCTCACCGGAGGAGCACGTGGGGGAGCGGAAGGCACTTTGGCTCCAGAAACTCCATCCCCTTTGTCCATTGTCTGGCACAGTCACTCCAGTGTCCCCACCAGCTCCAAGGGTCATTTCCTGAAGGGCTCCAGAGAGCCAGGCTCTCACCTGACTTTCAGGGTGGATTATGGTATTGAAGCCACCTTATCACCGGTTGCATAACCATGCAGGCAGGAGTGCCGCCGGCAAGGCGCCGTGGGCTGGTGGGGGCTCGAGCTGGCAAGGCCTCTCCAGGTGACCTCTTGTGTCCACGCAGGCAGACGCCCAGGGACGCTATTTGAGGATCAGTATGTGGCCTCAGTCAGGGGCAGGGGTCCCCAGGGAGGCCAGCACTACTGGTACTCTGGAGTGGAAGGGGGTACAGGGTCGGAGAAAGACCCTCAGCCCCCAGCGGGGAGGGAGTAGGGGGAGCCGAGGCTTCTGCTTGCCGCCTCCTGTGGGTTTGGGGAGGCGCCAGCTCTCACTCAGGTCCCAGAGTCACTGGATAGAAAGCAGTGAGAGCCTTCCCATGAAAATATTTACAAAACACATATCTATCTGATAAAGGACTTAAATCCTGAATCTATAAAGAACTCTCAAGACTCAATAGTGAAAAAACAAACAACTCACAAAAAAAAGAAAAAGAAAAACTGGTGGATTCGAAAAGTCATTTCACCAAAGAAGATATCCAGATGGGAAATAAACACACGGAAAGATGCTCAACACCATTAGTCACAGGGAGATGCAAACTGAAACCACTTGCGACAAGACTACACATCTATCAGGACAGCAAACTTTTTTTAAATAAATACCATCACTGCTGGGGTGGGGGGAGGCAAAATGGGGCAACACTCTGGGAGGCAGTGTGGCAGATTCCTAAGAAGTGGGACATTCATTCACCGCACGATTCGACAACCGCACACGCAGGTAGTCACCCAAGAGAAGTGAAAGCACAGAGGCCTGCACGTGGATGTTTATGGGCCTTTATTCACAGTCACTCTGGAGTGGAACAACCAGTGCCCTTCAGCGGGTGAAAGGGTGAACACAGCGCTGGGCCTCCCCGCGATGGGACACTCGTCAGGGATACAGGGAACAAACCACAGATTCTCGCAACAACCTGGATGATCCCAGACGCGTCTCAATGAGTGAGAGAAGCCTGTGTAAAAGGCGACAGACTGTGATTCCTTTTCTATGACATTCTAGAATAGCAAGTCCATAGGGACAGAAAGCCGCTCTGTGGTCGTCAGGGCCTGTGTGAGAGAGCAGCTGACAACAAAGGGGCATGCAGAGACTTTTGGGGTGATGGATTGTGGTGGTTCCATGGCTATTTGCTGTGTGTAAACTACACCTCAATTTTTTAAAGGCAATTATATAAGCTACAAATATATATAAACTCTTCCCCTAAATGCTGCCTCTTGGGTTGAAGGGCAGGGAAGCCTGAAGGGGTGTGAAGTCCCCAGAGCTCCAGGGAAAGGGGCGGCCAGGACAGATGCTGGACCTCCCACAACAGGACCACTGGGTGAGAGCGAGGCCTCAGTCCTTCCTTGGGTCAGCAAGGACCAGAGGACAGACACCGATGGTCTGCAGACCCCCTGAGGACCCTCAGCAAGCACTGAGCCTCAGAGGTGAGGGGCAGCTGCCCTACTGCCGAGAATACACCCACCACCAGCAGGCCCCTGGCCTTGGTTTGGGGACTCTCTACCAGGAGTCTTTGATGCGGCCTGGTCATCTCCCGGCCTTCCCACGCCCCTCTCATCCCCCAAAGTCCACTCTCCACACAGTGTCTCGAGTGAACCTTATAAAGCATAAATCTGATACATCCCTGCTTAAAATCCTCCTGAGTCATCATAGTTCCTAACATAAAACCCAGACTCAGTCCCACCCCTACACCTCGCCCGGCACCCCAGCGGTCAGCTCCGCCCCAGGCCTCTTGCTTATGCCCTCCTGCCCAGGGGCCCTCTGGCCCCCTCCAGCCCCCACACCCAGAACGTCCTTCTCCCTCGGCCCCACCTCGCCTCTGTCTCCTCTGGGCAGCCTCGCCCAAACCCTAGTCCGTTTTCTCGCGATATTAAGCATAAGCCGTGTCTTCTCCTGTGTTTATTTACTGTCTACTCTCCCTGCACACTGTATACTCCGTGACAGCATGAGCTGGATGCAGCCGGTTCACTTGTTTCCCCAGCCCCTAACAGAGGGCCTGGCACGAGGAAGGGGCTCAGTTAATATTGTGAATGAACGAGGGAGTGAAGGAATGAAGTCTCCTTGACCTGCAGGGCTGCTAAAAACCGAGATCTCGACAGCAACTGCAGCCCTGTCTGGCCTGCCTTGTGCATGGGTGCAACTGACACCCCAGGCCCAGGGCAGCATGCTGGGTCAGTAAGAGCCTCCTGTCCCCTCCCCTGCAGTGTCCAGCACAGGGCCCAGCTACCAGGGCCTCCATCACGTCCTGCTGGCCTCAGCTCCCTGGAGGGCAGTGTCGGCAAGTGCATGCCCTGGTCAGCTTAAGAAAACAGATTCACCTGTTATTTCTCAAAATGAGGTCATTCAGGAATAACCAAAAGAATTGCCATTCGGGATGTGCCTGCTATGGCAAACCACAGGCAAGCCCCGAGAACAAAGGAGGGAGAAAAAGGGGGAGAGGCAGGGGCTGCTCTAAAGGAAAGCCCACTGGGGGAGACAAACAGATCAGGGTGGCCACAGCCTCTCATTGGCTGAGCTGTGGCGTTTCTGATTGGCTGAGCTGCAGCATTTCTGATTGGCTGGGCTGTTGCTGGGCAGGGAGAGAAGTCTTCCTTCAGTAGTAAAGTAGTTGTACTTCCTGTCAAAGATGCAAGTCTTAGTCTCTTCCTGTTTGGTGTAATTGATGATGTGTGATGGGGTGAGAGCTCACCCTGCAGGCCTTCCCGACTTTAATTCAGCCAAGCTTTCCTTTACATACAGTCAGGCACCACATAACAACACTTGGGTCAACATCAGACTGCATATACAATGGTGGTCCCATAAGATTGGTGTCCTAGAGCCTAGGTGTGCAGTAGGCTCTACCACCTAGCTTTGTGTAAGTGCACTCTATGATGTTCACACCACGACAAAATCTGCGCATTTCTCAGAACGTATCCCAGTCATTGAGGACACGTGACTGTATTAATTTCACAACCGTATGGTCTGTGAATTAAATCTCAGTAAAGCTGTTAGAAATAAAACCCAGTGCCAACTGCCACCCCATTTTACAGAGGGGACAGAAGTTGTGGCACTGAGAATGCCAAAGACTTAATTTCAGGAAAAGAAAGTACACATTAATACCCCCCACTCCCATTCTAGCTGGGGTCACAAAGGTCTGTGGGTGGACAGACCCAGGGAGCAGAGCCTCAGGCACAGACGGCCTGTCAGGGAGGCAGGGGTGACTCCCTTCTCCCTGCACAGAGAAGGCCCAGGGCACCAGAGGGCAGCCTTTTCACAGGCACCCCCCCACACCCTTTGTGCCACCCCACCCTCTGAGCCCCTCAGGTACCCTCTGCACCCGGACCACCTCGCTTCTCTTTGTGCTGCCCTATCACTCTCTGCACCCCTTAGGTAACCTTTGCACCCTCTAGCACCCTCTGCGCCCTGCCCACCCAGCTTCCCTCTCTGGCCCAGACCTGAGAAGCCCCTAGTGTGGGATAGGCCACATCCTGCGCTGATTGGGTGCAAAGAGCTGGGTGGTGCCTTGCTCTAATTGGCTGAGAACAGCAGTCACATCTTAATCTGATTGGCTGAGGAGGGCTAGACTGTGCATGCTGCTGATTGGCTGAGAAGAGCTGGGATTGTACTTTGCACTAATTGACCAAGAAGATGGGGCCAGGAGTGATGTCAGCATCATGGTGGAGTGAGTTGTTGCCTTACTCTCTCACCATTAAGTTACAATGAAATGGACATTCATTAACCAGACCATTAAGTTACAATGAAATGGACATTCATTAACCAGCAGAGGATTCCCTGCACAGCACAACAGGACGTCTGAGAGATCCACGCAACCTGCATCTGAACAGGGGGTAACTGGATCCCCAGGAGGCAGTGGAATGAGGTGAGCATACCCCTCCCTATCCCCAGGGGCAGCAATCTAGGTCACAGGTCCTCACACAGTGGCCAGCATGACTGTAAGAGGAGGCAGGGGCAGCCTGGCCCACACGAATGCTTTCAGAGTTGCAGCCCGGCCTGCAGGAGTGCCCAGTGTGCCACAGCAGTCCTGCCCATGGGAATGCTCTTTACCAAGTGGTGTGACCCAGCCCCCACGAAGGAGCCCCCACTAAGCACAGCAGCTCAGCTGAGCCACCCATGAGGGCAGAACAGAATGCATGTGAAAGAAAGTGCCCTCCCCTACCACCTAGCACACCAGCTTTGTCAGTCCACTGCCAAGCAAAGTGGCTCCCCACCAGACCAACCTGCTGATGGAGCACAGAGGTCCCACCTGCACATGAGTGCATGACCTGCCAAGCGGCTGTAGCCAGCACACAAACACAGAGAAGCCCTACCAGCACTACTTCCAGTAGACGGGGAGGGATCAGAAAACACAACTCCTGTCTCCACCCCCATGGTGGCAGGTGGAATCTGCAACCTGATACTACCACTATGTGCCAGCAAAGGATCACTTGATCAAACACCATGAAGAACTACAGTAACACTTCAGAGCAGAAGGAAAATGACAAGTCTCCAGAAACCAATCCTGAACTCACAGAAATTTACAATCTAAATGACACAGAATTCAAAATAATTATCATAAAGAAACTCAACGAGTTACAAGAAAACTCAGAAAGACAGTTCAATGAGCTCAGGAATAAAATTAATGAGCAGAAGGAATACTTCACCAAAGACACTGAAACTCTAAAAAAGAACCGAACAGAAATTCTGGATATGAAGAACACAATAAATGAGATAAAAAAATAATCTGGAATCCATAAAAAATAGATTTGACATTATGGGGACAGAATTAGTGAATTCGAGGATAGAAATATAGAATTGCTTCAGGTGGAAGAGGAGAGAGAACTAATATTTTTTACAAATGAAGAAATTTTTTGAGAACTATCCAACTCAATTAGGAAAAGCAACATAAGGATTATAGGTATTCCAGAGGGAGAAGACAGGGAGAAAGGAGGAGAGAGCTTGTTCAAAGAAATAATAGCTGAGAACTTCCCAAACCTGGGGAAGGAACTGGACTTACAAATACATGAAGCCAATAGAACTCCTAATTACATCAATACAAAAAGACCTTCTCCAAGGCACACACTATTAAAACTGGTAAAAGTTAATGACAAAGAAAAAGTGTTAAGGGCAGCAAGGCAGAGACAATAACCTACAAAGGAACCTCTATCAGGCTTTCAACGGATTTCTCAGCAGAAATCGTGCAGGCTAGGAAAGAATGGAATGATATATTCAAAACACTGAAAGACAAAAACTTCCAGCCAAGAATACTCTATCCAGTGAAACTATCCTTCAGATATGATGGAGAAATAAAAGCTTTCTGAGATAAACAAAAGCTGAGGGAGTTCATCACTACTAGGCCTGCCTTACAAGAAACTAAAGGAGCCCTCCCATCCGAAACTAAAAAGCAAAGGTTTACAAAACCTTGAGTAATGAGATAAATAGACAGATAGAATCAGAAAATTGCAGCTCTATATCAGAATAGGTTAGTAAACACTTAATTATAACATAAAAGACAAAGGGAAAGAAAGCATCAAAAATAACCATAAACACTTCAATTTAGTCACAAACTCACAACACAGAAAAGAATAATTTGTGACAACAATAACTCAGAAGAGGAAGAGGAAAAAGATGGAACCTGCTTAGACTAATGGAGATAAGAGGCTATCAGAAAATGGACTATCTCATCTATGAGATCTTTTATACAAACCTCATGGTAACCACTAAACAAAAAATCAGAGCAGAGCCACAAATCTTAAATAAAGAGAAAACCATCACAGAAAACCACCAAACTGAAATGGCAGTCAGAAATACAAGAGAAAAGAAACAATGGAAATATAGAACCAGAAAACAAGAGATAAAATGGCAGTATGAAGCTCTCAGATATCAATAATCACTCTAAATGTAAATGGATTGAATTCTCCAACCAAAAGACACAAAGTGGCTGGATGGATTAAAAAACAAGAGCCAACAATATGCTACCTCCAGGAAATACATCTCAACTCTAAAGACAATCGCAGGCTCAGAGTGAAGGGATGGAAGACAATACTCCAAGGAAATGGCAAGCAAAAGAAAACAAGTGTTGCCATATGTATAGCAGACAAAGCAGACTTCAAGATAAAAAAGACAATGAGAGACAAAGAGGGGCAGTATATAATGATAAAAGGGACATTCCACCAAGAAGACATAACACTTATGAATATATATGCTCCTAACACAGGAGCACCAAAGTACATAAAGCAACTATTAACAGACCTAAAGGGAGAAATTGACAGGAACACAATAATAGTAGGGGACCTTAACACCCCACTTACATCGATGGATAGATTATCCAGACAGAAAGTCAACAAGAAAACAGTGGCCTTAAATGAACTACTAGACCAGATGGACATAATAGATATATATAGAACCTTCCAGCCAAAAACAGCAGAATACATATTCTTCTCAAGTGCACATGGAACATTCTCAAAGATAGACCATATGTCGGGAAACATATGGGTAAAAGCCTCAATAAATTTAAGAAGATTGAAATCACATCAAGCATCTTTTCCAAACACAATGCTATGAAACTGAAATTAACTACAAGAAAAAGGTTAGGAAAGTCACAAAGATGTGGAGACTAAACAACATGCTACTGAACAACCATTGGATCAATGAAGAAATAAAAGGAGAAATTAAAAATACCTGGAGACAAATGAACATGAAAACACAACATACCAACTCTTATGGGATGCAGCAAAAGTGGTGCTAAGAGGGAAATTCATAGCAATACAGGCCCACCTCAACAAACAAGAAAAATCCTAAATAAGTAATCTTAAACTACACCTAACAGAACTAGAAAAAGAAAAACAAACAAAGCCAAAAGTAAGTAGAAGGAGGGAAATAATAAAAATTAGAGCAGAAATAAATGAAATAGAGACTAAAAAAACAACAGAAAGGATCAATAAAACTGAGAGCTGGTCCTTTGAGAAGGTAAACAAAATTGACAAACCCTTAGCCAGACTCACTAAGAAAAAAAGAGAGAAGGCGCAAATAAATAAAATTAAAAATGAAAGAGGAGAAATTACAATGGATACCACAGAAATACAAAGGATTATAAGAGAATACTATGAAAAACTATACACCAACAAATTGGACAACCTAGAAGAAACGGATAAATTCTTAGACTCATACAACCTCCCAAAACTGAATAAAGAAGAAACAGAGGATCTGAATAGACCAATCACAAGTTAAGAGATTGGAATAGTAATCAAAAACCTCCCCAAAAACAAAAGTCCAGGACCAGATGGCTTCTCTGGAGAATTCTACCAAACATTCAAACAAGATTTAATACCTACCCTTCTCAAACTATTCCAAAAAACTGAAGAAGATAGAATGCTTCCTAATTCATGCTATGAGGCCAACATCACCCTGATACCAAAACCAGACAAGGACAATACGAAGAAGGAAAATTACAAGCCAATATCGCTGATGAACATAGATACAAAAATCCTCAACAAAATATTGGCAAATTGAATATAACAATACATTGAAAGGATCATACACCATGATCAAGGGTGATTTATACCAGGGACGCAGGGACGGTTCAACATCCGCAAATCAATCAATGTGATACACCACATTAACAAAACGAGGAATAAAAACCACATGATCATCTCAATGGATGCAGAGAAAGCATTTGACAAGATCCAACATCCATTTATGATAAAAACTGTCAATAAAATGGGTATAGAATGAAAGTACTTCAACACAATAAAGGGTATATATGACAAACCCACAGCCAACATCATACTTAACAGGGAAAAACTGAAAGCCATCCCTCTGAGAACAGGAACAAGACAAAGGTGCCTACTCTCACCACTCTCATTCAACATAGTACTGGAGGTTCTGGCCAGACCAATTAGGCAAGAAAAAGAAATAAAAGGCATCCAAATTGGAAAGGAAGAAGTAAAACTCTCGCTGTTTGCAGATGACATGATTCTACATATAGAAAACTCTAAAGAATCCACCAGAAAACTATTAGAAATAATCAACTAGCAGAAAGAGAAGTCAAGAATACAATCTCATTTACAATCGCAACAAAAACAATAAAATATCTAGGAATAAATTTAACCAAGGAGGTGAAAGACCTATATACTGAAAACTATAAGACATTGTTGAAAGAAATCGAAGAAGACATAAAGAAATGGAAAGATATTCCATGTTCATCGATTGGAAGAATACACATAGTTAAAATGTCCATATTACCCAAAGCAATGTACAGATTCAATGCAATCCCAATCAGAGTCCCAATGACATTCTTCACGGAAATAGAACAAAGAATCCTAAAATTTATATGGAACAACAAAAGACCCTGAATAGCCAAAAGAATCCTGAGAAAAAACAACAAAGCTGGAGGCATCACAATCCCTGACTTCAAAATATGCTACAAAGCTATAGTAATCAAAACAGCGTGGTACTGACACCAAAACAGACACACAGATCAATGGAACAGAACTGAAAGCCCAGAAATAAAATCACACATCTACGGACAGTTAATTTTTGACAAAGGAGCCAAGAACATACAATGTTCTGGAAAGTATCTTCAATAAATGGTGTTGGGAAAATCGGACAGCCATACTCAAAAGAATGAAAGTAGACTATTATCTTACCCCATACAAAATGGATTAAAGACTTGAATGTAAGACCTGAAACCATAAAACTCCTAGAAGAAAATATAGGCAGTACACTCTTTGACATCGGTTTTAGCGGTATCTTTTTGAATACCATGTCTACTCAGATAAGAGAAACAAAAGAAAAAATAAACAAATGGACTACATCAGACTAAAAAGCTTCTGCAAGGCAAAGGAAACCATGAATAAAACGAAAAGACAACCCATCAACTGGGAGAAAATATTTGCAAATCATATATCTGACAAGGGATTAATTTCTGAAATACATAAAGAACTCATACAGCTCAACAACAAAAAGACAAAAAAACAGATTAAAAAATGGGCAGAGGATACGAACAGACATTCTTCCAAAGAAGATATACAGATGGCCAACAGGCACATGAAAAGATGTTCAACATCACTAATTATTAGGGAAATACAAATCAAAACTACAATGAGATATCACCTCACGCCTGTCAGATGGCTATAATTGACCAGACAAGAAATAACAAGTGTTGGAGAGGATGTGGAGAGAAGGGAACCCTCATACACTGCAGGTGGGAATGCAAACTGGTGCAGCCACTATGGAAAACAGTATGGAGATTTCTCAAGAAATTAAAAATAGAAAAACCATACAATCCAGCTATTCTATTGCTGGGTATTTATCCAAAGAACATGAAATCAACAAGTGAAAGAGACTTATGCACCCCTATATTCATCGCAGCATTATTCACAATAGCCAAGACACAGAAGCAATCCAGGCATCCATCGACTGATAAATGGATAAAGAAGATGTAGTATACACACACACACACACACACACCAGAATACTACGCAACAATAAAAAAGACAAAATAGTCCCATTTGCAACAACACAGATGGACCTTGAGGGTATTATGTTAAGCAAAATAAGCCAGACAGAGAAAGACAAATGCCATTTGATTTCACTCATATGTGGAAGATAAACAAACACATGAATAAAGAGAACAGATTAGTGATTACCAGAGGGGAAGGGGGTGGGGGGGGTGGGCGAAAGTGTTAAAGGGGCACATATGTATGGTGACGCATAAAAATTAGACTACTGGTGGTGAGCACAATGCAGCCTATACAGAAACTGATATATAATAACGTAACCTGTAATTACACAATGTTATAAAGCAATATGATCTCAACAAAATAAAAAATAAAATAAATAAAGAAGAAGATGGGGCCATACCTTGTGCTGATCAGGTGCTGCAGTCCAGGTGTGACCAGACCTGTCTCCCCACGTGCTCACCTCCTGGGATGTCATGACCCCCAGGCTGAGGGGGTGGGGTGTTCTTAGTTGGCCTCATGAGGCAGAGCCCCCACCGATTGGTGGGCACTGGGCAGACGTCACTGCTGGACAGCAGCTGACTTTGTTTCCCTCTCAGTTCCCTTGGGAAGAGCCGGTGAAGGAAGGAGCCGGCCTTCACCCTGAGTGCCTCAGGCACTCTCCCTGCCCGGCCTCTGACCCCAGGGCTACAGGGCTGGGTGGGCATGCAACAGGGGCTGGCCTGGCCCTCCTAAGCAGCTCTCAGCCCAGGGCTGCCCCAGGTGCAGCTAGTTGCCACCGGAGGCACCCAGGGAAGGCCTGCAGGGCCCAGGTCAGCCTAGCCTCGACACCCTGGCAGTGCCTGAGGGCAGCCAAGCCCGTGGTACAGTCAGCCAGGGCTGGTCCAGCCTGATGTGAAAGACGCAGGGGAGGTGGCCTCTCTGAAACTGGGACCACGCCCTGGTCTTTTCTTCCCCAGCAAACACTTGTGAAAATTAATATAGGGAAACCTCATCACAATGGAGTGGGGAGGCCAGAAGGGGGAGCTCTCAGCAGCACCACTCATGTCAACCACAGGAAGATGGTCAATTACCAGCCCCAACAGGAGAGACGTACCTGCTTCTCCTGTAGGAAACCCAGGACCCCACAGCTCAGCCAGTGAGAAGCCGTCACCACCCTGAACTCCCGCTCTCCTCCAGTGGACTTCCTTCAGATAGCCCCTCCCAACGCCCTCCTTCCTCTCTGTAAAGGGACGCTCCTCTCCTCTGTTTGCTGGCCTTGCCTGTGGTGTTTGCTGCAGCCTCTCGTCCCTCGAGTCGCAGTTCCTCTGTATTCCCGAGTAAACCCATCTTGCTGGTGAAATAACTGGCTGTTTTATTTTTAAGGTCAACACACTTGTGGGACCCCTCCTGGGCAGAGGCAGAATCAGACAGATTCCCCACGGGGTGCTCCCCACCTGCGGGCGGAGGAAGAGAGGCCCTGCTAAGGGTCAAGGAAGGCCACGGCCACGGAGAGGCCACCTCCTCCCCTCTCAGAGGGAGGCAGAGAGGGAGGCAGGGACACCTGGGCATTCCCGGAGCTCCAGGCGAGAGGAGGGGAAGGGACGCAGCCTCCCGTGAGCCAGGACCCCCGAGCTTCTGGGAGGGTGAGCTCCCCGCCCAGCCTGGCTGAAGGACAACTACCCAGGAGGCGGGAACCAGAGCTCCTCCAAGTGCCCTTCCCCAGACAGGCCAACTCATGGGGACGGATGCTGGGCCGGGGAGGGGCCTTCAGGCAGCAGCAGGCCTGCCCCCGTGCCACGCTCAGGGCACCCACCACTGTCAGCCTGGCATGGGTGCCACTGGGTGAGGTGGGATCTACCTGGCTGCCTGTGCCTCTTCCCTGCCCAGGCGCACGGCAGCAGGCCATGAAGGCTGAGGGCACAGGTGGGTGGGGCTGCCACCCAGCAGGCAGAACATTCCCCAGTCCCAGCCCGGAGGAGGCCCTCCCTGGGATGTGAGCCTTGAGGGGAAGAGGGTCAGGACTCAGGGGCTGGTTGGAGCTCTGTGCCCCCAGCATGGCCCCTGACACAATGCTTCCTTTCTGAGGCTCTTGTTCAGGTTCCTGCTCACCAGCCCAGGGAGCTGCCCCAGCTACCACCACATTCAGTTCTCCTGCTAATCTGGGAGCCCTGTTATCTTTCCAGCAAGCTCCCACTGACTTTGGTTGGCCAAGGCTGCCGTCCATCTCCCCCAGGCCCAGCCCTGTCCCCAAGAGGTGTGGCCCAGCTTAGAGTCAGATGTCAGGTTCC
This sequence comes from Diceros bicornis minor, assembly GCF_020826845.1. Lineage (NCBI taxonomy): Eukaryota > Metazoa > Chordata > Mammalia > Perissodactyla > Rhinocerotidae > Diceros > Diceros bicornis. The sequence continues at coordinate 43,359,512 of NC_080767.1, forward strand.
TGGCACCGCTCCGTGCCCCTGAGGGCATTTCTTAATCCAAGAAAACTGCCCTCAGAAGAGGAGAAAGAACCTCCAGTTCTTCCCTCCCTCCACCCTGCTGACCACAGAGGAAGACCAACCTATGTGGATGATGTCGAGGGCCCCCTTGCCCCCTGCCCAGTTGGGCTCAGCCATGGGGAGCCCCTGCAGGAGATGGGAGGGGGGAAACCCAGGTCACCTTGTGCTGGCCAGGTCCCCCACCCTAAGGTCTCTGGTCTCTTGGAGGGGCCTCATCTACAGAGTTCTCCTCTGTGCCCTCCCCTCTACCCTTTGACCTGGGGGCAGTCAGCGTTGCTGCTCTGGGCCTTCCGTACCTGCCCTGGCCCTGGGGGCTCCCTTACACCCCACCCATGTCTGGATAAATAGTTTCTTTGTAAACAAACTCCTCACTTTCTCCTAATGCAAGTGTGCCCGCCATGTCCCTCCAGGAAAGGGTCAGGGTCCCTCCAAGAAAGGGTCAGGGTCCCTCCAGGAAAGGGTCAGGGCTGGGCCGATGTTGGAAAAGCAGCTCGTCAAATGTTTATTCCAGTGATAATCCTAAAAAAAAACACACGTTATCTATAACTTTCAACATCTATAAGTTTCATGGAATTCCAATTTTAAAAATTTTAACTAGAAAAAATTGCTCTAATTTCATATGAAAAAGCTAAAAAATTCTGCAAAGGAAAAGTAGAAACAGACAACTAGTTCTACAAGACCTGAAAACTTGTGATAAAACCTGTGATAAAATCATAGCCAGTAGGAACATGGTATGATTTATAAATAGAATAATGGAAGAATCTAGAAAAATGAGAATAGAAACAAATGACAGGGGCATTCAGCATATGATGAAGCAGATGTTTCAAATCTGTGGAGACAATTTGAACACCCGCTAAATAAAACTGCCAACCATTAGGGACCATTTAGAAAACACACACATAGCTAGATCATTATCTCACTTCTTACATCAAAATAAATTCCAGATAGATCATGAAACTGAAATTGTAACAATGCTGGTAGAAAAAAATTAATTTGACATGCACCGAGGTTAAGAAAATCAGAAATGGTAAAATAAAGATTGATCGATTTTCTGTAGGAATATTTAGAATTTCTTTTTTAATAACCAAAACAAAACGTAAAAGAGAAATTATGACGGTGGAAATAAATGAAGACCACCCAATGGGAACAAGCAGGCCTCCATGCGGTTGGTTGGAGGGCATATGTGGCTTTCTCCCGTTGGTCCTAAATTGGAGGCAGGGACAGAAATTAGGGAAGTTCCCAGTTATTGACCAAGTCCTGGCCATTTGGGCTGATAGTCACAGGGGTTGATGGGCCTCGCCCACCGGCCATCCGCTGTCCGTCACAGGCTGCCCTGGCCACCTTCCCCTCCCATCTCCCTGCCCCAGAGCTGGGCGTTGTCATCTGGGGTCAGGACTGACTCCCAGAGTGGACAGGGCAGAATCCAGCGTGAATGCTCAGGCATATCCGGGGACTTGGGCAGGAGGCAGGAGGAGTGGGCCCCAGGAGGATGCAAACAAAAAGAGGGAGGCGACACTGACACACCCAGCCCCCCGGACTCTGGCCCTGGACCTGGTCCCAACTCTGGAGAGGCACGCTCCAGCTGTAGACCGCTCTTCTGGGCAGGACAGAGTGCCCACAGCAGCTCCTAGGGTCAGCGGCCATGGGGCCCCTCATAGAGAACCCTCTCCCCACTTGGCGTCCAGGAGACAGTCCTGATCACAGGCAGCCCGTGGAGCCTCACCAGACTCCACCTGGCTGAAGGGGCCGGGCAGCAGGAGCCCTCCCTGCTGTCTCTCCCTCACCCCTTCTCCTGCCTGCTGCAGGTGGGCGGGGTGGGGGCCCTCACCCCGCAGATGGGCCAGTCTCGCTCCCAGGGTGGTGTCCCTTGAATTCCCACCTATCGCCACAGGGGGAACGCACAGAGCCCACCCAACCCACACTGCCTGCAGGTCAGGGAGACCCCAGGGCAAGGCAGAGACGGGGCCCACACACCCTTCACGTCTCTGGGTGCCCAGGAAAGGACTTGGGGGCTCTAACCCTCTCCCTGCCCCCCGTCAGGCTACTGGGCCCACAGCCTCCACACCCTCGGGGGATGGCCACCAGACTACCACTGACCACCGCCAGCACAGGGCCTCCATCCGGAGCTCTGGAGGTGGCAGGTGCCCAGAGACCAGCCAGAGCCAAGGCTGGACCCCAGCAGGGAGAGCCGGGAGCAGAGGCAGGCGAGCCAGTCGCGGACAGAGGGCTCTGCTGGGGGGGCAGGGCAAGCACCTCTGCTGCACCCCGGGGGGCACCTCCACAGGGGGCTCGGTGTATGGCTCCTGTGGCCACCCCCACCTGGGATCCACAGCCAGGCAGCTGGCCCTCAAATGCTCCTGCCCCTGGGTCCTCACCAGCACCCCACTCACTGGCTGTAGCCTGTGTGGTGGGCAGGACGTAGGCCGACCTGGCTCCAGCCCCAGCTCCCCCAGCGCCCAGCAGCCAGGCCCTCTGTGCCCGCTCCTCTCACTAACCCAGGGCAGCACCTCACGCGCTGGATGGCAAGCGGCCAAGAGCTCTTAGCACGCTCCCGGCACTTGCTGGGGCTCAGGGCCACGCTTCCCGCCTGGAGCCAGCCTCTGGCTTTGGGGATCCTCCCTTGTGACGGGCCTGCAGGTTCACTGGGGCAGCCTCACTAAGAATGAGAATAAGGAGAAGAGGAAGGAGGAGGAGGAAGAGGAGGAGGAGAGAAGGGGGAGGGGTGAAGGAGGAGAGAGAGGGGAAGAGAGGAGGGAGGAGGAAAGGGGGGAGGGAGAGGAGAAGGGGGAAGGAACAGGGGAGGGTGTCCTCACATCCTCTTATCCGAGCCAGCATCACCCTGAGCACAGCATGTGTGATGCTAGGAAGGACCCTGGGTGGGTTGGGGTGGGGTGGGGGGGTGGGGGGTGCTGTGCCCGTCTGTTGGGAAGGACACTGGGGCACAGACTGCAGACGGGAGAGGTGGAGGAAGTGGTGTGTTTGCACTTGACCTGGGTTCCATTTCTGTGGAGAAAAGCTGAGCTGTGAGGAATGGGAGACCCACCCACGCTGGAGCAGGGCTCGGCCAGGCAGGGGAGGGGCCATCCCTGCACCTCACTAGCCAGCAGGACGCCTCAGGGACTCAGGTATGGAACCAGGGAGCGGCGTGCACAGAGGAATGGGGTGGCCTGCCCTCTGGACCCTGGTGCCTCTCCTCTGTCTCTCCCCGTCCCAGGCCCTGGGCCAGGAGGGAGGCACTTGTCCAGGTAAGAGGAGACTGCTCAGATATATCAGCTCACACACACGCAGACGCACACCGCATGTGCACACAGCATAAGCACACCCTCCGGTATGGACGCGTGGGAGGCAGGTGGTGGGGGGGACAGGAGAATGGGGTGTGGGCTGGCACAGGATGGCCCCCCGGGGGTGCCGGGGGAGGGGCGGGGCACTGGCCTGCAGCCCACCCTCCCCTGTTGCGTGCAGAAGTGAAGATCGTGGGTCTGGGGGCCCCGGACAAGATGACCGTCGTCCAGGTTTGCCCTGGCTCTCCTGGCCTGCCGGGGCCCAAAGGGGAACCAGGCGCCCCTGGTGGGAGAGGTGGGTGCCTGGCGGCGGGGGGGAGCGCAGGGGTTGTTCTGCCTCCTCTCTCACCCAGGGGATGGGGTCCAATCGAGCCCTTGTGTTTGCAGGAGCGCGGGGGCCCCCAGGCAGCCCAGGGAAGATGGGGCCGGCCGGGAGCTAAGGGAACAGGGGCGTCCTGGCCTCTCTGCCCAGAGTCTAGCAGGATGCAGGAGAGCAGGGCAGCTGCACTCCATCCTCCACACCGTCCTCCGCCCAGGTTCTGGCCAGCTCCGTCCCACTCCACCACTTCCCAGTAGGCGAGGTGTGCGAGGGTCCTCCCGCCACCCCTCCACATCCACACACGCATACACACTCGGGTGCACCCACAGGCACACCCACACAGCCTGCAGGGGCAGAGAGGGCACCCCTCGTGGGGCCAGGCACCAGCTCCTCAGCAGGGTCTGCACTGTGAGACACGCCCCTTCTGCCCACAGGAGAGCGAGGAGCTCTTGGGACCCCCGGAGACAGAGGTGAGCCTGGTGGCCAAGGCTACTCCCAGGAGGGGACAGGAGGGGGAGCTCCAGGTGGAGAGATCTTGGGTTGGGGTCTCGTGGGCTCTAATGGGAGCCTTGAGGACAGAGAAGGGAGGACCCCTTCTAGTCCATGTGGTGGGGACCCCCAGCAGCACCCCCCCAGAGGTGCACCTGGGGAGGCATGCAGAGGAGCACCCCTGGGAAGGGCCTGCAGCCAGCCCCCCGACCCATGCCCAGGCCTCACTCTGCATGTCAGAGTGCTGGGGGGCTCACAGCCCAGACAGGAGGCTGGGTGCTAGGGGGACAAGGCAGGGGGCTCGGGTGGGGGGAGCCCAGCTCCAGAGACCAAGCTGGCACCCTGTCTCTCTCCAGGGGAGAAAGGTTCCAAGGGGGCTGCGGCCTTGCTGGGTGAGAACATTCCCAGACCAGAGTCTCCCAGAAAGCGCGTGCATCCCTCACCTTGCACTTCGAGGTCCCGGGACCCTGTGGGTGGGCTCGAAACAGGAGAACAGAAGGGCCCTGGGGCCCAAGGAGACCCTGGAGGGAGAGCTCACCGGCACCAGCCCACCATCCCAGCCTTGGGGCCAAACTGACTTGGGGGCCCACCCACTTCCCCCAGGCCAGCATGACCAGGTCATGACTCTGGAGAGGGTCACAGAGCCCCAGGGGGTGGCCAGAGGCCCCCAGAGGAGCCTGGAGCAGGTGGGGGGGTGGGGTGGAGGTCAGTGCTGATGGGGACCTGGCAGCTGGTCTGTGCAGGGGTAAAGGTGGGCTTTGGGGTATCAATCCTGAGGGTGCCCCAGGGGTTGAGTGTCTGTGGAGGGGAGGGGACAGACACAGAGAAAGGCACCTGTGTCTCCTGCCCAGGGAAGAAGGAGCTGTGGGCCGCGCTGTGCCAGCAAGGTGAGTGACCCCAGCCCCTGCCCACCCCCCACACGTCCAGAGGGCCACCCTGGCCTTCTGCTTTCCCCCACACAACTGCCAGGCGGGCCGAGCCTCCCCGAGTTGGGACTGCACCCCCAGCCCCTTCCCTGCCCTGCATGGGCCCGGAGCTGCAAGGACGTGCTGGCCCAGGGGGGCTCCCTGACCGGCTGGTACACCATCTACCTCCCCAACTGCCAGCCGCTGACCGTGCTCTGCGACCTGGACGTGGATGGCGGGGGCTGGACTGTGACCTCATGGGGCACCCGAGGCTGGCTTGCCACAGCGAGACTGCAGACAGCAGAATGGGCAGAGAAAAGGCAGCGCCTCCAAGCAGGAGAGCCCCAGCACATGTGGACCAGAATCCATGTGAGTGCACGGGAGCGAATGGGTGGGAGACCCTCCTGGTGCACCTGGCAGAGCCCTCCTCCTTGGGCATCCGTGCTGCCTCCCTGGCACTTGCCTGCACCACCTGCTTCTCAGCATCGTGCCCTCCTCCAGTAACGGTTCTTCCACACGGGGATGACGGTGGGTGGGGGGTAGGTATGCAGGACCTGGGCCCGTGCCCCCATGGTCCCTGCTCCTCAAGACCCCAGACTCTCGCCCCACAGGTGTTCCAGCGACGCATAGACGGCTCCGTGGATTTCTTCCGGGACTGGGAGTCCTACAAAAGAGGCTTTGGCCACCTGGGCACGGAGTTCTGGCTGGGCAATGATCACCTGCACTGGCTCACAGCTGGAGGTGAGTAGGGTGGAGCTCTGGGCCCGGTGCCAGGCTTCCCACCAAGAGAGATGCCACCCACGTGCCCAGACCCTGCCTACCAGGCCTGTGCCTCACTATTCCCTTCCCCTCCTTCCCACAGGGCGGCCAGGGAACCAGGAGCTCCAGGTCAACCTGAAGGATTTCGAAGGTGGAACTTCTTATGCCAAATACAGCTCCTTCCAGCTGTCTGGAGAAGAGGAGAAGTACAAGCTGGTCCTGGGGCCGTTTCTTGGGGGACTGCAGGTAGTTCCACAGGAACACTCAAGGCCCTTGTCAGGGGTGTGGAAGGGGTCCCACAAGCTGCACCCCGCCTGGCCCAGGATGGGGCTCTGCTGGGCCCGGGGAGCTGAGGGAGCTGGTCTTTCCCAGGGGACTCCTTGGGGAGCCATAGGAACAAGCCGTTCACAACCTACGACCAGGACAATGACAGTAACAGCCAGTTCAGTTGTGCATCCCTGTTCAAGGGGGCCTGGTAGTACTATGACTGCCACCTCTCCAACCTCAATGGCCAGTACCTGCCCGGCACCCACAAGAGTTGTGCGGACAGCATTAACTGGCAGTCTGGCCAGGGCCACAATTACTCCTACAAGGTCTCGGAGATGAAGATCCGGCCAGCCTAGGCTGGGAGAGGAGCAGCTGCTTACAGCACGCCCCCCACTCTGCAGCCACACGCAGGCCATGTGGAGACACGGACAGACAGTCCCCAGGCCAGTGCTTTCTGTGCCAGGCCCCCTCATCTCCCCTTGCACTGCCCACCCCCTCCCCCTGCATGGTCTGGCACACGTGTGCAAGGACACCACATACGTGGCATTAATAAAGGTCAGAGAAGCAAAGTGTGCGGCCCCAAGAATCCCCTCAGAGGGCCTCCCCGGAAGCCGAGGCCGGGGAGGCGCTCGGTAAGTGGAGGGAGGGCCCAGGCATGCCTGCGGCCTCTGGGTCCAGACCCAGAGGGCCACCGAGACCACCTTGACCTCCAGTGTCACTTCCCAGAGCACCAGGGAGGAGGAAGCAGCCACAGCATCCCAGGGCATCCTGCGACAGACCCACCCTGCAGGTGGATGGGCCGGGGGGTCCCTGTGGGACACAGAATTGCAGCCCAGCTAGCCCCCCTGGCAACCGACCCCCCACCCCAAGCACACCCTAGACAGAAGGGTACAGTGAGGGTCTCAAAGGCTTGGTGGCCCCCCACAGCCTCTTCTGGAGCTGCAAACCCACAGCAAGGCGGTGTGGCCAGCTCTGGGCACAGGCTCAGCACGCCAGGGGGCCAGGCAGGCAGGTGGAGGGAAAGTGACCTCAGGGGCCCTGGAGAGGACGGCAGGCTGGACAGTGGCCCTGTTGACTGGGCAGAAGGGCAGACGGCCACTGCGGCCATCGGGGACTCGGCCTGAAGGAGCCCAGGGGCCACTGGAGAGACATAAGCGGAAACTGAGGCCCAGAGGGGTCTGGGGCTTGGCTGAGATCACCCCCTGCTCACTCTCAGGAGCCAGAGCTGACCAGGAAGCTTCCCTCCCTCCAGAATGGTGCTGAGGGTGAGAGGGGGTGCACCCTGGATGGGGTCCACCACGTGACCCACCCGCAGAGCCTCCTCAGTCCTCTCTGGAGCAGGAGGTCAAAGCCGCCTCGCCCCAGGGAGGCCTCCAGCTTTTATAACGGTGGCTGGTTCAGCCCAGGCCAGGAGTGAGGCACAAGGAGCCAGCTGAGAACGGAATCTTCCGGAAACCCAGTGGGCAGAGCTTGGACCATCCAGCCAAGCAGGCCCCAGGAGTTCAGAGCTCCCTCCATTTGCCTGACCCTCTGCTGACCACAGCACCGAGGCCGATGGGGAGGCACAGGGCCATGGCGGGGAGTTCAGGGGCAAAGGGGTACAGCAGGTGAGGGCCCAGGGTGGGGGAGGGGGAGGTGGGCAGCGCCTTCGGCTCCCTGTGACACCTGCCCTCCCCGACCGGGACCTGAGGATGGGGTCACACTTGTCGAGGGAAGGAGGACCAAGGCCCCCCGGGCCCTGTAGGGGGTGCTGTGGGCCCTTGAATCCAGGCCTGGCACCCAGCAGGCCACACAGTGAAAGGAGGGGACTCCTCACTCCTCACCCTGTGGGCGGGTGCCCAGGACCCCTTCCACGTCTGCCTCCTTCACCCCACATCTCCCCATCACCCGGAGTCTCCTTCCATCACCCCACATCTCCACCACTGCCCCCCTCATCCCCACTCTCTCTGGCACCCCGAGGTCACCCCCTTGCCCCAGGAACGTCCCACCAGTACCCACATTGCGGAGGGATGGTATGCGTTTTACTCCAGGAGCACTGCTTTAATTTTTGTACAGAATTCTCATTAACAAGCAATAACCAATTTTTTAAAGAAAGCATTTTTAACGACCAGGAGTTTTAAATGGGGGGGTTGTCTATCAAAGTTCAGAGTTGATAAGAACCCTGATTGCTCTGAGTCCCCAGTCCAGGGCCTGGGCAGCCTCTCCTTCCTCCTCCTCCCAAATCCTGTACCCAGGGAAAGCACACCACCAGACTTTCCCACCAGCCACCACCCTGCTTTTGGCCTCTCCCATCTCACTCCTTGAAGACCCCTGGCTCACGGCCTCCCTCCCTCATTGCTGCCTGGGCAACCTCGACATCCAGGTGGCCCACCCGCCCAGCCCCTGCCTCCCAGTCCCTCTGTCTCCTTAGCCCCAAGAGTTGTTCTGACACCCCACCTCAGCCACCCCCTCCCACGGTCGTGCTACTGTGTCCACCCGTGAAGCATCAGTGTCAAGGCCCCTACCCTGGCCACCTCACCACCTGTCCCTCCAAGGCACTTCTTACTGTCTTCACCCCAGCAATGTTGCAACCCACTGGGGGCTCTGATCCACTGACCCTCGACCTTGGCATCACCTCTCTTGTCTTTCCTTCCCTCCTCAGCCGGCTGAAATGCACCAGCACCAGCCTACCGAACCTCTCCATGGGCCTCCTCACCTGGCAAACCCTAACCCTGCGTAAACTGCCTGCCCCTGTCGGAGCCCCACCCACGCGAGGGAGCACCGCAGAAGACATCACTCCGGGTGCCGCTGGCCCCGACTGTTCATTTAGGGCCAGATTTCTCAAGGGGGCGACCCCCCCACCCTGACCTCCCCTTTGGGTACCAAATTCACACATCCCATGCTCCTGTCTCCAGACATCTCAGACCGAACAGAGCCCAAACCACCTCCTGGTGCCATCCCACAGGAGCCGGCTCCCTTCACTCCACTGCAGAGCCCACCTGTGCTCAGGGCAGACACCTGGAGGCCAGCCTAGGTCCCCTTCCTCTCATCTCTACCTCCAACCCAGTGCCAAGGCCTGTTAGTGCAGCCTCTAAACACACCCTGACAGCATCCCTGCACCCCGACAGTGCCCCTGCACCCCGACAGCAACCCTGCACTGCAACAGCACCTCTGTACCCCGACAGCGCCCCTGCACCCTGACAGTGCCCCTACCTGCTCCACTGCTGAAACGCTCTCTAAGCCTTAGCAGATGCACTCCTGGAAGGCTGGCCACCCTCTGTCCCAGGACAGCCAGAAGTCCATGGAGCTGGCATCCCTGCGGGGGGCCCCCCATGGCTTTCGGCAGCACTCAGAGGAACTGACGGCCCCCCCAGGCTTCAAGGCACAGCAGGTTGTGGCCGGTGACGTCACCTCACCCTCTCCTCTCACCCTCAGCTCCAGCCACACGGGCCTCCAGAACCTTCCGCAAATAGGCCACGCTCAGTCCCACCCAGCAGTTCACATTTGAGGGTCCTCTTCCAGAACCTCAGCCGCAGTCTTTCCCTCTGAGCGCCTCCTGGGGGTGCACCCCACACACGCCCTGGCCCCCATCCCCCTCCCCGTTTTGTTTTCCTGATCTCCCTCCCGAGTCTCTTTACCCTTCTGCTCTATGAAGGCAGGGGCTCTGACTCCTCCGTGGGACCCTCAGCGCCTAGCACAGAACTGGCACCAAGTAGGGGATGTAGTATTTTGGCGATTAATTTGCCAAATAATCATTCGATACATCGCTACTCTGTGGTCATTTCCAAGAGATTTAATCCCTTAAAGCCCCACCCCAACAAATAACGCTAACAATAATCATTACACCTCCCCGACCGTGTTAATAAGGCGGGTGACAGAGGCCGGCCAGCCACGCGCCACGCCCCCCGCGCGCCCGGCGCCTCGGCGCCCACGGTCACAGAGCCGGGGCTGGGGAGAGCACGGCAGGCCCCGCCCCTTCGCCCGGCCCTCTTCGCTCGGCTCCGCCCCCTCCGCACGGCCCGCCTCTTCTCCCGGCTCCGCCCCCTCCGACCGACCCCGCCTCTGCTCCCGGCTCCGCCCCCTTCGCTCGGCTCCGCCCCCTCCGCCCGGTCCTGCGCAGGCCCGCCAGCCCGCTCCCCGCGCCCCGCCGGCCATGGTGAACCTGGGCCTGTCCCGGGTGGACGACGCCGTGGCTGCCAAGCACCCGGTGAGAAGGCCGGCCTGGGACGCGGGCCCCGGACCTCAGGACCTGACCTGAGCGAGGCGGGGGGCTGGGTGGGGGTGCCCTTGTCAGGGAAGAGGGGCAGAGAGGGAGGACCCTCTTGCTATGGGGATCGGGGCGTCCTGAGTGGGCATGGGCGCAGGTGGGATGTGTCCAAGCCCCCAGGGCCTCACGGCGAGTGGTAGTCTCCCCCACGGCCAGTGTGCCCCAAGGAGGGACAAGAGGGGCGGTGAAGGAAGAGGGAGAGGAACTGAGTTTACCCCTCTCCCATCCCAGGGACTCGGGGAGTATGCCGCGTGCCAGTCGAACGCCTTCATGAAGGGCGTTTTCACCTTTATCACAGGTAGGCTGAGTCCAGGTGTCCTGGGGTGTGGAGAGACGTCACCCTCCTGTCTCACCCTGACTCCCCAGCAGGTGGCGCCAGGTCGCCTGTCCGCTGGTGTTGGGAGCCTGGCAGATGCCGCGGGCTCTCAGGCTGTGCCCAGGTGGTCCACTGGCCAGCCGGGTGGACAGGCTGGCTGATGGGGACCGTGGCTCTTGGCAGGCACAGGTGCGACCTCTGGCCTGCAGATGTTCATTCAGAGGAAGTTTCAGTACCCCTTTCAGTGGAACGTGCTGGTGGCGGTGGGTACGTACTCTGTGCCTGGGACCCCTGAAATGCACCGGCTGCCAGAGGTGACGCTGGCTCCTCAGCAGGGGTGGGTTCCCGCTGGATGGGGGGCGGGGCCTCTGGTTCCAGGCATCCCTGCCTCCTGGAATGGGACCCCAGTTCTTGATGGCAGCCCTGCGTGAGCCCACCACCACCGTCTGCCCAGAAGCCTGTGCCCAGGTCTCCTTTCCCTGAGAAGTGCAGAGGCCCAGGCCCCCAAGCCCACCGGCCCCTGCCCCCTGCTCCCCAGTCGCAGGCTCAGTGGCCAGCTACTGGGTGACGCGAGTGGAGTCGCAGAAATGCAGCAACCTCTGGCTCTTCCTGGAGACGGGGCAGCTCCCCAAAGACGCAGGCACAGGTGAGAGGCCCAGGGGCAGCGGGACATGGAACCTGAGGCTCCAGGGCCCAGATTTTTAGGCAGACAAGCCCAGGGCCCAAGGTGCAGGCTGAACAGGGCCTCTCCCTTCTGGCCTGTCCCCTCAGCGTGCACATCCTGGAGGGGCGGGCGTGGGAGTGCACACAGCAGACAGACCTCCCAGAGCCCTGTGTGCAGGAGGAAGACCCAGGAGGGGTTGAGTGGCCCTGGGATGGGGGGAGTGTGGAGTGAGGAGTGTGGGCACCCCAAGAAGAGCGGCTGATTGATCTCAGGCCTGGCCTGCACTGCCAGCGTCCTTGTTACGGGCCTCTGTTTTTGTCACAGTAAAATGAGTGCAGGGACCATGAGCAGCTTTAGAGTATGGTTCTAGCTGTCCCTTGTTGCCTCTTACAGATCGGCACAGCTAGGAGAGCTCCAGCCGGCGCAGAAGATCTGGGGCTGGAGAGTTCTAGAACACAGCCCACAGCGTCTCCACACCCCAGGCTTCCCCACACACATAGGCCCTCCCCACACCCTAAGGTGCCCCAGCTGTGTCCCCTGCACACATGCATGGCCAGGTCTGCCAGACCCATGCAGACTGCTCTTGTCCCAAGCCTGGGCCCTGCCCCGGAGGTCAGACCAGAAAGGGCAGCGAGAAACATAGTGGACATGGGGAGCCAGAGAGGATCGGAGAGGAGAGGATCATGGCCTGTCTCATGCATGCGTCTGGGGGCAGCAGCTCGGGGGCGCATGGTGGAGGGGACTTCTGCACCTCTGGTGCTCTGACACTCCCTTTCTGGCCCCCGCACCCCCCACAGTCAGAGGTGACAGCTGCTGCTGGGGGTTGTGGGACTAATAAACGCCCTTGTTCCCACCTGAGTTCTAAACCAATTGGGAAAGGAGTCAAAGCGGAAAGAATGAGAGACAAGTGTCACCTTCGTGCCATACAGCTGATACTGGAGGGCGTGCCAGGGCAGTTCCTAACACTGACCCCAGAATTAGACACTCCCGTCGGCCCTGTGGGCCCTGTAAGACCACTGAGGCCGCTCCACATGGGGGCCTGCTTTCATACAGTTTGGTGTGGAGGAGCAGAGCAGGTGTGCAGCCAATCAGCGCCTGGCTCTGGAGACAAGGGACGGAAGTGGCTGGCCCACTTGCCTGTCATTTCAACACACCTATCAGAATAAGCCACTTCTCTCCAGGGGAGGAGGAGGTGAGGGGCGGAGGGGGCCAGAGCTAGCTTACTGGAGCTCTGTCCACATGGAAGGAGAGCTCCTGAGTGGGCAAGACCACCCACCTCACCACCCCCAGCAGAGGAACAGGCAGAGATTATATAAAACCTGGGCGAGTCCATCGTCCTTTACACTCGGCTTCCCAGTGACAGTGAAGGCACACCCAGGGCTGTGCTGCTCCAGCCCCAGCTCAGCCCCTGCGCATCTTGGCCTAGCCAGTCATTCAAAAGAATGTCTATTGAGCACCTACTGTGCACCAGGGAATCTGTTGGTGGGAAGGCAAAAGGACAGGAAGCCAAGATAACCATGGCATAGGCAAGCTAGAGTTTTCGTTTTCTTCCAGGTAAAAGTCCAAGTGGGTGTTCCAGGGCTGATAAGGACTCAGGGACCCCGGCTCCTTTTAGTCTGTTCCTTGCTGTAATGGCCTCCATTCTAAATCTACCTCATGGTCCCAGGCTGTTGCACCAGCTCCAGCTATCATGTCTTCATCCCAGTCAATAGGAAGGAGAAAGGAGGAGGAGGAGGGCAGTTTGCTCACCACTTCTGCTTACACTCCATTGGCCAGAACTAAGTCATGTGGTATGCCTAGTGCAAAGACACCTGGGAAGGCAGCCTTGCCCTGGGCAGCCATGTGCCCCACTAAAGTTCAGGGGTTCTATATCTGAGGGAGAAGGGAGAACCAATATTGGGGGACAGTGAGCAGGCTCTGCCTCAGGCCTTGGGAGGACAGGGTAGGGGGACAGGGAGCAGACCATGCTCAGGTCCTTCCAACCCCCTGAAGATAAGGCCTGGGTTCAGAGGGAGGGCCGAGGGTGAACAGGGCGGGCTCCAGGTAGCAGGTGAAGGTCAGGGAGAGATGGGGGAGTGAGGGCCAAGGCTGGGGTCTCATGAGCCAGGTCACCCAGGGTGCGGAGTTTGAACTTGGGGTGGCGTGGGGGAATGGAGAGCTCACAAAGCAGTGAGGGGTTGGAAGTTTTAGGAGGCTCAGTGGACGATGGCCTGGGGGCGTGGAGGGGATGGGGAGAGTGCAGGGGGGCTGGTGTGGGGTGCAGTGTCAAACCGCCACCAATCACCACCCTGTGGAAGAAACGTGCCTTGACCCAGGCGGCACTCCTGAGCAGGGAGCAGCCACAAGACTCAAGCATCCAGGGCATGACCCGGAGGCCGGCTAGGGGCCAAGGGTGGGGGCAGGGTGGGCTAGGAATTCCAGGGTTCCCTGGGCATTGAGAACCTTGGCCCCCATCACAATGGACCGAGATTCAGGGAACAGTCTGAGCTGTGGTTCTGCTGAGCAGGCCCAGCACAGGGAGGGCAGGAGGTGCGGAGGGCCCCTGGAGGACCCTGAGGGCCGCCATGAAGATGCACAGCGAGGCAGATGTGGACGAGCAGATCCAGGAGATGAAGACCATCACCCGGCTCCAGGGTGAGCCCGCCACTGCAGTGACCAGCCGGCCCGCCCCACCGCCCCGGGGCTCAGGGGCTCCCAGGTGCAGGACTTTCAGTTTTAACACAGGGACAGTCCAGGACAAGCAGGCTAGTGGCCACCCTACTGCCCACCCCCAAACAGAGCCGGGAGAAGAGATCAAAGGGGCCTGGCGTGCAGGGGGCGGGGGCAGAGGAGAAACTGGGGTTTTCAAGGAGATTTGAGAGCGTGGTGGGCCCCAAAGCCAGAGGGGACAGCAAGAGACCCGCCTGCCTCCGTGGCCAGTACGTCTGGAAGGGATCACAGGACGTGTCCATCCCTGGCTTCCACCTCACCCTCCCCACTGGCGGGCACAGCCGTTCACTGAGAGCCGTCCAGATAAGCACTGCTGAGCAGTGAAGCCGGTGGCCCCCATGGCAGGCTGGGAGGCGAGAGTGTGGCTGTGGAGGCAGCATCCTCATGCCCCTACCCCGTGATGCGAGCCTCCCCAGCCCAGGGATCCCAGCCAGGCCCTTGGCCCACATCCTGGCTGACCTGTCCCTCGCCCACAGAGCAATGTCGGGCGCTGCAGGTCCAGGCGATGAAGGAGAAGACGGTCAAGAACAAGGAGACGCTGGCTCTCCTGCGCAGTAAGATCCGCCACGGGGCCCAAGACTGGGCTTTGGCCAAGAAGGTGAACAGCCGGCCCCTCCCTGCCGCCTACTGGCTGGAGGTGGGGTGGGCACGTGCTGAAACAGCCAGACAGGGGGATGGCAGGCACCTCCTCGCCTTTCCCCGCTGTGATCCCACCTTTCTGGAGCCAGGGGCATCTCCAGGAGGGCTCCAGTCACACCAGTGAGCCCCCAGGGACAGGTTCCTCACCATCCACCCCAGAGGGCAAGGCCCAGGGCCTGACTGGGGCCCCTTTCCCAGGCTACCCCCTGCAGCAGGGGCCCTTCTAGCTCTCTGGCCGTATAGGTGTCAACTTTAAAATAAAATAGCCAGGGGCCAGCCCAGTGGTATAGTAGTTAAGTTTGTACATTCTGCTTCAGCAGCCCAGGGTTCATGGGTTTGGATCCCGGGCACGGATGGACCTACACACCGCTCATTAAGCCATGCTGTCGTAGCGTCCCACATACAAAAAACAGGAAGATTGGCAACAGATGTTAGTTCAGGGCCAATCTTCCTCACCAAAAATAAAATAAAATAAAATAGCCAGTTATTTTCCCAGCAAAAGGAGTTTATTTGGGAATAGCAAAAAAATCCCAATTCAGGACATGCAAACTACAATAAACCACAGGCAAGTCCAGAGAACAAAGCAGGGGAGCTTGCTTTTATGGGGAGGGGGGCTGTTCTAAAGGAAAGTTCATTGGAGAAGAGTAAGAGTTCAGGGCGGCAACTGCTTCTCATCAGCTGGGCTGTTGCTGGGCAAGGAGAAAAATCTTCCTTCCAGCTGCTGGAGTTGTAAAATAGTTGCACTTCCTGCCCAAAACTGTCAAGTGAGCTGTGATGCTGGTGTGTGTTTGAGAACTCCCCCTACAGGGCTTCCCCACTGCATTTTAAATGAGGTTTCCCTTTATTAATTTTCACTTAGGGGAGACCTAGGCCCTCCTCTCTGGACCCCCATCGCATCCAAGCCAAGATGGCCCAGATGGGGTGCTGTAGCACTCTGCCTCCTATGGGCCCAGGAGCTGGGGTCTTACTGCTGGGCTAGTACAGGGCAGACAAGGCCTGGGAAGAATGCGGGGGGCGGGGTCAGCGGCTGGGGGTACACAGAGAGGCCCAGCCCCTCACTCAGCCGCCGCCACTCCACAGTACGACCAGTGGACCATCTCCAAGGCCTGCGGGAAGGACGTGCCCACGAGGCTGGCACACTGCCGCTGCACCATGGAGGTAAGGCGGAGTCCCATAGCGCCGCCAGCCAGTACACCCCCCACTAAACAGCGCTGCGGAGCCAGTGGGGGTCACAGAGAGTCCCCAGCCCTGGGGTCCCTGTGGGGTTGGCATGGGCCCCTCCCTGCTCACCCACTCCAGGCCGGCTCCGCGGGCCCCTGCGCACCCATGCGTGGGCCTGTCCTCCTCCGAGCCAGGTGGCGAGGGAGAAGCTGCGCAAGTATGTCTTCGACCGCGTGAACGTGCACAACGTGCTGATCCACCTGGTGCGGCGACGCGGGCAGCAGCTGGAGAGCATGCAGCTGGAGCTGGCCAGCCTGCAGAACCAGCCCGATGCCACCAAAGAGGAGCTGCGCATGATGCAGGTGGGGCGCCGGGGCGGGGCCTCGGCAGCGGGCGGGGCTCCGTGGGAGGGACGGGGCCAGATGAATGAGACGCCTTGGAAGAAAGGCCAGCGCCCCCCTCGGGCCGCCCCCAGGTCATCCGCCAGCTGGAGAACAACATCGAAAAGACGATGGTCAAGATCACCACAAGCCAGAACATCCACCTGCTGTACTTGGACCTGCTGGATTATCTGAAGAGAGTGAGTCCCCTCACCCCAGCCCAGGGATCCCAGCTGGCCGGGAGGGGCGGGGTCTCAGGCCACGCCCTGTGCGCCAGGCTGGGTGGGATCTCGTGGGGCGAGGCTCCAGGCCAGGGCCGCCCAGGCCTGCCCCTCTCCTCCGGGCTGGATCACCCCAGGAGGACTAAGCCCTGCTTTGGGCGCCAGCTGAGCAGGGGCACGTGCAGCGCGCCTGGAAAAATTCTTCCAAGAACTTGATGTTTGCTACTCTAAAAACGCATATCCTGGGCGTATGTGAAATTGTTCAGGTCTTCTTGCATGTATATGCTAGTTTAGTGTGGTTTTATTTTGCCCCTGTCATTTCTCAATGCCTGGCCTCTGAGGGCAGGATGGGCTCTGCACTCTCAGGAAGTTCCCTAACATCATGCAGGGCAAGCCACCTCTGAGCAGGCCGGTAACCTAGGCCCGCTGCCCACCTCTGTGAGCCAGCGCCCTGCTGCCTGTGGAGGAGGCCCCCAGGGGCAGTGAGCCCTGCTGTGAGACAAGACGTCTTCACAGAGGCTCCCCTCAGTCCCCACGCAGCAGAGCACAGGCACCTGCCACAGGCCAGGTAGACAGTAGATGGGAGGAGGAGGAGGAGGACATGAGGGCTGGAGGCCAGGAACAGAGAGAGAAGCCCTCCAAACTCCCTCATCCTGAGGCTGGGGGAGGGGGAGCCCTGGAGGACAGTGCGGCCAGGAGGATGACAGGAAATGTGGTTGGGAGCAGGGTGTGGGGGCATGGGTGGGCACTGCAGCTCTCCCGGCTGTGATCACAGCCCCCTAGATCCTGCCCATGTTCCCCAGAGCTGGGCAGTACACAATTTCATCCTCCCGCCTGTCCCTCCACCTTGGCCCCCTGGTCCTGGAGACACAGATGGAGGCCTTGCCCCTCTGCCCTTCCTGGGCCCCCTCCTCTCACCCCTTCCCATGCCAACTGCACTCAGGGTCCCACCCCTCCTTTACCTAGGCACATTATGTCCCCCCAGGGGCACCTTCTTATCTTTTCAGAACATACGCATTGTGTGTGTGTGTGTGTGTGTGTGTGAGGAAGATTAGCCCTGAGCTAACATCCGTTGCCAACCCTCCTCTTTTTGCTGAGGAAGACTGGCCCTGGGCTAACATCCGTGCCCATCTTCCTCTACTTTATATGTGGGACACCGCCACAGCATGGCTTGATAAGCAGTGTGTAGGTCCGCGCCCAGGATCCAAACCTGTGAACCCCGGGCCGCCAAAGTGGAGCACGGGAACTTAACCACTACGCCACTGGGCTGGCCCCCATACGCATTTTTTTTAATAACTCCTGCGGTCACCTGCATTTTTAAAAAACCAGTGAAGACTCTACATTGTAGTTAAATAACAACAAAATACTAAGAGCCAAGATATCTTGGACATTTATGAACTGGTCCTGTGTAAACACATTATACCCTCTCAATGATCCTGACGGCAACCTTCTGGAGGAACCATTATCACCTTTTTGCAGATGGGGATCCTCAAAGAGGTTAAGCGGCTTTCCCAAGGTCTCACAGCTGGCTGGTCAGGGTGGCCTTGGCCTTGAGCCCTGAGTCTCTGGCCCTCTGCTTCACTTCAGACAGCAGCCGCTCCCAAGCAGCAGCCTCCCTGGGTGTCAGAGTCACCTCTCACATGCTGGGGCATCCCATCACAACCTCTTCGGACATGCCTCTGGGCTGTGTGGCCCTGGGCAGTGGGAGCGCCCACCAGGAAGATGCTGGCTGCCCCTCCCGAAACACTTCCTTTCACCTGCTCTGTGCCCGGCTGGGGGCTGGGGCCACAGGCCAGACCCATCACCATCCTCAGGGCTCGCACAGTCTGGGGTGAGGGGTAGAGGGCACGCGCGGTCCACTCTAGGGGCCACCAGAGAACCGGGGAGGGCCGAGGAAGCCGGCACGGAGCACGGCAGCATGGGGCTGGCCCTCAGGCTTGGTGCTCGCCTGCCCCTTTCCATGCAGGAGCTGGCAGGATACCCCACGGAGCTGGACAAGCTGCAGCATCTCGTGGGTGCCTACTGTTCGGAACTGTCGGATATGACAGTCATGTCCCAAGATGCCATGACGATTACGGATGAGGTCAAGGTGAGCTCAGGTCCCAGGGCTGGGGGGCCCTGCAGGGCTCTCTGGGACCTGTCTGGTCCCGGGTCCATCAGGACACACCCTTGCCCACACCGCCTGCCCGCCCTGCCAGCCTGCTCTGCTCACACGCTGTGGCCCTGGACAGAGAGGGTCCCACTGGGCCCAGAAGCCCTGCGGTAGACGTAGGAAGGAGAGGACTGGCCTGGTCTGGGCAGGGGCCACCGTTCACCCGGTCTGTGCCAAGGGCCCCTGCAAGGCAGGCATGCCCGTTCTCAAGAAGCTCATCCAGCAGTCCATGAGGAAAGGTCACATAGCCTCTGACCAGCACTGCAGAGAGGTGTGGGTGCCATGTGGCTGCCCTGGGGCACTGACCGGCTCAGGGAGGCGGTGCTTGAGTGGGGGGCTCTGGAGGTCAGGCGATCCGAGCCCTGGAGGAGGAGGGACAACAAAGGTCATGGGGCTGAACAGGGCCAGAAAGGGGCGTGAGCAGCTGGAACCCAGCAGCTGCCAAGGAACGCAGCCTGTGAGCCGGCCAAGGCAGTGGGGCGGCCAGGGCTTAGGTGTCCGCCCCTAACCTAACCTGCAGCCCTGGGAAGAGACAGAGGGAGATGGGACCAGATTTGTATTTCAAAACCGGCGCATCCTGGCTGCAGAGACTGGAGGGGACCAGGGCTGAGATGCTGGTCACTTGGGCCAGACCAGTGGTGTAATTGGGTGGCCAAAGAAGGATGGAGCCGAGAAGCCTTTAAGAGGTCACCCCGATGAGGTCTGGCACTGAGTGACATGTGAACAGTGAGGGAGAGAGCAGCGTCCAGGATGCATCCGCAGGCATGGCTAGACAATGGATTTAGCCACCAAAGCTGGACATGCTGGAAGGACCGGGTTTGGGGAAGATGATGAGTCATTTTTAGACATGTGGAATCCACGTTAGTGAGTTTTAGGTGGAGCTGGGCGGGAGGCAGCAGAGAGCCCAGGCTGGAGATAGAAATCCGTTAGGCACATGGGAGTTGGTCCCCGAGCTGTGGCTGCAGCTGGGGAGGAGCATAAGGCCAGGGGAGGCTCCATGGCTCAGAGGCCAGGTGGGAGAAGCCATCCTGAGAGGATGGCCGAAAGCAAGAAGGATGGCGAAGGCCGCAGGTACCGGTGTTTTAGGAAGAAGGGTGTGGCCAATAGCCTCGAATGCTATTCCCAAATCTAGGAAGATGGGACTGAGACTGACCCCTGGATTTAGCACCATAGGAGGCCTTGGTGAGACAGACCCCCGCCCACCTCCCTGTGTCCCCAGAGGAACATGAGGCAAGGAGAGGCGACCTTCATCGAGGAGCGGCGGGCACGGGAGAACCGGCTCAACCAGCAGAAGAAGCTGATCGACAAGATCCACACCAAGGAGACCAGCGAGCGGTACCGCCGGGTGAGTCCCGGCCAGGCCTGCCACCGGGCACAGCCCCGCCACGACCCCCACTGCAGCACGAGGACGGTTGGGGTGGCCCACTGCCTGGCAGAGGACGCTGCTCACCTCCTCCTCCCCCACCATCAGGGCCGGCGGGACCTGGACTTCTCATCCAACCTGATGAGCAAGGAAACCCTGAAAGGTAAGCGCCCAGCTCCCTGCCCGCCCCCAGCCAGGACCCCGGGAGACTGGCACTGGCTCGGCCATCAGTCGGGTCACTGTGAGGCCAGGTGCAACCTGTAGTGGCCAGAGAGGGAGACAGACGAGCCCCTATCGCTCCTCTGTGCACCAACAGCCGCAGTGCATGCTTCAAGGAGCCGCTACCAGCTTTGGGGTCACAGCCAAGAGTGGCTGAGCCCCCAGCTTCTCGGCTGTAAAATGCACGTGGCCATGCCGTCTCCTGGCACCCCAGGGCCCGGTCATCCCGTGACTCCTCAGAAAAGATGAGCCGAATCCCCTGGGCCCTGGAGCCACCTCTGAGAAGCACCACTAAGCCGCACTGTGCCAGGCTGCTTCTAGTCCTCCTCCGGATGGAGCTGCCCTGGGGCATCCCTGAAGGGCCGGCCGAGGAGGAAGAAGGCTACCTGATAGGTACCCCACTCTTGGGTGGCCTCCCCTGATGACTGGGCACATACGGAGGCATCCAGTGGCCTTGGGCAGAGCTCCCACGCCCTTCCTGCACGCTGGCCCCTTCCCCTCTGCTGTGCCCAGTGACGAAAAGAGAGACCTCCAAGGCTGATATCGAATACCAGACGGACGTGACTGCTTTGGTGGAGAAAGTCAAGACTGCTGTGCAGTGCTCCCACCTCTGGGTACTGCTCCCTGGCACTCCTGGGGCATGGGGGGGGCCCCTGCCCCAGCCCAAGGTCTGGTGGAGCTGGACAAGGGTCTGCAGGCACCTTTTGAATGAATGGACACACAAAGCTGCAGCCCCCATGGCTCCGAGTAGCAGGCACTGCCGGGACGTGGCTGGCATACCCGAGCCACCGTCCTGCTGGAATGCGAGGATCCAGATGCTGA
Source organism: Diceros bicornis minor (assembly GCF_020826845.1). Taxonomy (NCBI): domain Eukaryota; kingdom Metazoa; phylum Chordata; class Mammalia; order Perissodactyla; family Rhinocerotidae; genus Diceros; species Diceros bicornis. The sequence continues at coordinate 43,380,481 of NC_080767.1, forward strand.
GGGCATGGCCTCCACCTCCAACTCCATCCCCTTCCGAAACCGACAGTGTCATAATGAGCAGCTTCCTGTCCTGCCCCCCATTACGCTACTCTGACCCGGGTTTATTATTAGTAAGCATTCAGCTCCCATCCTCGGCCCTGACATAACTTTGTCCATCCGTGGACAAGTGAGTCAAAGCCACGCAGTCTCTCAGTGGTGGTCTCCTTGTCTCCACCTTGGGGTTATCTGCCCTGTCTGCTTGTTGTGAGGGTTATGTGCAATGACACACATAAAGTCCTTCACCTGATGGTTGGCCCCTCGCAAGCCCTCAGTGCCCAGCCACAGTCGACGTCATTCCTGATCACTGGGCGGGACCCAGAAGAAACCAGTTCTGTGGGGCCCCAGGCCTCCTGGCCCATACGTGTTTCTGCCCCCACTGGCTTGGCCAGGACATCGCCGGCCGGTTCCTGGCTCAGAAGAACACAGAGGATAACCTGGAGCTACAGATGGAGGACTGTGCGGAGCGGCGGGCACAGCTGGAGGCCTTGACAAGGAAGCTGGAGCTGGAGGAGGCCATGCTCAGGTTCCACCAGACACCCAGCTCCATCAGGTACCCCAGAAAGGCCCTGCCTTTCTCCGGGGCCACCCTCCTCGGGTCCTCATGAACAGCCCCATGGGCTGGGGCCAGGGTTGAAGCTGAGTGTCCCCACAGCCAGGAAGCGCATGAGTGCTCTGCAGATGAGCTACGAAGGCCCTGCCGGGGGACCCCACATGCCTACATCTGAGCTCCTGAGCCCCTGACTTTAGCACAGCGCCCAGCTCAGGACACTGACTGCCTTGCCCTCAGGGTTGTGCCATCTCCCTCCCCATCGTCCCCAACAGCTTTAAGTCCGTCGAGAAGAAAATGAGGGACATGCTGAAGGAGGAGGAAGACAGGCTACAGCTGGCTCACACCAAGATGACCAAGAGCCAGAAGCTGCTGCTGACCCTCCAGATGGGCATTGACAACCTCTACATCCGGCTGATTGGCATCGCCCTGCCCACAGCCCAGGTACCAGCCAGAGCGGGGAGGAGCCGCCTACACAGAAGGTCTCTGGGAGGGGCCCGAGGGGAGATGAGACCCTCCTCTCGGCCTACAGAAAGAAGCAGTGCCCTCTGGCACCCTCGATGTGAACGGCAAGCTGGCGTACTGCGAGGAGAAGCTCCTGTACCTGGTGGACAGAGTGCAGCTCTTGTCCAGGACTGAGGAGGTAGCCCTGGGCTTGGGGGGGGCAGGCGCTCATGCGTCCCATGTTCTCTCGGAGCCAACAGTCCCTGTGCCCTGCAGATCAACACAAAGGTGAGGGACGCCTTGGAGTCCTCAACTCTGAAGGAGAAGCAGAACACCAGGATCAGCTTCGAGGGCCTGGAGGAGGATATGATAGGTACAGGTTGTGGGCTGGGCAGATGGCTGGTCTGAGCTGTGCAGAAGCAGAGGCTGGGGACGGCGCTCGCTGCATCTCACCAGGGCAGGCTGGAGGGACAGTGGGGGCTACAGAGACGTAGAACAGGTGTCAGTTGTACCCACGGGTTTTAATTTATGGAGGTGACTTAGTGAGGATGTGGAGACTAATGCCATTCAAAGAATTTTTTACATTTCCTGACACACGGAAGCGCCAGTGCCAATCAGGAGACAGAGGGAGTGAGGGGAAGGCTAGGCCAGAGCCTTCACTGGGGTTTCTGCGGGAAGCGCAAGGCAGGGCAGGTACACAGTTTAAGACTGGCTTGTGAAGAAGCCCTGCGGGCTTGGGGCATGGGCGCTGGCCCCAGTTGTCTGGTACCCGGTCCTGGGTCGTTTCGGCGTGTAATACTGGCTTGGTGTGTGAGTTTGATAAAGGAGGTGATCGGCGTGTGGGCTCTGGATTGGCTGGTCTGCCTGAAAGACAAGCCCAGGGGCGAGCCCTCTGCTGTCTGAGAACTGGCTAGCCCTGGGAGCGCAGTCTGTCCCCGGCCTGTAAGACCCCAAATGCCAGAGCGTCAGGAACACAGAAAGTAAGAAAATACAGTGACTACCTGGCCTGTGATGAATGAGTGCCAACAGACAAATCCAGAATCTACGAAACCGAAACCGCGGTTGAAGACAGGGCTTCGAGCGCGGCCCCCTCCTCCTCGCCCTCCTTTCTAGAAACCTTCCAGTTCGCTGACGTGGACCACAGCTACGTCCCCTCGCGGGCCGAGATCAAGAGGCAGGGCCAGCGGCTGATCGAGGGGAAGCTCAAGGCGGCCAAGAAGAAAAAGAAGTGACCCGGAGAAGGAGGAGGAGGAGCCCCTTCCCCGTCCCCGCCCCCGCCCCATGCCCCCGCTGTTCTACACAATAAAGCATTTTTCCAGGACTGCTGGCGACACCGGCGAGACAGGAGTCTCAGAAAAAATGAACCTGGGGGGCGCAGAGATGGGGAATCACGTCGGGAAGTCTGGGGGACGGTGGGGTGTTAGCTGTGGATGTGGGCCCCGGAGTTGAGGGGTGAGGTTGAGCAGGGGTCCGGGCGGAGACACGGACGGAGGTCTCAGCTGATCTGAAACCATGGGGGCGGCTCGGAAAGCTGGACCGCCGGGCCCGCGGCCCCGCGCATGCGCTCACCCCCGCGGCCCTCGCGGCGCGCCTTAGCCGCTTGCCCTGAACCGGCCTCCGTCCGCGCATGCGCGCCTCCCCGCGCGCGCCGCACTTCCGTGGCCCTCGAGGCGCCCCGTAGCCGCACACCGCGCCCCGCAGGCGCCAAGATGGCAGCGCTGACGGGCGGAGGGTGGCCGCTCTGGGGGCCGCGGGAGCCGGAGCGGAGCCGCCGCGGCTGAGCCCCCGAGCCGCCCTCGAGGCGGGCGCACGGCCGCCGGGCCCCGGGTCATGGTGCGATCCGCGCCGCGCCGCCGCCGCCGCCGCCGCTGAGCTCGCGGGCCGCGCCGGGCTCGGACGTGGGAGCGGGAAGATGTTTTCCGCGCTCAAGAAGCTGGTGGGGTCGGAGCAGGCTGCCGGCCGCGACAAGAACATCCCCGCCGGGCTGCAGTCCATGAACCAGGCGCTGCAGAGGCGCTTCGCGAAAGGCGTGCAGTACAACAGTGAGTGCGGCCGGGCGCGGGGGTTCCTGCCGGGGGTACCCGGAAAGTAGGGTCCAAGGGCCGGGCCCGGAGAATGGGCAGAAAGCGGGTCGCGCCCGGCCCAGGAGGCTCTGAGAGCCCTTTGGCGTCCGGGGAGCGTCGCCGTTAGCGGAGAGATAGTAGCAGGTCCTGTCGGTCTGTGTTGAGGATGCGCTGAACCTTTATCTGTGGCGAGCGCGGTGTGAGTACCCTGGGGGTGATCACCTAGGGTCGGGGGGGTGAGGCCTGGCCGCAAGACTAGGTCCTGGAGGACTCCAGGGCCGGAGAGTGGACGTCTCGGCCCGCGGCGCTCTCCTCTGACTGGTGGGTTATTCTCGAGGAATGCTGGCACGATAGGAAATCTGTGTGTTTAGCTTGCACAGTAAAAATCGTCCAGGCGATTTCTGGTGCGCTCTGCGGTGCCCCGATTGGCCCAGGTGACCTCGTCTAAGAGAGATTCTTACATAACGCGGGGAAAGATCTGTGGTCTGTGACAATTCCATGAACTATGTGATAACCTGCCGGAGGAGCGGTGAAATCCAGCTGGCTCTGGTAGTTTGAGCTATGGTATTTTTCTTTGTACACTTGGTATTCAGTTTGAGCACGGAATATCAGCTACGCCACACGTTCTTGCCCTCATTTCTTTTTAAGAAGCGTTTGTACGGGATATATTTAGAAAAGCTCCAGAAGGCACGGAGACTCGCGCTTGTTACTGTGGGCGACTTCTCTTCTCCTGTGGTAAGGAGAGGTAATTGACAGATGCCCCAGGAGCCCTAGGACATTTCCAGTCCTCTGTTATAAATTATGTAAGTTGTGTAGCTTCTCGCTGATCATCCTCTTGACCTCTTTTAAGTTTTTCCATCTTGCTGGCTTTTTCCTAGCAGTATTGAAAGGCTTTTTATGTTGTTCTCTGCTTTTAAATTCTTTCTCCAGTGTTGCCATATGTTGCCACAAGATTTTGGACTTTTCCTCTTTGCTCCTTTAAGGGGAGCCTTCTGGTCTCTATGATGATGTATTTTGGTGATAATGTATGATATTAAGAAACTGATTGGAAAGACTTTAGTGCACCTTTTAAAGAGAGGTCGTTTTAGATGTATTCTACTCAGAATTTTGTATGCATTTCTCTCACACGCACAGGAGAGAACAGTAAGGTAAAATACTCGTTTACACAAATCTGTAGTATGTACGTTTAGGTCCCTTGTTTAATTTTGTTACTTACGCTGTTATTTTAAACTTAATCCTAGTCCTTTGGAAATTAGACCTGGAAACTGGAAACTGTTCACCTTCTGAAAAGCACTCCCTGATGGGCACACCCCCTAGTCCTTCCTGGGTGGGCAGGAGTAAAAAGTAAAAAGGGCAGTGGAGTTGTTCCAGAGAAGAAAACCCAACCTCAGGTGGTTGGGGGACAGGTTATGGTCTCCTAGGACTAAATGAAAGGCTGTGAGATTGAGAGAAATTGGAATTTGTACCTAAACTACATTTTAGAGGGATGTTGTCCCTATAGCTGAATAATATACAATTTTGAAACTTTTTAATTTCCTTCATTAGTCAGTAGACTAGAACATTTCTAGTATTTGTTTTCCAAAATATCTTACTTAGAGGAACAAACCTGCAATATGATAATTAGAGATTCAGGATTTTCATAGGTAAGAGTTGATGATTTCCAAGTATATGAGTTATCTCTTGTAGAACGGTGTCCTCCTGGGGCAGATAGGTCATTTTCTTTTAAATTTGCCATGATAGTGAGAAGTGACTCATGTCACACATGCACAGAATCCCAACATACACATCAAATTTAGAATCAACACCTAAAGTCAAAACCTGAATGAGACATTGGACCATGTTCCTGGTTTGGAAGTCATTTTCCTATAAAGTAGAAGAGAGAACGTTACCTGAGTTGGTCTACCTTTTTTCCTGCCGTTGGGCACACTTTATCAGCTATCTTTGGTAGACAAGGTGAACTGGGGCAGCTTCCTGAGTGACGAAACGCCAGTCTTGTGGAAGTGGTCAGGACTGCCCTTGCTCAGGACTGCATTCCTCACCAAGAAAGCCTCCAGACACTGGGACAGCCAGAGTCTCGATCTCAGTGCTAGAATTTAAAAATGAACTTAAATACTTCCTCGCTAAGAAACCTTTTGAAAGGTTGATTTCAGGGTAAGAGAGCTTTTCCTTTAGGAAATTAACAGCTGTATTTAGGAAATTATTTGACCTGCCCCAGTAAGGCTGATTTGCAAATTCCCCAGCCTTTGCTGTCCGTGATATGACATGTTTTCCTTTATAGGTTTTCCTTCTCTAGCGTTCATTTATTTAGCAAATACTTATTGAGTGTTTGTCAGTGAAGAACCAGACAACAGTCTCTGCCTTGTGGAGCTGACATTCTAGCGGGGTGGGAGGAGATAGTATGCGATAAACATAATAAATAAGTAACCTGGAGCCTGCCTGGAGGGGAGAGGGCCGCAGAAAACAGATAGAGGAAGGTGAGGGTCAGGGTGCAATTGGGACTGGGAACAGAGCATCAGAGCCAGCGTGTGGAGAAGGGGACAGTGGAGCAGAAGGTGGGAAGGATGTGGGGGTGGTGGTGTTGGTGCATAAGGTGCGTTCTGGGCCGAGGGAGTCAGGGCAGAGACCCTTGGGGAGTGTGTGAGAGATCGCAATGGAGCGAGGTCCAGGAGAAGCACAGGAGGCCAAGCCCCAGAGGTGAGGGTAACATGTAGGGACTTTGTGAATGAGAAACCCTTGGCCTTTGAGGGGCTCTGAGCAGAAGAGCGGCTGCTGTGTTGGAGCAGGGGACCAGTCGGGAGTTTTTTGCTGCATCCTTGTGAGATGACGGTGACATGTGAAAGGGCGACATTAGGGTTTAAACCTGTGTCCCCAACAGCAAGGATTGCATCATTTCCATCTGAGATAAACCTTATGCTTTTGTTTTGTAAGAAAATGATTCCCTATTTTGCAGAAAAACGTGTGGGAACATGAGCGAATGAATACTGAATCAGGGTGGGAAGGTCCGCGGGTCCGCCGGTGGAGCCCCGCCACGCACGTTCTGTGCGGTGTCTTCACTTAGACTAGAAATAGAGGGCTAACTGTCTGTTAGTAAGACAGCTAGTTTGCCACGTGCTTCTCTTACCACTTCTTGGGTGAATCTTAATTAAAGGTTTTCCAGGTAAATCACTTATTCAGCTTGTTTTGCAACGTCTAAGGTCCTGGGATTGATTTGACTCCTTTTTTTTTTTTGGTGCGGAAGATTAGCCCTGAGCTATCGTCTGTTGCCAATCCTCCTCTTTTTGCTGAGGAAGATTGGCCCTGGGCTAACATCCATGCCCATCTTCCTCTACTTTATATGTGGGACGCCAGCACAGCATGGCTTGATAAGCAGTGCATAGGTCTGCGCCCAGGATCCAAACTTGTGAACCCCTGGCCACTGGATTCATGAAATACATAGAACTCCAAGAAGTCCAAGTCCAGAGTTTTAAAAACATTCACAGCTATCCACAGCTAGACACAAAATTGGAAATTTTCAGAACATCAAAATCAAAAGAAAAATCGTAGAAGCGGCCAGAGCAAAAAGACTGTCTTCAGAGGAACAGCCAATAAACTGATAACACAGTTTACAGTAACATTAGTGGCCTGAGGGAAAACCCTTGTCAGCCTAGAAATCTATACCTAATGAAGCAGTGATTCAGGAGTGAGTATGATTAAACTCACTTCCAGTCTAAGATGGACAGTTTACTGTGCAGAGGTCCTTGCTGAAGTAAACACTGGAGGGGACACTCTAGGCAAATGGAAATGGAGCTCCGGAGATGGGAGTCGGGTTCAGAAGGCAGAGGGAAGCACAGAAATGGGTGCATATGTGGTGAAACCTCAATAAGCCTCGGTTCTGTTAATCACTGATGAAGATTAATATGGGGAAAATAGAAGGAGAGACTGAAATAGTGGAAACCAGCATAACTCAGGATGGAGCTGATCAGAATTAAGGCTTTCAAAAGTGCTTGTATTATTTAAGAGGAGACGCATTGATTAACTTTAGACTCTACTACAGCAAGTGTGAATGTTAAAAATATAAGAGTTACCACACAAAGAATAGAAATAAATGGCAGATCTTCCAAATAAACACCAGGCAAAGAGAGGAATAAAAAAGCCTTGCCCAAGGAGCAGAAGGCAGCAGAGGGGAGGGAGGACCAGCGCAGTGACTCACAATTCTCACACGTGGGGCGGGCGTGCCCGCCTGTGTCAGCAGCCTTGGTAAACGTCAGCAAGCAGACTTGCCGGCTAGAAGAGCCGTCACAGACTTGGGTTTTTTCTTTGATTTGGCTGTGTAGTGGATAAGACACAACCAAAACTCGATGGCACAGAAAGGTTGAAAGCAAGTAGTCGGGAACAAAGCATTAGGTAAATATTAACCACAAGAAAGCCACTCTGCCGTGGTCCTGTCTGGCGGAGCCATGGGAACGTCAGACAAGACGCTCAGGGAAGCAGGATGCGGAGGCGGAGGAATGGTTACTGCAGACTCATAAGAGAAGCAGGTATCTGCACCGAACCCTCTCAAACCAAGGAATGTTCCTACAAATTGACGGTCTCAACAAACACCTAAGAATATGTCATGAAAACCACATTCTATGGCCACATTCTGAGTAAGACTGGATATGAAAAAAAAGTGACAAATTGTTTTTTTGGAAACTTAACACTTCTAAATAATTTATGGGTCAAAAAAGAAATCATATGGAAATTAGAAAGCATTTATCATTCAGTGGTAGTGAACTCCCCACATACTTGTAGTAGTCATTGACCTAAGAATACAGTTTGAAAATCTAGGAAGAGAACAACAGAATAAACCCCCAAAAAGTTTAGTGACAACGCCCAGAAAGTGACAAAGAAAAAAGCAGGAACAAGTGATTTTTTAAAAGAATCAATTGCAATAGAACTTACAAGGTGTGTGTGTCCATGACTAATCAAGTGGACAAACCTCTGGGAAGATTAATAAAGAAAAACAACAAAACAGATATCGTGAGTGATAAAGAGTGCAAAACTGCAGCCAAACAGTTTTACAATGTAAGACATTAGGAATAAATTGGTGCCAGTAAATTGAAGACTTAGAAGGGAGAGTGTCCTAGAGCATGACTTTCTCCACCTGACTTGATGAGACAGACAGAATCCACGCAGGTCCTAACAGTCGTTCGGAGAGCAGCATCAGACTGATGCAGACAATGCAGAAGGTGGGAGAGCACCTGGCTCACCTCCTGAGCTTGGCAAACCCTGGTGCGAGAACACAGAACAGCACAGAAAGGAGAGTAACAGTCCATCTCACCTGTGAGCACAGAGGTAAAGACCTAATAAAAGATTAGGAAATCGGGTCTAGAAAATTGTTAAAATAATAATAACAAATTATTACATTGGGACCAATTAGGATTACCCCAGGAATGCAAGGATTGTTTAACAGAATATATATTATATGATTTACAAGCAGGTTAAAGGAGAAAAAAATTATCTCAATCAGTGCAAGAAAAGGATCTAATAAAAATCAACACCCATTCATGATTTACAAAAAAGCCAAAAAACCCACTTCTTAGGAAACCAAGAACAGAAGGGAACTTCTTTTACCTGTTTAAGGGTATCTGCCAAAACCTGTATCCATATGTCATACTCAGACATAAGATTCCTTTTAAAATCTGGACCAGATGAGGACTCCCCACTTTCACTGAGCTTTTCACTGGTGTGTGGAATTCTGCCCAGCACAAGAAAAAGAAATGAAAAGTATCAGGGCGGCTATAAGCCCTTCTTTAGGGATAAAATTAACATAAAGTCAGAAATATGAGCTTTCTCTTTGTCAAGATGCTTTTATGCATAAAAAACTGAACACTAGACTGAAAAGTGGCTCCTACAATAGCACCCAACTTCTGTTTCGGGCAGTATGATAAAGTTGATAACCTGAACCAGCCCTGCCCTTAAAAATAATTTTAAAAGTTGGAGTAACATTTAGAAAAGCACTAATGCGTCACTCGGTTCGTGAACTTGGATGAAGGATGTAGAGGTGTTTGTTTCACTTTTCTCAAAACTGAAGGGAGTGGGTCCTGGGTGGGACGCTGGCACTGAAGCTGCCTCGCCTGAGGAGGGAGTGCGTGGTAGTCGGGGGTGGGGCAGGAGGGAAGACCTGGAACCCCATCAAGAAGGGCTGGCCACCAGGAGATCCCTGCATGCAGGGGGTCTCCCTGAGTGCTGGTAAGCCCACGTTGACCTCCGAGTGTGTGTGCCTCAGCATCATCTGTGTGGTCAAAAAAATCTCAAATGAAGAATTAACTTAAGATGTTCCAGGTTGGTAGTGTTCCAGGTAACTGGCAGGAATCACAGACACTCTCTGATGAATGCAGCTGCAGCCCAGACCTCCACGCCATCCCCCGGAAGAAGTTCCAAAGAGTGATGAGCTGCTAGCCAAAAATCAGAAGACAAAGGAAATAAAGCCGCAGGTGTGGAGCGGCAGGTGCAGCCACTGTCAGAGCCCGGCCTCGAAAGACGTCAGGGTCACAGAGTATCGAGTCAGTGTGGGTGGGGTATTTCCAGAAATAAAAGAGGTTTGAGAATGCATCAACAGGACTCTACAGGCTATACAAAAAGACCAAGTAGATTTGAAAAAGGACCTGCCTCCCAAAAGCTGGGGAAAGGTCAGGCTGCAGCATGGAGGAAGCGTGTGGCCGTCTGAAAAGTGGCGTATGGAGAGAAAAGAGCCTGCTCCCGGGAAGGTCCAGGCACTGGTGCCCTGGATTTGTCCTCCTCCCCTCGGCCTGGCCAGTGGTCTCCTGGGGACATTTGGGGCCTGCCCCCCGGAGGTGAGGCTGCAGATCTCTGTCCGCCTCGTTTCCGCTAAATGAGGGAGAGAGGCGAGGGCCCCTCCTGTGTGCATGGAGCTTTGCTAAGCCAGCCCGCTTCCCACCGGGCAGCCTGGGTTCATGTCCTAGGCCCAGCATTCCCCAGAGCTGTGTTCGTAGCACCAGCTGTCTTGACTTTACTCTTAGGTCTGTCCTTGGCTTCTGGCTGGAATCGGGGCTAGACTGCCCATGACCTTGAGAGGGATGGCCATTGTGTCCTGTTTGGTGACACGATAGAGGGTGGAAGAAGTGCCTCCTTGAGATCTGACTAGAGATGTTTAAAGTCTGGAAACAACTAATATGTTCTGACGACTGAAGTTGGGACTCTGAGGGAACGTGGAATGGGGTAAGGAAAGTGACTTGGTAGCTGAGTTTCATGGAAGGAGAAGTGAGTGTCTGAGAGTAGAAGGGCCTTGAACTAGGAGGAGGAGGGTGGTGCGGGGAGAGAGAAGCCAGATGGGCCGGGCCTCAGCCCCCTCTGTAGCTCCCTTGGTGGCCTCCCCAGCCCCCATGTGTGAAGCACCGTCCACTGTCTACACAGCCTGCGAGGCCTGACCCACTGAGCTCTCCACATCTGCCTGAGGTCCATAAGCACCTCAGGCTCCTCCCGCAGGCTGCCCATCTCACTAAAGGGTGCTGTCAGCCACGCGTTTCTTGGGTCAGAACCTCAGTGTCATTCTTGACACCATCTCCCCTCCCCTGAGGGCCAGTCCCCCAGCAAAGGCCATCAGCTCCATCCCGTCCTCCCCCCCGCTCCACTGGCTCTGTACGGCACTCCTACTGCTCTCCTTCATCTTTCCAGAACAAACCAGATCGTGGCACTCACGCTCAGAGGCAGCAGGAAGTCCACACTCCTGTGTGGTGCTGCAGGGTCTGGCCCCTGCGTGCCCTCTGCCCCCGAGTGTCCCACTGGCACGTTGTGGGCCTTTCCCCACCCTGCTCTGACCTCCCACGTCTGAGTGCTGGGCTGCCTTTGGGCTTGTTCACAGGTGCCTGCTCACGCCTGGCACACAGGCGGGCTGCTCTGGAAATACTTGTTTAGTGAGCAATACAGAACACAGGCTTTGTGCTGTAACCCTACATGTGTGGTCTTGAAAAGCCTAGCGTTCTGTATAGTTGTGACTAAAAATACCACGGCCGCAGGACAGTAGGGTAAGAGCAAACCATCGAAATCTAGCAAGCTGTGGAAGGAGAGCACCCATCACCCCCAACCCCTCCAGGCCCAGGGCCAAGTCAAGGCCACCCCACAGCCTGACCCAGACCCTGGGAGCCATGGGTCCCCGGGGCATCTGGCTCTAGGGGAGACTGCTTTCCTGTGAGTACAAAGTCTGACACTGCATCACTCCATCCGCCCCGGACGAAATGCCTCCAGGGTCCTCCTTTGCAGAACAGGAGGGGAAAGAGAGGGCCCTGGCTGCCCTGGTGCACTGAATGTGCACTGACAGTCTGCACTAAGTGTGCACCATCGGCTCTCATCTCTGCAGGCTGTGCAGATGGCCGTGCCCCCTCGGGGATCTCCCAGCCCACCTACCCTGGCCCACCCCAGCACTCAGCCCCTCTCTGCCTGCCATTGCTGCAGGCCCTGGTCTGTGGGAAGAAAACGGGTGTGGCACACAGACTGCATCGGTGAAGTTAGTTTGATTTGTTTACCTGATCTGTCCTTTCTCCCCCAGTGAAGATAGTGATCCGAGGAGACAGGAACACAGGCAAGACCGCGCTGTGGCACCGTCTGCAGGGCAGGAAGTTTGTGGAGGAGTACATCCCCACGCAGGAGATCCAGGTCACCAGCATCCACTGGAACTACAAAAGTGAGGGCCTGCGGGGAGGGGCGGGAAGGGAGGGAGCCGGTGAGGGCCCTCCCTGGTGTCTGAGCACAGGCACCGCCTCTCTGTGGGGGCTTTCATTCCATCGCCCTCCCTGGGCCCAGTTCCCTGGAGACGCCTTCCCCAGCAGTGTCGTCATGGGAACAGGGTCCGTGTGTGGGAGCCCTTGGTGAACTCAGAGGGCCTAGCATGGGGGCACTCATTAAAGCTGCTTCTGGGCCACCCTGAAATCCCCTCTCCCAGGGGAGACTCGGTCCAGAGAAGCAGACAAAGCAGTGTGGGGGCTCCGCCTGGGGAGCTAGGTCAAAGGAGCAACTCTCGATTCTAGAGACACTGAAAAGGCAAAGCTCCCGCTTTAACACTCGAGAGTGATGTTGAGGGGAGCCAGACCCCAGGGTGGGCTGCGGCTTCTGTGCTGCAGCCAGCGTGCTGGGTCCCACGTTCGCTCGCCCAGCAGAAAGGATTCCTCGGTCCCTTTGAGCCCCAACTCTTCACTTCAGAGTCTCTGAAGCCCCTGAGCCCCTGGGAGATGCTTTGTTGCGAGAGCACTTGATGGACGAACACCCCCGAGGCCCCTCGGCCGCGGGGACGGCGGACACTTTGCCTCCGCAGGGAAGTGAAGGCAGTCAGTGCTGTGGAAGCTGAGGAGCTCCTTTGTATGGTCAGGAATCAGGAAAGCAAAAGGCCTTCGAGCCATTGTAGACATTACTTTTCACTGGAAAGAATCTAGTGGGTCAGAGCAGGACCCACGGGCCTTTGTAGAAGACTGTTCTGACCTGCACTTGGTGCCACCAGGCTGCATCTGGGACAGCTGCACGGATTGCAGTGTCGCCCCTGCTCGACCGCTGGGGGCTGGCGGTGGCACAGAGAAGCCCTGCCCTCCCACGGCACCCTCTTCCACTTCAGGGTGAAGCTGGCAGCAGCGGGCGCCTCTCAGGCCCCCAGCTTGGGGCAGGTGCATGGCGGTTCCCCCTTCTCCCTTTCCCCTTGGAACCCTCAGGGTGGGAGATGAGCCTGCTGTCCCTGCACTTGGGCTCTGAGACCAGACTGGCCATCCCTAGGGTCCGCCCCCTCGGCCGCCGCACACCCAGGGGGAGGACTGCTGCTGAGGGGGAGGACTGCTGCCGAGGAGGAGATGGGACAGTCACTGCTGCACAGGCCCTTCCTATGAAGGAGGATGGAGCCCCAAAGACGACCAGCAGCTTCAGGAAACCTGGGGGACAGCCGTGCTGGCCGCTGGCAGAGGCCTGTCCTGGGCTAGCTCCCACTCGGCCTTGCACCCTGAAGGCTTTTGGTAGAAGTTTGGGACCAACCGACTAGAGAGTTCCGGTCCTCCACCACTGACCATCCTACTTCCTTCGAAGTGAAGTGGAAGCCAGTCCCTGAGGAGGCCGGACAAAGAGTAGGGTCAGGAGGACAGTCAGTCACTTTCAGATCCACTCCAACACCAGCTGCGTGCTCCTCAGGTGGACGGACTGGGAAGACCTGGTGACCCGGGGCGGCTCAGGCCTGGGTTCTGAGTGTAGATCCCTCCTGTCTGCGTGGGTCTGGCCAGGGGTGAGCCTCCGCAGGGACGCCTTCAGGAAATGGGGGGTGTCTCAGCTGAGGGCGTGCTGAGATCGTTCACTGCAGCTTGAGCAGAAGCACGAGCCCGCACGCCGACTGGGGAGGAGCGTCCCAGGTCACGGCACATGCAGAGGCCGTCGGGAGCTGGGCACCCTTGGGCACAGCACCGAGGGAGGGCCCGGTGTCTCCTGGCGGGGGACCCACACTTGAAGAGTGGGACAAACAGACACCTGGACAGCCCCTAGAAGCCCATCTTTGTGAAACCAGAAGTTCACACTGGGTCCTAATTGTGATATTTTCCCCATTTTAGCCACTGATGATATTGTGAAAGTGGAAGTCTGGGACGTAGTCGACAAAGGTAAGTCGTATTTTTTATTACAAGTACTTTTCTCCTTAGCGTGTTACTCGTTCCGTAAAAGAGAAAAGCTCTCCTTTCTCCCTGTCCTGGCAGCCACCACGCGTGTGTGTCTTCATCCTGTGTTTCGTGGCATCTCAGTCCCTTGAATCCTGGTTCCTCATCAGACTTAACATCTGATGTCGCGTGTATGACCAGAAGTGTCTGCTCCTGGGCACAGCCAGGGGCTATGGGAGGTCTAGGTTGGTGCTGTTACCTTTAGCCTCTGGGTCCTGGGCCAGCTCCCTCCTGCCTCTGTGGTGGATGGGACAGAATGCACAGCAGTGACCTGTCAGGGCACCTTGGTCTTTGCTGTTTAAATGTCTTTCACTCACTAAAACTGAGTACATGGCAGTGGGGACAGACACGGGCCTGCAGAGGTGGGTGGGCTTCAAACCCAGAGGGCTGTTCTGGGAGCCCTTCCTGCAGCGCTGCTGGTGTAGCTCCCCAGTTATCAGGGCCCCCAGTTCTCGGCCCCCCATGCCCAGAGCCGGGGACCAGCTCCTTGGCTTCTGAAGCAGCCTTTCCCTTGGGCTGCATGTGTCCGTCTGACTGCTGGCTCCCAGGGCACTGCGGCTGTGGAGTCCCCGTGCTCTCACAGGGAAGCACTCCACCACACACAGAGCCCCGCCAACCTCGAGGGTCACGCCCCACATGCCCTGGTGGTGAGGGGTGGGCATGTTCCCCCATTGACATGTCATCTCGAATTTCCTCCTCACACTCAGGTTGCAGGTCCCTCCTCTGTGATGCTCTGGGGGACCCCCGTTCCTCCCTGGTGCTGGCACCCTGTGTGCTGCCACGCACGGTCTGACCTCTGACCCCACAGGCATGCACGTGGCCTCTGGGGACAAAGGAGACTGTGTCTTCTAGGAGCTTGTGGTTCCTGGTACAGAACACACACACTGCACTCCCCTTTGCCGTGTTCTCTGGGGGTGGGTTTGGGTTCCGAGGACTGATTCAGCCGGATAGGACAAGAGAGGCAGCCCTACACACTGAGAGCCAGCAGGAGCACCCAGCAGGAGCTGCTGCCCACCAGGACTCTTTCAACCCCGTCGGGCCTGCAAAGGCCTTGTGCTTCCAAACCATGTCCGCACGAGTGACTTGGGGGCGTTTGGAAGGCAGCCGGCTCTGCGACCCTGTCACTGTCCTGGATGTGAGGGGAGGCTGTCACTCGGGCTGCCCTCCAAGCCTCAGGATTAGAGTGGGGTCCATATTTGGGGACGGGGCTCTGTCCGGGCAATGTGTTGTGTCCTCTGGAGGAACCCGCCCCGGGGTGCAGAGCAGACACTGCCCCGTCCCAGGAACCTCCGAGCACCCTGCTTCCTGCCTGTGTAAGGCATCAGCCTCAAACCCTGTGTGTGGTGACGGGTTGGGGCAGGGCTCCCTGGGCTGGGCTGCTCACGGAGTCCCCTGTGGCTTGGAGACGAGGTGGAACACGGCAGACTGCACAGCAGGAGAGAGGTCCCAGGCTCGTGTGCAGGCTGGCCGGGTGCAGGGCTCCACGTGAGCACTGGGCGTCCTCATAGCTCCGTGTGGCCCAGTGCCCCTCCGGTGAGAACCTTTTTGAGTGGGAAGGAAAGGTGCCTTCACTACCACCCTAACCTGTCGCCTGTTGGACGGGGTCTCAGCACTGTCTGCAGAGTGGGGAGAGGTGGCAGCAGCTGAGGCCAAGCCCTCGGTGGGGAATGGGTGAGTTGGCGAGGAGGCAAAGCCCAGTGAGTCACGAGCCAGGGCTCAGCAGCTGTGCGTTGGGAGGCGCCCGATGGGGAGGGCGCTAGGGAGCAGCCTCGGGCTCTCCCGTCCTCTGGGCTCTCCTGCATCTGCAGCCTCCCCAATTCCGTTAGCCAAGGTCTCACCCCTCAGGCCCCTGCGCTTCTCCTGGGGCACTGGCCTCGCGGCTGCTTGGCAGCAGTGGCTCACGGAGACGGTTGGGTGCTGGAGGCGCATCCTGGGCTCTGGCTGGACAGCAGTGTTCTGGGGAGCTCAGGGAGCAGGCCTGCCTGTCTCCAGGGCTGTGTGCAGGGCGCCCACCCTGGCAGCACTGCCAGCACTCAGGAGGGTGCAGTGTGGCTGGCGCCTGTGAGTGTGAACAAGGGGCTGACTCTAGAGACGGGGTCAGGAGGTGCTGAGAAGCTCAGAGAACGGCTGTGGAAAGAGGCAGGGGTTGGTGTTTGATAAACGAACCCCAGTTTGTTCTGGGAGGTTTGTTTGTTAGTGTTGCCCAGAGCACTACCCTGAGACGGGGGGCCCTGGATTCCCAGGGTGGTAGCAGTCCTTCCTCTTCAGTTAGGATGTCCCAGAGGTAAAGGGAGGGTGATGGCCTCGGAGCTCCTTATTGCTCAGGGGCCACCAGAGCCGGCCGACTGCAGCTCTGCCGGAGCCCAGCTCCTCTGTCCCTAGCACCGGCTCAGGGAGCCTCTGTGGCCTCAAAGGCAGCACCTCAGAGGCTGGCCTTGGCTGCAGCCCAGGCCTGTACCAGCCAGCCACACCTCAGGGCTGGGTCCTTGTCAGCCCAGAAGCAGGTGCCACATTTGAACCAGAGCCTTGGCTGAGGCATTGGGGAGGTCTCCCTGTGCAGTCCAAGGAGCCGTGCTGGGCCTGCAGGTGCCTTCAAGTCCAGGCCCGGCTGTTGACAGCCTGTTCGGGCCTTTCTCCCAGCTGGGTCAGGGCAGCTGGAGCTGCCGAAGAGGCCCCACTGGGGACCCTGCCACATCTTGCTGCCAGCGGGTGAGGGCATGGCTCCCAGGGCCTCCAGCTCAATTGAGCATGGTGCCTACTGGAGCTCGGGCTGTGGGGGACAGTGGGACACGGGAGGGGGTGCTCCTCCCTCGGGCCATCCTTGAGCCCAGCATCACCTCATAATTTTTATCTGTCTTTCAATAAGGAAAATGCAAAAAGCGAGGCGATGGCTTGAAGATGGAGAACGACCCCCAGGAGGTGAGCCGCGTCTGTCCCACGTGGCCCGCGGTTCTGGGTGGGGGCTGTGAGCAGATGCCCGCTCCTCAGACCTCTCTGCCTGCCCGTCCTGGGCCCTCCTGAGGACTCCAGCTGTACAGGTGGACACAGTGGCCCCTGGCCATCACAGCAACTCACAGGACCCCTGTGCTGCCTGTGGTCGCATTTTGGGGTGGCTGGGCTCGCCTGGCTGACTGCCACACATGACACCTGCCAAACCAGTGCTGAGCTGAGTGACCGGAGAGGTATTTAGGTGAACGGCTACATTTTGTATCCCCGTCACAGAGGCCTCCGCCCCTGAAAGCACAGGACATGCCTTCAAGCTGTGGCCCTGATGCACGTGGCGTGAGTGGCTCCAAATGAGCTCTTGCTGCAGCTCCCTTCCCACAGGGAAGCAGCGGCCACCTCCCTGGACACAAAGAAGTCGGGAGCAAACCAGCGCTCTTCCCGTTCTGGGGAAGCCCTCTCGTTGTTTCCAGGAGCCCTGCTCTTGGTCCTCCTGTCCGTAGATGGTCCTTCTGTCCGTAGATGGTCCTTCTGTCCGTAGATGGCCTCGGACGGTCGGCAGCTTCCTTGCTCCCCCTCAGAGCAGGAAGGTTGAGTGCCTGCCCGGCCCAGGTCTGTCTGGCCCTTTGTGTAGCACGTGGCCACTGCCCCCAGCATGGCAGCAGCCCAGTTAGTGTGCTCTGGAAGGTTATCTGCAGACATTTTCCTCAGTTCTGGAATGCACATCTCACCCTGGGGCGCTGGCTGTTCCAGCACTCTTGTCCTTCTGGGTGGGGAAAGTTCATGAGCCCTGAGGGTGGGATGCTGCTGACAGCTAATGGAGAAGACCCCAGATGGAGGGCCCAGTCGACGGGGCCCCGGACCCTGAAACGTTTACTGCCAGACCCTTTGAGGCAAAGTTTTGCAACTCCTACACTAGATAATCTTGTGTTTACATACTTTTTTCCAAAATGAAAAAACTGTTATATTTTCAAATTGTAAAAGTCCTGTTCAGCCTTTTCCAGGAGATTGTGAGTTCACACCTGTGGGACCCACCAGAGTACCGTCTCTTATGCCCAATTCCCTCTCTTCCCTAGGCGGAGTCCGAGATGGCCCTGGACGCCGAGTTCCTGGACGTGTACAAGAACTGTAACGGGGTGGTCATGATGTTCGATATCACCAAGCAGTGGTAAGAGGGCACTGGCCATCACGGCTCCCGGCACCGCCCAACTCCGAGGGCCACCCCCATGGTCCAGCAAATGGTGGTTACACCAGTATCACTGCTGGCGCTGAATGCTTCTTGAGGGCCAGCTGCGGGCAGCACGCACGCTGGCAGTTCAGCCACACAGAAGCCCTGGCCTGGATGTCCCTGGGCATCTGTGCCTGCAGACATGGGGCCGGGTCAGGAGGTGTTCACATCTGGAGGGTGGCCCGGGACAGGCTGGCTCACAGCGTCAGACAAGGCATGCACCTTCCACAGCCCCACAGCCCCACAGTCCTTCCTGAAAACACCATCGAAAATTGGGCAGAATCCAGTGGCCACTCGTGCTGGTGGCTCCCAAGAGCCCCCACATTCTTTGACTGCTAGGAGGATGCCAGCTAAGATGTCACAGCAAAAGGCTCTGGAGCAGATGGGCAAAGGGAAGGCATGGGCGAGTTGGTGGGGGTGCGGGGGGGCTCTCCACGGGGTCACGTGGGGCTTGCAGGGGCACGGCACGACATGACACGACATGACACATGTGAACTGGCATCTGCGGGTTGCTCTTGAGACTCGGTGCCCCAGTCCTGCCTGGCGCCAGGGAGGAAGCCAGGTGTTCCTGGAAGCACAAGTGGTGCAGCCAGCCAGCCCCTCCCCGGGGAGCTGGTGCCAGGAACAGCGGAGAGTCCCCAGTGGCAACCGGGCAGCCTTGCAGGCCAGCCTTTCTCGGGACACAGCCCCAGGCCTGCTCTGTGGACACCTTGCTGCATGCCACCAGAAATGGAAGTCTCCAGAAATACTGAAGGAGGGCCTGAAGAGAGCTTATTTCAGAAATGGCCTGTGGGGTGTGCACCCTGTTATTTGAGTTAGATGATGATTATTGCACGTCATCCACGTTCGTGGTAGAAAAACCAAGAAACAGAGAGAAACTCGATGCTGTCATCAGAGACGGTCACGGCTGTCGCTTGTGGAGGCCAGCCAGCTTTTCTTCTAAATGGTGCACACGCACGCGTTCTTTTTTTTTTTTTTTTTTTACAATACTGGGATCTTTCTGTGCACACCTGTGTAGACACTGCTTTTATTTAAGGATATGTTCACAGTACAGTTGGATGCGTGGGTCTTCCAGGGGTTCACACGGTCACCCTCGGGGCGCCCATCAGTGACTCGGGTCTGAGGGCTCTGATGCAGCCTCCACCAGCCCTACCGGCCTGCAGGGACCCACACCTTAGTACCTGCCATCTGCAATGACCCTGGCATGTGCCTGAGAAGCCCCCGGGTGGCGGCAGCAGTGCATCAGGCATGTGTACGGAGCAGGATGGTGGAGCACACAGGATGGTCACAGACACACCTGTGGGAGAAGCAGCGGCCGCACTCTTCTCAGGTGCATGCAGGGAAGTTGGCGTTCTCTACGAGCTGCACTGGTTATTAGGTGGCTTTTCCTGTGTGGAATCTGGCGTAGACACTGTTAATGGCCACTTGGCTCCGGGTGGGCTGTCAGCATCACTAAAGCACCTTATAGCCTTTGCTGGATGAGCAGTGGCCTAAAGGCCAAGAAGGACCCCCAGGCGAGCTGCCAGCGGCTGAGCTGGGGCCTTTTGTGCCTGTGAGGCTCGCCTGGGCTGGGTGTGAAGAAGGGCGGGAGGTACAGGGCGAGCAGGAGCCAGCGCGCAGGCACAGGGGCGTGGTGGCAGACGCACCTGCATGGCTGTGAGACCCGGATGCAAGTGTCTGACGAGCAGGTGGTGCGAGGCAGTGGGGGTCCAGGCGTGGTGAGACAGCTGGGGCCGGGGCCATTTCTTGGAGCCCTGGGACCCCTAAATATCAGCGTGCTTGGTTCAGGCAGTGCCTGGGTGGTGGCAGCAGACACCGTTTAGAGCCCCTCCATACAAAGAGGATGCAGAACGCCGCTGACTCGCCAGCACTTTCACTGGGCCCTATGGGCCAGAGCCAGTCATGTCAGTGCACAGGGCGCCGTGGGCTCAGGAGACGCCCCCCAGCAGGAGGGCAGAGACACCCTGGGCCCTTTGTTAGCGGTTTAAAGCATGTGTGTGTGTGAACATGGTGTGTGCTGTATTTTTCACTAATTTGTATTGCCTTTCTCTGGATTAGGGAAGTTTGTCACACTCGTATTCTTCCTTGTGCGCCATTTGGAAGACGTGTGGGTGACCCTGTAGGGCTGAACACCCCTCAGCCCCCCAGGAGGTGTGGGCCTTGTGCCAGGAGATGGTGCAAGACCCCCCCACACCCACTGACAAAGTCCTGAGACAGCAGAAGGGACAGCTCGGTGAGCCCTGTGGGCCACAGCTGTGCCCCGCAGAACGGGTGCAAAGACAAGTCAAGAAAGGATACACGTGGGAAGGGAACCCAGGCAAACCCGAAGGAACGTCAGGGCAATGGGTGCCGACCCGGGGAGGGGTCTGCGGGCACTGGCCATGCCATCTTCTAATGCTCTGTGTGCGTGCGGGTGCCAGGGCAGGATCTCACGGCCCAATTAAGGCAAGTCTCTCTTCTGGCCTGTGCCTCCCAAGGACCTTCAACTACATCCTCCGGGAGCTTCCCAAAGTGCCGACACACGTGCCTGTGTGTGTGCTGGGGAACTACCGAGACATGGGCGAGCATCGCGTCATCCTGCCTGACGACGTGCGCGACTTCATTGACAACTTGGACAGGTGGGTGCCCTGCTGAGGCCCAGGGAGCAGGTGGAGGGGCAGGACAACAGCGGACAGGGAGACTTCTTGGCATGGGGCCAGGCCCCTGTGCCCGTTAGCCCCATCTGCCTGGGGCTCCTGCCCTGGCACTCCTCGGCCATGAGGCCCAGCCCCCACCCAGCTGCTCAGCTCCTAGTCCCAAGGTGCTCTGACTGCCGCCCGGCTTCCCTGCTCTTGTGGCCCCAGGTCCGGCCCCTCCATCCACACCATATGGACGAGCGAGATCTGCAGGCAAATGGAGGGCTGGGGAGACCTGGGCAGAGGGCACAGCGTCGGGGTGAGCTCAGAGGTGGAGACATGGACCCAGCTGGAGAAAGGGCGGGAGGGCCTTCCCAGCCAGGCTGCAGGCAATGAGTGAGCAGCAGAGGGCAAGATCACTTTGCAAGAGGGGACTGGGGCTGAGGACCACAGTGGGCAGCTGGTTTCCTGGCACCAAGCAGGCCCAGGTGGGGGCAGCCTCTCTCCCTCTCTGAGGCCAGGGGCCCTGCTGGATGTTGAGGATGGTGCCACGAGGCCCCTGCCTTAGGGTATGGGCCCGGGGGCACGAGCCCAGTCAAAATGTTGCCTGTGGGCACTCAGTTAACCAGAGACGACTGAAGCTTAGGTCTAGGCCCCAAGGCTGTGGGGCCACCTGGCCCTCATACGCCCCCAGGGGTGGTCACCTGCAGAAGGTGACTCAGAGCCCTGCCCTGGGCCCACCACCGCTGCAGTCTCTCTGGAATCTTCGTTCTTTTGCACACAGGCCCCCAGGCTCCTCCTACTTCCGCTATGCTGAGTCCTCCATGAAGAACAGCTTTGGCCTGAAGTACCTTCATAAGTTCTTTAATATTCCATTTCTGCAGCTTCAGGTGAGCCTGCCCTGTGGGGGATGGGGCACTACTTTGGTGCAGGGGTGGGGCCCCCCTCCTGAGCCCTGAGGCGGCAGTTGGGTGGTTTGCTTGGAGCACCGTCTCCAGTTAGGACTTGGTGTGCTGGCGCTGGTGGCCCCAGGATGGCCTGCCCTGTCCCCTCCCCTCTACCGGGTCCTGGGACCTGGGCCTTTCTACAGCCCCAGACACAGCTGCAGAACATTGGCATCCTTGAGATGCCCTTCTTGGGCCGAGCACCAGAGGCCTGGACCAGTGGTTGCACTGATTCCCCCAGCCTCTGCCCTGATGCTGCCATGGCATTTCACTGGCCCTCGTGCAGGTGTGCATGCTGATCCCAAGCGCCCAGGTGAGGGCTGTGGTGCCCACACCCCTCCCCAGCCCCTCTGATGCCCCCTGGTGGCTGGGCCAGCCACTCGTACTGTGGACCTGGTCCTTCTCTGGCCAACAGCTGTAGCGACGGCCCCCAGCACCCCTGCATCCCTCCTGCTGTGGAGGCTGGTGCCTGGTTTGCAACTCTCTGGGCCCAAGTGCTGCATCTGCTTGGTTTTTTTTTCTAAATAAACTTATTTGGGAGTGATTTTAGATGGACAGGACAGTTGCAGAGCCAGGGCAGAGGTTTCTGTGCCCCTCACTCAGGTCCCCCTGTCAGCCCCCTTGTTTCCACGTGCTTTTGTCAAAACCGTGGAACCAGCCTTGGTCCCTTCCCTAAACACAAGGTTTTGTCTACCTCCCGTCTGTCCTTCTCTGCCCCAGGCCCCACCCTGCACGTGGCAGTCACTCTGCTGAGGCCACTCTGGCTGTGTTTCTCAGGTGGGCCTGGTGCAGGGTCTGTCTGACATTAGACGGGGCTGTGGGCTCTCGGGCAGAAGACCATGGGGTGGCTGCGCTTCTCGCCACGTAGCACAGGGCACATGATACCCGTGCAGCTTGTCCCCGTGGCCCTCTGCAGCTGCAGTGGCTTCCGTTCCTTCTCTAGAAGGACGTGGAACTTGCCTGGGAGAGTGACAGTCTCTCCCTTCCCCTTCCCTTTTTTTCTTTTGGAAGAAACAGGAACCCGGCAGGCTGGGTTGGTTGGCGTTGCTCTCAGTGGGGAGGAAAGCCGGTGTGTCCACTTCTCAGAGGCGCCAGCCCGCACTGTGCGCCTGTTCTTTCCCTCGGGACTCTGAGTGTTGCTCGATACTGCTCTCACAGCTCCTTTTAACTTGTTATCCAAGTATAACACGCACACAAATCCCAAGGGAAACACCCCAGCATGGGCCCGGGGACAGCGCCCGGCCCCCATGTTTCCTGTCACCGGGCAGTCAGTGCTGCACGTCGCTGATGGAACAGCAGGATGCTCTGTGCTGGAAGTTGTAGCTGACCTCTGACCCCAGAGGTGGTGCATGCCCACGCTGGGAGTGGGAAAAGGCTGGCAGGAAGAGTGTGTGTTCTCACAAGCATTGGGGCGTCTCAAACCTTGGGGGCACCTTGTGTGGACGGTGCGCTGTCTTTTGGGTGGTCTGCTCACGTCACTGACATCTGTCCCCGGAGCCACACCGGACAGCTGAGCATCATGCTGACACCTGGATGAGGTCGTGTGGGCTTCCAGGTCTTTGGGCAGCCGAGCCCTGTGCCCCCTGTGCTCAGCTGCCATTTAATTCATCAAGGGCTGGCGAGTGGGGACGCAAGGCTGAAGGTGGGGGCTCGCTGAAGGGACGATTCCTGCTCAGATCGCTCTGCTTCCTCTCTGCAGAGAGAGACGCTGCTGCGGCAGCTGGAGACGAACCAGCTAGACATTGACGCCACGCTGGAGGAGCTGTCAGTGCAGCAGGAGACTGAGGACCAGAACTATGACATGTACGTTGGCCCAGGGGCCACCTCAAGTTTGAGCCTGTACTTGGTGAGACAGCAGCAGGGAGCCCCACCCATTCCAGGGGCCTGTCGGCTTGCAAGTGTCGCGTTGCTCCAAAAACCCAAGTCGTTTCAGCTGTGAGTGTGACGGTGCTCAAAGAACTGAGCGCAGGCAGGAGAGTCCAGGCCCAGCCACCATCTTGAGGGCAGCCCTTGCTGGGCAGTCAGGCCGGTGGCCTCTCTTCTCCCCTGTAGCAGGCTTCTTCACTGTTAATGTGCAATAATGAAATATTTCGAGTATGACAAGCGCTATGTAGGACACGTAGGTAAGTTTTAAGTGGAGCCCACCTGACCGTGGGAAGCAGATGCCTGGCTCCTCCAGATGCTCCCTGAGGAAGGGAGGTCAGACACCCCGAGGCCCTGCCACCACCCTGCCCACTGAGCATGTTGGGGCTGGGCCTTCTTTAATGGGCCTGACGGGACCCATGAGTGGCTCCGAGCCTGTGGGTGTAACTGTGGCACTGCCAGTTCACCCGAGAGGTTGTGTGGCCACCACACCCAGACAGCTGCCTGGCTGTGGAGGATGCAGGCACGCAGGCCTGGGTACAGCCGTTGGCGCTGTTGCTGCCTGGCTCCACCTGCCTCTGTCCAGACCAGCCTCACCTGCTCCCGCCAGGCGTGTGGCACTGGATGCCACTACCCAGGCCGCATGTTTGCCCAAGGCCCCAGTGAGACCAGCTCCCCTGATGTTTTCTAGCTGAGGCTGCTATCCCAGTTCTGAGCTGTTTCCCAGGTTAATGCCAGTGTAGAGCAGGGTCTTCAGAGAGCTCCTTGACCTTGAGAGGGCTGCTGGTGGTGAAGAGGCATGTGGGGCGGGAACGGAACCTTCTGGTCCTTGATTGTGGCAGGAGGGGAGTTCAGAGCAGGGCTTTTCCCCAGCTGTGCCTGTGCACTAAGCAGCGTGTGCCCTTGCAGCAAGACGGCCAAGTGGGTGAGGAGCAGCAGCTGTGGGGGGGTGGCCCTCTCAGGGTCCCCGTCCACCTTCCACAGCTGCAGGGGGAGGCGCTGACTCTTTCAGGGAAGGCGTGACCCTGAACTGCCCCTCAGAACAGCTGCTTGTTTGGTTCCCAGAGAGCACCTCAATGTCAGTGTTGGGTCCTGGGAGAGGCGTGAGAGGCTGCTGGCCCACTGGTGCTCGTGGCCTGGACCACAGGCCCTGGCTGCAGCACAGCAGACCCATGCGCCCCCCAGCGTCCCCCTCTGTCCCTAGAGGGACTTGCAGAAGGGCCTTTGGTCTCCCCGGAGCCACATCCAGCTGGATGTGGTTCTGGAAACATCAGGAGTCGTTCTGGGGGAGGACACTTGCACTGCTTCGGCCACCAGGCTGGCCACAAGAGGGAGCCCTGCCCTGGCAAGCGGCTGCCTGCGCTGTTGAACAGAGCAGGATTGACTGGCTTCTACAAGGTTCCTCTGACTGAGAGTGGGGTGGCTTTTTCCTTTTGGACTGAGAGCTTGGGGGGCTCGGCAGCAGTGTCCCCACCACCAGCCTTTAGGAGATAGGGGACTGGCTGAGACCTTGGGCCAGAAGCTGGACGGCACTCCTGGCCTGCACCAGAACCCAGCACCGTGCCTGTCCTTCCTTCGCATCCCATCCCTTCAAGTCTCAACGTAGTGGTGAGGGTGGCCAGCCCAGACACCCACTTCCTGGTCCCCAGGGAAGGCCTACATGCAGGGGCCAGCTGTTCATTACAGACCTTTTGTTTGCAAGCCTGCCTCCAAAGACACGGGCTTAGGGAGCGCCCTCCTGCTCAGCCTCAAGGACAGTAGGGCTTGTCTCTGAGACTCAGCCTCTGGTGCCGGCTGCCCTGGTTTAGGCCCCTTCCTGCCTGTTAGGCCCACCCCCTCCTCCCAGACACCTCCCCTCACGGGACGCTCTGCTTGACTCCAGGGGCTCTGAGGGCTGCTGAGCCTGCGGGCAGGGACACTGCTGTCACCACCTTCCACAAAGCAACAGAAATGCTCTGAGAAACCTCAGAGGAAGAGACTGAGGAAGGTGGGTTTC
This sequence comes from Diceros bicornis minor, assembly GCF_020826845.1. Taxonomy (NCBI): domain Eukaryota; kingdom Metazoa; phylum Chordata; class Mammalia; order Perissodactyla; family Rhinocerotidae; genus Diceros; species Diceros bicornis. The sequence continues at coordinate 43,405,818 of NC_080767.1, forward strand.
TCATGCCCTGCTCCTTGTTCCCCCAGCTTTCTCGAGGTGATGGAGGCACGCAGTCGCGGCCACGCGTCCCCGCTGGCAGCCAATGGGCAGAGCCCGTCCTCGGGCTCCCAGTCTCCAGTGGTGCCTCCCAGCGCCATGTCCACAGGGAGCTCCAGCCCCAGCACACCCCAGCCGGCCCCGCAGCCACCCCTCCATGCCCCCTCAGCCTGCCCCTCCCCCCCATCCCCCCCGGAGGTCCTGCTGCCCCCTGCACCCCCCGCAGTCCCTGCCCCGCCCCCGAGGCGCAGCATCATCTCCCGGCTGTTTGGAACCTCACCGGCTGCCGAGGTGGCCCCTTCTTCCCCAGGTAGGCCCGGGAGCAGCCCCTCCGGAGGTGGCGTGGGTGGCCTGAGTGGTGAACAGCACCGTCTCCCGGCCCTGGCAGCGCTCACAGACTGGGGCAGGCCACCCTTTCCCCTGGGCAGGCAGCCCCACAGCCCAGTCATGCACCCCTGCTTGTGTCCCAGTCCTGCGGGCACAGCCGGGCCGAGCACAGCCCGGGGTGGGTGCTGAGCACGTGGGAACTGGTTCCTGCTGTCCACAGAGCCAGCCACAGCTGCAGAGGCCCCAGCAAAAGTCCAGAATGTGGAGGATTTTGTTCCTGAAGACAGCCTTGACCGCAGCTTCCTGGAGGACACAGCCCCCCCAAAGGACGAGAAGAAAGTTGGAGCCAAGGTTGCTCAGGACAGCGACAGGTAAGGCTGGGGGCCTGTGCCCTTGAAGGCAACGTGGGCAGCAGCTGCCGTTCTCAGCTTTGGCCCTCGGCTTCCTCCTGGCCCCCCGTTGGGTGTGGGCTCTGCTGACTTCCCTGGCACTGGGTGGGCAGAGGGGACAGCACCCACCGGCTCGGCAGCAGCTCGGCTCTGAAGACAAAAGCAGGACTGTGGCTGGAGGAGCTGAGAGAAGGCTCAGGCCAGAGCTCTGAATGCCAGGGAAAGGCCTGCTCAGACCGTCAGACACGGCCCCCCAGGGCTGCTGGGCCTCAGTGCTCCATGAGCCCCACACCTGCAGAGAGGGAGCAAGGATTCTGGCCACAGTCTGACTCTGAAGCTCACAGTGTCAGGCTGGCCCAGGACACAGGTGGCCTGAATGTGCATCTCTGTGGTACCCATGAGCACCTGTCAGCGCGCCCTCTGTGGCAGGTGGGAGAGGAGCCCTAGGGCCCCAGAGCAGCTGCCAGCTTCTCTCCCCATGTGGTGGGGCTAGTCAGGGCCATGCAGGAAGACTTCAGGCCTGGCTTCCCACCCTCAGCTCCCTGCCCCTCAGTGTCAGTTTCTGGGCCTCAGGCCTGCCAGCCCCTCTCCCCCACACACATCTGTAACGTCACCATATCCCTCCAAAAACACAAAACAACAGAATGAAGCCAGCACTGTGCTCCTCCTCAAGTGCCCTGAGCATCACTGAGCCCGTCACCATGTGCAGGCCCCACAGCTTTCCCCCCACCACCCTGCAGGAGAGCACCCACTTCAAATGTAAACAGAGCAGGCCCGGCTGTGGCTTCCCCCTGCATGGGTGGCATCTCTGTCCGTCTCCTCGGCCCCCACCTCACACCCCTCTCCTGCCGGCCTCTGCCGCTGCTCCTGCTGCAACGCCAGTGAGCCGCTCCGCGGCGCGCCCTTGACACTGCCTTGAAACAGGGCCCCCTCGAGGTCCGTCCTCATGAGCGTGAAGGGTGAAGCAGCTAGCAGTCAGTGCTCTTGCCTGGCGCAGAGGGGACGTCCATTGCGTGTGGACATGGGTGCCCGGAGCTCAGGGTGGGTAGCCGGATGCTCCATCCCCACTCGTGACCACGGACCGCCCTGCCTCTCCTTTGCAGCGATGGGGAGGCCCCAGGAGGGAACCCGATGGTGGCAGCTTTCCAAGACGACGTGGACCTTGAAGATAAGCCGCCTGGCCGGCCCCTGCTGCCCACAGGCCCTGTCCCCAGGGAAAACATAACTCTTTCCAGTGAGGAGGAGGCAGAGGAGGTGGCAGGGCACCCCAATGCCACTGTCCTGGCTCCCCAGAAGTGCTCTGAGCCAGAAACCAAACGGTATGTGGGGGGGTGCCCAGCAAGGGGCCCCAAGGAGGGGGCGGGGTTCACAGGGGTAGAGGCTGCCGCAGGCCCCCTGATCTCCTCCTCCTGCAGGTCCTCCACAAAGGCCTCAAGGCCGCACAGGGGCGCGGCTCCCAGGGCTGCGGAGCCCCACTGGCCAGGTAGCACCAAGCCCCCAACAAAGGGCTCTCAAGGGCAGGAGGAGGGGAAGGGCGAGCAGGCAGTGTCATCAGAGAGTGATCCCGAGGGGCCCATCGCTGCCCAGATGCTGTCCTTCGTCATGGACGACCCCGACTTTGAGAGTGACTCGGACATTCAGCAGAGAGTGGTGAGGACGCTTGGTGCACAGGCTGCCTCGGAGCCCTGAGGACCCATGGTGGGCAGGGGGTGGCGGGTCAGAGGTGAGAGCGCGATACTATGCTTGGCGGCATCGTGGGTCGAGCGTGGGGGCCCCACAAGGGAGCTTGTCACCTGCTGGGAAATGTAAGAGCCCCACAGGGGCCATGTGACCGAGGGAGGGAGCTGGGGAGGGGCTGGCAGCCCGACCTGCCTGATCCTCTCCAGAATGAGTTTCCAGTGCGAGAGGACCCCTCTGACGTGACAGACGAGGACGCCAGCCCTGCCCAGCCGCCCCCACCTCCCAAGCCCCCCATCCCCTCCTTCAGACTGAAGAACGACTCGGATCTCTTCGGGCTGGGGCTGGAGGAGACGGGCTACAAGGGGAGCAGCGGTGAAGGTAGCTGCCTGGGCGCTGGGTGACGTGGGCCGCGGACCTCACCCTGGGGCTGCCCAAGGGGGCATGTCTCTGACTCCTCCTTGTCCCTGTGTCCCTGGGGACCCTCAGAGCACAGGAGCGAGGTCAGCAGCACAGGGCTCCAAGCAGCGGGGCCGTCCTGCAGGGCCGGGCCAGCTGGCTGTTGGTTTCTGGAGAAGCCCCGTCCCAGGTGCTTCTTTGCCCTGTTTGGGGTCCAGCTGTGTTCTGACGACATGCCAGACTGTGGGGTCACAGGGCTGCAGGCCAGGACCAGGCCGGAGGGATGGGCAGCTGGGGGCACCTGACCACGTGTCCATAGGAGGCGTTTGGTGGCGCAGGCAGCACTGCTGTGGGCTGGCTGAGAGCTCGTGTGTACCTAAGTCTGGCCCTCCATGGGTGGCCCTCCACGGAAGAAGCTGGTGTGGTCTCCTGGCCTGATGAGCACTCATGGTTCTATGTGGCCCTGGCCAGCTCCACGGCTCCCTGGCACTGTCCCCACCCTCCACCCTGGGCCACTTGAGCCCAGCTCTGCCCTGATGAGCAGAGTTACTTGGGACATGTCCCGGAAGTTTGTTGTCCCCAAAATGGAGAGGAAAAGACCTTCCCAGGCTTGTCCTGGGGTTGAAGAGGGTTTGTCCCTCAGGTCACCTTTGTAGCTGGGGCCAGCTGGGCACCCAGCCCCAGGGCAAAGTCTGAGGGGCTGGGGTGTGCACACTGAGCGGTGCTCCCGCAGGGACCGACTGAGATGGGGCATCTGCAGAGACCCCTGCCACCGGCCCAGGCCACCACACACGCGCGCACGCAGCCCAGAGAGCTGACGCTGCATCTTATCCCTGCAGATAAGGAGGGCAGGCCTCCCTTGAAGGAGGAGAAGAAGAAGAAGAAGAAGAAAAGCAAAGAGGTAGGCGCCCGCTTCCCCCTCCCAGGAGCCAGGGGCGAGGGGTCCTGGCCTGTGGGCTCCTGGCGCCCGCCTGACCCCACTGCGCCGCCGCCCCCATCGCAGGAGGAAGAGAAGGCGGCGAAGAAGAGGAGCAAGCACAAGAGGAGCAGAGACAGGGAGGAGGGCCGGGAGGAGCGGCGGCGGCGGCGCGGCACGGAGAAGCCGAGGACGGCGGTGGACGAACTGGAGGCCTTCCTGGGGGGCGGGGCCCCGGGCGGCCACCTCCGCGGGGGCGGGGACTATGAGGAGCTCTAGGCCTGGCCGCCAATGACTGGGGCCGGGTGGGGCAACACGCCCGCCACGGTTTGCTGGGGGCGCTGGGCCCGCCCTGCAGAGAGGGGGCCCCTGCAGGGAGGGTCTGGTGGGCTCTGCGGGCAGCGGCCCCCCGCTTCTCAGGGATGGGACTGAGGCCAAGGAGGCCCGCGAGGCTGTTTACAGGGCGGGGCGCCGTCGGCTCCTGCTCGCCCCTGGCCACCGCACGCGCTCTCCCAGGCCCGCCGCTTCCTGCTGCGGCCCGGCCACGGTTGCCCGCCCGAGCCCCTGGACCCTCCGGGCACGGCTGTGCAGACGCCAGGCAGCACCAGCGCCTGTCCCGGGGGAGGCTCTCCCTGGCCTCGGTGTCCTGCTTTGCACCTGCCCCTGCGCTCGGCCGCAGCCGAGAGGTTCTCAGACACTCATCTCCTTCCATTCTCCTTCCACACTCCACTCCGACCATAAAGCTCTCCTGTTTTACTGCGCGTCTGTGTGTGCTCTCTCTGCCGCTCAGCAACCAGAGCAGCCGAGGTGGGGCGTGTCCACCGGCCGCCCCCTTTGTCCCCCATCAGCATGGGTTGGTGGGAAGGTCCTGAGCTCCCTGCCTTTGGGCCAAAGAACTCTTTTCCCTGGAGGAGCGGCTGCCCTCTGGGGTAGGAGGCTTTCCAGCACCACCTGGCCTGCGGTGGTATCAGAGGACTTCCCAGCAGGCCGGGCCCTACGCGTGCCATGTGCTGTGCCAGCTGGGCCAGCATAGCCACCGTCCTGTGTGCCTGTCCCAGCCCACCTAGGCTAGAGCTGGGCAGCTGCACCCAAGAACACCTGGGGGCCCCCAGCCCTCAGAGGGCAGGCTGGGTCCTGTCCTGCCTCCCTGCTCCTTCCCAACACTAGCCTTCAGCCCTCCCTTCTCCAGCTGCCAGCAGCACCCAGCCCCCGCCCTCCACCCCGCAGTTGCCATGAGAACCGCTTGGAGAATGTTGGAGCTGCCCCTCTCTCCAGGGGCAGGCAGGCCAACAGGCACAGTAGGGTGAGGGTGGGACCCCCTCCCCTTCCCCAGTTCCTGTGCCTAGAGAGTTCCGAACACTGCAGGCAGGGGGACAGAAGTCACTGGGCAGACGCTGGGGCCCAGGCACCAAGCTGACACCTTAGCAACTCCCTTTAGCCCACAGCCTCTGAGCCCCACTGTGGTTGTGGGACCCACTAACGTAGGGATCAGGCCGACATGAAATGAACTTGCCTTGGGCCCTGCAGCTAACAGACCCACAACGGGGCAGGTCCTGCCCTATGGAGCCAAGGGCACCTGTGAACCACCTCTCTGCTGAGCTGAAATGTTCCCTGGCTCAGCATCATCTTGGGGAGGGGGCTGGCGGGGCTGGAGGGAGGATGTCACCATGTGTTTATGAGTGGGCCATATGCAGACCTACCCAGAGCAGAGACAGCCCCTACCTGCCTGGACACAGCACAGGAGCATGCCCTCGCCCGGGAGAGGCTGGGCATCCTGGGGACTGGAGGCTGTGGGTGTAAGGGCCATCTGGCCCCAGGTACCTGCAGAGAGCTTGGCGCCTTCAACACCACAACGCAGAGGCCCACAGGGCGGGGCACAGCCCATCTGCCCCGGCCTGGGCCCAACCCGAGGCGTGAATTCCGGGAGCGCTCCACAGCCTGGCCAGGGCTTGGGGCTCTTCCAGGGCCCTGCCAGGCCACCAGCTGCCCTAGGCAGGTGTCCTGGAGGTGGGGGCTGGCAGGACCAGCAGGCTGCTCCCTGGGTGTCGGTCCCCTGGTCAGATCCCAGGCCTGAATCCTGGGGGTGCCCGCCAGCTCATCACCCTGCGCCTTCCACAGCCCCAAAGCGAAGCTGGCAGGCCACGCAGGTCCCAGGCCCACAGCGCGGCCCCTTTAAGTGCATCCCCGCCGGCCGCCATCAGGGGCAGCACTGAGCAGCCAGGCAGCCTCGGCGCCGGTGCCTCGAAGCTTCTGCCGGTGCCGGGGACACAGCGGAGCCGGGCCTGGCGGAGCAGGGTGGGCCTGCACAGCCCACCAGGCTCGCCCAGGAGCAGCGCCCAGGTAAGGGGTCGGGGGCTGCTGCCCCTCACGCCCTGTCGGGGGTGGGGCGCCTGCAAGAATGGGGGTCCCGCCCCCGGGGCGACACAGGGGTCCCCACTCTGGGCTGAGGCCAGGTGCAGGGCTGCGAAGCTGGGAGGGCCGCCTGCGGGGCTGGCTAGGCCTAGTACCCCAGCGGGGCTGACCACCCCCATCCTCACGGGGAGGGGTGTCACCCAACCCAGCTCCTCACCCGCGCACCTGCAAGGCCGGGCTGTCATCTCCCCGGGGCGGAGCCCACACCCTGTCATCCGGCCCCAATTCCAGCCTGGCCTTGAGCTTAGGATGGAAGGGGGTGGGAGGGGGATGGTCCTGAGAACCAGAGACAGAGTTGGGGTGGGCGTGAGGCTGGGATGGGGATAGGCACTGGGCCTTGGTGGCCCTGAACCAGAAGAGCAGGCCCGCTGGCAGGAAGCCCCTTGCACACCTGGGACACAGAGGGTCGACCCGACCAGAGGTCCTGCCAGGTGAGGACCCAGCCCCCTGCTTTCCCTAGCTCACCCTGAAGCATGCCCGCCCCAGATTGTGTACAGAGATGGGGGCCCTGTCAGCACCGTCTGAGCCCCTGGCCAGCCCGTCCAGGCCCTGAGCACCACAGAGGGGCCGGTGGCCCAACTCTCAACATGAGCCTGGTGCAGAGAAGTGGACCCCAACCCAGCTGCATCGCGGGGGCCGTGGAACCTCAGGTTTCCATGGAGCCTTCAGGAGCCACTGTGGGGAGGGCTCTCTCCTGAGAAGCAGTGGGGGAGACTCTGCCCGCCCACAGCCCTACCTCCCCCGCTGGTGGCCTCCTGGCCCGGTGCGCTGCTGCTCAAGGGGAGAGGGGCAGCCATGAGCTCCTGGCTCACACGCCCCCACGTGGTCCTGCAGCCAGGGCCTGGTTTCCGCGCTGCCATGCACACGCTGCAAAGCTGGGGGAGGGGGTAGCTCTGAGCCTTGTCACGACAACCCTAGTGAGCTTGGTGGGTTTCAGCCGCACCATAATAGGGGTGCTCAGAGGAGGTTTCTGCAAAGAAAAGAGCTTTAGGGCCCAGATAAGCTCTTTGAGGGCATTATTCTGGTCTGGGCCACAGGAAAAGTCGAGGGTGGGGCAGGCCAGTCATCAGCCTAGGGGCCACGCCTGGACCTGAAGGGGCCAGAGGACTGGAGCTTGGCACAGCGGACTGTCCCGAGTGCAGCGGCCCGGCCTTTGTAGTGCTGGGGGAGGGTTCCATGCCCAGCCTGGTCAGCAGGTGGGGCAGGAGGCTCCGTGACGTGGTGCAGAGTGAGTCAAGGCTAGGTCCCGGGGACTCACCCTCAGAGGGCGCCATCAACGCCTCACTCTGCACTGGGCACTAGAAGGGGGCTTCAGTCCACAGGTTTTGTGGAGCCAACGCTTACAAAGTCTGTAAATAGGGCTCCAATGAGCATGTGGTCATTGCACCTGTGGGCACCAGGAGGTGGTCGCGGGACCACACCCCCATTCTTCCTACCTTGCGGGTGGCCTGTCCCAGGAAAGGGAGGTCTACCCAATTCTGGCCAGCAGTCACTAGTGGGGGCAGGGGAGGCTCAGGAACATCGGCCTGGGGGCAGCAGCTCTGAAACCACGGCAATGGCATCACCTTTCTGGCTGACCTGGCCCATCCCTGCAGAGAGTGGCCCAGAAAGGATGGTCTGGGGCAGGGGCAGGACCTGAGTGGCTGAACAGCTGGGTTCTTCCTGCAGGTGCTCCTGACGCCAGCATGGAGCAAGTGCCTGCGGCCTGGGCCAAGGCCCGCAGCCAGGGCTGCTCTGCCCACTGTGCCCCAGGTAAGCCGGGCCAGCGCAGGGGGGTAGTGGAGCCCAGGCTGCGCAGGAGCCACCCTGACCTGCATCTCCTCCCAGGGCGAAAGCCCCGCGAGGCCGAGTGAGCGGCAGCCACCAGCCCGGGGACCTCTTTTAAGATGACCCGCACGGACCCGCCGGACCTGCTGGTGTCGACCGTGTACCAGGACATCAAGGTGGCGGCCCCGGGGCCCGCGTCGAGGCGCCCGCCATGTGAACGCTCCATGGCCCGGCCTGCTGCGCCCGCGCCTTTCAACAAGCGCCACTGCCGCAGCTTCGACTTCCTGGAGGCGCTGGACGGGACCGCCATGGAGGCCCACCCGGAGCCGCCGCCCCCAGAGCCCGCCGCGCCGCGCTCCCGGCCCCGCGACAGCGAGCCCCGACGCCGCGCCCGCTCCAAGAGCGCGCCCCGCGCGCCCCCGAGCCTGACGGCCGCGCCCGCGTCGCCGCCCGTGCTGCCGCGCAGAGGCCGGGAGCCCCAGCGGGCCGCGCGGGCCGAAGCGTCGCCGCGCCGGGAACCTGCGTACCCCGCGCTGCGCGCGCTCGCCAACGAGCTGCACCCCATCAAGCTGCAGCCGCAGAGGGGCGGCCCGGGTCGCATTGCGCCCCTGTGCGCCGCAGCCGGCCGCTGCGCGCCGCCCGAACCGCCCTCCGGGCCCGCCCCCCACGTCCGCTGCCGCCTCGACATCAAGCCCGACGATGCGGTGCTGCAGCATGCAGCTCGGGGTTCGCGGCCCTGCGGGCCCGCCGAGACCGCGCCCTGGGCCCGCGCCGCCCCGCAGCTCCACGGCCTCACCGTGCCCGGGCCTCGCCACGTGGCGATGTCGCGCACGCCCACCCCCGCTGACTCGTACTGCGCGGACCCCCGGGCACTGTACTGCGACGGGCCCCTACCTGGGCCCCGGGACTACGCAGAGCGCCGAAGTCTGCCCTTCACCACCCCGCCGGGCCCCACCCAGTTCTTCTACACTGAGGAGCCCGAGGCCCACCCCGGCGGCTTCACGGCCAGCCCGGGCCCTCCCTTCGATAGCTACTACCCCAGGCCTTTCCCATCTGAGGAGCCCTCTGGGCCCAGTCCACGGCGCGGGAGCGGCTACTATGCTGGGGAAATGCGCACCTTCCCGGTCCAGGACCCGCCCTCCCGTTCCTACTACGGGGAGGCCCCCAGAGCCTACATCCCGCCCTGCGGCCCCCGCTATGGCCCCGAGGAGCTCCGAGCCCACCCCGCCGCCCGCCTCTTTTACACAGAGGACTTCGGACGGTACCGCGACCGCGACGCCCTGGCGCGGACTTACCCACACCCACGCGGCAGCCTGGCCTGGGGCGACTGGGGCCCGCGGCCTTACCGCACCCTGCAGGTGGCGCCTCCCCCGGACCCCGGCCCGCTGCTCGCCTCGTGGCACGGTGGCACCAGCACCAGCCCGCCCCGGTTGGCCACCGACAGCCGCCACTATTCGCGCTCCTGGGACAACATTCTGGCGCCCGGGCCGCGCCGCGAGGACCCCCTGGGCCGCGGCCGCAGCTATGAAAACCTGCTGGGGCGCGAGGCGCCGGAGCCGAGGGGTGCATCCCCCGAAGGCCGGCGCCCGCCCGTGGTCGTCAACCTATCCACCTCGCCCAGACGCTACGCGGCGCTGTCGCTGTCTGAGACGTCGCTGTCCGAGAAGGGCCGCGCGGGCGAGGGCCCGGGCCGCAACTGGTATGTCACGCCCGAGATCACCATCACCGACAACGACCTGCGCGCCGCCGAGCGCCCCGCCACCAGGGGCTGGGAACGGCCCGAGGGCCGCCCGCGGCCGCCTCCGCCCGCAGTCCCCGACGGCCCAACCTCTGGCCGCCAGCGCAGCCTCGAGCAGCTGGACGAGCTCATCACCGACCTGGTCATCGACTCGCGGCCCCCAGCAGGCCAAGCCCCCGAGCCCGCGGCCGACGGCCTGGGCCGCCAGCTGCGCCGCCTGCTGGACTCGCGGCCCCCAGGCCCCGGGGCCCCCGCGCTGGCGCCGCGCTCGCCCCCCGCGTCGGCCGGCAGCGCCGAGGAGCCCGCGGGCCCGGGGCAGGCGGCCGACGGGTCCCCGGAGCCCAGCGCCGACGAGGACGACCTGATGACGTGCTCCAACGCGCGCTGCCGGCGCACAGAGACCATGTTCAACGCCTGCCTCTACTTCAAGTCCTGCCACAGCTGCTACACCTACTACTGCTCGCGCCTGTGCCGCCGCGAGGACTGGGACGCGCACAAGGCGCGCTGCGTGTACGGCCGCGTGGGCAGCGTGTGCCGCCACGTGCTGCAGTTCTGCCGCGACAGCGGCCCGGTGCACCGTGCCTTCTCGCGCATTGCGCGTGTCGGCTTCTTGTCCCGGGGCCGCGGCGTGCTGTTCTTGGGCTTCCCGAGCCCCGGCTCGGCAGACAACTTCCTGCGCTTCGGCCTCGAGGGGCTGCTGCTGTCGCCCACCTACCTGTCGCTGCGAGAGCTGGCCACGCACGCGGCGTCCCTGGGCAGCTACGCGCGCGAGCTGGCGGCCGCCGGGCGCCTCTACGAGCCGGCCGAGTGCTTCCTGCTCAGCGTGTCGGTGGCCGTGGGCCCCGGCGCCGCGCCCCCTGGCGCCCCCGCCCGGCCCGCGCCCGCGCCGCGCAGCCCAGGGCCCACGGTGCGCAAGTTCGCCAAAGTGGCGCTGGCGGCTGGCAGCCCGGCGCGGCCGCCCCCAGCGCGGGGCCGCGAGCCGGACATGGAGACGTTGATCCTGACGCCGCCGCCGGGCACAGCGGGCCTGGACCAGGACGGCGAGGCGGGCCGGCGCGCGCGCGAGGTGGCCTTCATCCACATCCAGCGCGAGCTGCGCCTGCGCGGTGTCTTCCTGCGCCACGAGTTCCCGCGCGTCTACGAACAGCTCTGCGAGTTCGTCGAGGCCAACCGGCGCTTCACGCCCACCACCATCTACCCCACGGACCGGCGCACCGGCCGGCCCTTCATGTGCATGATCATGGCCGCCTCTGAGCCGCGCGCGCTCGACTGGGTGGCCAGCGCCAACCTACTGGACGACATCATGTAGCTGAGGGGGCGCGCCTGGGCTCCGCCCAGCCCGCTCAGAGCCCGCCCAGTCCACACAGGGCCTACTCGCGAGCTCCACCTGCCCACTCAGACCCCGCCAAATCCACCCGGGGCCCACCCCCGAGCTCCCCCCAGCCCGCACAGGCTCTGCTCAGGCCCCGCCCCGTCCACTCAGGGCCCACCCCCGAGGTCCGCCCAACCCACTCAGGGCCCGCCCAGTCTGCGGACCCAGCTCCGTCCACTCAGGCTCTGTTCAGCCCGCTCAGACCCCGCCCAGCCCACTCAGGCCCCGCCCAGTCTATTCAGGACTCACTCTGTCCACTCAGGTTCTGCCCAGCCCTCTCAGACCCCGCCCAGCCCACTCACGGCCCGCCCAGTCCACCCAGGGCCCACCCCCGGCCTCTGCCCAGCCCACTGAGGCTCTGGCCAGCCCGCTCAGACCCTGCCCAGTCGACCCAGGGCCCACCCTGAGCCCCGCCCTGGCCTACCCGAAGCCCCGCCTCGAATTTCCCCAGTCCCCGCCCTGCTGGCAGCAAGCTCCTCCCACGTCCCGCGCCACGGCGTTGTCCATATGCCCCGCCTTTCCCTACCCTCTTCCTGCAACTCCCGCCGACCGGTCTCGCCGACTCCCCCACTCCCCCAGCTCGCTCTCGGACCTCCCCAGAGGTGGGTCCTTGGCCGCTTGGTGCTCCCAGCTGGGAGGTCAGGTGGGCCTGAGGACTGCCCGATCCTGCCTTCACGCGGAGGAGTCACTACTGCAGACCTCATCGCGCAAATCCGGCCCGTCCGTCCGCTGTCGTCGCAGGGCCTCCTTGGAACCTCCCCAACCCTGGTTCGCCCGGGTCCAGGAGCCCGAGTTCACCAAAGCCTAGTCCCGTCCCTTCAAACACGCCCTCCACCAGCCTCCTGTGGTCTGTAGTGCGTCCTCCCTGGACGCCTTTCCTCTCTGGGGGACACTTGACTAGCCTCGGTGTGTCTGCAGGCCAAGTGCGTCCTGCTCTCGTGGGCAGGGCCGGCGGGGGCCCTGCGCGGTGCGTTTTCGCTGGCCCCAGCCCCCGCTGGAGAGGGCACAGCCGGACCCGCACGTGGACGATGCTGCCCGCCCTGCTGTCCCCTCCCCTCCGACGCCCTGGCCTGGGCCCTACAAGAGGGGTTGGGATAAGCAGCCGTGGAAAGGTACTCGGAGATCTTCAGCCAAGGCGCAAGAAACTCTAAAGGGGAGGAGGAATCGGGCGGGGGCAGCAGAGGTGTGGGTGGCAGCGCTGCCCTGGCGCCAGCCCAGAGCTGAGACCTGGCAGGGCGTGAGTCAGGGTACCTGCCCACACCAGACAGGATGGCCTTATGCGGGTGCCAGGGCAGAACGGTGGTGCGAACGGCAGGATGCGGTTCAGGAGGGGCTCCTACTGGCTGGCACAGGGAGGACAGCAGAGGGGCGTTCCCAGTTGGGAGCCGGGCGGGGGAAAGCGAGGGTGGGAGCGGGTGCGGGAGCGAACTAGGTGGCCACCAGGGGGTGTGGGGCGACTGCACAAACGCCCCCGCGGGCGCTCTCTGGCCGTGCCCTGTGCTGGCGGCCGGGCTGCGGCCCTCGGGAGCGCACAATCCGGTAGCCCTTGACCCCCGACCTCCCCTGAGGTGCACCCTGGCCCCGGCCCGGGCCCCATGGAGGGCGAGTGACCGGGAGAAGGGGCGAGACCGGTCGCCCGCAAGAGCCCTCCTGGAGCCCCCAGCGCGCCCCACAGCTTCTCGTTCCTGGCGCTCGTCGCCGCCCGTGCCCCGCCCCGTTGCTCCCTCCCCCACACGCCTGCGCGCCCGCCTCCGCCCCGCGTGTTTACATCTGCCACGCGCCCCGCTTGTCCCACCCGCCCCTGTGGCCTCGCAAGTTCGGCTGCCGCGCCCTTTGCTCCGGGGCCTCCGCCTTCGGCCCCACGCCTGAGGGCCTGCTGGCCTGCTGGCCGGCCAGGAACGACCAGGACCGGGATTATTTCCAGAGGGCGAGCGCTTTTGAACAAGTAAAACAACTCGAATGTAGACATTGCTGCCTCATTTTGTGGGGGAGTGGGACATGGGGGGGGACGGGGAGGGAGACCCTCGAACACGGTGGGGGGACGGGGGGAGGGAGACCCTCGGACACGGTGGAGGGACGCGGGGGGGAGACGCTCGCACACGGTGGGAGACGGGGAGGGAGACCCTCGGACACGGTGGAGGGACGCGGGGGGAGACCGTCGGACACGGTTGGGGCACGTGGAGGGAGCCCCTCGGACATCGTACGGGACAGGGAGGGAGACCCTCGGACACCGCGGGGAGGCGGGGGGGAAGGGGACCTTCGGTCACGGTAGGGGAGGGATCAGAGCCGGCGCGCGTCCCACGGGCCGCCTAATCCTTTCCAAAGGCACCTGCCCCGACCCCGCTGGGCAGGAACTGTTCCGTCCGCTGGATTTAATCACCACCCACTCCCGGTTCCACGTTCCCCTTTAAGTGGGACCGGAGCGGAGTGAGGACAGCAAGGAGCTGGATAGCGATTGGCCCGTCGGTGCTGCGACTCGGCAGCACGATTGGCTGCGGCTCCGGGCCCAGGCAGCATGGCCCCGCGGGACTGGTCACGGACCTCAGAGCCCGCCCTCCGCACTGTCGACGCAGCCCGGGTCGCGTGGGGGAAGGGCCGCGGGCTGCAGGGGCGGGCGTGCTCCGGGAACATGGCGGAGGCGGGTCTCGCCCAGATCCCCGATGTGGACATCGACTCCGACGGCGTCTTCAAGTACGTGCTGATTCGAGTCCATGCGGCGCCGCCCTCCGGGGCCCCGGCCGGGGAGAGCAAAGAGATCGTGCGAGGCTACAAGTGGGCCGAGTACCACGGTGAGGACGGGGCGGGGCCGCCGGCACCTGTGGGCGGGGCTGAGGGCCCGGGGCGGGGCCACCGGCACCTGTGGGCGGGGCTGAGGGCCCGGGGCGGGGCCACCGGCGTCTGTGGGCGGGGCCGGTCACAGCTGTGGGCAGGGCTGAGGGCCCGGGGCGGGGCTGAGGGGGCATAGCAGGAGGTGACCCTGTACCAGGTCTAGTCTTGGGCTGACCCAGAAAACTCAGGGACCTGGAGGGCAAGGGGCTGCCAGGACCTAACCCCTGTCTCGTAGTCCCAGCGCCCCGGCCGCCCCCTCCTCCCTTATCATCGGGTCCCATCCTGGAGCGGCTCCTCTCCTGGTGAAGGAGCTGCTCAGAGCTGGGGCTTCAGACACTCTGGGCTTCCGAGGACCACTGTGCTGAGCCACCTTCCCCATCCCAGCCGACATCTTCGACAAGGTATCGGGCGAGATGCAGAAGAAGGGCTATGGCTGCGAGTGCTTGGGAGGCGGGCGCATCTCCCACCACAGCCAGGACAAGAAGATCCACGTGTACGGCTACTCCATGGTGAGCCTGCAGCCCTGGGCCTGAGCGGCCAAGGGCCCCGGTTCTGGCTGTGAGAGACGCACCCTGCGAGCTGCCTGACCCGCTTTCAAAAGCATCCACTGCCCGGCATGGAGACCCAGGGTGCCGGGGTTCCCCGACCCATCTCAGCTGTAGAACCCTGGCTCCAGGGCCTGTAGCTCCCCCATTCTCCACAAGGCATGTTTCCACCCCAAGAGGCCTGGCTGGGCTGTGGCTGTCCTCCGGCTCTCTGAGGCAGTCAGCACTGGGGTGACACTCAGAGGCCCCTCACTCTCCCTTCACCAAGTTGCCAGTGGATACACAGGGGCACTCACGCAGCCTTTCTTGTCACCTGGAATAGCCCGGGCCTCGGGCTAGCAGGCCCACTGTCAAGGTCTGCTCACCTTGGGAGCCCCATTTCCCCAGAAGAACTCCCTGGGGGGTCAGGGGTGACCAGTGTTCGGCTCCACCCTGGGGCCCCTCCTGGAGCTGGCTCCTGGGTGTCGGTGCTGACGGGACACCCAGAGCCAGGACAGGGCCGTAAGAGCTGCCTTCTCTCTTTAGGGTTACGGTCGTGCCCAGCACTCCGTCTCCACCGAGAAGATCAAAGCCAGGTACCCTGACTACGAGGTCACCTGGGCGGACGATGGTTACTGAGACCCTCCTGAGCCCACTCAGAACTCTGCCCTCGAGGCCCCCTCCCAAGGAGCTGGGCTGCACTCCCTGGCACTGTGCCACCCTGGCTGGGCCTCAGAGACGGACATCAGCCTGGCCCAGCGCCTGGGTTGACCTCACCCATGGAAATTAAAAGCGTTGTCACTCCTGCTGGTCTCTAGATGTTGTGTGTCTTGGCTTCTCTGCCCCTAGTCACTCCTCCAGACCCCTGACTAGAGCGGGTGGGTAGCAGAGAGCCAGAGGAAGCCCTGGGGGCAGTGGGTCCCCTCCTGGCTGCCCCTCACCCAGGAGGCCGAGGGAGTGGCAGTGCACACTCAGCCCTGTGGGGTCTGATCGGGGCCCCTGAGCTGCTGCCTGGTTTATGGCCTGATTGCTCCTCCACACGGCTGCTGTCCCCAAGGACATCTGGGAGGAGGCCCAACAAGCCCTTGCACAAGGAGCTAGCACCTGGTCCACTGGGCTGGCTCAGGCAGGGGTGCCATCCCAGTGTGTGAGGCAGGTCAGCTGACATCAGTGTCCCCAAGTGATCTGCCAGCTGAGGTCACACGTGAAGTGGCCCACCACTCTCTGCTTCCAAGATCAGGTCCCGTGGCCCTTGCCCTGCAGCCACCTGCTCCCACTCAAACTGAACAGGCAGGGCCTCAGACTTGGAGCTGGGAGCCCCTCTCCCAGGATGCTCCTCCCCTCTTCTCGGTGCAGGGCTGTGCGGGGCTGGGCTGTGGGGAGTGCAAGTGGCATGGGGGGAGGGCAGAGCCAGGCGCAGCTGAGGTACGGCTATCCCCGTGGCTCGCCATGAGCGTGGGTGCCCCTCGTCACAGCTACCATCTTGTTGTGCGCGTCTCCTGTGAGCTTGCTGGGGCGTCACGGTGGCCTCTCCAGGCAGGTGCTATCATGACCGCCATTTACAGATGAGAAACAGGCTCGGTGAGACAGGCTCCCGAGGTCCCACAGTCGTAAACTGCAGGCAGAGCCTGTTCTGTACCCTCCACTGGGGGTCTGTGTGGGGAGAACCAGAGGCCCCAGGCTCATCTGGACCCTGTGCCTGGCAGCGCCCGGCCCATGCTGCTCAGGACAGTTGTCAGTGAATAAATGAGCATCGTTTATAAGTGAGTAAGCAAAAGGAGCCCACAGACTGAGGAACACAGAATGATGATGCCCGGGTTGCTAGGGGCCCCCGAGGCAGGGCAGTGGTTTGCCCATGCTGGGCTCCTGTTCACAGCCCCATGGGGACTGAGGCCCAAGAGAAGTGGCTGCCACCCCAGCACTGCCTCCATGGGGGCCCCCACCAGGGCCTGACCTTCGGTCTGAAGGAGCTGGGCAAGGTGGGAGCCAGCCCAGGCCAGGGGCCCCTCTCCTGGATGCATTTACAGCCGGATGTTCATGCTTGTCAGCACAGGGTGGGGCTCGCTGAGGGGCCACAGGTACAGAAGGGGCCAAGCCCCCACTCTCCAGTTAAAGCAGAGTCAGCCTGCAGGGCCACAGGCTGAAAACCTGGCAAAGTCCCCACCAGGCTGCCCCTCAGGAAGCACTGGCCCTCGGCCCCACTCCCTCTGGCCTCACACCATGCCTCTGCCTGAGCACCTCCTGCCTGCCCTGGTCCTGCTGTTGGGTGAGTCGTCGGGTCCGGCTCCTGAGTCAGGGCCGGCCAGGGGCTCAGGTGCTGGGCCTCCAGGGAAGGGGTGGTGCAAGGCCCACACCGATCCCTTGGGGTCCTGGGGTTGTCCCACGGGGGAAGGGGCAAGAGTTCTGCTTTCCCTGGCCCCAGTCTCCACCCAGGGCCCCAGGCAAGAGGGCCCTGTAGGCAGATGCTAGTCTGCCGCTCTGGGACGGGATGGAGCCTGAGAGCCCTGAACCACCCACTGATCCATTCCTTTGGGGGGCACCCTCCTGGCAGCCCCTCCAATTCCCTGCTGGGCTCCTGCTCCCTTCCCCAGGAGGTCTCCCGTGGCGGGGGCCTGTGGTCCCGCACATGCCCACATCTCCCGTCCTGACTTGCAGCAGCCTCTCTGGGGCCAGAGGTGCTCTGCTTGGCCCTGATAGGGTGCCCCCAGCTGGCAGCTCTCTGTGGGTCCCAGGCCCCCCAACCACGGACCCAGACCCCTCCCTGCCCAACCTCCTGGCCTGGGCCACAAAGCAGGGTGACCAACCTTCTGGGCTGCCCTGGTCTGAGGGGTTTCTGGAACATGGGACAGTCTCAGGCAAACCAGGATGGGATGGTCACCCTGCCCCAGGCCACCTGGCTGTCTCTTTGCTGGCAGTAGGGTCCCCAGGCTGGGCCTGGGTCCCCAACCACTGCAGGACCCCCAGCAAGGCTGTGTGCAACTTCGTGTGTGACTGCAGGGACTGCTCCGACGAGATGCAGTGCGGTGAGCCAGGGCTGGGGGCAGTGGGCAGGGCCAGTCCCCTGTGGGCAGCTCACCTGACCACCCGCTCTCCCAGGTTACCACAGGGCCTCACCCACCCAGGGCACCCCCTTCGTCTGCGACTTCGAGCAGGACTCCTGTGGCTGGCGGGACATCAGCACCTCCGGCTACAGCTGGCTCCGAGACCGGGCAGGAGCTGCACTTGAGGATCCAGGGCCGCGCGCGGACCACACTCTTGGCACCGACCTGGGTGAGGCCTAGGCGGGTCTCCATGCCACCCCCTTGGCTCTTTGCTTCCTGCCCCGTCTCCTGATCTCTCGGCCCGCCAGGCTGGTACGTGGCTGTTGGCACCCACCAGGGGAAGGAGGCATCCACCGCAGCCCTGCGCTCCCCAACCCTGCACGAGGCGGCCCCCACCTGTGAGCTGAGGCTCTGGTACCACGTGGCCTCTGGAGGTGCATGCCCAGGACCCACAACCCGGGTCGGGGGCCCAGAGGGGAGAGACCAGAAAAGGAAGGGAGGCTGCTGCAGACTCGGCGGGCTTCCCAAAGGAGGGGCAAGGTGTCCTGGGACAGGGCACAGCCAGCAGGCTGGAGCCACCGGGGGCCTAAGCTGCCCCGGGGCCCCCTGCTGCAGGTGTGGCTGAGCTGCGGCTGGAGCTGACCCACAGCGCCGAGACACTGACCCTGTGGCAGAGCTCCGGGCCCTGGGGCCCAGGCTGGCAAGAGCTGGTGGTAGCCACCGGCCGCGTCCAGGGCGACTTCCGAGTGAGCTGGGGGCTGGCCTGGATGGTGGGGGCAGCAGGGAGGGTCTGAGCCCTGACCAAGGTCCTAAGGGCCCCGTTCTCTTCAGGTAACCTTCTCTGCCACCCGAAATGCCACCCACAGGGGCACTGTGGCCTTGGACGACGTGGCCTTCTGGGGCTGTGGACTGCCTAGTAAGGCCCCTGTGCGGTGGACCCACACCTAGGGGGCAGTGGGTTAGCGGGAGCCCCTCACTGCTTTTTCCCAGCTCAGATGGTCTTGAGCCTCCCCCACAGCTGCCCCCGCCCCTGGGTCTTGGGGCCACGGTGATGGGTTAACCCTCCCCCACCCTAGCCCCCCAGTCGCGCTGCCCCCTGGGCCATCACCATTGCCAGAACAAGGCCTGCGTGGAGCCCCACCAGCTGTGTGACGGCGAGGACAACTGTGGGGACGGTTCAGATGAGGACACTCCCACCTGCAGTGAGCCGGCCTGGGGGCTGCAGAATCATCCAGAGAATCCGGGAGGGCCTATCCCTTGGTGCGGTCCTTCTTGGGGGGGTAGCTAGTATCCACCTGGAGCTGGAGTCATACGGCCTGGGACCTAGGCAAGAGGCCCAGCTCAGTGGCCTGAACTGCACTTCCCACCCTAGGCCACCACATGGCCACCAACTTTGAGACGGGCCTGGGCCTGTGGAACCATTCGGAGGGCTGGGCCCGGAACCACAGCGCCAGCGGCCCCCAATGCCCTGCCTGGCCACGCCGCGACCACAGCAGGAACAGTGCGCAGGGTGAGGCCCACCGGGGACCCCTGGCTGCTGCCCCAGCCCACAACACCCGCAGCCACCCCGGCCCACGCCTGCTGTCTCCCCAGGCTCCTTCCTGGTCTCCGTGGCTGAGCCCAGCACCCCCGCTATCCTCTCCAGCCCCGAGTTCCAAGCCTCAGGCCCCCACAACTGCTCGGTGAGGCAGGCAGAGGCGGGGATGCAGGGTTGCCTGTCCCTGCTGCCTGGGCCCCAGAGAGTCTCCACTGATCCTCGGTCCCTTTGCAGCTCATCTTCTATCACTACCTGCACGGCTCCGAGGCCAGCAGCCTCCAGCTGCTCCTGCAGAGCCAGAGCCCTGGCGCCCCTCGGGCCCCCGTCCTGCTGCGCAGGCGCCACGGAGAGCTGGGGGCCGCCTGGGTCCGAGACCGGGTTGACATCCAGAGCAAGCACCCCTTCCGGGTGAGGCCGGCGAGGGCAGTGGTGCGGGGGAGGCAAGGAGGTCCGGGCGTCCGAGAGCAGGGGAAGGGAGCTCAGGGGCCGGGCATGGGGCTGGCCAGGCTGCCTCAGCAGGAGGCCGGCTGGCTTGTCTAGGAGCTGTGGGAACAGGCGGGAGGGAAGGAGGAGCCCCTCCTGAGGGCTGTGGGGGTGGTGACGGAGAGTGTCCAGTGACAGACGATGTAGACGGTGTGGGTCGACGGGGAGACGGCGTGAGGGAGCAGACCGCAGGGATGACAGAGGGGTGCTGGGGCACCCCCTGAGCCCCCTCTGCCCTCAGATCCTTCTGGCTGGGCAGACAGGGCCAGGGGGCGTCGTGGGCCTGGATGACCTCATCCTGTCGGACCACTGCAAACCAGTCCCCGGTGAGCCTGCTAAGCCCCTCCCTGCCAGGAGAAGCACAGCATCCCCCACCTCCACCACCCCAGCCTGACCCCAGTTCTGCCCCCACAGTGGTGTCTGGCCTGCCTCCGGGGCTCTGGGCCCCAGCACCCTGGCCCCAGCCGCCCAGCCTGCAGCCCCGGGATTTTTGCGAACCAGGACATCTCTCCTGTGGGGAACTGTGTGTCCCCCCGGAGCAGCTCTGTGACTTCCAGCAGCAGTGCATAGGGGGCGAGGACGAGCAGGAATGTGGTGAGGGGCAGTCAGAGCCCGGCGGGGGTCCTCCCTTCCTCCAGACACTCCCCACTGCAAGAGCTGAGCGGGGCCCCTGCTGTTGCAGGCACCACGGACTTTGAATCCCCCACGGCTGGGGGCTGGGAAGACGCCAGCGTGGGGCGGCTGCAGTGGGGGCATCTCCTGGCCCAGGAGAGCGGAGGCCCTAGCACCGATGCCAGCGGGGCTGCTGCTGGTGAGGCCCGAGTCTCCCATCCAGGGCAGCCTGGAGCCTGCCTGTGAGATGTACCCCAGAGGGGTTCCCCGCTCTGCCTCTTTTCACTAGGGAGGGGCTCTGAGTTGGGGGTCCCTGGAAGGAATGGGCTCTGAGTGGCTTCGCTCTTCCCCAGGGCACTTCCTGTCCATGCAGAGGGCCTGGGGGCAGCTGAGAGCAGAGGGCCGGGTCCTCACACCCGCCCTGGGCCCCTCAGGCCCCCACTGTGAACTCCACATGGCTTACTACTTTCAGAGTCACCCGCAAGGTACCGCCATCCCTCCGGACCTCTGCCCAGCCCTGGGGCTAGTGAGAGCTCCCATGGTGTGCCCTGAAGGTGGCGGGGGGGGGATAGGCCGGGCGACCCACAGTGGCCCCCTCGGCAGGCTTCCTGGTGCTGGTCGTGGTGGAGGACGGCCACCGCGAGTTGGTGTGGCAGGCCCCGAGCAGCAGCCGTGGAAGCTGGAAGGTGGACACGGTCCTTCTTGGGGCACGCCGCCGGCCCTTCCGGGTGAGGAAGGCAGCCTGGGGTGTGGGGCACAGAGCCAGCCCTGACTTAACAGCCCCAACTTAACAGCCCCCTCCTCATGCCCCCCATGAAGCTGGAGTTTGTCGGCCTGGTGGACTTGGACGGCCCTGGGCAGCAGGGCGCCGGGGTAGACAATGTGATCATGAAGGACTGCAGCTCCACAGTGGCCAGCAAGACAGACACAGGTCCTTCCCGTCGCTCCCAGTCCCCACCCAGGCGCCTCCCACCCAGACCACCTGGAGGGGTCCCGGGGCGCCCCCACTCCCGAGGACGTCTCCCCACCCTGTCAGGACTCAGGAGGGGTGCGGGGCTGGGGCGGAATGTGCTGACCCCACAGCCCCACCCCCAGAGATCTCCTGTAACTTTGAGCGGGACACGTGCGGCTGGCACACCGGCCACCTCACAGATGCCCACTGGCGCCGGATGGAGAGCCGTGGCCCTGGGTACGATCACACCACAGGCCAAGGTAGAGTGGGGCGCCCAGACCGGGGGGGCAGCTCCCAGACTGGGGGGACTCCCATACCCCGGGGGGCACTCAGAGGGAGGTTCTCAGCTCAGGGGGCTCCCAGACATGGGGGTGGGGGCACCACTCTCACACTGGGCTGTGCCCTCCTGGAGCCTGGTGTATCTGCAGCTCACCCCTGAGTCCCCCCTGCAGGCTACTTCATGCTCCTGGACCCCACAGATCCCCCAGCCCGGGGCCTTGGTGCCCACCTGCTCACCCAGCCCCAGGTGCCGGCGGCCCCTCAGCAGTGTCTCTCCTTCTGGTACCACCTCTACGGGCCCCAGGTCGGTAAGTGACCCCGCAGGGCTTCGAGGTCTGTCTCTTGGCCCCTCAGGGGCTCTGGAGGGGGCGGGAAGCCATCAGAAGTTGGGGTCTGGCCCCCTCCAAACCCTGCCCTCCCTCTAGGGACACTGCGCCTGGTGATGAGACGGGATGGGGAGGCGGACACACTCCTGTGGTCCCGGTCTGGCACCCACGGCAACCGCTGGCATGAGGCCTGGGCCACCCTCCACCACCAGCTGGACTCCGGCACCAAATACCAAGTGAGGTCAGGTGCCCGGGCGGTGGGAGGCAGGGCAAGGCCCCAGCAGGCTGACACCCTCCGCCCCCAGCTGCTGTTCGAGGGCCTCCGGGATGGCTACCACGGCACCATGGCGCTGGACGACGTGGCTGTGCGGCCTGGGCCCTGCTGGGCCCCCAAGCGCTGCTCCTTCGAGGACTCAGCCTGTGGTTTCTCCACTGGGAGCCAGGGCCTCTGGACGCGCCAGGCCAGTGCCACAGGCCACACCGCCTGGGGCCCCCGTGCTGACCACACCACAGAGACAACTCAGGGTGCGGGCCTGGGGAGGAGGCCAAGGGGCTGGGGGCAGGGCGGGGGGCCAGGGCAGGCAGGCTGACGCTGGCACCTCCTAGGGCACTACATGGTGGTGGACATGAGCCCACAGGCCCTGCCCCGTGGCCACGTGGCCTCCCTGACCTCAGAGGAGCACAGGCCGCTGGCCCAGCCTGCCTGCCTGACCTTCTGGTACCACCTGAGCCTCCAAAACCCAGGTGAGGGGCGGCTGGGAGGAGAGGTTGAGGGGTCCCCACAGGCCCTGTGCCAAAGCCACCTGGGAGCCCCGACCCCGGCTTGCAGGGGCCCTGAGCGGCCATTCTTCCCCCACCGCTGCTCATCTGGGCGGGCTGCTTGGTGTGGCAGGCACCCTGCAGGTCCACATGGAGGAGGCCGAGAGGCACCAGGTGCTCAGCATCAGCGCCCACGGAGGGTTTGCCTGGCGCCTGGGCAGCGTGGACGTGCAGGCTGAGCAGACCTGGAGGGTGAGTGCGCAGGGTGGGGCCTTCCTCACCCCCAAGGGCTCCAGACTGGGCATGAGGCTACCCTACTCCCATCTGCCCAGGTGGTGTTTGAGGCAGTGGCCGCCGGCGTGGAGCGCTCCTACATCGCTCTGGACGACCTGCTCCTCCAGGATGGGCCCTGCCCTCGGCCAGGTGGGAGCCCTCTGCCAGGCCCCAGGACCCGCTATGGCTCATGGGTGGTACCAGTTCCGTGCCAACCCCAAGACGCCTGGCCTGGCCCCAGCCCCCAGCAGGGATGGTGCCCCAGGGATGCGGGGGCAGAGGCAGCACTGCTCACTGCCCACATCTTGCAGCTTCCTGTGACTTTGAGGCTGGCCTGTGTGGCTGGAGCCATCTGCCCTGGCCCGGCCTGGGCAGGTACAGCTGGGACTGGAGCAGTGGAGCCACACCCTCCCGCTACCCCCAGCCCCCTGTGGACCACACCCTGGGCACGGACGCAGGTGGGTCTGAGCTGGGGAAGGGGTCCCAGACACACACACACCCAGGGGCACATGCCCGGCCCCAACCTGGCCCAACCAGCCTGGCTCATTCAGGTTCCCATCAGGGTCAGAGGCCACAGATCGGGGGCGCAGCTCCGTCTGGTCAGCCAGGCACGCACCCTCTCTCATTCCCAGGCCACTTTGCTTTCTTTGAAACTGGCGTGCTGGGCCCTGGGGGCCGGGCAGCCTGGCTGCGCAGTCAGCCTCTGCCTGCCACCAAGGCCTCCTGCCTCCGCTTCTGGTACCACGTGGGCTTTCCCGAGCACTTCTGTGAGTCGGAGCAGCGTGGGTTGCCTGGGCAGTGGGGGGAGCAGGGCCCAGGGGCAGCCTCGTCGCACGCTGGGTCGAGGACCTGACCCACCCTGGCCCCCTGCTCTCAGACAAGGGCGAGCTGAGGGTGCTCCTGAGCAGTGCCCGGGGCCAGCTGGCCGTGTGGGGTGCTGGCGGGCGCCTGCGGCACCAGTGGCTGGAAGGCCACGTGGAGGTGGCCAGCACCGAGGAGTTCCAGGTGAGGCCAGGCTACACGGGGCCAGGAGGCCTCAGGCAGGGGCCATCCTCCTCGAGTCTACACAGCCTCTTCTCTCCACCCCCGGGCAGATCGTGTTTGAAGCCACTCTGGGTGGCCAGCCAGCCCTGGGGCCTATTGCCCTGGATGACATCGAGTATCTGGCTGGGCAGCACTGCCAGCTGCCTGCACCAAGCCAAGGTGAGCCCTGCCCAGGCCGGCGGCCCTGCTCTGGGTCTGGGCCTGGGCCTCTGACGGGCTCGGCAGCTTGTGGCCCATGTGGCTGCCAGCAGCCCTGCTCCTGGCCTGAGAGGCCAGAAGAGCTGCCAGGGTGGAGCCCTGTATCTCGGCCCATTGTCCCCTCCCTCGGCCCACTGTCCCCTCCCCTCCTGGGCTGGACCATCACTTGTGCCTGGTCCCTCAGGAGCCGTGTCAGCTGGCACTGGCCCCTCCCCAGGCCTCTGCTCCAGGATGGGGTTGGACCCTGGAGGAGGGGCCCAGTCAGACAAGAGACCGCAGCCGGCCCCTTCGTGGAGCACTTGCTGTTGCTGTTGCTTCACCACGAGGGCAGTCCAGCCTGGGGTCATGAGTCCCCAGGTCTGTCGACAGCAGCCACCGGCCTGCCAGGTCCCAGCCTCAGCCTGGAGCCTTGTGTTGGCACAACCGGCGACCCTCCTTTAAAGAGTGAACCCCAAAGCCGCTGCGGGTGCAGGGACAGGCCAGCCCCAGGCATCCTCCTCGGCCTCGGGCATGGGGCTGACAGGGAGGGCACAAGTCTTGAGGTCATGTGCCCTGCACCCACAGGGAACACGACAATGGCCGTGTCTGTGCCAGCTGTGGTTGGCGGCGCCCTCCTTCTCCTCGTGCTCCTGGTGGTCCTGGGACGGCACTGGCTGTGGAAGAAGGGGGGCTACCCCTTCGAGGGTGAGACGGCGACCGTGGCCCCTGGCTTTGACAACATTCTCTTCAACGCGGTAGGAGCCCCTGGGTGGGGACGGGCAGGCAGGAGCCAGTGCGCCCAGCCCTCGGCCTGAGTGCGGATAACAGAGAGGGGTGGGACAGGACCCTCCCAGCTGCCCCGCTGCCCACTGGTCACCAAGCTCCTCTCCTCCCCCCTAGGATGGCGTCATCCTGCCGGCGTCAGTCACCAATGACCAGTAGACGACCCAGAGAAGACCCACACTCCTCACAGGAGCTCCCCCCACCCCCAGGACGCACTGAGCCCCCACGTCCCCCACCCTACACAGACAACCACCTTGGACACGGTCCTCACCCCAACAATAAACACCCTGGCCCATGAGGGCAGCCCCCGCTCACCAGCCGAGATCTGTGCGTCCTGCCCTGCCTGTCAGCAAGAAAGTGGGCTCCTCAGGACCCCAGATCCGACCTAACCTGGCCGAGTGGACTGCTTGGGGGCACCTCCCACGTGTCTCAGTGACTCAGGTGACAGAAAACAGGCAGGCCACACCAGACAGAAACAGGGGCTGGAGGCACCAGGAGGCAGACACAGCAGGACCCTGAGAAGCCAAGGCCCCAAGCAAGGCCGGCACCCCAACACCTGGACCAGCCTGCAGTTCCCAACCGGGTGGGAATCTGAGCCGCCCTGTCCAGCCCCGCTGCGCTGGGTGATTCTGCATCAGATTGAGGACAGAGAAACCCCACAGGTGCAGGCAACAGACTGAGCAGCAGACACTTAGCCGGGCCCAACATGGTGTGGAGCTGCTCAGGGTGGGGGGTCCTGCCGTGTCCACGGTTCCAAATAAAGATCCCCATGTCCACCATCCCACAACAAAGGCCCCCGTGTCCACCACCCCACAGTAAGGGTCCCGTGTCCACTGTCCCATTATAAAGGTCCCTGTGTCGACTGTCCCAGGACGAAGGTCCAAGTGGTCTCTGGAATGATGCATCTCGAAGCAGAGGTCACTTGATGTTCCCATGATGCCCCTGAACAGGTCACTGGAAGGCAAAGCTGAGGTGCCTGCCCTCCGAGCGTCAAAGGGTCTGAGGGTGAAGGCGGCCCCCCTAGAAGTGTGTCGTGGTCCCTGGTGCACCCACACACCAGCCTCGTCTAATAACACAGAGTTGAGGCTTTCTAACCCAGGGAGGGTCCAGGCTCTGATCTTTCACATAGGAAATGTGGACACCACCCTGCCTGGAAGACTCCACTGGGCATGGATGTCCTCGGGGAGGGGTGACAGCCACACCTGCACAGCCAGGTACTCCATTCCTCGCGGCTGGAGGCCTGACAGACGAGACTGGACACCAACGACTCACCATCAGCAGGAAGGACAACACACATTTATTACCTTCTCTAAAAGCCAGACTAGAGACGGCACCTCTCTCTTCCGGACGCATCGGGCCACCCCGCCCCACCCTGCCCCACCCCGCCTGTGTGAGGTGCTCCCATTCACAGTCCCCCCAGAAGCCACCCCTCAACTGGATAGACGCCAAGGCAGGGTTTTACACCCAAACTTGAGGGATGGGGTAGAGAAGGAAAAAAATCAGGAGAAGCACACACTTTGCAAGGTTTTGTTTGTTTGTTTGACAGCAAGGATGAGTAGAGGGGTTCCCGGGCAGGGCTGACACCCCATGTTCCGCTCAGCCACGTGAAGGGACCCACGCTGGCGCTGGTGGCCAAGGGGAACCAGCCAGACAAGATCAGCCGGAACGCACTGATTTCGAGGCTTTGTGTTCATTTCGCCCTTGGCCCCTTCTCGATCGGCTTCCCAATGTCCTTCCCCCGGAGCTTGAGGCCTGAAAGAGCCATCGGCCCACTGACCACTGCAGCCCCCACCCTGGAACTTCAAGGTACAGGGTGGCCCCGCAGCGTCCCCACCCATCAGGCCTGAAGCAGCAGCGGGTGCCCACACTCCCCCTTGAGCACCAGCTCCCTTCCCCCACCTCTATCACAGGAAGGAGGGAGGTGGGGAGGGCCTAGCACCACCCCCACTCCTGGCCCGGCTCTCAGATCAGACACGACTGATATGGCTAACCTTTAAGAGCCTGCACCTACCAATCTTCAACGGAAGAGAGTGAACGTCCCTTGCTAGAACTAAAACCGGGGTGCTCTGGGAGCCCCACGCCCTGGGTACCACACTGACACCACAAACGGGCACACGGGAGCAGAATGTGACATGTGACCCACACCAGGGGAAGAATGCCAGTGCCTGGACAGGAGGGCCACTGAGCCCTGGGTCCACAGCTCAGAGGAGGGCATGGGCCAACAGCAAAGGGGGGACAGTGGAAAACACTGGAAAGGAAAGGGAGCCGAGACACAACTCACTTGTGGGAATTTTCTTAAGGCTCCGAGAATTCCGTGCCCCAGGGGTCTTCCTGAGCATCATCCTCACAACCCCACCCAAAGAGTGGCCACCTTGCACCGGGGCAGGCAACAGCAGCCAAGACCCAGCGAAGGCCCGAAGGACACTCACCGATGGCTCTCTCGATTTTGCCCAGAACCTGGTTATTAGGAATGGCCCTTCCGCTCTCATAGTCCGCAATGACCTGTGGCTTTTCGTTGATTTTCTAAAGAAAAGACATACCTTGTACATGTCAGTTCAACGAGGAGATGCTGCAAAACTAGACCACGCCCAGCTGAGACGCCCAAGGCACCGCCTCCCCAGACAGCGTGGGCCAAGGGCCGTAGGGGACAGCAGCTCTCGGAGGCTCTGGGGTCCACACGTGTGCAAAGCCATGTCACGTGAGTGGTTACAGCTGGCCTCACATGGCTTCCCCAGAGGCCTTCGGGGTCCCAGGGGCAAGGGCAACTGAAGCCTGAGGCTCCAGGCGGGCAGAGCCTGCGCCACACATGCTTCCTGAACACTGGCCTCCCGCCCACCCGACCAGAGCCTGGGAGGAGAGGACGCGCCATGCTCACCGTCGCCAGGTCCTTCTGCGTCAGCCCCTTGCTCTGCCGGCCCTGCTGGATCACCTTCCCCACCTCCAGGGTCACCCGGTCGTGGTGCAGCTCCTCTGTCTCCCGGTCCAGCTTGGCTGTGTTCTTGGTGATCGAATGCTGTTTGTTCTGGCCAGCAGCCCCTGGACCAGCGTCAGACAAGAGCACAGGAGACAGTTTGCGACAAACTCGAAGGAAAGCCACTTCAGAACGGGAACCAGGCCCCACAGGTGCCCCGTGCCCAGGGTGATGTGGGAAGCCAGGTCGCCCAAAGTACAGGGAACTTCACAGACCTGAGAGCGTGGAGCCCAGAATCTTCCCCCAGCTACAGGAAGCGGGGGGGAAGGACCCCTCCTGACCTATGCTGACCACAGCTGTTCTGATAAGATCCTAGACACTTCCCAGCTCTGTAGTGGCTTTAGCTGCGGCAGCCACCCTGACACCCCTGGGGGCACTACCCACACGTCTATGGAGATGAACCCCGAGCACACCCTCATTTTGCTAGTGCAAACACAAATACCTACATTTCTTAGAAGTCTCCACATCTTCTCCTCGTCTCTGAGCCGCTAAGATAGCCTAGAAAATGAGAAAAATTTTTGTGTGCGTGGTCAACATTAGCTCTGGCAGTGTCTGGCACACACCAGTCAGCGCACTGCTAAGGCCCCGTGTTCTCCAAGACCAGGCATCCAGCTCGGAGCTCACGCCCTCAAGCACTGTGCTGCCTGCCCACCACACGACAGGTACTTTTTCGGACCAGCATGCAATGCTGGGTTTAAAACCCAAGCTCTGTGTGCAAAGCCCCTCTACAACCAACTATCCAGGCACCTCCCAAATAACTACCAATAAGGGAAAGAGAAACAGCTCACTTCTTAGCTGTTGAGAAAGACATGCTACTGGATTCCTTTCAGAAACCCACACTTGAAATAGATTCACTTCTCCACTAGATGCTCCTGCAAAAGCAGGAAGGAACGTCAGGCTGCCTGGTCTGGCCTTCCTCAGGGAACCTGCTCCCAATACGAGAGCCTGCAGCCCCCACCCCCACACATCACCATCATCTACAGCCGCAGAATGTTAAGGTATTTCTTGGTGCTTCAGAGAAATGACTGTGGGACAGTCTAAGTGTAACATACTCAAAGACGATTTCTAGACACGTTCACACGACTCCTAGCTCATGGGTACTAAGTTTCCTTCGAAAGAAAAGGAGAATGAACTTGGTCTTGACAGTGCAACCAATAAGCCCAGTGCAGGTCAATGAATGCTGGTCACCAGGGCCACAGCTAGTCCTGGCCCAGACTGAGCACTGAGTCCAAGCCTCCGGCACTGGGTCCAAGGCTCTGGCCCAACGCTACTTGAGAGTAGAATCTGAGCAAGGGCAGTGACTGAACCGCCCTCTCCCGCTTATGTCGGACCCACACATGAACTTCGGACGGATGAGCCAGACTGGAACCTTCGGGCCCCAAGTGCCTCTCAGGCCGCTTGTCTACCCTTGCAAAATGGGGAAGGAGCGTCCACCTGCACACTGGGTCTCTAAGCCACCTCCACCCAGGGACTCCCTACAGTCCCCAAAGCACCTTGGGGGCTCTGCAAGCGGCATCCCACCGGCCAGGCATCAGCACAAACAGGCGAATGCCGCCCGGGAGGAGACCTTCTGCTGGGTCGCCCACCCTGGCCCGTCCCAGGGTTCTCCCCGCACAACCTCACCCCAGCCCCCATCCTCCCCATCCCCACTGTCCCTGGCCACGAGTCCACCCTCTCCCCGTCCTCACCATCCTCTTCGTCTAAAGCCTCCGGACCTTGCCTGGGCCTCGCCCCCAGCCTGCGTCATTGGCCCAAGGCTGCCCTGACCCTCACGCCCCATCCGGCACTGCCCCTGTCCACGGCCCACCCTCCTCTCCGCCCTAGTCCCTCACCACCGCGCCCTGTCTCTGCCCCATCCTCTGCCCCTGTCTCCAGACTCTCCCTCTGCCCTACTTTCCCCCCATCTTCATCCGAGCCCCGCCCGTCCCCGCCCTCTCTTTCTCCCGGCCTTTGCCCCCCGCACCCATCCCTGCCCCCCGATCGTATGTACACCCAGGACTGTCCCTGCTCAGCCATCTTCCTCGCCGTGGTGTCCTGCCCCTATCCGTGGCCCCGTCCCCTCACCCTGTCCGTACCCCAGGCCCGTCGCCAAGTCCCCTGCCTCCAGGCCCCTGTCCCCGCTTCCACCCCATCTCCTGGCCCCTTCCCCGCCCCCGTCCCTCTGTCTCCGCCCTCCATCCTCTGGTCCCTGGCCCCGGCCCGCCCCCCACCCCGCCCACCGGCCCGCCGCCCGGGTCCCCTGTCCCCCGCCCGCGTCCGCCCCGCCCGGCCGTCCCCGGTGGCGAGGCCCGCGCGGCGCCCACCTGCTTGGACTTGGCCTGCGCGGCCGTGGGGCCCTTCTTGCGCAGCACCGTCACCGTGTCCCAATCGCTCTCGGCCATGGCGGGCGGGCGCGGCGCTCGGTCCGGCGGCTCCGCGGCAGCTGCTCGAGACCCGGCGACGCGACGTCCCCTCGTCGCTCGGCTTCCGGCGCCAGCCTCGGCACCGCCCCTAGCTCCCATTGGCCGGCGGCCCGGGGGGGCGGGCACTTCCCGCGGCTCGGGGCCAATCCGCGCCCGGCTCCTCTAAGGGGGCGACGTGAGGCGGCTGACGTCGGGGCCGCGGAGGGCGGGGGGAGGGGGGAAGGAGGGGGAGAGGGAGAAGGCCTGAGGAGGAGGAGGAGGAGGAGGACGAGGAGGAGGAGGAGGAGGGATGGGAGGGGCCCCGGGGAGGGGAGTGGGGTCGCGGAGGGGACGAGGGATGCAGCCGGGGATGGGGGCGCGGGGAGGGGAGGGGAGGGGGCGCAGCCGAAGGAGGGGGCGTGGGGAGGGGAGGGAGGACTGAAGAGAAGGGGAGGCCGCTGGGAGGAGAGGGCGCCAGAGAGACAGGAGGCCTGACTCCAGCGGTGTGTACCGCGCGGATTCTGGGCAAACCCAGGGAACTGGCGCCCCGGCTCTCTCGGTGGGCCCACTCTGGCTTCCTGGTCGAACTTTGGGGATGGGGATGGAGCTGGCCACGTGCGCAAGCTGGACGCAAGGGCAATGAGGCCTCCTCAGTTTTTCTGCAGTTGACTTAGTTTCTGTTTCATGCCTTCATTTTGCCACCCTGCAGTCATTTGAAGTTCTGTTTCCCTGGAGTTGTGCTCACGTGATACAAAGATGCTGGGGCCAGGGGCGGACGCAGGTTTGGTGGGGCCAGAAGCATCTACTCCTTAAGGGAAAAAGCATAAAATTATAAAATCAAAACTAGTTACAAAAATAAATATTTTCTATAACATGTATTTTATATAATGTACAAAATGTATACATTTGGGGCCGGCCTGGTGGCGCAAGTGGTTAAGTGCACTGCACCCACTCCGCTGCAGCTGCCTGGGGTTCACCGGGTTGGATCCCGGGAGCGCACTGACACACCGCTTGTCAAGCGATGCTGTGACGGTGTCCCATATAAAGTAGAGGAAGATGGGCATGGATGTGAGCCCAGGGCCAGTCTTCCTCAGCAAAAAGAGGAGGATTGGCACATGTTAGCTGAGGGCCCATGTTCCTCACACACACACAAAAAAGTATACATTTTACAATACTTATGTAATATTTTACAATTATTTTACGATAATTTTGTATAATGAGAAAAGAAGTTATAAACTTTAAAAACTGACAAATGCCACAAGCATCACAAAATTCAGCAAAATAACATTTGTATGAATTAACAAATGCATCTCTTTAATGCTTTTGCTTACGTTTTTGGCTATGTTCTCTTTGAATCTTACATCACGACTTTGCAGAATTGTTTTACGGGAAGAACAGAAAGATGATTCAGACTTTTCTCTCGCATATTTGCATATCAAATTTGCATCTGATTGTTAGTACTGGCGTTGGTTTGGGTAGCGCTCAGGGCTTCGCATAGATGTGCCCACTGTCTGTAGCTTTCCTACGGGTTTGTGCTCCACAAATATAGGAATTCTGATAAATACAATCCCCATCCACAAAGAAAAAAGGTACATGCTGTATTGAATCACGTATGCCGCATGATGGAATATATTCGTCAGAGGAGACAACTCTCATTCTATCCGGGTGTGGGGAGAACTGAGTTCTCTGCTTACGATTGTCACGGTGGGTCATGGGAGGAATTTTGCACAGACTCACTTCTGGTTCATGCTACAAACCTTGTTTCTCTTTCACTCCTGCACACTTCCAGTGCTGGGTATTTTGCCCGTAGTTGGCAGCTGTAGAAGACATCCCTGCCCCAGGACAGGCCAGCAAGACTGTGAACCACATAAAAATATCCCATAAACCCCAGGTAAATGCATCCCAACTCAAGTTCCCCTTAGCAGGGTCCTCAAAATGCCTGTGGTCACTCTGTGGGCCCCAGGAAGAGTGTGATGAAGGAGGAGCACACCTGGAAAGAGGCAGCGGTCTTAACCAATTGCAGTTAAAATGCCCTGCTCAGGAAATTTAACCAGCGCTTGGCTGTGTGAACCCACCGTGAGGCCCTCTCCCGGAGCCGTGGCTGGGGTCCAGCAAGAGAAGTTGCATCAGCTCTGTGGCCTTGCGTCTGGCCTGGTTCGCTCCGGCCCAGAAAGGGGGCATCTAGACCTAGGTGTCCTCTGTCCATGCAGGTGTCTGCCAGGATAGTCATCAATCCATCTGGCCCTTGGTCAGGAGTCCGGGCCTGCTGCCCTTTGTGGCACCCACTACCATGATGGCATAGATGGCGTGAGTGTCTGTGCCTCCCCTCTCAGGTGACCTGTGCATACCCCCTCCCGGCTCTAGGTGCTTCTTATTTGCCCAGGGCCCTGGGGCGGGTAGCCTTGGGGTGAAGCTGCAGCAGGTGGGGTGGAGAACCAGCCCTTGGAGGCCTGGTGAGAGTTCACGTCCCTCCAGACGTGCCACAGCACCATGGTTTGAGTGAGTCCTCTGCTGCATTGTTTAAGATAAGCAGTCTGCCAGTGTCGGCCATCTGTCTTCATCATGGAGAGAAGATGATTCCAAAGCCTTCTGGAAAACAAAGGAAAAAAACGCTATTTTTATATCCTAAAATAAAGATATTAATTTGAATATTGTATCCCTGATGGAAAATTAGCATTAAAAGTTATCAACTAAAAACTATCTGGTAAAATCTAGTAACTGTGAGACTCTGAATACCTCAGGAAGGAGGGTTCCTCACACATTTAAGGACCTTACGTGACTATGGTGTCAGGCCGACTTTAAGGTGATCCTGGGATCCCACCTCCTGGTAGTCCAGCCTTTGTGTAACCCCTTCCCCCTCTCTAAAAAATTTTCTTTTACTGTGGTAAAATACACTTATAAAAATTACCATCTTAACCATTTTTAAGTCCACAGTTCAGTGGTACTAAGGACATTTATAATGTTGTGAAGCCATCTCCAGCATCCATCTTGAAAACTCTTCATTTTGTAAAACTGAAACTCTGTCACCATTAAACACAAACTCCCCATCCCCCTTCCCCTCAGCCGTTGGCACCCACCATTCTACTTTCTGTCTCTATGATTCTAACTCTACTAGGAACCTCATATAAATGGAATCCTATAGTATCTGTCCTTTGATGACTGGCTTATTTCACTCAGCATGGTGTCCTCAAGGTTCATCCATGTTGCAGCATATGTCAGAATTTCCTTCCTTTTTAGAACTGAATAATATTCCATTGTATGGCTAGACCACATTTTGCTTATTCATTCATCCATCGATGGACACTTGTGTTGCTTCCACATTTAGCTATTGTGAATAGCGCTGCCATAAACGTGGGTGTACACATATCTCTTCGAGACCCTGCTTTCAATTCTTTTGGGTCTATACTCAGAAGAGGAATTGCTGGATCATACAGTAAGTCTATTTTTAACTTTTTGAGGAACTATCATACTTATTTTTGAAGGTTATAATATTTTATAAATATCACTCTCCATTGTCTTTTGACTTCTATTGTTTCCAATGAGAAGTCAGCTGTACTTCCTATCCATCTGTGTCATTGTCCCCTGCATGTAATGGGACCCGCTCTCTGGCTGCTTTCAAGATTTTCTCTTGATTTGGGGGTTTTCCTATTATGTTCCCAAATATACTTTTCTTTGTACCTGTCCTGCTTGGGTTTGCTGAGTTTCTTTGATGTATACATTAAAGTTTTTCATCAAATTGGGAAAATTTTTACTAGTGTTTAAGTATTTGTTTCTGTCCCATTCTCTCTCTTTTCTTCTTCTGGGACTCCAATTAATGTATGTAATGCTGCTTGCTTGTTGTGTCTCACAGTTCTTTTTTTCAATCTTTATTGTCTCTGTTCTTCAGATTGGGTATGTTCTCTGGTTCTAGCTTTAGGATCACTCACCCTATCTTCTGCCATGTCCAATATGATATTAAACCCAAACAGAGGAGCTTTCATTTCATATTCTGTACCTGGGCTCCATCTCCACTGTAGAAGGTGTCACAGGAGGTGACATCTGGGCTCAGTCTCCAGTGTAGAAGGTGTCTGTCCTGACATGAGTACAGCCATGTTTGGCTGATCCATCGAACTACAGCCACCAGCACAAAAGGAAATATAAAAGCTGCTTTCTGCATGGTGGAAACTGGCCCTTCTCCCATGGAGATAGTTGCAATGTGTAAAAATTTCAAGGCTCTTCAGGCACCACAGCCTGGGGCAGACTGGCCATCTGTGCCGGGCTGGAATGATAACCAGGGTAAATAATGCACGTACACAACTGCCGGGCTGGGATGATAGCCAGGAGGCTCAGTGCACATATGCCACTGATAACCGTTTGTGCATGGAAACACTAAATGCTTGCTCTGTAAACTCTGTACCTGCTTATATAAACTGCTGGAAACCGAGGCCTGGTGAGAGTCTCACCTGTGGAGGGGACACCCGGCCCAGGACCTCTGATGATCAGATTCGCGCCGAGCCGTATCAATCGAAGGGACTCTCCCTGGCAGTGGGACGTGGATGTTGTGAGTAACCGATCTGAGGTGTTCTCTTTTCAGTCAACCTGGTGCTTCTCTTTCCGGTTGATTTGTGTCATTTCCCTTCAGTCAATGTGGATGTTTTCCCTTTCCAGTCCATCTGATGTTTTTCTCTCTCGTTGTATGATCTATTCGAATCTGCTGCTATCTCAGCCAATGTGGATGTTTTCCCTTTCCAGTCGAGCTGATGTTTTTCCCTCTTAATATTTGGCCTATTCGGATCTGTTTGCGGACTATCACCTTTACTATCCTCTATGTAATAAAATATACCTTCAGTCCATTTGTTTGGAGTGGAAAGTTTCTTTTATGTCTCTGATCGAATCCCCGAACCTCTCATAACAGTGTCACAGGTCTGATACCTCTGGACAGACACCTTCTGAAAAGAAGCAGCCTCTTTGGGATTCAAGAGGGAGTAACCACTGAGGTTTGCCTTTGGGGAAGAGCTCTCTGGCCACAGTGTGGAGGACAGGGGTGCATACATTGGGCCTAGGCGGTGCCAGGGGGAGCGTGGACAGTGATTTGTACTGGCCAGGGCAAAAGGAGCAGACAAAGGGCTGCAAGGGGCTGAACACACTCTGTAAGCCAGTGATGTCAGGTTGCATCAACAGACCAACATGCTTTTTGTTACTGATTTTTAACTTAAAAGTTATTGGTTACATCCTTTGTCAGTATTTTGATGAATATGACTCTATAAGTACTGTTCACAGCAAATCCACATAATGCACTATGTTTGTGTTTCCTTTCCCATATAACCTTTTCCTTGTGTTGACCATTGTCTCTAATTTTTTCAGTTAGTCATGTTTATTTGCTTTGTTTTTATGTACCCTCATTGATCCGGCCCCAGACTGTCTGTCAGAGCTGTATATCTCTTCTCAAAAGGGCACACCCATCAGGTGACCAGCCATCCCTGTGTTTCCCGGGGCTCCTTCTTTGCAGCCAGCTCTCTGCAGCCCAGTTGGGGTGGCTGCCTCCAGACCTAGTCACAGACACAGGTCCGCCAAGAGCTGCCTTTCGGGGCTGCCCTTTGCCTGTCTTTCCAGGAGTTTCTCCTCTCTCCTGGAGCCAATGCCAGCCTCTTCTTTACTTACTTCCTTACCTTGGTGGACATCCTCCAGCTGCCCTCAGATCGAGAGTACATGGGAGGCAAATTTTTTGAGATGCAGCATGTTTGAAAATGTCTTTATTCCATCCTCAGGCTGATTGATTGACAGTTTGAGCAATGAACTGTAGGTTGTAACCTGTTTTCTCTTAGAAACTGCCTTCCAGTTTCCATGTTACTGTTGAGTCCCATGTCTTTCTGCTTGTCCATCCTCTCTATATGATCTGTTTTGTGTGGGCTCTCGCTCACTCGCTCTCCCTGTTGGGAAATTTTTAGGATCTTTTACCTATCTTCCTTTTTCTGCAGTTTCAAGATGATAGACCTGGTGTGGCTTTCCCCCTATTGTTTGCTCAGCCCCGTAGGCCCTCTCAACTTGGAAAATAATGCCTTTCAGTTGGGGGTATTTTCTTGCGTTATTTCTCTGATAACTTCTTTCCCTTCATTGTTTGTTTCCACCTCCTGGAATTCCTATTCCTAAGATTTCAGAATCCCTCATTAAATGTTCTTCTCTTTTCTGTTTTTAAACTCCTTTTCTTTCTGTTCTACTTTTGGGAGATTTCCTCAATGTACAACCCTTTTACTGACTTTTTCTTTAATTTAATATCCCATTTTTAATTTCTAAGGGCTCCCTGTTATATTCTATAAGTTCCTTTTGTAGCACTGACTTTTATCGCATCTTGTTTCACAAATTCTCCTCTTTCTTCCTCTGAGGTTACTAACGTTAGTTCTTTTCACGTTTTCTTGCTGCGCCTTCACCATCCCTCCTCCCTCCTTACAGCAGTCTTTCTCTGTCTTTCACTCAAGTGTCCGATGACCCTTGGCTGTCTGTCACATTGCAGAGGGTAGCCCTTGGGGGGCCGCTGGGAGACTTGTGTGCACAGCAGGAACTTCCAGGATGGGCTCCCCTTCAGGCGATCAGTTGGGACAGAGCCACTTCTTCTGAGGGTCCCCAAGAGCAGCATCTGGCCAACACGCTGTCTCCTGCTTAGCCTGGCTTCCAGCCCCATAGGAGCCACGGGGGAGAATGGAGCTTAGTGGCCCTGAGGCCAGAGAGCCCTTGGATTCGTCACCTCCTGCCTGCCATAGGAGTGAGGAATGGGAGGTCGTCTGGCCGTGCTGGGGGAGTCTGGGGTCCAGCTGTCCTTACGCCGACCTCCAGCCAGTCGTGCAGTGTTGAGCCCCGCCCAGTGGCCCAGCCTGCTCAGGTGCCTGGGCCTCTGGGCCTGCACAGTGCAGCCTCTGACGGCCCACCTCATCCTGCAACCCAAAGGGGAGGTGTTACGTAACAAAACTAACTGAAAGTTCATTTGGTTTCTATTGTTACCGTGTGCCAGCAATCCTAAATGATGTCAGTGATAAAATACCCCTCCTGGGAATATCTTTTGTGGCTTCTTCACGTCAGCACACTCGGGAGGCCTATCCTCTAAGACACATCGCATCCTACATGGAAATCAGCTACACCCTTTGTTTCTGGGGGAAGCTCCTGAAATTTGGGTGCTGTGTGTGTTGCCAGCCCTGGTGGGATTTTGCACTCCTGAGTTTTGTTTTTTTTTTTTAATAATTTTATTTATTTATTTTTTTCCTCCAAAGCCCCAGTAGATAGTTGTACGTCATAGCTGCACATCCTTCTAGTTGCTGTACGTGGGACGCGGCCTCAACATGGCTGGAGAAGCGGTGCTTCGGTGCGCGCCCGGGATCCGAACCCGGGCCGCCGGCAACGGAGCGCGCACGCTTAACCGCTAAGCCACGGGGCCGGCCCCTGCACTCCTGAGTTTAAACAGCAAAGCAGGTGACAGTAGCGCAGCCACGGTGCTGGAGTTATTTCTATTCTGCTGCTGTACACAGCCACTTAGCGTTTTCACTTGAATATACAGTTTTTCAACTGTAGAAACGTCTGAAAGCCACTAGGATTGGCTTCCACCAAACAAAGACATAGACAGAATCCCAATTTCTGGAACGTACTGTGAAGTGGAATCTTTATGAACCTCTACCAAACATATCCTGTGTTTAAGGTTCTCCCTAACTTTGCGTATCTGTGGATTTGAGTGAAAGAAAATTACCAAAATTAAGGTTAATAAAAAGTGTTCTGGGGCCGGCCTGGTGGCATATTGGTTAAGTTCGCACGCTCCGCTTTGGCAGCCCAGGGTTTGTGGGTTCGAATCCTGGGCGTGGGCTGAGGCACCGCTCATCAAGCCATGCTGTGGTGGCGTCCCACATACAAAATAGAGTGAGATTGGCATAGATGTTAGCTCAGGGCCAATCTTCCTCACAAGAAAAAAAAAGGAAAAAAGTGTTCTTTGATCAACTATGAGCAAAAATAGATGGACAAATATGGCTGGACTGTCTATTGAACATGATGAGAAGAAAAAGATCAACTGTGACAAAATCATTGTCAAATTTGCAGACATTAAGACTCAAAAACAGAAAGTAGACTATAATGTTATTATCCTTTACTGTGAAAAATGGATATGTTGGTATAAATATTTCCCTTGTTGTTGAAAAGATACATTAATATCATGAAAGCTTTAATCCATCACTTTTTCCTTTTTTGTACTGTTTATTTAATATATTCGCTTTTTTTACTGGCATGATTGTGTAGATGAAATTCGGTGAAAGAACATTTTTGTTGCTTGCTTTTCTTTTCAGGCCATTGTCATCACTGAACATATCTTGGTCCTGTGGAGGAGGGGGATTTAGAAGGATCAGGTGTCCAGTCCTCTGGCTGTCAGTGTGTAGGAAAGGCCCATGTATAGCGGGGGACGCCATGGGCTGCCATCCCAGGATGGTGAGCGACTGGACCGGGTGGTGGAGGAGGGCACCCAGCTTCCCCAGCAGACCAAGAACTACTTCCTCCAGCCCCGGTCAGCTGCAGAAGACTAGGCCACCTAGAGCGAGGGTGTTGGCAGATGGCCACCGTGAGGGTGGGGCTGGAGAGGGTGGGGCTGACAGGGATGGGCCTGGGGTCTGGGGAAGCAAGGAAGGATGTGGATGGGTGGCAGGAGCAGGGTCAGAGATCCTAGTTGGGCTGAAGAATGCTGGGATCCTGGACCAGGGGTAGGGCTGGCCAGATAGGAGCCCTGTTGTGGACAGCAGTGGTGGGCCCTGGAGTGCCGGCTATGGCAGGGTGGAGGGGAGACCCTGGGAGGGTCACCTGGAGCTTCCTGGACACGGGGATGTGGACCTTGGCCAGATGACCGACTTGCTGGGTCCGAGTGTGAGCAGAGGCATCTCAGAGTTTGTGGGTTTGAAGTGAGTCAGTGGGAGCAAAGTCCCTGTAGGGAGCAGGTGCGCGGAATGGTCAGGGCCAGGGGTCTCGCAGGCTAGGGTGGCAGCTCCCACTGTGGCCGGCAGATGGCGCGCGTGGACCTGCCGCTGAACCAGGAGGGAGAGGGGGCGGGAGGGCAGCAGATCCAGCTCCAAAGGCAGCCCCTGGGACCTGAACTCTGTCCTGCCATTTGTTGCCCACTCATGCCTTCATCCATCCAACAAGAACGAGCCAGAAAATGGGCCCCGAATGAGGCCACAGGGGCTGCTGCCCTCCAGGAGCCACATCTGGGGGAGGACACTCGCACACAAACCACTTCTAGTCACATGGGGCATGGGGAGGAGAAGCCACGTAACACATGGCCACCAGGAGAGAGACCTCTGTCCGAGACCCTCAGACCTGCAGAGGGCCCAGGCCGTGCCACGTGCCTGGGGGAGGGAGGGAGCTGGTCCAGGTGAGGGCCTGGCTGGTACAAAGACCCTGCGGCAAGGCCATCTGGGGAGCAGAGGCTGGGGATGGCCAGGGCAGCCTGGGTACATTTAATTCTGCATGTGAGGCTGTCACCCGGACCTTTGGCTCTGGGGTATGGGTGGCATTTGTGTTCTGAGGTTGGCTGAAGGGAGGCAGGTGTTAAATTGAGTAGGGAATCTCAGCAGGGCTTGTCTATGGTGGGGGAATTTGGGGTAATCTTTACTTTCTTCTTGGTACTTTTCTGTGTTTTCCAGAGCTTCCGAAGTGACCTTCTGTTGCTGAAAACACAAACGTTTTTGAATCGGTAATATCATCAGGTGGTTTTAAAAGTGTGAGATGGTGTACCATGAATGTGTCCCCTCCCCACCACTTTTATTACTTTCTTGTGTATCCTTCCTGAGTCTATGGAGAATACACACGGATATGAAAACCGGGTCTTCTCTGCCTTTGCTTATAGAGCATGCCACATTCTGCGCAGGCCAGTCACAACTGTGCTTGCTTCATGATGTTTGGGGCTCAGCATGGGCTCACCTTGCTGGCTGGGGGCCTCCTGGCTGGGGGCCAGCCCTGGGCTGACCCTTCAGATGTGGCTTCACTTCCTCCTCCCTGTGGTTCTGAGATGCCCCAGAGGGATGAGACTGTCCCCACCTCCGGCGTCAGGGCCTCACCACTGTGTCTTTCTCCGTTCCTTGGGGGCTGCCCTGGTGGAGAGACCACGGTGGCTGTGCACTTTCAGAGTGAGGGGAGGGAGATTGTGGGGGGGGAGCCCCTCCTGACTGGCGCCTGTTCAGGGGAATTCTGGTGCAGAATTGGCGGCCAGCCTTTCTGGAAATGCATCCATCAGGTGACTGCAGAGTGAGAGCAAAACCGGCTTCTTTCAAGAGCCGCAGCCCAGGGTTGTCCTTCAAATGTCTGAAAAGCGAGCAGAGAAGGAGTGAGCTCTTAGGAGAAGAAGCTGGTTGTATTTGGTGAGGTGGCCCCGCCTTGGGAGGCTGGCTCTGCCAAGTGCCGGCCCCTCCTCTGGGGATGGCACCAGGCACATGAGGGGCCTCCCATGTCCGGGGTCCTGAGTGGGAGCCCAGGTCAGCCTTCTGGCCTCCTGGCCCTGTGTGCAAGCTGGCGTTTGTGCTCCCAAAGGCCTGAGTAAGTGAAGGACGTGAGGTGAGGGCCTCTAGGGACCAGCCACGCCTGTGGGGAGCGGAGGTGCCACTAGCATTCGGAAGTGTCCTCTGGAGCACAGATGACACATGACAAAGGAAAACAAAGGGGAGGTGGTAAGCTGCTTGCCTTCGGGAGCCTTCGGGCAGAGTGGGTGGCAGTGGCAGCTGCCCCCCAGTGGTCTGTGGGCCCAGCGGGCAGCTGATGGGGTCTCTCCAGTCCTGCTGAGCGTGTGAGCAGCAGGCGTCCACTGCAGCATCAGGCCCAACCTGCAGCCAGGCCCATGCCTCTCTCTGGGGGTGCTGAGGCCCAGGACAGCGGCTCCAGGTCCGAACTGTCTGTGCCCTCTGCTGCCCCCGAGACCTTGGCCCCCGGGGAGTGGGAGGAGGATGTGGTCCCTCCCGCGTCTGCTCAGGGCTGTCCCAGGCCCTCCCTGGCCCCTCCCCGCCATGGCTGTCTCTGCAGTCTGAGTTTTGCTTTCTTTTTGGCAGGAAGGAACCTGAGTGGGAATCCCCTGAGCTGCCCGACAACCAGAGTGAGTCACCCCTTCCAGCCTGCTAGGACCGAGGTGTCACCCCTTCCAAGCTGGTGGGCAGCGGTTGGCCACTTCCCCGTCAGGGCCACTCGACCACGGCTCCCTCTCCCTCTGTTCCCAACTCTGTGTGCCTCTCAGGCCTGTCGTCAGAATCAAATTTAAAAAAAAAGAAATGTGTGCTTGAAAATCCTCTGAAAGCAGCAAAGTCTAAAATCTATGAAAGCATTTTCATGCTCAAAGTGTTGGCAAGTACTTCGAGATCAGCCAGTCCTGTCAGTGCCAAGGGCTGCGGGTGGCTACCTTCCCAGGAGCAAGAGCTTCGTTCAGGAAATCTTTTCTGGATGCGGGGCGTGGCTGAGGTGGCCCCGAGCCAGTGCTTCGGCACTGTTCCCGATCCTGGGAGAGTGAAACTCTTCCTGATGTTCCCTGGGAGTTGTGGTAGACGGCAAGTGAACGACTTCCTGATTTTCCCCTGAAGGAAGTGGGGTGCACTGCTGCAGGTGAATCTCCTCTTGCAACAAGAACCATTTCCTGATGAGCTGCTGGTGGGTTCACAGGCCTCCCAGACTCTGGGAGGAGAAACCTCCTCACATCTGACAGCTTGCTTAGGTCTGGGGCTTGAGTGAAACTTCAGTGAAGCTGTAGGTGGGGACTGGGGAGGTTTCCAAGGTTGCT
Source organism: Diceros bicornis minor (assembly GCF_020826845.1). NCBI lineage: Eukaryota > Metazoa > Chordata > Mammalia > Perissodactyla > Rhinocerotidae > Diceros > Diceros bicornis. The sequence goes on from NC_080767.1 coordinate 43,447,577, forward strand.
TGTGGCAAACTCAGCCTCGAAGTTCATGGACCTTCTATCAGAGGCAGGGCGGCCTTGCTGCTGTATCCCTTGGGAATTCTGACTGACCAAGTAATGACTTATGCAGCATGATGCGAGAAACTCTGGACACAGCCTGGATGGTTTAAATCATGTAACTTCAAAGCCTGCCTGTTTTTTGGTTTACTCCATCCTTGAACAGTGCCCATTGCGTCAAATGATCTCACTGGAGTTGAGGTGCTGAATGTGCCATGACCTGGGGTTAGGAATCTTGCCTCTCTGAGCCTCCATTTCCTTCTCTGCAAAATGAGAGAGCAGTCCCCATCTCCGGACACTAGTATGAGACGAGATGCTGTTTGTCAGACGTTTAGCTAAGCTCGTGTTCAAGGAGAGATAATCCATTTTGTTCTGACTCTTGTTTGGCAAATAAGGAAACAGACTTGCCTCAGGCATCCACTTAGTGGCAGTGATGGGGTCAACACTCGGCCCTCCCAGTGGTGCCCCCTTTTTTCTGGCCAAGACTACTGCTTCGTTTCTAGATGTTTCCATTTGCGTGTTCCACATTTCCATGTGTCTGGAGACCACAGGTTGCGCATTTTTGGTTTTGTTTGGTGGTAAAATCCACATAACATAAAATTCACCATTTAAACCATTTAAAAGCCTACAATTCAGCGTCATTTGTACATTCACGGTGTCTGGCAATCATCACCACTGTCTAGTTCTAGAACATTTCACTACCTGGAAAGGAGACCTCGCACGCCTTCCCCCCCTCGAAGTGAGCGGGGTTTTTTGCTACTTTTTCTTATAAATGTAACCCACACTGGGGCCCTGCTCTGAGCCGGGCGCTGGGAGGGGAAGGCGCCGCCACGGTGCCCTGGGCCAGGGGCTGACCCTTCGTGGGAGGTTCTCGGCAGGTAAGGAGCAGCGAAGGTTTTGCTGTGGCTGCCTATCTCGCTCTCTCCCGGCACCTGCAGCAGACGGAGCTCCCCTGCCACAGAGCCGCGCCAGTGTCCGGCGAGCTCCGCCACAAAACCGGTGGACGACTTAAGTAGTCACGCCGCGGCAGCTTCGACCAATCGGCGCCCGCTACGGTTCCCTGCGCGCTCCTGGTAGGCCCCCGCGTCAGTCCGTCAGGCGGACTGGGAGACAGGGGGGCGGGGGGGAACCTGACCAGTCGGCGCCCGCTGCGGCTCCCTGCGCACTTCTGGTAGGCCCCCGATTCCGTCCGTCAGGCGGGCTCGGGGGCGGGTCCGCGGTGGTGGCGGCGGCTGGGCGGGCGCGCAGTTCCGGGCGCGCGGCGACCGTTGGTGAGTCCGGCCGGGGGGTCGCGGTCAGGGTTGGGTCCGCGGTCGGGGTCGAGGTCGGGGGTCGGGGTCGTGGTCGAGGGTTGGGGCGGGGAACGGGGCCAGGGGCGCGCGGCGCCGGGGAGGCAGGGCCGCCGCCGCCTGCGGGCCTGAGGGGATTTCTGGGAGCGGGGGAGCCGGAAACTGAAAGTCGGAGGGCGGCCGGCGCAGGAAAGTTCGCGAACGCCCGCGGGCGCCCACGGCGGCTCCGGCGAGGGGGTCCCGGCCTGGGTCACAGTGCGGAGTCACAACGCGCGTCCACCTCGGAGGGTCCAGGGCGCGGGGTCCACGTTGAGGTCATGATCTGCTGTCCCCAGCCGGGGTCACAGCGCCCCCGCCCCAGCCCGGCTGCCCCGAGCCTCGAGGGCGGCTTGTGGGCGCCTCACCCCCGCCCTGCCCCCAGCTATGGGCTCGCCTGAGCCCGTCTGACCTGCTTCGGACCTGGACGAGCTCCCCGAGCGTCGCGGGCGGCGCCGGACCTCCGCGGTCCCCTGCAGCTTGGCCCCGAGGCCCCAGGGCCCGCCCGCGGTGGCCCTGCCTCTCTTGGCTCCCGCGTCCCCCGACGCCCTCCTGCCTTTCAGGGTTTCAGCTCCCCTGCCCCTGTTCTCAGCCCCCGCCCCGTCCCCAGAAGCGGTTCCTGGTCGGTTGATCGCGTTAGGGTGCCCTCGTGTCGGCCTCCAGCCGCGCCCCTTTGGCGTGGGGAGCTGTGAGCCGAGGCTGGGATGTGGTCCGTGCCTCACGGCGTGAGGCTGGCGCGGGCTTCCACGGTGAACGCGAGGCCCGAGATCGCTGGTGAGGACGTGAAGTTGCTGGAACACCCAGGGGCCTCGCGATGGGATCCGGAGTGGAGGCAGCTGTGGGACTGCGGGAGCCTGGAGTGGGGCAACCCAGAAAAGCTCTGTGTCTGTCCAGGGCCGAGAGGCTCCCTGGACACAGAGCAGGGTCGTTGACCGTGACAGTGGAGAGCCCAAGACATCTGCGCCTGCTTGTGAGGGCAGACGCTCTGCCTTTGCCTGGGTCTGGGGGGGCTCGAGGGGCCTGATTCCCAGCCCATGGCAGAGGTGCACAGAGGTCACGCCTGGCCTTGCTTGACCCGGCCCGCGTGTCACCTTTGAGGACAGCGGTGTTTAGCAACTTGGTTACTGGTTTTAGGTGAAAGTCCCAACCAACCCAAAATTGTTGCTTGAGTTTGTTTTTTAAACTACTTTATTGTGGTGTAACTTACATACCACAAAATTCAATATCGCTTGAATTTCACACACACAAGAACTGAAGAATTCCTTTCCCTAAAGCTTTTTTGGAGCAGCAGCAGCAGTGCTCGGAGCTTCCAGCAGTAGTCTCTTCACGTATTTGAGCAGCTGCTCTCCTGTCTCCTGCCGCTAGCCTGCCTTCTCCCCCTCCTGCAGCCCCCTTGCCCTCAGGATAGAGCCCAGCCACCTTGAGGCTCCCAGGGGCATGTGCTGTGACATTGGGTCTCTGTGCTCACTGGTCATGTTGCCTGGGACAACCCTGCAGGCGCCTCTCGACATGCCCAGCCTGCGCCACATGCCCTTCCAGCGTCCCTCTGCATCCCAGACCTCTGCCACCCGAGGCTGCGTTGTGCCCTGTGGCCCCGGCCTGTTGACTGCATTGGCAGTAATGCCTCCGTCTCCTCAGCACCATGCATGGTCCACAGCAGGAGCCCAGAAACGTCCCTGTGGTGCAGTGAGTGGAGTGAAAGAGGTGTGTGAGCCTCACAAGGCGCTGCAGGGATGCAGGGTGAGGGGCTTTCAGCTGAGGGTTCTCTCTCTTAAGGAGTTTTTAAACTTAGTAGGGAAATCAAGTGGAGTGTCATTCCTCTGGGGACCTGAGGGAATAGGTTATTTCAACAGTGGTTGTAATTTGGAGAATGGGGCACAGGGTTTACAGTGATCACTTGTTGCTGGAGGAAGCGTTTCTCCAGGAAGAAAAAGGTCTTTTCGCTTTGTGTTCTGAGAGTCAGGTTTGGGCCTTCTCTCTGGAAGTGGGGACGCCAGCCTGCCCACCTGCATGGGGGGTGCACTGACTGAGTGTGGCCTGGCAGGTGGGCTTTCATGGCTGGAAGGTGTGAGCGGCGTGAGCTCGCACAGGCAGGGCAGGAAAGTCTAGATGGGGGTGCGCACCTTCTATCAGTTCTCATGTCCTCCCGGGCTGCGCTGGGCTTACTACTTATGGAGACTGAGATGGGTGAGGACGGGTCCCTAAAGATCTGGGCGTGTGTCCACAGGGAGGGCATGTCATTGTCTGAGCACAGTGCCCCACCCCTGCCCAGAGGGGCTGAGCCTGGCTGGGAGGGGAGGAGGCTCCGCAGAAGCTGTCCCCAGGGTCGGAGCTGTGAGAGGCCCACCTCCAAGTGGGGTTGAGACCACATCCCCGGCAGGGCCCAGCAGGCAGTAGAGATGGCAGGTGGGGCAGGTGGTTTTGTGGACTGGTTGTGATTTAGGGAGGTGAATCCACAGCAGGGGTTGGGGTAGGAGGTAGAGTAGAGGGAGTGACTCAGGTAGAAGGAAGAGCTGGCTCAGGTTCCAGGATCGGGCTGCCGCTTTGGAGCAGGGTGGGGCACAGCTGGTCCAATGGTGTGGCATCGAGGAAGGGCCTGATTACAGGGCGTAGGAGTCAGTGGATGGGGCCGGGAGCCTGGGGAGCAGGTAGGGTGCTCATGCACCCCGTGCACAGGCCTGGGTCCATCCTCCCGCTCTCCTGGAGCATACATTCTAGAGGGGCAGGCCCACAAAACCACAATACCAAGGAGAACAGAGAGCAGGTGAGGTGGTGAGCTGGGCCATGGCGGGAAAGAGGGCCAGCACAGTGCAGTTTTAAGGAAGATTACCAGGGAAGTCCTCCTCAGGTGGGCGGGGTGGGGGTGGGGACAGGTGGAGTTCAGGAGGGCGGAGCAGCCTGGGAGCCCTGGGGGTCTGAAGGAGGAGCCACTGAGTCCCAGTTGCATGTTAAGGCTCCCTCTGGCTGCCTGGAGGCCTGTGAGAGGCAGTGCAGAGTCAGGTCACAGTGGACGGCTGCCAGGACCTGGCAGTAGTAGTGTGGTCAGATTCCGAATGTTTGTAGAAGGTAGAGCCAGTGGAGTTACCCACGCCTTAAGAGGTGGGTGGATGAGAGAGAGCAGTCTCCAAGAATTTGGCCTGAGCAGGTGAAGGGGGGGGGGGCGCCCAGCTCCAGCGAGCTTTCTGCAGGGCAGTGGGACGTGCACCCGGCCCTGGGCACCCACACTCAGAGGTCAGGGCTATGGGCCAGGGGAGCAGGTGTTCGTGTGGGTCTCGTGAGACGAAGTTGAGACTTCGAAGGGAATAGAATGGCTGCATTGTAATTACTTGGTCTCTCCCTATTCACCGCCGTGGTTTTTAATAAGAGAAACTAAATATGTTGATTGTATGGGTAAATATGAGGCAGCCCGTAAGACTGGAAAAATCCTTGCCAACAGTATTTGCTTACGATGCTGTAGTGTAAACGGTTGTTGGGTGTTAAGTTGGTACCACGCTACTATTGGCCTTACGTTGAGCTTGAAAAAAGATGGACTTTAGTATGAAATTATAATTTTAAAGTGGATTTCTAGTCCTGCGGAGGTCTCATACTCCTGGCTGTGTGCAGATTAAAGTTCTTGAATATTGCTTAAATAGGCCTGTTACACAGGTGGGTTAGAACTGCGTGGAACCAAGTGAAATCTGACGTGGAATCCCAATATCATACAGAATAGAAGTGGGCTGTCAGTGGGAGCATGAATTTGGGAAGTTCGGTCCCTGGCATTTGGGGGCATCATAGGGTGAGGCCCCCAGGTTGAACCCCTGTGTCTGCTGGCAGCACGGTGACCCCCCTGCAACTGGGTGCTCCAGTATCTGATTTGACATCGGTTTGTTGTGACAATACAGCCTCCCCTCTTGAGAATTATTCTCCGACACCGCTAACCCACGCTCTCACACCAGACTGAGGATGGTGGAGTCCACTGTCCTGTGGCGTCCAGCTCAGTTGGTGTCTCTGATTTCTTGCGGGGATGGCCTTTCCCAGGTCCTCCTCCTCTGCACTCAGGCAGGACCTGGGCTTGTGACGGGGATGTGCAGCCCAGCTTCACCTGCAGTGAAGGAAATGGCTGAACAGCAGTGGGGTGCTGGATGCCCCCTACTCTCCTCGGGGTGGGGAGGCGGGAGTGAGCTGTGGCCTCACCTGGGAGGCTACTTTCATGTCAGAACCTATTTTTGAGGTTGCTCTCCTATTTTTAACATTATGAGGCAGGGTTATTTTGGATAAACATGCACGGGTATATCATAATTAGGGATTTCGCCATCTATTTTGAGTCTTTGGGAATAGAAACTCCATCTTTTTCTTTTTAAATTGAGGGGTACCTACAGCAAAATGTACAAATCCTAAGTGTACAGCCAGATTCTGTTTTGTCCATGTATACACTCATTTCCAGCACCCCAGAAGGCCTCCTCATGCCCCTTGCAGGCAACATTGGCCCCCTAAATGGAAAACTTCTGTGTTTCTCTACTCACAATGCTTTTGACACCAAACGTGTGGGTTTTTCCATATCAAGCCATTCTCCATTTCTCGGTGGACACCGATTGGGCCTTGTAATTTAACTCGGTTCTGACACTAACCACCTGGAGTTATTAGCGAAGACTCCGTATCTTAAGGGCTTGTCACACAAGACTGCCCCCCCACTTCAGATGCCTATTGGCAATCAAGGCTTCCCGTACTTCTGACCACCTGGCCATAAATTGAGGGTTCCTATGACCCCCTCCTTAGGTTCAATAATTTGCTAGAATGGCTCACAGAACTCAGGGAAACCCTTATGTGTAACAGCCAAATGGAAGAGACACATGGGGCAAAGTATAGGGGCGGGTGTGGAACTTCCATGCCCTGTCCAGCGCATCACCCTCCCAGCGCTGGATGTGTTTGCCAGCCTCGGAGCTCTATGAACCCTGTCTTGTAGGGGTTTATGGGGGCTTTGTTACGAAGGTGTGATTGATGACATCATTGACCATTGGTGATTAAATCTGTCTCCAGCCCCTCCTCCCCGGAGATGGGGGTGGTGGTGGTGGTGGAAGTGGCTTATGAATAACAAAAGATGCTCCTCTGTCCCCAGTCACTCAGGAAATCCCAGGGGTACTAGGAGCTCTGTGCCAGGAACCGAGAAGACCAAATATCTATCATAGCGCAATATCACACCCCCAAAGGGAACTGCTGTCCCAGCTGCCATCGTCATAGAATAGTTTTGCCTGTCCTTGAACTTCATGTAACTGGATTATTCCATAAATACTGTTTTGTATGTAGTAGAAATGCCCGTTTGACAACGGCAGTCTGTTGTATGAAGTTAGTGCATTCACGTCTGGAGCGTCGTTTGGAAATGAATGAAGTGTGAAATCAGGGCTGGGCCAGACGGGAATACTCGCTCACACATATGAGTCATTGCAAATGAATATAGTTCTTGTTTTTAACCAACTTACCTGAAAGAGTCAGGATTTGGAAAATAAACTGGAAGCTTGAAAGGACCATTCGGGCATTTTGGTTCCAGGTTGGAGGTTCATCACCTGCCCCTCATGGCTGTGATCCAAGTACAAAAGCTGTCTCGGGGCCGGGTGAGTGCCACTGACCACGGGGGTCAGTCGGGGAGTCCCCTGAGCCCCGGGGAAGTCCAGGTGGGTGGACATGTGCAGGCCGCCAAGGATGGGGTCACGGGGCCTGAGACGGCCGCTCCTGCGGCAGCAGGCCTTCACATGTCGATGGCTTTCTAAGGGTTACATTTTGGAACAACATTTGTGAGTCTTTATGATGGTTTCCATTACAGTTCTCAAAAGTTCATATGCATTTATAAATGAGACTTGACTAAAGTGTTTAAGGACTTAAGCGCTAAGAACTCCCAGAGCACGCTGTGAGTGGCGTCCTGTGCTGGGTAAGCTCCTTGCCTCCCCATCTCATTTCTCCGTATTTAAAACAGGAGTGGCGACCCCGCCTTCCAGCCATGGCAGGTAGTTGTGACCACGAAGTAGGCAGCCAGTGTGAGGTCACTGAGGAGCAGGACTGAGGTCGAGGCCCGGCTGTGTGTTGGGCTTTTTCTTTTTTTTATCACTCAAAAAAGAGACCATTTTTGTGGTTCTTTTGCATGTAACAGGAGTAAAAGTCGATGGATTAATAAAATGGGTTCAGTCTGTCACAGAAGGTGTGGTCAGTCGGCCAAAAAGCAGGCCCGACTTTGTTAGGCGGAATGTCACTAGGAAAGGATAAAATCGCAACAAAGCCTCTCCTGACAGACGCTGTAGGAAGCTGCTCAATGAGACTTTGAACAAAGGGAAGTATCACCCTGTCTTCGCCCCTGGCCGGTGACCTTCATGGTTATTTCACCTTCTTGCCCTGCCTGTATGAAACAGGCCTCAAGCCGCAGAGTCCCTTACCTTTTATTTAACATAGCAAATACTAAATAGGGTTTTTACCTCAAGAACGTGGCTTTTTTTAAACTAGTGATATTTAAAAATAAAAATCCCTTTGTCTCATGTAGTTTAGAGCAGTGATTTTTAGACATTAATGGTTCATGTAGTCAGTTCAGTAGCATGACCAGAAAAAATAGAAAATGCGGAATGCCTCTCATGCCAGAATAAGTGTCTTTTTGTGGGCCCTTTGTTCTAGTACGTTCCTGTGTGTAGCAGATCACAACGGGGCCTTGAAAAACATGGGCTGAGGGGTCCTCCCTCCTTGGTCGCGTCTGCGAGCCCTTAGGACTTCTTGTTTAGATTTTCCACTGCGAGGTTTTGTTAGTAAGCGGCACCTTCTAGTCTTACATGTCTGTGTTGTGAGGGCTTGAAAGACTGGAATCCCTCAGTTGTCACATGGATGGATGGCTCATCCCTGGGCCCGGGCACGCCCACGTGTGAGAGGAGCACGTGCACCTGCGAGCAAGCTAGATGGAGGTGTGCCCTCCCTCTGAGTGACCAAGGGCACAGCATCCCCTCTGTCGGGTGGTTGGAGGAGTAAATGCAGGTTCTATAAATAATCTGTGAGCTATGGCCTCATACTTTACAATCCAAAAGCATTGATTGAAAGTGGCTTTACCCAGCGGACAGAAGATGACATACCGGTGATCTGTCGCTGTTTGCTGCCGTGTCACACCAGCTTAGGACAGTGAAACACCCCTCTCTCCTCCTGGAAGGAGATGTTGTTTCAAAACATCATGGCGTGGGCCAGCCCTGTGGCTTAGCGGTTAAGGGCTCGCACTCTGATGCTGGCGGCCCGGGTTCGGATCCCGGGCGCGCACTGACACACCGCTTCTCCGGCCATGCTGAGGCCGCGTCCCACATACAGCAACTAGAAGGATGTGCAACTATGACATACAACTATCTACTGGGGCTTTGGGGGAAAAAATAAATAAAAAAAAACATCATGGCGTGACAGCTGGTGTGCTCCCCACACAGATCTGTGAGAAGACACATGGGGTGTGTTCTGGGGGCGTGCTGAGAAGGAAGCTCTTTGGAGTGTCCGCAGAGGGGGCTAGGGTGGTCTTTCTGGGTCTTGAGTTTTTCTGAGCTGACAGTTCTTCGCGTTCAGGGGCTGTGGGGTACTTGCCCTTTTTCAAGGGTCAAGGGGTATGATTTCTTGTGGCTTTTTGAGACCGTGGACATTGAACAGTGAGTTCCACACAACGTCTCTGAGTGTTATGAGAACCTCTCCTCCACCCCGACTTGCCTGTCCTGGTGGCCTTGCCCCGGGAGCCTTGGCAAGGCCTGGTGGACAGCAGAGGACGGCTCTGAAGTGAGAGGGGCACTGGCTACGGGGGAGCAGAGGAGCAATGCCAGGGAGGCTGCACACCTGGTCTTGGGGCTGATGTTGGAGAGGCCGATGGATGGCGTGGCCATCTCCCGGGCGCTGCTCAGGGCCTGAGCACGTGGGACTCTCCCTCCAGGCTGATCTGTAAGGTCTTTTGTAAAAGCCATCTGCCATTCTAAAAACGTATTTATTGTAGGAACCTTGGGGAAATGGAAGGGCACAAAAATCAAGGACTGCTGATTGTTAGCTGGAAGGTGGTGTCCTTTGAGCTCACATGCAGGCACGTACTCCATCCACGGGTTATAGCAAGCTCGCCTGGGAGCAGAGGCCTGGGCTGGGTGACCTTGAGGACAGCCACCAGTCTAGGGCTCCGGGGTGAGTGTATGAGTGCCAGCTATGAGGCATGGGCAGGTCGCCACCCTGGCTGAGCCTTGGTTTCTGTGTTTGTAGCAGGAGATTAGACTAGATTGTCTCCAAGGCTTCCCAGAGCACAAAAATCCTGCTTCTCAGATTCTTGACCACAGGTCAGCTTGACAACCAGAGCCCTCACTGCCTGGCAGGACCATCTTCCCTGGAGGATTACTCTGGGGTGGAGGCACTGCCACATCAGGACCCGCCGTGACGCGCTCTGTGTTCTTTCTTAGGGCTTGGCAGTTCACGGGGGGCGCGGCTCTCATGGCTGCAGCTAGCGTGACCCCTCCTGGCTCCCTAGACTTGCTGCAGCCTGGCTTCTCAAAGACCCTCCTGGGGACCAAGCTAGAGGACAAGTACCTGTGCTCAGCCTGCAAGAACGTCCTGCGCAGACCCTTCCAGGCGCAGTGCGGCCACCGCTACTGCTCCTACTGCCTGACCAGCATCCTGAGGTACGCGCGCGGCCAGCTCTGGGGTTTGCCTGGGGCTGCTCCAGGGAGGTGTCTCCGGGTGAAACACTCCCTGGTGGCAGAGGTTCACTGCAAACAAGGACGTGACATTAATGACCTAGAAAGATGGGCTCCATGTTGTTGACATGGTGCTGCTTTGGACGCAGGGGTGAAATAAAACGTATTAGTAAAGTTAGTTTCCCTGCTGCTTCTCCTTGTTTTTAACATGGGTACCAGACAGTTTAAAATTACACTTAGGGCTCAAGTGACGTTGGGTTGGTTGAGTGTGCTGCTCTAGATAATTAACACGTGTGTGAGTGACTGTGCGGGGCTGCTCCGTAAGTGGGGCTGCCCGTCTGGTCTGAGCGGCGGGGGCTGTGTGCATCAGTGGCTGGTCAGGAGGTGAGAGGAGCCGGCACCTTGTTCTGGGGCCTCTGTCTCTCAGCGCCGGCAGTTCAGAGAGAGCCTTTGTCACAACGGAAGGAATGATCCATCATCAGAGGATTCGGGTCATCTCACCTGTTTTCAGTGTTTTAAACCTTATACTGTTGCTGTGCGCTTGTCGTGACTCAAGGAGAGATGAGCAAGTCTGTGGAATGGAGGTGTGGAGTTGGGTTTGCAGCGAGGCAAAGGCGCTCGTTTGTTCTTCACGTAGGTTTCACAGTGGGACTTCTCTCTCTCCCCACCAGCTCCGGGCCTCAGAACTGTGCCGCCTGTGTGCACGAGGGCATATATGAAGAAGGCATTTCTATTTTAGAAAGCAGTTCGGTAAGTGAAAAGTCTTTAAGCTAAAAATGTCAAAAAGGACAGAAAATGTGTTGGCATTTTCTTTAATAACACAGGTGGCAGAAAGAAACATTAGCAGCTAGAAATACCGCTCGCTGCTGTGGGGGTGTCTGGAGTTTGGAGTGGCCGTGTGGAGAGGTGCCCTGGTCCTGAGAGCCGCCGTCCAGGAGGCTCCGGTGTTGGTGGTGTGGGGTTGGCAGTGGGCGACTGGGAGGAGGCTTAACAGCAGGGACGCTCTCTCCCCAGGCTTTCCCGGACAATGCTGCCCGCAGGGAGGTGGAGAGCCTGCCAGCTGTCTGTCCCAACGACGGCTGCACCTGGAAGGGGACCCTTAAAGAGTATGAGGTAGGGGCCTCCCTGCGCTGGCCCGGCCTCCCTGGGGGCTGAAGCCCCTCCCCCAAAGCAGTGGCACCAGAGCCTGTGCGACAGACAGCTTCTGCATTTAAGCCCATCTGATGTCTGTGGAAGAGGGGTGCAGCTGCTCCTTATGATATGTCCACTCAGATGTTCAAACTACAGAGCACAGACCTGCACCGTGGAGCCCTTGTGGCGTGGCCTTGGGTGGCGTACTTCACCCTCTTTGTGCCTCAGTTTCCTGGTCTGTTGAATGGGGGTGCAGTCCTCCTGCCATAGCGGGGTGGCAGTGAGGTGGCAATGTGTGCCAGGACCTAGTACTGGCCTGGGAGTGGGCTGCAGCCTCTCCCTGTGTGTGCAGGAAACCATAGCTTTCTTGCTTGGTGGGATTTTTCTGTTGTGTCCTCACAATGGCTTTCCTCTTTGGGGTTGTATTGTCGTTGGAACTTGCAGAGCTCATCTGCACCTTCTTTCTGTGGTCACAGAAAGGCATCTGGCCAGTGATGGGGCAGCAGTCAGTGTGCGTGTCTCCCTGCCAGGCGAGGCTGGCTCACATCTGTGCGTTGGCACGTTGGGGGTTTCTATATGGTCGGCATCCGGCAGCTAAACCTGCAGCGTGGAGGCCGAGAGGTGCCACAGCTCATCCAGTTAGTTGTTCATCTGCTCTTCTTAACAAATGCCCTTTGAAAAACCTTTATATGTCAAACAGCTACTTGTACGTGAGTGTTCACAGTAGCCAAGTGTCCACTGACAGATGAAGGGATAAACAAGATGTGGTCTGTCCGCACTGTGGAATAGTATTCAGCCATAGAAAGGAAGGCGATCCTGACGCATGTACAGCCTGGACAGACCTTGAGGACATTGTGCTCAGTGAAACAAGCCAGTCACAGAAGGACAAATCCTGTAGGACTCCACTCCTGTGAGGGCCCTAGAGCAGTCAGACTCAGAGACAGGAAGTGGAGTGGTGGCCTCGGGGGGCTGGAGAGTTGTGCTCAGTGGCACAGAGGCACAGGTTGGGCCCTCCAAGTGGGGAGGCTGGAGGGTCTGTCTGTGGAACCCTGGCTCTCCTACTCTCAGGCAAGCTCCTGCCCAGGGCTGCCCTGGCCAGGGGAAGCCTCCCTGCCATGGGGTGGGTACTGGACTATGACTGAGTCTTGACAGCGGGGGAGGGCCTATTGGGTCTGGAATTGGGGTCCTGGTTTCAGCGGGCTTCTCCATTCCTGCTCCTGGCCCTGTGCACTTCCCTCTTCTTGGCCAACTTGCCTTTGTGGTCTCCGGGCTCTAAGCTGTGTTTTGCCAGAGGGGCCGCTTGTGTGAGTCGGGGGAGGAGCCTCTGGTGGGATGGACGAGAAGATGCACTTTCCTTCTGATGGGCTCCCAGGGCCCGGAAGCTGAGCGGCTCTGAGCTCCCTGCGCCCTTCCTGGGAGTGAGAGACTTCTGCCCCCCGGACGGAGGCCTTGGATGGCCCAGAGGCCACTGTGTGCACGCGCACAGGCAGGTGATGTCGCTGTGTGGGGTGCAGGCAGTGGGGCGTGGTGAGGGGACCCAGAGACCGCTGGGGACAGGTGGAGTAACCCCCAGCTCCAAATTCCTCTGGGGTTTCTGCTGCCCACCAGGCCCAGGAGGGCAGCAGCTTTGTGGGCCTCCGGCTGAGGGCCAGGCGTGCGGCCCCGCAGGCATGCCGGCTGGAAAGTCCCTGGCTGCTGCCTGAGAGCTCCGGAAAGTCCCTGAGAGGGGCGGGTTGGTCACGTGGGGGCGGGCACTGGTCTGGGACACTCGCCTTTGATATATTGATCAGACCTCTCGCTGGCTGTGAAGGCCACAGGCTGGGGTGAGATCAAGGTCTCAGGGCACAGGTGCGGCCACCTCTGCTGTGACCACCACTCCACTTGCCTCTCTGAGCCAACACATCTGCCCTTTGGGTGGCTCCAAATTGGGGTGGTGGTGTGAAATGCTAATGCTGTGGCTGAGTTATTTGAAAAGTGTGGCAAGATGGGGAAAATCCTGTTTAGCCTTGAATCTGTTTTTCCTTTGCAATGATGTCTAGTATTTACTAAGAACCCAGTGATTTGAAACTCCAGTCCAGTTCAAAGATGTTTGTGGAGTGCAGCCAAGTGCTGAGAGCAGGCTGAGCTGCACTCCCCCGGAGCTGGTCTTCTGGACGTGAGATGAGACTGAGACGTGGTCGGGCGCGAGAGGAGGGAGCCACAGGGAGGCAGAGCCTGGGGGCTCCAGAGGAGGGGCTGGCAGGGGTCTGGAGAGGTTAGCAGGTTAGCGGAAGGAAAATTGCAGTTGAAAGGCCAGGCAGAGTCTAGTGTGCTCAGTCTCCCCACTCGTCCCAGTGAATTCAGAGTTAAGATGACTCTGTTTGCTTAGACATTCGTTTGAATTCTGGTTGAATAAATACTGGTTTCTCTGAAGCATGTGCTTCTCTCTGAGCATATGCGAGGTCAGGAGCCGCCAGAGTGTGTGCTGTCCTGTGAGGGTGGGGGTGCAGTGTACGTGCTCTGGGTTTCCATCCGGGGCTACTGGAGCGCCATGTCCTGAAGTGTTGGCCGTGCGAAGATGTGAGCAGCGAGCAGTGTGGGCTGAGAACCGTCAGCGGGATGGTCCAAGTGTCCTCGCCCGTCCACGGCAGTGCCGCACGCTCAGTCTTCTTTTAGCTGCCCCCATGTTTCACTCTCAGTATTTGGTTACGCTTTAAAGGACACTCTCTGAATTAAGTCCAGGTACCCTGATGGGGTGCTGCAGTTTCTCTGTCTCATGAGCCATGCTCATTTCTGAGGCTCCTCTCTGGGTCAGTTTGGTTATCACTTGCTGAGCGTGGCCCAGGTGGGGCCCTGCCCGTCGGGTGGTTGCGGGGTATGGTATCCATATGCCAGAGGTCCCGGAGTGTCCTGGGGCTCAGGGGCTCGGGCTGAGGTGGTGGCAGGCTGGGCCCTGGGGCCCTGCTGGGAGCCTTTGAAGAGTTGTCAACAGGGAATGGTGGGTCAGCCGAGCGGCTGCAGTGACAGTGTGAGGGGTGCTCCCTGGGGAGGTTGAACAGGAACCATCAGGAGCCAGGTCTCCCCTCTGCTCTGCTGTAGCATTGAGGGCTTTGTGCAACTGGTCCTGTCTGGGCCTGCCTTTGTGGCCAGTCTGTGTCCTTCTGAGGCCAGGGTCTTGCGTGGCAGGTCTGGGGTGCTCTGTCGGGCTGCCCTAGGATCATCAGGGAGGCTGGGCCTGTGGTGTTAGATCTGGCGTGTGTCCACGCAGGAGATCAGAGGGACGGGGTGCGTGCTCCAGGAGGCGTGGAGTGTAGGGTCATGTGTGGAAGTATGGGCGCCACTGGACACCACATCTGAAGTCTCCACACCACGGCTGTGCTGCCGGGAGGGGCAACATGCGTGCCCTGTCCCTCTGGAGTTCACCTGTTGCTTCTGCTCACTCCTCGTCCACAAAGCTGTGGGGACATATGGAAACAGAGCACATCTGGGGGCCCTGCCCGTCCCTCTCAGGTCCTCTGTGACTGAGCTCTCCAGGGAGGCCTGAAGATCCGACATTTCATGCCAGCATCTCGGCCCCGAGCTGCCTGGCTTGTTGGGGCCCCAGCCCAAATCTCTATTGAGGTGCTGACCCCTCTTCCTGGTCTGGTCTCTCAAGAACTGTCGTCTCTCAGTGACCTCCTCCTTCACTGCAGGATCCCTGTCTCTGCATTTTTTCCATCAACATGCAAACGAGCTCTAGTGTGTCTGATCTAAAACTTAACATGAGCCAGACCCCAGAGGACAGATCTCTAGGACTCCCTCCTGTGAGGGACGAGAGGAGTCAACACAGAGACAGGAGGTGGATGGTGGTGTCGGGGGGGGGGGGGGGGAGGGGGGGGGGGGTGAGTGTGTAATGGGGACAGGGCTTCAGTTTGGGAAGATGAGAGTCCCGGAGACGGATGGTGGGGACGGGTGCACAAGAATGTGAATGTGCTGAATGCCACTGAGCTGTGCACTTAAAAGTGGTTAAGATGGTGAATTTTGTGTTGTATATTTTACCACAATAAAAAAACTTAACAGCAAACCAATCTTCAGCTCCCTGTTCCTTGACCTGCTCCTCTGTTCCCCTTCACAGCACACTTTTCCTGAGAGTTTCCTACAGTTTCTCTCCCTCTCTTCAGCTCACAGCCCCTGCAGGCCAGGGACCAGGACTGACCTGTCCTTCCGAGGCTGTTGCCTCGGAGGCATTTGGTTTATGGGCACATCCAGGGGCTCCCAGCACAAGTCTGGCCTGCCCTTTCTCACCTCTCCTGCCTCTCCATTCCTGCCCTGCGCCTCGCGGTCTGCTCACTCCCAGGGCTGGGCTGTCCTTGTCCTTAGAGCCTTCCTGTGCGGCTCCTTTGCGGTAAAGCCTGAGACGGGGCTGGACTCAGTTTCCAGGTTCCCCACCCTCAACCTTTGTGAGGCGCTCGCCCTCCTCCCTCCAGGTCCTTCTCCTGCGCTGCCCTGGCTTTTCCTGGGATGCTCCCAGGCCTCGCCTCACCGGACCCTTCTCTTGGAATGCTGTTACCCGTAGAGCCCCAGGCCTGGACCTTGCCTTTCCGGGTGTCAGCTCCGGGAGGGCGGGCTCAGCCAGCTCCACCTCAGGTGTTGGGACGAGTGGGTGGGCTCCTGAGCTGCTTCTCTGCTTCTCACTCTGGCTCCCACAGCCCGTTTTCGTCACGGCACATGGGCTCTCGTCACTGCTCTAATTCTGTCTGCCTAGAACGTGTCCTGCTCCAGGCCTGGCCGCCTGGCGTCCAGCAGACTTTGTGCCTCTGTCGGCTGGGTGCTCTCTGCTTCGGGCCTTGGCTCTGCTGCCCCTCTCTGGATGCCCTCCCTCTGCTGCTGCCTTCTACACTCCATCCCCTGTCCCAACCCTCTGGGGCCCCTGTCTCTGTCTGGCCACTGGTCCTGTTGTCCCTGAACGTCACTCCGGAGAAGTCCCCTCTGTGTCCCGTGGGTGAAGCCCAGGGAGGGACATTCGTGGGGTCATGGCGTGGGTGGGGTGCAACCAGCTGGAATTGAGTCCTAGTCTCTGGTATGGAGCAGAGGTGTTGGAGTGAATGGATTCTCTGCACTTGGTGTGGTGCCCCTCGCCGGGCACTTGTGGGGTTGACGCAGGGTCCCAGTGGTGTAGCACCGAAACCAACCTGGGAGCCTCGGCCGGGGCAGCCATCTCTGTACACAGCCGGGGCGCAGTGGTGGTGGCTGGGGCTGTCCTCCTGAGTACTCTGCTGATGCTTTGCTCCCTGTGTTGCCAGAGCTGCCATGAAGGACACTGCCCATTCATGCTGACTGAGTGCCCGGCGTGTAAAGGCCTGGTCCGCCTTGGCGAGAAGGAACGCCACTCGGAGCACGAGTGCCCAGAGAGAAGCCTCAGCTGCAGGCACTGCCGGGTGCCCTGCTGCTGGGCTGACATGAAGGTGAGGGCATGCCGGCTGGTCCTCGCGGCGCTGCAGCTTGGCGGGAATTCTGGTGTCTGCTTGGCCTGGCCCAGCCGTCACCATGGCGCTGAGCTTCATGTCGTGCCCTTGGGGCCGGTTTGGTGCTTCCCCGGCTTGTTGCCAGGGCTCAGCCCTTCCCACGCAGCTGTGTGGGTGGAGGCTTCTAGGTGGGGAACCGGGTCGGGGGTGAAGTCAAAGCCAAGTCGTTTTAAAAAGCTGTTTTATTTTAGAAAAGTTCAGACACAGAATGGCAGTGTGAGGTTCCCGTACCCTTACTCGGTTGTGTTGGCGTCACTGTGTGCCAGATTGTGTCGGGCCTCCCCGGACTGTTACTAAACCGTCCTAGACTTTTGCCGTTTCATCCGCAAGTTCTTCAGAATGTGTTTCTAAGGGGCAGGCGCCTTCGTTTCTGCAGAGCTGTCACGCATTCCTTCCACGTCTGAAACTTACCGGAGACTGCGTATGGGCACTTGCTGGCTGGGTGCCCACTTTCCCGACCTCCGTAGGGATGCTGCGTTGCATCGATATGTTTATCATGTCTTTTCATCTTTAACAGTGCCCCCAGGGCACCTTTTTTTTTCTTTGCCATTTATTTGTTGAAGAAGCTGGCCGGTCTGCATTTGGCAGATTGTTTCCCCTCTGTCCCCTCTTCCTATAAACCCTGAGATCCAGGGGGCCTGATCATAGTGCGTCGGGGTGCCAAGCGCCCTGCAGCATCTCATCAGGGGTCTCTCTTGGAGATGTTCCAGCTGCTCACAGGTCCTTCCTCAGAAAGTCCCGCCAGCCTTGCACCTCGGGGCCAGGGAGCTGTTCTCCATCCGAGGGCCCATTTAAGTTGGGTGGCGAGTGGTGATGCTCTCTCCTCTCAGGTCACTGTTAGCAGCTTATCCTTCTTGTGTTGCTCCGGGGGCAGCCAGATGAAGAGGAGGTTCTGAACTCTCTGAAATTCCTGTGGGTGCCACAGGAGTGCCATCTCTGGAGAGGCCGGGGGTCCCAGCCCGGGGGTGGAGGAGGTGACGAGGAGCACAGCGTGACCTCAGGCCAGGCCCCATCCGAGCATCGGCACATCCCAGTCTCCCAGCTCTAACTTTCTGCCCACTTCTCTTCCAGGCGCACCATGAAATCTGCCCCAAGTTCCCCTTGACTTGCGACGGCTGTGGCAAGAAGAAGATCTCCCGCGAGAAGGTAAGTGGTTTCCGCTGCTGCGGAGCACCAGCAGGACAGGCACAAGTGTTGGCAGTGAGGGGCCTGTGCGCGTGCTGTGGGGGTCAGGACCTGGTGCCCAAAGGAGAAGCGACGGCTTATGGGTGGGTGTGTGCGTCGGGGTCACCTGTGGGACGCTTTTTTTGTTAAATTTTTGGTGATGGAGGTGACCAAGCCTGGGCAGAAGAAGAGCGCGCCCTATAAGAGCCTGGACCATCCTGAGGTTCAGGGATGCTGGCGGCCGCTCCTCATCCCTGCCCCCACTCCTTCCCATAGCACAGCCTTTCATCCGAAACGCTTCAGCGACGGAGCAGGAATCCTGGCTCTGTTTTAAGAGAAAGTACATCAGGGTTCAGACTGAGTTCCAGTTCAGATTTTTACCCAACTTCCCTATGTTGAGCTCGTTTTGCTGCAGAGAATCTTCGTAGCTAATGATGTCAGCACTATGGTTCATGTGTGTCATCCTGCTGGGTGTGACGGTTGCGTCGTACCAGCATCAGCGTCACTGTGGACGTGCTGGTGAAGGACGTGGGGATCAGGTTTCTTCCCTCTCGGTGTGCCGTTTGATCCAGTCGCCCTCCCATGAGGAGAGTGGGTGGATGGGCTGCCAGTTCAATGCACCTTTGAGCTCCTTTGTTTCCTTTTGCTTTTGAGTTTTTAGGATTGCTCTTAAAAAACATTGTCTTGTAGTTTTGTGAAATAGTTACATGGCTCCAAAGTGAAAACTAGGAAAAGGCTGCATTCTGAGAAGTCAGAGGGAAATGGATTTGTCGTTTGTCAGCTCGGACCCCTGCCTGGTGCTGTGGTTCATAAACCTGAGCCCGTCAGCAAGGGGGAGACCTGTGTCCCTGACCTGCTGGTGGGGTGTGGGGTCAGACCTTGGGTCTCGCCCATACAAGGGTGAGAAAAGGTCTCAGGGTAGTTTTCATCTCCATTTCACAAATTGCGAGTGTGATTGAGCGCTTTTTTGCTTAAAATTCATCTGCATTGCTCTTGCTAGGAGCCTTTGTGACTCCTGCCCATCTCCCGGTGGGGCTCCTGGTCCCCTTCTCTCTGTCTGGACTCTGTGGAGACAGAGTCCTTTACTTTGCTAAGTGGCAATCCTTGTTCGTTTCTGTTTGGGGGGCCCTGGTCAAGGTTTTTCTCTCACTGTTTCTGGATTTTGGTTCCAAGTTGGGACCATTTCCCCCTCCCGGCCACAGAGGAGATAAGTCTTCTTTCTTTCTGGTCTTTGTAGGTCTGGTTTTCTCACATTTCAGGTCCCTGGTGGATGGAGGTGGAGGGACCACTTGGACGTCGTCCTGTGGCTGCCCCCTCGCCCTTAACCTGCTGATGAAAGTGTCAGGCTTTGTCTTCACTGATGTGAGGTGCTGCCTGTGTCAGTACTGAGTGTCTCTGCACAGCTGGCCCCTTTCTGGGCTTTGTGTTCTGTTCCGTTGGTCTCAGCATTGTTGCGCGCCAGCATCACGCTGGGTCAGTGGTGGGTGTCTGACCCCTGGTCAGGCTGACCCTCCTTATTTCTGGCTTGGTTTGGAACCCAGGCTTCCAGCTCCAAGGCCCCAGGGCCTCAGATATGATGTGTCTGACAGACTATGATTGATGGAGGAGGACTGCCCTCTGGGATGCAGAGGCCTGTGCAAGAGACGGGGTCTCCCTCGGCGTTCTGAAATGGCCCACACATGTGAGGCCCTCAGCCTGTGCCCACCTTGATTACTGACACCGCGAGTGCGTGTGTGCAAGCATGTGTGCACATGTGTGCGTGTGCATGTGCGCTCCTGCAGCTTTGGACATGTGTGTTGGGTTTTGTGCCACATGAGAGTGAAGAGGCTGGCGGGTGGTAGGGTGCCCCTGTAGGGGTGGAAGTGGTGAGGGGCCAGAGCAGGGTGGTAACCGCTTTTGTGATGTCATGCTCTGCTAGTTTCAGGACCACGTCAGGACGTGTGGCAGATGCCGAGTCCCGTGCAGATTCCACGCTGTCGGCTGCCCTGAGATGGTGAGTCCAGGTCTGCTGTGGGGCCGCCGGGGCTGGGTGTGTGCTGCCTCGGTCCTCGGGGCAGTTCCCTGCTTCCTGAGTGGAGGCCGGCAGAAGTGTGCTGCACACCCTCTTCCTGAACATGGTCTTCACTTGGCCTCAGGCCTGGCCCTCCTGATTTCCTTCCCGCCTCCCTGGCTGCCTCTCCGCCTTCTGGGCTCTCAGGCATCCCAGGCTCAGTCTTCCCAGCCTGCTCCGTCCATTCACCCTCCTGGTGACCTCATGGTGCCCCCGCTTTGAGCACCCCTCTCTGCTAAAAACACCATCGCTTCCAGCTCGCTGATGTCTAGTGGGCATCTCAAACCTTAGCCGCACACCACAATCCACCCTCTTCCCTGTCTTCCTGCCTTCCCCAAAAGAGCTCCTTGGTTCGCCCAGCCACTCTGGCCAAAAGCCCAACACTTATTCTGGACCCTCTTCTTCTCTCCCTATCACGTCCAGTCTGCCGGAAGAGCCTCCACTCTGCCTGCAAACAGGTCCCGGATCGCACCTGCCTCTCCATACCACACCTCCCTTGCCTCCCCTGCCTTCTCCACCTCCCCACTGCCCCCACTTGCATCCGTGGCCTGCATGGCCCTTCCTGTGTGTCCCTTCCTGCGTGATCTTGATCCTGACTGCCTTTGACTTCGTCTCCCTGCCCTGGTCACTGGCCTGGCTGTCCTTGAGCACAGTGACCTGTTCCTACCCCAGGACCTTGATCCGCCTCCTGTGTGCACGCCGCACACCCGCGGGTTTCTGTGTGGCTCCCTCAGGCCTGGGCAGCTCTCTGTCCACATGGCCCCTCCCCCTTCTTTCCCTGACTGTTCTGTCCCCCTGAGGAGTGGGAGTGTGCAGTCCCCCAGCTAGCTGAGGGCCTGCGGTCTCCGTGGAGCGGGGCACGCCCAGCGCTCTGCTCCTCAGCGACAGCCCAGCAGCATTTCTGGCGGTGGTGGTCCTGGCGTTGTCATTTGTGACTTGATGATACTACTCTCAGGTGTTTTGCTTTTGTTTTGTTTTTAACGGCAGTGAACAGGGATGGCGCCTCCTGCTGTCACTCAGTCTGTGTTGGGTCTACCTTCCCGGGTCATGCACTGCTGGCCCATTTCCTGCTCATGCCCAGGGTTCCCTGACCCCGGGCTGGTGGAGGCCAGCGTGTGGGCCCAGGGTGCTCACTGAGACACGTCATGAGTCTAATTCCAACTAAGGGCTAGCGATGTATTGGCCTCATCTAACACTGGACCTCGAGCCCCAAGCACAGCGACAGTTTCCTCTTTTCCATGCCATGTGCACAGCAGCTCCAGCAGCGGCTCCTTGGAACTTGGGGGTCTCCTGTCTGAGCACCACCAGGGAGCCGCTCCCTGGGTGGTGTGCCTCACGTGGGAGTTCATTTGTTTATTTCTATTTTTATTTTTTGAGAGTGTCTAACATTTTTAAATTTGTTGTGAAGGTTTGGAAGAAATTTGGCAACAGAACCAGGTCGGTACAGTAAAGACTATTTGAAGATGCTTAGCTTTATCTCCCCCTCCCTCTTCCACCCCCCGTGGCAGCTTTTGTGATGGTATATTCTTCCTTGTTACTTTAAACATAAGCAAGTTATTCAGGAAGGTTTGTATTTTAAAACACGATTGACTTCAGACAGAGACAGATGAAACACTGTCAGGAAAACGAGGTGGAACGGTCGTCACTAACTCGGTCATCGCCTCACTTTCCAGGCACTTCCAAGCTCTGCTGAGGCCTGTGCGGCCTCAGGGGTCCTGGTCAGGGCTGAGCGCAGGTGCGGCTGGCAAACCTCCCTGTCTTGTCTCTGCAGGTGGAGAGCGAGAAGCAGCAGGAGCATGAGGTGCAGTGGCTCCGGGAGCACCTGGCCATGCTGCTGGGCATCCTCCTGGAGACAAAGCACCTCGTGGCAGACGGTGGCCGCTTCCTTGGCCAGAGTGAGGTGGGGGTCCCGGGGGTGGAGCTCTCCAAGGCTGCGGAGCTCCTGCAGAGGTGTGAGGCCTTGGAGAGGAAGACGGCTACCTTTGAGAACATTGTCTGCGTCCTGAACCGGGAGGTGGAGAGGGTGGCCATGACTGCCGAGGCCTGCGGCCGGCAGCACCGGCTGGACCAAGACAGGATTGAAGCCCTGAGTAACAAGGTCTGTGCCTGGTGCGGGGGTGCAGTCTCTCCCCTTGGTGCCAGGACGCATCCTGGGCAGGTTCCTGGCACCACGGGGTTTCAGAGTCAGGGCTTCAAGTGCAGCACCTCGAGTTCCAGCACGCTGTTCGCTTTCTGCTTTGGCCTCTCTGTCTCTGAGCAGAACCCCTTCCTGAGCCCCATTTACTGATGGACCCAACTCACTGGGTTCCTAGAGGCCGCGGGGATGTAGCCTCTCTTTCCGACCTGGGGGGGCAGAGGTAGCCATGGGGAACGTGCCTCGTGCTTTCTGTGGGTTCCATGAGCATGTTTCCTGACACTTGAGCCCTGGAACCTGGGGCCTGGGTGAGGTTAGGGGTCTTGTGGGGACAGAGGCAACCTGACAGAGGCTGAGCCCAGTGTAGCCTGAGGAGCACCGGGAGATGTCATCCTACTGGAAACTGGTGGAAAGATGGGCGTGGGGGGTAATTTTATAACACATACCTGCGAGGCGGAAGGTGGTCTCCATGGAGGTAGAGTTGGGCGAATCCCCTGGCCCCCTCCGGCCTGGCACCCCAGCAGGTGTGCGTCATCACAGGCCTCCTCGTGCCTCCCAGGTGCAGCAGCTGGAGAGAAGCATTGGCCTGAAAGACCTGGCCATGGCCGACCTGGAGCAGAAGGTCCACGAGATGGAGGCCTCCACCTTCGACGGGGTGTTCATCTGGAAGATCTCAGACTTCACCAGGAAACGCCAGGAAGCCGTGGCCGGCCGCACGCCTGCCATCTTCTCCCCAGGTGCCATTTTGTCCTGGGCTGCCATGTCCTCCCCAGGCTGAAGGCTGTCCCCTGCCAGCTAACATCAGGAGTCACTGTGCCTCCCAGAGAGGGCAAGGGGGTGACACGTCCCCCTTGGGCGGGAGCCCTCCTAATGAGCCAGCTCCTCTCCCACCTCAGTCACTGCAGCCTCATCTCAGCTCTCACCTTCACTGCAGGGTGGGATGGCAGAGCAGCGCAGGCAGGGAGGATGAGACCATGAGGGAGGACAGCTGTGCAAGGCAGGACTCCCCCCACAGGCCTTCCCTCATCTGGCCCCTCCCACTATTGGCTCCTGCCTGTGCTGCTGGTGGTTTCTCATGCCCCTTTTCACCACCAGCTGTGGGTCTCCTTAAGGGATGCTCAGAGTGTTTTCTCGGAAGGAAGGTGCTGCTGGAGAGGGAGGTGGAGGAAGGTGGCATGTGGTGGCCTTGTCCCGAGGCGCATGCTGTTAGGATCCCACTGCGTGTGCTGCGGCCTCCCCCGGGGATGACCCACCACTGGCGGGATGCACCCTGCGTGCCCTTTATTTGAGTGTTTACTTGGGCGCACCTGCTACTGAGGCTGTGGGCTTCAGAGCCCAGGCTGAGTGGTGTGGGCTCTTCTCCTGTTTGAATTTATGGGGCAGGAAGGGAAGGTAATGCTCCCTGAGTGCAGGGGCTGTGGGCAGACCCACAGTGTAATTCTGGGGTGTCCCCAACCTGCTGCTTCCTCTGTGGCACGTCCTGGACCAAGTGCACACGCTGTCTTCCTGAGCTGGGGCAGGAAGCGTGAGGGAGTGGTCTTTGCAGGGTCCAGAGGGACCATCCGCTCTGGACTGGACACACTGGCGCCTCCTTGCCACGTGTTTCCCTGGCAGCTGAAGTGCACCTGCTGATTCGGATTTCCTGTGGCTTCAGCTTTGACAAAACCTGGCAGTGAACTTGGGTGAAAGGAACAGTGGCTGAGCGTGAGCTCCTGTTGGGGTGGCCCTGTGACGTGCTCCTGGTGGACATCCATCTCTGGTCGGGCAGAGTCTGCCTTGTCTGACCTGCCTGGCACAGCTTGGGTTGCAAACAGGGCGGGCGTACAGGGAGCGATGGAAGTGGTTTCTGGAGGCGTGAGCGAGAAGGCAGAGTCGGCTGTAGACTGCTCTCTGCATGTGCCCTATGCTCAGTGTTGCGTCTTGTGGGTTAGGAAACGGCAACCGCCATGTTTCTGGCTGTCGCTCCTTTTCTCTGCACCCTGTTGGATGTCAGGGACGTCAGGTCCAGCTTGGCCCGGGGTTCTCAGCCCGCTGTCGTCTCTTCTAGGCCAGGCCCCTCTGCCCAGAGCCCCAGACGGTGGTTCTTAGATGTTGCTCCAGCCGCCCCTTGGGTTCATGGCTAGTTCACGCGTGGCCAGTTTGGGGTTATGTTTAGGGTTCTGAAAAACACCATTTCTGAATACTACTTTTTTCTTTTTAAGAAATTTGTTTTCGCTGGCAACTAACTCTGCATACTTTGAGAAAATAGTTCCCTCTTTGTGGGCCTGCACCTGAGTGTTTTCTCTGTCTCTCCGGGGAAGGCGGCCGGGTAGGACGTGCCCGCTGGGGCCTAGGTTCACCAGCGCCTTCCCCCACAGCCTTCTACACCAGCAGGTACGGCTACAAGATGTGTCTGCGCATCTACCTGAATGGAGACGGCACCGGGCGTGGGACACACCTGTCTCTCTTCTTTGTGGTGATGAAGGGCCCCAACGACGCCCTCCTGCGGTGGCCCTTCAACCAAAAGGTGCGCAAGGCCATCCCCGCACTGCTCTGGGGGCACCTGGGAGCCCCACGGGCTGGTGAAGCTGTCAGGACAGGCGCTCAGGTTCCTGGACCCTGTCACGGCATGGAGTGCTCTGGTGGTGTCTAGTCAGCTGCACAGCTTCCAAATGCTGGTCATGGTGGTGGTAACTCACCATCTTCATGGCCACGTGGGGCCAGCAGTTAAAAATGCCACCTCAGAGAGTTCGTTTCAGAGGAAAGAATACAGCTAAAGAGTCTATTTGAGGTATAATCTATTACTTTGAAAACCAGAATCCATTTTTGGTTGAGGAATTGAAGATCTAGGGCCTAGGTCAGTACAGTATTATCCTTTGCTTTTATGATGCTGGGGCGCCTCTGTGGCCCTCATGGTGGAGGCGGCGGCGGAGCAGAGCGCCAGGTGGATGGACACCACTGGCTCCTCAGGAGAGATGATGGGCACTCTGTGAGCTCTTTGGTAAGAAAATGTCTGTCAGGGGCCGGCCCGGTGGTACAAGCAGTTAAGTGTGCGTGCTCTGCTGTGATGGCCCAGGGTTCGCCAGTTTGGATCCTGGGCACGTACCGATGTACTGCTTGTCGAGCCATGGTGTGGCGGCGTCCCATATAAAGTAGAGGAAGATGGGCACAGATGTTAGCCCAGGGCCAATCTTCCTCAGGAGAAAAAAGAGGAGGATTGGCATTAGATGTTAGCTCAGGGCTGATCTTCCTCAAAAAAAAAAAAAAGAAAAAATTTCTGTCAGATGAGTGTTATTTAGAAAAAGCACAAATGAACACAGTTCCATAGTGCTAGGTAGGCTTCAGCCTCAGATCCCATGTGTCAGTGGACAGAAGATGCTGGAATGGCCACAGATCATCCAGACAAAGGGCTGACATACAGTGGCCGTGTTCCCAGTGCTCCACTGCAGAGCAGGGCGCTTGCTGTGGGGGCGTGCATCTGTATGGGTCTGTGCCGGCTCCTGGGTGGGCTGGCCCGTGGCAGCTGGAGCCAGGTAGGGCTGTGACTTAAAGAGTGTTGTCCCTCCCCGGGACGGTCTCCTCCTAGGTGACCTTAATGCTGCTTGACCAGAACAACCGGGAGCACGTGATTGATGCCTTCAGACCCGACGTGACCTCATCCTCTTTCCAGAGGCCTGTCAGTGACATGAACATTGCGAGCGGCTGTCCCCTCTTCTGCCCTGTCTCTAAGATGGAGGCCAAGAATTCCTACGTGCGTGATGACGCCATCTTCATCAAGGCCATCGTGGACCTGACAGGGCTCTAGCCGCCTCCCACCAGGGTCGGGGGTCGGGGTTGAGGAGCCACCACGCTGGGCCTGAGCCTCGTTGCGGGCGAGTGCCTGCCGGGTTCACGACCTACTGGGAAGGGGCCGCCTTCTGGGTGGGGGCGCTCCGGCCAGGCCACGTGGAGTGGGCCGTGGGCCTGTGAGTGCCTCCTGGCGAGCTGTCCTGTGCAAGTGCTCAGAGCTCTTGGTGTGCAGCAGGAGTGGCTGGGGGCAAGGCGAGCAGAAGGCCCGGGGAGCCGCGAGGAGAGGGGCCGCCCCCCATCTGGCCACACGAGGAGCCCCCTGGTGCCTGGCCCCACCTTTCAGCCTCTGGAGAGAAGGGACGTTCCCGGGCCGCTGCCCTGAGCAGAGCTCCTGCTGGGGCAGCCTGGCCAGGCCTGTGGGCAGGGAGGGTGCCCTGTGTCCTCAGAATGTCCCGTCGGCTGCCCTTGCGGTGTTTGGGGGGCACACATTCAGCCCCACTGCAGGACTTGTGTCAGCTGCCCCGTCGGGCCGTGGAGAAGTTGTCATTAAATCGTTGAATCTCTGTGGTGAGTGGTGTCCGTTTGGCTCCAACCTTGGCAGTGGTGACCCTCGCAGGGGCCTCCTGGCTTCCTGCCTCCCGTGGCCCCCTCCTTGCAGGTGCCCCGCCCCTGTCTGTGTCTCCAACTCCAAGCTCGCTCCTGGGGCCGTGGTGAAGCCAGTTGTTTTCTCTTATGGAATGTTCTTTGCTGGCCAGCTCCTCCTCCCTCAGGCCTCCCAGGGGCTGCCTTGAGTGCAGGGCCACACATGTGCCTCTCATTCTGGGCCTGTCCCACCCCTCTGTGCAGGGACGCCTTGCCATGGAAGAGTGGCCAGTGGCTTCATTTGTGTTGGAGTCTGAGGAGTGGTGTTGCCCCTGGAACCAGGCCTTCTCTGGCTACCAGGGATTTTCTCGACTGGCAGAGTCCTAGCACCCTGGCCACAGGATTGAACCTCACTTATACCTGGGTTAGGGCCTCAGCCCTGTGGGGTGCAGGATGAGGGTCCTGGCCAATGGCTGTCCTCACCTGGCTGTGCCAGTGACCAGTCATTTGTTCTCAGGCTGGGGCTGCCTGGGGTCCTTACAGAGAACCTTTCAGTGATAGGTTTGACTTCCCCTTACATGGTCACTCACATGTCTCTTGAGAAGTTAAACGATAGAAAAGCACAGAGAATAATGAAACAAGCACCTGTGTCCACCTCCCAGCGTTCAGAAATATGCACGTTTTGAGTTATATATGTACGTATTTTAATTAAAAAGAATCACTGCAGCAAAGTTGAACTCTTCCTCTTCCCTTTCCTGCCATGTCCTCCTTGGCTCTCCAAGGCACCATCCTCACAAGTTCTATTCTTTTTCTGTGTTTTCAATTTTGTTTCTGTGTGTTTCTGTGTCCACAAAAAGACTCTTGCATTTTAAAGGTTTGAGACTCACATAGTCATTTTGGATGGTGGAAAGTGGGCACAGGGGCAGGGGCTGCCACCCTCTGTGCCCCAGGGTTCTGGGAGAGGCCAGGCGCTGGAAGGGTATTGGCTCCAAGACTGTGAGGCCTTCCAGGTCCTCCGTTGCTCTCCAGGGCGGCTGGGGGCAGGGGATCAGTCTGGAGAATTTGCCAGAAGAGCTTGGGACTGAGGACCCCTGCCCTGCAGTGCAGAGGAGATCAGGGTTGGGATCCAGAGAAGAGCGTTGACATCCGTACCCAGAACTGCAGGGCGCCAGTCCCTCTGCCCTCGCTGAGTGCCAGCTGCCGCGGGGAGACGCTCCCACCGGGAAACCAGAGTCCTCTGGAAAAACCGAATTCTCTAGAGGAAGACCCCATGAGTGGGTCTGGTCCAGCCACCTCGTCACCTCCCTGGGAGGCGGCAAACTCTGCCCACCACTGAGAGCCGAGTTTTATAGAGCCGTCTTCATAACCCTAGTGTTAGGACAGCCCCCCGCTCCTGTCAACCGCTGATCCCCTTTCTGTCTCCGTGGATTTGCTTCTTCTGGACTTGGATGTAAGTGAAATCATACAACATGGCCTTTCACGTCTGGCTTCTTTGAGCATAAAGTTTTCAAGATTCTATAGCATGAATCAGGACTTCATTCCTTTTCCGCACTGAATGATACTCCATTGTGTGGATGGACCCCACTTTGTGTATTCATCCATTAATGGACTTTTGGGTTGTTTCCACTTTTTGGCTGTTGCGCGTCCTGCTGCTTGTGAGCATCAGTGTACAGGTGTTTGTGTGGACATGTGTTTTCACTTGTCTTGGGAAGATGCCTACAAGTGGAATTGGGGGGGACCATTTGAGGAGCTGCAAATTACTTTCCAAAGTGGCTGTGCCATCTGATATTCGCACTGGGATGGGATTTTTAATTTCTGCCTTTATTTCGCCTCTTACTCCCTCATCTTCCTTGTTACCTAGAATTTCAGTTCCTTACTGTTTTCTTCAACACAAAAAAATAGTTATTTGTAAAAGTCCAATAGAGGTCACAGCATGGCGTGTGCTGTTTGCTCACAGCTGGGTCGTAACCCCTTTGTCTCCTTGTCTGGAGAGAGGACACGGTTAATGTTCTCTCCGGGGCCTGTGGTGTCTTGTGTCTCAGGTGTCTTCATCTTACCCTCACTTTGATGTTGAGTGTCTGGGTTTAGAATTCTGAGTTGATGGTTATTTTTTCTTGGCACTTTGAAGCTGTGACCCACTGTCACCTAGGCCTGTTGCAAATGAAAAGTCTGCTGCAAGTTTGTTAGTCTTTTATAGGTAAATATATTTTCTCCATAATAGCTTTTTAAATTTGTCACATAGTAAAATTGACTTGTGATGTTTCTTTGGCTGCAGCTCTGTGAGTTTGAACATGTGTGGACTGAGGTAAGCACTGCACTGATCAGAATGCAGAGCAGCTCCGTCATCTCAGAGCTGCTGCCCTCTTATGGTCACCCCCACCTGTAACCTCGAGAGCCGCTGACCTGTTCTCCATCACATACTTTTGTCTTTTCAAGAATGTCGTATAGATGGAATCATCCAGTATGTAACCTGCGACTGGCTTCTTTCACTTAGCAGAATGCCTTTGAGATTCAAGATGTGTGTATCAAAAATTTGTTCCTCTTTTTTTGCTGAGCAGCGTTTCATTGTACGGATGGACCACAGTTTGTCTGTCTGTACACTGTACACCTGTTGAAGGATATTTGGGTGGTTTCCAGGGTTTTGCAGTTATGAATAGAGCTGCTGTGAACATTTGAGTACGGGTTGTTGTTGAGCATAAGTTTTCGTTTCTCTAAGGAATGGCGTTGCCAGTCACAAGGTGAGTAGTTTAAATTCATGAGAAACAACCAAACCATTTTCCAGAGTGGCTGCCATGGTCTGAAAGTTTGTGTCCACCTCCTGCCAAAATTCACATGTTGAAACCTAGCCCTTAAGATGATGGTGTTAGGCGGTGGGGCCTTTGGGAGGCAATTAGGTTGTGAGGGTGGAGCCTCATGGATGGGATTTGTGCCCTTGTGAAAGAGACCCCAAGGAGCCCCCTCACCCCTTCAGCCATGTGAGGACACAGCGACAAGTCTGCCACCCGAACAAGAGCCCTCCCCACCGTGCTGGCACCCTGATCCCCGACTCCAGCCTCCAGAACTGTGAGGAATAACATCTGTTGTCTCTGAGCCCACCATCTGTGGTTTTGTCACACAGCCTGGCTGACTGAGACAGTAGCTGTACCCTTGGCATTCCCACCAGTGCAGGCTGCAGACCCTGTTGCTCCACATCCTCACGAGCACTGAGCATTGTGTTCTTTGTTTGCTTGCTTTAGCCGTTGTAACAGGTGTGTAGTGGTATCTTGTCTGGTTTTAACACTCATTTCTCTGATGTGTAATGATGTTGAATATCTTCTTTGGTGAAGTGTCTGTGCCTATCTTTTGCCCATTTTTTTTTTTTTAATAAATTTGAGCCCATTTTATTTATTTATTTATTTATTTATTTATTTATTTTTCCCCAAAGCCCCAGTAGATAGTTGCATGTCATAGTTGCACATCCCTCTAGTTGCTGTATGTGGGACGCGGCCTCAGCATGGCCGGAGAAGCGGTGCGTCAGTGCACGCCCGGGCCGCCAGCAGCGGAGCGCGCCACTTAACCGCTAAGCCCCATTTTTGCCCATTTTTAAATTGGGTTGTCTATTTTCTGTCTTGTTGAGTTTTGAGAGTTATTTGTATATTCTGAATACAGGTTCTTTGTTGGATATGTAATTTATAAGTATTTTCTCCCAGTCTGTAGCTTGTCTTTTCATCCTCTTAACAGTGTTTTTCAGAACAAAAGTTGTAAGTTGTTCTTGTTTGATGAAGTCCTGTTTATCAACGTTTTCTAACACGGATGTGCCTTTACAGAGTCATGTCTGAGAATTCTTTGCCTAACACCACCTAGAAGGTATATTGTTTTACATTTTACATTCAGATATATGACCCCATTTTAGTTAATTTTTCTATCAGGTGTGAGGTCTGGGTCTAGGTTCATTTTTGTGCGTATGGACAGCCGGTTGTCCCAGCACCATTTACTGAAATGAATGTCCATTGTGTGGCTGTGCATACAAGTCTAGCCTCTCCCTTCTCCAGTGATTTGTTTTTGTACTTTCATAAGAAGTTCATTTGCCACGTTTGTGGGATCTGTTGTGTTCTGTGGATCTCCGTATCTCTTCTTTCACCAACACCCCTCTGTCCTGATGATTATGCAGTGTAGTATTAACTGAGCTGGGGTGAGTCCTCCAACTTGGTTCTGGTTTTTCAAAATTGTTTCAGCTGTTTTTCTTCTTTTGCCAGTATGTACAAATTTTAGAATCACCTTATCTATATCTACAAAACACTCTGCTGGAATTTTGACTGGAATTGCAGTAAATCTATAGATCAGTTTCGGGAAAATTGACATCTCTGTTGTCTTCCAATCCATGAACATAATTTGTCTCTATTTAGGTCTTTGGGGTTTTTTAATCGTCATTTTGTAGTGTTCAACGTACATATCCTCTACATGTTTTCTTAGGTTTATGCCTAAGCATTTCTTTGTTTTTTGAGCTATGGTAAAAGGTGTTTTTTAAATTTTGGTTTCCAATTATATACTCCTAGTGTTTAGAAACAAAATTGATTTTTGTGTGTTGTCTATCCTGTAAGCTTGATAAATTCACTTATTGGTTCTTGGGGGTTGTTGGATTTTTTTTTTTTGTAGATTTTTGTGGATTTTATGCATAAACAATCATGTCATCTGTGAATAGGGTCAGTTTTATTTCTTCTTTTCTAGTCTGTATGCCTTCATTTCTCTTACTTGCCTTGTTCCACTGACTAAGTTTTTTGCTATGAGGCTGACTAGGAGTGGTAAGAGTGGACATCTTTGCCTTGTTCTTGGTCTCAGGTAAAACATTCCCTCTTTCACGACTAAGTATGGTATTACCTGTAGACTCTTTTGTCAATGCCCTTTATCAGGTTGTGCAAGTTCCCTTCTACTCCTAGTTTGCTGAGAGTTTTATCATGACTGGACGCTTTGTAAAATGCTTTTTCTGCATCAATTGATAAGTCCAACTGGTTTTTCTTCTATACTGTTGATATGGTGGCTTGTGTTGAGTGATCTCTGAATATTGAACCAGCCCTGCATTCCTGGAATAAATCTCAGTTGGTCGTGGCATACTATTCATTTTATATATTGCTGGATTTGGTTTAATAATATCCTGTTGAGGATTTTGCATCTGTATTTGCAAGGATGTTGGTCTATAGTTGTCTTGTTTGTAGTCTCTGGTTTTGGTATCAAGGTTATGCTGGTCTTATACAAAAGGAGTTTGGAAGTGTTGACGTTTGTTGAGGTTTGTTTTATGACGCAGGCTGTGGTCTATCTTGGTGGGTGTTCCACATGCACTTGAGAAGAATGTGTATTCTGCTGTTGCTGACTGGAATGTTCTATATATATCAGTTAAATTCAGTTAGTTGATAGTTGTTATGGGTTGAATTGTATCTCCCAAAAAATATGAAGTCCCAACCCTGCTAACTCAGAATATGATCTTATTTGGAAATCAGGTCTTTACAGAGGTAATCAAGTTAAAATGAGGTCATTAGTGTGGGCCCAATCCAATATTACTGGTGTCCTTATAAAAAAGAGAGATTTGACTAGATCAGATGGACTTAATAGATATATATAGAGAACATTCCATCCAAAAACAGCGGAATACACATTCTTCTCAAGTGCAAATGGAACATTCTCAAAGATAGACCATATGTTGGGAAACAAGGCAGGCCTCAGTAAATTTAAAAAGATTGAAATCATATCAAACATCTTTTCCAATCACAATGCTGTGAAACTAGAAATCAACTACAAGAAAAAGTCTGGGAAAGTCACAAATATGTGGAGACTAAACAACATGCTACTGAACAACCATTGGATCATTGAAGAAATCAAAGGAGAAATAAAAAAATACATGGAGACAAAAGAAAATGAAAATACAACATACTGACTTTTATGTGATGCAGCAAAAGCAGCACTAAGAGGGAAATTCATAGCAATACAGGCCTATCTCAACAAACAAGATCAAATGAGTAATCTTAAACTACACCCAACAGAATTAGAAAAAGAAGAACAAATAAAGCCCAGAGTCAGCAGAAGGAGGGAAATAATAAAAATTAGAGCAGAAATAAATGAAATAGAGACTAAAAAACAGTAAAAAGGATCAATGAAACTAAGAGCTGGTTCTTTGACAAGATAAAATTGACAAACCCTTAGCTAGACACACTAAGAAAAAAAGAAGGCTCAAATAAATAAAATTAAAAATTAAGGAGAAATTACAACAGGTTCCACAGAAATATGAAAGATTATAAGAGAATACTGTGAAAAACTATATGCCAACAAATTGGATAACCTAGAAGAAATGGATAAATTCTTAGACTCATTCAACCTCCCAAAACTGAATTAAGAAGAAACAGAGGATCTGAATAGACCAATCACAAGTAAAGAGATTGGAACAGTAATGAAAAACTTCCCCAAAAACAAAAGTCCAGGACCAGATGGCTTCTCTGGAGAATTCTACCAAACATTCAAAGAAGATATAATACCTGTCCTTCTCAAACTATTCCAAAAAATTGAAGAAGATGGAACACTTACTAACTCATTCTACAAAGCCAATATTACCCTAATACCAAAACCAGACAGGGACAACACAAAGAAGGAAAATTACAGGCCAATATCGCTGATGAACATAGATGCAAAAATCCTCAACAAAATATTGGCAAATTGAATACAGCAATACATGAAAAGGATCATACACCATGATCAAGGGGGATTTATACCAGGGATGTGGGGATGGTTCAACATCCACAAACCAATCAATGTGATCCACCACATTAACAAAATGAGGAATAACAATCACATGGTTGGGGGCCAGCCTGGTGGTGTAGTGGTTAAGTTCGGGCGTTCCACTTTGGCAGCCTGGGGTTTGCTGGTTCAGATCCTGGGAGGGGACCTAGTCACTGCTCATTGAGCCATGCTGAGGCAGCGTCCCACATAGAAGAGCTACAACTCTACAACTATGATATACAACTATGTACTGGGGCTTTGGGGAGAAAAAAGTGGAAGATTAGCAACAGATGTTGGCACAGGGCCAATCTTCCAAAAAAAAAAAAAATCACATGATCATCTCAGTAGATGCAGAGAAAGGATTTGACAAGATCCAACATCCATTTATGATAAAAACTCTCAATAAAATGGGTATAGAAGGAAAGTAGTTCCACATAATAAAGGCCATATGTGACAAACCCACAGCCAACATCATACTCAACAGTGAAAAACTGAAAGCCATCCCTCTGAGAACAGGAACAAGACAAAGGGGCCCACTCTCACCACTCCTATTCAACCTAGTACTGGAGGTTTTGGCCAGAGAAATTAGGCAAGAAAAAGAAAGAAAAGGTATCCAAATTGGAAAGGAAGACGTAAAACTCTAACTGTTTGTGGACAACATGATTCTATATATAGAAAACTCTAAAGAATCCACCAGAAAACTATTAGAAATAATCAACAACTACACCAAAGTTGCAGGGTACAAAATCAACTTAGAAAAATCAGTTGCATTTCTATACACTAGTTAATGAACTAGCAGAAACAGAAGTCAAGAATACAATCCCATTTACAATCGCAACAAAAAGAATAAAAATATCTAGGAATAAACGTAACCAAGGAGGTGAAAGACCTATACACTGAAAACTCTATAAGACATGATTGAAAGAAATCGAAGAAGACATAAAGAAATGGAAAGATAGTCCATGCTCATGAATTAGAAAAATAAACATAGTTAAAATGTCCATATTACCTAAAGCAATCTACAGATTCAATGCAATCCCAATCAGAATCTCAATGACATTCTTCACGGAAATAGAACAAAGAATCCTAAAATTTATATGGAACAACAAAAGACCCCGAATAGCCAAAGCAATCCTGATAAAAAAAGAACAAAGCTGGAGGCATCACTATCCCTGACTTCAAAATATACTACAAAACTATAGTAATCAAAACAGCATGGTACTGGCACAAAAACAAACACACCAATCAATGGAACAGAATTGAGAGCCCAGAAATAAAACCATGCATATGTGGACAGCTAATCTTCAACAAAGGAGCCAAGAACATACAATGGAGAAAGGAAAGTCTCTTCAATAAATGGTGTTGGGGACAGCCTGGTGGCGTAGTGATTTAGTTTGCACACTCCATTTCGGCGGCCTGGGGTTCACAGGTTTGGATCCCGGCTGCAGACCTACACACCATTCATCAAGCCATGCTGAGGCAGTGCCCCACATACAAAATAGAGCAAGATTGGCATAGATGTTATCTCAGGGAGAATCTTCCTCGAGCAAAAAGAGGAAGATTGGCACAGATGTTAGCTCAGGGTGAATCTTCCTCAGCAAAAAAAAAACCCAACCAAACAAACAAACAACCCGATCAAAAAATGGGCAGAGGAAATGAACAGACATGTTTCCAAAGAAGATATACAGATGGCCAACAGGCACATGAAAAGATGTTCAACATCACTAATCATCAGGGAAATGCAACTACACTAAGATATCGCCTTACACCTGTGAGAATGGCTATAACCACCAAGACAAAAAATAACAAATGTTGGAGAGGATGTGGAGAAAAGGGAACCCTCATTCACTGCTGGTGGGAATGCAAACTGGTCCAGCCTCTATGGAAAACAGTATGGAGATTCCTCAAAAAATTAAAAATAGAAATACCTTATGATCCAGCTATCCCACTTATGGGTATTTATTCAAAGAACTTGAAATCAACAATCCAAAGAGGCTTATGCACCACTGTGTTCATCGCAGCATTATTCAGTACAGCCAAGAAGTGGAAGCAACCCAAGTGTCCATCGACAGATGATTAGATAAAAAAGATGTGGTGTACTTATACAATGGAATACCACTCAGCCATAAAAAGACAAAATCGTCCCATTTGCAACAACATGGATGGACCCGGAGGGTATTATGTTAAGTGAAATAAGCCAGACAGAGAAAGACAAACACTGTATGACTTCACTCATATGTGGAATATAAACTAACACACAGACAGAGAGAACAGTTTGGGGGTTGGTTACCAGGGAGAAGGGAGTTGGGAGGTGGGCACAAGGGGTGAAGGGATGCATTTATATGGTGACTGACAAATAATAATGTACAACTAGAATCTCACAATGTTATAAACTATTATGATATCAATAAAAATAAATAAGCCAGACAGAGAAAGACAAACACCATAGGATTTCACTGATATATGGAAGATAAACACATGGATAAAGAGAACAGATTAGTGGTTACCACAGGGGAAAGGGGTGGGGGTGTGGGTGAAAGGGGTAAAGGGGCACATATGTATGGTGACAGACAAAAATTAGACTATTGGTGGTGAGCACGATGCAGTCTATACAGAAATTGATATATAATAATGTACACCTGAAATTACATGATGGTATAAACCAATATGACCTCAATAAAAAATATATAAGCCTCAAAATAAAAATTTTTTAAAATATAGAAAAAAAAAAGGGAGGGAGATTTGGACACAGACATGCACAGTGGGAAGACAATGTGAAGAGACCCAGGGAGAATGCCAGGTGAAGACAGAAGGTTGGAGTGATGCATCTACAAGACAAGAGACGCCAAAGATGGCTGGCAAACCACTAGAATCTGGGAAGAGGCAAGGAAGCATCCTCCCCTGGAGAGAGTGTGGCCCTGCCAGCACCTTGATTTCAGACTTCCGGCCTCCAGAACTATGAGACAATACGTTTCGGTTGTTTTAAACTTCCCCATTTGTGGTACTGTGTTACAGCATCCCGAGGAAACTGACACAGTCGTGCGTTCAGTTCTGCGTCCTTGCTGATTCTGGCCCCTCCTTTATCTCTTACCCAGAGAGGAGCTCTTGGCCTCCAACTGTGGGTAGCTGTGGATTTGTCTGTTTCTCCTCTCAGTACTGTCACTTTTTGCTTCATGTATTTTGAGTCTCTTTTGTTAGGTGCACACACATTTAGGGTTGTTACCTCTTCCTGGTGAATTTACCCTTTTATCATTGTGTAATGTCCCTCTTTCCCCGGTAATATTTTTTTTTCTGAAGGGTACTTTACTTTGTCTGATATTAACATACCCCAAATCCTGTTTCTTTATATTGTATTTTTGTGGAATATGTTTTTCCATCCTTTACTTTTAATCTCCCCATGTCATTATACTTGAAGTAATTTTCTTATAGATGGCACAGTGGGGGTGTAGTTTTTTGTTTTTGTTTAAGTTTCATTTTGACGATAATGTAATTATTGATATGCTTAGGTATACATTTACTGTGGTTTTTTTTGTGAGGAAGATCAGCCCTGTGCTAACATCTGCCAATCCTCCTCTTTTTTTGCTGAGGAAGACTGGCCCTAAGCTAACATCCGTGCCCATCTTCCTCCACTTTATATGGGAGGCCGCCACAGCATGGCTTGCCAAGCAGCACGTCGGTGCATGCCCAGGATCTGAACCGGCGAACCCCGGGCTGCTGCAGCGGAGTGTGCACACTTAACCGCTTGCGCCCCCGGGTCAGCCTGTTTTGTTTGTTTTCTGTTGGTTCTCTCTGTTTTTGTTCCTCAGTTTCTCTTTCCTGCCTATAATGATAAAGAGTTATTTGAGCATTTTTTAGTATTTTATTTTAGTTTATTGTGAGAATTAGTAAAGGGAAACCTTGTGTGAAATGGAGTTAGGAGGCCAGAAGGGGGAGCCCCAGTGCAGCCCCACCGAGGTCAGTCACGGGAAGATGGTCAACTACAGGAAGAAATGTCACTGTATCCCAGACAGAAATCCAGGACCCCAGCAACTTGGCTAACGAGAAACCATCACCACCCTAAACTCGGCTTTTCTCCAGTGGACTTTTTTCACAACAGCCCCTCCCAGCTTCCTCCTTTCTCTCTCTAAAATGACGTTCCTCTCCTTTCATAGCTGGACTTGCCTGTGGTCTGCCATAGCATTGCAGCAGAGAATCGCAATTCTTTGGCTATTTCCAAATAAACTCTTTTTGCTGGTAAGATAACTGGCTGTTTTATTTTTAAGGTTGACATTATCTCTTGTGATTTTGACTCTCTTTGTATAGTATTTTTGGTGGGGGTTCTAAGGATCACAACATACTTAACCACAACAGTTTCCTTGGAATCAGTGTGTTGCACTTTGATTGGGGTGTAGAAACCCTACCCCCCTTCAGCCTCCTTTCTTGCCCCTCATGTTACATCTGTGTGGACTAACAGCTCCATCAGACAGTGTTGTAACCCTTTCTTTCAACTGTAAACATGTTTTAAAGAAATCAAGAGGGGCCGGTCCCGTGGCTTAGCAGTTAAGTGCGCACACTCCGCTACTGGCGGCCCGGATTCGGATCCCGGGAGCGCACCGATGCACCGCTTGTCCGGCCATGCTGAGGCTATGTCCCACATACAGCAACTAGAAGGATGTGCAACTATGACATGCAACTATCTACTGGGGCTTTGGGGAGAAAAAGGGAAAAAAAAGGAGGATTAGCAATAGATGTTAGCTCAGGGCTGATCTTCGTCACAAAAAAAAAAAAAAGAAATCAAGAGTCTACCATTTCTGTTGCTGTTCCCTCATCGCTGATGTCCCTTCTGATATCTCTTCCCTCCCGTCGGAAGACCTTCCATTAGCAGTTGTGTTAAAGAAGCTCTGCTGGCTGCAAATCCTCTGAGCTTTCTTTCATTTGAGACTTTATTTCACCTTTATTTGTGAAGGATATTTTCATGGATAGAGAATTCTGGGTTGACAGTCTTTCCTTTTCCCCAGAACTTAAAAAATGGTGTGCCACTTCCTGTGGCCTCTTGGTCTCTGAAGAGAAATCTGCTGTCATCCACGTCACTGCTCTCAAGACTTTTTTGTTTTTCGTTTTCAGCAGTTTAATTAGACATATCTGGGTGTGGCGTCTTTGAGTTGATCCTGTTTTGGATTTGCTCACTTCTTGAATCTGTAAGTTTATATCTTTCACCATATTTGGGAAGTTTTCAGCCGTTATTTCTTCAAATCACTTTCTCTGTTTTTGGGCTTCTAGCGATACAAATGTTAGACCTTGACTTACTGTCCCACAGGTCCTGGGGGCCCTCACTTTTTACCCCAGTCTTTTCACTTTCTGTTGTTGAGGTTGGATAATTTCCATTGATCTATCTTCAGTCAAGTTCACTGACTCCTCTGTCATCTCTATTCTGCTATTGAGTCTGTCCTGTGAGTTTTAAAATTTTGGTTATTTCGCTTTTCAGTTATAACATTTCCATTTGGTTCATCCTATATCTTCTGTTTCTTTGTTGAGACTTTTATATTTATATTTTTACATCCATTGCAAAATGTTTGTGATTGCTTATTCAAGCATTTTTATAATAGCTACTTGAGAGTCTTTGTCAGATAATTTCAACGTGTGTCTTCTCATCCTTGGCATCCATTGAATGTCTTTTCCCTGTGATTTGAAGTTTTCATGGCTCTTCATATGCCAAGTAATTGTGGATTGTATTCTGGACATTGTGAACACTTCTTTATTAGATTTGGGTCTTGTTTAAGTCCTGTGGAGAATGGTGATGTCTTTGTTTCGCAGTCACTTGGTCTTGTTAGGTTCATGTGCATGTTCCCACTGCCGTCGGTGGGCTGGACCCCATGTCAGTCCAGGCACCAAAGCCATGCTCTTTGGGCTGGTCCTGCATGTGCACCATCCCGTCCTCAGACTGGGACTCGGGTGTTGGTCTGCAAGCTCTCCAAGTGTTGGGTCTGATCATTAAGAGTCAGTCCATGCATCTGCAGCCTGAGGGTGAGCCTTGGGGTCTTAACCACTTCATGGGCTGTTTCCCCAGCTGCTTCCTCGGGTCTGGTTGCTGGCACTCTGTCTGGTCCTTCAGCCAGCAACGTGGGGCTCTTGTTACCCCCGCTCTGTCGTACTCTTTCCTGGTCAGGCCATATCTGGGTCCACTCAGCAGGAGAGCAGAGAGCACAGTAATGGGAGCTCTTGGAACCACAGCTGCACTGAACAGCAGCAAGGCGCCTGCCTCAGAGAGTGGCTTTCGTGGGTTTCCAGAGCCACCACTCCCACTGCCACCAGGGGATGGCCCGGGGCACTAAAGAACAGGGGGAAGAGGACTCAGGGCATTTCCACACACTCTGAGCATCAGGAGTTCCCTCTCACAGTCCCCCTAGCAGGTTGCTCCCGGCTGTGCTGAGTGCAGGCCGAGTACTGAGGGCGAGTGGTGGTAAACAGTGCTGGTCCTGTGGGACTTGTGGTTCTGCCCCTGCTGCCTGATCCGCCTGCCGTGGTGCCCTCCTCAGTTCTTAGCTGCTCCAGGCCTCTGTCCAGATGTTGTAGCTGCACTGTGCGAGGCACAGGGCCTCTGTGCCTGTTCCATCTCACCTGGACCCAGAACTGCCCCTCAGAGCTCTTACGTCGTCTCTGTATCCTTGCCGGGCGGCGGCTTCACAGCCATCATCTAGCGTGCGTGTGATTTGCCTGGGCCTGGGCCAAGCCTTAGGAGAGAGGCAGGGCCACCCCCCACCCTTCCACTGCCGTTCTGCTCTATGTCCCCATCATCACGTGCTTGGCCCCACAGAGCTCTGCCCCCTGCCCGTCCCCAGCAGTCAGGGCACCCCGTCAAGGACATGGCTGAGGCTGCTGATGCCCACCAGTTCCCATGGCCCCAGGAGCTAGACGCAGCTCCTCCTACTCCCCATGCCCTGCCCACCTGCCAAGCTGTCCCTTGTCCTTCATAGCCCTGCCCCGTGGGTCCCTTCGCGTCTCTCTGCTGGTGGTGAGCGCACAGTGCAGGGACGAGCTGAAGCATCTTGTGTGTTTGTGGCCTCATCCCCTTGGAGGTCGCAGGGGCAGCACCTGGGGATGCAGACTGGAGCCGCACTGCCCAGTTCAGTGTGGCTCCCGTGCTCTGCCACAGCCTCGGCATCCCACCACCCTCAGGCAGGCATGGCGAGAGGCCACGTAGGTACCCTGGGGCCCTCCCTGCGTACGGAGACCAGACGACAGTGTGCCCTTGCCAACTAAAGTTTATTCAGGCCCTGAATGGGTGACCAGTGACATGCAGTTCGCCCGGGCCCACAGCCGACTGACCTGTACCACTGACCCTGCTGATGCACAAACAAGTTCCCAGAGAAGGAAGCCTGGGGCTCCCAGAGCGAGGTCAGACCCGGGAAACACCGCCCAGGGCCCCACAGGGCCAGCTGAGGGGTATGTGTCATGCTGACTGTCCCAGGACCCGTGTCCGTGGGAAGAGGGTGGGTGAAGAGCAGGGCCACCAGTGTCCTGTGCACCCCAAGCCAGCCAGGAGGCTGCCCCAGTGCTGAGCATCATGGCTGTGGGAGGAGGTGTGTGTGCAAGCGTGGTGGGGGTCAGGCCATCCCCTCCCTGCAGCCCTCCTGGACCCCCCACCTAAGGCATGACTACTGTGAGCTTCTCTGCCCCAACGTGGTCTGGGCAGCAGCTTGGCCCGCGGGAAAGAGCCACGAACAGGCCTCTGTGGCATCCTCTGTGGGTTCCAGCAGTTTGAGGACACCCAGGACACTTCTGTTGCCCCTCAGCGCCTCTGGCTGGCAAACCAAGAGAAGATAGGGCGCGGGCGTGGGCGTGGGGCCTGGTGGACACGCACGGTGCGTGGCGAGCGCCAGGCTTTGATGGTGGCGTCGTCGCTGGCTGTCAGCAGTAGCTCTTGCTCCTGGGGGCTGAAGACCACTGAATTGACCACGTCCTGATGCCGCAGCTTGGCCAGGCAGATGTTGTAGTGGCGGTCCCAGATGTAGCCATGCCGGTCCTCGGCCCCACTGTGGGACAGTCTGGATGAGCCCCTGCCTGCCACACCCAGGCCCCACCGTGCCCTGAGCTCCTACCTGGCCACGAAGTCCCTGCTGACGTCCAGGAAGATGAAGAAGCACTCATCGTTGGGTGTGTAAGCACGGTGGGCGCGCAGGGCCCGCTTCACCTCCTGCATGGTCTTGAGATCGAACACCAGCAGGTCGATCTCCTCTGCAATGGGCGGTGGCTGCATGGGGTCAGCCACCACCGAGCCACTGGGCCAGGCGCGGCTGTTGACGTACAGGTACCTGGGCGAAGGCATGCTGCTCGGTACCGGTGACTTGCAGACACCCCCACCCAGGACCCTGTGGGTGGCCCACCTGTTGTCAGGGGATAGGCCCATGCCGATGATATGTCCGTGCAC
This sequence comes from Diceros bicornis minor, assembly GCF_020826845.1. Lineage (NCBI taxonomy): Eukaryota > Metazoa > Chordata > Mammalia > Perissodactyla > Rhinocerotidae > Diceros > Diceros bicornis. Next base: position 43,489,043 of record NC_080767.1, read on the forward strand.
GTCGATGACGTGGTCCAGAGCATCGAAGAAGGCATCCGAACCCCGGCCCTCGCCCAGCACGGGCCCAGCCGTGGTCATCTGGTGTGGCAGGATCTGCTTGATGCCTGCAGAAGGGCAGGGTGAGGGCGACCCCGAGCCCTTGGGGCGGCACCCCGGTGCCTGGGAGCTCCCAGACGTCCATGGGTGCTGCCTGCCCTGCGGGCCCCAAATCTGAAACAGAGAGCCCCCCACCGCCACTCCTTGGCCCCCACTGAACGTGTGCTGTGGGTGGCCAACCAGGGCTGGGCCCCATGACCAACAATGAAGCAGTCGTTGGACTGCTTCCACGGACTCACTGGCTGCCTGGCCCGTGGGACCCCACCCCCGTCCCCAGGAAGCCTCACCCCCAGGTCTAGGGACTGCGGAGGGCCCTGCCCAGTACCGATCTGGTGTGGTGAGTAAGTGAGGCAACCCGTGGTGAAGATGAGGAGCTTGCTCCGGGCGTCAGCTGTGCTGCGCTCGGGGGGCTTGGTGCGGCCCTGGGCCAGCAGCTCAGCCACCTTGGTCTCCAGCATGCGCTCTGACAGCTGGGGCTGCGCCCGCCCATCCAGGAGGCCGTCCAGCAAGTGCCGCAAGCCCTCCTTGCCGCGGGCCGGGGCTGGGGCCGCGCTGGCCGCCTCATCCTCGCCACCATTGCCCAGGTCAAAGACGCGGCGGGGGGGTGCGCCAGGGGCGCCGGCGTCCAGCAGGAGGTCAGGGCTGTCGAAGCGGCTGCAGTCGGCCACCATCACGGTGCGGATGGTGCTGGCGTTGAGGTTCTGGATCTTGAAAAGCCGCTTCACCACGTTGACATTCTCTGACTCCACATCCTGGAAGCAGGAGCACAGACGGTGGGCGCCGGGCAGGGGAAAGGGCGCCAGGTGGGGGAGGGGGCACACCTGCCTGCACCCGCCCACACCTGGAAGGCGTTGTTGAGCCAGAGCACCGAGCAGGAGGTGATGTCTCCGATGCGGTGCAGGTTCCCCGAGATCAGACTGGTCTCTGTGAGCCAGCAGCCAAACACGTCGTAGGGCTTGTTGCGCACGCGGGACAGCAGGGCGAAGGTGTCTGCAGGGAGGGGTCGGGCTGGGCAGGTGGTCGGACAGGGGGTGGGGAGGGCCCAGGGCCAGGACAGGGAGCAGGGGGCAGTGGGTCGGGCGGGCTTGGCCAGGAGGGGGCGGGGCAGTGGGAAGGCAGCAGTCTTGGCCGGGACGACCAGCCCGCTCCAGGCCTGCTCTCACCTAGGCTAATGACGGCGATCTCTCCTGACGAGGAGTTGTGGGGCCCCAGGAACACCCCCGAGGCCAGCAGCAGTGAGTCATCCTGGTTGAACTGGGAGAATTGGGTGTAGCTCCAATTGTAGGGCCGCATGTCCGCGCTGTGCACCAGCGAGATGGTCAGGTCGTTGTTCCAGATCTGTGTGGGCCAAGTTGGTGGGTTCATGTGAGCCCACCCTACATGGGGCACCCGGGCCCACGCTGCAAGCGCGGCCCCTCTCTCGGCCACGTAAGCCAAGCCAGTGCCCAGAAACCGCCATTGGGATGGGGGCTCCTTGCCCCTGGCCATCAGACCACCCGAGAGGTGGGTACATGGGGCTGGGGCCTGGCTCTGGAGCAGTGGCTTCGAGCAGGACCCTCTCTGTTTTGGCAGTTAGGGGCGCCCCACCCCAGCCTCTTGTCCTGTGTGGTCCAGGCCAGGAGTCCAGGTCTCAGCTGAGGTTTCTCATCCCTGACCGGGCCCTCCACATGGAGACGCGTCACCCTGGGCCATCCCTCCCCTCTGGCCTGGCCCTCCCTTCCCACCTGATGGGCTGCCTGGCCCCAGGGCGTTCCCACTGTGGCAGCTGGGGCCGTGGCCGGCCTCACCTTCACGGTGCAGTCCTTGGAGCAGGAAGCAAACTGGTAACCCGAGTGGGAGAAGCTGAGGTGCAGGACCTGGTCAGTGTGTTCCCTGAGTGTCTGCACCTCCACGCAGGGCACCGTGTCATAGAGCCGCCGGAACTCCTCATACCAGGACGTGGCCGCTGTGGGAGGGTCACCGCTGGGGCCCCGAGCCTCCCTCCCACAGTCAGAGGCCAGGGCCCTGACAGCGTGGGAGCCAGCTCTGCCCCTGGAGCACCCTGGTCACCACCCTGCACCGCCAAACCCATGGCCCTGCCCACCTTCGGCCTCCCTGCCAAGCCCTGCGCTCTGAGGCATGGCCTGGCTGTCCCTCACCACTGTGAGGACCTGGGCAGCAGGCGCCCGGCACTGTGGTTTCAGAAGACCGCAGCCGTGGGGATGGCCCTGCCTCCCACCAGCCAGCCAGCCCGCTGGGCTGAGGGGCCATGTGCAGGCGCTGACCTGGGTGTCGGGGCACATCGCGGGCCACCTGGTAGTAGCGGTAGAATTGCTCCCGCCACAGGAACTCGTCCCGGGACACGGCCTGCCACTGGCGGCACACCAGCCCAGCGGCCAGCACGTCAGCAGGGTCCAAGCTCAGGAAGATCTGGTAGACGAGGCTATCAGGGAGCAGGGGCGTGCCCCCCTCCTCCATCGTGACATTCTGCCCAGGCGGCCCTGAAACCAATACAAGGCTCCCTTAGCCGCCGGTCAGACCAAGGGGGACATGGGTCCCCAGGCCCAATGAGAGGCGCCGGAGTCTGGGGCTGAGCTGAGGCAGCTGGGGGTTGTTCCTCCAGCACCACCAACTGCCCTGATGGGAATTCCATTGGACTGAGCATGTGCGGAGGGCCAGCTGGCAGTGCCCGCCGGGCCAAGGACCGAACAGCTTCACTAAGGCCCTCTGGACAGTCATGTTCCTGGGACCCCATGCTCCTGGGGGCCCCTCTGCAAGTCCCACTGAGTCCCTGGAACAGGCAGCTTCCGGGTAGGCAGCACACACTTCTCAGCACCCTGGGTCCTGGTCCAGCCTGAAGTAGAGCGTGGGGGAGAGGGAGGCGGCCCCTGGGGACCCCAGACCCACCCTCACCCCAAAAGGGTCCTGGACTTGGGGGACAGGTTTTCCGGGTGGGGTCCTCTGACCTCCCCGCCGCGGGCCCAGGGAGACATCTGGGTGCCAGGGCTGGTGACCGCTCAGAGGCCAAGAAACGAAGGGCCGGTGACCCCCGCGCGCTCCTGTCACTCTGACCTTGCCGCCCCAAGGCTTCAGAGCTGTCGGCATGGGACAGAGCTCCTTTCGAGAAGAGGCTTGGGGCTGGCGGGACGAGGGCCAGCCCGCCAGGCCCAGACGCCGCCTGGGGCACCAGCTGGCCCTCAGCCTCCGCCCTGTGGCCTAGGGGAGCCCTGCCGGGTGGGCGGCCCGCCAGCGCGGCCACTGCCCGGACAGCTGAGGGCGGGGCGGGGCGGGGCGGGGCGGGGCCGCCCAGCGCCCCCTCCCTCCTTCCCGACGAGGGGCTGCCGGGGGCGGGGCCTGCGCTCGGCCCCTGGGGCCCGGCGTGGACAGCCTCGGCCACTCATTCATTGGCCGGGGGTCGGCGGGGGCCGGAGGCCGGGGGCCAGGGCTCCGAGCAGGGGCCGGGGGCCCAGAGACCGGGCCGGGGATCGGGGGCTGGGGGTCCGGAGATGGGGACCGGACATGGCCGTGACGACGCTCCGCCGGGGCCGGAGGTCCGGCAGCCGGGCCGGGGCCGTGGGGCCGGGGCCGCGTGACGACGCTCCCCGGGGCCGGGCGCACTCACCGCGGCCGTCTCCGCCCGGCTGCGCGGCCCCGGACCCAGCCCCGGCCCCGGCCCGGCCTCGGCTCGCGGACCCGCTTCCGCCCCCGCCGCTCTGGCCGCCGCGTCTCTATGATGGACCCGCCAGGCCGACGACACGAGCCCCGAGGCATAGATGGCCCCGGAAGGCCGAACGCCCGGCAGCCCGCGCCGGCTGTTCCTGCGCCTGCGCTTCGGGCCCCGCGGCCGGGCGGCGCTTTTTTGTGCGCCCGCGCGCGCTTGGGCTCGCCCGGAACAGCGCCCCTGGCGGCCAGTTGGGGCGGCGGCCGTGCGCCGGGCCTGTGGGCGGGGCTGTGGGCGAGGCTGGCGTTCGCCGGGTGCGAGATCCGGCGCCGGCACTCTGCGCTGTCGGGCCCTGAGCAAGTGGCTTCAGAGGCTCCATGTTTTTCGCTGTGGGGATAAGACCAGTTCTTGCCTCAAGGAGCTGTTGGCGGTTTAAGGGAGTTAAATGTGCAAAGATCTGAGCACCGACCGCAAGGGAAATCAGGTGCGGGCTTGTGGACAAGGAGCCAGAGGTCAACTGAGACTTTGTACCCAGGACATGGCTCCAGGGCCCTGCCGGGAAGTTCAGGGTTGAGGTCAGATGTCCAGGACGAGGCTGAGCTCATGAGGAGCCTGGGGGCGGGGTGGGGGTGGGGGGCCCTGGCCCAGGGTGGAGGTTTGGGAGGCAGGAGGACTGACATGGACTTCCTGGGCCTGGCTCCTGGGCCGCGATGGACAGTGGACTCTGACCCCGGAGTTGGCCATCCTGCCCTCAGCCTCCCCTGGTCCCGTCACTGCCACTGCTGCCGTCATGCTGCCCCCCAGGACTGCACTCCTTTTGACTCTGCTCTTGGCTGCAGCCTCTCTGGGCCAGAGGGCTCGCAGACCCCCTCGGCCCCCGTCCCCCATCAGCACCATTCAGCCTAAGGCCAACTTCGACGCTCAGCAGGTAGAGTTGGGGGAGGTGGGAGGGCAGGACCTTGCCCCAGCAGCCCCCATCCCCTCGTGTCCTCACGTGGCCTGCCCCCAGTTTGCAGGGACGTGGCTTCTCGTGGCCGTGGCCTCCTCGTGCCGCTTCCTGCAGGAGCAAGGCCACCGGGCTGAGGCGACCACATTGCAGGTGGCTCCCCAGGGTGCAGCCATGGCCGTCGGCACCTTCCAAAAGCTGTGAGTCCCAGCACAGACCCCCGACCCCACCCAGCCCCAGTGACTCCCACCTCAGCCCATCACTCCACCCCAGCCCCTGGCCCCACCCCTGCTGTGGCTGGGACCACTGTCCCACGCGGCCCCACCTGGGTTGGAGTCCCCGAGCCTGTTGTGCCTCCTCCCACCCCCACCCCCCAGGGATGGGGTCTGCTGGCAGGTGCAGCAGCTCTTCAGAGACACGGGGGTCCCGGGCCGCTTCCTGCTCCAAGGTGAGGCAAGGGCAGCTGGTGTGGGGGTGCAAGGCTGGGGGGGCGCTGACGCAGCTGACCCGGCTCTGCCCAGCCCGAGGTGCCCGCGGGGCGGTGGACGTGGTCGTCGGGGAGACGGACTACCGGGGCTTCGCCGTCCTGTACCTGGAGCGGGCGCGGCGGCTGTCGGTGAAGCTGTACGGTGCGTCCGCGCGGGAGCTCGGGCTTGGCACACACTTGGGGCCATCCCGGTGGGGCTGTGCGAGCCGAGGTGGACACACAGACCTCCCTTCCCTCCCTCCCTCCCAGCGTCCTGCCCCTCTCCTGCTGAGCAGGGGCCCAGGGAGAAGCCCCTGCAGACAGGCCCTGGTGTGGGACAGAGAGGGACAGGGATGGGGCGGGGAGCAGATGGGGAGACAGCAGAGAGGGGCAGGGGTCAGACAGCGGCCAGGCGTGTCCCAGGCCCGCAGACCCTGTCCCCAGAGCACCCTGCCCACCCCGCTCAGCCCTGTGTGTCCCACAGCCCGCTCCCTCCCCGTGAGCAACTCTGCCCTGAGTGCGTTTGGGCAGCGGGTCCAGGGGGCCAACCTGACGGAGGACCACATCTTGTTCTTCCCCAAGTACGGTGAGCATCCTGTGTCCCTCGGCCACCAGCCCTACCCTCCCTGTGTGCGCCCCGCCCGTGCCACCCCTGATCCCCGCCTGGACCCCCAGGTTTCTGCGAGGCCGCAGACCAGTTCCACGTCCTGGACGGTGAGTGGGCAGCACCCTCCGGCGGTGCCGGGAGGGTGGGCGCCCCGCGGCTCCTCACCGCCTGAGTCTTGTCTCTGTGCCGCAGAAGTGAGCAGGTGAGGCCATGGCCCCGCGGAGAAGGAGCGGAAGCCCTGGCGGTGGGGCTGCTGTCCCTCACTGAACCCCCGCACCCCACACCCTCTCTCCCATCTGCCCCGAAAGCTGCCCCTCACCCCCAGGAGCGCGGGGGCGCCGCCTTCATTAAATGCCGTCGGTCTCGGGCCCTGACTCCTTCCTTTCCACGCTGGAACCGCCGGGGCCTCTGCCTGCCAGTCATTTCATGGGCACGTGGGGCTGCTCGCCCGGAAAAGCCGAAGGGTGGAAGGTCAAGAACCCTCCCCAGGGGGGCAGGTGGAAAGGGCTCCCCCCAAGGCCTAGAAAGCCCGGCGCCCCGCTTTCCCTGGGCCTCGGTGTCCCTTCTTCAGTTGGGCCCCTGCGCTGTGGTCCCTGCTGCCCTTCCCCGCTCCCTGACCGAGCACACAGCCCTGCTGGCCTCCCTGGGCTGCCTGGGTGGGCCCAGGACCTGAGCCCGCAGCCTGCACAGACGGGGCGGGGCGGCTTTTCCTGGGGGATGTGGAGCCTCCCCTGGTCCTCCTGGCCTCCTGCTGCCCCCTTAGCTCCCTCCTGGGAGGCAGGGGCCCTGTGGCCTGAGGCAGGATGGGCCACTGAGGTGGGGCGGGCAGTTTTTGGGGGGCTGGCAGGAGATCCCTCGCAGTTCCTGGATGTGGTACCTGGGGGGTCGGGTGAGCTGGAGTCCGTCTTAAGTGGACAGGAGGCTGGGCTGTCCCTCACGGCCGCCCCGGGGGCTGGCAGGGCCAAATGGAGCACAGGACTGGCCTGGAGCAGAACTGACCGCCTGGGGCTGAGTCCACTTCTGGCATGGGGCAGCCGGGTGCCCCCATGGGAAGATCATGGGGGCAGGTGGCAGGGGGCTTGCCAGAGTAGTTGGGACAGAGAGGTGGGGGCGGGTCTGTGCCCCAAGCTGGGGGAAGCAGGCCAGCCTCTTTCACGTGGCAGGACTGGGCTGAGCACGGGGGCTCTGGGCGCACAGGGGAGGGACCCCTGATGCAGACGGGGTGTCCCCCCTGAGCCCACACCCGGGGTCTGGCCAGGGTCACCAGCTGCAGGGGAAGGTGTGCTCTGATCTGTAGAGAGAACGTTTCCGGAATATGGGGGCTCCGAGGCCCAGGGGAGGGGACGCAGGGGAGAGAAGGAGGGGCTGAAAATGGGGTGTCGGTGTTCTCATCCCCTAGTGGCTGCCTGGAGGGGCCCCTCCAAATGACACCAGACTGTCGGGAGAAGGTGTGAGCACGGGGGAAGGGCCACCTCCTTGGGGCTCCCCGCTGCCCCCCAGGGCAGACTGTGTGTCCCTTCCACACACCGAGGTCCCAGCCAACCTGCCTGTCCCTCACCAAGGGTCCCCCGACTGGAGAAAACGCTGGAAGAAGAACCACATTTGCAGAAAGCCCTCTCCGGAAGAAATAGAGACGCCGCGGGACACGGAAGGGCCCTTAACACACACAGACGATGCCAGAGCCTCTCTGGGATCCAGCTGCCTCCCCTCCCCCAGTTCAGGGTCTGCCAGGGGCTCCCCGGCCTGGGGACAGCTGCGGGGGAGGGACTGTGTGCAAGGGCTGTGGCCCTCGCTGGGGCCAGAGTCCGAGGGGCTCTCGTGGGGCAGGGTCTGGGCTGAGCTCTGGCCCCTGCTGGTGAGAACGCTCTGGTCCAGACCTTTCTCCCCCTCGCCCCCCACCTCCCGCCCCATCTGGTCAAACAGCAGAGGGCCTTCTCTGTTTGCTAGAGGGCACGGGGATTCCAACAGCTCTGCTGACTGGGGAGAGTGCTGTGCCCCACACATGCCCATGCTGGGCCCTGATGGGTCTGGGGGCCCCCAGCTCTCTCCCAGCTCCCCCGACAGCCTCCCCGGGCCACGCTGAGCCAGGCCCCCATGGCTCAGTCAGCGCTGTCCACCCAGGGTCCGTGAGGGCCCAGCGTGCCTGGCACATCCTGCCCAGCCCGGAGCGTTCTGCGCACGCCCCCTCCCGCTCCCACTGCCCCCTCAGGAACCAGGAGAAGGGCGGCCTCCCTTCAGGAGAACTTGGGGAAGGTCTGAGGGCCAATGGCAGCCCCCAGGCTGGGGCTGGAGGGTCAGGGAACGGGGCCTGGACCCGCACCAAGCCACTCTGTCTTGAGACCCTTGGCATCCATCTGATGAGCGTTTCTGAAGTGCCCACTGCGTGCCAGGCCCTGGGCACATGGGCAGGCGGGTTCCTGCCCTTGGACTGCCACCCTGAGGCTGAGGGAGCGCCTGGGAACTGGATCCCCCAGCCCCCATTTCCTTCCCTCCAGCAGCCTCCTTCCCTGGGCTGCAGGGAGGACCAGGCCACCCCAGGTGAGCTGGGGGCCACGGAGCAGGAGGGACCACTGCCTGGTCCCTGGAGATAGGCACCGGGGGCCCCTGGTCCCACCTTTGCATGCCCAGCTCGCCCACTGGCCCAGTCCAGACCTGGAGGACTGAGGTGCATGGTTGCTGGGAGAAGCCAGCAGCAGCCCTGGAGGGGCTCCATGTCCCCAGTGGGTGGGGACCACGCCCGACCCCGCAGACTGGGCTGTGCCCACCCAGTGTCCTTCAGTGCTGGACTCCCAGGAGGACAGATAGATAGGGCTGGTAGGAAGATGGGAAGGCGTGGGCCCGGCCTCCAGGACCATGAGGGAGAAGGGCAAAGGAAATTGTAGCCCCCCACAGGCCCCACATCCCAGAGACCCACAGAACGGAGCTGGAGACCACTGGGCACCTGGAGCACGTGGGCTGTGACTCAGAGCTGGCAATGCCCCCGAGAACCCCCTGCATGCCTGGCCCTGTGTCCCCCAATCAAAAAAGGAGGGTCTCTGTTCTGGGGTTGTGAGAGACCCTCCTGAGTGACCACAGGGCTGAGGCTGGACAGCAGCCCAGGCCTACACCCCCACCACCCAGAGTCTCGGACAGCAGGGCTGCACCAGCGGGTTCCCCGTGCGGCCAGTTAGCTCCTTACACTGGGGCTGGGGACACAGAGGGCTACACCTGTGATGCATTTTATTTTCACAGAAATGTTTAATGAGCTCTGATTAAATTTTCAAAAACTAGGTGAGATAACTGAGCTCTAGGTGAATTAATTTTACGTACAAATATTTATTAATTATAATTTGTATTTTGCCTTTTAATTCTAGTAGGTAATTTCTAATACCTAAGAAGAAAGAAAAACAGCTTTAAAAATCTTTAGAAACTGACCTTTAATTGGCAGTCTTGGTCAGGAGGCCTGGAGGGGCTGCTCATGCCAGAGGAGCACTGTCCTGGCAGCCCGCCGGCCTCACCTGGAGGTGAGGTACTGTGTCCCAGGCCCCAGCTCAGGTACATCACTGGCCCCATCAGGGGAGATCAGGTGCTCTGTGCTTGGCCCTTCTTGTGGGGCGCCCACCCTCCCTGCCTACACAGGAGCTCCAGTGGACAGGTGGGCCAGGACCTCTGCATGTCAGGACAGGGCTGGACGTAGCTTGCCATAGAGGGGACCCTCCAGCTCCCTCCAGCTCATGGGGGCTTCACGCGGGGTCATTCCACAGTGTCTTGCTCCCACCCAGCATGCTCCCACTCTCTCTGCGGTCCACGTCAGGGGGTGGGGGCCTCAGTGGCTGCCACAGACCCTCTGGGAGTCCCCCAACTCCAGCCTGGCACCCTCCTTCCCTCCCCTCCCCCTGGGGGAGACTCCTACCATCCAGGACAGTGTCAACTTACAAGGCAAATTCACCTGTAATTTTACCCTCAAACGGCAATAGCCAAAATAATTGCAACTCGGGATGCGCAAATGCAAACCACAGGCAAATCCAAAAAAGAGAGGGAGCTACTTTTATAGAGAAAAAGGGGGAGAGGCAGGAGCTGCTCTAAAGGAAAGCCCATTGGGAGAAACAGATCACAGCAGCAACAGCTTCTCATTGGCTGAGCTGCAGCGTTCCTGATTGGCTGGCATTTCTGACTGGCTGAGCTATGGCATTTCTGATTGGCTGAGCTGTGGCATTTCTGATTGGCTGAGGTGCAGCGTTTCTGATTGGCTGAGCTGTGGTGTTTCTGATTGGCTGAGCTGTTGCTAAGTGGGGAAAGAAGTCTTCCCTCAGTAGTAAAGTAGTTGTGCTTCCTGTTTGGAGTGATTGACCGTGTGTGATGGGGCGAGAGCGCCCCCTGCAGGCCTGCCCCCCACCCCAGTTTAGTTAGGTTTCTCTAAGTCATTTCGCAACAGTGACCTTGGGGAGAGCTCTTGGGGATGGAGAGGAGAGTGGGAGGAGGAAAGGGAATGGAGTGCAGGTCAGGAGTTTTTGGTGAAGGGGGGGTGGACAAGGTGAAGGGATGGAGATGGCCCAGCGGACAGGGTGGGAGACAGGAGGGAGAGAGGGGGGCTGGTGGGAGGGGTCCTGGAGGGAGTGGGAGGGAGAGGACACAGGGCACAAGGTGGGGGGGCAGGGACGGTTCTTCAGGGTCCTGAGAGGGAAGGAGGGCCGGGCTCCCGTGAGGGTGGGTTGGGGGATCCAGCCTGCGTCCTTCCGTCACATCCCGGCTCTTGGCCACCTTCCTGCAGCCACACACTCACTGGCTCTGCCCCGGGACCCTGCCACCTTTCCAGGCTCGCTACGGGGGAGGCTGTCTGCTCTTTGGCTGTGTTCCCCCCAGAATGTAAGCTCCCTGGGGCAGGGCGTGTGTCCCAGGGACCAGGCGCCCTGTGGTCAGCTCGGGGGACCCAGGAACCCGCCTGCTCCTGTCCAGGTTCCTGGGCTGTCCTCCTGCACGTGGCCTGCACTTCCTGCCCAGTGCCTGACACACACCTGTTGGGCCCTGATTGGACAGCTAGTGTCACGTGCCTGCCCTTGACCAGTCGAGTCAAAAGTTGGAGGGGCCGCTTTTGTTGCTGCCGCCCCGGGGTGGGAAGAGGGAGGCTCCCTAAATCCACCGTCCAGCCCTGGATGCTCCTGAGGGAGTGCAAGAGTCCTGAAGAGCCACCAAAGGCTCCCGGAGCTGCGGCCTCCCCTGGGGCGGGAGTGCTGGGCCAGGGGCACCCCTCAGGGCCCAGGGCCCCACCTGACCTCCGCTGCTGCGGGCACTCTGTGCCGCCCCCGTGCTGGCCAGGGCGGGCCCGGTGGCCACAGGCTGCTGGCTGGGCAGGGGTCCTTGTGGAGGGGCTGCCGACTGCTGCCCCTGTATTTCCCGAGAGGGCCCGTGGATAAGGCAGCCCTGGGAAGGGGCGTCACCCAGGGAGGCTGGGTGTACCCCTCGCCCCGCCAGCCCAGGCGTGGAGCGGGCTGGTTTCAGATCTTCAAGCGGGCTTAGGACAGGGTCCGGACACCAGTAGGGTTGTGCCTGCAGGGTGGGGGGTGGAGCCCAGGCACTCAGAGGGTCTAGGTGGGAACTGCTGCCCATTTCTGTTGGAGAGTGATGGCTCCTGTGGGAAGTTCCGGGGAAGAAGAGTCAGGTTATTTGTAGCTTCTCTCACTGTGGGCTGGAGGCTCCTGAAACAGCCGTGCTGACCAGCCGGGCACAGCAAGCTCAAGGAGCGAGGACCCTGCCACGCGGCCCGGCCCTCCAGACCCCTGTCTGTGTCCCCCTGTCCCCGCCTCCACCGTGGGCCCTGCAGCAGACCCTGAGAGGCCTTGGCGACTGTCCACCTGGCACTGAAAAATGCTCCTCGGGGAGGAAGGGCCCCAGTGGGGTCCACGCCCTTCCCTGAGGACAGTGAGGCCTGGGACAGAGCTGAGCCCTCAAGCCCCTCGGCCTTGGGGGGCCAGGGCTCCTGCTCAGGACAGGCTGCTCGAGGCCAAGGGCGGGTGGGAGAGGTGGCCCAGGACAGGGGCCCTGGGTGGGGGAGGAGGTGGCCCAGGACAGGGAGCTCCCAGGTCAGGTACACGTCCTTCCTGGCTGTCTGATGGAGCCCGGCACCCACACGCTCGGCCGCCCGTGGGAGAAGAGGGTATTTTCTTCCCGGTCCCTTCCTCCAGGGCGGCCAGGAGGACTGCAAGCCCAGCGCCTGCCTGGTCCCCAGGAGCCGTGTGTGGCTGCTCCCCACTAGCTGGGCTTCGCTGCGCCCTGCACTCCCTCTGGTAGCGGGCCCCGCGGATCACCCCTCAGCCATCCTAATCTGGGTGCTCTGGGAGTCCGGCCTGGCCTCCCACTCGCCTCACCTCCCTCTGACCAGCACCCTCGTGACCACGGGGCTTCCAGCTCTGTTCTTGCCTCACACTTTGGTTTCGGGGCGTGTGGAGCAGTGTGGGGGCTGGCAGGCCCGGGCTCTGCACTGTGTTCCTGCATCGAGAACGCGGTGGCCCTGACCCCTCAGGACTAAGAAAGGTCATGCTCCCTGCCTGGGACGGAGTGTTCTGTCCACCTGGTGGCAGGAGTGTGGCTGGGGTAGGGCTGGGCGGCGGTCCCGGCATGGGGTGCTTGGAGGGGGGCCCAGGAGGTGCAGAGCTGGGGGTCTCAGGAATGAGAAGGCAAGGCCCAGGAACCTTCCCGGGAGCTGATGGACCCAGCAGGCACCCCCACCCCTGCCATTTCCTGCCCACCCCTCTCCCTGGGCTGGGACCCTGATGCCCCCATTTTGGTGGGCAGGATCTGAGGAGGGCCCCCCCGGCCAGCCCACCCCCAAGCCCTCTGCACCCATCTCTCCTCCTGCCAGGCCTGAGGAGGAGGGCGTGGGGGGCACACCCCTGGGGAGGGGCGCCTTCCTGCCTGAGCCCATAAAGAGGTGAGTCTCTGAGGCAGCAGGGCCCGTGGCCAATTCCTTCCCTCTGTCCTGCCGGGATGGGGCCTTGGCGTGCCTTGTGCATGGCGCTTGCCCTGATGAAAGCCCTGAAGGGCCAGACCCTAAATCCCCAGCCGGCCATCACTCCAGTCCTGCAGAGCTTCCAAGAAGACCAGGTCTGGGCGCCGGGAGGGAGGGGAGGCGCCACGGGGTCTGGGTGCAGGGGGAGATGAGGGCCGTGCAGCTGGCGGGCACTACAGGGGGAGTCCAACCTAGCCAGCCCTGCTCTCACGCCCCCCGTGGAGACCCCTGACCTCCAACAGGAAAGGGTAGACCTTCCCGGGTCAGCCGTCCCCCTCTGCAACTTCTGCCAATTCTTGTGAAGTGGGAACATCTTGGTCCCTCTGCACAGATGGGGAACCTGAGGCTTAGAGAGGCCGGCCGCCTGCCAGGGTCATCCCGTCCCTGCCAGGCCCAGGGGAGCCTCTGGCTCCTGCCAGTGTCATTGGTGCAGGCCCAGCTGGGTGCCACTGCCTGGTGAGGGTCCTAGGGCTGTCCTGGGCTCTGCCCAGCCCAGCTCCCTGCAGTTCCAGGGGGAGTGGTTCGTCCTTGGCCTGGCGGGCAGCACCCACAGGAAGGCAGACAGGTCCCTGCTGAACCCTTTCACAGCAACCTTCGAGCTAAATGAAAAGAACCGCTTTGAAGTTTCATATGCCATGACCCGGTAAGTGAGGATCCCGGGCCTGTACCCCCAGAAGCCAATGGCTCTGTGGCTCAGGTCCACCATGGGCCCCTGTGCCATGTACTCCCAAGGCCCTCCTCCTAATGTAAAGTCCAGCACAGGCTGCCAATGACCTAGCCTAGCTCTGGGGACATACACAAAAGAGGGGAGGCATTTACTGGATCACAGACTTGGAAGAACCCAAGGGCTGATGGATTTCAGGTACAGCTGGATCCAGGAGCTCAAACACTGTGATCGGGGCCCCATCACCCCCTCCCCCTCCCTCTCTCAGCTCTGCCTGCCTGAGACTTCTGTTCAGGCAGGTTCTCGCCTCACAGGGGTAAGACGGTGGCCTAAGCTATGTCCTTCTCAAGGTCCCAATTCCAGAAAAAAGGAGCATCCAAGCCAGCCTGGCAGTGACCTCTGATTGGCTCTTCTTGAGTCATGTGCTCCTCCTGGACCAATTGCTGTGTCCAGGGTGACAGGCGCTCTGATTGGTCTGCCTGGATGAAGTGCCCACCCCCCGGGTGGGGAGAAGTGGGGAGCCTATGGACAGCCCCTGGGAATCCCATGGAGGGTGCCAGTCCCCTTTGGGGGACACTGATGCCATGAGGGCTTCTTTACCTTTGCCACCCTCCCTCGGCCCCGCCGCCTTCCTTGCCCACCAGCCTGGCTGCCGAGGAGGAGGGGCCCCGAGCCCCCGTTGGTTCCAGGTAACATACAATAGGAAGCTTAAGCGGACCAGGGGCGGCTCCTAGAATCCAAGAGGGGGACACAGTCCAGCCTCTGGGGACTATACTCAGCCCCCTGCCCCCGCCCACCAGCGAGCACCGTCGCCCACCGGCCCTGGAAGACGCCTGTACGGGCTTGGCCCCCAGGCCTGGACTCTTGGGGTCATCTGACTTGCCCAGCTCTTGCTGAAAGTTGAGTAATGGGGAGCAGGGTCCAGAGAACCCGGTGCAAATGCAGCTCCCCACTGAAGCCCCCGGGGCAGCCTCACCCCGCCCCCATCTGTGTTGCTTCTCAAAACAAGCGCAGTCACCTGGAGAAGCCTCTGTCCCGCTGGACGGTTCTCTAAGGACAGGGATTCCCGGGAGGCATCAGGCCGGGCACAGCGACGCTCCCTCTCGCTTCTCCCCCACTGACCTCTGCTCCTGCCTCGCTCAGCGAAGTCCAGAGCTGCTCGCTAGGGGTGCAGGCCATGGTGCCCAGCCGGGCCCACCCAGCACGCCCAGAGGGGACGTCCTGGTCACTGCACATCTCCGCGCATTTCAGGTCCTGGCCTGGCTGAGGAGGAGCGGTCAGCGGGGGGCTAGACAGAGGCTGTGAAGGGGTCGGCCACAGGAGGGAGAGCTCACCCCTTGCTCCTTCAGGAGGGACATGGAGGTCCTGAAGGGGCACAGGCCGGGGACATCCTCCCTGGAGAGAGCAGCCAGGCTCTGGGCCCTGCTCATAGCTCCCCACAAGGGTCCCACTGAGCAAAAGGCTGAATTCTTCTTGGGGGCTTACCTCTGGGCCGCAGGAGGCCGGCAGCCCAGGCAGGTTCTGGAACCTTCCTCCTCTGCCCATCCCTCTCCCCCGCAGTGGCCGGCGCTGTGTCACCTGGTCTTACGTGCTGATTCCAGCGGCCCAGCCTGGGAAATTCTCTGTGGACAACAGTAGGGGTGAGATGGTGGGAAGTGGGGAGGACAGCATGGGGGGCCCGCTGGTGGGAGGGACCCTGACACTGTGGCTGTGCCCCCTCAGTGCCCGGGGCAGACCCCGAGGAGGTGCAGGTGTACGACACCGACTATACCACGTTCGCCCTCATGCTCTCCAGAAGACAGACGGGCAGCCAGCAGATCCTCAGGGTCAACCTGCTGTGTGAGCCCCTCGCCCTCTGGCCACAGTCGGGCGGGTGGGGTGGGAGGAAGGAGGGGGGACCGTGCCAGTGCACCCACCACTCACCACCCACCCCAGTGGCTAAGGGGCACGCTGTGCTCGTTGGGCCCCAGGCAGGATGTGGGCAATGCACGTCCAGGTGCTGAGCAAATTCGTCTGCCTGGTCAGAGCGCAGGGCCTCTCGGGGGACAACATCGTCTTCCCGGACTTGACAGGTAATAGGCTCCCGGCTGGCAGGCCCTGGACAGAGGGTGGACATCGGCCCTGGGCCTCAAAAGCCCTGTGGGGGCCCTGCGAGTGGGCACGGCCCATGCTTGGTGTCCACGTGTGGGGTCCTGGAAGCCCCCAGGGGTTCAGCCTGAGCTCAAACTGGGGGGTCTCACGGCTCCTTGGCCTCTGCCCCCACCTGGGTCCCCCTGTCCTGGGCCACCTCCTCCCCTCCCTCCAGGAGCGTTTCTCACCATGCCCTGCCTTTTGTGCCATAACCTCATGCACACACTGACAGGGGTATGCACAAAACATGTGCAGACGTGCACACACAGACACACAGTGCTCACACACATGCATATACCCACTTATACACCGTGCACTCACGTGTGTGCACAGGGAGAAGTGCACACTGTCACAAGTATGTGTACACCGGCACTCACCTGCATGGCCACTGTGCCAGTCGCCCGGGTCTGCAGTGAGTCTGGGGGCCTCGGGGGCCTCTTGAGGAGGCCGGGCTGAGGGCAGGGCAGTGCCCTGGGGGGCATGTCCCTCAGCCCCTCGCTGGCCTTCGCCTGGAGCGTCTGCAGGCCCCCTCTCTCCCTCCCACCCCTCCTTCTCTTCCCCTCCCTGTAGCTGCCATCTGTCTCCCTCACCTCCTCCCACACTCTGCCCCCGTCCTCCATCCTCCATCCCGAGGCTCTGTCTCCCCCATCAGATTGGTCACCCCATCTGGGTACCTGTTGAAGGATGACGTGGCTCCTCCCCAGCCAGGCCTTGCCTCACTGCCCAGCACTGCCCTCCTCTGCTCTCAGCGTGAAATAAATGCACTGTGTTGGGATCTAGGAATGTGAGCATCCATGATTTGGGGTGGCAGTGGCACGAATGGGGGGACCCATTGGCCCCATAGCACCAGGACAGCCCTCTGTTCACACCTATGCCCGTCCCCAGCCCACCAGGCCTGCTGTCAAGTCCAGTCTCCCTGGGACGTGTGTGCGAGTGTGTGCATGTGTGAGTGTGTGTCTCTGCAGTTCGCTGTGGGTGCGCAAGGTCATTCCCAGGATGAGTCCCCTCTATCCTCCCGCCTCAGCCCCTACCTGGACGGATTCGCAGACCCCACCTCCCCACCCCCCATCAGAGCCTCAGGGCTGCCATGGTGGGGTGTGCTGGGACTCCCAAACATGAGAAGGCCCTGACGCAGATGTCCCAGCCTGGGGAGGGGGAGATGGACATGGGGACAGGCAGCCCCAGGCCTGACCCCCACTGGGTATAGGGACACTTCAGGAACAGAGAGCCATGACCCGGGACCCCAACCCCAGTCTGAGCACCCCAACCTCAGTTTATGTACCCTTGGGAGGCGGTTATCGGCACCCTAACAGCCACCCTACCCACCAACGGGGCAGTGCACTCTGCAGCCCTCCCAGGTCCCCCCCATCTTGGCCCCCGTGGAGCTCCAGGCAGAGGAGGAGCAGGGCTCACATGGAGCTGGCCCCGCTAGAGAGCTGAGCGCATCCAGAGAGACCCCTGCTCTGTACCTAATCTTCACCCTCCGGGGACACTCAAATCCTCAGGAGGTAGCCCAGGGTAGGGGGCCTATTTAGAATCCCTCTGAAGTCAGACCTTCCCGTTACCCCTGGGTGATGGAGGCTGGTCCCACACATACTTCCAACTGGCCAGGTTGTAGCTGGGTAGGATCCAGGCAGATTCTGGAATGGGAGGCTGGGACAGGGAGAGCACACAGAGCTGAAGCCCTCCCTGATGACCCCAACAAGATCAACCCCATGTTAGACCCAAGTGGCACCATGTATGGCACCTACTGCAGTCACAATTTAATGTTCTGTTGTGTATCTGACTCTCCAACAGCACAAGCTCCGTGAGGGCAGGCACATGTCTGCTTTGTCCATCACTGTCCCAAACTCCAAGATGGCACTATTGCAGAAGAGCGTTCGAACATCTATCTGCTGAATGTTGGATGGGTGGGTGGACGAGTGAATAGGTGCATGGTTGGATGGATGGAAGAATGGATGGGTGGGTGGGTGGGTGGATGGATAGGTGGATGGTTCGATGGATGGATGGATGGTAGTTGAATGGGTGGGTGGATGGATGGTGGGTGGATAGATGGATGGATGGTGGATGGTTGAATGGATGAATGGATAGGTGGATAGTTGGATGGCTGGATGGATGGTAGTTGAATGGGTGGATGGATGGATGAATGGATGGGTGGATGGGCAGGTGGATGGTTAGATGGATGGATGGTGGTAGATGGTTGAATGGATGAATGGATAGGTGGATGGTTAGATGGATGGATGGATGGTAGTTGGATGGATGGGTGGATGGGTGATTGAATGGGTGGATGGATGGATGGAAGGTGGATGGATGGTTGGATGGGTGGATGGTGGGTGGGTGGATGGATGGATGGTGGGTGGGTGGATGGGTGGGTTGATGGTTGAATGGCACTTTGTGCCTTGTGCCCAGCTTGAAGAGGCTCAGGTTAAAGGCAGTGAGTTTGGTTGTGTCTCGATTGAGATGAGGGTGTATGGGCACATCTTGTACCGTGTGCAGTGTTGCGACAAGGGCATGGGCCTCAGCGTGGGAAATCCTGGGCCAAGGTCTTGCATCTTTCTGAAACAATCTTGGGGAGGTAGGAGTGAAGATGGCTATGTCTTTTGACATAAGGAGCTTGTGGTTGGCTGGTGGTTGGCTGGTCTTTCCTGAATGAGCCAAGGATGCGTCCCTTCAGTGTGGTGGGCCGGCTCCCAGGTGGTCGTACACAGGAGTCCCCAGGGCAGCAGTCTCGCTCTCTCCTGCCTCACTCCTCCCCATCGCCCCACCCCCTGTTGACCCATGGTGTTCTCTATGGCAGGGCTCACGCTGCAAAGCCAGGTCCTAAGCCCTCGCCAGCCTGCGGCCTGGGCCATGCAGGGGACAGCAGCGGGGTGGGGTTCAGGCACAGGACCCAGGCAGAGAAGGGAGGAGGGGCCCCGCCCTGCCGCAACAATGTGAGTGGACTTCTCAGGCACATTCTCCCCCTTAACTCTGCACAGCCTTGCGAGGGGGGCCCTCTTCAGTTCCTCAACACAGATGGGGAAACTGAGATTCAGGAATGCTGGCTGGCCACTTGGCAGGGTCACCCCACCCCTGCCCTCCTCAAGGTGGCCTCCCCACCCTGCGCTTCCCCCCAACAGGTCTGGCCGGTCGCCCACCTCCAGCCCTCCCCACGGTGGTGGGTCTGTGG
This sequence comes from Diceros bicornis minor, assembly GCF_020826845.1. Taxonomy (NCBI): domain Eukaryota; kingdom Metazoa; phylum Chordata; class Mammalia; order Perissodactyla; family Rhinocerotidae; genus Diceros; species Diceros bicornis. The sequence continues at coordinate 43,507,746 of NC_080767.1, forward strand.
TCCACCCTCAGCTGGGCAGGGAACCACCATCGTGGCTGCAAGGTTACAACCTCTGTATGCAGGTGGGAGCTGCCTCCTTCTGGGCACCCAGCTGCACTCTCAGGTGGTGGCCAGCTCCTTGGACACAGGCACAAGCAGAGAGAGAGAGAGACCTGGGTCACACGACTGCTTGCCTTCCCCGGTTCTCGTAACTGCAGAGCACGGAGAGGGCAGCCTCCAGGCCCGACTGGATCCAGGCCTTGACTGCCCTCTGTCTGCTCCGCCAGCCCTGACCACAGACAGCCACGCATTCCCATGGGCTCGCCTGGCTCCCCCAAATAGGTTGCAGGGACATCTGTCTCCTGGCCGCTCTCAGTCCTGGACAGAGGCCTCGTCCCTCTGTAGTGGTCAGGCGGTCCCTCCACGAGGCCCTCTCTGTCCTGGGCTCCAGCCACCACGCCCTCCCCTCACCCCTTCCCACCTAGGTGATGCGGTTCTCTGGCCGAGAGCCCCCGGGCCTGCCTTGCCTGCTGCAGCCCCCGTGTTAGCCCCTCTCCCTCACCCACCTCCCAGGGCGTCGTCTCTTCCTCCCTAAAGAGCCCTCCTTTTTCGCCCACTGGGGGAAGGGATTTCGAGGGGACAGTGTGGCATTGAGACCGGGCAGGACCAAGACTGTTTGCCCAGCGTGGGGGCCCAGCCAGAGGCCCAGGGCTGGACACAGAGCCGGGAAGGGCGACCCTGCCTGCTGCCCATTGCCAACCTGCCGGGGGCCTCCTGCTGGCCCTGCTCCCACCTGAGCACGGCCGAGCTCTCAGGCCCCCGGGAGCGGAAGATTGAGTCTCTTTACCTTGGCCTGAGTGGAGCACCCCCATCTGGGCCGCCTCTCGTTCAGAGCAGGGTCGGCGGAGGCGGATGGGAGCAGGTGGGCTGTCTGTGGCCCTGGGCCAGGCTTCATCCCTCCAGTGCCCACCTGGGTGGTGGGAGGGGCCCTTCCCTGGAGACTGTCTGCGGTCTGGGATGTGCATTCCTCTCAGCCGCCCACCAAGGCCATGCGGAGCCCTGTGTCTGTGACAGTGACATCAACGGGCCACCTAGGGCTCCCCCTCATCCTGGGAATGCATCTCAGGAGAGGCTTCCAGGCCCAGAATGGTGGCAAGCTGCCCTCGTCCACCCTCCCAGGACAGAGGCCCAGGTACCGCACATCTGACAGCCGGGGCCACACTGGAGCTGAGATGGAGGCATAGCTGCCCCGACCCCCTGGTGGGGAGGCCCCCTCTAGCCCTTCTCCAGCCACACTCCTTCCCACTGGAGTCCCTGCTCACCAGGCACATTCCCAGGACCTGTCCCACAGGGCAGGCGCTCCACCCTGGCCACGGATGGCTGGGGGCGGGTGGGGGATAGGTGCTCAGGCCCTGAGGGGACGGAGCCAGGGCTGGGCAGGGAGGGACAGGCAAGGCCGCAGCCGGGGAAGCTGATCCTGGCCTTCGGCTGCCATGTCTGTCAGGGTGGGAGGACAGCAGGGGGCTCATTTTAACAGTCTGAAGCGCAATTTATGACTCTGGGCTATTCAGGTCTGCTGACCCCGTGTACACCCCCACTCTAGACCCCCCAGGGGCCTCAGTCCCTGTGATATTCCCTCCAGGGGCAGAAGGAGGAGAGTCTGTACCCCTCAGTGACAGGCAGGACTGGGAACCCTGGAGGATGTCCCGGGCCACCCCTGCCCTCCTACCAGGCCCTGTCCTCCGAGGGGAGGGGCCCCTGCCATTCCCAGGGAGGGAGTGCGATGGGGGCGGCTGCCGGCCCAGCAGGGCCAGGTGGCTTGACTTGGGCCAAAGTCAAGACACAGCCCTGCAGGGTCAGTACAGCTACCCCCTCCGGGCCTGAGTGTTGCCACAGCTGTCCGGCTGGCCCGCTGCCCAGGACACCCCCTCGGCTCGCCCTGCTGCAGCCTCTCTGAGCCTGCTGAGAGCGGTGTGCTGCTGGCCGGACGTCCCTCCCCGAGTCCGGCCCGCGGGGCCACCAGCCTGTCCCTGGGACGTGCGGATCTCTCTTCAGGACCTTGCTTTGTTCATTGACCGTTTTACTCGTCTCTCAGCAGTTAACCTGAAGGTATGAGGTCATCCTTGAGTTATTAATGTCAAGTGTAAATCAGCACGTTTACTGTCTTCTGGGCAATTGTTTACCACACTTTAGTTCCATTTATTTGTTCCATTTTTGTCATGTATTTTAATTCTACGTACTTTGAGTCCCCACGAGACACGTTGGGGTGACCAGATTGCGGTCACCAGAGTCCCAGGTCAAGACTTTTCTTTGCCCTTCGATCTCTCCTGGATGGTGGGGCTTCCATCCGATATCATTTTCCTTCTGGCTGAAGAGCATCTTCTAGTATTTTATTTTTTATTGCAAATCTGTTGGTGATGAATTCCTTTGGGTTTTATTTGCCTAAAAAAGCTCTTATTTGGTCCTCATTTCTGAAGTATGAACCCTACTGAAGTATGTTTGACATACACCACAATGGACACAGTCTAATCACACACTGTGATGAGTTCTGACAAATGTGGACACCTGTGTAAACAGCCCACATCAAGATGCAGAACATCCCATCGCCCCAGAAAGCTCCTTGGTGCCTGTTTGCATCTAGTCCCCACCACTCCCCGGCCCCCACGGCCTCGGATCTAACTCCCATCCTTCTGGAGAAGTTTGGCCTGATTTGGAATCACATGGCGTGTGGCCTTGTGTGTCTTATGCAGGCCCAGGGCCACCCTACCCCAGGTCGCTCTGAGGTCAAGGGACAGCTGCGTCCACCTCTCGACCCCCGCCGCCCCACTTCGGAGTAGAGCCTTTGGCGGGGAGTGGGCTTGGGCTAGAAAAGACAGATCTGGGCTGCAGCAGCGTTCTTGGCTTCCTGCCCGCGTGTTTGGCAGCGTGACCCCCTCTCGGATGGAACAGAGAGAACGCGTCACCGAGAGACGTGCCCTAAAGAAAACCCTAAAGGATGTGCTTCAGGGAGAAGGGAGTGACCCCAAGGGAAGGCCTGAGTTACACTCGGAACCAAGAGCAGGGAAAGCAGTAAACAGGTGGCTAACTCGAAAATCAATCTTGGCTGTGGAAAACAACAACAATAAGGTTTATGGGGTTAAATGTATAGAATTCTAGAACATGACGAAAATGGTGTTGTTTGGAAGGAAGGGAAGGTATCAGTCTGACTTTGTTGAGTTAAAGCTGTACACACTAATGTTGACCATAACGACTAAAAGAATATATATATATTTATATACACACGCACACATATATGTACACATATATACATACACAAATATATACATATAGATACATACATATACATAGATACACATGTGTATATGTATATACGTACACACACATGCACATACACATATATATGCACACACATATACATATATATATCCCACATTAGTAGAAAGGAAATGATGAAAAATATTCCAAAAGAAATGTCAAGAAGGTGAGAACAGGTGAGAAAAATAAAAAGCACAAAATAAGATGGTACATTTAAACCTCAATATATTAGTTATTACATTAAATAAAATTAACTTAGATGCGCCTCTTAAAAGAAAAAGCTGATCAGACAGGATTTTTAAAAAATCCATTATATGCTGTTTTTTTTTTTTTTTTTTTTTTTTTTTTGTGAGGAGATCAGCCCTGAGCTAACATCCGCCAATCCTCCTCTTTTTTTGCTGAGGAAGACGGCCCTGGGCTAACATCGGTGCCTAGGTGCCTATCTTCCTCCACTTTATATGGGACGCCGCCACAGCATGGCTTACCAAACAGTACTTCGGTGCGCGCCCGGGATCCGAACCAGCGAACCCCGGGCCGCCGCAGCGGAGCGCGCGCACTTAACCGCTTGCGCCACCGGGCCGGCCCCTATATGCTGTTTTTCAAGAGAAACATGTAAGACATAAGAGTTCAGAAATGTTAGGGGTTAAAGGAAAGAAAAAGAGTCCCTAGGTTAATACTAATCCGATGAAAGTTATAATAATATCAGACAAAACAGACTTTAAGGCATAAGAATTACTAGTGATTAAAAGTTTATTTCATAATGATAGTAGAATCAATCCATCAAGAACATTAAAGAATTTTAAATTTGTATGCAACTAATAATAGGGCCTCAAAATAACACATGCAAAAGTAACAGAACCACAAGGAGAGAGAGAGAAATCTGCAATTTTTGTCGGGGAACTTTATACACCTCCCTCCGTAAGTAACAGTACCAGCTGCAGGAAAAAAATCCATAAGGATAGAGAGATTTGAATGACACGGATATAGAGAGAGCACTGCACTCACAGCTATAGGACATACATTTCTCACCAAGCACACAAGGAAATCTTTTTCAACAGCTTTATTGAGGTAAAATTGACACACAACAAACTGCACCTATCTAAAGTGGACAATTTGACAAGTTTCGGTGTATGTATATGTCTGTGAAACCAGTGCCACAATGAAGGTGTAAACGTGTCCATCACCCCAAACTTTCCTTAGACCCCCCCCAACACAACCACTGCTTTCCATCACTACAGATTAGTCTGCATTTTCTAGAGCTTCCCATAAGTGGAACCATACACTACATACTCTTTTTCTGTCTTCTTTCACTCAGAAAAAATAATCTTGCAATTCAGTGGTTCATTTCTTTTTGTTGCTGAGTAGTATTCCACTGCATAGATGTATCACAATCTGTTTATCTGTCCACCTGTGGATGGACATTTTGAGTGTTTCCAGTTTCTGAGTATTACAAATAAAGCAACCTACATGGGTATTTACAAAAATTGGCTATCTACTAGACCATAAAGCAAGTCTCAACAAATAGAAGGATAAAGTGAAGGAGTACGTTATCTGACCACAAAATAATTATATTATAAATCAAACTGTACAAGAAAATCCCCACACATCTAGAAATTAAGAAATGCACTTCTAAACAGCTGATGAGCCAGAAAAGAAATCATGATGCAAATTAGAGCATATTTTTGAACTAAACAAAATAAAAATACTTCATATCAAAACTTGTGAAATGTACCTAAAGCTGTGCCAGGAGGAGAAGTTATAGCCTTCACATGCATGTGTTATCAAAGAGGCTGGAGAATGGATTAACCAACTTGGTCAAGAAATCTCGAAAAGAATAACAAAACGAACCCCAAACACGTCTAAGGAGGAAATAATGGAGAGCAGAGGTAACTGAGATGGAAGGCCACAGAGGAGATGAGCAAAGTTACAGGTGGTTGTCTGAAAAGGCTAAAAAAAAAAAAGGACACATCTCCAGCAAGACTGATTAAGGGAAAGAAAGAAGGGAGGAAGGAAGGAAGGAGAGAGAGAGAAAGAGAGAAGGAACACAGAACCAATATTACAAACAGAAGAGACGACATCACCACAGAGCCTGAAAAATTTTAATGATAGCAAGAGGATGTTGTGGACATATTTATATCCCCAAATGGAGTACTTAGATGAAATAGGAAAATTCTAAAAAAAAAACCACACAAACAAAAAAAAAACACCTACTAAACTGTCACAAGAAAAATTCTGGAGGCAGAGAAGTTTGCGGAGGTGGCGCCAAGGGTGCAGACAGAAACCCAGCGGCCGGGAGGCAGCGGGCCCGCGCGGGGCAGGGGCCGCCCCGGGGTGCTACTGAACTTGGCGGGCCGGCTGCGGGCCTCAGAGGTCGCCACGAGACCTCCGACCCCCGCGCGGGCCCGCGGGCCCCGGGAGAGAAGGAAGACCGGCGGGAGCCAGGAGCGGAAGCCCCTCCTCCCGCAGTGTCCCTCCAACCCCGCCGTTAGCGTCACGCCAGGGGGCAAAGACGTGTCAAAGGGCCGCGGAAATGGAGGGCTAGCGGGCACCGGAGCCGAGAGGCACCCAGTGCAGAAACAGCGCAGCCGCCTCTCGGCTTCACCGCTCCCTCACGCTTCCTCGGGGCACAGCTGAACGCCGGGACCACGCTGACTAACCGCTACTGCACCTAGGGATTCAGCGACGCCGCCCACCGATGGAGAAGGTGCTCGCCCTTCCCCGAAAACGAGGAGCTGCACAGTCCTGTCAACTTAGCGACCTGGTCCATTGTCTCCTCTCAAAAGACCTTTATTTCCCAATAGCCTAAAGAATTGCAATTCCGGACATGCGTGCTATGGTGAACCACAGGCACCTCCCACACAGGCAGGAGTTCAGGTCTACAGACAAAAAGGGGTAGACGGGCGAGCTGCTCTAAAGGCAAGTCCACTGGGGGAGAGAAACAGATCAGGGTGGTAACGCCTTCTCATTGGCTGAGCTGCAGTATTTCTGATTGGCTGAGCTGCAGTATTTCTGATTGGCTGAGCTGCGTCGTTTCTGATTGGCTGAGCTGTGGCGTTTCTGACAAGCTGAGCTGTGGCATTTCTGATTGGCTGAGCTGTGGCATTTCTGATTGGCTGGGCTGTTGCCGGGTCAGGAGAGAAGTCTTCCCTCGGTAGTAAGTAGTTGTTCTTCCTGTTTGGAGTGATTGACGGTGTGTGATGGGGCGAGAGCGCCCCCTGCAGGCCTTCCCCACCCAGTTTAGTTGAGGTTTCTGCTATTAATTTTCACAGTTGCATTAGCCAAGGAGCCCATCCCTGGGCTGTGTCATTTCCTTCTCAACTTCAGTCACCGTCCCGTTGAATATCTTGTTTCCAAAAAACGAAATCTCGGAGTTAATCTCCAACAACTTGTATATAAAACAATACTGGGAAGAAGGAAAAAGAAGAAGAAAATGGCGGCATGTACAAGCGCACACACACACATAACAAGCAAAGAGAAGACGCCAAGCTACCCCAGTCCGCATTCCCATAACTGGTCAGAGACACAGCTGACATACAAGCTTCTCTTTCTCCACCAGCTGCCCCCCGTGTCCTGCCCTCAGCTGGCTGTTCTGCCTGGTGGAGCCAGGACGTCTTCATTCCCACAGGGGCTGAGCCAACAGACCTTCCATCTGGGGCTGTGGCTTCCACCTGCCTTTCCTACAGGCATGGACGCCCGGGGCGGCCCTCCGGGAGCTCCAGCTTCCCCACAGCCCTCCTCGCCCTCATTCTGCACAGAAACCCAACTTCCCCTTGCTGCCTGGGATCAATCACTCTAGCCAGGACAGTAATCCCTTTTTCTGCTGGCCCCTCAGTGACACAACAGGTGAAAGTCACATTTTCAAATTCAGTTATTGTGTCCCCTGGTGGGGGCGGAGCTGACCGTTGCCTGGACAGGAAGTGGGTCAGGATATATCAGTGGGAGAGCCCCCCAGCTGCACCCCTTGGCTCCTGGCCCTCCCATGACTGGCTCTGGGGGAGCCAGCACCCTATTCATGTTCATATGCCTGTTCTCGGATTGAAAGCATTTGCATCCTGCCCCCGCTGTCCCTGTGGTCAGTCCTCAGGGAGCCAGCACAGGTTCCAGGGACGCACGTGAGGGTGGGGGCCTTCCACGCAGGCATTCACCCTGCGTGCTTCCTTTCTGTGCAGCGTCAGGAGATCAGAGCCAAGCTGTGCAGAAAGCTAGGACGTGGGTAAGGCCCCCTGTGGGTCCATGACTGTGGACGTGCACCTGTCCCACACAGCCAGACCGTCAGATACAAGTGGGGCCAGGAAAAGGCAGGGAGGCAGTGCCTGGCCCCACTTGTCCCCCATGCCACCATCCATGCCCCGTGATCTGGCATGCCAGGCCCTGAGCATGTGGGGACGGGGGAGTGGGGGTCTGGGGGGCACAGGCCAGACTGCAGGCTGAGGGTGGGGGCAGCGTCACAGAGGAAAGGCCCAGGCTGTAGGGACAGGGGACTCACCAAGAAGCCCTGGCTCTTCTCCTCTCCTCTCAGGCCCCAGAGGGATGGGGCTGTGGGAGGACAGTGTGGAGTGCAGACCAGGCAGGGCACGTCCCGGAACGCTAGCCCATGCGGGGCGCGATGGGACCTGGGAGGCTGCTGGCTGGAGCCGTGCAGCTGCCCTGCCAACACCCAGCCTGCCCTGAGGCCCTGTGGGCGGCCAGTCAAGTCTCTTTATCCTGACCCAAGAGCTCTGTCACCATCTGGGCCTGCTGGGCCCGGGCCAGTCCCCTGGGGCTTCCAAAGCTGACGCCTGTTTTCTGGAGGAGGATGGAGGAAGCAGGTGGGCTGGGGTGATGGGGGTACGGGAGGATCTGAGGGGTCGGCCTGTGGACAGGACCTGTGGGTGCAGAGCTAAGCTGGAGCCCTTCCCACCTCTGTCCCTGCCCTGTGCCTTTCCTCCTGGGTCTGGTGGCCTCGCACCCACTCTGGCCCCTGGGAAGATCTCCCCCCAACAGCCCCCCACGGTGAGGAACTTGGGGCTGGTTGCCCGGGTCCCCAAAAGTCACCCCATGGGCCCCCCAGCACACACACAATGAGGACATAGGGCCCCTGGGAGGAGGGGGCCACATGGTCGGGGGACATACATGCTGCCTGGGGCCACCCAGCCTGGGTGTGGCAGGGTGACCACAGGGAGGAGATCTTTCAGGGGAAATACCTCTGTTGATCCTGGGGAAGGACCAGGAGATCTATCCTCCTGGTTTTCAGGGCTTTCTGTGTGTCTGAGACCCCTCTGCTGGGAAGAGAGTGGGGGTGACACTTGTGTGTGCGGGGACTTTGAGAAGGGGCAGCGCAGACCCCAGGTGGGGGCCACAGGGCAGGTTCCTGGGGACATGGGCTGGGTGAGGCCTCCAGGGAAGGGCCCCCACCAAGGTGTCAACCTCTACAGCCCTCTGACCTGGCCAGGGAGCCGGGCGGGAGGGGCTTGGACCCCAGTGTGGAGAGGAAGTGGTGGCTGCCAAGCCAGCCTCCCCTACCCCACCCTCGTGTGAGCTGGAGGGAGGGGACAGATGCTGGGATGGTGAGGAGGCTCACCACCAATCCAGCAGGCAGGGTTTTCCCTACCCCAGCACCCCTGACCACCCCGGAGCAATCATGCTCCTTCCTTCATCGCTGGTGGGATCACTTGAGAAGGGTTGTGAGGCCAGGGTGCCCGGTGGCCAGAGCTCAGCCTGCACATCAGGGGTCAGGGTGTCCAGAGCCTGGCAGGGGCAGCTCAACTGGACCAAAGTGCTCTGGGATGGAGCCAGAAAGGGGTCCAGCCAAGCATAAACCGCAGCCAGAGCTGGTCCCAAGCCATCTGCAGCCATCTTGCTGCCCCCAAAGAGCAAAGCCTTGGGCCCTGCGTGGCTTTTCCTCAGGGCTGGTGCGTCATGCCCGGCCACAGTTCCTGGCCACCCTGAACTAGCCTGTGGCAGGTCCGCTGTGTTTGCCCTGCATTCTCCACCACCCATGGCCGACAGCAAGACAAGGGATGCACAGGGGCTCCTCCTCAGGAGGCCAGCCTGGGGACCACCTCTGGTGTCCTCCAGGCGGGCTGGACACAGGAGTGCGCCTGAGGAGAGGGGCTCTGAGAGGGAGATCGTGGGCTCTGGCCACCGTGGAGCCAGCCTGGGGACAGAGGCCTGGGCACCCACAGGACCGCGGGGCCAGTCTGGCAGCTCACCTCCCTTCCCTGGGCGGGGACGCCACAGTTTCCCATGCTGTTGGGAGGATGTTGAAACATTGTCTCCGCTGTGCGCTTACACACTCAGGAGCACACATGTGAGCGCGCACACATGCACAGGCACGCACACATGCATACATGCACACACACACAGGCGAGGGCACCACTGTGCCTCTGTTCTGTGACAGGCTGTCTCTGGTGTTTCTCTGGAAAGATCCCCACCGCAGGATGCACGCGCCTGTGTCAGGGAGGAATGCACTGGCGGAGAGCTATTTTGTTTTGAAGGAAGTTATCTTATTTCTTAGGTTTGTGTGGATTAACTGGAAGCTGGGTTCTTTCTGCCCTATCAGTTGCCGGGACTCTGAGACCCTGGACAGCAGACGTCCCCCGAAGCAACTGTGCGCTTCAGCGGACTCCCCTGGCTCTGTGCCCACTGGGGAGGGCCGGGCTGCACGGCACAAGCTGCCCCTGGGGCTGGCGGCTGGGGAGGCTGGCGGAAGGCCCAGGGCTGGATGGGCAGGAAGGCTCTGCTTTGGGAGGGGGCTCGGGCTCGCCTGGTTCCAGAGTGGCCTCAGACTCCATGCTGGGGGAGGTGGGTACAACTGGCCTTGTCTGGGGTCCCCCCACACACCCGCCGTTCCCTGCATCTCTGGGGCCTCCCTCAGTTGTGTCCCCATCCCACCTCGCCACGCGAATGGGACCCTGGAGAGCGACATCCGCAGCTCCCTGTGCCCACCCCCCCGCCCCGCCCCAGCCGGGCGCTGCGGGGGTGGCGTGGCAGTGCGACTCCAGGGCTAGGAGTACCCGAGAGGCCTCCTCCTCCTAGAGCCATCTGGGGACAGCCAAGTCTGTGCACAGCTCAGGGCTGTGGCTGAGCGGGGAGCAGGAAGGGGCCGGGACAGAGTGTGGGCACAGCGCTTCTCCTCCTTACCCTCCAGTGCTGGTTTTGCAGATAAAGGTGCTCAGAGCCCTGACCCCTGGTGGATCTGTTTATTTCTGGGGATAGGAGGGGGCGCAGTGAGCAGGGACACCCACTCCCACCCCTCCCCCACCTGGCTGGGGGAGGAGCCTCATCATCCTTCAACAGATACCCGGATGTGATGGCGTGACCAGCCTGATGGAGGAGACAGAGCCTGGGATGGAGGACAGAGGAGAGACACAGGGGCAGAGCCAGGGAGGAGACAATGGAGACAGAGGGCAGCTTCAGGGACTGGGAGAGGAGGAGGGGCAGGAGGGAGAAAGGGGCCCACAGCTGCTCCAGGGAAGGGGCTGGGGCGGGGGAGGCCAGCGGGGGGCTAAGGGACGTGCCCCCCAGGGTGCTGCCCTGCCCCCAGCCCGGCCTCCTCAGGAAGCCCCCAGGGCCCTGGGGCTTCTGTTCTCTGTGAAGAACAGAGCCTCCTTGAGGCGAGCCTCGTGTGTGTGCACACAGGTGTGCAGGGGTGTGCATGGGCACGCATGCTTGTGCTCAGGATGTGTGCATGCGGTGTGTCCCCAGGAGGGGGGTTCATGGGCCACACCTAGGTAGGGGATGGGGTCTGACCTGGACTTGGTTCTGAGCTGTGGAGAAGGGAAGGAAGGACCAGCCCCCATAGCCCTGCAGCCCCGTCTCCGTAGAGATGAGGGTCTCCCTCCGCCTGGGCTCAGAGAGGTGCCAGCTGCCAAAGGTGCTGCTGTCACCCTCACAGAGAGGTCGTGACCTCAAAGCCATGGTCTGCATTTAGCTTGTAAGTGCTAGAGGATGTGGTGGCCTTCCCGTCCACCTTCCTGTGGGTGCTGCCCGCCTGCCAAGGACAAACCAATGCCCCTGGAACCGCAGGGGGCTGGGGATGGGCAGAGCCCCTTCCCTCCCTGCACTGAGGATCTCAGGCCCAGGAGCCCCCTCCCTGGCAGCAGGGTCCCAGGCTGGGCCTGGGCTGATGACACCGGCACGAGCTGGAGGCTGCGGAGGCCACCCTGGGTCTGGCCGGGACAAGTGACCTTGGCCATGGCTGGCCTCTCTGGACGGGGCTCACCCTGCCACTGCAGAAACTGTCAGTGTCTCCACCCACTGCCACCCGGGGTCCTTCTAGGAGACTGGCGCAGACCCTCCCCAGGTCCCCACCTACCCCGTCCTTCTCCAAGTCTGGCTGTGGTGGAGACAGCTCAGGCGCTTGTCACAGGCCAGGGTCTGGGTCTGCAGAGCCCCCAGCAAGGTCTGCCCCACCCAAAGGGCACCCAGGGACCCCAGTCCCCAGCCTGCAAGGAGGTGGTGGGACCAACTGTCTTGCAGACCCTACTTATGAGCCACCTGGCAGCTGCCCACCCAGAGTGGGTGATTCATCCTGTGCCAAATCAATGGAGGAACCCAGTGACCCACCCCTTCACCGCCTGGCAAAGCTCTGCCCCGGGGTCTGGCCAGGCTCCGGCAGGACAGCCACCCTGCAGGCCCGTGGCTCTTGGCTCACTGCCCACTGCCCACGCCGCCTCTTCCTGAAACCTTCCGGCTAGGGACCCTGCTCCATGGCCCCGCTGTGCACAGCCCTGCCTGACCCCCAGGGGTGCTGTCGCTGAGCTGGACAGAGATACCTGCTCTGGGGTCCTGGGCCCAGCCTGGGCAGTGCCCTGCTCCTGCCCACCTCTGGATCTGTCCGACCCCACCTCAGGTCCAGGCTCATCCAGGGCTGAGCAAGCGGCCCAGCCTTCCTCCCTCACGGCCGGGCAAAGTCCCAGGCTCAACTGTCCCTGTGGCTGTGGGACAGCTGGGGGTGGTGACCAGGGTTCTCACACAGGAAAGGACGGGCCTCCATCTGGGAGTGGGCAGAGCCTGGATCCTGCCAGCCCACAAGCCCTGTTCCGGGCTGTAACCTCTGTGACCTCCCTTGACCTCTGACCTCGGTGGCCTGTCTGCCCCTGGGCCCATGCCCCTCTGCAGCTCTGTGACCTCAGCCCTCCAGGTCTCAGGCCTCTTCTTTCTGCAGCCAGTTAAGAATCTGGCACACACCTCCAGTCACCCTTCCCTCCTCGATTCTGTCCCCATCTGTGGCCTTGGCCCTCGCCTGACTCCATGCCTGGGTTTACTACCACCTCTGGGGACCCCACCCCAATTTGGGCACAACCACCCACCTGCCACCTCCTCCTTCCTGCTCCCACCTCGGGCCAAGCTGGGCATCCCGCAGCCTCCTCACCCTCCGTGACCCCCAGCACCCCCATCTCCTCTCGAGACCTACTGATTGTCCCTCTCTAAGCCAGGGTCCCCCAAATGTCTCATCCATTTCATACTGACGCAGGCCCTCACTGGGCCCCCTGGGGCCACCGCTGTCCCTTCCCAGGCACCCTCCACGGTGCGATCTCGGAATCCCACCCCCACCTCCACCCAGTGTGGGGGCCGAGCTGGCCCCTGGACAGGGGAATGGTCTGCAGATCTCCAAGCCAGGCTAAGATCTCAGCACGGACTATCCAGGGGCCAGGGTGCACCCTCGGAGGGGCCGGCAGGGGTTAGGGCGGGGAGTTGGACACCTGGGAGCCACGGAGCCATGGCCAAGAGGAAGCTGACCTCACGTGGAAGCGGAGGGAGGGTCAACCCAAGAAACGGCCTGGCGCTCACTGGACCTACGGGCCTGTGCAGTGGCTGGACTGTGGGTGACCTGGGGAGGTCGGCCACAGAAGACAGTGGACAGGGAGTGACTTCCAGGCTGCAGGACCAGAGGCTGCCAGACTGGACCCTTCCTTTCCCTCCAGAGAGAGCTCCTGGCCACTTGTGCACAGTGGGCCTCTGTCATCACTGCGGCCAGAGTGTCCCCCGCCGGGGTCGGTGCATCACCCAGTGATGCTACCTTGACACTGCACTTCTCTTACACACGCTGGCCTTCAGGCTGAGATGTCGGCTGTCAGGGAGGAGACGCCTGGCTTTTCAGGTTTCAGATCATAGGCCTGCGAGAAGCCTATCCAGTCCCAGAGGACAGGACATGCGGCCGGGGGTGGACGTTGGCCAGATGGGTGCCTGGTTGGGGTCTTGTGGTCACTGTCCTTGGGGAGGGGTGCGAGTTTTCTGCCCTTCTTGTCAACAGTGGACCTCACCGTCAGCGGGCAGCATGACCACTCAGGGTGCAGACCGTGAGTCCCGGCCTTCTTGGTAGCCATGGTGGCCATGCAGCTCGGTCTGGACAAGGAGACGTACGGTGATGTGCACGCCTTCCCAGAAGCCTCCTGAGAGAGGGGCACCCTCCTCGCCCCATCCTCGGTGCTAGTGGGGATGGGGACGAGCCACGAACCTGAGGCTGAGGCCACACACGGTGACGCACACAGTAGAAGGGTCCGTGAGCCGTGAAGCCCCACAGGGGCCCTGGCCACCACCTCTGGACTTTTATGTCAGAGAAATAAACTTCCATCTCTTCTAAGCCACAGTCATGCTGGGTTTTCTGCCAAATCCCAACAGAAGAACATTCTAGAAATCCTAGACAAGTCCTCCTCAAAACTGCCCAGGTCCTCAAAAACAAGGAAAGTCTGAGAAACTGTCCCAGCTCAGAGGGGCCCAAGGAGATATGACGACTGTCATGTGGGGTCCTGGACGGGACCCTGCGATGGGAAAGGGACTTAGGGGAAAACTGAGGAAATCTGATGAAGTGTGGACTTTCACTAGTCATAATGTGTCAGCACTGGGTCACTCACTGCGGCCGATGGACCCCGCTAGCAAGAGACGTTAACAGGAAAAACGGTGCGGTGTGTAGGAACTATGAACTATCTTTTCAGTTTTCCTATAAATCTAAAACTATTGTAAAATTAAAAGTTTAGTTTAAAAAATTGTGTCACTGGAACACTTTGAATACATGCGGGTCATCAGGTGTCGATTGTACCTGAATAACCCATTGGCACCGAGGTCTCTCTGGGAAGTTCTGTAACCGGCCCTACGTCTGCAGTGGGTGTGGATGACTGTCTCCTCCTCTCGGATCCACCTGGCCTTTGCTGGGAAATTCACCCTTTCTTTGTTGACGTTTTCTCTTGTTGTCCTCTGAGTGTCTGTGGACACTCTTTCTTTGTTCCTGCACGTTGATTTGTGCTTTGTATCTTTTTGTCTCGAGAAAGCATCCAAATTTCTCTGTTATTGATCTTTTCCAAAAGTTGGCGTTTGGCTTTGATATTCCTATCATACTTTTGTTCCTATTTTGTTGATTCTTGGTCTTGATGGAGGGACAGCCCTTCAGAGCATCCAGGCTGCCCGCCCCCGGGCCCACCCTCCCGGGGCAGCCTCCTCCTCTTGGGCTGGCCTTTCCCCTTAGACCCCAGGCCAGGAGTTCCAGGGTCAGAAGTCAGCCACCCCCAGGGTTCTCGACAATGCGCCCCACATGGCCAGCTGTATTAGTCAGGGTTGTCCAGAGAAACAGAACCAATAAAATATATAGAAAGATGTGTATGAGAGAAATCTGCTATAGGAACTGGCTCACAGAGTTATGGAGGCTGAGAAGTCCCACCATCGGCCGTCTGCACGCTGGAGAGCCAGGAGAGCAGGGGGGGAGTGCAGGCCGAGTCCGGAGGCCTGAGGATCTGGGGACCGTGGTCCCCGGCTGAGTCTAAAAGCCCAAGAAGCAGGACGCTGACGTCCGAGGGCTGGAGGAGGTGGACGCCCCAGCTTGGGCGGAGAGAGCGGGCTCCCCTTCCTCCACCTCGTTCCATTCGGGCCCTCGAGGGACCGGGTGAGGCCACCCTCCGTGCAGAGGGCCATCAGTCCTCCGAAGACACCCTCACAGACACACCAGAAATAAGGTCCCACCCACTCTCGGGGCCCTCAGCCCAGTCAAGCAGACATGTAACATCTGCCGTCCCTGGGCCGTAGGGGAGGCCGGGGCTCTGGGGGGCAGGGGAGGGACACCGGCAGGGCCCTGTCCTCAGAGGACACACGTGGGTGCACTTGGGAGCCTGCACGAAGCCTTAGCCACATAAGGGACCCACGGAAGGAGGAAGAGGAGGAGCCAGTGGGAGAAGGCAAGGTCTCCACTGCCGGCCGTCAGCACTTCCCCTGCCTGCGGCATGGCCGAGCCCCTCAGCCCCTCAGCCCCTCAGCCCCTCAGCCCCTTGGCCCCTCAGCCGAGAGGCTGCAGCCCCCACACAGGCTAGGCTGCCCAGGGCCCAGGCTCCTGAGATGAACCCAGGTTCCCGGGGAGCAGGCCTGGGTGTGGGTGGCCCAAGATGGGGACTCAGGTGTAAGTAGAGACCAAGTGTCTGTGAGAAGGTCCGGTTCTGCTAACCCAGGCTGAGCTCCTGGGGGGCACATGGGGCAGCTCAGACTCAGAAGAGGATGCCCACCAGAGACCTTAGGGGGTCTAGGGCCCCCCGGCCCAGAGGGAGGCACCCAGACCCTCTAGCTGGCACCCACCCCACTGCCGTCACGCCTCTGTGGACGGGTGCCATGCTGAGGGCTGGTTCTGCGCATCATGGGGCGGGGCTATAGGGGTGTGGCTGCTCCACCCCCACCCAGGCCGTCAATCCCTGAACCCAGAAACCCCCATGTCCCTCCAGACCCCCAAGAATTGCACTGCCAGGAGACAGTGGCCAGGCCAAGGTCTCTCTTAGGGGCACCTCTGTCTGGTCAGCCTCACCCAGGGGCACCCATTTCAGGACCGGGGCAGTGGGAAGTCTGGACAGTTGGTGACAGGAGCAGGGGAGGGGGCCTCCATGGGGCGGGGAATGGGGGGACAGTGGACCTTGCTGCATTCAGGAAAGAGGAGGTTTGCCTGCTCCTGCTGCCCAGGTCTGGAGGTGGGGCACGGGGGCTGCAGAACAGGGTGGTGGTCCTGGCCCAGACTGGACCTGGGGGTGGAGCAGGGTCAGTGCCCGGCCAGCCTTGGCACAGACACTCTCTGTCCCTCCCCACCCTCCTTCTCCACCGCCCACCCGCCTGCCCCGGGACCAGGGCACAGCTGAGCCATCTCCCAGGGGAGTGGCTAGGCCAAGGCTTTGCCCGCCAGACCCAGATGGGCGGGGCGGGGATTCAGGGTGGTGGCACAGCCAGGCACACAGTGGACCCTTGGCTCAGGTGCCTGCCGTGACCCCACCCAGACCCTGGCCGGGAGCTCTCGGGCGGGTTTCCTAGTCCAGGAGACCCTGTGTCCTGGCGTGGGGCACAGACCGCTCAGAGGGTGGATACAGCAGCAGGCAGGCGGCACGTGGGAGTCAGAAGCCAGGCCAGGGGGCCTCCCCGGGAGCTGGTGGTCTCAGCAGGTGCCCATCCCCACCCCCTGCATCCATCCCCGCCCCCCTCGGGGTTGGGACCCAGAACAGGGCAGGACAGGCAGAAGGACCCGCTGCCTGATCTTTGCTGGGCCAAGTCCAAGGAGAGCCCGCCAGCCTCCCCACCCCCTTCCCACCTCTCTCCCTGACCCAACTGTGCCCAGGAGACAAAGGGGCAAACCCTCATCCTCCTTGGATTTGGAGGAAGACAAGTCGCTTGTCCTGGGGTGGGGGCTGGCAGGTGAACCCATTAATAGAGGTCCCCGAGGCTAGCCTCTCGCCAACCCCCCTGCACCCACCACCTGCCAGGCCAGTTGCTGCCCAGCCCCCCTCTGCCCCAGAATGGAGCCTTGGGACCCCTGTGGGTGGGTGTCATCCTGCCGGGAGTGCTGTCGACCAGGCCCAGGACCCCAGACACCTCCAGGGGCTTCAGCCACCCCTGGCCTGAACTTGCCCTCCCACAAGGTCTGTCTTGGCACAGCCTCAAGGAGGAGAGGGAGGGGGCATCTGGGGCAGGGAGGGCCCCACCCAGCCTGGATGGGGGAAGGAGGGTGTGCTCAGCCAGACCCAGGCCCAACCCCAGCCCTGCTCGAGGCCACAGGGAGCACGTTCCCCACGGCCCTGGAGGACCTTCAAGGTGCAAACGTCTCAGTCCATCTGCACAGATGGGGAAACTGAGGCCCAGGAAGGCCAGGGTCACCCATCCATGCCAGCCCAGAGTAGCCTCTGGCTCCTGCCAGTGCATCAGTGCAGGCCCACCCGGGGCCCACCGCCCGGTGAGGGGTCCCTGGCTCTGGGATGCCTGGGTCACGTGGGACAGGGGCTCAGGGGCCTTGGCAGCCCCAGCCCCCTGCAGTTCCAGGGGCGGTGGCCCGTCGTTGGCCTGGTAAGCAGCACCTTCAGGAGGACAGGTCCTGACTCAGGACGTCTGCGACAATCTTCAAGCTCGAGGATGACCATCACTGCACCATCACCTCTCTCCCACTCAGGTGAGGCTGGGCCTGGAGCCCCAGCCAGGAAGTGGGGCTGCCCCGGGAGACCCCCGTCCGGACAGGCAGGCAGGCAGCCAGAGATGCCAGACTGCACGGTGCCTGACGGCGCAGGGGCTGGAGAGGGCAGTGCTGGCCTGGAGCCCTCGGGCAGTATGGGCCGGGTACCTGCTCCCTCTCCCTGTGGTGCAGGGGAGGAGGCGGGGGGGGCAGGGGGCAGCCAGAGCTTGGCTGGCCGAGATCTGGGGAGGAAGGCGCCCAGGCCCAGGCTGGTGGCAGAGGGGTGGGCCTAGGTGACATGGTAACATCAGCTGGGACATCTTAACTTCCAGCATCCGCCAGGAACTTCCCGCCCAGGCGGCCCCTGAGGGATGAACCACTGTGAGAAGTGTGTGGGAGCAGGACTCTTCTGGAAGGACCCCACGCCTCCCCCTCCCCAGCCCCCTCCTTCATCCCGTCCCCAAAGCCCCCTCCAACCAGGGGCCTTCTCCTCCACCCACCCAGCTACTCCGCACAGGGCCCCGCCCCATGAGTACTGGGTCCACACCCTGTCCCCAGGTGAGTCCTCCCCCCCAAGAAGGGCCCAGAGCTGCCCCAGAGCTGCCTCAGAGGTCATGGGGCAACCAGGAGAAGTCCTGGAGGCCCCCAGAGGGGGGCGTGATAAGCAGCACCCCCCCCAGCAGGAGGGGGGTCAGAAAACCACGAGGTGCACGTGGTGGAGACGGATTATGAGCACGTGGTCTGGTGTGGGGCCACGCTGCCTAGGGAGGAGCAGGTCACACACATCCCGCCACGGTGGACAGAGGGGCTGGGTCAGGAGGGCGAGTCCTCCGGGGGTCACCCCACTTCTGGGCCACAGGGCAGAAGAAGGAGCTGGATTTTGACCTGAGGAAGAAATTTGTCAAATTTGCCCAGACCCTGGGCGTCATCCATGACCACCTTGTCTCCCTGCCCAAAACCGGTCCCGGGAGTTCTAGGGCAGGTAGGGTGGGGGCACCAGGGGCTAAACACTGGTGAGGAAGTGGGCCCAGGAGCCCCTGAGGGGCCGAGGTGCGGGGTCTGGGCTGGAGTGTCAGTTGGGGAGGTGGCACTGTGCCCAGCTGGGACGGGCCCTGGACCTCAGACACACCCGGCCCCGGCCCCGCCCTGCCCCGCCCCAGGCCAGAGGGACTGACTGGTAAGGGTCCAGGCGACAAAGCTGGGAGCTGGGGTCACAGGAGGCCCCCAGAGCTGAGCGGCAGAGGCCTATCTGTGTGACCGAGGGAAGGAGGAGACAGAACGTGGTACTTGTGCTGGCAGTTGGGGAGGGACTGATGCGGGGGCTCGTGGGGCCTGGGGGCGGGGACGCTCTTGAGGTGAAAGATTAAAACCACAAACACAAAATGAGAAGCAACCCTGAGGGTGAGGGAGGCCCTGACCCTGGACCTCATTAACTGGATCAGGAATCTGGAGCGGGGACAGCAGGCCTGGACCGACCCCCTGCAGCCTGTTCTGCCCCACCCAGGAGCCCCTTTGGTCTCTGCCCAAACCTCTGGGTCCCTTCGTCCTGGGCCACCTCCTCCCCAACCCGGGTCCCCCTGTCCTGGGCCACCTCCTCCTCAACCTGGGTCTGCCCGTCCTGGGCCACCTTCTCCCTTCCCTCCAAGAGTGTTTCCCACCATGCCCTGTGTTTTGTGCCTCTGGCCCTTTACACGTGCACAACCTCATGCACACACTGACAGGCGTGTGCACAAAATAAGTGCAGACATGCACAGACACGCAGTGCTCACACACATGCATATACACACACCGTGCACGCACATGAGTGCACAGGGAGAAATGCACACTGTCACAAGCACGTGCACACTGGTACTCACCTGCACCGCCACTGTGCCAGTCGCCCGGGTCTGCAGTGAGGCTGGGGGCCTCAGGGGGCCTCCTGAGGAGCCCGGGCTGGGGGCAGGGCAGCGCCCTGGGGGCATGTCCCTCAGCATCTGCAGCTACTGAACCTGCCTCGGGTGGCAGGGGTCGGCAAACACGCCCTCGGGGCCCGTGCTTGCTCACCAGTGCTGTCTCCAGGAGGACTGTGACCCTGAGGCCTGAGTGGCTGAGCGAGGCTGCTGGCATGCTGGGGGCTTCCCAGGGCCCCTTGCTGGGATCCTCCGAGGATGGGAGGGGGCAGCCCAAGGCCCTGCCCCCCTTCCCCCTCCCTGCACCCCGCCTCTCCCTCTCCCCGCTTCCTGCGGGGTCTGTCCCCCCAGGTCTCTCCGTCTCCCCCTCCTTCTGTCTTGCTCCAGCCCATCCCCGTTTGTCCCTCAGCCTCCCTGCTCTCAGATGGCCCAGGTCAGCCCCCTCTCCTGATGCAGGTGGACACCCCCTCTGGAGCCTGGCCTGGCCCTTGGCTGACCCCCTTCTCACTCCTATCAAGGCCTAGCTGGGGCCGGCCCCGTGGCTTAGCGGTTAAGTGCGTGCACTCCGCTAACTGGTGGCCCGGGTTCGGATCCCGGGCGCGCACCGATGCACCTCTTGTCTGGCCATGCTGAGGCCACGTCCCACATACAGCAACTAGAAGGATGTGCAACTATGACATACAACTATCTACTGGGGCTTTGGGGGAAAAAAAGGAGGAGGATTGGCAATGGATGTTAGCTCAGAGCTGGTCTTCCTCAGCAAAAAGAGGAGGATTAGCATGGATGTTAGCTCAGGGCTGATCTTCCTCACAAAAAAAAAAAAAGGCCTAGCTTACGCCCTGTCCCCACACCCCTCCCCCACCAGAAATAAACAGTCGGTGCCAGGAAGAGCCTGCCTGACCGCCAGATGACCCGTGGGGTGGGCGGGGGCTGCAGGCTGGGCGGTGAGTGGCTCCCAGAGCACGGGGGTTCCAGACCAGGTGGGAGCTGGACCATACTCTCCGACGACGTCTGTCCTCACTTAACCCCCTCAGTGCTCACCCGCTGTGGGCCAGCCACTCTCCCGGCCTGTCCTGGGCTCTCAGGATGAACAGAGCTGGACCCGTCCTCACACACGGGCCACCATTGACGGCTTCCAGCAGAGGCCGGCCACGGCCTGGGGAGCAGGGAGCATGAAGTGACCCCAGAGGGCCTCTTGGGGTGCTGGGACGGAGGCTGTGACCCAGGTGCCTCCTGCCCAGCCCCACGGGGCCAGCACCACCCCCCCGCCACCCCTGCTAGGCACCCACCTGCTGCAGGCCCTGCGCAGAGCTGTGGCCCCCATTCCCCGGGGTCGCCTCGGGCCCCGAGTGAAAGGCAGAAATACCCGCCTCAGGGGCATCCTTAGGCCAAGAACCAAGGACCCTGGGGCCAGGCCCCAGTGGCAGCCTCACCTCCCCCTCCAGAACAAGAGATCTTGCAGAGCCTGGCCAGCCAGACACGGCCGGTCATGGAGGCGAGCAAACTTCCCGAGTCAGGAGACTCCACTGGAGCCCAGGACGAGCAGTCCCCACGCGAAATAGTCCTTCTGGCTTTGGGATCTTTGTGGGGACGGGTGCCCAGTCTGGCGGGCAGTGACCCAGGAGGGCCCACCTGTGGATGCCCCCAGGGGACATGGTGCCCATAGGCCCCACCTGCCCGGAGACCTCCCACCCAGCCCTCAAACAGGTGAGGGGGCATGCTTTAGCCCCACCACCTACCACTGGGCCAGATGCTTCTGAAAGCCATCTGCCCCGGTCACCCTAATGCTGAGTATCACAGCTATGGCAGGTGGTGGGCAGGCAGGAGTGTGGTGGAGGTCAGGACGCTCCCCCCTGCCCCGCCACAGCCCTGCCAGACCCCTCCCTAACGCAGAATAGCTGCATTGCTACTGGCCCCCTGCCCCTCCAGAGGCAGCCAGCTGGCCCTGGGCTCCTGCTGGCCAGGAGTGGCCAGGACCATCCTGGGGCCCCCTCCGGGTCTGACGACAATGCCTCATCCCATCCTCCTATCCCTCGCCCCCTCACCCAGCCCCTGGACCAGCCCAACCTCCAGGGCTGCTCTGGGGAAGAAGGCAGCCAGGTGGACAGATGGCCGTGGCCAGGTGCCAACAGAGGCAAACCCAAAGCAGAGAGAGGGACAGAGGGACAGAGACAGGGCCAGCCCAGGGGCAAGAGTGGGTCCTGCATGGTCTGGGCAGAAACTCAGAGAGGGCCTCATGTAGGGACACCCCAAGCCCGGGGTGCCTCCTTAAATCACAGAGCAGCTCTCCTGTGGGGGGCCTGGGGCAGGAGTGTGGAGAATTTCTACACTGGAGGAGCCCTGAGCTGTGCCTCCTGGCCCAGCCCTGTGTCTCATGCTGTGGAACCAGCATCACCCCCTCCACTTTGGGCCCTGGCACCCCACCTGGGAGCACGGCCATGCTGCCCCCCAGCTCTGCTTCACAGGGGAGCTGATTGCCCAGCAGCAGGTGGGCCTGCGAGGGGCCCACGAGGTCTCTGTGAGTCCCCCATCGAGGCCAGCGGGCACTCCATCAGCCACAGGTCAGCGACAGGCCACCAGGCATCAGGACAGCCTCGACCCTGGAGGGCCAACCATCTCTGGGGGACACTGCACGGGTCTGGGACCTGTCACTGCTCCTGAAGATGAGATTCAGCAAAGGCCTGTGCCCCGGGCTTGTCTCCAGGCTGCCCGGCTAGAGGCAGGGGTATGGTCTTGATGACCTCTCAAATGAGGCCAACTCCTTGCATCCCTGTGGCCCAAAGCGACCAGTATCCAGGGCGCCCCAGCCCTCGCCAGCAGGTGCCCATCCCCACCAAAGCCTGGGTTCCAGGGTCCAGGGAACCGCAGCCTCAGCAATGCCTGGTTGCTGAGCAGCCACATCACCGGCTCACATGGCTGGCTTGGGTCTCTGCCCAGTGGGTCCTCGGGAGGCCCGGGCTGAGCTGCGTCCAGAGCTGTCTGGTGCTGCGATGGGCCTGGAGAAAGGAAGGGGCTGACTTAAGGAGGGGACTCCCCAGTCAGCCTCTTGGGGGTCTCTCCCTGCTCCAGGGCCTGGCAGAGGGCTCCTGAGAGGCCAGCATCCGGTTCAAGGGCTCAGAGCAGGTGCCCAGCCCTCCTGGGTGAGGATTCCACTCTCGGCCACTCCACCTGCCTCGTCCCTCTGAGAACCGGGAAGCAGCACATGGTCTACTGGGACCGGGCATCTCTGCTGTCAGCGGGTGTCAGGAGGGGCCCTGCCATCAGCACATACCCACCCCCACTCCGTCGACCTGAGCAGGGGCCCCTGGAGGGTGGAGATGGCCCAGTCAGGGGCGCTGATCACACACAAGGTGAGCTCAGAGCAGAGTGAAGGGGCGCAGAGAGTGCAGAGGGAGTCGCGGTCGCTGCCTAGGTGCCGGGGTGTGGGGATGCCCCTCCCGCCCCACCCCAGGCCTCCCCCTCACAGCCCCCAGGGGTGGGGAGAAGGGAGCAGAAATCTCACAGGTGTCTCTGCGGGAGTTGCTGGCAATGACTGACCCTACCAAGACCTGGTGAAAGATGAACCACTGGCCCTCAGGAAAGCCAGCCCCAGGTGTGCCCATAAACAGGGTTCTCAGGGGGCCTCCTCCTCCACCTGCCGGGCCCAGCAGCTGCCCGGGCACCCACTTCCTGAGCTCCGAAATTGGGCTCTGGGTCCTCTGCGGCTGGGCTGGGCCCAGGTCCCCAACCAACCCCACCTGTGCTCAGGGTCCCCTGCGGTCAGACTTCCAGGAGGACTGGGTAAGGGGCCGAGGAGCAGCTGAGGGAGGGGCCGGACCAGAGGGGAGGGGGGAGTCCAGGGACCTGGCCTCAGCCCAGCCCTGCCCACAGGCCAACAGAAGCCCCCCATTTGCCACAAAGAGCTTCCCAGATGCAGATCTGCCCAGGCCCCTTCTCTACTTGATTCCCATGAGTCTCTGAGAGGTGAGAACATGCTCACTCCCTCTGCACAGATGGGGAAACTGAGGCTCAGAGAGGCCAGCCACAGGCCAGGATCCCCCTGTCCCTGCCAGACCGGGGTCACCCTGCTTCAGCCTGGTGGCCTCTGGTTCCCGCCGACAGTATGGGTGCAGACCCAGCCCCAGAGACCCTGCTCCCGGCCCAGGCTGCCCAGAGGTGACGGCAGGGACAGGGAGGGCAGGGAGGGGGTTCCTGGGCCCCCCCGGGCTCTGCCCAGCCCCAGCCTTCCTGCAGGGCCAGGGGAATGGTCCAGCCTCTGCCTGGCGTGAAATGTATTTAGGAAGAAAGACCATAGCCCCCCGAAGTTGCAGGCCAGCCTGCCAGTGGCAGGAGCATCTCTCCTGGGGAGCACTCGGGGGCTGCTCCGCTCACCCCACCGCTCCAGACTGGATTTGTGCGTGCCTGCATGTGTACGTGCATTCGTTCATTCACTCATTCATTCATTCATCCATTCGACCAAGGTGTCTGGGACCCTCCAGTGCCTGCATTCACAGGACACATGTGGGAATGGACACAGGTCCTCGTAAAACAAGACAGAGAGAGAGGGGTGTCTTGGAGTGGCAGGAGGGACACCAGATCCGGCTGGAACCCCACCTGAGCTTTTGTGGAGCACTTCCTGGAGGTGATGTCTGGGCTCAGCCTCAGAGGAGCCACCCGGCCAGAAAGGGTGGTGTGGGGTGCTGGCGGCAGGGGCTGGAGGAGCTGCTCCTTCTGCCATCAGCGTGGCTGCCCAGCAGGAGCTGTTGAGCCGTCTGGAGGGGGCAGCAGCCATACTGGCAGGGTCCTGGGGGCTGCAGCGGGGAGGTGGCAAGGTGCAGCGTGGGAGACCAGTGAACGTGGGGCTGCTCCGTCACACAGGGGGCAGTGCTGGGTGGGCAGATGAGGGCTCGGAGAGCGGGCTATGGAGAACCCGGCCCAAGGGTTCTGGCTCCGGCCACTGAGTGGACTGTGACTGCAGCAGCTGGGGAGCAAGGAGCAGAAGACGGCAGGCAGGTTTGAGGAGCCCGGCCTGGGGTGCCAGGGACTGGGGAGGGGGCGTGGGGAGGGCTAGGGTTGGCCCCAGCACGTGGGCAGTTGCTGGCATAGAGCTGACTGGAACCTCACAGGGTAAGACACCCAGGAGAGGCAGAGAAGGGGAAGCAGTGAGACAGGAGAGGTCTCAGTGCCCGGGGTTGCAGGGAAGGGGGAAGGCCACGGAGGGGTGCGGGGAAGGGGGAAGGCCACTGGGATGCAGGGAAGGCCACAGGGGGTGCAGGGAAGGTCACGGGGGTGCGGGGAAGGTCACGAGGGTGCAGGGAAGGTCACGGGGGTGCGGGGAAGGTCACAGGGGTTGTGGGGAAGGTCACAGGGGGATGTGAGGAAGGCCACGGGGCACGTGGGGAAGGTCACTGGGGGTGCGGGGAAGGCCACAGTGGGAAGGCGTAGCCAAGGAGGGAGGGTCTGAGCCTGGTCCAGTGGCTGAGAGCAGCCGACCGGCCAGGGCCAGGCACAGAAGGAAGATCAGGCCCATCTGAACCAGGCCAGGGTGGTGGGGGTGCGGTGCTCCTGCTGTCATGGGCTGGGCTGGGCGGGCATGTCAGAATCCTGGCCCCTCCAGCTGCAGCCCTGGCCCCATCCAGCCTGGTGGTCTCCCCTCTCACCACCACCCTCCTCTCCATCCCACAGGGCAAGCACTGTGTCCACTGGAAGAGAACTTTCATCTCAAGTCTCCCACCCGGCCAGTTCAGCCTGGGCAGCATGGCAGGAGGGTGCTGAGCGAGGAGGGGGACGGAGGGCAGGAAGCGAGGTCCTCCCAGAAGGGGCACACACAGCCCTGGCCTGTTCACAGGTGTTCTTTGGGGAGAAGCTAATGATGGCGGGGTGGGGAGCCCCCTCCTCCCAGGCAGGGCCAAGCCCTGGCCGCCCACCCTGCAGGTGCCCTGGGGGGGGGGGGTCTGCAATGTGCGCAGAGGCCACGACAGGTGGTTCTCCATGATGTTCTCCCAGAAAGTTCCAACACCCCAGAGCACTGGAAGACCACCCCTCAGGGTCCTCAGGGGTCCTCGCCCCATCCCTCGGGGACCAGTGAGAGTAGCAGCCACCCCCACCCAGACCCAGGGTCCTCTCCAGGGGTCTTCCCACAGACCCTCCATGAGGAAGGGGTCTGAGGCCAAGCTCCCCACTCAACAACATTTATGGAAGGGCACCGGCTGCCATCCGGGCCACAGGGAGACCAAGGAGCTGGATCCTGAGCCAAAGGAGCAGTTCCTGCTTCTCCAGGTCCCTGGGCCTCACTCACACCTCGTCACCTTCGCCACCCCAACCAGTAATGGCCAGTCAGGGGAGGAGAAGGGGACGTGGGGACTTACTGGCCTTCTGCTGCCCACCAGGGAAACAGGGGAGGAGGGACTCGGTCCCCGGGGCTGGGTCTGAGGGACAGACACCCAGGGCCCCCCGAGAGCCACTCTGGCCTCAGGAGGACCTTGTCCAACCAGGGTGTGTGGGACCCCTGGGGATCTAGTAGGTTAGCCTGGCCTGTCCAGATGGGAGATGTTCAGGCCCAGCGACCCGGGCCCTGCTGGTGCCCCCAACCCTGCTGTCCTGGGCTACCTCCTCCCCCACACGCTCTTCATCCCACGATCCTGGGTCACCTTCTCCCCCACACTCTCCATCCCACGGTCCTGGGTCACCTCCCTGCCTTGCTCTGGGGCGTACTCACCACTTACAGAGGTGCCCTTCTCTGGGGGCAGCCTGGCCTTGGCAGGGACCTCCGGCCTGGCCACTCAGAGAGCCACCAGCCTCCCCAAGGCCAAAGGGCTGCCAGGGCTCAGCCAGTGAACAGGCATGAGGCCCGGCGCCCACACAGGTGTGCAGCCAGTGCCCCCGGGGCCCTCCTCCCACATTCCTCTTCCTGCCCTTGTCCCATCCCGAAAGGAACCCCCAGATCTGTTCCTGGGCCAGGCAGCGGCCTGGGGCAGCCCAGGGGCAGTGCAGGGTCTGAGGGGATCAGTACCCCCCAACTCCCGCCTGTTCTGATGAACTGTCCCCCACAGCCCAGTGCACGGACGGTGCCTGAGGGGCAGGGGCTGACAGGAGCCCAGGACGGAGGGGTGGGGGTCTCAGGCCTGCCTCTGCCCCCTCCTCTGCACCTCCGCCCTCCTCATCCCCTGTCTCCCTCTCAGGTGCCTCCTGTCTCTCTCTCCACCCCACCCCTCAAGTCAGCCTCTGCCTGAGACGCCCATGGCCCCCTGCCAGCCCCGGCACTAGGGAGAAAGCAGGAGACCCTTGGCACAGCTGCCCACTCACTGCTCCCCCGGCCGCCCTGCCAATGGAGCTCCGTGGTGGCTGCCAAATAAACCTGAGTTGTGCTCCTCAACCCCGGGCCACCAGGGAGGGGGGACAAGGGCAGTATATGCTGGGCTCCCATCCCCAGTGAGCCACGGAGGCCACAGAACCACCCAGATCTCAGGGCTGCAGAGTGAGGCGCCAAGGGAAGGAGAGGCAGGCTCCAGACCCGGCATGGCCAGCAGCCCCTCACCGCAGTCTGCTCCCCCCTTCCCCGCAGAAGACCCTCTCACTCCTGCTTCCCCTGGCACCTCCAAGCTCCCAGCCCTGAGAGTGTCCTGGTGGGACTGGGCGCCCCTCCCAGTCCCAGGGGACTGGGACCAGGACACTCTTGGGGACCACAGCAGGGGCCCAGCCAGGGCCAGGGTGGGGGCTGAGGTGCAGGCGCCCCGACCTCGCCAGGACCCCCGTGGGCCTGGTGCCCACCCTCCTGCCCCTACTGGGTGGGTGGCAGTGCCCATGCTGGTCCCATTCAGGGAGCTGACCTGCGCCCACGCCTTCCCCATGAACATTTCCAGACCAGCTCTGGGGCCAAAGCCAGAGGCCGGGACTGCCAAGAATCCAGCTTCCGGGTAGAAGGTGCCAGGCCCTGGGACAGGAGCTTGCCCCCGATGGCTAGGGCCTGTGTCTGGGGATGACCAGCCCTGTCCCCCGACTGGCACCACACACAGGAACTCCTTCCCTGGCCTCCTCTCCCCTCCCAGGGTCAGAGCCCAGGCTCCCCACCCGCCATGGACAGTCACACCCACCCTGCTCACCGCTGGTCAGAGCTGTTGACCCCACTCAGCCCAGGTGAGGTCCTGGGTGGCCTGGGGTGGCCTCAGGCAGAAGCAAAGGGATAGATGACACTAGCCAGATTTGATCAGGACCCAGGACCTCCGAGACAGCCCATCAACCCAGGGAAGCCTCTGGAGAGAGGCGGCCTTATCTGTAAGGGGGACAGGTAGCCCCATGTGCTCTGCTGGAGGAAACACCACGGCTGTGAGCAGTCACGGCCTCAGCACCCCAGGTAACAGGACAGGCCTGAGTCCCACAGGCTGCTGCTGAGCAAGACTCAGGGGCAAGACCTGTGCAGCTGGGGCCACACGCAAGAGATGGGCTGTGCCCAAGGCGAGAGGGGCCCCAGGCTGAGGAGGACACCCAGGGGCCACCAGTGGAGCCCCAACAGCCGGCTGTGGGGGAGCCGTGACCAGCACCCCTGGCCCTGGGCTCCACTTTGGGGGCAGATTTGGTCTCTTTATCTTGGCCCAAGTTTCCCGTCAGCACTAGGCCTTCAGGACCAAACTCACACAATACAAACGGGGCCTTGCAATCCCTCCCAGGGTCACGGGGCTTGGAGAGGGAATGATGGCAAGGTTTGTGAGACAGGGGTCCCAGCCCCAGGTGGGAAGTGACCAGAGGCCCCAGAGGCGGGGCAGCACCAAGGCCCATGCCCCTTGCACCCATCTGGGCTGCTGGGGCGGGTCTCTGGGCCTGGAGAAGAGACCCACCATGCAGGAGCCTCTGCCTGACCCCCGCCTCACTCAGCCCTGGGTGTCAGGGCCCAGGCCTGTGCTGGCGGGAGCCTCTTACATAAGCAGCCCTGCGCGGGGCGAGGCTGCAGCTGGGCTGGCTGCCCTGTCCTCTCCCCAGCATCACGAGCCTCCAGTGGGCTGTCCTTGGGCCCTGGCTGGAGGCCAAGCCAGGCCCATAAATAGGGGTCTCCCCAGTGGCCTCTGCTCCTCCTGCCTGCCTCCCTCACTCTGGTCTCTCCACTGGCACCAGGCTCCTGACGCCTGCTCAGCTCCCGGAGAATGGCCGCTCTGCACACGCTGTGGATGGGGCTGGTCCTGCTGGGGAACCTGGGGGTCCTGCAGACTCGGGCTCAGCCCCAGGTCTCCCTGCAGCCCAACTTCCAACAGGACAAGGTGAGGGGCTCCCCTGCCCGGTCCCCAAGGCATGAGAGGACCCTGTCAGGGGAGGGGGGCGCCCCCTGGGGCCAAGTTGTCTCCCCGGGAAGAGGGGAGCTGAGCTGAGTGGAAGGAGGGCTGGGCCCTTGCTGGAGGAAGCCCCCTGGGACGACGGCAATTCGCCAATTAAGAGCGCGGAGCCCCGCATCCCCGACCCGCAGGGAAGCAGCGGTGTCCGCGAGCGCGCACACGGCACAGGCAGACACGCGGGCCACCTGCGTGCCCATGCCATCCAAACAGTCACCCCTCTGAGCTCACGACGCCCAGAGGAAACAGGCACACGTTCCACACCTGGGTCCCAGGACTCATCTCCGTGTGCGAGTGCGAAGACGGAGATGGCGCACGAGGGTGGCGCCCCCGGGTGGCCAGAGAAACCCGAGCGCGCGCGGGTCTGGCCCCGCACACACACACAGCCGGCGGCGCGCACACCCTCGGGGGCTGCGAGGGGACGCGCCGGAGCAGGTCCTCCCGCCCCGCGCCATCTCCGGTCTCCAGCCTCGGCCCGCGCCGCCCCGCGCCGCCTCCCCGAGCGTCGCAGACGCCCCGCAGCCCACCGAGCGCAGCCGAGCTCGCCCCGACCCCGCCAAGAACGGCCCGGGCGCCCTCTGCCGCCCGTTCCACCGACGGACCGGGCCGGGCATGGCGGAGGGGGCGGGCCGGGCATGGCGGAGGGGCGGGACGGGGAGGGGCCAGGCTGGAGACGTGAGCGGGAGGGGCAGGGGCAGGGGCAGGGGCAGGCGCCCCCACCCGGGTTGGCCCCGGAGGGTCCTGGCCGACCTGGGCGGGGGCCGTTCGCCGCAGTTCCTGGGGCGCTGGTTCACCTCGGGCCTCGCCTCCAACTCGAGCTGGTTCCGGGAGAAGAAGAAGGTGCTGTCCGTGTGCACGTCGGTGGTGGCCCCGACCGCGGACGGCGGCCTCAACCTCACCTCTACCTTCCTCAGGTGGGACGGCGGGCGGGCTGCTGGAGCTGAGAGCTTCCGGTCCCGTGGTCGCGGTCTAGGGACGCCCTGGGCCAGACCCCTGACCCCAAGGGTGACCTGCCCACAGGAAAGACCAGTGTGAGACCCGGACCCTGCTGCTGCGGCCGGCCGGACCCCCAGGCTGCTACAGCTACACGAGTCCCCGTGAGTGGGGGCTCCCTCCCGGGACCCCTGGGTCCAGCCCTGGGTGACACTTGCTGGTGTTGCTCTGGGGGAACCTCCTGCCCCAGCACTACACGAGGTGGGGTGATGGCTGCTCCACCAGGGTCAGCAGGTCCAAGGCCCAGCCTGGATCTGCCCCAGGCTCAAGTGTGGGGAACCAGGGACCCTCTCTCTTGGCACTAGATCCTCTTTGGAGCTCACCTCCTGCCAGGCCCCTCCCTGCTGCATGATGGAATTTCCCCAGATCTCTGCTGGCCAGGCCGAGCACACATAGGCAGCCCCCCAGTACCCCTCACGCCTCCCCACAATTCTTGGCCCTGGGACTACTCAAGCCTCCTCACTCCCCTGGGGATGGAAACCTTTTCTCTTCCCAGTTCTGGCTAAAGGGTTTGTGGCTGCACCGTGAACCCGTGATTTTCTGAGCCTGCGTGTTTGCTGGCCCCTCAGGACTTCTGGCTTGGGGACCCTGGACCCTGTAGCGTTCACGGGCTATACAGGCAGAAAGCAGGGAGCTGGCTGCCTGCCCAAGAGGGGAGGGGGCCAGGAAGTCAGCCACACAGAGGGGGACCATCCCGGGCCCCCTCCCACAGCCAGCCTCAGAGCTGGGCAGAGGTGTGGGGGCAGGGTCCCTGACTG
Source organism: Diceros bicornis minor (assembly GCF_020826845.1). Classification (NCBI taxonomy): domain Eukaryota; kingdom Metazoa; phylum Chordata; class Mammalia; order Perissodactyla; family Rhinocerotidae; genus Diceros; species Diceros bicornis. The sequence goes on from NC_080767.1 coordinate 43,538,362, forward strand.
GGTCATCTCATGGGTTCCCAGACTGGGGCATGGTCCACGAGGTGTCGGTGGTGGAGACAGACTACGAGGAGTATGCTCTGCTCTACACCTACGCCGAGGGCACCAAAGGCCTGGGCGGCCAGGACTTCCGCATGGCCACTCTCTACAGTACGTGCCCCACCCCATGGCCTGGCCTGAGGCCCAGCCACAGAGGGACCCAACGGGGGCTCCTCAAGCCTCAGGGGTGGGGGCAGAGCAGAGATCTCCCTTCACTGAGGCAGGGGCTTCTCCTTCCTGCCCCAGGTCGTGCCCAGAGCCCGAGGGCTGAGGTGAAGGAGAAATTCACCGCCTTCGCCAAGGCCCAGGGCTTCACAGAGGACGCCATTGTCTTCCTGCCGCAGACCGGTGAGGGGGGCACTAATCTGACGGGGGGATTAAGGTCAGATTAGAGGCAGACAAGCAGTCTCCTGATTCAGGGGAGGCTGGGGGGTGGGGTTCATCCGCCCAGACCGCCCACTGACAGGCACAGTCCTCCATCGTGGGGGCAGTCTGTCCTCACCCCATGACCTTGGCTGCAGCCCCTGGGAGGGGCACCGGAAGATGCTCTTCTCCAGGAAGCCCCCATCTTTGGATTCACCAGCACCCACTGTGTATCCGGCCTGGGTCAGCCCCCAGGATACAGGGATCCCCAGCCTGGTGGGGGACAGGCCCTAGAAATGGAACCTGCAGGGTGGGGGTGCCCATGGAGAGCAAAGGCTGCAGTAACATGGGGCACCAGCTGCACAGAGGCTCAAGCACAGCGGCTGGGGTTGGGGGGCAGCCCAGGTGGGGAGGCAGCCCCAGCCTGGGGTGCTGACTGTGGCCCTGGCTTCTTTCTCGGCAGATAAGTGCACGGAGGAGCACAGTTAGGTGAGTGCAGTGGGCAGAGGGCGGCTCCACCTGGCAGTCCCCACTCATTCACTCAGTCATTCATTCAACACATACCAACCAACAGCCACCTTGCCGTGCAAGTGCAAGGGTGGTCCCAGGCAGGCAGGGGCCGGTCCGAGGGGATGGGGCTCCAGTGAGGTTCAGCGAGGTTCCTGGGGATAGGAGGAGCTGGAGGCTGGGACAGGAACAGGATGAGGGAGGCGGGAGGGGAGGTCAGGGGATAAGGTCGGGGTGGGGGGTGTGTGTCACTCCCCTGGGGACACTGGGGCCAGGAGGGGCGGCGTTGCCTGCCCCACCGACCTGATGGTTCTGCTCTCTCGGCCAGGTGACCCCAGCCCTCAGGACCTGGCTGTCCTACCCTGCTCTGCTCTTTCTTCCAAGACCCCCGAGACTCCAGCCCTGGCTCCTCCCTTCCCTGCCTCTGCCCCCTCGGGCTTTGTCTCGCTCTGAGAATAAACTCTGGAAGCAAGTCAGTAGCCTGGCTCCTGCCTGTGTGTCCTGCAGTTGCTAGGGCCCTGGGCCTGGCTCTGGCCGGCTCCCTGGGGACCTGGCCACCCCCCCCCCACTCACTCTGGGCCTTGGTCTCCCCTCTCCCTCTGTAAAATCTCAGAGGCTGGCTCTGTATGACATCCGATGGGTGGCCTAGGGCCTGCTATTGTTTGCTCTTGGTGGGGTGGGGGAGGTTGGCTGGGTCAGAGTCAGGACAGCTAAGTGCCTTCACATCCCCACCCACCCCACATGGAGCTCTGACCTCACTGGCGGGTTCTGGGCTGGTGCCCAGTCAGCTCCTAATCCCCAGGCCTGTGCCCATGGCCTGCCCCCCCCCAGCCAGGAGAGGCCTGAGGCCCAGGGAGCTTTGGATCCGTGGGTTTTTGAAGCAGAATTAGCACACTTGGATTGGGCAGAGATGAGGGTTTAGGGAGACAAAGAGGAAGGTGGCTGGAGCATCTGTGCCCCGCCCCCCCCGGCCCCTGGACTGGGACAGACTGACCGATGGGCTGGAGACAGGCCGCCCTCACATCTCCTCTGGCTACCTGAGCGCCCCCAGTCCCCTGCACCTCAAGAGCACACAGCACTGCCCATTCACCAGGCCCCTGGCACCAAAGCCGACCCCGCCCGGCCCTGCCCCTCGCCTCCTACTATCCCCCAGATTCCTGGCTGGGTGGCCATTTTCAGGCCCCTGTCCTGGGCCCTCTTGGCTCACAATGTGCAGGACCCACTGCAGCTGCCCACCAGGGCCCCACCTGGGCAGACCTCAGCCAGGCCCTGCAGAGGTACCGAGGGTTGTGAGCTTCTGACAGGGCTTCCTGGAGGAGGGGACCTGGGAGCTGTGCCTGAGCTGAGGGCTGGGGGCAACATCCCAGAGGGCCTGCTGGAACTACGCCTCCCCTGCTGCGGGGCATCTGGCGCCCTCCCCAGGAGGAAACTCGGGGGTTGGGCGGGTCGGATGGAGGCAGCTGGGCCAGGGTGCTGCAGGGTGCAACTCGATCAGGACCTATCTCAGTGGGCCCTGTCCCAGGCTTCAGACCAGCCGCCCCAGGGCATCTTGGGGGCATAAAGGCTGAGCAGGAGAGGCTGCCCCAGCTCCCTTGCCCTGCTCCCGAGCCCCATGCCGTCACCGAGAACCTCTTCCGCGATGCTGCAGGTGCTGCTGGTCGGCTGCATCGTTGCCCTGCTCCGGGCGTCCTCAGGCCAGGCCCAGGTCCCCATCCAGGCCAACTTTGATGCCAACCAGGTGCGCCCAGGCGTCCCCGGGCCAGAGCCGTCCCTCCTCACGGATGACCCCACTGATCTGAGGGGCCTGGCTGCATTATACCCAGAGAGGCTAGAGGATCAGGGGCAGCCCGGCCCTGCCCACACCCTCTCTGATCCAGGCTCAGCTCGAGTCTGGGGGCCGGGGTAGAGAGCCCCCATCCATCTGCTCCACCTGACTGGGGGTGGGGTGGGCCCAGGACCTCACACCAGGACGAGCCGCAGCTGCCCCCATCCTGGGTCAGCGTTGATGTGGGCGCAGGGGCTGCCCCAGCTGTCCCGCACCCTCCCTGCAGTTTCAGGGCACCTGGTATGTGGTCGGGGTGGTGTCGGACGACCAGGGCTTCCTGGACTCCAAGGACAACATGAAGATGCCCGTGGTGTTGGTGACCTCCTTGGCCAACGGTGACCTGGCCCTCAAGTTCGGGTACTCTACGTAAGTGACCCCACGAGCTCCACCTCGGCCTGGGCCTTAGACCTGGCCAGTGTGAGGCCAGACGCGAGCCAGCGGGAACAGAGGTGTCCCTGACACATCCGGGAGGCAGGCCCAGGCCGGGCTGCAGGGGCCGTGCAAACAGCAGCAGCAGCTGGCCTGCTGCCCGAGGGGCCAACCCAGTGGGGGATGCCTCCGCCTGAGGCCCCGGGCGTGGAGGAGCAGAGTCCCTGTCTGTGTGCCAGTCTGGAGGGAGACCCACATCCCCTGGCTGTGTGCCCCTGACCAGGTCCTTGCTCCCTGCCCCCCAGCTGTCTCCTCACCTGTAAGACAGTCGTGAGCACCCGTGTCCTCTGAGCGGGGCAAGTGGACGCCAGGCAGGCTGGGCACTGGCCCACCCCCCGAGTGGTGGTCAGCAGCCCCTAAGTGGTGGCCGTTTGTGTCGTGGGCGGGCAGCATCCTCAGGACACGGGCGGGGGCCGCTGCTCAGGGTGCTGTGGCTCCTCCTCCCCAGGCCCGACGGCAGCTGCCAGAAGGTGGACGCAACCCTCAGCAAGGGTGCCATGGACGGGCAGTTCAGCAACGCAGGTGAGACGGGCGGCGGCCGGGGGGGTAGGGCCGTGCTGGCTGCCAGTTGGCATCCTGGGCGGGGCGTGGGCTCAGCGGGTTCTCGCTCCCGCAGCCATGGCGCAGACCGACGTCCGGGTGGTGTCCACCGACTACGAGCATTTCGCCGTGGTGTACCTTGAGACCCAGAAGGAGGGCGTCAGGAACGTCTGGCTGCAGCTCTATGGTGGGTGGAGGCGCTCCTGACACCCCCACCCCAGCCCCAGCCACAGGCCTCTCCTCCTAGGGGCCATTTGCCCGAGCTCTGGTCTGGACTGTTGCCCTATGCACTTTCCAGCAAGTTCCACCTCCTGGGCAGGTGGGACCGCTGTCTCCCAGGGTCTCCTTGGGACCCTGTGTGTGTGGCAGAGGGAGTCCGGACCCCTCCCCTCCCCGTCTCTCCTCCCCGCCTCTCCTCCCCGCCTCTCCCTGCCTCCTCCATCCCCCCCTCCTCCCAGCCTTGCCCTCTTTGCTCACCGCCCTCCCTGCCCTCAGCCCGAGCCCCAGAGCTGTTTCCCGAAGGTGCCCAGAAGATGCAGCAGCTGGCTCCCCAACTGGGCCTGAACCCCAGCCAGGGCGCCCTGCTGCCCAAGTCGGGTGAGTGCTGCCCCCATCCCGGCTCAGGGCTGCAGGATACCCCAGACCCCGACCTGGAGGGGCAGGCCGGGAGGCTCACTGCTTGGACCTCAGGCGTGGACAGAAGTACAGGGGCAGCCCTGGCCTACCTGGGCAGGGGAGGGTGGGACAGTGCCCCCTCAGGAAGGGATAGCAGGCCAAGAGGCTTGGCTGCTCAGGACGGGGGGGGGGGGGGGGGGGGGGGGGGGGGGGGGCTCCGCCCTAGCAGAAGGGGCGCTGGGTGGTTGCTCAGGCCCCACTCTCTCCCACAGACCAGTGTGCTGGCGCCTTCTCCTAGGTGAGTACGCAGGGGCCGCCCTGGGCACCCCTCCTCTATTGTGCAGTGCCCAGCACCCTGCTGACAGATGAAGGACCCCCTTCATCTGCAACCGGAGGGCTGCACTGTGGGGGGTCCTTGTCTTGGGGCAGGGGTGGGGTGGCACAACAGGATCAAGACGGGACAGCAGGCAGTGTTGGGGAGGGACAGAGTGGGGCCCAGGCCGGGCCCAGGGAGGGCCGAGGATACTGCCCACCCCCCACCCGTCTGCTTGTTTGCAGGGAGTGATCAAGGAGTGCCGGCAGGGCGGCCGTGCTGCGTGCTGCTCCGCGTACCAAGCCCTCCCCAACAAGTGCCCCGCTTCTCTCCACCCCGCCCCCAGCACAATAAACAGTCTCCGAAAGCCAAGCCTGTGTGTTTCTCGTGGGGAGAGAATAGGGGATGGGGGGGGTGGCGCGGGGGTAGAGGTGTCCTGGGAGAGGGCCCGGCCCCACCCCCTAAGGCCTGGGTGCCCAGAGAGGGACAGCGCGGAGCTCGGGCTGCGACCGCGCAGGACGGTTCCTCTACGGTACCCCTTGCTAGGCGCGGCCCTGCTCTGCCGGCCCGGCAGCCGTCTGGCCTGGGAGCGGCTGAGGCTCGGCTCCGCGGCCCAGACCTGCGCGCAGCCGCAGAGCGCGCGCACCGAGAGCGCGCAGTGCCGTCCGCGCGGACCGACGCCAAGGGCGCGCCTGGGCTCCTGGGGACGCAGCTGGCCGGCTCGGCCTTTGGGGTCCTCCCAAACCGCGGCCAGGAGGTGGTATCTGGGCTGCTCTCTCCCCAGGGGCGCCTTCCATCTCCCACTTTTCCCCGACCCCCGGCTGCGAAGTGCGGGCGGTTCACACTCTGAGCCAGGCCCTCCCCGCCCAGAGTCGGGGAGAGGAGAAATGGGAGGAGGGGGGGCAAACTCTGCCTGCCATTGTGTTTGTGCGGGACAATGTCGCTGTTCTTTAAAGACACGTCCTGAAGAATGTGAGGGTAAAATGGCATGCTTTCTGTCGTGTAAATAGCTCAGGCAAAAAATAATTCCGGATGTAAATATGTCAAAATGTTGATAATTGTTCCATCTGGGTAATTATTCCTGCTTGTCACTTGGTTAGACATTTTTTCATTAAAAAAAACCCAGCCCTGTCCTGCCAGACTTACTTCCTTGATCCAGGCCCCGGCGGGGGAGGTCAGAGGGATAAAGAGCCCCCACTCTCCCGGGGCCCCAGACAGCCCTCCACACTTGCACCCAACACCTGGGCGCCCAGCCAGCACCTGTGCTGCCCCGGCCTGCATGCTGGCCTCTGCCCCACCTGTGGACACTACAAGGGCAGGGTCCTGCCCAGGTGTTCCCCCTGCCCCCAGCCTGACACCAGTCTGGAACTGAAGGCCTGGCGGGGTTGGGGAGAGCCCAGAGAGCCAGCCCCCTCCCACACGTGTGATCGGGGAGCTCTCCCTCCCACCTTTTCTCCCGATGCTTCTGCCAGGGGCTGCTTGCCGGCCTAGAGACGTGTCTGCTGAGATGCGTTCTGAGCTCAAGTCCGGCAATCCGTCAGCCCGCGGCTTGTCTTGTGCTGCACCACCCTGCTCAGGCCACACGGGGGCAGCCCTCAGCCAGTTCTCCAACCAGAAGCCGAGGGGCTATGTGTTCAAGATCCCTCAGCTCATGCCCTCCTCTGCTCAGAAGCACCCTACGGAGGTTCCGTCCCACCCAGAGTAAAGGCCAAAGTCTTTAGGTGGCCAACAAGAGCCCTTTTGATGGGCCTTCCTCTGACCCCACCACCTATCCCCCTTCACTCCAGTCCAGCTAACCCCTTCATGTCCCCTTGAACATGCCAGCCCAGTGCCTGCCACAGGGCCTTTGCACAGGCTACTTCCCACACCCCGGCCCCAGGAATGCTCTTCTCCCAGCTCTCTGCTTGGCTCACTCGCTCGCTCCTCTGAAATCTTTTGCTGAAATGCCACTTGCTTGGTCCTTCCTTAGATCTCTGGGACCACTCTAGCTGCTCCTTCTCTGTGCTCTGTGCTCCTCTCTGCTGCTCAGCCTACACTGCTCCATGCCCTGGGATGAGAGGTCGGCCCCTTCTCTTCCCTGCTCTCCTTCATACCCTGACTCGGTGCCCGGGCTGCTCGGAGCCCTTCTTAGACCCTCCCCCGCTCTGTGTTTGAGGCCCCACCTACCCTGTACCCAGATGTTGCCCTCCACCTACCATGCACCCACATCCCACATTAAATCAGATTGCTCACGATGGAAAAGCTGATGTGCTGAAGACTGGTTGATGGGTTACATTTTCTAGATATTCGTGTAATTGCTTTAAATTTAGATTTTCCAGCTTTCTTATCATGTTTGGGAACTAACCTTTGTTTCGGGTCTTGTATTAGTTTCCTGTGACTGCTGTAACAAATTATCACAAACTTGGTGGCTTAAAACATCCATTTATTCTCCTACAGTTTTGGAGGCCAGAGTCCAGAATCAGTTATTAGTGGGCTGAAATCAAGGTGTCACAGGGCTGTGTTCCCTCCAAAGGCTCTGGGGAGAGTCCTTGCCCTCGTCCTGCTTCTGATGGCTGCCAGCACCCCTTGGCTTGTAGCTGCACCACTCCCATCTCTGCCCCCAAGGCCACACTGATTCTCCTCTTCTTCTTTGTGAAATCTTCTTTTGCCTCTCTCTTATAAGGACACTTGGGATGGCATTTAGGGCTCATTTCAATAAGCCAGGAATGTCTCCCCATCTCAAGATCTTTAATTTATCTGCTTCTGCAAAAAACCCCTTTTCCATACAAGGTCTCCACCACGGGTTCCAGGGATTAGGACCTGATATTCCCAGGGGTCCTTGTTCAGCCCACCACAGTCTACCTAGAAACATTTTCCTAGGCCCTGAACACATGCCTAGAGGGACTAATGTTTAAGACAGTCCTTGAGGCTGGCTACTCCACATTAACATCTCAGGCCTGACTCTTCCTCCAGACTAGAGTCTGGTGTTCACAGCAGCCTTCACTCACCTCCATCAGACATCTAGCTGCATTCTGGAGTTCACGTGACAAAGGAGAGGCCCCCTACAACCCTGCCCCAGCCCAGTCGTCCTGGGGAAGGGCATTTGCCCTCTCCCCAAGAGGAGGGGTCATCATGATCCCTCCCCTCCACCTCTCTCCACCTCTCTCCACTTCCGGTCTCAGCCCTGGCCCCGCCTGCATCCGCTCTGCCCTGAGGGGCACAGCAGCTATTCTCCCTGGCCCCTCACCTCCATAACTGCAGCCCTCGGGCCTCTTTCCTCCCAGCACTCACTGTGGGCTCCACACACGTATGTCCACGTGGCCCTCCCTACCCCACCCCTGCTTAACCCCCCAGCACCTCCCACTCGGGGTTCATGCATTCACAGTGTTTATTGAATATCTCTATGTGCCAGGCAATGTTTAAGCACTGAGGACACAGCGGCAAATAAACTGACAGACAGTCCTCTCCTTGTGGACCTCATGGGGGAAATGGGCAACAAACAGGATAAATAAGTGTGTTAGTGACCTACGGCTAAATAACAAATTACCCCCAAAACTTAGTGGCTTAAAACAACGAGCATGTATTATCTCCCAGTTTCTGAGAGTCAGAATCTGGTCCCAGGTGCTTTGGGGCCCCCTGGCACAAGATCTCTCACGAGGCTTCAGTCAAGCTGCCGGCTGGGGCTGTGTTCTCATCAGAAGGCTCAGCAAAGGGGTCTGTGTCCCCAGCTCCCTCTCTGGTGGTTGGCAGGCCTTGGTCCTTTGCTGCGTGGGCGTGTCCACAGGGCTGCCTCATGTCATGGTGAGCAATGCCAGAGGGAGAGAGAAGTGACAGCCCATCCTTGCTGCTGTACTCTATTGGCTAGAAGAGAGTTACTCCATCTAACTCACACTTGGGGGGTACACAAAAGTGTAAATGCAGGAGGCAGGCATGGTTGGGGGACATCTCAGAATCTGCTGCCACAATAAGTAAACCAGAATGTGCTTTATTTAGTGACAAGTGTGGAAAACAAGTAAACACAACAGGAAAGAGGACGTGACATATTGGGTAGTGCGTTGACATTTTATATAAAGTGACTAGGAAAGGCCTCACTGAGAAGGTGACTTTTGAGGAAAGACCTGAAGAAAGTGTGTGAGTCTGGGGAAAGGGTGTGCCAGGCACTGACAATAGCATGTGCAAAAGCCCTGAGGCAGGATCCTCGGGGGGGGGGGGGCGGCCAGGATTGTGAACCAGGAGAAAGTAGGAGATGAGGCAGGCTTGGCTGCAGGCATACTTGAAATATGTTAGCATAGCCTACAAACCCCCTGGCCACCCTCCCCCTGGCCACTACGTGGTCACCCTGGCCTTCTTGCAAAGCCTTGAGCAGAACTGTTCTGTGCCCACTGTGGGGCCTCTGCAGTGGCTGCCCCTCTGCCTGGGATCCCGCTATCCTGGTGTTCTCCATCTTTCTTTTCCCCAAGGTCACGGCTCCAACGGCACCTGCTCCCCATGCGAAGTGTGCACGGCCTGAGAGTGTCATGTTTCGCTGTGTATCATTTGTCGCTCCCATTAGCTCTCACAAGCGCCGGATCAGAGGCCGCGATCAAAATGCGCTCAAGGACAGCTGGGGGCACAGAAGAGGCGCTGGGAAATGCTGTGGAACGGCTGAAGGAGGGACGGGAGCATTCTGCGCTGGTTACCGTACTTTATTCATAAAATACTTTGATTTGGCGTCAAGAAGCTTTGCGTTTGTATCTGAAGACGACGTGAGAAATATACCGCGGCGGTCGAGACTGGGCGGGGAGGCCAGCGGGAGGCCACTGGGACCAGCGAGGGCGCGAGGCGGCCTGAGCGGTGGCCAGCAGGGGGGCTGGACCCAGGGCAGGGACTTGCGCGCAAAGGAGGGAACCTCGGACTCAGCGGGGATGGCAAGTACGCAGAGCGGGTAAGGCCCGAAGACACCTCCACGCGGGCGCGAGGGCTAGGAGCCCGGGACCGTCCTGTGCAGCCCACGTGGTGCAGGGACAGCGCTCCGCTCAGGCCCTCCCGGGAGCCCCGCCGCTGCGCGCCAAGCTCCGCCCCCGCAGACCCCGCCCGAGTCAGCCCCGCCCATCTAGCCCCGCCCACCACCGCGGTCCTGCTCCACCCCACGGGCAGGCCACGGCCCACGGCAGGCCTCGCCCCGCCCTAAGCTCCGCCCACCCGGCTCCGCAAGCTCCGCACTGGTCCGCCCTACTCGGCCAGGGCCCTAAGCCCCGCCCCGCGCAGGCCCCGTGGGCATCACTCGGCCCCGCCCCGCCCCCCCCCCGAGCCCGCCCACTGGTGCAGGCCCCACCCCCGGCCCCGGAAGCCGTCCGCCGCGCAGGCGCCCTAGGCCCGCAGCCGAGCTAGGCCTGTCCCGGCTCTTCCGCTTGCCGAGGTGCCATGGTGCCGCCGCCGCTGTCGCCGCCGCTCTGCACGCTGCCGCCCGGCCCCGGGCCCCCGCGCTTCGTGTGCTACTACGAGGAGGAGGGGAGCGGGGCCGGCTTCAACCTCTAGTGAGCGGCGGGGTCCGCGGGGCGGTGGGGCGCGGGCCGCCCTGCTCGTCCCGCCTGACCGCCCCTCCCCGCAGTGTGACGGACGCCGCGGAGCTCTGGAGCACCTGCTTCACGCCGGACAGCCTGGCGGCCCTCGTGGGTAACGGGGCTCCTGGGGGGGGCCTGACAGCCAGCGGCACCCCGTATCTGCAGCCCGGACCACCTCTGGGGCCGAACGGGGCGGTCTGGGATTTCCCGGAGGGGTCTGGACACCTTCCCCGGCTCTGTAGCCGTAGTCCTAAGATCGGCCTGGGGTCCCGGGTGGCTCTGGGTCGGGCAGGTTTGTGGTGTCCCCAGTGGTTCTAGGGTCTCGGGCAGCTGGTGACCAGCACTTGTGCCCTGTAGAAAGCCCGTTTCGGCCTGAGTGCGGCTGAGGACATCATCCCGCGGTTCAGGTGAGCCCCTGAACAGAATGAAGGGTGGGTGGGGAGCGGGGGCGTCTGGCCGCAGCACTCAGCACCCCTCCTTTCCCAGGGCAGCCTGTGAGCAGCAAGCTGTGACTTTCACCCTGCAGGAGGACAGAGGATCCCTGACCCTTTCAGGGGGGCCCTTGGCGCTGGACTTTGACCTCTCCAAGGTGCCGGGCCAGGAGGCAGCCTCCAGGTTACAGGCACTGACACTGGGCCTGGCAGAGCGCGTCTGCAGCTTGGAGCGGCGGCTGGCAGGTAGGGTAGGCGGTGGGCACCCCACACCCTCTCTAGGGTCCCCTGCCTGTGCCTCCATTCCTGGCTTTCTTTCTCAGCTGCGGAGGAGACAGCCGCCAGCCCCAGGAAGAGCCCCAGGCTGCTGGGGCCTCAGCTCTTCTTACCAGGTAAGGCCTGTCACCTCTGACTTGTGCTGGGGCCGTCCTCTTTCCTCTGGGACTCAGTTTCCCCAGAACAAGCCTCAAGCTTCAGAGAGAGGATCTGTCTTTGTGGAGAGGGGGTTGTGACCCTGTGATCCTGCTGGGTTCAGGAGTCCCCCCACCCCGATCCTGTTTCCCCCAGATCCAGATCCTCAGAGAGGTGGCCCTGGACCTGGAGTCAGGAGGCGGTGTCCGGGAGAGTCCCTCATCAACCCCGGCTTCAAGAGGTACTCACCCACCTGCTCCTCCCCCCTCTGCCCAGGGTCCATCCCTGGACACCTGCCCCTCCCTCCACACCCCCATAGTGTCACCCCCTTTTCTCTCCCAGTAAGAAACCAGCCAGTGGTGTAGACTTTGACGACCCCTGAAGGTTCAGCAAAAAGCGTGACCCTGCCAGGAGTCCACCTGTGTGGAGAGAGGCAGCCCCTGGACCACCACTGGAGACCCACCACCTCCACCTGCCCGTCCTGCTGCCTAGCAGGAACCAGAGTGCTCCTCGGGGCCCATTCCCCAGCAAATAAATGGCTTTCTCAGGTGGAGATCCTGGCCAGGCTCTGGCTCCTGGGGGCTGGCTGGGGCAGAAGGATCAGGGATCCCATGGGGTTTGCCACCTGGGCCTGAGAAAGAGGTGGAAACAGATGTTCCAGGCTCCGTGTTCCCTGGTGGAGGAACCGCTGAGCTCTCCCCACTGGCCAGCTGTCCCTGCCTGGCCAGCCCAGGAGCTGAGAGGGTTGTGCTCCGCACGACCAGGGATCCCTAAGCTAGAACGCTGCTCCCCCGCAACCAGGCACACACATCAGTCTTGCATGAGTCCCTTACAAGAGGTACACAGTAGGTCCTGTCGGACCTGGGAGGTGGCCTGAGGCAGAGCTGAGGAATGTGGGCCAGCACCACCCACTGTCCCGGAGCCCCAAGGTGTCCAGGCTGTGGGCTCTGCTCCCCACCCTCCTCGGCCACCCTGCACCCCGCGCTGGCCTGACTGGTTTGGGAACCCAATCCAGTCCCGGCCATCCCTGCCTAGTGGGGGGATGGGCCGCGCCCCGCCCACCAGACTCTGCTCCTGTTGTTCTGGGCTGTCATCTGAAGCTGAGCGCCCCACGGTGGGGTTTTGGGGGTGGCAGAAATCGCGGGGCTTCTGGTCCCTCGCATGTCAAGGCATGCTCACTGGGGCAGATGACTTTATGTGGCTGCGGAGGAGTGGGCAGGGGGACGGCGGGGGGCGCTAGCGGGGGCGCACGGCCGGCCGGTAGGCCGCCAGGATCTCGGCGCTGTGCGGACACGTGTACTTGAACTCCTTCTCCTGCAGCGCGCTGTCCAGGTAGCGGCGGACGCCGCGCAGCTCGGCGGGGATGGGCGCCTGGCGGAAGTGCGCGCACACCGTCTGCGGGCGAGGGGCGCGGCGCGGTCAGGGTCTCCTCGAGGCCCCGCCCCACCCGCCCCGGCGCCCGGCCCGCGCTCACGTCCACGATGTGCAGCTTGGGCAGCAGGCCGCAGTCGGCGAGGGTGAGCTGGTCGCCGTCCAGGAAGCGGCGGCGCGACTCGCGCAGCTGCGGCTCCAGCGCCAGCTCGTGCTCCAGGGGCGCGCGCAGGTAGCTGTCCAGCCTGGCGAGGGCGCGCAGCAGCAGCTGGTACAGGGCTGAGGGCGGGGGCGCAGTGAGGACACAGCCTAGGGCGCAGCTCCCCCCACCCTCGCCGCGGCCCCCGACCCTCCTCACCATCGTCCTGCGCGGGCACCGGGTTCTTGATGAACGCGGAGAACTTGTGGAAGACGTCGTTGCCCGCCGTGGTGGACTCCCTGTAGCGGGGCGTCAGGCTGGGGAATCTGCGGGGCGGTCCGGTGGGGGGAAGGACTCGGGTCATACCCTTGCGCCGCCGCCCTGCCTCCCGCCAGGCCCCACAGCGCCCTTCCTGGGCTCTATCCTGGGGGTGTCCTCCCTGGGGGCCCCATCTTGCCCCTCGCGCCGCGCCTGGGCCCTCACTCGGGGGGCCCCAGCGTCTCCTCCAGAAACTCCTCGATCTGCATCGTGTCCGTTTTGGCGTCGCCGTCATAGAGCAGGATGGGCAGCTGCGAGCCGGGGGCGAAGTCCTTCAGCACATCCGGGGACCTGTGGGCAGAGGCAGGGGAGCAGGCGGCAGGCCTGAGGGAGGCAGAGGCCAGGGAGGGGTCCCCTGGGGGCAGGGTCTCACCTGCGCATGTCCACGGTGGTGAGCGTGAAGGGCACACCCTTGAGGAGCAGGATCATGAAGAGCCGCTGACAAGAAGGGCAGTGCCCCACGCTTTCGCCGTCCTCGCTCGCCTGGTGTGGGTGGAGTAGAGGGGTGTCAGGGCAGGGAGCAGACCCAGGAATTCTGCCACCAGGCTGGGTGGAACCTGGCCTCCCACTGCCAAGAGGCTGGAGCGACTCCAGCGCTCGGGCTCGGTTTGGCACGGCCTCTACAAGTGGACGGTGAGGGCCCTTGACTTGGTCCGTGGGAGTTGGAGAGGGGAGCAGAGCTGCTGGGAGCCTGGAGGCTGGGTGAGGGCACAGGGGTGTGGGGGCGGGACCCGGGCTCTGGGGCCTGGCCCCTCAACCCTTATCTTCCGAGCGTGGGCAGAGGCCAGGGCCCTGGGCCCCAGGCCCTGCAGGCTGGTCGCAAGGGTGGGGTGGGACGAGCGAGCTGTTTTCTGAGCGATTCACCCGCAAAACTGGGCGCCGTGGCTGGCAACACACTTGCTGCCCTGCACCCTGAGGGTCGGGAGGGGGCCAGGGCCTGGCAGCCCCCACACAGGCACCCACAGATCTGGGCCCTGATGTGAGCATTGATGGTGCTGCCCGGCCCAGCCCCACTCTCCTGCTGCATTGACCCCAGGCTCTGCTTCTCCGCTTGTGCCTCGGCTGCTGGCTGCCTCATTGGCACCTCCCCATCCAGGGGGTTTTTCTCCAAGAGGGCTGGGCTGGGCCTAGGAGCCAAGGCTGGAGTCGGCACCCCCACCCCTTTGTGGACAGCTCACTGGCCCCTTCTCCCCCAGGCTGCCCCCATCTTAGCCATCACAGGGGAAGGGGCGCAGACACTGCCTCAGAGACCCACCCCTCAGCCTGCCCCAGAAAGCAGAACCTGCAGAACACCACCCCCCCCACCCCGAGGTCTCCCCCAGCCCAGCCTGCCCGGCACCTTGACAAACAGTTGCAGCTTTGCGGTTTCGGCCATGGTGGGGAGCAGCAGTGGCGGCGCTCGGGCGGGGACCTGGGGAGCTCTTTAAGGCTCCTGGGCGCCCCGCCTTCCCCAGCCCAGGGCCCGCCTCTCAGAGTCACCTAGGCAGGCAGACGAGGCTGGCGGGGCTCCGTGTCTGCGTGTGAGGGTGTGACCATGGGGCGGCCTGGCCTTGGGCGTGTGAGGCTGACGGGCTGAGACCAGTCTACCTGGTGCAGGCGGAGCTCGCTGGGGACCTGAGCGCCCCATGGCGGGGGTGATGAAGGCTGAGACCAGTGGACTGGGAGGCAGGGAGAGAGGGGCGCCAGCCTGGGATTGCATCACCACCACCATGAACCCCACAGCCCTCCCTGCAGTGAACACCTTGTCTGTCTGGGACCCCAGCCTAGAAAGCCGGGGAGTGGGTAGGAGCAATGAACAGCCTGCCCCCAGCCTCAGTTTCCCCATCTGCCGAAGAGGGCATTACAAGAGTGATCAGCCTGCTTGGAAGGGACGCTCCTTCCCAGGGACGGAGCTGACAGAGCTCCGTCAGGCAGAGCACCCCCCAGGGCGGGGCCCACATTCCAGACCTGCCCGCAGGACGGGTGGGGGATAGGCCTGGCTCAGTTGTCTCTTCCCAGCCCACCCCACACCCCTGTCTCCCTCACGCAGGCTCAGGGCAGGCTTCTCCCCCCTCTTAACCTTTAAAAGGAAGCACCAGGAGGTGCTTGGAACCACAGGGTCCCCCCACACCGCCCTCGGCTGAAAGGAAAAAACCAGGGGAGATGGGAAGCCTGCGGCCCCGCAGGTGTGCGCCCGCCCTGCCCAGCCCCCCACTTGACTGGAACCTACAACCTACCTTGCCCCTGTCGGGTTCGCCCACCGCACCTCCCCCACTCAGCCCGGGCACCTGATGCGGGGGTGTTGCTCCAGGGGGCGCCCCAAAGAGGCCCCATGACACCCAGTGGCCAAGAGTGGGATCTGCCCGGCGCCTTTGCCTCCTCCCCTGGGGCCTCCAGCCTCGCAGCCCCTTCCTAGACCCCACACCGGCAGGGCTTCCGGGCGATTCCGGGCACGGGCCACCCTGTGAGCCTGGGGGCTGACCTTCATAAACTGTGGAGTTCACACCAGCACCCCCCTGGGGCCCTGGCGTCCCCTCCACCTGCCATTGCACCACCGGTATTTCAGCTGCCCCTCAGCAACATGGGGGGGCTCACCCCCACTCGTTTCCTGCTTCCGGGCCCACAAACCACTGCCATGGAGAAGTGCCCCTCCACACCTGCACACGTTTACCAGATGTCCCGGGTGTACTTCTCTGTGTATAAAAATACCCTTACAAGTCCATAAGAAAAAATGGTGAAACAGACAACGAACAGGTGGTTCAGAGACAAGGAGATAGAGACATGGGTGTAAGATAGGAGAGTGTGTTCCACCTCACACGGTTCAGGAAATAAACCAGAACAGGAGATGGTTCACAGTTCACGGGCTGAAACCTGGTAACCATCTTCTCCATGAGGACGCGAAGAAACGCACTACTGGGGACGTGGAGTCAGCTGGCAAGACGGCAGCAGCCATTGAGACGGGTCACCCACCTGGGAATGTCCCCCAGGTGTCCTTGTAAATACTGGAGGGACATCTAAACGGCTGTCTGTGGAGTCCTGGTGTGTCCACAGGAGAGGGTGGGGAGGTGGGTCTCGCTAGTCTGCGGTTTAGTTGTGCTGTGGCTGAACTGTGTCCCCCCAGTTCATGTGTGGAAGTCCTAGCCCCCAGCACCTCAGAATGTGATCTTGTGAGGAGACAGGGTCTTTACAGAGGTAGTCAAGTTAAAATGAGGTCATTAGGACGGGCCCTACCCCAACATGACTCTGTGTTGACAAAAAGAGGAGATGTGGACGCAGACACACACACACAGAGGGAGACCGCCCCGTGAAGACGGAGGCAGAGATGGGGTAGTACTTCTACAAACTGAGGAGCACCAACGACGGCCCGCAGGCCACCAGCAGCTGGGAGGGAGCATGGGACAGATGCTCCCTCACGGCCTGAAGGAACTGGCCCTGCCCACACCTCCTTGATCTTGGACTTCTGGCCTCCAGAACTGGGAGAGAATACCTTCTGTTGGAGGTGCTCTGTTATGGCAGCTCTAGCGAACTGATACAAGTGGGAGGGAAAAACCCAGCAAAGTGAAAAAAATCTAAGCATTAGAGCCAGCCCTGATGACCTACTGGTTAAAGTTCGGCTCTCACTGCTTCGGTGGGCCGGCTTCACTTCCCAGTCACAGAACCACACCACCTGTCTGTCAGGTGCCATGCTGTGGCAGCGGCTCACATAGAACAATTAGAACAACTTATAACTAGGATATACAACCACGTACTGGGGCTGTGGGAAGCAAAAAAAAAAAAGAAAAACAGGAAGATTGGCAACAGATGTTAGCTCATGGTGAGTCGTTCCCTGCAAAAAAAAAAAAAATCTAAGCATTAGTATATATCATTTTGAGTCTATGCTTATATATACGCAAAAAAATGATGGAAGGATCACCTACAGGATGGCCTCTGACAGGAAGAAACACAGATATCCAACTTCTGCACTGTTGGAATTTTCTACCATATTTTCCTAGTAAATGTTTTTAAAGAAGTGAGACCAGAAACTCATAGTCAACAACCTTAACCTGACCCACGACCTACCCAGCCCAAGGGGTTGTCGCTCAGCTCCCTGCCCCTCCCCTGCCGCACCCACAGAGCAGCCCTGGGAACCCTGGGGCCTGGGTCCGTGTCCTTCTCCCTTCTCTGTCCCAGGGGTAGCAGCCCCCACCTCGTGGATGTGTTACAACCTCTCCCCTCCCAAGCCCCTCTTGGTGGGCCCCTTCCAGCGACATTTTAACAGCTCTGTTCTGAAGGGAGACACAGACTCGGACAGTGGGGGACGGGGCGGCGTTGAGGTCTTAGCGGGAACGTGCGCGGGTTCTTCCCAGCTCCAGCCACTGAGAGGGCTGAGAAGCAGTGGGCACACCCAGAGCCCAGATGGGGGCTCCAAATACCCCCCCAAAGGAACCAGAGCTCCTTGGAGAAATGGCTGAATCAGGCTTGGGGCAGGGAGGCACAGAGGGGAGTGGAAATTGTAACAGAACGTAAGGAAGTGCTCCAAAAATTGTCTGGGACAAGTCGAAAGCACACAGACGCACCGTGGAGGGGCTCCCACTGGCCAAATCTGGGGCAGTTTGAGCATAAACAAGATGACAGAATTGTACACTTACAAATGGTTAAAACAGTAAATATATTTTACCACAATAAATTTTTTTTTTTTTTTTGTAAGACCAACCCAGAGCTAACATCCATGCCAATACTCCTCTTTTCTTTGCTGAGGAAGACTAGCTCTGGGCTAACATCTGTGCCCATCTTCCTCCACTTGATATGGGACGCAGCACAGTGTGGCCTGACAAGCAGTGCCTCAGTGCATGCCCGGGATCCGAACCCTGGCCGCCAGCAGCGGAATGCGCACACTTAACCACTACACCATGGGGCTGGCCCCCCCAAAAAGTTTTAAGATAACAATAAGGAATAACATGTTGATTTTTTTTAAACCCACAAGTCCACAGTGATATATTTCTAAAAGCGAGGAGCTCTTTGTGAAAGAAAAATGCCAGCCGATAAATGCAGAAAGAATGAAATAATTAGAAAATCACCATTTTGCAGCCACCATCAGGGGTCAAAGTGTTTTGGGGAACAAGTTTGTACAAGCTTGCACTATGTACAAGTCCAGCTCCTGGGTAGGTGGGGGGCAGGGGTCCAAGCTAGGTGGGAGAGCCATGGCAGCCGGAGGGGGTGAGGAGGGGGTCTGGCCCCTCACATGGCCCTCTACTCTCCTGGGGGTCTTTATGTCCCCTCCAGTCCCCTTGATGCGATCTAAGGTGGGAGACTGAATACGGCCGAGCTGGAGGGGTGCGGGCTCTGCATTCTTCCTCGGGGCCGCCCTGTCTCCAGCCTCGAGCGCACCAGGCTCCATCGCCACTGAACCCTCCAGTTTCTAGGAGCCTCCACACCGCCTCCAACCTTTGCATCTACTCCTACCTCGACTTGGGTCTCACCCTAGAGATCACCTCCTCCTGGAAGCCCTCCCATGGCCTGGATGAGATGGAGACAGCCCAGCACATGCCTTCCAAGGGGCCCCCACATGGGCACCAGGCCCAGGACCCTGGGAGGTGGCAGAAAGCACAGGCCTGCAGGTTGGGCGATGCTGGTACAGCAAAGCCCACTCAGGACCTGCCCCCAGGCAAGGAACCCAGGTTGTGTGGGTGGGGGAGGGGAGTGATGGGCAGCCCTTACCTCAGCCTCCCCCCACAGCACCAGGGCGTCACAGGGGTGAGGAGCCCCACCTCTCCTCCAGGCTGACCCAGCCACCCCCTCCACCAGGCCCAATGCTCCCGGACACTGCAGATGTGCCTCAGGGACAGGGGCCACAACCTTGGTGTCCAGCGGGCCCATCTTCCCCCGCACCCCACCCCACATACACAGGCTTACGAGGGCTTTTCTGTTTATTTATTTAAAACAAACATCTATGAGCTATGTACAAGTCCGGCTCCCGGGTAGGTGGGGAGCAGGGGGCCAAGCTGGGTGGGAGAGCGATGGCAGCCGGAGGGGGTGGGGAGGGGGTCTGGCCCCTCACCTGGCCAGTGGGGCCACTTCTCTGTGCCTGCTACCCGGCCCACCACCCCAAGGCAGCCCCCTCCCTGGCCCATTCCAATGGCTTCTCTCCGGTGGTGACCTCCCTGCATGAAAGCTGGGTGAGGGAGCCTCTTCCTAAACCAAAATAAATAGGTGCCTGAGGGGGGACCTAACCTGGCCCCCACCCTGCCCCAGGCCTGTGGCTGCTGCCATCTGGGTCAGGTGTGAGAGAAAAGTGTGTTCCGGTGGTCGGGTGGTTCCTGGCAGCCCATGTCACCCCCGTGACCCTGGGGGTGGCGGGCAGAGCTGGGCAGGGGCAGAGGCAAAGGGCCGGCCAGACCCCGAGGCTTTAAGGCAGAGCAGGGTGAGGGTGTGTGCAGCCCTGGGCCGGGCCAACCTTTGGCACAATCAGGGGAGGCAGTGTGGGGCCATGGGCAGGGCCGAGGACAGGCGGGGGACAGAAGGGGCATGAAGCCATTGGTCCTGGACCTCCCACTCCAGGGCCTGGCAGGCGGGCACTGGGGTTGCCGGGTGGGGCCTTGGCCACCGCCTAACTTCTGTCCCCACAGCGTATCCTTGAGCCAGCTCCTGGGGGTCAGCAGAGCGTGTCCGTGTTGAAGGAGAGCTGGGCCTGGTAGACAGTGGGTCAGCCGGGCTTGGGAGGCGTCATCTGGCACCCACTGCGACCCCCCCACACTCATTTCCATCCCCCGAGTTCTGTCTCACAAGGGAGCTCCTCCTGTGGCCGCTCTGCTCCCCCCACCTCTGCCTGTGCCCAGGCCTCCCCTGTCCACTCTAGTCCTGAGCATCAGGTAGGCCTCTCTGTTCCCTTGAAGTGGGACAGCAGAGTCGCTGGGGCCACTCCCCCCCACCCAGAGCCTGAGCCCTCTGGCTAGCCCGGCTGCCCTGACCCTGCGGGCCTTGCTCACTCGCTCCTCCTCGAAGCTGATGAGGCCCTCGTCTTCTGTGTCCAGGTCCTCGGGCTCGTCAGCCACAAGTGCCCGCAGCTCGGTGGGGGCGGGCCGTGGCCGGAACAGGCTGAGCAGGCGGCCCAGGGGGGACTGCAGGGCCGAGGGCGGCTCTGTCTCCTGCTGCTCCAGGTTGTCGCTCTGCTTCTTGGCGAAGTTCACGAACACCTGGTGGCCAAGGGCAGGCGGGTAGGCGGGGGCCGGCCCAGGCGGCCAAGCACCCCTGGCCCAGGGCACTCACGTTGTCCAGGGTGGTCTGGCTGACCGAGTAGTCCTCGATGCCCAGCACGCCCACTACCTGTTCCATCTTGCTGAACACCTGCGCCAGCGAGATGTGCTCCGACTTGAGCTGGTACTGCACCTTCGTGTGGTGCCGCTCCTGGTGGGGGCACGGAGGTCAGAGGCCACTCGGCCAGGGCCCCCGACTTCCCACCCGGGGGCTCTGCCCACCTTGAGCATGGCCTCCGGGAAGTTCCGGTTGAAGAACCGCACCACGTCCTTCACGTTCTGGCTGCTCTTGGTCCTCACGGTGATCATGTAGCCATCTCCAAACCTACGGGACAGGCCGATGGCCTGGAGCCCTGGCCGCCCAGGCGAGCCCAGCCCCCACCTGCCACAGCCCCCAGAGCCCCCCGCACCAGCACCCCCGGCTCACCGGTTCTTCAGGTGCTGGATGCTGCCCAGACAGCGCAGGCGCCCGTTCACCATGATGGCCAGCCGCGTGCACAGCGCCTCACACTCCTCCATGCTGTAGGCAGAGACGCATAGGCTGGCATGGGTGGGGGAGCCTGGGGGCACATCGTGCAGGAGGAGGGGGAGGGGGCTGTACCTGTGCGAAGTCAGCACCACTGAGCGCCCCGTCTTGATAAGATCCAGAATGAGGTTCCACAGGAAGCGCCGGGCCTTGGGGTCCATGCCTGTTGTGGGCTCGTCCTGGGGGTGGTGCCAGGCTCAGCTACTGTATCCCTGCTCATCGTAGCTGGCCCCACCAGCCGCCTCCTGCCCAGGCCCAGCAGGAAGACGAAGGCAGGACCCAACCCCCCATCCCTCCAAGACCCAGAAGGAAGATGAAGGCTGGACCTGACCGCCCATCCTTCAGGTCCAGCAGGAAGAGGAAGATGGGACCAACCCCCCATCCCTCCCAGGCCCAGCTGGAAGAGAAAGATGGGACCCACCCTCCATCCCTCCCGGCTCACCAGAAAGATGAAGGCGGGGTACCCGATGAGGGCAATGGCTGTGGACAGCTTCCGCTTGTTACCTCCGCTGTATGTGCCAGCTGGCTTGTCGGCATATTTGGTCAGTTCCAGCTTCTCCAGGGCCCACTTCACCACCTGGGGCGAAAGTAGCTGTCAGGGCTGGCCCTTTCTGCGGGCCCCTCCCTGGCCTGGGCGACCCTCACCCGGGTCTCATCCTTCCAGGGGATGCCACGGAGCCGCGTGTACAGCTGCAGGTGCTCCCGGGCTGTGAGCTCATCGAACAGGGCGTCGAACTGCGGGCAGTAGCCCAGGCTCTGCTGCACCTGGAGCAGCTCCTTGAGCACACTAGGGACAGAGCGCCGTCAGCACCGGCGGGCGCCGCGACACCCCGCCCCCAGCACCCACACCCGCACCTGTGCCCATTGACGAAGGCCTCGCCCCCCGTTGTGCTCTCGTCGCCCGTCAGCATCTTGAAGGTGCTGGTCTTGCCGGCGCCGTTGACACCCAGGAGGCCGAAGCACTCGCCAGGGCGCACACCCAGGCACAGGCGGTCCACAGCCAGGATGCGGCCGATCTTCCGAGACTTGTACACCTAGCAGAGGTGAGGGGCCGCCCCTCAGTGGGACAACAGGGCAGGCGGGCCCCGCCCCCAAGCCACGCCCACCCCTGCCCAGAGCCACGCCCCAACCCTGACCATGTGCCCAGTGGGGCGTGCCTCCACCTGGCCACTCTTGCACATGCCCAGGGCCCACCTTGGTCAGGTTCTCGATCTTGACCATGTCATTGTCAGCGTCCCCCCGCAGCACTCGCTGCCGCTCACTGGCCACGTCCACGTCATCCTCCACAGGCTTGGTCGACACAGGCATGCGCCTGGGGGGACCGGGTGGGCAGTGTCCAGCTGGGCCACCCACCATCACCTGGTGTTCCCCCACTGGCTGTGGCCACCCAGGAAGGTGGGCAATTCCCAACCCGGCAGCCGCCCCACATCACCCAGTGCTCGCCCACTCACTGTGGCTGCCGCAGGAAGTTGTACTGGCACATGATGGTGAGGAAGAAACCCACGAAGCCCTCCACCGTCATGGCCACCAGCCCCCTGGTGACAATGTCCCACTCGAACGGGGACTTCATCTTGTCAAACTGGCCTGTGGGGCAGTCGGCTCAGGGCCTGTGCCGGGATCTTGGGAGCCCCCATTTGCCCCCCAGCCTGGAACTCCCCAGTCTCTGGGGCCGAGCATGACCCCCTTGGGCTCCCCACCCAGGGCCCCGCCCTCCGCCCGCCTCACCAATCTTGGCGTAGTACTCGTTGATGTACTCGTTATAGGCCATCTCCATGAGCCCGTGGCCCAGATTGTAGTTGGGGAAGATGAGGAAGCAGCTTTTCAGGTAACTGTTGACGACCTTCAGATCCTGGAGCGTCACAAGGGGTCACAGGCACAGCCTCAGCGCTGCTGCCTGCCACGCCCCACCAATCCCCACCATGCCCTGCTGCCCCACCTTGTCGTGCTCGAAGAGCTGCAGCAGGAAGGTGGCCACAGTGGCTGTGATGCCAATGAAGAGATTGATGACGATGAGAAACACGTAGGCTGAGCTAGGGACCTCGAACCAGAAGGAGGCCGGGTACATGATGGGGGTGATAGACCACCTGTGGGTGGGTGGGGCAGTCACCGGGCGGCCTGACCCCACCCTGTGCCCACTCCTGCTGCTGCTGCCCCTTACCCGTAGAGCAGGAAGAGGGAGAGCACGGCCGGGAAGTTGGTGGGTGAGGTGTAGGCTGGCAGGTCGAATACAAACAGAATGATGACGCAGCAAGTAGCCGGGACCAGATAGTTGAGCTACCAGAGCAGGGGTGACAGGTGAGGGGCCGGGAGCAGGGGTGAAAGTCTGGAGGCAGGGGTGAAGGATTCAGGGGCAGAGGTGAGGGACCCTGGAGCAGGGGTGAAAGCCTGGGGGCAGAGGTGAGGGCCCAGGAGCAAGGGTGAGGGACCCAGGGGCAGGGGTGAGGGACTGAGGGGCAGGGGTGAGGGCCTGGGGGCAGGGGTGAGGGACCCAGGGGCAGGGGTGAGGGCCTGGGGGCAGGGGTGAGGGACTCAGGGGCAGAAGTGAGGGATTCTGGGACAGAACTGGCAGGCCTGGCAAGGACAGGGTGGTGGGATGGCCAGGAGTCTGGGGATGACTGGAGGGGCACACCATGTCCCACACGTAGTTGGCCAGCCAGTAGATGATGGGGTTGCAGCCGCTGACGAACTGCAGGTGCTTGGCTTTGGTGGACTTCTCGGCCACCAGGAAGACCACGAAGCTAGCCGGCACGAAGGACATGGCCACGATGATGAAGATGGCGATGACCACGTCTGTGCCCTGCAGCCTGGGGGCGAGGCGGCCCTCAGCCCTGCCCGGCGCTCAGGCCCGCGGCAGTGCCCCTGCCCACCCACCCCCACATACAGGTAATCCAGGGAGAGGCTGGCACTCGTCTTGTTCATGGGGTGGTTGGTGACAGTGATGCCTGAGACACAGAAAAGGGCAGCCTCAGGGGCCTGCTCTGTGCCCACCCACCCGGCCCAGCCACCCCCACTCCGCTCACCGTAGGCTGCAGGGTTGCCCTTGCTCTTGGGCAGGTTGGCACGTAGGATAGCATTGTTGAGAGTGTTGAGGTAGGTGGGCATGCTGTGGTAACCCTTGTTGTTGTAGAAAACCTGGGGGACACAGAAAGACCCCGAGAACCCTGTAGGTCCCTGCAGGGCTCAGGCGAGGGCCGGACGCCACAGGGCCCAGGGCCGGGCAGCGCTCACCTGGGCTGCCCTGCGCACTGCGATCTTCCGCACCATAGCCGGGGCCCGGGCGCCAAACGAGGCTGGGATGGATTTCTGGATGTTGCCGAAGGTGAGGGCCCCATACCTGGGCAGGCAGGTTGAAGGACAGTGAGGCCAGGGCAGTGGTCGGCTGCCCCTGGCCCACCGCCGGCACGCGCCTCTCCCACCCAGCTCACCGGTGCAGCCGGAAGCGGTCGGAGGTGAAGAGCAGGTACTCGGACACATTGTGGCCGGTGATGTCGGTGAGGATGTCACCTGTGACCACCCGCATCTGGGGCGGGTGCCCGCCCACGCCACCCGGGCAGGAGAAGCCGGTGCCCTGTGCAGAGCAGGTGCAGCGGACAGGCTCCCGCACCAGGTGTGGCAGGGAGGGGGCTGATGTCCAGTTCTCTGTGGGCACAGCGGGCACAGTCAGCCCCGCCCTCACTGCCCCACGCCCCCAGGCAGCCCCACGAGCCAGTACCTGGCCCAGAGGTGGGCAGCAGGGAGACGTTCCAGGCCTGCAGCGGGTCCTCTTCTGGGGACACAGGGGAGTCGGAAGGGGCAGGCGAGGGTGGGGGCGGCACGAAGTTGGACAGCGGTAGCCCCTGCGTGAAGGACTCCAGGCACATGCTGTCGAAGAACCGCGCGGCCAGCAGGCGCGACTCGCCACTGCTCAGATTCAGCGTGAGCCCCAGTGAGCCGTTTGCCGGAGACTTCAGCACACAGGTGGCGCCCACGCCTGAGGGCAGCCGGAACGTGCTCACAAGTTGCTGGGGGCTAGCGTCCGGAGACAGCCGCAATCTAGGGGAACCCACGGGGTGTGTCGGGTGGGGGCTGGGCGCCCACCCAGCTCAGCCCTGCACCCACCCCTGCCCGCCCCGGCTGCCTGGCAGGTGTGCTGCCTCACCGGTACTCCTGGCGCTCCTCATTGGCATAGGGGATGAAGTTGCCACGGGGCTGCGTGTAGTTGTGGTACTGGGAGGGTGACAGGACTAGCGGGGGCAGGTCACCTGGTGGGACACACGGGGAGGCCTGAGCAGGTTCTGACCACCTGCCAGTGGCCCCTAGGCCTGGGTCCCCTCTTCCCCAATACACATGGGGTCCAACCTCGGGGCCTCCAGGAAGCATGAGCCCCTGCAGACCCCTGAGTGAGCCCGCCAGCCTCAGATGCAGTGCCCAGGCCCGGAGCGCACGAGGGTCCCCAAATGGCTCAGAGGCAGGGTGGAGCCACAGTCCCCCTAGAGTGGAACGCCAGCTCCCAATTCCCTCCTGCCTGGCCAGGCGGCTGTACCGATCTCGGGGACGGAGAGGGCCACGGTCATGGCCACGCAGACGAAGAAGGCAGGCAGCAGGATCTGGGAGGACAGCGCCTTGGAGTTGCGCCGGGCACAGTGGAAACGCTTCACCAGGAGCCCGTGGAACTGGCGCACCTTCAGCCACCAGCCCTCCAGCTTGCGGCTGCCTTGGCCGACCCTCGCGAGAGCCTCCACCTCCACCTCTGCACATGGAGGCAGGGCCTGAGCGGCAGCCCCACACCACCTTCCAGGGACCCTCCCCGGCCCCACGCCGCTGCCCCCCACCTTGCAGGCTGACATTGTCAGGGTCCTGCGGGTTGTTGAAGAGGGGACGGTAGTCACTGCAGACGTCAGCATAGCCGGCTCCCTCGTCACCACGGGCAGAGCCCACAGAGGACGCGGACTGCAGCGACGCCTGTGACTGGGCCAGCTCCGCGCACCAGGCCAGGTTGCCAGGGTGAGCCTCCCCTGACGCTAGGCCCTCGGCCCCAGGCAGCACGTCTTTCCCAGACTCCTTCACATCTGCCGTGGCAGCAAGCCAGGGAAGTGGGGAGGGGGCTCAGGGCCACCTGCCACCTCCAGGCCTGCCCAGGACCCCAGCCCCCATGCTCACCCACCCACCTAGGAGCTCCCGCCCCACAGTGACCCTGAGAAATTCTGGCCCATTGTTCCCACCCAGGACCCTTGGTTCCCAGAGACAGAAGAGTGAGCAGCCCCAGACCCAAGTTCAGGCTTGGTGAGGTGGGGTGGGGTGAGCTAGGGTGGGGCAAAACTCATTAGCTGCTCTGGGTCCTCTCACCCGCTTCACTGTTCTCCAAAGACTGGTCCTCCTCGGACACCTTGAGAAACACCTCCTCCAGCGTCGTGTCCATCAGCCCAAAGCTGCTCAGGTGCAGCGCGTCCAGACTGTGCTCCAGGTGCTGCGAAAAGGCTGGGTGAGGCCAACGGGGCAGGTGCGCCCCGCCCAGCCCCCTCTTCGGCCTCGCCCCCAAGCCACGCCCCCACCTCCTCAGACCCCGCCCCTCCGCAGCCCCGCCCCGAACCACACCCCTCCACCTCGTAAGGCCCCGCCCCCACACCTGGAAGAGGCGCTCGAAGGCCCCCTTCCTAGCGGCCTCGCTGGGCAGGATGTAAGAGAGCTCGGTGCTCGTGTCCGAGACCAGCAGGCAGGAAGCCACGTGCTTTCGGATGAACTGGGAAACCTGGGGCTCCGAGCAGCTGCTCAGCTGGGCCCGACCTGGGGGGCTAGCCGTCAGCTCTGGCTCTAGGAGGATAAGACAGTAAGGAGGGGCTTTGCTCAAGGGCTGGGGGAAAGGGATCCTCTACGGGAGCCCAGCGAGATCAAGATGGGGGCCTGGGGAGAGAGCAAGCAGGCCTGACCAGCATCCTGGGCCCGCTGCAGCAACGGTGGGGGCCCAGCCCCTCAACCTCAACGGTCTTGGGGAGGGGGTCCTGGGGAAGCGATGCCCCAAGCCGGCACAGACCTTGGGGGCCTCCCGGCTCGGCAGGCCGCTTGACCAGCGTGAGGCGGTAGCCGTCCCCGTAGGCACCCTTGAGGAAGAGCGGGGAACCGCAGCACTTCAGCTTCCCGTGGGAGATGATGGCGATGCGATCCCCGAGCAGGTCAGCCTCATCCATGTGGTGGGTGGACAGGAGGATGGTGCGGCCTGGAGGAGACCAGAGCAGGGTCAGGCGGCTGGGCCGGCTGGGACAGGAAGGGGGCCGTCCACACCCGCCCCGCGCCCTGCTCACCGGGTTTGTACTTCAGGATTAGGTCCCAGATGGCCCGGCGCGCGTAGGGGTCCACGCCCGCCGTGGGCTCATCCAGGATGATGGCGCGGGAGCCACCCACGAAGGCGATGGCCACGGAGAGTTTGCGTTTCATGCCACCCGACAGCGTCTGAACCAGCGAGTGCCGCTTGTTGGAGAGCTCCAGGTCTTCGATCATCCTGAGGATGGAGGCAGCAGGGATGGGACCAGGACGTTGGGAGCCGGCCCGCACCCTGCCCTCCTCCCCTGCCCCGCCCCCTCCCCCTCTGCTCCAGCTCCGACCCCCCCAGCCCCCGCCCTGCCTGGGCCACGCCCCACCCCGCCTCACTCTGCCCCCGCCCCACCCACTTGTCCATCTCCTTGCGGATCTCTTCCTGGGCCATGCTCTTGAGCCTCGAGTAGAACCACAGGTGCTCCTCCACCGTGAGCCGGTCAAAGAGCACGTTGTGCTGTGGACACATGCCCAGGTTCTTGCGGATCTCGTCCATTTCCGTGCGGATGTCGCGTCCGTAGATGGTGGCCGAACCCGACGTGGGCGGGAACAGGCCAGTGAGGATAGACCTGGGCGGGTGGGCAGGGTCATGGCCCTCACCTCCTGCAGGGAGCCCGCCCTGCCGCCCGCTTGGTCAGGGACTCTGGGCCCATCCCCCGGCCACCGAGCAGGCTCTGCCCGACACTCACATGGTAGTGGTCTTGCCGGCTCCATTGTGGCCCAGGAACGACACCACCTGGTTCTCATAGAGATTCAAGCTCAGCTTGTTCAAGGCCAGCTTCTTGTCATTCTTGTAGACCTTGGTGAGCTTGTCCACGCAGACCACCAGTGGCAGGTGGGTAGGCTCTTCCTCCATGCCCCGCATCTCCTCTGCACCAGGGCTGCGGGTCAGCGCTAAGGCTGCCCCAGGCCCCCAAAACCCAGCAACTGCCCCAGCCATCACCCTGGTGCCCGCCTCACCCAAGCGCCGGCTCTCCATGGCACAGGCCTGGTCCTCCTCCATGACACTGAGCCGAGGGGCTCGAGCCCATGGCCAGCTCCACTCCCACGCCTCCGTCCGCCCGCTGCCCAGCCAGTAGGACTTCTGCAGTGGGAAGTACCAGGGCCGGGGCAGCCCGTACATGCCTGGGGGTTGGGGAGGGGAGGGGAGGCTGACCCAGGGCTGGAGTCAGTGTCCACCCCAGGCCGTGCGCCCCCCACCAGGGAGCTGTCCCCCCATTCCCTCCCCTCCCCCTCCAAAGGGTCAGCCTGTACCTGGGTGCACTGCCTCGATGTACCACGTGAGCACGCCATAGACAGCCGCATCCACCATCAGCATGGTGACAGCCAGGAGCAGGTTGAAGTCGTCCCCTTCCACAGGCGACTGGCTGAATGTGTGCCACTGGATGCCCACACCTGCTACCTCGTACAGAGCGAAGTACTTGGAGCCCAAGCCAAAGGCTGTTGTGGACATCAGGGACTGAGGAGACAGCAGTGTCAGTGGGGGAGGTGGCTAGATACCCCCCACGCAGGGCCCGACGACGCCTGCCCATGCCGCTCACCGCGATGCACTTCTCGAAAGCAGTGATCTTATCGTGTGCCACCTCCTCGCGAATTGCCACATACATGTAGGGCACGTAGCTCAGAAAATAGATGATACCACCACAGGCAGAGGCCAGCTTGGCCTTGGAGTACAGCACGGACACCAGGAAGCTGGGGGCAGGTGGGGCCACGGGCCATGAGCCACACCAGACCCTCAGCACCACACCCGAAGCCCTCCCTCCCCGCCCACCACCAGCAACACAGTGCTCACCAGAACATGATGGTGGCCACGGCATAGACTGCCAAGAAGAGCCAGATGATGAGCACGTGGCTGTGCATGAGGACTTGGCCGTACTTGAGGATAGCGGTGAGCGCGGTCACCGAGATGGAGAGCTGCACGAAGCCCGTGATGAACCAGGCCACCCAGTGCACGGCGTTGTTTAGGCCCATGGTCTTCATCACCTGTGGGCGGGCGGGCCTTGGGGCAGGGGCACCAGGAAGGAATGCCCTGCCCCTGCCCTGCCAGCCCAGGCCCGGGGATAGAGGGGTGCCCGCGGCTGCCCCCCCTCCTCTCTTCTCCCACCATCATCCACTTTCTCTATCCCCCTGCCTCCCTCCACCTCCACCCTTCCCCTTCCAGGCCCCCGGGGCCTCCAGCCCCCCACCTCCTTCAGCCGGTGCTCCTTCTCGGCCACAATGTGCTGGATGGTCATGGCCACCGAGTAGACCCAGGAAATCACCATGCAGAGCGGCATCATGTGCTCAATGACAAACAGGAAGCTGGGGGGGGGGCAGGAGCGTGAGGGGGTGCTCAGCCCGCACCCTGCCCCCTGCCCTGCGCCCCGCACTCACTCGTCCCGCGTGTAGCAGGGGTAGGGGAACATCTGCACGTAGTTGCCCGGCTCCACCACGTCGTGCCCCACGAAGGTGTTGATGATGGCGCGCTCCATCATGTCTGCGGGCGGCGTCCGCGTCAGCGCACGCAGCCGGACCCGTCCCCCACCGCCCCCCGGGGCGGCCCTCACCCTGGATCCAGACGAAGCCGTACAGGAAGTAGAAGCGGCCGCCTGTGTTGGGCCCCGGCCGCCAGTAGGCCCGGCGGATCTCGTTGGTTTTCTCGGTGAAGCTGGAGTTCTGGCGGATCTTGTAGTGCACGTGGGGCGGCAGGGAGCCATCCTTGCGGGTCTGGAAGATCACGCCTGGGACGGGAGGAAGGGCATGAGGGGCGGGTGGAAGGCCGGCCGGGGCGGGGTCAGGGTGTGGGGCGCAGGGTGTGAGAGGGCAGTGGAGTGGGGTGCAGACTGCTGGAGAGGAGCAGGAGGGGGCGGGACCAGGAGTGGCGATGGGGAGCGAGGGGCGGGCCCAGGGGAAGGGGGGGAGCTGGAGAGGAGCAGGAGGGGGCGGGACCAGGAGTGGCGATGGGGAGCGAGGGGCGGGCCCAGGGGAAGGGGGCGGAGCTGGAGAGGCACAGGAGGGCGGGGCCAGGGGCGGAGCTGGGGAGGAAGGGGCAGCGTGGGGGCGGGGCCGGGGGGGTCAAGGGTAAGGGGTGGAGCGGTGATGGGGAGGGACTGGAGGAGGGAGGAGCAGGGTGGGGCTGGCAGAGGTGGGGCTGGAGGAGGGGAGAGGCGGAGGAGCATGGGCTGGGGACCGGCAGAAGAGACGACTGGCTCACTGGCGAACACAGTGACGTTGTCCTGGTAGGCCTGGTTGAGGGTGTAGTTGACGATGCTCTCCTCATCAGGAAAACCCTTGAAGATGTCCACGCTCACCTGCGGGGAGGGACATCGTCGGAGCCGGCCCTGCGCACCTGCGGGGCCCGGGGCGCTCGCCCACCCCACCTTGGACATGAACTGAATCCAGCCGCAGGCTGCATTGTCAATCGTGTCCAGCTGCTGCAGGAGGGCCGAGCCATTGGGCAGCGAGAAGTTGTCCTGGCGCAGGGCAGGCGGCAGCTCCTCCAGCGACAGGTTCAGCGCTTCGGGGTGCAGCTGCAGCTCCGCCACATACTGGGGATGGAAGGCCGGCTCAGAGGCCCAGAACACAGTCGGCTCCCCGTGCCCCCACCCCCAGCCCGGTCCCCCCAGCACCTGCTGCAGCCAGTGCAGGTGTTGCTGCAGCCTGCCGTGCTCCAGGAAGCTGCGGATCTCGGCTGAGATGTTGAGCCAGACCCGGGCGTGGTGTGTCACGTTGCCTACAAAGGCAAAGGTCTCGTTGGCCTGCAGAGGGTGAACGCATGGGGCGTGGGGCTCACAGAGGGACCCCAGCCAGCGAGGGGGCTCTCCACTCCCTCGCCTCCCCAATGGCTGGGCACAAGCCACTGGCTCGTCCCCACCAACAACCAGTCTTGCTCTGGCCAAGCTTCCATCAGGGAGCTCCAAGCCCTCCCCCTCCCCGCCTACTGCAGCGCCCCCTCCTCTGAAACTCACTGCAGTCCGAAGCAAAGCATGGCCTCCCAGCTCCCCTACCTCACCAGCTGTGCCTTCCCAGCTCCTCGTGACCTTTCTCCACGTGTCCCTTGAGCAGCCCTGACACTTGGCCCTCATCCCTGCCATGCTCATCCTAGGAACCCCTCCACAGCCTCTCCCCTACCCTGGACCAGCGCCAGCCATATTTCTCTTTGTTCCACACGGGACCTCTCCCCTGGAATGGCCAGGGACATCTTGCTCTCGCCAGTCCCCAAACTGCCCAGCTGCCCCGCGCAAATCTCGCCCACTAGACGCTGCTCTGCATGCAGCCTCTCCTTCATCCTCACTAGCGCTGCCTGGCCCTGGCCACCGCCAGCCAGGCCGACCCTGCACTACACCAGCCTGTCCAGATCATCCCCGGGGAATCAAGTGGCCCTGCACCTTGAACCCGCCCACGGATCCCCCACCCGCAGAGCCAAGTCGGAGCTGGAGGGCCAGGGCTGCACCCTTCCCACACCAATTCTACCGACTCTCCTCTGCTCAGGGTTCCCCGGCCTGCAGAACCCTCCGCCCAGCTTGAGGTCCCAACGCGCCAGACTCGCGTACCTTGAGGATGACGCGGTCCGCCTCGGAGCCCGCCGGCGCGTACAGGATCTTGGGGTTGCTCGTCATGAGGTGCACGAGCAGGCCCAGGTTCCGCTGCTCCTTGCTCGTGAAGCCCAGGGAGCTCATGTTACCTCGCCGCAGCGCCTCAGGCTCGATGGTGCTGCGGTTGGGGGCGGGGCGTTAGGGGTGGGGTAGTCAGAATGCAGCAGAGCACAGACGCTGAGGCAGGGCTTCAGGGGTGGGCGAGAGATGGGGCAGGGCCTCAAGGGTGGGAGCACGGCTTCAGAGTGGGGCGCCCCGGACGGGGGAGAGACTCGGGGTGGGGGCAGTGCATCAGGTGGCGAGGGGGATGGTGAGGGGTGAGACACAAGCGCACCGGTGTGGGAGAGGGGGATCAGAGACAGGCCTTAGGTTCAGGCCCCGCCCCATCTGTCTTCCCTGGCCACCCCCTGCCGCGCACCTACCGGTTGTTGCCACACAGGATGGGCTGCAGGCCGGCCCAGAGCTGCACGAAGGCCGAGCACTGGCCCTGCGGCGCGTCTGAGGAGGCTGGGGCCGCACTAGACGGGGCACCCTCCTCGGCCGTGGTGTTGGAGCCCGCACTCGCCCCGGCGCCAGTGCCGTTGGCTGCCCCACCAGGGCTGCTGGCTGGTGGCCCGGGAGCCCGGTTGGTGCAGGCACCCTGGGGCAGCAGCAGGGCCAGGGCCGAGAGGACGTCCACGTCCTGCAGAACTTTTTGGGCATCCAGCAGGTCCTCTAGCAGCGCCTGCAGCCGCTGTGGGGGTGGTGGCTGCTGCTGGGGGGCTGATCCGTTGGGGGCCTCCAGGCCCAGCTGAGGGGAAATGGGGCAGGTGGGGCAAGGCCGGCCCAAGGGAGGGAGCAGGGACTAGGGCCCCGATCTGCAGGCCAGGGGTGGGACAGGGAGAACGCCAGCAGGGGAGCACAGAATGGGAGGCGGGGGCCAAGGCAGAGTCTGTAGCCTGGGGGAAAGGGGAGCACCAGCCAGGGGCTGGGAGACAGACTGGGGTGAGGGCACGTGGCGGGGCAGCGGCAGGACGCATGACACTATTGGGGTTGCAGGACACCCACCACAGGCACAGCCCATGCACAGCCTCGGGCCCAGGAGTCCCCTAGGAGGCCATGGGGCCTCAGCACCTCCTCCAGCCAGGCAGCAGACCTGCAGGCCAGCTGGCAGGCAGGGCCTCACCTGCTGGGCAATCTTGGCCATGTCCAGCTGGTTCCGGAGCTCAGCGGCCAGCCCCGAAAAGCGCCGGGCGCGGGCTGCGGCCTGCCCACGGCAGACAGTGTCCCGGTAGCCCCGCAGCACTGCCTCCTGACCCTGGGGCGCCGTGAGGATCCGGCCCAGCTCCCCAGAGCCTGGCATGCATGTGAGCTGCTCTAGGAGGGCAGGGGCCAACAGCAGCTCCTGGGGACAGGGTACAGGGGGATGCCTGGGAAGGAGCCCCAACCAAGAGGAAACCGAGGCCCTGACCTCACCCTGCCCCCCCGACCCCGTGCCAGGTCTGAGACCACCCAGGTCCTGCAGTGGGGGATGGGCACGGGCGGACACAGATTACCATCCTGTCTCCCCCCTCATGCCAGACACAAACACCCAGGGACCCTCCCTCACCCCCCAGGGGGAGCTTGGAATTATCAAGAGGGCCCTTTCCTCACCCACCCGGATAGAAACCCCCACCCAGAGACAGGCAGCCTGCCTCCCGTCCCACCAACAGTCCCCCTCACCTCCATCCGGAAGCTACCCAGGCTGCTCCAGGGCTCTTGACCCCCAGGAAGTCCTGACTCCGCATCCAGGGCAGGCGAAGGCCCAAAAATCAGGCGATAGACCTGGGCGCAAGGGGGACATGACTCAGGTTGGGGGGTCCCCCACTCCCCCCACTCCCCCATCAGAGGAGGGCAGAGCAGAGTGGCCAGCGCTGGGAGCTGCCCCCGAGAGCAGACCCGCGCTCGCTCATTGCTGATGCCTGCCACACCTCACCTCGGGCAGGTCCACCTGGGCAGCCAGGAGGGCATGGGCCGTGCTGTTAGGCAGTGATAGGTTCTGCGTCAGGAAACGCCAGAGCTCCCGCGGGTCCCTGGCCACCAAGTCCAGAGAGAGGGAGGACACTGGACAGGCAGAAGGACAGGGCTGAAGACCAGCTCTGCCCTGGGCCAAGGTGCCCGGCACAGGCTCAGAGCCGAGCTTCCGGCACCACAGCTCAGCCACTGTGGCGGGCAGCTCAGCCGGGCCCGCCAAGCTCGTGTGCCCTGGGAGCTCAAAGCAGCAGTTTAGGCCGAGGGCCTGAGGCACAGACACAGGCCGGGGACAGGAAGTGACCAAGCAGGGTTCAAACCCAGTGGACACCAGAGCTCGGGCCGCGGCCCCTAGCACAAGTACTGCCCAGCCCACCCAGGGTGCACCTGCAGGTCTGTCCAAGTGGCTCTCCCAGGTGTCCGGGCCTGAGCTGAGGGCCTCCAAGTGCTGGCGCAGGGCCTCGAGCTCCGAGCCCAGGCTGGGCCGCGCTGGGTCAAACAGGTTGCCCTCCTCCACCACTCGGTTGAGGCGCTCCAGCAGCTGAGTGACCCTGCATCACCATCGGACGTCACCCGCTGGCCACCAGGCCCTAGGATGGGGGGGCGGGGCTCCAGGGGAGGGGTCACTCACGTGGAGTTGGCGTACTGCAGGAAGCCGAACTCGTCCCGCTGGCCATCTGGGCATAGCGACTGCATGACGGGCAGGATGCCCGCGGAGGTGAGGGGCGAGGCCGTGTAGAAGGCTGTGGGGGCAGGGCAGGGGAGACAGGAGGGCGGGAGAGACGGAGGAATCAAGAAGGGGGAGGGAGACAGAGGCCGAGAAATTTAGAGAAAGTCAGGAAGAAAAAGCAGCTTTAGGCAGCAGACAGCAGACAAGGCCAAGTGTTCTGGTGCAAGTGACCCCAGCAGGTCAGAGGTCGAAGGGCATCTTGCCACCTTTCCCATAACTCCCAGAGAGTCCCTCTTCCCTCAGTCAAACAAGGCCAAAATGCCCTGACACCTCCCCCAAGAATTCAGTTGTGGCACTGCCCACGGAACCCAGGGGAGCATACGAGGCCCCCACTGGGCAGCGACCTCTGACCTCTCTGGCCAGCTGGTTAGTGGAGTGAATGCAGGAGCCCCCAAGGGTCTGAGGGGAGAGCAGCTAGGTGACGACCCAGCCCAGGCTAGCCCAGGAGCCCCAGCCCTGCCAGGCAGGGCCAGGCGACCCCACAGAGGGAGGGAAACACTCTGGGAGGCTAATCCAGGAGCGGGCCCTTCACCACGCATCACCCCCCACCCCCCACCAACAGCCAGCTGTTCCTCACAGTGGGCAGGGGGCGCTGCAGGACCCAGCTGGCCTGGGAAAGGCTGTTAATGCAAGCGGGGGCGGGAGGGGGTGCTCAAGCTGCACCAAGAGGCCCCTCGGGCGCCTGGGCCAGCAAGAAGGAGGCGGCCGCTCACTTACAGACTGCATGCGGCCCGCAGAGGAGGACAAGAGACCATGCGGGGGAGGGGCAAAACAGAACAGAGGAGAGCAGTGAGGAATGGCCACCACGGCTGGCCACGGCCTCCAACCCAGCCAGGAGGCATGGCCAGGGACCAGGCCAGGAACAGGCACACGGCCTGCACCAGTGTGGGCGGGGAGCCCTGGGAGCTGCGACACAGTGTGGTCACGTGCACACAGGACCTGTGTGATGCCGCGAGGGCGGCCTGCCCCACCTCGCCCACCCCACTGTGTCCTGGGCCCACCCCTGAGGACCCTCACCTTCCTTCACAGAGATGGTCGGTTTCTTCTGCCGAAGGCCCAGCAGGATGAAGAAGAGGACCAGAGGGATGAAGATCTCGAAGGCCAAGACCCACTGGAGAGGGCGGGCTGAGTGAGGCCACCTGCGCGGGGCAGCCTGGCCTCCCATGCCGCCTGCCCAGGGCTGGACAGGACAGACCTGAGCCTTCCTCTCCCTGCCAGACAGACAGACGCCCTCCCCGAAGGGCCAGCCCCACCCGGACCCCACGTGCCCCCCCAGGGGCCAGAGGTCAACACAGGCCCTCCAGGGCCAATGGAGGTTGCAGTCCCTTCCTTTGAGGGCCTTTTCGAAGGGCGAGAGAGTGAGTGTTGTCTGGCCCAAATGAATCGGGTCTCCTGCCCCGCAGCCCAGGTTCTGCTTGCCACACTGAGGGCCAGCAGGGACAAATCAGCCACCTTGTGACCACTCTGATCCATGCATCTTCCTAGCTCAACTCCTTCTCTGCCACAGGGCCGCCTGGGCAGATCTTGGAGGCGGTCTCTGGCCCTGCCTGTAGCTCCCACCCTCCCCTGGCGTCAGCCCTCCTCCCCACCCCTGCAGGGCCATTATGCCCCCATGCAAGGGCCTAGGGAGATGAGGCCTGGTACTGGGGAGGCCTGACTCTAACCCACCTGAGCCTCCGGGAAGACCTGGTTAGGGGTCTGACAGCTCCCAGTCCCTAGCACAGGCACCTCCTTCTGCCCTGGCCCCTCTCCCTCACCCCAGATGGCTCAGGTGGATGTAGCAGCCCTGCCCGCCCCGGGCCTCTGCTCAGTGTTCCCAGGATGGCTCCTGCCACCTGGCACCAAGGTGAGCCCTGGTGGGACCTGCTCTGAGTGGGGGAGAGATGCCGGAGGCTCGGGGGGCCCAGACTTCCCTCTGTTTCACCTGGAAAAGGGAAGAACTTCACTGTTCTTGCCCCCGCCCGCCAGCTCGGCAAGGGAGGCGTGGAGGGAGGAGGCCCTCAAGCCAGCTGCTCTTTGGGGAGCCCCCTGGACAGCCGAGGGTGTGCCCCGACCCCCACCCCGACCAACTCTTCTCAAACGCACCAAGGTTCCTTCATTCTCAACCTCCCCAGTACGGACTTCAGACCCCCATCCCAGCGGCACTCCGTCTGGCCCAGGGCCTGGGCCCTCGGTCCCCTGGGGTGGGGCAGCCACTGCCGTGTTTACTGTGCTTTGACAATAGTGCTCTGTGGTGTGGAACACCCCGCTGTGTGTCCACACCCCATGCCCGCCCCAGCCCGTGCCAGTCTCCACCCCCTCCCCGAGCCAGGGTCCAGCCCAGAGCTAGCCAAGGAGACACCATGGGCACCCACCGGGGTGGGGACAGGCGCATGCCACACACACGCACACAGGGCAACGGTGGCTGCGTGCAAGCGGCAACGCGGGAAGCCGGGGTCGTGGCTATGGTGCCAGCCCCACCCACACCCGCCCTGCCACCAGGCACCTCCACCGTGTAACTGCAGCAACAGGCCACAGCTGCCTCCTCATTGCTACAGCAACAGCCACGCACCAGCTTCGGGGAGGGGGAGGAGAGGCCTGCTGGGCGGCAGGCAGGCGGCCAGAGGGGCATCTGGTTACAGACAGGCAACACAAGTTCAGCCCCACCTGGGCGCCCCACCCAGGGGCCTACAAGATGGTCACATCCTGTCTCTTGGGACCAGCCCAGTGCCCCCACCTTGTCCCTGAGGCCTGGGCATCCACGCCGGGCCTGTGCCCACCTCCTGCTGTGTCAAGGGAAGAGCAAGTGAGACCTGAGAAGGGAGTTTGCCTCCCACCCCAGCGACTTGGAGACAGCGATCTGGTCCCTCCACCAGGAGCAGCCTGTGGCCCCAGGGTACACCCATACCCAGCTAACTAGGAGGGGATAGGCCACACTCACGGATGGAGAAACCAAGGCACAGAGCTTGGGAAGAGGGAGCAAGCGGGCCACAGAGGTCCTTGGTCCCTCCCCTCCAGACCAGGTGCACCTCCCCCACCCAAGCATGCAGGCAAAACCTCTGCTGGCCAAGCCCGAGTCCACCTCTGAAGCCCAACACCCTCCCGGGAAAGTAGGGGTCTGGAAGGAGCGTGCCCAGCATCTGGCCATCCCCAGCCCCATGTCAAGAGCCCGGAAAGGCCTCAGCCAACCTGGAGGAAGAATTTCTGGTTCAGTGCAGCCGCAGGCCAAGGACCTCCAGGTGGCCTAACCAGCCCATGCAACACCATGGGGCAGGGGCACAGGGAGATTCTGGGGAGGCCCAACCTAGCAGGTGGGGGCCACTCCCAGATAAAGGACAGTGGGCACCTCCTACCTGCTTGACAGCTGCCCCACAAGCCACTGCTCCCTGCCTTGAGCCTTGGGGTCCCTAGTGGACGCAGAGGTCATTATTCTAGCTTCTGCTCCCAGCCCCAGGGGACCTTTCCTGCCAAGAACCCCTGGGCTGATACAAATGTACACCCTATCCCAATCCCCCTCCCCCCTCACCCCACCCTGCTGTCCCCAGGGACCCAGAACCTGAGGCAGAAGAAGCCGCACCAGAGGCCACCTGGGACTGCAGGCCTGATCCACGGGACCCAGTGCCAGCCAGCCCCAGGCGCCCTGGGCAGGGAGTGTACCCAACCCTGGCTCCCCGCCAGGGCCAGGTGCCCAGGGGAATCCTGCCAGGCTATGGTGATGACGGCCACCTTGCCCTGTCCGCAGCCCTGGGGTTCCCACTGTGCACTTGGAAGCCCTTCTCAAGGGGGGACCCAGAATGGAGTTAGTCAGCCCAAGGGGTCCCAGGGCCAGGTGAGACAGGAGCCTTCCAGGCCCCAAGTGGGCAAGAGGATGCCTCCTTCTCAAGCCCCCACTCCAGGTCCCAGCCCCTTCTGGGCGTCATCCTGTAAAATCCCCCGGGGCCTGTTCAGAAACCCAAGCTGCCCAGGCCTTTCTGGTGCATGCGCTGCTGCCGGCTGGGCAGGTCAACAGGAGACGCCCCTGTCCTTCCTAGGGCTGGGTTGGTGAGGGCCAGCGTGACGACATGCTTACTGCCCCAGCCCCTCTCCTCACCAGGGCTTCTGTCCCTGACAGCTGCTGTGCCCCGTGCCCTCAGGACCCTGGCTGCCCCAGGCACAGAGCTGGGGAGCCTCGTGGTCACAGCTCCAAGCAATAGGACCCGGCCCCCAGAGGATCCTGGAGGGGGGAATCAGGAGATCAGCCTCAGGGAGGACAGCACCAAAGGACGAAAGGGTGCAGGGACTTGGGCTGGCCGGGGGTTGGCACAGCAAGGACATTCCTGATGGTGAGAAAGCACCAGTGAGGGCTCGTGGACCTGCCGTGGGGTGTGAAGGAGGAGGAGGGGGAGGAGGGGGAGGGGGAGGAGGAGGGGGGAGGGGGGAGGAGGAGGGGGGAGTGCCTGACCAAGGGCAGACGGGTGGTGCAGGGAGGGAAGGTACAGGGTCCCTGCAGGGGCTCCAGGGGGTCTGGGCCCAGAGACCACAGAGCCTCTGAGCTGGATCGAGTCCCCCAGGCCATCCCTCTGTCCGGGGAACCAGGGCCTCCCGCGACCCCAGGGTCCCCGGGGCCGCCCCCACCCCCACCCCCGCAGCTGGCCCCAGAAAGCGGAGAGCGCGTTGCGGAGAGCGCCCGTCCCGTGACTCAGCCGAGCACCGCGAATGTCAGCGGGCGCGGAAAGCGGGCTGGGAACCGCCGAGCCCCCTCCCCGGAGGCGGGAGCGCGGGCGGGTCCCGGCGGGGAGGGGGCGCCGGCCCGCCTCCCGCGCCGTCCGGGGTCTGCGCGCGCCCGGGCCGGCCGGCCGCACGTGCGCGCGGGGAGCGCGCCGCTGGCCCCGGTGCGCGCGGCCTCCGGCTCCCGGCAGGCCCGCGGCGCGGGGTCGCTCACCGGGCTCCGGCGCTTCAGCGTCACGTTCTTCCAGAGCAGCAGCTGCAGCTGGTGCAGGAAGCCCATGGCGGGGCCGCGCTCCGGCCGCCTCCGCGCCGCGGCCCGCTCCTCTGCGCGCCCCGCCGGCCCCGCCGCTCGCCGCGCCGCTCGGCAGCGCTCGCGCGGGGGCGGGGTCTCGGGCGTCGGGACCGGCTCCGCCCCGGCGGCCGCGGCGACAGCCACTCGCGCCGCGCACCGCCCGTGCTTAAAGGCGCCGCACTGTGCCCGCCGCGCCCGCCAGGGGGCGCCCGCCGCCCCGACCCCCGCCCGGGATCCGCCCCGGCCGCTCCTGGAGCTCGACCCCCGCCACCAGGGGCTTCCTTGTCGCCCCCATCTCGCCAGGCGTGGAAGTGACGTGCCCAGAGCCCGCATCTAAACCGAGACCCCCGACTCACCCTCTTCCAGGGCCCTCCTTTCCCAGGGGCACCAGGCCTGTGCGCAGCACTCCCCCTCCCCGTTGGTATCCTCCCGCAGAGGCCCCCAAGGTGGTCACCGGCTCCGACGGTGCCCTGAGGGGAATGCTGGGAGAGGCTCGACCCCCACCAGGTCACCATCTCCACCCACCCTCCTCACGGAAGTGCTGATGGCAGGAATTTCATCTGGGCGTAAGAGCCAGGTCCCAGTCCCCAGGGGCACTGCCGGGCTGGAGGGGGCAGCCGCCCACACTTGGGGAGGGAAGAGCTCAGCCCTGGCTGGAGATCCCGAACCTGTGCAGGGAGGGCACTGCCCTCAAGCCTTCCAGAGTGAACGTTCCCTCCCAACCCGGCGCTTCCTAACCCACTCCCCTTAATCAGGGGGCTCGTGAGAGGGGCTGCAGATGGGCTGTCCCACTCCTGTGAGAGTTTCCTGTGTCCCTTGTGAATGAGCCATGAGCCACTTGGTGACCAATGGGGGGGATGGGCCTGGCTGGGCTCTGCGGGGGCTGCAGCTCTCTGGGCATTAGGAGGAAGGAACCCGCTGTTTGGGAACTGCCCCCTGCAGACAGGGTAGGCCGGGTGCTTGGGGAGACTGAGGCTGCCCCCTCTGTGAGTGGCTCGTTTTTCTCCCCACATCAGAGGGCGCGTCTGGCCTCTGCACAGGGAGTTTGGGTTTGAGTGAATTCCGCAAAGTGGTTTGGTGCCTGCTGGAGCGAGGCTGCGGCTGGACAGACCCAGGCACGGCCTGAGCCGGGTGGGGAGGTGGCAGGGTAGATTCCTGGGGTGGCCAGCAGAGGGCAGCGGAGGGCAAGCTGGCACCCGCAGGGAGGGGAGGCCCGGTGGGTGGCTCCGATGGCTCCTCCCCAGCCTCAGTTTCCCCACTTGTGAATGGGAGAGGTGGGCCTCCTGATGTCCAGTGTCCGGTGCACATAGAGGGCACACCCTAACCTGAATGGTGGACCTGGGGGCCGCAGCTCCCCACCCCCTCCCAGCTCCTTGGCAGTGGGAGGAGGGACAGCCCTGGCAGGTGGGCAGGGCACCATCCCACTCCACCCCCTCCCCGACCCCCCCACCCCTCAGCCTCAGGTCACTTCCTTCTCCCCGGTCAGCACATGTGGCTAGGTCAGGGCAGGAAGTCACTGGCAGGTCTTTCCCATGAGCCACTGCCAAGGGGGAGGGCAGCTTCCTGCCTCCACCTGCTGCCCACCCCCACCCGGGGGCAGGACAAGTCGGTGCCCCTGCCCCAAGGGCGTGGCCTATTAGGGCCCCTGTCAGCGCTACCCAGAGACTCACCGCCAGTCTCTTTTCTCGGCCCCCCCCCCCACACGGCCCACCACGAGGGGCTCCCCTGGCTGCAGCAGAAATCTCCATGCTTCCCGCTGCCCACGCGCCACCAGCCAGCAGCCAGGGGGAACCCCAGTCACAAACCAGATCCTGTCACACCTGGGACACCCCTGCAGCCTGAGAACGAAACCCCAGGCCTCCAAGATGGGGTATCTGCGATCCCCCAGCCGGGTTTCTGACTTCGCTCCCTGCTGTCCACCTACCTTGGCCTTTTGGGGGTCAGAGATGTGGTGCCATTTAGCAGGCACTGAAGGAAGCCCCAGGGAGCGGGCAGAGCGGTGCAGAGGAGGACGTCTCCGGCAGAGGGAGCGCCAAGGCCTTGAGGTGGAGTGGGCGGTCCCGTCAGGACAAGGAGGCCTGTGTGGCCGGGATGGCAGGGGGAGGGCAGATATGTGGGGCCCTGCACCATCAGACTTGGCATGTGCTGTTCTCATCCTTCGTTTCTTTATTGACTGAGGCCTCCTCCCCGAGTGGACTGCAGGCTGCAAAAAGCCGAATAACCTGGCTGGCCCGTCACAGTCTCCCAGGGCCCCACACCAGTCTGCACGCAGGGGCTCCAGCACTGTGGATGGAGCAGGGCGACCTGGTTGTGCGTCCTGGTCAGGGGACCTCGGTTACAGAGGAGGTTCGGGGGGCTCAGGTTTTGCCCCCACCAACCGCAGGGTGGCATGTTCTTGGCACCAAGGGCCCTGCCTCCAGCCTCTCAGCCCCACATCCAGAGAAAGCCTTGGACCCCCCCAAGATTTGACCAAGCTGGGGAGGGAGGTCCTCAATAGCCTCTTATCTTTGATCGGCTAGCAACATGCACCCCCATTACTCTCTCCCTGCTCTCACCTCCACCCCCAAATGCCTCCTCCAATGCCACCAGCCTCCTCCTCCAGGCAGCCTGCCCAGACCGCCCGCTCTTCCCTCACCCTTGCTTCCAGGCCTCCAACCCCAGCCTCCAAATTAGCCTGATGGTTGCTGTGGGGGCCGGATGCCCGGTGGTTTGATTTCAACACCCAGCCTTACACCCACACTGCCAGCTCCCAGCCACCTTCCCCCTCTGCTGCCCTCCGCTCAGGCCTGGAACCAGCCCTTGAGGTCCTGGTAGACCTGGTCACGGGGCAGATGGGGGTAGCGGGCACAGATGGCACAGAAGCGCTCCCGCCAGTCGCTGAACAGCCGCACGCGGAGCCGGTCTCGCCAGGCAAAGAAGCGCCGATAGCAGCTCTCGTTCATGCTGGCGAGGAAGGCAGCCAGGTCGCGGGCCGAGCCGAAATCGTCCACGTGCACGAAGGCATCAGGTGGCACAAAGGCCTCGTAGGAGGCCCTCGGGGGCCCCAGCACCACTGGCAAGGCACCGGCTGCCAGCGCATTGCGCCAGAACTTCTCGGTGATGTAGTCTCGGTGCTGGGAGTTCTCGAAGGACAGGTAGAAGAGGTACCGGGCCACAGTGGGCAGCAGGCAGTTGGTGCACAGCGGCCGCCTGGTGGCGCGGCCAAACACGTCCACCCGCAGATGAGGTGCCAGCTGGCGGTACAGCTGCACACGCCGCTGCCGCTCATGGAAGTTGCTTACCACCCAGGCAGCCACCCTGTCCTTGGCTGGCAGCGGTGGGGCAGGCCCCTCTCGGGGCTCCAGGCGGCCATAGGGCACAAAGATGTCAGAGTCCCGCCGGTAACTCAGCACCCAGTTGAAGACGCCGCGGAGGCGACTGAGGCCGTGGGTATGGCTGGGAGACTCCATGGAGGCCCACACCCAGGGCTGTCCACGTGGACGCTCGGCCAGGGGCAGGCGGACCCGCCGGGTCTGCAGCTCGCGGTGGTGGAAAACCACAGCGTCAGCGGTGGCCAGCAGGCTGCGGTTGGTGCTCAGGCGGCAGTGGGCCACGCCGTAGCTGGTACAGGTGTTGCTGGGCAGCTCTGGGGGCCGGTTGGTGAAGGGCCAGTGCCAGATGAGGATGGTGAGCGTGTGCTGTGGTGCCGGGGCTTCCCCAGGGGTGGACCAGAGTAGCCACAGGAGCCAGAGGGCTGCAAGCAGGGCCGTCCCCGCCAGGCTCCCCAAGGCCCGAAGCCTCCGAGCAGGGCCGTGCCCTGCAAAGAGACGCTGTCTCCTGGGGTTCCACCACCGGCCCCATCTTCCCAGCCGGGGCTTCCCTGAAGACCAGATGCTCACCAGCATTATTCATCCACAGCTCCCGGAATCTGTCACCCAAGAAACCCCAGGTTCTCAAATCACAGCAGCCACTGGGCAGAGCCACCCTAAATCACAGCGGCGCCCCGCGCTCACCCCACCTGGAAGCGCTCTGCTTTCATCTGCCTGAGATGAGGGAAACCAAGGTACCTTCCCGCTCCTGCCCCGCCCCTGCCCCCGCCCTGGAGGTGACCTTTGGCATCAACCACCATCCTCACCTCGCCTCCCTCTCTAGTCCTCTGGCTGCAGGAGTCCTCCGGTTATAGGAGGGGCGCCAAACCAGGGCCCAGGACCACCTCCCCACCCCGGCCGGCCTCTGGAGAGCCCTGGAGATGACCTTCTTCGCAAGCACAGGAGGCAGGAGCAGGAGGGGGCCTGCTTGGCCTCAGGGAAGGGGAGACCATCCTGAGCCAAGACAGCTGCCTCCCCGGAAGGGCACCCCAGAGTCACTGTCCGCCATCCGGGCTAGCGCCACCCCCTGCCACCGTGGCATCTCTCACTTCCCCTGCTCACCTCTGCTTCGCTCCGCTGTGGGCTCCCAGACCCTTGCGCCGCAGACCTGCTGTGCTCAGCTGCTTGCCAGGAGGCTGAGGTTTCTCCCATTGCTTCTGATTGGGCCACCCCACCCCACCCTACCCCTGCCACCCACCCCACCCCACCCCACCCCTACTGCCTCTAGGACACCTTATCCCAGAACCCAGATTCCCAGAGAGGGGAGTCAGTCTGGGGTCGTAGGAGAGTCTGCCCACACGAGACCCCGGCACATGCCCACAATGGGCAGACCCCCGGGGTGGACTGTATGGCCACTGCGCCTTCTCTCCCGGTCTAAGGACATGTGTCGTATAAGCCCCAAGCTGTGGGTGGGCCCAGGGTCCTGGCCAGGCAGCAGGAATGTGGGGTGGGAGGGCTGCCTTTGGGGGCTCCAGGTCTCTTTCTCCAGCCCCACAGTCCAGGATGGGGGTGGGGTAAGGAGGGGGCTTTCCAGGCTGGAAAGGGAAGCAGTCGTCGTGTCCCTGACGCGGGCGGGCAGGGGGCTGGCCCCCGCTCCAGGAAAAGGAAGGCTGATGTCCGAGTCCCCCTTCTCCCCGCCCTCCGGCCAGCCTGGGGGCCCTGGCCTGGAGGTCCAGTTCCTTCCCCTTTCGCTCTGGTTCCCCTGATGCAGCAAGCCAGCAAGTCAGAC
This sequence comes from Diceros bicornis minor, assembly GCF_020826845.1. Lineage (NCBI taxonomy): Eukaryota > Metazoa > Chordata > Mammalia > Perissodactyla > Rhinocerotidae > Diceros > Diceros bicornis. Next base: position 43,582,554 of record NC_080767.1, read on the forward strand.
TTCCCTGACTTCCAGCCCTCACCCCACTCTCACTCGAAGGAGTTCCCCATCAGCTTCCTTCACCCCAGCTGGACCCTGGCTTGGTCCTGGATGTTGCACGGCAAGGCCCAGGCCTCATGCTTAGCATCCTGGAGGCCTTGGGCAGGCCAGGTTCTTGGAGGCCATGAACAGGGTGTCATGGAAGGAACAGCAACCAGCAACCGTTGCTGGGTCTGCCGCCCTGCACCATCCTGAGGGCCTCCCACGGCCCCACCATCCCTGGCCTACGTTCTCAGCTCCCAGGGCTGCTGGCCTCCCCCAGCTCTTGCCCCCAGTGAGAACCAGACTGCCATCGAGGTGAAACCAGGGAGCTGGCAGCAGACCCATGGGGGAGCAGAGGCAAGTCCAGGAGAGGGGGGCCGTTTGGCCCCTCTGGGGCTCCTCACCCCCTGCATAACCTCTGAGCTGCGGTGGGGCCTTGTGCAATATCAAGGAAGGGGAGGGAGGGCTGTGGGATCTGTCGGAAACCATCTGGCGGGTCCAAGGTGGGTGCAGCAGCCAGGCTTGGCTCCTCAGGGCCTGACCAGAGCCGGTGGCTGCCACCAGCCCCCGCCCTTCCAGCTGCCCCAGTGTTTAGGGAAATGACCATGGTGGCACTGGGCCTTTGGTTCCACCCCAGCATTTCTTCCTGGGCAGGGGCACCCCAGAGGAGCCACACCCTGGCTTTGGACCTCGCTTCAGTCCACCCTTCTCCTCACGACAGGCACCTCGTGGGCGGTGGGGGTCACGCAGGAAGGAGTGATCGTGCCACAGCCTGCTAGCGACCTGGCTTCTGTCTGCCAGCACCTCTGCCCTTCCTGTTTGCACTGCCAGGCTGGCCGGGGCCCTCACCACAGGCCTCGCCCATCCCCGGGACCTGCTCCCTTCCTTCGAAGGAGCCTCTCACACCCTCTGCCCTCGGTTGGCTGCTCCCCCATCACAGCTGCCAGCTCAGGTTGGCAGCCACCGGGCCCCTGTCGTGGGAACCTGCCGGCTGGGAAATGGGGCTCCGAGGTTTGGCCGAGAAATGGGTCAGAACGAGAGGCTCTCAGAGGAAAGAGAAGAAGGTGAGAGAGCATGAGTCAAAGAGAAAGTGGGGCCTCATCCTGCTGACTCCCCCCAGGCCTTGTGACTCGCTGGGCCGCCGGCGGGCACCCAACTCCAGCTCAACAGCCCTAGGAACCAGGCGCACACTGTCATTCCCACAGCTGAGCCCCAGGCCTGCTCCAAGGCCAACCCCTCGGTGGGCACCAACTGAAGAAGCTGCAACCTGGGGAGCCGTGCCCCTGCCAGAGGGCAGGCCTCGCAGACAACAGCCAGGGCAGCAGAGGAGTCATCCAGCTCCAGCCTGAGAGACACCCCAAGGAGAGAAGGGCAGAGCCTAGCTGCCCACCTGCCCGCCCCAAGGCTTGGCCTGAGCAGGGGAGAGTTGAGACACGTGCCCAGCAGGCCCCCTGGTGGCCGTGCTCCAAAGCCACCTGGCTCCGAGTCAGTGAAGGCAGCAGAGGGGAGCCAGGGCACACCTTTTTCTCAAGGGGGGTGGGGTGGGGGGTTCAGGGAACCCCTTTGGGAAGGTGGGTGCACAGAGGCTGGCAGGTGGCCAAGGGGGTCCCCAGGTTGGGGACACAGCCGAGGCAGGTGGAGTGGAAGCCGGGAGCTGGATGCAGCAGCGGCAGGAGGGGCCTTGGACCACCTAGAGGGCACAGGTGCAGTCCAGCGCTGGCCAGCCCCTCTCCCTCTGCTCCTTCCCTTCCCACCTTCTGGGGGGAACCACCTTCTTGTCCAGGAAGAGCTCCAGGATCTGCCAGGGCTCCGCCAAGAAGCTGTGCCCTGCACCCGTTTGGCTCGTCCCTTTCTGTTCTGTTCCGAGACGTGCTCCTCTGGGCTGTGCACCTGGGCCGGGGGTTCAGCTGGGGGACTGGGAATCTGGACCAGCCCAGCCAGCCACCCGTGCTGACAGGAGGCGTGGGTCTGAACTGAGTGGGAGGACGTTATCTCTTGGGGTCTGCAGCTGGGGAGGTTCCCACTTATAGGGTCTCGGCTAGGGGACCACACCACTCCACATTCTGTGCCAAGTGTGGTCTTACCCCACGGTCTGGCTGGGGTGGGGGCATCTCCAAACAGCGAGGTGTCACCTCAGCGTCCGTGCTGGGGTGTGGGGGTGTCACCATCTGTCACCTATGCTTGGGGAGGACACCAGGCTGGGGAAGCTTGCTAAGGAGCTGAAGCACAGCTGGGCTTGGGGCTCTGGGGGCGTCTGGCCAGAGGGCAGAGGCAAGACCAGCCTTTTACACCAGGAAAGGTGCTCATGGGCAGGGCCCTGGAGTGGGGACAGGGGCAGCTGCCTGGGGCTCTGAGGCTGCAGGGGAGCAGAGGAGAGTAATGGGCCCCTCGCCCAGGACTGGGGTCTCCAGAGTCCCTGTGGAGCCAGGCCCTCTGTGGGCCCTAAGCCCTGGGCCCAGGGCAGCCCACTGCACCCCAGGGCCTATGGGCGAAGAGTGGTTGTAGGAGTTTGGACAAAAGCAGGGGCTGGCTCTGTCTGAGCTAGACTGGGGCCAACAGAAGCTATAAAAGCCAGGTGGGGAGTGGAGTGCTCACTGCTCAGGGTACCCTGCCATGTAAGTGGGCCAAGGGAGGCCCCATTGCCTGGAGGACCCCAGCCGCCTGCCCACCCTTCCCTGGCCCAGACCTGCCGGCCCCTATCTCATTGCAGCTGCCACTGGAAGGGGACCCTTCTCACCGGGGCCCTGCGGAATGGGCAGTGGGGACCCTGGAGACAGGTTGGGGACCCCCGAGAGAAGATGGGGCACACCACGTGGCTGCTCTCTGCCCAGGTCAGGCCAGCAAGAGGTGGGACAGGCAAGTGTGGTGGCCCCAGGGATGGCCCCCAGAGCTCCATGGGAGCCTCCTGGCACTGGGTCTGCAGGGTCCAGCCAGCGAGACAGACTGGCCTGCGCCAGACCGCCTCTGCCCTTGAGTTAGGCCTTAATCTCTCTGCTCCCGTTTTCTCTGTGGCTCTCTCCCCTAATGACAGATTAAATGACAGTGGACAGGTAATCCTCATCACCCTGCCCTCATCCCACAGGCACCCAGCTCCCTGCACCCGCCTCTTCTGTCTCTCATATCAGCGCACAGAAGGGAAACTGAGGCTGCCAGCTGACGGCCAGCCCAAGGCCACAGCACAGGAGTCGGGGGGAGGGACTTCCCAGCCTGGGTGAGCTCTAGCCCCAGGAACATACTGCTTTAGGACAAGCCATTAGCTCCAAGCAGGGCAATGCCGTCACCCCCAGCCCCGCCCACCCCTGTCTCTTCAGGGACCCATCCGTTCCAAACAGGCCTTGTCTTCCCCTCTCAGGGCTGTCTCCATCCATCCAGGAGCCAGAAGTCCAGTATTCTTTAGAACCCCCAATCTCAGAAACCACCAAGGAGCTTCTAAACCCAACCCTTTCCCCCTCCCCAGCCTCAGTGGGGCAGGCAGGGCCGATTCCTCCACCCCCGTCTGCACCAGGCCCCACTGCTCCGAGCCCCAGAAACCCCTCTCCCCGGCCCAGTCTTGGCGCCTGTGACAACGCAGGGCGGCTGCTTTGGGCCTTCAGCTGAAGGTCAACCTCCCCCTCCCCCTGCCTCCTTGCTCCCTGGGGGTGGGCCAAGACCCAGCTCAGAACATGCAGGGTCCCTACCACCTCTGCCCGCACCGGGCCCCCTGGGTCTACCCACCTGTGTGTAGCCTGTGTCCCTCAGGCTCCTCTGCCTGGCATGCCCACCCCTGCTCCCACATATGTGTTTCAGGGGCCCAGGGAACTGTGTGGTCTCTGTAACCCACGCGCAGGGCCTGCATCCTGTTCCTCCCGACGGTCCAGCCCAGGTGGACAATGGGCAGGAATGGAGGCGTTGGGTGCCCACTGCCGCGTGTCGGTGGTTGCCTGCTCCCCAGCCCTTTTTCTTAGCCTTGGGATGGGGTCTTTCAGGGAGCGGCACCAACTGCACAGGGGCCTGGGCAGGCACTGCACCCCTCCCCTCCCCCACGGGGGACAGAAGTGTGTGGGGTGAGGTCTGGAGAGGGAGGTCCTCTGTGTCTGTGATAACTCAAGCCTCTCTTCCCCAGCGGCGGTAGGGGGAGGTCTCCCCAAGCAGGGGACAGAAATGCCACCTCTCTCGGGGGTGTTGGGAGGAAACCCCAGGCCCTCACTCAGGAATCTATTCATCATGGCTCCAAGTGGTACTGGTGGGGGGCAGCCTCCAGCACCACCGCGGGGGTTTGAAACACACTTGAATTGGCTTGTCTCCAGGCTTCACCATCCATGCCTGGTCTCTCAGGTTCCCCCACGCCCTCGCTTGGGGACCTGGACTCAAAGGACTGGTGCAAGGGAGACAGAAGGTCCCCGCACGGGAGAGGAAGGGGGAGGTCTCCCCAGCAAGGGCCCGGGGCCCAGCCACAAGCACGCGAGTGTCAGAACGCGCTCTCTTTAATGGTAAACGCCGGGCCCTGCCCCTCCCCACCGGTGGGCCCCGTGGTCCAAGAGGGTGGGTGCCAGCCTTCGGGTCACTGCGGCGGGGGCTCAGACAGCGAGGGCGGGGGCGCCGACAGGGAGGAGTGGTTGAACAGCGGGTTCCGCACCTCCATCTCTCCGGTCTGTGAAGGCGGGCGTTATGCGGGCCCGGGGGGAGGGAGGGGCGCGCGGCGCAGCGGCAAAGGGGCACCCTCCCGGGAGGGATCCCCAGGAGCTGGTAAGCCCCCTACCCCGGGGCACTCACCGGGGCCAGGCCCGGGCACTCGTACACCGTGAAGTCGCCATCTTCGTCCTCCTCGTCCGACGAGGCCGAGTCCACCTCCTTGGGCGGCTCTTTATGCCTGGGCGGGGGGCGGGATCGCTGCGTCCTCCCACACCCTCCAGGTGCCAGGGGCCCAGACTCCAAGTGGGCGCCCAGCGCACCTCGGCCCCAGCCCGGGGTTGGGGCGGTAAGCTCTGGGGTGGGGGTGGCGGGGGCCCGCGGTGGGTGGGCCGCCGGGGGGCGGGGGCTCTGGGGCAGGTGGGCCTGCCCGGGGCAGGGCCTCTCACCGCTCCAGGCACCGCATCTGCTGCCTCTGGTGCTGGTAGTGGTACATCTCGGCGCTGTGTGCCAGCCGCTGGTCCCCGGGCTGCGGGGGCAGTGGGGAGGGAGGGTCAGGCCGCGGTGGCGGGGGAGGGCGGTACGGTGCTGCGCGGCGGGGGCGGGGCGGGCCACGCACCGAGGTCCCTGGCGCTGACGGGGAGCTGGGCGCCGGCGGCGCCGCGTAGTCGGCCTTCTGGGTCAGGCGGGCGTCCCGCTGCAGCCTGCGGGAAGTGGAGCGTGAGACCCGCGGGGTCGCCGCTGCCCGCACGCACGCACGCACGCACGCCCAGCCCCGCGCTCACCTGCACCAGCAGAGAGCGGCCACGGCGAGGGCGGCCGCGCCGGCCACGGAGCACACCACGACCAGCACTGCGAGGAGGGGCGCGGTGAGGGCAGCCTTCCTTCGGGGCCCTGCCTCCCTGCCCACCCGCCGAAACCTACCGAGGGCGAGGCCGTCACCGCGCCCGCCCCGGGGCTCCAGGGGGGACATGTGCACTGGCCCAGACGACACGGGGGAGCCCAAAGAGGTGTGGGGCGTGGGCCCGGGGACTCCCCGAGTGGAAGGGAGGTCCAGGTCGGAGCCCTGGCCGCGCTCTGAGAGTCCCAAGGCGGCTGCAGCAGAGAGAAGGCAGGTTATCAGAGCAGCAGGACCAGGCTGGGGTCCAGGGCGGTGGGGAGGGGGCGGGGGAATGGGCCGGGGGATCTCACCAGGCTCCAGGAGCCGCTGTCGCGCCCCAGGCTGGGGCGGGGCCGTGAGCCTCGAGGGCCCCACCTCTTGCCGGGCTAGCTCCCGGGCCAGGAAGTCGATCTCATCTTCCAGTCTGGGCTGGGGTGGGCCCCCCGCTGAGAAGAGTGAGGGGCCCTCAGTTGGAGAGGCCACCAGCCCCTCCCTGGCAACACCAGCTGCAGGTGGCCTCCCGAGAGGGAGGGGCCCACCCTGGAGCCAGTCCCCAAGCCTCCTTCTCCCTCCAGGCTTCTCCCACACACTGGTGGCCTGAGGACCAGGTACCAGCCTGTGGCCCCTGGCCACCCCGGGGTTGCCATGGTGACAACTGAGGGAGCTCCGTGTGAACCCAGCCTTCCCAGGAAGAGTAGGGGTGGGGGCAAGGAGGCAGAGGTGCTAAGGGAATGTGCAGAGGCCAGGCAGGAGGGCAGCGGTGCCCCTTACCCCACCCATTACCCACAAAGGGGTGGGCAGAGCATCACCCTGCCCAGCACCTTCTCTGCTGTCCCCCCACCTCCCTCAGGCCATCAGGAGGAAGGAAGAGCAGCTGTCTGGGTGAGGGCTATGGGCTGGGCCCCCTTTGTCCCTGCCATGGGCTCCACAGGCCAGACAGGCTCCAAGTAGACACCCCCGCACAACATCAAAAGGGCAGAGCCCACTGCCCTCTACAGCAGGCCCACTCTTCAGTTCCCCCCCGTCACTCACTGCCAGGAACATGCTCCTCCAGGAAGCCTCTCCCGCCCCACCAGACTCTTCAGCACCCCTCTGTAATTCCCCATCACACCTGAAGTCACTCAGCATCTGGCTGGCTGTCCCCACAGACTCTGGGCCTAGGTCAGTGGGTGGGGCACCCCCAGTGCACATGGAGTGGACAGGATGAGGGAGCGATGGAGAGAGAGGGTGTGCTGGGCAAAGAGCAGGAGTGGCCCCAGGGGTGGGGAGGTGGGTGCCCGAGGGGTTTAAGGCAGACCCTGCGAGGACCCAGGACCCGCCTCTCCCAAGATCACCCCAGCATTCCACACTGGATACCCCTTGCCCTGGGAGGGGCTAAGTGCCCCAGGCCTCAGCCGCTGCCAGGCTCTGGGCCCGTGCCATCTGGAAAGGATCACCGGGCCACTCGGAGGGTGATATGAGAGTCCCTGGCACCCCACAAAGCTCAGGGGACCTGGGAGCTGAGGCTCTGGGATAAATTATCAGGCAGGGGATGGAGGAAGGACATCCTGCTCTCCCGTACCCGGAGGCTGGCGTATCCTGGGCACGCAGAGCCCTTGCTGGTCCTCCTGGAAAGGCTGAAGGCAGGGCCCACAGACATGTGCACCCGGGGGGCACCGTGCCCGCCTCTTCAGGGCGCAGTCCAGGCTCCCAGGACAGGCGGCCACATCTGGGAAGGAAGCAGAGGCAGAGCAGGGTCAGGTCCCTGCCTGACTCAGCCCCTGCACAGCGGCAGTACTGCCGGCCACCTCGATCCCTCCCCCACAGAGCTGGCTAGGCCTGGCTCAGGCCATTGTTCTGGGCAGGCCCTTCCTCCCTACTGCCAAGGGTCAAAACCAGGAAGACAAACAGTCCCAAGATTTATCGGAACTCCTCTGCCCCACCCACTCCCCAGAGTCTACTTTCCAGGCCTGAGCCAGCCCTCTGAGCTGAAACTATCCCTCACTGTCCAGATAGCACCAAGCTCTCCTGGGCAGAGCCTGCAGCCCTCCAAGTCTGCCCTCTGGTCTCAGCATGCCCCAGAGCAAGCCTCTGTCCACACTGGGAGCCCCAGAGGGTGGGGCCCAGGTCTTGCTCTCTGGCTCAGGGGCAGCAAAGGATGCTGGCCACCCACCCCTCCCACTACATCAGGGCTGTGCCCCCAACCCCATCATGCCATCCTACAGCCCTAGAGAGCTGAGCTGAAGATGACAGAACATGTGCCGGCCAGGAAGACAGCCACTCCCCGTGTCTGACTTCCACTTGTCCCCTGGGCACAGAGGTGCTGCTGAGCTTGGGGAGACCTGGGATGGAGTCCGCCGGTCTCATTTGCCTCAGATACAGAACGCAGGCCGGGGTCACTCCCACAGCCACAGTGCCAGGGACCAGGGAGTGCCAGGGTGGCCCGGTTCCTGATTTGGGGCCCAGAATGTGGTGTCCCATACACACGGCTGCTGGGTCCCATCCTGATGCTGGGGAATGGAGGACAGTGGCCCACTCTGCCTCAGTTTCCCCTCTGGGATGCAGAAGGTGAGTTGCTTCAAAGCTAGGGAATGTCCTGAGGCCTGGGATGCTGGCCCCAGTTACGGGGCAGCAGAGCCAGCGGAGCCAGGAGGATACCCAGCAGGACCATCCATACTGCTTAGGGAGGCTGGGAGGAGGGTGTCTCTGCAGAACTGGGACCCTTCCTCTCAGCCCAGCCCCCACCCAACACTGCAGGAGGGCCACTGGGGCCCAGGGTGACATGGGGGGTCAGGGAATGCATGGCTCTGTCCTTCTCTGGACCTTGGCTGGCCTGGCTTGGTTTCCTTGGTAACCTGACCTTCACAGTCTCCTGGCTGTAAGCACCCCTGTGAGCAAGCTCCAGTGGCCCCATCCCGGGGACACCCATCCTGCACAATCTGGGTCAGCAGACACTGGTATCAGTGAGCTGGGCCTGGGGCTGGGGCTAGTTAAACATTAAGCCTGTGCCAGCAGGTCAGTCTGGACAACACCCATCAGCTGGGCGCCTGGGGAGCCAGGCAGTCCCCACCCCTGGTGCTGAGAACCCAGAGTGCCCCAGGCCAAGGTGGGGGTCTGGGTTCCAGGGGCCTCTCTGCACCCCCAGCCCCCCTGCCCAGGGGGAAGTGCTGCTGCCTGTTTAGTTCGAGGAAAGCGCGCACTCCAGCCTCAGGGTGCAGGAAGAGGGCCCAGGAACAATGGCAGCTGGAGAGTGACTGGCACCCCACCCTGCATCTGGATGAGCATAAAGCCAATGAGCAGCTGGGATGGCACCTGCCCACGCCAGGGGCTCAGCACAGCCCTCCAGCCCATTTCGTCAGGAGGCCCCACCCTGCGTGCCCTGGAGCAAGGCTCTCAGTAGGCAGTCTCCACCATCCCTGACCAGCCATGCTTAGGCCCTCAGGCCTCTTCAGGAGACTCCCCTGGTCATGCCAGCCTCCTGCCCAGGGATGCTTGCCCAGGCGGAAGCCTGCCCTGCTCTGGCCTCTCGAGGCCACACACACGGAACCACATAGCCCAGGTTGGCATCCCAGCAGCACTACGTACCACTCACTTAACCTCTCTGTGCCTCAGTTTCCTCGTCTGTAAAATGGGCTAAGAATAGCACCTCTCCTATGGGGCTGCCAGGAGAAGTGAGTGAGGTATGGGCACCAAGTCTCCCCTGGGGGGGGGGTGCGTTTTGGATCGTGGGTTGCTGCAGACCTTCGCTGCCTGGAGCCTCAGTACCCAGGTAGGAGGCAGGAAGGGTCTCCCAGGACCCTGGGCTCATTGCACTCTGCCGGAGTCTACCCTGGGGATGCCCCTCGGCCCCTAGCACAAAAGACAGAATGGCAGCGTCCTCCAGGGCAGACGGTGAGGGAGGGAGCTCTGAGACTGGTCCTGCCCCCACTGAAGCCAGAACAAGCCCCTAAGACCGAGACAAGCCGTCAAATGCCCCAGGAACTTGCAGACCCCGCCATGGCAGCAAAGCGAGGCGCGTGCCCAACACCACCGGAGGCATGGGGACAGGCAGACCAGCACTGCGACTCCCACTCTGGGACAGAGGGACAGACACGGGCAGCAAGGCCGGCAGGCGCCTAGGGCCAGGCCCGCACCCGCAAGGCCGAGACGCGCGCACACAGGCGCACAGGACAGACTCCCGGCGGCGGGCCCACGCAGAGCGCTCCAGAGACACAGACACAGACAGGCTCACGGAGCCAGAGACAAAGGCAAGAAGCGCATGAACTTCAGGTTCGCCCCCAAGAACCTGGGAGAAGACCCTCCCAGCGGAGCCCTTCCCACGCCCTCCGGGCCGGGCCTGTTTATCCCATCCCCAGCGAGGCGGGGCCAGCGGGGAGGGTGACGGCGGCGCCGCGCACCCCGACCCCCGCCCGGCGATCCCCGGCCCCGGGGCGCCCCGCGGCCTGCGCCGAGCACCCTCGCTCACCCGGGCGGCCGGCGGCGGCACCGCGCAGGGCTGCGCCGAGGACGAGGCCGGAGAGCAGCAGCCGCAGCAGCCGCAGGTGCCGCGGGGAGGGCGGAGGGACGGGCGTCGCCATCCTTCAGCGCCGCCGCCGGGCCAGCATGGCACCGCGCGGCCCGGGGCTCGGCGCGGGCTGCGGGCGTAGTGTTAGGGAGGCGGAGGAGGAAGAGGAGGCGTAGGCCGAGGAGGAGGAGGAGGGAAACAGGCGGCGGGAGCGACGCTGACGCTGCGGCAAAGGATCCGGGATGGAAGCGCGGCGGCGAGAGGCGCGCACACGGGGAGTGCGCCTGCGCGCTCCTCCTGCGGGGGCGGGCCGGCGTCCCCAGGCTGCGCCCCCTCCCCCTCCCTCTAGTGCTGATCACCCCCTCTCCAGGCCTCAGGGTGCCTGAACCTCTGCGGCCTGTGCAGCTGGGGACTTTCTCTGTTTCCATAAATTTGGGTAAGGACTGGCCGGGGGTGGGCTTCCTCGGGATGCGCTTCCCCAGGGCCCGCTCCCCGTCGGGCTGCCAACTCCCACCCCACCCCCCACCGCGCTGGAGCAGGGGACCTGCCTGGGCCCCTCCGCGAGCACCCAGGAACACAGGGAGACCAGGCACACACAGATGGGCAGGTGCGCAGGGAGACACAGGTGTGCCCAAAGACGCACTGGGCACTCCGAGGCACTGGGATAAAAACACACGCACAGAACTCGGCCGGTGCTGGTGGCCTCTGTGGTTGGAATGGGGCGGCCGCTCTCAGGGAGGCCACCAGGGGGCAAGAGGGACCTGGAGCTGCTGAGGAGAGCCAGCTGGGAGCTGTCCACGGTTCCCAGGTGTCCCCCTTTTAGCTCCCTGGGGCCCCAAGACAACAAGCACCTACCATGCACCCCCTTACGCCCGACCTGTTGCCTCCTGAGAGCACACCAACCCCATCCCACCTGGAAACCTCCCTCTGGCTCACGTCACCGCGAGAACATGGATGAGGCTCCCAATCCGGTGCTTCCTCTCAGCTCTCTGTGTCTCAGAACTCGGCAGATAGGGCTGGTTGTCCTCAGGTTTGTGAAATGGCTCAGAAACCCGCAGAAGGGGTCAGGGGGTGAGGAGAACAAGGACTGCCATCCTCCCTCGTGGGGCACTGGACAGACAGAAATAGCGTCTGAGCTCACTTTCCAGAAAGGTGGGGGTGGGGAAGATGCAGCCAATACCACTCCTCACGCCCTGGAGGAAACAGTGCTTAGGGGAGGGGCTGCAGGAGCGGCAGGTGGTGGTGGGGGGAGACTGATGTCTCTTGGGGATGCAGAAAACAGCACCGAAGTAGGAGGGGAGTGGCATCCCCGCGCGATGGCATGGCTTGGCTCTAGAGCCAGGCTCTGCAAGGTTCATCTCTGAGCAATGGGCCTTGCTCCCTCCTGGCCCTGATCTTGGCATCCCCCCCACACCACCTCCTGTTGAGGGCTTGCCCCCTCCCCCAGTCTCTTTGAGCACAGACTGCACCCTAGGCAGCTGCCTTGCCCACTGCCTCCCCCCTCTGCCACCTCTGTGCCCCCATCCCCAGGCCAGCTCTAGGCCAGGGCCCAGCCTCCAGTCTGGCCTCGGTCACTGATGCAGATCTAGGGGTGCTGCCGGGGCTCTGCCAGCCAGAGAAGACTCCAGGGATTCAAGGACTCTTAGGTCAGGCATCTTGCAGTTCCAGGCCACCACGGCAGAGCAGGCGAGGGGGGCAGAATCACCCCAGGTCTGGGACCAGAGAGGAAGGAAATAGGAAGAGCCCGGGTCCACCCTCGGGACCTGGAGTGGGCCTGCGTGACCAGCACAGCTGTGGGGAGGGCAGGCAGGCAACAGCAAAGAGGCCCCATCCCGTGAACATTCTCTCCACTGCTGTAGGAAAAACTCTTTATTACAAATGTTTACAAGTAGGTGCTGGGCTGGCTCCCAGCCTGTCGGCTCTGACTCCCCGCCCCAATACAGACTGGGACTCCGGAGGGTGGGGGTAGGAGGGGACTCTGAGAGCCCTGATTATCAGAATAAAGGCTGCACTCCCTGGAGACCCAGCCCTGCAGTCCCAGGCCGAGGGCTGTGGGGTGTCTGAATCCCCCACCCCCAGTAAGAGGAGGAGGAGCACGAGGCCTTGAGGCGAAACCAAAGCTGGAGCGGGCAGGAGGGGCAGGATTCGGTTCCCTTCACCCATTCCGGCCCCGTGTGGCCGTGGGCGCCGGAGTCCCGGTCTCGGCCCGGGGCTGCATTAGGAGCGGAGAAGTCGAGGGTGGGGTGGGGCTGAAGGATGGGGGGATATGGGGCTCCCAGTCCGCCCCTAGATGGCGCTCGCCGACTTGGCGGAGCGCGCCTGGCGCAGCAGCAGGACGAGCGCGGCCACGAGCATGGCGGCGAAGAGCAGGAGGAGGACGACCCAGGAGCTGAAGTCCGTGCCCTTGCGCAACCCCGGCGGGTCGGCGGGGATCAGGTTGGTCAGGTTCAGCATGTAGCCGAGCGCCCAGCCGACCGCGGCGTCCCCGGCCTGCGGGCGAGGGGCACGGCCTCAGCCTCCGCTCGGCCCGGGAGGCCCCGCCCCCGGCGCCCCGGCCCGCCCTCTCCCACCTTCTTCTGGAAGGTCACTGAGCTGAAGCCGCGCTCGTCGAAGCCGTAGCCCCGGCTTAGCAGCTGCTGCACGAACGTGGCCGCGGCGCAGTAGTTGGGCAAGTGGGCCCCCTCCCCCGGCGCCCGAGCCTGCAGCTGGGACGCAGGTGGGAGACTGTCGGGCCGGGACCACTGGGAGGTCTCGGCCCCACGGGGAGGGGTGGCCGGCTGCATGCTGGACCTCTACACACACATACACATACACACACACACACGCGCGCGCGCGCAACGCGGGCCGCAGACCACGTCACTGGCCCCAGAAAGACCGAGGCCAGGCGAAGGATGAGGGCACCCTCAGGCAGGGCTTTTCCCTCCGGCAGGAGCGGTGTGAGTTCTGGATGGCAGCCAGCACCTGGGCCCGGATGGCTGGCCTCGAGGGGACAGCAGGGATGGCCACCCAGGGAGCAGAGGGCTGCAGCAACCTTGGCGTGTGAGCAGGGGAACAGGAGAAGCCCCAGGCTTCAGCCAGGGCCCCTGGGCTTGCCTCCTGCCCTCCACTCCCCCTGCCCCACCCCAGTCTGCCTGAGACTAGACACAGAGAGGACACGATGGGGCCTCTGCCACCACCTGAGCCTGGAGACACTGTTGCTCCTGGGGTCTCTGGTGGGCACCTCATGCTCCATGTGCCCCAATCCCCCCTCTTCATTTACCTGGCGCCAGCATCCAGCCAGTGGCAGAAGCCAGAAACCTGGAAGCTGTCTCCACTCCTCACTCCCTCACCCCAAGCCCTACCAAGTCCCTCCTGAGCCTTCCACTGGTGGGGCGTCCCTCCACGCTCCTCCCTGCCCCTGTCCCATCCGTCTCCCCGCTGCCTTAGGGCCTTTGCACTGGCTGTTTCCTCTGCCCTCCAGAGCTTGGTTCTAGGGTCAGGCCTCAGGGAGTCTTCCGGAACCCCGTCTCGTCTGGCTCCTGGGCTCCCTGCCGTAGTCCGGCCACTTTTCGAGTCTGATTAGCGGCGTGTCCCCCACTGCAGTGGGTGCTCTGAAAGGCCTGGGTTCCCCTCTACTTGTAGAGCAGATGAGTGACAGGAGGCATGATGAGGGCTGGCCGAGCCCCCTGCCTGGCCCAGAGGGAGGGAGCAGGCCTCACCTCACTCCACGTCTGGTTGCAGATGGTGACCACGGCTGCTTCCAGCTGCCGCAGGGTTGCCACAGGCAGCCCCATCACAGTCGTCAGGAAGTCCATGGTGTAGAAGAAAGCAGAGAAGGCCTGCGAGGGGGTACAGTCACACCGCGACCAGACCCTGTGTGCTTCAGGGCACCGGTCCCCAGGCACCAGCCCCCAACCCCTGGCCCTTGGACTCACGATAAAGTTCCCAGCCACAGGGGGCTGGAAGATGCCATTGAAGGAGCACCGGGAGAAGCCGCAGGAGGAGAAGTTGAAGAGCCGCAAGACGAGGCTGCGGCAGAGGGCCGGGTCACTGCTCCCTGACACGCTGACCTTGGCGCTGCTGTTGAAGGTCGGGGGCCGCTGGGCAGCCGTGCACGGCGACCCATACACATCCTGGAGCTGCACTTGGGTGAAGTAGCCCCTCGGCCAGCAGGGGTGGGAGCTGTGGGTCTGGGGGATGACGAGGGTGCAGGTGACACCACTCCCACTCCAAGCACTGCCCACCACCCTCACCCCGGACCCTTGCAGGGCCTCCCCCTGGGACCAGCCTGCTGAGTCTCCCACAACTCCCGCACTCTGGCAACATCACTTCTGTTCCCAGGAGCAATCAATGGCTCCCCATTGCCTGCTGGATAAAACCCAAACCCCTGAGATCTGGCCCTGGCCCTCTTTTCTCCCCAGCCAGGCACTCACCAGGCCCGCCCCAGCCACTGGGCCTTTGCCCATGCTGGATCCCGCCCCACCTGTCCTTCCAGCCGATTCAAGCCCAACTTCGGTTCCTGCTGCCTGGAGAAGCCCTCACTGTGGCTGCTGCCCAGCTCTGCTCTGGGCCCTTGGCCCCATCCCTTCCTGCCCCCTCCCTCCAGGAGGGCACAGTGGTGTGGGTGGGCTGGGGGTGGTGGGGCACCTGGAGGGCTCCAGCCAGCAGCCTCTTGAGGACCTGGTCAGTGCCATAGCAGAGGAAGCTGTGGGTGTAGACGCGGTAATGCTGGCCATAGAGCCGCAGCTGGACCTCGTTGGCTGGATCCTCAGCTGGGCTGGCTGTCTCGAAGGTGATCTGTGTGGAGGCGCCCCCCAGGTCCATGGCCCCCAGCATCCCCTTCCTTGGCCGGAACCACCGGCCCACCCAGCCATACTGTGGGGAGTGGAGATCGGGGTCAGCCAGTGGGTGGGCATTCACACCCCCTGGCTCATCGGGCAGGCCAGCAGGCCCACCTTGATGAAGTTCTCCAGCAGGTAGTTGGCGGTCACCCAGCCAAACACCCCCTCTTCCTGGCCTGAGAGGATGCGGGCACCGCGGAAGTCAAAGGGGTACTGGGTCAGCGTCTGAGTCACAGCCGCGAGCACATTGGCCGAGGCCTCTGGGCTGGTCAGGCTGTGACACAAGGAGGACTCTGAGGTGCATCTTCCCAGGCGGCTGTGATCTTGCTGCTGGGGAGCACGGTGTCTGCCTGACCGGCCAAGGGGGCCCAGCCCAGGGCTTCTGCTGAGGGCGTGCAGGGCCCACCCTGTGCCGGGGCTGTTGTGGGGACCCGGGACCAGGAAGGTCAGGGGGTGGGCACACTCACTTGAGCAGGCGCATGCCTGCCGTGGCTCCCAGGTAGAGGGGCGTGCCCACGTGTCTCTCCTTGGGCACGTCCCGAAGCGCCTGGTCCAGACATTTGACAAGACTCTGCCCGGCCCCGGAAGGGTTGTCTGCATAGCTGGAGATGCCCCCACCTAGAGACTGCCAGGTGGTCAGCCCCTGGATGGGCCATAGGCCAGCAGGGTTCGGGGGCCTGGGCTCCCGAACCAGGTGGCAGCTTAGACACACCTTCCCAGCCTAAGCTTCAGAGACACCCAGTTCAGAGACAGAGGGACCTGCAGGCCACCCAGAGTCTCTGAGGCTGCCACCTGCCCCGTGGGTGTTCGCACAGGTGCCACAACAAAGCACTAGGTATTGTCAACCCAGCCCATCCTCCCAGGGGGCCTGCCTGGGTGTGCCCACCAGCTCCTCGGAGCCCCTCCTGCTCCATCTAGGATGTAGAAGCCAATCTTGGGTCAGGCAAGGCCCAGCCAGTACCTGGGGCTTCCTTTCTAGAATGGAACTGCCCACAGCCCCTTCCAGGCCCAGGGGCCCAGCCTCTCTTTTGGGGGCTCCTGTAGCTTCTGCCTGGAGTGTGCCCCCACCTAGCGTTAAGCAAAGGGGCCTGACTGCTTGGCCTACAGAGGCTATGTCTGGAGAGGGCCCCTGAGGCCCTATGGAGAGTGAGTGTCCAGGCCAGAGGGTGCGTGCCTAGTGCTTGGGGACCCTCACCGTGCACATTACAGGAGCTGTGCTGGCCCACGATGCCTGTGTCATTCTCCTTGTCTGCCGGCCACTTGTAGATGAACATGGATGTGTGGGAAGAGCCAGCATCCAGGACAATGCCATACTGGGGGTGGGAGTGGAGGTCAGCCTCAGGGATGTGGGCAGAGGCCTGATGGCCATGCCCTGTGGCTCCCTCAGCTCTCCACCCCACCCCACCCTGTGTCAAGGTTGGAAGCTTCAGCATGAAGTTCTGAGGCTCAGAGAAGGCCAGGGATGGCCAGTGACACAGCTTAGTTGAGGGGAGAAGGGGAGAAGGAGCCTCTTCTAACTGCAGGACCCCTCCTGGCAAGGGCAAGCTGAGGGGCTGTGTCAGGGTCAGAGGGTCCCAGGACCACCCTTGGAACCTTGCCCTGGGAACATGAGGTCCACAGGCTCAGGGAGAGAAGCCCAGCTGCAGGAGGAACCCCTCCAGCCACTCTTCCTTTCTCCTGTGTCCCGGTCTGACCTCAGCCCAACCTGAGGATACGGAAGCAAGGGCACCAGGAGGGGAGGCAGGGCTGGGGCTGCCTGAAGACGCCCCCTTCCTGGGCCTCAAAGCCAGGGCTGGAGAGAGCTGGGTCCTGCAGAGCTGAGGGGCACTGGCCGGACTTTCCTTGCAAGTGGGGCGAGGTCAGCCCCCAGCTTGCAAATTCTTTCCAGCAGCTGCCCCCAAGGGCGTGGATTCCAACAGGGGGAGGGCCTCTGGAGAACACGCCCTCCTGAGGGTGGGAGCGGCCACTCCAGTGCTCCCACCCACCATGTAACTCCGCATCAGCACAACCCATCCACACCACCCTACCCCACCCGGTGGTGGCCCTTGGTTACAGAGCACCCACCTCTGCGCCCATCCTGGGGTCCTGGGGCTTGGAGCACCCACCCACACACCACGCCCCGCCCCCACCCCCACCTCAGACCAATAAAGGGTTAAGGGAGCCGGCCCGACTCCTGGAGGCCAGGTCTGGTGGGAGATCTGGCCTAGCCCACCACCTCAACCTCCTTAGGACTAGCCCCGGCTCTCCACGCCGGGCCCCCCTCAAGGGCAGGGCGCGCACTGTCTGGTCCACGGAGGTGGTGAGGAGGGTTCCCTGGGCCCCGGCGCCTGTTGAACTCCATCTGGGCCGAACCCCGAGCTGATGCGCCCCTGCGGGCCCCACTGGGTTGGAGGGTGCTGGTCCCGCCGCGGCCTAGGACGCCCAGGAGCTGCGTCCGGGGAGCGGAGAGACAGCCCCTCGGCCGCGCCCGTGACAGGCTCCGCGACCAGGGTGTTCTCGGTACTTCGGTCTCCAGCACCGTGTCGCCCCGGAAGCGCCGCTGCCGCCCGGTGGACCCGGGCGGGGAGCCGGGCGCGCAGGGTCCGGAACTCCTCCCCGCAGGGCCGGGAGCGGAGAACGCGGGGCCCGGGGCTCCTCCCCCCAGGGCCGGGAGAGGGGCGCGCGGGGCCCGGGGCTCCTCCCCGCAGGGCCGGGAGCGGGGCGCGGTTGGGTCCGGGGCTGCCACGCGGGCGCAGCCTGGGCCGGCTGCTGCGCGGACGGCACCGGGTGCCGGGTGCCGAGCGTGCACCTTGAGGGCGGGCGGCTCCCGGACGTCGCGGGTGGGGATGCACAGCAGCAGGAGGCCTGCGAGGCCCACGGCGGCCAGCAGCAAGGGCAGCAGCAGCGAGAGCACCTTCCTGGCCATGGGTGGGCGCGCGGGCGGACGAGGCGTTGACGGAAGGGCGGCGGGGAGCCGGAGGCCGAGGTCCCGGGGCAGCGGGGTACGCGCCCGGGGCGGGGCGCTGCCCTGCACCATCCACGGCTGGCCACGCCTACCGATGGGCCGCACCGCCCACCGCCCGCCCGGGCCCGCGCCCCGAGGGCAGGTGAAGACGCGGCGGCTGAGTCACCGCGCCGCCCCTCCCAGTGCCCCGGTCGTAGCCCCCACGCCCTGAAGCTGTTGCCCACCCTTCTCCTTCCTGTCTGCTCAGCCCCAAAGACTCATCACCTCTGACCTGTCCGCCTGACCCCTAGTGCTTGCCGACTAGGGTCTTCCAGTGGGCTCTCAGGGGTTCCACTCCAGCAGGACCTAGAGAACCCCCAGCCCTCTCCAGGGGAGTCGTGGTGTGTTTTGGGCGTGGAGGCAGGAGGACAGACCTGGGCGAGGCTGGCTCCGAGGCAGGCTTGTCCCGAGGGTCACGCCGCTGGAGACCCCAGCTTTCCCCTGGCCTGGTCCTGAGAGAAGGTCCCTGCCGTGCCCTCCCTGCAAGAAAGGGCCAGCCAGCCTGTGGTGCTGACCCAGCCCTGAGCTGCATGGCAGGGCACTACACTGGTTAGGCCCCAGGAACACTGGGATGACCCAGGCTGGGCCTGCCCTTGAGGTGCTGGGAGCTCCAAGCTGAGCAACCAAGCAGCTTGAAGCCAGGCCTACATCACACAGCCCCAGTACCAAGGTGACAGGTGAGGATGCAGGCAGAGAGGGGCAGGACGGCCGTGGCCACACCAAGCCCAGAAACAAGAGAACTTGAGCTCACATGGGTCCAGGCCCTGCCTTCTGGCTCAAGGAGGGGACAGGAGGGGGTCCTCTGCACACAGGCGTCATCCTGGAGATAAAGGAGAGGGTCTCCCAGGCCAGGCTTGGGTGCCAGTCATCATACAGGCCCCTGGACCCTGGCTGAGGTAGGCCAGTGCTCAGTCAGCCCCAGACCCCAGCTCGTCTCCTCGAAATGTCTGGCCTCTATCGTTTCGCCCCCATGCACCCTGCCTACCAGCCTGGCCGCATCACCCCTTTCCCTGGCCAGTGGCCACCCCCACTTCGTGTCCTCTGCGAAATTGGAATCCCAGCCATACAGCAGCAGGGAGCCATGTGGCAAGACGACCAAGGGAGTGCCAACGACTGGGGGTGGGCAGGTGGAGGGCCAAAAGGGCCGCCTTTGATGGGGGCAGAGTCTGGGCAACACCCTGGCTGGCTGGAACCAGCAGGGACAATTGGGCTGGGACGGCTGCCCAGGCTGAGGGTCTGGTGTCACAGGCCCAGCAAAGGAGCCTTTCTTCCAGCTCAGGACCCCGACGGGAAGGGTGGGAGCCCCAGGAGGTTGCTCGGCTGTCTCAAAGCCCCATCTGGCTGGGCCCAGCAGAGAGTCTCTGGGTGTGGCCAGCACAGGGCCCCAGGCCCCCGCTTCCCGCCAGCCCCACTCCGCCCTCCCCCAGGCCGTTTTTTCCACCCCGGAATGCCCAGGGGAGGGAGAGGCATGCACAGAAGGCTGAAAAGGAAGGGACAGAGGCGTCCCAGAGGGAGCCCAGCGCATGAAAGGGTGGCAGACGCAGCACTGCAGGCCTGCTCCCATGCACTGGCCCGCAGCCCCCCTCCTCGCCCACTAGGCCCAAGTTGGGCTCCCTGGTGTCCTGGAGTGTCCTTGGACAGAGCCCCCCCAGGCCTGAGAGGATGGGGTAGGGAGTGGAGGCCTGGACGCTGTCTTGGGGGAGATGGGCTCGTGGCCGAGGGCCCAGATTAGCCCAAGAGGAGAGAAGAGGAGGTGGGCAGGGAGCAGGGAGCAGCCGGGAGGAGGCTGGGAGGGAGTTCTCTCCAAGACAACCAGAGCCAGCGGAAAGGCCCCTTCTTGGCGAAGGCCCTGGAAGGCGGGCTGGGGGTGTGGAGTGAGGCTGGCCCTGGCAGGAGCCCACCAGGCGGGCGGGAGGGGGCTTTGGGTGGGGCAGCCTGGGCTTCTGGGAAACTGGTGGAGTGGGGCGGGCCGGGGTTCCAGATGTGCAGCACAAGGCCTGGCCAGGGCCCCGGGGGAGGAATACCTCTGCCTGGGAAAGAGGTGGTGTGGGGAAATGCCCTCCGGAGAGGGGTCCTCAGAGCCCCCCTTCCCCTATAAGGTCCAGACCTCCCTATGAGGAGAGAGGGGCATTTGCTGAGGCCTGCTGAGGTCTTGGCCGCCCCTGCCTCAGTCTCCCCGTGGGAAACCAGTGTCTTGTGGCTGAAACACCTTAATGGGTGAAGGCTCTTCACTCACTTTTCTTCATGTGCTCACTCAGTCATTCAACCAGTGCTTGCTGAGCACCTCCCATGGGCCAGAGGCACACCAGGCTTCGTGCATGCACAGTGAACAAGGGGTGCTGGTGAACTCCATGTGGAGGGCACGGGGGAGGCCCACCCACCACCTGTCTGGGGAGAACAGACTCGTCAAAGGCTCCCTGGGGGGGAGCAGGGGGGAGCCTATGCTGCCTGGCGAGATGCAGCAGACACACGGAAGTGGTGGGGCTGTGTACTCACAATCAGGCGTGCACTCAGACACCCCTTGGAGGTCCTGACCAAGGTGTCCATTCTCTTGGGTTTTGTCTTTCTCTCTTGCTTTTCTTTGTAGTTTTCCACCTGTCAATGCATCTCTACAATCATATATTGTGTTGTTTTTCCTGGTTTCAAATCATATTTTATTTACTGGACATACTGTTCTGTAACCTGCTTCTTTCATTCACATTATTTTTTTGCGATTCATCCATGTTGACATTGGAAGTTGTGGTCCATTCGGTCTGGTTGCTGTATTGCTTTCTGGTGTGAGTGTGCAAACTTACCTACCACCCATGAGCGTGTGGGGCTCTCCAGCTCCGGGCTGTCTGGAGTAAGATTGCTGCTGCTCTCGTTTGCACACTCACAGCGTTTCCCTGGGGACCATCCTAGGAGCCAATTGTGGTTGCAGCGTATGTGGGTTCAGCCTCACTAGCAAACGCCGAATTGTTTTCAAAATGATGGTGCTGTCTGGAGCTCTCGAGAGCGTGCGTGACAGTTCTAGTTGCTCCACATCCTCACCAACATTTGGTGTTGTGCAATTTTTAGATTTTTGAGAAGCTGGGGCGGGTGAAATCTCTTGAGATTCTCATGGTGGTTCTTCATTACTTATGGGATGGATCACCTTTCCTACGTTCTGGGAAGCATCTGTTCAAATCTTCAGTCCATTTTCTAGGGGTTGTTCATCTTTTTCTTACTGGCATGCAGGCGTTCTTTTCGTGCTCTCTGCACATTAATCCTCTGCCCGTGAAATTACGGAAGCTCTCGATGAGTCTGAATGTAGCAGGCTTTCTGCTCTATCCTTTGTTCTTTGGGGTCTTGTGTGAGTGATCTACCTTGAGGTCCTAAGATGTTCTCCTTGTCGTTCACTAAAGGTTTTATTGTTTTGCTGATTGCAAGCCTTTGATCCCCCTGGAAGTGGGTTTTGTGTAGGTCGGGAGGAGGGGATTCCCGTCCTGTTTTCCCCCGTGGAGAACTGGTTGGTCCCAGTGTTGTGGATCACGTGGGCCAGCCTTCTGCCCTGCCGTGTAGGGAGTGCCCGGCCCTCTCATGTCGCCGGACCGGGCTCTCCATCCACCCACCACAACCTCCGTCCCGGGAGAGCTGCGTGAGTCTTCACCTCTGGGAAGATGGTCCCCACTCCCAACTTCTCTTCCTGGAGCCCTCACCTCCTCCACAGACCCAGCTTACCAAATCCTTGAAAACCCGTCAGGATTTTAATTGAATCTAGACATCAATTGGGGAAAATGAACATTTAAAAAATATTGAGTATTTTATCCAAAACCATGGTTTATTTTTCTATTTACTTAGGCTTTCGTAGGTCTTTCAAAAAATTTTTAAAATAATTTTCTCCTTAAAGGTCTTTTACATTTTTTCTTAGATTTAGTATACTTGGTACATAATATTTTACTGTTTTAAATTACATTTCTAAGGATTTTTTGATGGTTTATAGAAATTCAATGGACTTTTTTGTATTCGTTTTGTAATTACAACCTTGTTAAACTCTTAATAATTCTAATACTGTCAGTAAAATTTTGAATAGAATGGACCGTAACAGGAGTTATTATTTTATTCCTGATCATAAAAGAGAATGCTTTCAACATTTCACCATTAGGCATGA
This sequence comes from Diceros bicornis minor, assembly GCF_020826845.1. Lineage (NCBI taxonomy): Eukaryota > Metazoa > Chordata > Mammalia > Perissodactyla > Rhinocerotidae > Diceros > Diceros bicornis. The sequence continues at coordinate 43,604,478 of NC_080767.1, forward strand.
TGTTTGCTGAAGGCTTTTTTGTAGATTCTGAGTTTCCAAAAATTCCTTAAAAACCAACAAACATGAATGAACACTGAGTATTATTGAATGCTTTTTCTGCATCTCTTGGCAGTTGTGATTTTTCTCTTTTAATCTGTTAATGTCATGAGTTACAACAAATTTTAAAATATTAAACGAATCTTTCATTCCTTGGGGTTAACCCAAGTTGGACACAGTGTGTTATTTCACTTTCTATGTTGCTTGAATGGGATTAGAGGGTATTTTTCCTTTCTTGTAAAGTCCTTCTTTGGTTTTGAATTCAAGGTTATGCTAGCCTCGTAAAATCTTCCTCTGGTAGAACTTGCATGGTATTTGGATTATCTGTTCCTTGAATCACAGAGAGAACTTGCCTGTGAAAGCGCTGGGCCTGGCATCCTTCTTGCTGGGATGTTTTGACCACTCTAGGCACGTGTTGCTCAACCACGAGACACATTCCGAGAAATGGGACGTTAGGGGATTTCGTTATTGTGGGAACATCACAGAGTGTACTTACACAACCTAGATGATACAGCCTACTGCACACCTAGGCTCTGTGGGACTAACCTTATGGGACCACCATCCTATATGTGGCCCATTGTTGACCCAAACGTCGTTATGTGGCCCATGACTGTATTTCCATTTCTTTGGTAGTGGTACGGTTAGGTAGGTTTTCTGTTTCTTCTTGAGTCAGTTTTGTATTTTTCTAGGAATTTATCCCTTTCGTATGGACTGGCATGATCTTGTTTAAAATATCCTGTTAGGGGCCAGCCCAGTGGCATAGTGTTTAAGTGCGTGCTCCGCTTTTGCAGCCCAGGGTTTGTAGTTTCGGATCCCAGGTGCGGACCTGCGTGCCACTCATCAAGCCATGCTGTGGCGGCATCCCATATACAAAATAGAGGAAGATGGGCACAGATGTTAGCTCAGGACCAATCTTCCTCAGCAAAAAGAGGAAGATAGGCAACGGATGTTAGCTCAGGGCTAATCTTACACACACACACACACACACACACACACACACAATCCTGTTAGTATCTGCATCACTTGTGAAGCATATGTCATTATCTCCCTCTTTTTCATTCCTGACATCATTTATTTCTGCGTTATCTCTTTCGTTCTTCTCTAATCTAGCTACTTGTGTACTTCTTTAGTTTTCTCAACCAAGTTTTTGCTTTTATTGATGTTTTATGTAACATATGTTGTCTATTTCACTAATTTCTGCTCTAATCTTTCTTATTCTTTCTCAAACATAACTGTATGTGGGCAGGAATTCTTGTGTCTCTCGTTTGGCTGTTCCTCAGCGTCAAGGAAAGTGGCAGGAACGTAGTATGCTCCATGAATATGTTTTAATGTAATTTATTATAACTCCTTCTGCACTCTTTGTATTCATTCTGCTCTTTCTTTCTCCCACTTCTGGAGTTCATTCCTTTCTTCTTTCCTGACGTGAGTGGGTAAGTGTCTGCATGAATTTCCCTCTGCTCTCGGCTTTCGATGCATGCTCTGCTTGTTTTCTTTTAGGTAATTTGTTTTTCATCTTCATTGTGATTTCTCATTTGACCCATGAGTTGTTTAGATGTGTGTGTTTTAATATCCAAAGTCTGGGCTTTTTCTATTTCTCTTTTGGATGTTGGTTTTCTAACCCACCTGCATGTGATTAGATCGTGTGGTCTGTGTGAGAGCAGTCTCTGCAATACTGTGACCTTTGCTAGATTGGCTTTTTGGCCTAGCATGTCGTCAAAAATCATTATAAATGTTCCTTGTGCTTGAGAAGAATGTGTATCCTCCAATTAGTGAGTGATTGGTCTATATCTGTCTATTAGATCAACATTATTAACAATGCCCAGATCTACTATAGTCTATCAATTATTAAGAGATATATGTTAACATTTACCACTGTGATGGTGAGTTTGTCAATTTTTCTTTACAGTTCTTACAAGTCTTGATATACATATATATAATTTGTTTTAAAAAATATTTGTGGGGCCGGCCCCGTGGCTTAGCAGTTGAGTGTGCGCACTCCGCTGCTGGAGGCCCGGGTTTGGATCCCGGGCGCGCACTGACGCACCGCGGTGCGCGCCCCACTTCTCCAGCCATGCTGGGGCCGCGTCCCACATGCAGCAAATAGAAGGATGTGCAGCTATGACATACAACTATCTACTGGGGCTTTGGGGGGAAAAATAAATAAATAAAATCTTTAAAAAAAATTTGTGTTTTATCTCACCTTGGTACAATCTAAAGACGTTGGTACAATCTAAAGATCTTATTCATATTCATATTTTTACCTGCACTTGCTTGTGTGTGTGTGTATAGCCTCTGCAAGTTTACCACATGTGTAGCCTTGCATAACCACCACCACAACCAAGAAACTCAACTGAATTGGCACCACGAGACTCCGTCGCACTACCCCTTTCCAGCCACGTGCACGTCAGCTCTGTTGCACTACCCCTTTCCAGCCACATGCACATCCGCTCTATAGTTATGTTATTTCACAATTGTTGCATAAATGGATAGTGCATAATGTATCCTTTTGAGATGGGCTTTCACCACTCAGCATAATATCCTTGAGGCCCATCCATGTTGTTACATGTATCTACAGTTCCTTCCTCATTGATGAATTGCATTCCATGGTGTGGATGCACCACAGTTTGTTCAACCAATCACCCAGGGAAGGACATTTGGGTAGTCTCTAGTTTGAGGCTATTGCCTCACAGCTGCTATGAACGTTCGTGTACATGTTCCTGCATGAAAGTGTCTGCATTTCTCTGGGATAAATGCCCAAGAATGCAATTGCTGAGTTGTATAATGTATTTAGTCAGGGTGCTCCAGAGAAAGAGAACCAACAGGAATATATGTATATATAGAGAGAGAGGGAGAGAGAGACATTTATTGTAAGGAATTGCCTCTTGCAATTGTGGGGGCGGGCAAGTCTGAAGTTTACAGAGCAGGTCAGCAGGTTGGAGACCCAGGGAAGAGTCAATGTTGCAGTCTTGAGTCCAAAGGCAGTGTGGAAGCAGAATTCCTTCTTCTTTGGGGGAACCTTAGATCTTTTCTCTTGAGGCCTTCAACTGATTGGATGAGGCCCACCCACATTATGGAGGTTAATCTAATTTACTCAAAGTCTACTTATGTAAATGTTAGTCACATCCACAAAATACCTTCACAGCAACAACTAGAATGTTATTTAACCAAACGACTGGGCACCACACCTTAGTCAAGTTGACATATAAAACTAACCATCATATATGGTAAGTCGATTTTAGTTTTAAAAGGAATTACCAAACTCTTTTCCAGAGTGGCTGTATCATTTGACATTCCCATCAATAACGAATGAGTGATCCAGTTTCTCCACATCCTCTCCAGCATATGGTGTTATCGCTATTTTTCCTTTCAGCCATTCTGATTGGGGTGTAGTGATATCTCATTGTGGTTTTAACTTGCATCTCTAATGGCTAATGATATTGAACATCTTTTTATGTGCTTATATGTCATCTGTATATCCTCTCGGTGAAATGTCTGCATATCTTCTGTGATCTATATATTTTGAGGCTATGTTATTGGGTGATTACAAGTTTAGGGTTGTTGTATCTTCTTGGTAAATTAAGCTTTTTATTCTCAGGTAGTTATTCTTTTTATCACTAGTAGTGTCTCTTGCCTTAAAATCTATTTTGCTTTATATTAGTATAACTACTCGAGCTTTTCTTTTTTGGCGTCATTATATTTTTGATTTGTCTCTTAAAACAGCTTATATCTGAATTTCTAAAAGTCCAATCTGACAACTTTGTCTTTAACTAGAGAATTTAATCCATTTACATATATTGTGATTAGTAATGTATTTCTACCACCTTATTATGTGTTTTCTGAGTTTTTTTCTCTTTTCTTCTTAAGGTCAAACTTCTTTTTCCTTTTCTTATCCCATCCCTCTCTGCCCCTTTTCTTTGGAAGGTATACACTGGATAGCTTTATTTTACGTGGTTCTCCTAGTTATTTTAACATACATACTTAATAAAATCTAAAGTTAATATCTTTTCCCTCCTTATGAACAATTAAAGTACTTTAAAATGCCTGTCTCCAATAACCCTCCCTACTTATATGCGATTATTGATGTTATTTCAGTTCTATCCTGTGCCCCACACACAAATTAACATTATTATTATCATGTACAGTCATTGTTTGCTTGGATTTCCCTACATATTTAATGATATATTTTGGTTGGTTTTAAAATATGTCCCCAGATTATTTGATTCTCCTTCCTTGAAAAGGTGGAGCCTAATTCCCCTCCACACCCCTTGAGAAAGGAGTGGACTTGGGACTGGCTTCTAATGAATGGAACAAGACAGAAGGGATGGCGTGACTCTTTCAGTGACTGCTGAGACTAGGTCCTAAAAGGCACGTGCTTCCTCATGGCTGTCCTCCTGGATCATTTACTCTAGGGAACCAGCTGCCATGCGTGAGGACACTCAAGCAGCCCTGTGGAGACAAGAAGCCAGATGCTCTTGGAAGTGGGTCCGCCAGCCCCAGTCAGCCTTCAGAGGAGACTGCCACCCCAGCAGATATGAGATTCCAAGCCAGAACCACATGGCGCATCTGCTCCTGAATTCCTAACCCATAGAAATGGCAAGAAAATAATTGTTGCTTTAAGCCACTAAGTTTTAAGCCAATTTGTTCTGCAGCAATAGATAACTAATTCATCCTTGTTTAGGATTCCTTCTTGAATTTTACCTTCTTTCTGAAGTCCTTCCTCTGGAATTTCTTTTAGTGAAGTCCTGTTGGTGGTAAACTCTCAATTTTTGTTTGTTTGAAAATGTTTTTTTTTTTTTTTTTTTTTTTGCCCTCATTCTTACAAGATAGTTTCTCTGGGTGTGAACCTCTAGGTTAATAATTACGTTGTCTTGGTCATCAGAGTCATCATTCACTGTCTCTGGGCTCTGATGTTGTGGTGGTTCCTCTGTAGGTAATTGGTTTTCCATCTCTGAATTCCTTTATGATCTCATAAGAGAAAATGTGCATTTCTCTTTATTCATCCAGGCTGGGATTTGTTGGGATTCCTGGATCTGAGAATTGATGTGTTTAGACAATTATGGAAAAATTCAGCCCAGTTTATCTTCATATATTGCTCTCTTCCTATCCTTTTTCAGGAAATCCAACCAAATGCTGATTGACCTGCTCCCTCTATCCTTCAAGATTCTTCACAGCTCATTCATGGTCCCCATCTCTCTCTCTCTCCAGGCTGTGTTTTGGATAATTTCCTAAGCCCTGTCTTTCAATTCACTAAATCTCTTTTCAGCTGTGCTGAAAATTTTCATTTGACGTTTAGTCCATTTGAGTTTTTAATTTCAATTATTACATTTTTTGTATTTCTAGAAGTTCTACTTGATTCTTTTTCTTACTTTATTGGTGACTTTTATAGAATAAAATATTATACTTTCTTATAGAATAAGAAACTATAAAGACTATTCCTTTCATATTTTCAAGGGTCTTTTATTCCTTTAGACATATAAAATGTAGTTATTTTATATTCTCTATCTGATAATTCCACTATCTGGAATGTCTACAGAATCCATCTGTTGTTTCTGCTGGCTCTCGTGGTGGATTCTTTCTTGGTGGTATGAAAATTTCTTAATGTGGAGATATTAATTTTCCTTGGAACTTGATCAATGCTGAATCCTTGAGGCCTGGTAAAGCTGCATTCCTGTAGATTCTCCACCTGGGCACCCCCCCGCCCCCCACCTGGGACATTTGGCACTCTCGAGACATTTTGGTTATCACAACTGAGTGTGTATGTGCTGCTGGTATCTAGCCGATAGAGGGCAGGGATGCTGCTAAACATCCCGCAGTACGTGGGACAGCCCCAGAGACTTACTCTGCCCCAGGCGTCACTTGTGCGAGGCTGAGAGCCTGCTTGAGGACATGCATTTGCTTCTGCCACTCACACAGGCCCTGCCAACCTGGGCCACTTAAAATTCTCCCCTGAGGTCTCCAGGGCCACATAGGTAGCCTGATTTCAGGCTGCAAATGAAGATGACATATTTTTTCACCCTGCACGGAACACCAGGGCCGAGAGGCCCCTCTCCTGAGTCACCTTCTGTGGCCAGCTCATTTCACATGTACCCTGCAGCTGAAGGGCCAGTGGCATGCGGGAGCTCTCCTGACGAAAGCCCCCCTGGGGCAGACACTATGTTCTGTCTCCTGTCTCCCAGGTTCCGTGCAGACGTCAGAGGGGATGTGGGAGCCCCCAGGAGTGGCAGACACCCTTGGGGGAATGCGGGCCACCATGCCTGCTTCTCCCGGAGACTGCCACCTTCCCTGTTTTGGTCTCTGCAGATTCCTTCACTGTCTGTATGCCTGGAGGGCTGACTAGGATGAAGCCAGGTGAGGCAGGAAGGGCAGGAACAGCATGTGCAGAGCCCAGAGGTGGCAGGGGCTCTGCTCGGCTGCAGCCCCAGCTACATAAGGGACTTGGGTGGGAGCTATGGGGGCCACACTGTTTGGGGCCTGGGTTTGCCCTGAGTGACGGGGTCATGGAAGGATTTGGAGCAGGGGAGGGTGCAGTTTTCAGTTCTGGAAATGTCAGGGGCTCTGTTTAGAGAATCTGTGAGCGGAGGGACTCCTAGTGAGGGTGGGCTCAGGGCCTGGGCTGGTGTGGGGGACTGGTCATGGGATGGAAGGGGAGGGGCAGATCCAAGAACCACGAAAGAGGCAGCTTTGGGGAAATCCCCAAAAGAGGACCCACCCTGATGATTGGGAGGGTCTGTCCTGGCTGGCACTGGTCTAACCACTGTACCGCAAGTCCACTGGGATGCTGAAGGCTGTGTCTTGCCCTTCAGGGCCTGCTCCTTTTTCTGTTTCCTCTTCCAGGGAGCCTGTCCAGGAGGTCTAGGCCAGGGGGCTTGCTTAGGCCCCCAGGAGAACTCACCCCCATCCTCTGAGGGCAGCCTGCACACTGGGCTGATTTGGGCCTGACTGGGGATGCTGGCCACCCCCCACCCCAGGCCCTGAGCGCTGTGGGGGGACAGCTGGTCCAGGTTGCTGCTGGCAGGTTACCACAGAGCTGGGGCCAGAAAGAAACAGCTGTCCTGCACCCAGGACCCCTCCCTGTGGCCAGGGTGCCTTCCAGGGCTGCAGGAGGCTGTGCCCAACCTCTTCAGGTGTGTGGGGTCCCTGTGCTCCATACACACCCACACTCCACATCTGGGGCCCCCCACCACCAACCCACCAGTGATGTCACTATGCCCTTGGCTTGGGGGTCCCTGTGGGATGGCAGCACGGAGCACCGGGCCCCTCCTAAGGTGGAGGTGCTGTTAGCAGGCCCGGCTGAGCCGGGGTCCCCCCCAGCCTCTTCCTGAGTTCTGTGGTTCCCCTTTTCTGTAGCTGAGCAGAAGTGTTCTCTCCCAGCCCAGACCTGGGGCCAAGCTGGGGGTGGGGGGTGAGCCCTGGTGGGGGTGCTTGGCCTACAAGGCACCTTAGGGTATGTCTGGGAGGCCTAGGCTGACACCCCTTCCTGGACACAAGGACCTCCCTAGGGGAGGGGGACACAGGAGCCACCCTGTGACCACAGCCTGCCCTGGTCAGGTGGTCTGGCAGGCCTACGGCCCTGAGCCTGGTCCACAGGTTGCACTGTGGGTCTCAGTCTGGGTGGAGTCTTGGCCAGGAGGGATGACGGCTAACCCAAGTTGGTTTAGGGTGTGGGGTCTGTAGGCAGGGGACAAGCAGGCCATCCTTCCAGCCCCACTCCAGGAACCTTCAGCCTTGGCCCAGGCATGAACCCAGACCACCGTCCCGGGGGGGCTCCCCCGGAACTCCACACAGGCAGACACCCCCCTCCCCTTAGAGGCCACTTCCCACCCCCTCCATCTACCCTGGCTGACGGACAGCCCCCTAGTCTTGGTGCCCTGGGTTGGGGGAAGATGCCTTTGGGCCCCCAGGTGTCCCAGGGTCCCCTCCTTCCGGCCTCCATCTGAGACAGGTGGTGGGGGGTCCGGGGCAGGGCCTGTGGCAGCATGTGCAGCATCCTCTGCTGGCCACTGTCGGGAGTGCAGCGTAGTGTGACCAGTACCTTTTACTGGAGACCCCAGGTGGGAGGGGAGACAGGCGGCTGTAAACATGAGGCCGGGCTGCCACAAGCCCAGCTTGTCCAGGGCTGCCTGAGATCTGATAAACACAAGGAGGGGTCCCCCACTATGCACCAACAGTGGCAATAGCAGCTTCAGGCTGTGCCAGCAGGACGGAGCCCCACTCCATATCAGCCCAGGAGGCCAGAACCAAGTCAGTGTCTGGGGCCACAGGACATCCTGGGGGGCAGCCCACCTGCTGGCTCCACCTGGGGTTGGTGGCGTCTGGAGCAGCCCAGACTGGAAGGGAGGGGGGGTGCCGTGTCCAGGCCAGCCGGGTGGTCTTCAGCCTGAGAGGTGGGGTTAAGGGGGTGCCCGCCCCAGGCTGAGCGCCAGGCCAGGCTGAGGGGGCCCACATCCACGCCCATGTCCTGCTAGATGAAGGTGGAGTCCAGAGGCCCAGCATCCTGCTGGCTGAGGGCACGGGCCTCAAACAGCTGCTTGATGAGGGCGGATTTCTCCTGCTCCAGCTGCGTGATGCGTTCACTCTTGTCGGTCACCTCCTGGCCAGGCAGGAGGACAGTCAGGGCCTGCGGGGCCTCCAGCCCTCACCCCACAGCCCTCCCTGCACCTCACCTGGGTGAGGAGCCGGTTCTGCTCTTTCAGCATGAGGATGGTCTGCTGCTGCCAGCCTGGCGCCGGAGGCGAGGCGGGGGCCAGGACCGGGCATGGGGGCCCTGAGGATGAGGGCAGAGCCTACGGGAGGGCACGGTCAGGCAGGTCTGGCATTCCCCAGCACAGCCTCTAGGACAAGGGTGAGGGGTGGCCCCGAGCTGGGTCTGGGCCCTGCATGGATGCCGGGTGGTCCAGGAGGCACTCACCCTGCCAGCACAGGCCGCAGCCAGCAGCTCCCCCAGGCACCGGGCCACCTCCTGTACCTTGGGCAGCAGCTGTCCCAGTGGGCGGGGGCTCCCCTCAGCCCCAAAGTCCTGGGAGGAAGGCAGGGGGGCGTCAGAGAGCAGGGCCAGTTCAGGTCAACCACTGTGCCTTGATGGGTCCCCCAGGTGGCACTCCCCACAAGTGACCCCTGAAGTTACTGCTCAGAGCTGAGGGGGAGCCCAGGGGTGTTTCCAGTGGGGGACATCTGCCCCAGGGCCCCTCAGGTCCCAGGGGGACATCACAATGGGGGGTGTCCCAGCACCCCAGGTGGAAGGACAGGCACTGTGCCCTGGAATGGGGCAGGCCTACACCCAGGGTGCCTGGGGTTAGCTGGGCGGTCACTGTGTGTGCCGGGGGAAGGGTCCCTCTGCCTGGGGACAGCCTGGCCCCAGGCAGTGTCACTCACAGTGCTGGCCCTGCTTTGGCCCAGGCGGCGCTGGCGCTCCTGCACGCGCCGAAGCTGCTGCTGGTACCAGTCCCGGCCGTGCGCCATCATTTCTAGACCCTGCAGCAGCACCTCCTTCTCCTGCTCCAGCTCCTTCACCTGCTTCAGCTGCCACACGCAGGGACACACACGTGCCAACAAGCCCACATGTAGCACATGTCTGCGTGCCCACGTATGTGCGCGAGGAGGCACAGTCGTGCACTCAAGACGCCTGCACACCCAGACCAGCCCGTCCAGGCACAGATCCGCCAGCAAGTGCGCACACACCGGTGCATGTGTGAGCCCTCGCATGCCTCTGCGTTGGGAGCACAGCCCCATTCCCCCTCCCAGGAGAGTCCTGGCCTCCCTCAGCCCCTCCACAGGCTTCTGCAGGGGAACAGATGGCTGTCCCCAGCTCAGCGCCCCTCTCTTCACGACGAGCGGCGAGCACGCGGCTGGGGCAGGGCAGTGCTGGGGAAGGGCCCAGCCCTCTGCCCTGGCACACCCAGGCCACCTTCTCCCTAGAGGACTTCTTGACCTGACCCTGGGCCATCCCTCACATGGATTCAAGCCTGGATGCAGAAGCATGTGACTAACGTTCCCGCCACAGGCCCCCCAGAACCAAAGCCCCGCTGCCCCCTCCCAGGCAGAGGGGTGGTCCAGGAGACAAAGTGTGGGGGCTGAGTCCACTCCCAGGCAAGATGGAGAGTCCCCAGAGCCCCCGGGCCCCACTTACCAGGTCACAGTCCACACCACTGGTGATGGTGTGCCTCCGACGCTCCCCTCGGGCATGGGGGCCCCGCTGGGCACCCCCCACGCCTAGCTCCCGAGCCCTGCCGGCCACTGCACCTTCAGCAGAAGAGGCAAGGGCCAGGCTCACCTCCAGGCCTGCCTAGTCAATCCCGCACAAGGCCTGGCATCCAGGTCTGTCCCAGACGCCCCCACCAACCCTGGTGACACAAGCCTGCGTGGTCATCAGCAACTCAGGGCCTCTGCCGCCCCCACAGCTCAATCCAGCCTGGGGGGCGTGGGCACTGGCCTAGCGCGGCCCACTCCACCCGCACCAGCTCCCCTCGCACCTGCCTTGGGGAGGGCTGTGTGGCCGCTGAGGCTGCATGTTTGCACACACACCACACACACACCCCAGTGTGAGCTCCCTGGGAGCAGGGGCTTCATCCGGCCCGTCTCGGCGCCCCCAGTGCCCAGAATACTTTGAGCACACCTCGGGGCTCAAAGGCTGCCAGGTACAGAGCGAGCGAGTGGGGCCACTGGTCCTCTCCACTCCTCTCCCTGCCTGCACAGGCCCCTTAAGGGTGACCGGGGTTCATGGAAGTGAAATGTGGGGCATGGGTGGTGAGACCTAAGTTTCCCCATGAAGGTGCTCACTGTATAAAGTTAGTCCCATGCACACACACAGTGCACTCATCAGGTAACTTGGGAGTTCCCACAGCGCATGTGTCCACCTGCAGCATTTGCACTTCCCTGTGAGGACCTCCCGGAGGGCCAGTGGCTTCCTTGGGGGATAGGCGAGTATGTGCAGAGTTGCCCAGGAGGGGAGGAGTAGGGTGCAGGTGTGGAGGAGGGCTCTGTCCCTGGCTCCCTAGCCCTGTTCCCCACGCCAGGCTCATCCTCGCAGGCCATGCCCCTGGCGCCCGGCAACGGGAGTGGGCGGTCATGTAAGGAGGTGCAGGTGTGCCCGGCAGGGACACGCCCAGAGGGTTGGCACCAGGTGGCTATGTGGGCCGCCAGCCAGACCTGGCAGGCAGGCTCCAAGTAGGCCCAGAGTTCATGTTCCAACCTGCTGTGCAGCCGCAGAGAAGGTACAGGCAGAGGGAAGCTGAGGGCACCCAAAAGACCTGGGCCTGGTCTGCAATATCAAGTCTGCAAGGCAGCTCCTGGGTCCCCGTTGACAGCACCTGGATGTCCAGCTGGATGACGGAGCTAGCAGCTTGTACCTACCGGGCCCGGCCGGCCTGGGGTGCACACTGAGCCCCAACAGGGGACAAGGAAGGAGGGCCTGGATCTGGGGGGGCTCTCTGCATGCATGGCTTTCTCTTCCTGGGGAACAGGGGGGTCTTGGAACTCTAGATTTGGCACCCCAAGAGCATGCCACGCCCCTTGTCTGGGCCTCTGCCTGTAAAATGTGACAGTAAGGGGCTGGCCCAGTGGCGTAGTGGTTAAGTGCGCCTGCTCCACTGCGGCGGCCCCAGATTCGGATTCTGGGCGCACCAACACACCGCTCGTCAAGCCATGCTGTGGCAGCATCCCATATAAAGTGGAGGAAGATGGGCACAGATGTTAGCCCAGGGCCAGTCTTCCTCAGCAAAAAGAGGAGGATTGGCAGATGTTAGCTCAGGGCCGATCTTCCTCACAAAAAAAAAAAAAAAAGGTGACAGTGAGAGCTCTGGCCTGAGGCCTAAAGAGGAATCGGTGCGAATGCTGCCCCATGGTGGGCCCTGGCCACGTGCCCGGCCCTCAGAGGGGTGCAGTATCTGACCCAGTGCCACACAGGGAGCCGGGGCAGAGCAGGGCTGGACCACAGGCCTGAGGCCTCCAACCCCAATCCCACAGCTGATTTCCAACTGTGTGCAGCCACATGGATGGCACTGGCCCAGCACTTGGGGCCAGCCACATCCAGAAGCTCCCCTCACACACCATGAGGACAGGGAGGTTGGGCAGTGAGGACCAGGGGAGCCTGGATGGGGGTACCCCCAGCCTAGGGTGGGCTGCTGCATCAGTTCACCAGGGAAGCTGGGGGCCACTGCAGCTCCAAGCAGCAGTCATGGGGCTGGGGAACATGGCCGAGGCTGGATTGGGGGGGTCCAGTGAGGCTGGCAGAGTGGTGGGCAGCACAAAAGGGGCTGGCAGCTGCCACGGGTGGAAGGCCTGCACCTGGCAGGGCACGTGTGCAGGCTGAATGAGCTGAGGGGCCTGGCCCCCGCCCCCAGCCATAATGCAGGTCCTGTTTCCAGGGCAGGCACTGGGGGGACAAACAGGGGACCATTCAGCCATCTCCTGTCCCTGCCAAGTGGACCAGAAACCAGAAGAGGAGCCTGACGGCCGTCCCCAGGGGCTGTAGTCTGTGTCCCTCTGAGGCATCAGCAGCAGCACAGCCTTTCAGGCCTTGAAGACCCGGCTGGAGCCCCACCCACCACTTTGCTCTTCCTAGCACCTGGGCCAGGTCCTCCTGGACCACCCCCAGCAGCTCCTGCCTGCCTTGGCCCCAGTGGGGGGGGGCAGTGGGCCCACACCCTCTTGGCTGAGCTGTCAGACTCAGGACCCAAGAAAGCAGCGAGGGCTCCAGCCAGTCTGGGGTACCCTCCCTGGTCTGCACTAGGGGAAACCGCCTGCACCTAAGCAGTAACCAGAGATGAGACTGAGGGCGCAGGTGTCCTCAGATGTGGGGCAGGTGTTGGAGGTGGAGAGCCTCCTTGCACCGGCAGAGGTCCCCAGTGCCAAGCTCAGGTTTGGTACAGGGTGGGTTCCTGGTGGGGCTTCCGGAGTCACTCACCGGCCCCTTCGCCCTCGTGGCCTCGAGCTGTGTCGGGGAAGGGGCTGGCTTGTCTCCTGGCCCCTGAGTACACCGGGACGGGCTCGAGGCCTCTTTCCTCCAGGTTGTGAAGCGCGTTCCAGGCTCACGAGCCCACGCAGAGCTGGCCCCCGTCCCCCTCCCCCCGACCCCCGTGGGAGATGCATGGGCAGCACCTCTCGCGCTCCGGCCTCAGGCGCAGGCGGGGGACAGCTACGAGGCGGGGCTGGGGGCCGCCCCGCACTCACCAGCGTCCGCGCTCGGGCTCCGCTCCAGCGCCGCGCCCTGGGGCCGCTCGGGCTCCGCGGGGCCGGGCGCCGCCTCGGCCGGGCCGCACAGCGTCTCTAGGCTCCGGGCCGAGCCGCCGGGGCCGGCGCCCAGGGGCAGGGGCTTCCTCTCCAGGACCGTCCGCGGCTCCTCGGCCGGCGCGAACACCAGGCGCTGCGGCGGCGGCTGGCCCCCGGGACGCGCCGGGCAGCCTCCCCGGGCCGGGGTGCGCGCCGGGCCCCGCGGGCCACTGTCGGCGCTCAGCAGCGAGGTGCGCAGGCCGGCCACGAAGCGCTCGAAGGTGAGGTAGCCGCTGGCCGGGGCCACCTGCCGCAGGCCCTGGAGCACGCCGCGGGGCAGCTCGCGCGCGTCGGCGCCCTGCCAGCGGGACTCGATCTCGCGCAGGTGCACGTAGCCGCGCCGCCGGTCGTCCAGGATGTCGAAGAGGGTGCGCAGGCTCTGCAGGAAGGCGCGCGGCAGCCCCTCGGTGCCCGGCGCGGGTGCGGCGGGCGGCCCACGCCCCGTCTCGGCCATCGCGGCTCCGGCCATGGGCACCTGCCGGCCGGGCTCTGTCCTGGGCGCGCCCCGGGCTGGGTCCCCGCGTGCGCCCGGGCTCTGTTCCCGCGCGGCCGGACGGCGGGTCCCGGCCGGCGCGCGCAACCGGTCGCTACAATAGCTGCTACGTTTTGAATGGGCCTCCTCTTGGCGTCAGCCCTTATTAGCATTCGCGGCGGCCATTGGCCGAGGCTGGCCCATCTCCTCCCCGATTGGCTGAGAGGTAGCCAGCCAGGTTTGATTTTCCGGCGGAGGAACCAGGGCCCCGCTCACTCCCGCCGCAGTGGGGGGACGTCCCCCACCTCTGCCTCGCTCCGGGCCTCGCGGATCCCCCTCTGCTCCCCGCCCCACCACACCAGCCCTCTTGCCGCAGCTCAGCCCTCTCTCGGGTTGGCCGCCCGGCCCACCTCTCCGAGGGGCAGGGCCTGGCGCCCTGCTGAAAACCTGTCCCCAGGCGGCCTCTTGGGATAAGGATGGGGAGCACAGCCCCTCCAGGAATCCACCTTCCACCTCTAGCTCCCCTGGGCACTCTTTGCTGAGGGTCCCCTGGCACAGGCACCGCTGACTCCGGGGCCCCTTTCTCTTGCGCCAGGCGGGTCCCAAGAGGATGGTGGGTTTCTTCCCCTCACAGAGGCCTCTCTGTCCCCACTGCTGCTAGCTCCTCCCCTCGCCCCTTGGGACAGCCGAGGCTTTCCTGCCGGCTGCAGGACAAAGCCACTTTTTCCTGTGTCCCCAGATCCCCATCTGGTGACCAGCTCTCCTCTACTCCCAAGGTCCTCTGCTCCAGCTTCTTCCTCTGGCTAGACACCTCCAGCTGCTCTTCTGGCTCTCAGGTCTCCTCAGGCCGGCCAGGTAGCCCTGTGTCCCCGGAGGCCCCTGCCTCATTTCCAGCCAGGATCCAGTCATTCCATCTGGTCAGTTTGGGATGGGGCCAGGGCTTAGCCTGTGGTCCGGCTCTGGGAGCCCATCTCAGGACTGACTGGTGGGAGAAGCTAGGGAGGGGCCCAACACGCTGTCTGCCTGGAGCCCCTGCCTTCACCATTGCCTGTCCTCCAGGCCCAGCCCTGGTCCCCATCCCTCCCCCCCGTGGTGTTCCCATGACATCCCCATGCCATGGGCACCTTGCCCCTGAGCATCGCCCATGTGTTATCTGCTGCTTTCTAAGCCGACTATCCATCTTCGGGGGTAAATCAGCAGAGTTCCCTCCAGACAGGGCCCCCGGCACAGGGCTCACCTCGGCCCTCTGCCTGGCCTCTCTCAAGCCCCTCTTAGGTGGCCTGCCTACCTGGGCCTCTGTGTCCTCGGGCCCTAAGGCACTGGTGCCTGTGTCTCAGGCTGTAAGGGCAGCTGCCCTGGCCAGGGAGTGTCCTGGGTCCACTTCTCCCGTGGGGTTACCCCTCCAAGTCAGGGCTTCTTTGTGGTAAGGGATTTGGGGGGACCTAGAACACTGTGAGCCTGGCGTCCCCCCATGGAGCCTGGTCCATCGTTGCCTTCCCTTTTAGTGGCAGGACCAGCCAAAGTCCCAGGCCAGCATTCAAGCCATTTGTCCTGCAGTTCATCTCCCCTCTCCTACTGTCCTTCCAGCACACCCGGTCCCCCATCCTTAGGGTACCCGGCACTCCCTGGCCTCTGGCCCATTGCACATCGTGGCTCTCCTACCAGGAACGCCCTCCTCTGTCTGCTCCGGGCTGACCACTGTGCATCCATCAGAACTCTGCTCCGTACCTGACCCAACCCCTGAAGTCTGGTTAGGTACCCTGACCTTCAAAGCATGGGGCTGCTTTCTCCCAGCAGGGCGGGGCCATCCCAAGGCCTGGCTCACAGCGGGTGCTTATCCTAGAGGTCACAGCGGAAATGCCATCTTGGGTGGGACACCTGCCAGGGCGAGGCCAGGGAGATGGAAAGGCCTGGGGACAGCTCTGTGGGAATTAGTGTGGGTGTGGAGGCCAGCAGCCAGCAGCAAGCAATGCTGCTGCAGCTCAGGACACCATGGCCAGCAGTGCCCAGGCCAGGCCAGGGCCCCTGTGAGCCTCAGCCCACCGTGCAGAGGAAGCGAGAGCTTCTCAAAGCGTCTGGAGCCTTGGGGGAGGCGGCCCCTGCTGGCCTTTGGTCTGTGGGCTTCCCTGTGGCCCCTGGCTAGCACTAGAGGAAGGTACACAGGCGACGAGTCAGTTCCAGCTCTGGGCGTGGGACTAAGGTGTGGCCCCGTGTGCTTCTTGTCCTGAACTCTGGTCATTTCCTCCTTCCACCCCGCTCTCCAGCCTGGCCTGACACTCTCCTAGCTCTGTAGCTTTCAGCTTTGCTGTCATCCCCAGAGGGCTTCCCAGAGCCCCAGACCAGGTGGGTCCCTGTGGCCCCTGTACTTTTTGAGCTGCCCATCTCAGTTGCAATCATGTTCTCACTGTGTGAGCCTGGAGCTCCTTGGAGGTGGGCAGGGGGACCAGGCCCCTCTGTCCCCTGCTTAGCACTGGGCATGGAATGAAGGACGGGCAACTGCCTCCCAGTCCCTGAGCCTGCCCCAGGGTTCTCTGGTCTCCACTCCTGCAGTGACAGCCAGACACCATGCTGGCCTCTGGGCCCTGTCTCCCTGAGGCCCTAGGCCCCAAGCCCGCCTCTGGCAGGTGTCCAGGAGGTTGTTGCCCACCTCTGCCTCGCCGGCACCCGCACCTGTCTGCACCGCTGTCTGCCCAGTGGGTCAGCTCCCTTCCTCTGGCCCTACAGGTGCTCGTGGCTACACAGTCCTGACTGTCCAAACCCTGCTGATCTCAGCCGCACTCCCACCTTGAGGTGGGATTTGGGGGTTGCCCTGACCGAGACGGGCCCTGAGTTCATGTTCTGACACCTGCCTTCAAGGGCACCGGTGCAGCAGTGATGAGAGTTCCCATGGACCCTGGTCTGGGGTGTGGAGCCCACTCTGCTCCCAGGCAGCCCCCACCTCCAATGTCTGCGGCACACTGCCCTTCAACCACTACAGGCTCCTGGAGCAGACCATTCATTCATTCATTCATTTGTTCATTCGTTCAGCAAGCACTTCCTGAACACTTGCTATGGCCTGGGCACTGCACTAGGCTTGGGATCCAACACTCCTCCACTCAGTCATCAAACATTTAGAGCGCCTACCATGGGCTGGGCATTGATCCAAGGAGACGGGACAGAGCAGTGAACCAAACAACCTCCAGCTCTCACGGAGTTTACTTCTCGTGGGGGATTTGGGGAGCAGAGGCTGCAGAAAGGCAGGAAGGAACAGAGAAAGATGGGAGCGTGCTCTCTGAGCTAACCTGACCTGGAAGGGTCTCTCCAAGGAGGTGCCACACAAAAGCAGAGACCTGGCAAAGCGGGGCAGGAAGTCATGTGATTTTCTGGGGAAGAACGGTCCAGGCAGGAGGAACAGCAAGTGCAAAGGCCCTGAGGCAGGCCTACGATGGTCCTTGGAAAGATAACTCCCTTCAGGTCCACAAGAATGTATAGTAGGCCCCCAGGGGCGGTGAAGGTCTGCCTCTTAACCCAGGAAGGGTGTGTATGTGTGTGTGTGGGGGCTCTGTGTGCAGAACCTGCCTGCACAGAGATGCAGTTGCCCTGACAGGGGTTAGCTGGGGCAGGCCTGGGGGAGATGTTCCTTTTCATTTCGGGTCCTAAAGCACTGTTTGAATTTGTTTTAAGCCTGTGCATATATTACTTTTAGACTTTAAACTCGTTTCTAAAAGAAAGTGTTGTCCCCAAATGGTGGAAACTACCCTTTTATGCTTTTCACAAGGGAGTTTATAAGCAGCAGGATATTTTAAAGCCTGATAGTTAAAATAACAAAGCAGGGGTGAGGGGCCGCTGCTGAGCGGTTCTGGTCACACGGCAATGGGAAGGAGGAGGGATGCGAAGCATGGAGCCCCCAAGGATGCAGGGTGGCCTTCTGGGGGAGCTTTAGTGACGTCCAGACGGCCCTGCTGATGGGTCTATCCTTCCCAGACCGGCCCAGCTCTGACTCTGTCTCTTCATTGAGCCCCTGGACTGTTGTCCCTGCCGCCATGCGTCTTGGTAAATGCACACATGGCCACGAGCAGGGACAGATCCCAGCCTCCTCCTCGGGTGCCCCCGCCGCCCAGGGCTGTGGGCAGAGAGGGGGGTGGATTAGAACTGAAGTGCGCCCGGGGTCAGGTGGTCGCAGAATCTCTTGGGGGCTCTCCGACTCGGAGCATCCCGGGCCCGTACGCCTCAGGAGTCCCTAGCGCCGGGTCCGGCTCCTCCGCCCACTGTGGCTGGCGCGACCCCAGCGGTTCGCCCGGGGCCACTGAGCGGGCGGGGGCGGAGTGAGGGGCGGGAGCGGGGCGGGGATCTCGGGGGCGTGGCGGAGGAGGGGCCGAGGGGGCCGAGGCCCTGCAGGCGAGGGACCGACAGGCGCCGGGGCGGGGCCGGGGCGGGGTCGAAGCGAGGCGCCCCGGGCCCGCCCCGCTGGGGTCGGCACCGCCCGTCGTGTCCCGTGACGCTGGTCGGAGCGCGGGTCACGAGTTGCCAACGCGGCCGGCGGCGGCGGCGGCGATATGGCCTCGGAGCGGGACGTGCGCGCCCGGCTGCAGCGCGCCGGCCAGGAGCACCTCCTGCGCTTCTGCGCCGAGCTGGCGCCGGGGCCGCGCGCCGCACTGCTGGCCGAGCTGGAGCCGCTAGAGCCCGAGGCGCTGCGCGAGCACTGCCTGAGCGCGGCCGCGGCCTGCGCACGACCCCCGGGCCCGCCGCCCGACCTGGCCGCGCGCCTGCGGCCCCTGCCCCGCGAGCGCGTGGGCAGCGCGAGCCGGGGCGACCCCGAAACGCGGCGGCTCTGGGAGGAGGAAGGTAGGCGGGGCAGGGGTCCCGGCGGCGGGGCGCCCCTGGCCGGCCGGAAGGGGCCTTGACCGTAGAGACGGGGGAGAGGGGAGGTTGTGCGGGGAGAAATTCGGTTTGCCTTGTTTCTTTGTGAAGTCTCCTCTCCTCTCACACGTACCAGCTCGCGACTGCGGTGTGGAGCCCCCGACCGCTGCCAAGCTGGCGGCCGCCACTGGGCCGCATTCCCTCGGGAGGGTGCTTTGTGCATGCGCACACCTGGATGGCCAGCTGCCCAGCCCGCAGGCGTATTGACAGCAGGGGACCCCTTGCACACTTGCTTTTCACACACTTCACACCAGCGCCGGCGCAGGTGCACCCCTAGTCTCTTGGAGGGGAGCCTGCCCCGGGCCCCAGCTGTGCAGCTCTGACCAGGCCGACCCGGTGTTCCCTGTGAAGGACCCGGGTTGGAAATGAATCCAGGAGGATGTCATCAGAAACCCAGAAGGGTCGGGGCAAGGTTAGGTTTGGGTAGGGCCCTCGCCCAGATGAGATCAGAATGTTATCTGGAAGTTTTTGTCCTGTGGCTGTCAGGAGTCTCTGAGCCCCGGGCACAAGTTTGGCTTGCTCTAAAGTGAAGGGGTGGTCGTGTGGCAGGCCCCAGGCACCCCCTCATGGCGCCCCATGCCCTCAGGTTTCCACCAGATCGCCCTGAACAAGGTGGCCGTGCTGCTGCTGGCTGGCGGGCAGGGCACTCGTCTGGGCGTGACCTACCCCAAGGGCATGTATCAGGTGGGCCTGCCCAGCCAGAAGACCCTCTATCAGCTGCAGGCAGAGCGGATTCGGCGGGTGGAGCAGCTGGCTGGCGAGTGCCACGGGACCCGCTGCACTGTGCCCTGGTGTGCCCTCTCTGCATTACCTTGGCCCTCGAGTGATCCCCCCCGTGTAGCCCAGCCCTGCCCCACCCAAGACTTGAACCCCAACCCCAGCACAGCCCTGGACAGAGCCCAGCACCCACCCAGGCTGAGGCCTGACCCTGGCCCTAGGCTGGACCCTGATGGCAGTCCCTGTCAGAGCCCCAGCGGCCAGAGTTGCCAGGCCCCCAGAAAGGCCGGCTCAGCCTTGCCTCCCCTTGCAGGTACATCATGACGAGTGAGTTCACGCTGGGGCCCACGGCCGAGTTCTTCAAGGAGAATGACTTCTTCCAGCTGGACCCCGACAATGTGGTCATGTTTGAGCAGCGCATGCTGCCTGCCGTGACCTTTGATGGCAGGGCCATCCTGGAGCGGAAAGACAAGGTTGCCATGGCCCCAGGTACACCCCACCCAGAAACGGGGGGGACCACCTGGCTTAGAATGTGTAGCTAGCCAGGGGTCAGGAGGACTGAGACAGAGGCCAGAATGTGCTGCCCACAGGCTGTGCGGTCCTGGGCAGTGGCCTCCTCTCTCTGGGCCTTGATTCCCATCTGTCACGTGGAACAACCTCAGGACTACTTGGAAAGTGATAGCTGTCTCAGGCACAAGGTCCAGCCCCGAGGGGCACCCCCTGCCTCCAGCATGCCCTGGACTAGCCAGCTGAGGCCCGGCGGAGCCCTGCCAAGAGCATGTCCCTTTCTGCCCCTGCAGACGGCAACGGGGGACTGTACCGCGCGCTGGCGGACCACCGGATCCTAGAGGACATGGAGCGCCGAGGAGTGGAATTTGTGCACGTGTACTGCGTGGACAACATCTTGGTGCGGCTCGCCGACCCCCTCTTCATAGGCTTCTGTGTGATGCGGCGCGCGGACTGTGGCGCCAAGGTGAGCGCGCCTTGCCCCGCCCCTCTACGAGCCCCGCCCCCGGGCCGCCTTGCCCCGCCCCGTCTTCCCAGCGCGGCCCCACCCAGGCTTCCTGTCCCCTCGTGGCTGCAGGTGGTGGAAAAGGCGTACCCTGAGGAGCCTGTGGGCGTGGTGTGCCAGGTGGACGGTGTCCTCCAGGTGTTGGAGTACAGCGAGATCAGCCCCGAGATTGCGGAGCTTCGTGCGCCGGACGGGGGCCTGCTCTACAACGCAGGCAACATCTGTAACCACTTCTTCACGCGAGACTTTCTCCAGATGGTCACCAGGTGTGTGTAGCAGGTGGCCACGAAGGCTGACCAAGGCCGGTGGGGCCAGCCAAGCCACAGTGACTGGAGGCTGACCTGAACCCGGTGGGGCTGTGGTCAGGAGCCTGCTCTTGGGTTGGGGTGGAGAAAGGTTCTCGCATTTAAAAAAGCAGGAGGCACCAGAGAGCCCCCGCAGCTGGTGTGAGGTTCCACGGCCGAGATGGCCTGCTCCTCCTCCTGTGGCGCGGCCCGTTCCCCGCGGAGACCACCTCCGCCCATGGCTCCCCGGTAGCCATTTTGCCTGGGCAGGAATGTGGCTGAAGGTGCCTGGGTCTCAGGCCAGGGAGTGCGGGAGGGCGCCTGTGCCCTCCCAGAGATTGGGCTCAGCTCCACTGCTCCCGTGCTCTGCGGTGTCCACCTGCCGGCCCGCCCCACCTGGCCGGGCAAGCTGAAAGGCAGGGATGGGGTTCCCGCCGGTGTCATTTCTAAATTGTGTCCTTCTTCCCCTTGTCCACCTGTCCTCTCAGGGAGTTTGAGCCCTTGCTGAAGCCACACGTGGCTGTGAAGAAGGTCCCATACGTGGACGAGAAGGGAAATCCGGTAAAGCCGCTAAAACCGAACGGGATAAAGATGGAGAAGTTTGTGTTTGATGTGTTCCAGTTTGCTAAGTTAGTGGCAGAAGTCATTATTTTTTTCCTTCTCTCTTCCTGTTTTGGTGGTGGGTTCTGAGGCCCAGTTGGGCAGGGAAGTGGAGGCTGGGGGGTGTGTTGGGGAGGGCTGGGAGTGCCCCTTCGCAGTGGGGAGCTGGGGGGCTGCAGGGCAGGTCTCAGGGGGAGAAGGCCAAAGGAAGCACCCCCAGGGATGGGAGCACAAGGAACATGTGGTGCAGTGGAAGTCCCTGGGGCTGTGGACTTTGGGGGTCACCGTGCCCCCTCCTGAGCCCTCCATCTGCCCCTCGCCTGGGGTCAGGAGGCTGTTTCCAGGCCAGGTTGCTGGGAGCTCTCAGGGTGTTTGGCCTTCACTCTGGGGTCCCAGGGTCTGGGGGTTTGGCTGGTGGGAATAAAAGAGAGGGCTCAGGAGAAAGGCTCAGTGTGCCTGTGGGGCCCTCCCCAGGCCTGCTGCTCCCAGAGCAGACCCCGCTTAGTCACTGTAACCTGGCCTGGCCTTCACCTGCCCAGCACGAGGGTTTCTGGGCCAGGACATTGGGTCACCAGCTCTTTTCTCCACCAGGAACTTCGTGGCTTTTGAAGTGCTGCGGGAGGAGGAGTTCTCCCCCCTGAAGAACTCTGACTCGGCAGACAGGGACAACCCCTCCACAGCCCGGCGGGCCCTGCTTGCTCAGCACTACCAGTGGGCCCTGCAGGCGGGGGCCCACTTTCTGGACGAACATGGAGCCCGGCTCCCCGAGCTGCCCAGGTGAGTGTGGGCCCCAGCGTGCTGCCCAAAGGGCAAGGGAATCAGGGCCCCACCCTCAGCCCCAGGGCCCCTCTGGCTTTGCTGCTGTCTGAGCTGGGGGCGGGGCGAGGGGGGGTTTCCGCCTCTGCCCCACACTGAACGCAGGTGGCTATGTGCCCAGCCTGGCCATATGGTGACTGTCACTGCAGCCTTTTGGCCCAAGCTCTTGAGGTCTGCTCAAGGCCCTGGGGGAGGTGGGGGACTGCAGCCCTTTCCGGTTCATTCATAAGCTTTGAAACCAAGACCCAGGCATGACATTGAGAAAACAGCAAGGCAGGTTGACATCAGGTTTCAAACTCCCTGGTTGTCCATGGCTGCCCCTAGATCTGGCTGCCCAGATCTGTGCAGGATGCTTGGCAGGAGCGGGTGTCCAGCTCAGATCAGGGCCTGTCACTCAGACAGGAGCAGTTTGCTCAGGGCTCTGGGTGTCGGCAGGAAGAGGCATTGCTGAGTTAGGGGCTGCAGGGGCTGGGTGGGGTTATCAGCCTGCTGGGCCAGGCGAGGAGGGCCAGCTCCCATGACGGTGGTGCTGGGAGAGGGCCCCGGGGTGCGCACCCCTGAGCAGATGCTGACAAGTGGGCTCCCCCAGCCTGCCTGGCAGCAGAGAGCCTCTGGCCATCTGTGAGATCTCGCCGTTGGTGTCCTACTCTGGAGAGGTGAGAGCCCCCCGCCCGTGTGAGGCCTTTCTGGGGTGGGGTTTGCATGATCAGAGGAAGATTGTCTGGGGGAGGTGGGTGCATGGGTGGGAAGTCAAGCTCTGTCTCAGTTTACTAGTGGGGTAAATAGTCCCTTAAGTTGCAGAGGACCTTCTGGGTCCCGGGGTGGGGTGAGGTGTCAAGAGGCCGTCACAGGTCCTGGGAGGGGTGGAGAGGACCAGCCAGGCCAGGTCTGAGTCTGGGGTTTGGGGAGTCAGGCTTCTGTGGGAGCCTTGCTGAGAGGAATGTTGGCCCCTTCCCTTGTCTGGTAAGTTTTGGCCTGAGTTTGCTGGGAGGGCTCATGCTGGCCTGTGGTCTTTAGGAGACATTCGACCCTTGTTTCTGGAAGCCTCTCTGGCTCTGCCCTTCCCTGGCTCCGGGCAGAATTGGGACCCCGCTCGGGGGTGCTGAGCGGGGAACACTTGGCCATCGTGGCTTGCCTGTTTCCAGGGTCTGGAGGTGTACCTGCGAGGGCGGGAGTTCCAGTCCCCGCTCATCCTGGACGAGAAGCGGGCCAGGGCGCTGCAGCCCTGACTCCCTCCCACACCTGCAAACCCAGGGTCTCCAGGGGTGAAGATGGGGCCTGACCTGGGGCTCTGGGTAGGAAAGCAGGCTGCTGTGCCTTTCCGGCCTGTGGAACACAGAAGGAAGCGTGCTGGTTTACTCCAGGAGGGTGGGACCTCTCCTGTCACCCGTTTCCATGGACACAAGGGACGCCAGGCCTGCTGTCGGCCAACTCAGGATCTTGGGCTTCGCTCCTGGCTTTGGGGTCCGAGGAGGAGGCAGAGGGACTCAGGACCTTGGACAGTGGGGCTGAGAGGAGGCTGTGGGGAGGGGCCCAACGGAGGTGTGGCGTCAGCGGGTGAGAGCAGCGCGCCCTGCTTCTGCTGTCTGAGCTGAGAGGTGATGGGAAGGCGGCTCCTCTGCCCCACATGCACATCTGCATGGTGAGAAGGAGCCCCAGCCACACGGAGAAGCATCTCTGCAGATGTACAGATGAGGGAACGAGAGAAGGGGACAGTGTTCTTCTCTCCCAGGGTGACGTGTTCACAGAGGCTGCCCCCTCCCTCCCTGGCAGCTGAACTACTAACACAGCCCAGCCTGCCCAGCTGAGGCCCACAGCAGAAGGGGCCCGACCCCTACCCATAAAGGCTGGTCGCTCAGGGAGAGCCGGCTCTCAGAGAAGCTCGGCCTGCACACCTGAGACCGAATTCTCTCAATTCCTCTCCAAAGCCTCAGCCTCCGTCACGTCAGTGGCTGGTTTAAGCTGCTGAATTTTATGTGCTTCCCCCAGGACCAGTGGCGGCCTCCTGCGGTGGGTGATTAATCTCGAATTTACCAGGTGGGGGGCGCCATCCCTTGCCCGGCCCACCAGGAGCTTCTGACAGCTGTTGGTGCTCCCCCTCCTCCCCGGCTCTGGTGGGGGGGGGGGGACACAGCCTCCATATTTGGGGCCATGGCCCCCTCCCTGCAGCCTGGCCGAGGCTGGAGGAAACCAGCTGGCCCTGGGCTTTTGCCTCTGGCTTTGCTGTCTGGGCCCCGGCACCTGCTCTCCCCTCTGAAAACCAATGCAGCGGCACCACCTCTCCCCGTGATGTGAGGAGCAGCATTAATGCAGCCTACTGCCCCACCGGGTCACCAACCCCCTTCCCTCTCTGCTGCAGCCCGCAGCCCATGCGTGGAACCCCTGGTGTCCCCAAGGCAAGGACGTTATCTGGGTGGTGGGTTCAGACGCAGCTGATGACTCCAGTGGCTTGGGGTGGACGGTAGCTGTGCCCATGCATCCTGACCCGGGCATGACGGCAGGGCCAGGGTCACGCCTAGGCTCTGCCAGTCTTGTGCAAACCTCAGATTCAAACCATGTGCCTTAGGATCCTTCTCTCAGCTGCTCTACAGGCAAGCAGAGGGCCAGGGGCAGAGGGGGGTCGGCCAAGGAGGAGGCCCGGGTCCAGGTCCTGCCCACAGCGGCTCCTCACTGCTCTAACTGCACGAGCTCTTCTCTACACAAGTCGAGTTAGCTGGGTAAACGGCTGAAACAGCTCGCTTTTTAAAAACTTTATTTTCAGATAACTATACCTTCACATGAAGTGTCAAACATAGCAGGGAGAGGTCCTGGGGACCCTTCACAGTTTCCTGCAGTGTTTTCACCTCACGTGGTCACAGGACCCGGCAGACCAGGAGAGGCTGGTGCTGCTCTAAGTGGCTAACCACAGGTGTGGATTCCTGCGCCTGCTCTGCTCTCAAGAGGCAGGTGTCCCGTCACCACAGAGACCTCCCTCATGCTACATTTATGGTCACCCCATCTCCGACCCCAGACTCCCGCTAATGAAACAACTGAGTTTTGAAAGATTGCCAAACTCCTGATCTTCCACAGGAGGTGGGGGATTTCCAATAAACACAACGTGTTGTGATTGACCGCCTGGGAGTGCGGTTTCTGACGAGCACGTGTGTGCTGGGAACAGCACCAGGTGTTCACAGCTCTGGTCCATCCGAGGGCTGGAGCCCAGTGGGGGCCCTTTGGGACCAAGAGCCCATACGGGCGAACCCGCTCTGGGCTGCCCAGGAATTTCCTCGTGCTCCCGTCCAGCTCTTCTCCAGGGTCTCAGGGGGGCCTGAGACAACCTAGTGGGTCAGGCACCCTGGGGGTGGGCCCAGAACCTGCCTCTTGACCCAGCTACGCCGGGGCGGCCTCGGCGCTCTCAGTCTGAAAGCCTGGGGACTAGTCCTCCTGCACCTGCATCCTCCAGGTGCCACCATTTCCCTGGGAACAGGCTGTGCAGGGAGGGACGCCTGAGGGCATCGCTGGGACTACCCGAGGAGGGCAAGGGGCAGGAGAGCGGAAGGGGCTTCCCGGAGTCGGTTCAGACAAGCGAGGCGCTGAGCAGGGGGCGCGCACACTGGGGAGCCCTCCGGACACCCAGAAATGCTGCAGCCAGGACCGCAGGAGGCAGCGGGCTCCCCCCAGGGGCAGTGGGCAGCCTGGCCTGGAAAGCCGCAGGGAGGGGCCGAGCTTGAGGTCCGGCAGGGCAAGAGCCGGGCCGACCTCGCCGTGCGGGGCCGCGGTGCGCCCCGCTTCTGCGGAGGAAAAACGCGCGCACAGCACAGCGCGGCGACGCCTCGGGCACCCCGAAGGCTCGGGGGCGGGACGAGGAGCCCGAGAGCCGCCGCCTCCCACCCCGCGCGGGCGGCGCGGACAGTCCAGCGGGCCGCCCGCCCCCGCCAGCCCCGCGGGTCCAGGAGCAGGGGCCCCCGGCCTGCATGGCGGGGAGGCCGGCCGGTCCTCACTGACCACCGCCCGTCGGGGAAGTCGCGGCCGGGGGCGCAGCGGGGCCACCACGGGGAACCGGGACCCGGGGCCGTGCGAAAGCCAGAACCCTCTCAAGTCCAGGCCACCGCCGCTTTCCGCTGATATACGCGCGGGCGCCAGCATACGCAAGCGCCGCAAGGTGTAAGGTCACCGCGCAGGCGCGAGAGCGCACCTACGCAGGAGCCGTAGGCCGTATACCCTCACGCAGGTCGCAGCGAGAGCGTGCGCAGGCGCAGTGGGGTTTGTAAGGCTCGGCGCAGGCGCATCGGCGCGCAGCGCGATGGGCGTGGTGTGGTCGGCGCGGCGATGGCTGCCCGAGGCTATCCGAGCAGCGGAGTCCTCGGTCCTTCTCAGCGCCCGGCTTCCTGACGCGGCCACTGGGCGGGATCCCTTGGGCCGCCTCTGCCGCTGTCATGTATCCGCCGGCGCCGCCGGCGCCGCCTCGGGACTTCATCTCGGTGACGCTGAGCCCCGGGCAGGGCTACGACGGCAGCAAGACCTGGCGGCGGCGCTCGTGCTGGAGGGTGAGGGTCGTGCCCGCGGGTCCTCTGCCCCGTCCCGCCGCGCGCCGGGAAGCGGAGGGCGGCCGCCCGCAGCCGTCTCGTCGCGGCCCAGCCCTGCGGGGAGGCGCGGGGAGGGTCTGGGGGAGAGGCCGGGCCGGCAGGTCTCGGCGCGCCTCCGCCGTCTCCGTGTTGAGTGGAACGTTCGTTCTCCCTCGGTGTGGAAAAGACTGGGCCCACCCGGCTGAACCACTGGTGTGTTCCTGGTGGTCCCCGGCTGCAGGGTGTCGGGACACCACGTCTGGGCAGACGCAAGGCCCAGCTGGGTGTCTCAGCCGGAACCCGCGAGCTGCGGGAGTCTTCGTCCACTGCCCATGCAACGGGACACAAATGGTTTCCGCGTCTGTTTTTACTTCATCTTACGTGTGCCCGTGCATTATGTCGCTGGAGTGTCGTCCCAGCCCTAATCCCTGCCGAGAGAGAACAAAGTTCAGAAACAGTAGAACTCAACGCTGCACCTTCGGAATTACTCATCGTCCTCGCTGAGTCTGTAGCAGCTGGAGAGATTTCCAGTTGCGTTATTTTCAGTAAAAAGTGTCATTCTCTGTGCCTCCCTCAGAAATGGAAGCAACTGTCGAGATTACAGCGGAACGTGATCCTCTTCCTCCTCGCGTTTCTGGTGCTCTGCGGGCTCCTGTCCTACATCAGCGTGGCTGACCCGTGGAAAGGTATCAGCTACTCGTGTGGCGTAACATGATGGGTGCGGGTCGTTGAGGGTTGACAGGCAGGACGTCTTGCAGTCTACCTTAACTGCCTCCAGGAGGCGTAAATGTCAGCGGATTGGCAGAAATCCAGCTAGAAGGAAGCGTCCTGTTGTAACCACCTAGCTAGGACGTGGATGTTAACTGGCGCTGTCTGATGCTTCCTACGGGTCTGGTGTCAGTCCTGGCGCCTCCCTCCTCTGCGTCTACAGAGAAATCCAGTCCCGAGGTTGAATGCTCAGCCTACAGGCATTCCATGAATTTCATAACACGTGTTTCCGTGTGTTTGGAAAGGACTGGGCAGAGTTCTGCTGAGGATGTAAGAATCCTGAATTTCTCTAAGATCGCTTCTTTAGGAGGAAAGCTAAAGAGCTGCCCCAGGTCGCTCAAGTAGATGGCCTGTTTGCCACCATTTGTACTTCCTGGAATGGAACATTAAGGCCCAGTGTTTTGGGTTGTGGCTTGGGGATGAGGACAAAATTACCAAGTGCTCTTAAAAGCTTTCATTCTCTTTGGTCATTGTTTTTTTTGAGATCATATTGGTTTATAAGGTTGTGTAATTTCAGGTGTATGATATCGTATGACAGTTTCTGTGTAGACTGCATCCTGCTTTCCACCAATAGTCTAGTTTTTATCCGTCACCATACATGTGTGCCCCTTAACCCGTTTTGCCCCACTCTCCCTTCCCCTCTGGTCACCACTAATCTGTTCTCTTTATCCATGTGTTTGTTTATATTCCACATATGAGTGAAATCGTACAGTGTTTGTGTTTTTCTGTCTGTCTTATTTTGCTTTCGCTTAGCCTAATACTTTCAAGGTCCATCTGTGATGTTGCAAATGGGACGATTTTTTTTTTTTTATGACTGAATAGTATTCTATTGTATATATATATTACATCTTCTTTATCCATTTTTCAATTGATGGGCATTTGGGTTGCTTCCACATCTTGGCTATTGTGAATAATGCTGCAGTGAACAGAAGGGTGCATATATCTCTTTGTTTTGTTGATTTCATGTTCTTTGGATAAATACTCAGTACTGGGATAGCTGGATCGTATGGTATTTCTATTTTTAATTTTTTGAGAAATCCCTGTACTGTTTTCCATAGTGATGCACCAGTTTGCATTCCCACTAGCAGTGTATGAGAGTTCCCTTTTCTCCACATTCTCTCCAATTCTTATTATTTCTCGTCTTGTTAATTATACCCCTTCTGATGGGTGTAAGGTGATATCTCATTGTAGTTTTGATTTGCGTTTCCCTGATAATTAGTGATGTTGAACATCACTAATGTGATGTGATCACTAATGTTGAACATCTTTTCATGTGCCTGTTGGCCGTCTGTGTATCTTCTTTAGAAAAATGTCTGTTCATATGCTCTGCCCATTTTTTGATCGAGTTGTTTGTCTTTTTGTTGTTGAGTTGTACGAGTTCTTTATATATTTGGAAAGTAACCCCTTCTCTGACATATGATTTGCAAATATTTTTTCCCAGTTGGTTGGTTGTCTTTTCATTTTGTTCATGATTTCCTTTGTCTTTGGCCATTCTTGAATCACTTAAATGACTTCTGAGGTCTCCTGATGTCCTCTTATAAGGAATCACACCTGTCTAGACGTATCTACGGCCCACCATGCCTCTCCTCTAGGCCTCGTGGCATATTTGAGATGCATGAGATTCTCTTGTTTAGCCCCGAATGGCAGGTCAGCGGAAGAGCAGAAGATGAGACCAGCAAATCCACCAGTCTTACCAGCTCCTCAGAAGGCAGATGTTAACCCAGAACACTTCCCGGGGTTCTTACCTAAGGTACTTTCAATAAAATATGTGGAGTTGTAACGGGTCAGTTCCAGAAGCACTTCAAAACATACATGGTATTTCAAACAGATGGGTAAGAATTCTTTTTCTTCCCATTTGTTTGATGTTTTAACCTCACACTCCTTATTCTGGGCTGGTTGGACAATATTTGGGGAAAGGAGGAGGAATATTCTTTCGTTCCTTTTTGTTTGAACACCTGCTGTGTGCCGGATCCTGTGTTAGGTGACGAACAGACAGACCCGCCCCTTCTCTCTCAGAGCTACAGGCTGGCGGGAGAGGCAGGCGAGACACCAGCAACACACAGGAG
Organism: Diceros bicornis minor; assembly: GCF_020826845.1. Lineage (NCBI taxonomy): Eukaryota > Metazoa > Chordata > Mammalia > Perissodactyla > Rhinocerotidae > Diceros > Diceros bicornis. The sequence continues at coordinate 43,633,958 of NC_080767.1, forward strand.
CAGGCAGGTGGCCCGTGCTGCACATCCTACAAGGAAGAGAGCAGACACCCTGGGAGATAAGGCTGGAGCGGGTCCTCCAGTCAGGGAAGCCCCTCTGAGGACAGACACTGAATTGCACTCTGAAGGCAGAGGAGTTGCTGGCTCTGTATAGAGTCCGGAGAGCAGGGCTTGAAGGGAGGGAAACGGCCCCGGGCAGTGGGCTTGGCTGGGGAAGGGGACTGGGCTCAGTCCAGACCAGGTCTTGCGGGTCCTCCTGGGGTGTGGGCAGCACTGGAGGTTTCAGTGGCACACACACGGGAAGATTGGGAGTCGGAGTGTTGGAGATTTTCACCATGAAGATTCTCTGGCTGCCTGGTGGAGACGTGTGGAGCATCAGGAGTGGAGGGCAGGAGGCAGGAGAACTGAGCTGCCTGGACCATGGGGAGAGTGCGCGACAGGAGAATGGCTGGGCAGGACTTCAGCCATGAGAAGGGGAAGGAGGGTGCCCAGGGGAAGGGCCAGCAGAGGCCAGGCAGGACCTCGTTGGGGCCATGCAGGCCTCCGTTGTGGACCTGCCCAGTTCAGGGTGCCTGGGGGCCCCAAAGGGACGTGCACAGGTCGTGGAGTCAGGATCAGAGTCTGGGCACGGGAGACAGGTTTGAGAGTCCCCGGGTACAGGGTTGTGTCGTCTAGAAAGGGTGGAGGAAGGGCCTGGTCCTGGGGTGCCCCCACCCTTACCATTGGGATGGGGAGGAGGAGAGGGGTAGTGGAGACTAGAGGGTGGTCAGGAGGCAGCCAGGGGAGCAAGAAACATGCCCTCCACAGAGAGCTGGTTCTGGGGAGAATGCCTTTGAGAACCAGGTGCCCTGCACCTGGGGACGCCCTGTGTCGCTAGTTAGGGTGTCGACGTGGGCCAAGCCTGCCCCGGGAGAGGATCCTGGGCCCAGTGCGGGCTCCACCGTGCAGGGCTGCCCTGGGGAGAGACAGGAGGCCGCTTTCCAGACTCTCACTCTCCATCAGTGTGTAGAGAAGGGAGTTTTCAAGCGTGAGGCCGGCCCCGGGGCATAGCGGTTAAGTGCGCGTGCTCCGCTGCAGCGGCCCGGGGTTCGGATCCCGGGCGCGCACCGACGCACAGCTTGTCAGGCCATGCTGAGGCAGCGTCCCATATAAAGTGGAGGAAGATGGGCACGGTTGTTAGCCCAGGGCCATTCTTCCTCAGCAAAAAAAAAAAAGGAGGATTGGCAGATGTTAGCTCAGGGCTGATCTTCCTCACACACACACACACACACAAAGCAGACAAGCGTTTCTTTCACTTCTTTGGGCCACTCTTTGCATATTGACTCATAACTGTAGGGAAGCGGAATGTGGCGCGTTTCCCTATCGACAGACACGTTTCCGCTGCTTGAATTGCTGTGATCCAGTCTCTGGTGTCCAGGAGGGGCTGGATGGTAAGGAGTGAATGTGCACGTCTCTGGTGCAAGGCCTCGGGGAGACTGCCCTTCTGGAGGCTGCGGGGCCTCTCCTGCTGGGACTCTGGGCCTGTCCCTGAGACCTGTGTCAGTGACGGTGCTGTGGCAGGGCCAGACCCCATTCTCTCTGCCAAGGGTCCCAGCTCTGAGTTGGCGGCATCTTTAAATGAGAACATCTTCACGGATTACGTGGACGCTGAAAAGCAGAGACTTCTCCCTTGCAAGTCGGCCTCCGTCCTGTCCTCGGGAGGAGCCGCCTCGTCACACCCTCTGCTGAGGGTGGCCGCCCCATCTGGGAGAGTGCTGCAGTCAACAGAGCGCCTGAGCCCTGCGCTCTGTCAGCGGCCCCGGTGCCCCCTGTCTCCCGCTTTGTTCTGGGGATGAAGTGGGGGAGCCCCCGGGGCACAGGCCTGCGACATTGTTCTTTGAGGACGTGGTTCTAACCCTTTCAGGGTACCTTTAGTGTCTGTGACAGCTTGGAAATACCCCGCGCCAGGGGCTCAACCCGTCATCCAGGGCTGCACTAGCCCGTTGGTGGAGTCTCCATGAGTGCGGTCAGGGCCAGGAGATTGTGCATAAGGAGCTCCTCCTGAATCCGCATTTCGTGAAGAAAAATGAAAATGGTCTCCTCTGGGGCCGTGCTCCTCGGCCAGTGCACAGCGCTCTGTGGGGTTGGGTCTGGTTGGGGAGAGTGTTCCAGATGGAGAAGGAATAGCGGCTCCTAAGCATTGAATTATTTTCATAACTGACTCTCATTTTTGTCTAGAAGCCTCAAAGGCATTTCCGACGGGGACCACCCAACCTGCAGATTAGAGCCCCCGGTAAAGACTCGAAGGGCATGAGGCAGGATGACGCCCAGAGGAGGGAAGAGGCCGTGGGTGCTGCTCGCCAGGAAGAAAACACCCAGAGAACAATCATTAGGTACGAGGAGCACCAGAGATGGGTCTGAACATGTGGAACCACTGTGGCTGGTCCGTTTCGTGTTTCCTTTTCTGAAAAACAAAGATAAAGAACCAGCATGATGTCTAAAGGAGCTTTTCCTTTTGAAGCTGACAATACGTGCCCCATCCTGAGGGCGGGGCCCTGCCTTCTTGTAGCCCTCCTTCCCGCATGGAGGGCGAGGCTGAGCCCCAGCTGGGCAGTGACCCCGGGGCATTTGGATCTGTGTCCTGCGCTGGCTGACTGCCCTTCCTTCTCTCCTTGAAGCTGGAGGGGAGCAGTGATCGAGCCAGAGCAGGGCACTGAACTCCCTTCCAGAAAGGCAGACGCCCCCACCAAGCCTTCCTCGCAGGCCGCCAGGATTCAGAACCAACCAGGTAAGGCCCCACCAAGCCTTCCCGGGCCTTACCTGGACATTCTGACTGAGAGGGCGTGTAGACAGGCATAGATTGTCCTGGGTGTGCGGTGCAGCGCTGCTGTCCCTCTGCATGCTGGTCATCCTTCCTCACCCAGGTGGGCCTAGGTCCTTGGGGTCACAGGGCCTTTAGAGCTTTGGTGATGACCTGTGGCTCCTTGATGGCCCGTCGTCCCGTGTCCCACGTTGTAGCCACAGGAGGAGTGCGTGTGCGGGGGAGCTCGTGTCCCTGCCTGTGTCTGGGCCACCAGGGGCCTAGGAATGTGACACACAGCGTCTCCCCTGGCCTGGCGGGTTCGGGCAGCTCTGTGGGGTCCCTGTGTTCTGGCACCAGTGGTTGAGGGCCTCCTGGGCGCTGTTGCCTTGTAAGGTGTGTGCAGCCCATCTGCCTTGTTCTGACGGTGCCCTTTGAGGTAGCCCGTCTCTCGGATCCCCATTCCAGACAGAAACTGGGATTAGGTCAGTGCCTGCCAAGGCCATCTGCCTCGTGTGTGGGGTCTTGCGCCAGGTCAGCTGAGTCCGGGGCTCAGGCTGTGACCCTCCTTCCTGCTGCTGGTGCCTCTGATGGAAGGACGAGGGAGCCCAGGGCCAGGACGTGCAGCCAGGCATGTGGGGGACGCTGAGCAATCTTGTGGCATTAAGACTGGATGGCACAGCCATGGCCGTGCACACAATAGGTGTCACACCACACTGAGAGGACGTGTGTGTGAGGCCGTGGACACAGGTTTTCATCCACACCAGAACCCTGTGGTTGTATGTGGTCCTCCCACGTGTGGAGAGACGACGTCTCCCCGAATCATCCTGGGGGCGCCCTGGAAAGGCCACAGAGGGGCCTGAGTGTATCTGCTCCACGGTGTTTCCTCCTTGATGACACCTGGAGCTGCTGTGGCAGAACGTGGGGACCTCTGAGATCAGGGGCTCTCCTCGAGTCCCCAGCCCATCACATTTGACATTCCCAAGCCCGGACGGAGTGCACACGCAGCCACGTGATCCACGACGCTGGGCTGCTGCCTCAGATGCCTTTGCTCACAGCGTGCTCCCTGCGGCCCCAGAGGGTCATACCTGCCCAGCCCCTGGTGGATGTGGATGGGCCCAGGCCAGGCGGACGAGAGTCCAAGCTGTCGTGTGCAGTCCCCAGAGGCCTCGCTGCCTTGGTGGCTGTGTCCAGGTGTGAGAATCTGACCTTCGGTGCTGTGCCCGACCTTCCCTGCTGTCCACTGCTGCCCTGTGGGCCCAGACAGTGTTGCGTGTGTCAGGGTCACTCACTTTGGGGCCATAGGGGGTCTCTGTCTGAGCCCTGACCAGGACCAGGTCCCCACGACCTGCTTCCCTCCTTCCAGCCTCCCCGAACGAGCGCCAGCAGGCCGTGATCGAGGCCTTCCGCCACGCTTGGACCGGATACCGCAAGTTCGCCTGGGGCCACGACGAGCTGAAGCCTGTGTCCCGGTCCTTCAGTGAGTGGTTTGGCCTCGGCCTCACTCTGATTGATGCCCTGGACACCATGTGGATTTTGGGTCTGAAAAAAGGTATCTGCTCGATCCCTAGCATGGGCTAGTTCTCTGTGTGTGACGCTCGGGCAGGGCTGCGAGCCGCACCCACGGGAGTCCACACTGCTGTTTACATCTGACCGTGGAGTGGACCTGCTGGGTGGTTCCTTTGTCACCTTACGTCCAGGCGCCCCGGGGACGCTCAGGACAGCTGTCCCCTACGCCCCCTGCTGAGAGCTGAGCGTGGACCCTGGGCAGGCGTCCAGGGCCATTTGCAGCCTGTGTTTCTGTTGCAGTCGGTCGGGGCTCCATGGCGGGAGGTGACACGTGATCTGATGTAGTTGCCAGCTCCTGAATCTCTCCCTGACGGCCTCCTTATGCCACACAGATGGACTTAAATTGGGATTATGTGTTTTTAGTTATTTCTAAATTGATATTTTAAACACCGTTGTAAGTTTTGTGAATAGGCTGAAGACTACCCCTGAATCTCTCACGTGGTCCTTTGTGTGGTGGCCTCTGACTGTGGGCCATTCGTGCTGACACTGCATGGGCTCACCCGGCCTGCATGCTGGCTCCTCATCTGCGGAGTTGATAGGCCTCACCCCCTTGCACTAGGCAATGAGAGGGAAACCCTGTGGGAGAAGGATGGGCGCAAGAATGCATGCAGCCCCAGAGCTTTGGATCAGATGGGAATGCCAGGACTATTTGTTCTTGATCCTCTACTGTTTCATGTCGCAGATTTTGAAGAAGCCAGGAAGTGGGTCTCCAACAAGTTAGTGTTTCAAAAAGACGTGGACGTGAACCTGTTTGAGAGCACAATCCGCATCCTGGGGGGGCTCCTGAGTGCCTACCACCTGTCTGGGGACGACCTCTTCCTGAAGAAAGCCGTGAGTGTCCTGGCACCGGGCTGGCAGGTGCCCTGCAGGGAGATGAGGCTCGGGTGTTCAAGCAGCATGCCCTTGCTCAAGGGGCCCTGAGGGTGGAGGTTTCCTATTTTCCCTTCTCCAGTTCATTTCCATCTCGGTTTCTGTGGGGGTGTGAGCTGAGGCAGTACTGCTTACTGCCACCGCAGCCAGCAGGAAAATCCGCTCAGAGCTGAGTGAGTCCAGCTCACTTCTGCTGCTGTTGAGTGTTGGGGCCGCATGAAGCCAGCAAACTCATGTCTCTCCACTCAACTGGATGAAAATGGGTGACGGCTTTGCACCGTGAAACAAAGGCCACTGTGTGACAGGAAACATTGATTCCTCACTGTGTTGTGTATCAGGAAGATTTTGGAAATCGCCTAATGCCTGCGTTCCAGACGCCCTCCAAGATTCCGTACTCCGATGTGAACATCGGCACTGGAGTGGCCCACCCGCCCCGCTGGACCTCTGACAGCACGGTGGCCGAGGTGACGAGCATTCAGCTGGAGTTCCGAGAGCTCTCTCGTCTCACGGGAGTAAAGAAATTTCAGGTACGGAGGGGCTGGGATTCTGGCTGGAGCGGGGTTTCCTGTGGGAGCGCTCACTGCTCAGCGCAGTAAGTGCAGGTTTGTGTGGACATTGACCCTGGGCCCAAGACCTGTGTCCTTTTTTAAAATTATTTCTTAGAGAATCCCATTTCCTCATTGGTAACAGGTGCACAGGCACGGAAGGCATTGGCTACAGGGTGAGTCCTCTGCCCCAGCCCTGCCCTGGTGCTGTCTGTGTCCTTAGGGCCCTGACAGAGCTGACAGCTTCTCATGCAGCGCCCTGTGTGGCCCTGAGTCCACCTGGCAGTATGTCTTGGGGCCTCCTCTGTGCCAGCGCACTGTAGGCCCCCTCTGTTAGGGCTGTGTGGTGTTGGATGTGGTGAGACGCTGGCATTTTCGTAGCCAGTTCTGTGCTGGTGACACTGCCGTCGTCCCGGCCGTCGGCCTCCCCTGGCGCTGTGGTGGCACCTGGAACGGGCAGTGGGGCTCAGGTGGGCGTCTGTCCTCGGTGGACCGCTGGGAGCGGCGTTGCTGTCTCGCAGGCACCCTGTGTGTGACGTGATGGGCGTATGGTATGTGGAGTGAAGGCAAGATCCACGTTTAGTTTTTCTAACTTGCTGCCCCGTTGCTGAAATGTTTCTGTGTGTTGATCCGTGGTCCCCCTTGGCAGTGTCGCTGTTCTCCTGGGTGAACTTCCAGTACGTGGGGGGTACTTCCAAACTGGGTATTCCATTCCATTGGTTTTTTCTTCTTTTTTTTTTTTAAATTGAGGGCGAATTCACATATCAAGAAATTCTTCGTTTCCACATGTCCTTTGCCGTGTACTCGCACGTCTGCCACCATCACTAGTCTAAATCCAGAACTATTTCATCACCCCAAAAAGAAAGCAGGACCCATCCTCCTGTTCTCCGATGCCTTTACCCCTGGACCCACAAATGGCCTGTCTCTCTAGATTTCTCTATCTTGAACATTTGACATAAATGAAATCCTACGACATGGGCCGTGTGTGTCTGGCTTCTGTCACTGAGCGTGATGGTTTCAAGGCACATCCAGGTGTCAGAATCTCCTGTTTACGGCCACACAGTGTCCCGTTGTGTGGATGGGCCACACGTGTTATCCACTCATCAGCTGTAACGTTTCGGTGGTTTGTGACTCGGGGGTGTTAAGAATAGAGCCCTGTGAACAGGTTCCAACAGGGCACAAGGTTCCACTTGTCCAGGGTCTCGCCAGCACTTGCTCTTTCCGTCTTTTCCATTGTAACCAGCCTAGTGGGTGTGTAATGGTGTCTCATTTAGGATTTGATTTGATAGTGGTGAATGATGGGCAGCACCTTTCCATGTGCCGGTTGGCCTGTTTATCTTCTGTGTAGACATGTGTGCTCAGGTCTCTTCATTGGTTGGAGAAGCCGTCTTTCTGTTGTTGAGTTGTAATGCCAAAACTCGGCATTTCTGCCATTTGCTCCTAAGACATCCGCCAGGCACCCACATATTGCCGGGTCTCTACAGTTGCTGGAGACAAAGAGAAATAAAGCGGCCCCGCCTCGGAGGAAGCCGTAGATGGGTGTCGGTGGACGTGTCGGGTAGAGACCAGGAAATCAGTCAGGTGCAGGGTTCTGAGCCCTGGGATAAAACGTACACACAGCCTTGGGAGAACAGACATGTGGTGCTGCCCGGGCCATACAGGTGAGCTTGGAGGAGCTGAGGTTGGTTGGGTGTTGAAGGACGAATAGGAGTTCACCCGGTGGACCAGGAGTCCAGGCAGCTGATGTCTCTAGCAGCAACCCTGGGCTCGGAACCAGACGTGCCTGCCTTCCCTCCAGGAAGTGGAAGCAGGTGGCATCCCGGGCAGGAGGTCCTGAGGACCATGGCGGTGGTCTCAGATCCAGCCCTCTTTTAATGGGGGCTGGACTGTCGAGGGGGCGCATTCAGCCCTGTCGTCAGGCCCGAGGCGGCCACATCTGAGTGAAGGGACCTGATTGCTGTGTGGTGTGGGCCATTCTTCAGAAACCCCTGCCAGGTGCAGGTGGCTGAGGGATGCCGTGGGCCAGAACCGGCCTTCTCTCCCCTCTGCTGGGAACCCTTCAGTCACGAGGGTGGCGGGACTCATGCAGCCCATCTCTGCAGCTGGCCTGCAGCTCTGCGCCCCCCGCTCACCCGCACTCTGCCCTTGTCTGCCCCAGGATGCTGCAGAGGAGGTGATGAGGCACATCCACTCCCTGTCTGGGAAGAAGGATGGGCTGGTGCCCATGTTCATCAACACGCACAGCGGCCTCTTCACCCACATGGGAGTGTTCACCTTGGGCGCCAGGGCCGACAGCTACTATGAGTACCTGCTGAAGCAGTGGATCCAGGGCGGGAAGAAGGAGACGCAGTGAGGCCTGTTTCTGCTGCCTTGGGCGGGCTCCCTGGGGCTCCCCGAGGCTCTGCTTGTCCCAAGCTGGGCAGAATCAGTGGCCCTGCCAGGCCAGGTCTTGGCCCCTCCGTGGGGAATGTGCAGGCTTTTTGCAGCAGACGGGGCCCAGACGGTCACGGCAGTCTGTGGCTTGTCAGCACCACACAGGGCTGGGGGTCCGGGTCTGGCCGCGGGGCCCCAGCTCACCCGCCGAGTTGTCTTCCTCAAGGCTGGGTAGAGGCAGCTCTGCTTCTCCGCTCCCCAGGAACACCTGGGCCTCCTTCCTCTTATTACTCTGTCGCTAAAAACGTACGCTCTCCAGGTAGAGAACTGTACCTCAGTTCTGTACGATCGGAAAATACAAGTATCCCTCGTAAGGGAACTGGAATCGCCCAAAGTCTCAAGCCCAGGGATGACTGTGACCAGAAGCCCCGGGGCAGCTCCAGGCTGACCCCCATGGGCATGGATAAGGGCTTCACCATCTGGGCGGTTGTTCAGACAACCGAGGTGGACGTGTTGGGTCCTGGGGCTCCACAGAGGCTGGTCTTGGCTGGTTAAGAGGAACAGGCCCTGTTGAGGGAGCAGGAGGCCCTGCCCTCTGCCCCAAGGGGCTGCCCTGCCCCAGGCCACCACGCCCAGGCTCAGTGGTGCGGCCCCAGACAGGGCCAGGCCTCGGGGCCTAGTGTGTGCGTGGCAGCTGCCAGTTATGCGTCTGTCCCCGGATAACTGGGGGCGGTGCACCGGCCTGGCCGGAGCAGACAGGGCCTGCTGGTCTGCACAGGTTACGGGAAGACTACCTTGAAGCCGTCGAGGGAATCAAGAGGCACCTGCTGCGCAAATCCGAACCCGGGAAGCTCACCTTTGTGGGTGAGCTCGCCCATGGCCGCTTCAGCCCCAAGATGGTGAGCACGTGCCTGGTCCAGGCGGAGCCTGGGGGGACTTTGCACCGCACCCATTTGTCCTTGTTGCTTCATGGCTCCATGACTTGGGGGAGAACAATGACATTCTGGCGATGGAGTGTGAGCTGTCACAGGTAGACGCTGTCCCCGTGATGGCAGGGGGAGCTGAGGTCTGTGTCGTGCCACAGGCACCTCCCCCAGGGCCCCACCCCGCCCTCCTGCAGCCCGTGCTCCTTTGGTGTTTATGGGGCAGAGGGTCGGGGACGGCCTGCGTCAGCATTTGCTCCCTCGGAGGCGGGTGTCCTCCTGCCAGCATCTCCCCTGCCCACACTGACTCCAGTGCTTGGCCTGTAGTTCAGTCGCTGGTCATGCTCCTGCGCTGTAGACGTTAAGGACACCACTCAGGCCTGGTGGCTCCTGGGGATGTGGGAGGCCTGAGATAGCGCTGGACTCGGTGTTGAGGCTCGTGTGGCCTCAGGCTCAGCGGTGGTGAGGAGACCCTCTGATTTCAGGACCACCTGGTGTGCTTCCTGCCAGGGACGCTGGCCCTGGGCGCCCACCACGGCCTGCCCGCCGACCACATGGAGCTGGCCCGGGCCCTCATGGACACCTGCTACCAGATGAACCGTCAGATGGAGACAGGGCTGAGCCCCGAAATCGTACACTTCAACCTGTACCCCCAGAAGGCCCAAAAGGATGTGCAGGTCAAGGTGAGCTGGGGCCGGGGTCAGGGCCTGGGTCGGGGCACCACGGGGGCTCACCTGAGTCTGTCTTCTCCCCAGCCGGCCGACAGGCACAACCTGCTACGGCCCGAGACGGTGGAGAGCCTGTTCTACCTGTACCGCTTCACGGGGGACCGCAAGTACCAGGACTGGGGCTGGGAGCTCCTGCAGAGCTTCAACACGTACACGCGGGTGAGCCACGCTCGCTGCCCGTCAGTGTCCCCAGCTCCTCGCTGGTCACCGGCCGGGCGAGGGCGCTGGGATCGGGGAGGGGCGGGCCTGCTGTGGCCTCGAGGAGGCCCCACCCCAGCCCCACGGGCCCCACCTCAGCCTCTCCCTCAGAGTTGAGGGCACGTGTGACCCAGGGTCTTGGTGTCTGGGGTGTCCCTCAGTCCTGTCTTGAGGGACCAGTGTGTGTGGAGAGGGTCCCTACAGTGGCCTGATGTGCACAGAGTGTGTCCCTCCTTGACCCTCTGTGTGGCATGGGCAGCACTTTCCACCCAGGGACGACCTCGGGACCACTGCTCCCCAGGATGGGTGCCGTGACCACAATGCCGCCCCCGCCGTCTCAGGCCTGGCCATCTGTCTTACAGTCAGCGCCATGGCTCAGAGAATGTCATGCCCTGCCCAGGGCCCACCACCTGCCCTGGCAGAGCCAAGATAGACCTTTGCCCTGTGGTGTGTGAGGCGGTGGGTTCTGGACCCGTGGGGTGACCTCAGGGCCTTTGCGAGGCCTCTGCCGAGTTCTGGATGTGGCGCTTTCCATCTGGTCACTTGAGCTGTCATCTCCAGGGGTCTCTGGAGGAACTGTGGCTGAGCTCCAGGGCGGCCAGTCCCCTTGTTGACCTTGGTGTCCTCCACCCCAGACCCTCTCCTGGGGCTGTACGTGGTGCAGTGAGGCAGGGGTTATGCCTCTGGCTGGTCCCCTCCCAAGGGCTGAGCCTGGGAGTGGGAAGCCAGCTGTGCCTGCAGCTGTGACGTTGTGGCCTCGGCTCTTGTGCAGGTCCCCTCGGGCGGCTATTCTTCCATCAGCAACGTCCGGGATCCCCGCAGTCCGCAGCCCAGGGACAAGATGGAGAGCTTCTTCCTGGGGGAGACACTCAAGTACCTGTACCTGCTCTTCTCTGACGACCCGGACCTGCTCAGCCTGGACGCCTACGTGTTCAACACCGAGGCTCACCCACTGCCCATCTGGGCCCCTGCCTAGGCGGGATGACTCCTGAGTGGGCACCGCCCGGGGGTCTGACACGTCCTGTCGTCGAGGGCGCCTGTCAGCAGGACCTGGCCCTGGGAGATCCACCTCCTTTGACCTTGGCCGTGTGGTGTCCACCCAGCTGGCTGGACGTGCTCCAAGCCAGGCTGATGATGGAGGCCGGTGTGTGACGGGCCCGGGACGTCTGGGGGCCTCATGAGGTGCTCGGGGTGGCCGCTGGGCAGCAGGTGGTCCTCCGCTGGCTCTGGGCTCCTTGTCTGTGGCTCTTATCAGGACACTGTTAGGAACAAGTCAGAAGAAATCAGTGCTGAGATTCAGGTGGTCCTGTCCTGGGAGAGCCTCCTTCCTTCTTCCTGAGGAAACTCGAATCGTGACTTACATTCCTGGAACCTGGACGTCCTCCCGTCACCCGACACAGGGGCTTCGTGGGGGTCCTGGGGCCTCTGGTTGCCTCCTGGGGCTGCTGTGGGTCCCCGGAGCCCATGTTCTGTTCTGAGACGAGCTGAGGGGACGGCCAGGATGCAGCTCGGCCTTGGGGTGTCAGAGCCTGTGAACGTACCCTGACCCGAGGGTCTCGGGCGTCTGTGATCTCATGGGCGTTTTGGCTCCTGGCCGGCTTGGTGTTTACACGTTGGACTCAGGGATCCTCCCCCCATTGCAAGGGCTGGGAGGGGCTGGGGAGCAAGTTCGTCCTGCTCCCCACCCACCCCGATAGAATGGACTTCTCAATCGGGATAAAGTAGATTTGCTCTAACTGTGGTGTTTCCCATGTGTGTAAGCGAGTATTTCCTGGAACCCGTAGATGGCCCTGGGGGAGCTGTGGTTGGGTCAGGCCTCACATCCTGTCCACTGAGCTCAGGACTCCTGCCCTCACTGGCCTGCAGGGGACTTTGGAAGTGTCGTGGGACCCACGGGGCAGGCCCTGGGCCCTGTGGGGCCCAGAGTGGTGGTGAGGACGGGAGGCTGTGCAGGTGCTGTGGCACGGTGGGGTCGCACCTGCACCTGCTCTGTGCGCTTCTCCTCCGGCGTGTGGCGCAGCTGGGCCTCGTGCCTCCTCCTCCGGGTGTGGGCTTGTACTCTGCCCTGCCTCCTTCAGTGTAACCTGCAGGTCCATCCCTTAGGACTGACCCAGGGCCGTTTTCTGGAGAGAAGACAGAAACCCAGGCCACGAATGTGGGAAAGCGAGGGGTTCCCTGCCTCCTAGGATCAGATGACCTTGTAGGACAGGCTCTGCTCTCCCTCTTTGTTAAGTGTGAGGCACCCATTGCTCTCTTCATTTCTAGAAGATCCTTCTTCCCTCTGAAGCCGGGTGTCCCCTACTGCTGGGCGTGCCTCTGCTGGGCTCCCATCGTCGGGCAGAGCTTTGGTCCTCGTTCCCTGCTCCTTCCGGCACTCAGGTGCCTAGTGGCAGCCCTTTGCTTTCCCACAGCCACCCACCTGCACTGTCTTCCTCGACTCACCCAGCCCGGCTCCCAACCTCGCATGGCTTGTGCCTGGAAAGGTGTGCAGGGCCTGTCTCTGAAGTGGCCTCCTGTCCCAGCACTCACAGCTGCCAGCTGCCTGCCCTGCAAAGCCCCCATCCGCTGGAGGGCGTGTCGAGCTCCCTGCTGGCCCCTCGGAGCCTGGGAGCCTCCTCAGCAGCTGTGCAGCCGGACTCGGGACAGCGAGTGTGTCTACCTGGACATCCGGCTGGGAGGTGGGGCCTGAGGCAGCCGAGAAAGGCAGATTCTGCACCCCACACCCCGGAGCCTGGCCCCAAACAGATGGACGAGGAGGAGGGGCGGGATGCAAAGCCACATTCCCTCAGCGGGGCTCCCCGGAGGGACACTCGGGGCAGTGGCATTGGTGGTGTGGAAGGGAATCACTCGGCAGCCTCTCGTGTTTGGTGTTGCAGGTCAGCTGGCCACGGGAAAGGCCCCCCCCACCCCCGTCACCCCAAAACAGCAAACCACGGGGTTGAGGATTCTGTTTTATTAAGTGTGCAGCTGATTTTAGGAGGTTGTGTGCCACACATTCACCATGTCGGGCTCCCTTCTCCCACGCAGACCACAGACAGGACACGAGGTGATTGGCCAGGATGCCAGACATTTGTTCTGCCCCGGGCAAGGTGCCTGGCTGGCTACCCTGGGCCGAGCTCCGGGTTCAGGAAGATCGGCTGCGGCTCCTCGCCCCCGGAATCTCTCCCGAGACACTCCCCTGCTGTCCTTTCTGGTCCTCGTTGGGGGAGCGCCCCTCAGGCTCTGCGCCCCCCATGCTGTGCCAGCTGCAGCCACTGCTCATGTCTGGCTGCCTTGACCCACTCACTGATGAGGCTGGCCTCGAGCTTGCGTGCCTCCACAACGGACACGGGGTCTTCTGGGTGGGACGCTCTGAGGAGCAGGCATGGGGGACCCTCAGCTGGGCAGGCAGACCTGGAGCCTCACGCCACTTCCAGCCCACATCCAGCTGTTGGCCCCGGCCTGACGCAGCACCCCCTCCCGGGTCAGGTCTGCACCTGAGGTCTAGGTGATGGGCTCCCCCCTGGATGGTGATGGCGAGGACAGATGCACTCAGGTTACTCTGGATCTGTGTCCATGGAGGGAGGCTCCTGTCAGGTGTGCGGTGTGCGCTCTGCCACAGCCCCACCTCAGCCCTCCCCGCGCAGCCTGCTTGTGGGCTGCAGCTAAAGCAGTAACTTGAGGTGACTGCATAGCCTCGAATGGTCCCGTTAGAAAGGAGAGGTGAAGATTAATGAGCCGGATGTCAGTTCACAGTAGGAAGTCAGGAAAAGAACCAAAAAAGGGAGAGGAAATAATGAAGATTGGAGCAAAAATGAAGGAGGTACAGAACTGAGATGTGGATATCAGCAAAGGCAACATCAGTTCTTGTGAGATTCTGGCAAACCCAGAGGGAAAACCCTGGACAGGACCGCTATTGAAGACTGACGGCCACAGCTGGGTCAGAGCCAAGGGTGCTAGGACCCACCTGGGGGCAGTGGCTGCCGGGCCATGACTCACCCCGCCACCTGCCCAGGGGTCCAGGTCACCGTTGGAGAAGATGATGTTGCTGGCAGCTTTGAGGTCTGAAAGGGACAGAGCAAGCAGTGGTGGGGACGGGGGACCCTGGATTAGTGACCCGCGGGGCAGATCAGACCCCAGCTGTGCCCCTGGGAGTGGGGGGGCAGAGCCAGCTCAGTGCAGAGGTAAGGATGCAGCCCCCCAGCCCCTGCCTTGAGCCTCACCGCCCCCCCCGAAGCTGGTCTGCAGCCAGTCCCGCCGGGGCCACACATCCCATGTGTCCAGGCAGTGCTGCTGGCGGAGGGTCTCAGTGAACAGCAGTTCGGGGAAGATGTCCGTCACGTTGTTGCTGGAAAATGTCAGGTTGATCTCGGTGCAGGCCTGCGGGACGCCCCACACTGTGGTCAGGCTGGTGGGGTGGGTCACCTCATTCAGCTCCCCCATCCCTGGCAGTCCCAGGCCCCCAGCCGCCCCATCCCTGGTAGTCCCAGGCCCCCAGCACCCCTATCCCTGGCAGTCCCGGCCCCCAGCACCCCCATACCTGGTAGTCCCAGGCCTTGGCGTTGGGGCCCAAGCCACAGCCCGTGGGGTCTGCGCAGGCCTGGTACTGTTGGTAGATGTCGTAGCAGGACTCTGTCCCTGAGGAGTTGTACACCAGCCCTGGAGGAGAGGGGGGCTGGGGCCAGGCACCTGGACACCCACCCTGCCCCTTCGGAGGGGGCCTGTGTGCCCAGTGAGGAGTAGGGTCCTTGGTGTCTGTGCTGTCAGCTCCTGCCCTAGCTGCTGAGGGGGCCCACTGGAAGCTCCCCCTCCCAGCAGGGCCTCCCCGCCTGGACCTCCCAGAGGCCCCTTGAAGCAGCACCCCCCGGCTGGGCCAGGAGGGGGTGTGGCCACTTCCTCCCCCAGGGACTGTGTGGGGTCATCTCTGCTCCCTGCCTCCACAGGGCCCTCGCTGGACCTGGCTGCCGCCCGCCTACTCCTCGGCCCACCCGCCCACACCGATGTCGGGCCACTACACTGGGCAGTGGCCCAGGGCTGAGGGGCAGACGCACCCGCCAGTGCTCGGAGCCCCTTGATCCTCTGGCTCTCACTCAGCAGCCGGTCGCAGCCGACCTGGGGGGTGCCGGCAGAGTGCTCAGCAGGAGACCCCCACTTGCGGCCTGCAGCCCTCCTCCCCGCTTGCTCTTCCCTGGTCCCAAGCTGCAGAGTGGGTGGGAGACCCTCAGAGCGGAGGGCTGGCCGGCACTGACCACCCCAGGGCAGCTGGGCCCATCTCTGTGCTTGGGGGACTGCCCTCCTCAGACTCCAGCCCGCCTCTCCCTGCGCCGGGAGCAGGCCTCCTCGCCTTGACGGGGTTGGCAGGAAGCTGCCCTAGGAAGTCGACGGGGTACGGGTAGTCCATCATGGCCAGCACGGTGAAGGCGTTCCGGGCGAACCCAAAGAGCTGGGTCAGGTCCTTTGGGTCAGAGAGCAGCTGGCAGGTGCCGAACTCCTGGCTGACCGTATCGTAGGCTGCCAGGAGGGGGAGGACAAGGGCGTTTGGAGGCTGCCGCCGCATGTGGGGTGGGGGACGGGGGTGTGTGAGGCGTGGCCATCCGGTGAGGGGGTGGAGGTGCGGGGTGGTCGGCAGGAGGGTGTGCAGCCCTCACCTCCCTGTAGGAACAAGTCCTTGATCTGCCGGAACGCGTCCCGCACACCCTGGGCACACTTGGGACTCTGGCTCTCAAAGTCCTGGAGAGAGGGACGGTTGTGGCTGCAGCCGCCGCCACGCCCTGGGCTGGCCCACACCCCGGAACCCTCACTCACCAACGAGACGTCCCGGAAGAACTGGTAGGAGTTGACGAGGCCGGCCACAGCTAGGACGGGCGCGCTGGCCGCCAGTGCCCCCGCCACGAGATGGGGGTACTTTATCCTCATGTAGGCGCTGAGCATCCCCCCGTAGCTGGGCGGAGGCGCAGGGTCAGGTCCGTGGCCCTCCCACCGCAGTGCACACCCGCCCCAGGGAGATTCTGGCGGCAGCCTTTCCCAGGCCACCTCTCCCGGCCGGGCCTGCACCCCAGCACCCGCGTCCCTCCCCAGAGCCCGTGGGCGCCCCCAAGAAGGACCTGAAGCATGTAAGACCCACAGAAAGTTTGGCCCTGGGGCCAACTCCACACTTGTTCCTCACAGGGACACCTACCTTCCGCCGAAGGTGATGGCGGGGGCATCCACGGCCCCGAGGTCCCGCCGCAGCGCCCGGAGCAGCCTGGCGAAGTCAGCCAGCGCCTGCTCCACGGTCAGCAGCTCCGTGTGCCCGCGCCGCGTGGACCACTCGCCGAACGGGAGCGACTTTCCGTAGTAGCGCTGTGGGCGGGCGACGGCGGATGCTGATTCCGCGGCCTCCCGCCCAGCCCCCCAGCCCGCAGCCCGCTGCCCGGGGACCCACGTGCTCCGCAAAGATGACCAGGGCCGCCTGCTGTGCTGCCAGCTCCAGGATGAACCCTGAGTTGTTGGCGAAGGACCACACGTCCCCCTCATTGCCGGTGTAGAAGAAGATGGGCCCCTCGCCCCTTTTCCAGAACTTCTCTGTTGGAGGCAGGCAGGGGGTGGGTGAGGCGTGGGACAGGCCCCCCGGGGTCGCGGGGTCCCGGGGTCCCCAGGGCGACCTCACCTGACACCAGGTACCGCTGGCGGAAGGTCTTGTTGCCAAACCTCTCGAAGTTGAAATGGTCCAGAAGCTGCTCAAAGTAGTGCTCCTGGAAGTCGGGGTCTGTCGCTCTATGGGCTGGAGAGACACGATACTCAGCGGTCGGGGGGACACCGGGGATGGCGAGGAGGGTCCCCGCGGGTCCGCACTCACCCCCAGCCTCCAGGCCTCGCAGCCCCAGTGCCAGCAGCAGGGCCAGGGCCCAGGGCAGGGCTGCCCGGGGCTGGGGGCTCATGTCTGCTTTGCCGGCAGTGGCGGGTCACGTGAGCGGGGTCACATGACTCGCGGGACACCCGCACGTGACAGTCTGGGTGGGGCTGTGAGTGAGCAGAGCCAGCCTAGTTTCCCGGTCCTCCCATAGGTTGCTGGCCCCCAGTGTGTCACCACGGAGACGGTTGCCGTGGGGACATGTGAAGCACGCATAGGGTTCCAGGACCTGGTGCTGGGGCAGGACGTGATCCCAGCGCACAGTGAGAGCCGGGGGAGCAGGAGGGTCGCCCTGGTGCCAGCCCTGCCCCACACCTCCCCCCTGGGTCCTCCAGGCTGGTCCTCGGCTCAGCGGCCACACGCACACTCCGCCCTGTGGGGCCGGCGCTGGGCGATGTGTCACCACCACACACACACCCAGGCAAGAAGTGCTCGGCTCCCTACCAGGCCCCCTCCCAGCCTCAGGGCCACACAGCGATGTTCTGGGCCGGGTCCTCCTGTAGACAGCCCACGGGAGAGGAGTGGCTCTCCAGGGCAGGGTCCCTGATGGGGGATGGAAGGAAGCTTGGGAAGATGGGGGTGGTTGGGGACGGGGGTTCCCACGCAGAGGGTCAGTGGCCCTCCCCGCAGCCTCCAGAAGGGCAGTCTCCCCGAGGCCTTGCACCAGAGACGTGCACATTCACTCCTTACCATCCAGCCCCTCCTGGACACCAGAGACTGGATCACAGCAATTCAAGCAGCGGAAACGTGTCTGTCGATAGGGAAACGCGCCACATTCCGCTTCCCTACAGTTACGAGTCAATATGCAAAGAGTGGCCCAAAGAAGTGAAAGAAACGCTTGTCTGCTTTGTGTGTGTGTGTGTGTGTGTGTGTGTGTGTGAGGAAGATCAGCCCTGAGCTAACATCTGCCAATCCTCCTTTTTTTTTTTTTTTGCTGAGGAAGAATGGCCCTGGGCTAACAACCGTGTCCATCTTCCTCTACTTTATATGGGACGCTGCCTCAGCATGGCCTGACAAGCTGTGCGTCGGTGCGCGCCCGGGATCCGAACCCCGGGCCGCTGCAGCGGAGCACGCGCACTTAACCGCTATGCCCCGGGGCCGGCCTCACGCTTGAAAACTCCCTTCTCTACACACTGATGGAGAGTGAGAGTCTGGAAAGCGGCCTCCTGTCTCTCCCCAGGGCAGCCCTGCACGGTGGAGCCCGCACTGGGCCCAGGATCCTCTCCCGGGGCAGACTTGGCCTACGTCGACACCCTAACTAGCGACACAGGGCGTCCCCAGGTGCAGGGCACCTGGTTCTCAAAGGCATTCTCCCCAGAACCAGCTCTCTGTGGAGGGCATGTTTCTTGCTCCCCTGGCTGCCTCCTGACCACCCTCTAGTCTCCACTACCCCTCTCCTCCTCCCCATCCCAATGGTAAGGGTGGGGGCACCCCAGGACCAGGCCCTTCCTCCACCCTTTCTAGACGACACAACCCTGTACCCGGGGACTCTCAAACCTGTCTCTCGTGCCCAGACTCTGATCCTGACTCCACGACCTGTGCACGTCCCTTTGGGGCCCCCAGGCACCCTGAACTGGGCAGGTCCACAACGGAGGCCTGCATGGCCCCAACGAGGTCCTGCCTGGCCTCTGCTGGCCCTTCCCCTGGGCACCCTCCTTCCCCTTCTCATGGCTGAAGTCCTGCCCAGCCATTCTCCTGTCGCGCACTCTCCCCATGGTCCAGGCAGCTCAGTTCTCCTGCCTCCTGCCGTCCACTCCTGATGCTCCACACCACGTCTCCACCAGGTGGCCAGAGAATCTTCATGGTGAAAATCTCCGACACTCCGACTCCCAATCTTCCCGTGTGTGTGCCACTGAAACCTCCAGTGCTGCCCACACCCCAGGAGGACCCGCAGGACCCAGTCTGGACTGAGCCCAGCCCCCTTCCCCAGCCAGGCCCACTGCCCAGGGCCGTTTCCCTCCATTCAAGCCCTGCTCTCCGGACTCTACACAGAGCCAGCAACTCCTCTGCCTTCAGAGTGCAATTCAGTGTCTGTCCTCAGAGGGGCTTCCCTGACTGGAGGACCCGCTCCAGCCTTATCTCCCAGGGTGTCTGCTCTCTTCCTTGTAGGATGTGCAGCACGGGCCACCTGCCTGCTCCTGTGTGTTGCTGGTGTCTCGCCTGCCTCTCCCGCCAGCCTGTAGCTCTGAGAGAGAAGGGGCGGGTCTGTCTGTTTGTCACCTAACACAGGATCCGGCACACAGCAGGTGTTCAAAGAAAAAGGAAGGAAAGAATATACCTCCTCCTTTCCCCAGGTATTGTCCAACCAGCCCAGAATAAGGAGTGTGAGGTTAAAACATCAAACAAATGGGAAGAAAAAGAATTCTTACCCATCTGTTTGAAATACCACGTATGTTTTGAAGTGCTTCTGGAACTGACCCGTTACAACTCCACATATTTTATTGAAAGTACCTGAGGTAAGACCCCCGGGAAGTGTTCTGGGTTAGCATCTGCTTTCTGAGGAGCTGGTAAGACTGGTGGATTTGCTGGTCTCATCGTCTGCTCTTCCGCTGACCTGCCATTCGGGGCTAAACAAGAGAATCTCATGCATCTCAAATATGCCACGAGGCCTAGAGGAGAGGCATGGTGGGCCGTAGATACGTCTAGACAGGTGTGATTCCTTATAAGAGGACATCAGGAGACCTCAGAAGTCATTTAAGTGATTCAAGAATGGCCAAAGAGAATAAAAGCTTTTAAAAGCACTTGGCAGTTTTGTCCTCATCCCCAAGCCACAACCCAAAATACTGGGCCTTAATGTTCCATTCCAGGAAGTACAAATGGTGGCAAACAGGCCGTCTACTTGAGCGACCTGGGGCAGCTCTTTAGCTTTCCTCCTAAAGAAGCGATCTTAGAGAAATTCAGGATTCTTACATCCTCAGCAGAACTCTGCCCAGTCCTTTCCAAACACACGGAAACACGTGTTATGAAATTCATGGAATGCCTGTAGGCTGAGCATTCAACCTCGGGACTGGATTTCTCTGTAGACGCAGAGGAGGGAGGCGCCAGGACTGACACCAGACCCGTAGGAAGCATCAGACAGCACCAGTTAACATCCACGTCCTAGCTAGGTGGTTACAACAGGACGTTTCCTTCTAGCTGGATTTCTGCCAATCCGCTGACATTTATGGCTCCTGGAGGCAGTTAAGATAGACTGCAAGACGTCCTGCCTGTCAACCCTCAACGACCCGCACCCATCATGTTACGCCACACGAGTAGCTGATACCTTTCCACGGGTCAGCCACGCTGATGTAGGACAGGAGCCCGCAGAGCACCAGAAACGCAAGGAGGAAGAGGATCACGTTCTGCTGTAATCTCGACAGTTGCTTCCATTTCTGAGGGAGGGACAGAGAATGACACTTTTTACTGAAAATAACGCAACTGGAAATCTCTCCAGCTGCTACAGACTCAGCGAGGACGATGAGTAATTCCGAAGGTGCAGGGTTGAGTTCTACTGTTTCTGAACTTTGTTCCCTCTCGGCAGGGACTAGGGCTGGGACGACACTCCAGCGACATAATGCACGGGCACACGTAAGATGAAGTAAAAACAGACGCGGAAACCATTTGTGTCCCGTTGCATGGGCAGTGGACGAAGACTCCCGCAGCTCGCGGGTTCCGGCTGAGACACCCAGCTGGGCCTTGCGTCTGCCCAGACGTGGTGTCCCGACGCCCTGCAGCCGGGGACCACCAGGAACACACCCGTGGTTCAGCAGGGTGGGCCCAGTCCTCTCCGCACTGAGGGAGAACACAGATCCGGGCCTCAGGGGTCTCAATAAGAGGGTGTCAGGAAGCACTTGGGGCTGGCGTTTTCTCTTTCAGTACCTCTTTAGGCCAAGGACCACTGACATCAGGCCACAGGACATTAACTCATGATATCAAGATTCTCCCCACTGCTGGGATTTTGTTGATTAAGCTCAAAAGAGAGCACTGAAGGTGTGTGCAGTTGAGTCAGGGTGCATCTTGCTTCTGCGGTGTGATGAGCAGTTGAACCATTGGACGTGACAGGGGCTTTCAGTAGTATTTAAGACTGGGCAGGATCATTGGCTAATTGTAACACAGGCAATTGTCAGAAACAAAATGATGGTTATTCCTTGTAATGAGTCTTAAAGCCAAGAACCTAGATTTGAGACCAGACAATGAAAACAGGTGCAATGAAAACAGCTGGGTCTGTTTTAGAGAATTAGGTAGCTTTCTCCCCCCTCTACTCCTCCCTTTTTTTTTAATCCTAGTCACTGATTATTATTTTCTCTGCAGTATTTATATAGGTTTAGCAAGAAATATTTATTATAGCAAACATTTTCCCTTGGTTAGCTAAGAGGAAATCAAGGACTATGGAATATTCTGTGACAACTCCACTTAGGGGATTTAGACTTTTTTTTTTTTGGCTTTTAAAGCTGTGAAACAGAGTAAAGAAAACTTCATTTAAAATGGGGTCAGGAGGCCGGAAGGGGAAAACCCTCACACACTACTACTACAGTCAGTTAGGGACCCAACAGGAAGAATTGTCAGTTACCACCCCAGCAGGAGGAAAGAAGATTTCCTCCTTGACCGGCTGGTCAGCCAGTGAGAAGCCATCACCACCCTGAACTCCCGCTCTCCTCCAGTGAACTTTCCTTCAAACAACCCCTCCCCACTCCCTCCTTCTTCTCTATAAAGTAATGCTCCTCTCCTTTGTTTGCTGGGCTTGCCTGTGGTGTTGGCTGTAGCTTGCTCGTCCCAAGTTGCAATTCCTCTGTATTCCCAAATAAATTTATCTTGCTGGTAAAATAACTGGCTATTTCATTTGTTTAGGTCAACATCACACGGTGATCAGAAGTGGGACCCAGAAAAGACCGCCAACAACTCCGAGGCTGGAGAGCAAACAGGTGCTGGTACCCACAGAGCCCACTGGGCTCACTGGTTTCTTGCCGGCCCTGGAGTTTGAGGGCAGGTTTTCTCCTGGATCCAAGCTCCACTGTCTTTGCATTTCGAGCTCTCCGACTTTATTTGGGATCTGTTTGATAAAGGCTTCATCCTTTCTGTTTAAAGGGTTTGTCCTTTCTGTGAGTACCCATTTGTATAATTAGGCCTATTGGAAGTGTGCTAGCATTTGGTATGACTGCTTTGGAATTAGGCTGTTTAGGAATTTTTCTTTTGCTCTGGAGAAAAGCCTCTGAGAAATGGGATTCCAGGCATCTAAATGCTTGAAGGCTCCCCCTTCAGGGACTCTGGCCAGTTTTACGTCCAAGAACTGCAGTTCATCCTCATATGCATTTCTACCTAAATGTACCCACATAACCAAAAGTAATTCAGATGCAGAACTTTCTAAAAGACAAAGTGAATTCAAAAAGTGCCCTAAAAATTATCCTTATAGCATGCAAATTATAAAAACCTTTGGTTAGGGCCAGCCCTGTGGCTTAGCGGTTAAGTGCCCGTGCTCCGCTACTGGCGGCCCGGGTTCAGATCCCGGGCGCGCACCAACACACCACTTCACCGGCCATGCTGAGGCCGCGTCCCACATACAGCAACTAAAAGGATGTG
Organism: Diceros bicornis minor; assembly: GCF_020826845.1. Lineage (NCBI taxonomy): Eukaryota > Metazoa > Chordata > Mammalia > Perissodactyla > Rhinocerotidae > Diceros > Diceros bicornis. The sequence goes on from NC_080767.1 coordinate 43,656,367, forward strand.
CAACTATGACATACAACTATCTACTGGGGCTTTGGGGGGGGGCAAGGACGAGGATTGGCAATACATGTTAGCTCAGGAGGATTAGCATGGATGTTGTTCAGGGCTGATCTTCCTCACACACACACAAAATAAATAAATAAAATAACCTTTCTATAAAAACCTTTGGTTAAAAAAAGAAAACAAATAATACTTTGGCCATCAGAGCAGGTAACCTTAACTTAGTCCACCTGCCAGAAAATTGTTATGAGTTTTGTACCTGAGATATGGGTAAAAATTTAAACTAAGACAATAAGATCTTTGTGTCTATCTGTATGTTATGTATGTCCAAGTGTGTATGTTTTAGATATGTGATATTTTTCTACCCCTAGATGGTATTGCCAGAATTAATTTGTAAAAGAGCTCTATTTAATTGACTTAAGGAAAATCAAATACTTATACTAAAAAATTATCAGGAATATAATAAAAACTAATGCAAATGCTTTTCAGGATCATGTGATCTGGGAAAAGATTCAGGATTAAAGCTAGTTTAAGTTTGTTGGTTTAACTGAAACAGGCATGTCTTTAGTTATCCACATTAAATATAATATTGTTATTCTCCATTGCAAAATTTGTCAGCAAAAAAAAAAGTTCACTTGAGATGATGTCTGATTTTGTTTCATGAAGTTTCTGTGAATAATCTAAATATAATTGTTGGGAACAATTTATTTAGATACATGAAAATGGGATAAGAGTTTTTAGGTGCAATAATTATGTTTTATGTTATATATGTGCTTAAAAATAGCACTCCAAATCTTTTTGGGTAACTTAAAACTTTAGAGTTTTGGTAAGTTAAATTAAATGATGGAATTTCATTGAATATCTGAATCATTCTCCAAACAAGGTAAAATACTAAAACATTAATTACTGAACATAGGTCTACTTCTGGCTTCCTCTTGTAGAGAAACCAAAGATAAATTTGGTTCTGTTAGTAACCATGTCTTGTGCCACATTGAAAGATTATACTACTTAAAGGGGCATGTTTCTAGAAATTATGAAATATATTTATAAATTTGCTAGTCCACAATTGCTTACTTCTTAGTTTTCACTAGGAATCAAGGATTCTAAGGCCTAAGAATTCTTTTTTGTTTCTTGTGAGGAAGATTAGCCCCGAGCTAACATCTGTCACCAATCCTCCTCTTTTTGCTGAGGAAGACTGGCCCTGGGCTAACATCTGTGCCCATCTTCCTCCATTTTATATGGGACGCCACCACAGCATGGCCTGAAAAGCGGTGCGTCAGTGCGTGCCCGGGATCTGAACCCCGGGCCCCCACAGCGGAGTGCGAGCACTTTAACTGCTATGCCACTGGGCCGGCCCAAGAATTCTAATTAACATATGTGATTAAAGCTGCTAGGAATGGTAAGGGAAACATTCCCATAGGCAAAAAAAGTAGGATATGTGTTTTTGGTTAGAAAAAGGTATGAGGTATGGAGATATATTTTTGTTGAAGAGAAAGAAAGTAATTTTGTCCTAAAGTAAAATAGTTGTCAGAATAAGAAAGGAAAGGATAGGACAAAATTTGAATGTAAAAATAAAATTATAGGTTTGTGAAACAGGAATCTTTGGAAAGAAATTTTATATGCCATCAAGCTGGATAAGATTAAATAAAATTGCTATCAGGGTTTTAAAATAAGCTTTAAAATCAACAGTGTACTTATGTAAAATTATAACTTAATTTTCTTTTTTGATAAAAGGACAAAGTTTGCTTGGGCTATTGGTATGCTCCTGATAAGAGATTGTGAAAGGTTTCCCCTTACCTTTTTGTGTTTTATCAAAATTATTTCCTGTGCTTTATGTTAAAAGCTGAGTCTTTTCTATTAAAAAGAGCTAAGGTTTTTGCAGCTATGTAACTTTCTATATTTGTCTTTGAAATCTTCTGTCACTTTGATTAGATGGATAATTAAGTATTGTTTCATAATTTTCTGTGATCCTATTTTGGTCAAATGTCCAAAACTTTTTGATATTTTTGACAAACTTCCCCCTTAAAAAAATCAAATTCTAAATAAAATCTTTTTAACCTGAAAGTAAGTTTGGGAATTTCCAGAAGTCCCCTGAGACTTCTCAAAGGACTTATTCTCTCCTTATTAAAATAAAAGAGATGTTAAACTAATTAGGCTTATTTGATATGTCAAATTACCTGGGAAGCATTGTCATATAAATGATGATAAACCTTAGGTTATATTACATAGGTGAAGGTTATTAAAATCAATGTTTAGAGATTGTATGAAAATTTCTAAAATTCTGTTATGTTCTGGTATAATGTTATCAGTCATAATTTTAAGATGTATGTCACAGAAATAACCAAATTTACTTGTCAATTACACTATAATGAACCTTCATCAGATCTTTGTTGATATTTTTAAGTCTTTTGTCATTTACTGACAGTTATTGCTTTACTCTGGTGCTTTTGCAAATATGTCTCATCTTCAGAGAAATTCAGGGAAAAGACCCTGACCAATACTCTAGAATGCAGGTATCTGATAACTTTAAGATCATCACACTGAACTAGATTTAAAGGATCCCTTTTCTCCTCTCCCTTGAGAAAATGTATCTTTGCAACAAGGGTTAAAACATTTCTTTTTCTCCCTACCTGATCCCTCCAGAATTAAAAATGCAGGTAATCATGGAGAGATAAATTATGTTTGCATCTTTGTAGATATTAAATTCTCATCCTATTAATTGTCTTTAAGGTTTTGTTATATACCTACAAGCTGAATTGGATCCTAAATTCTTCTAGTTTCCCTAAATGTCTATGACTCTCCAAACTAACATTTCCCATTTTTACTGCCCTTGAAATCTCCTTGGAAGGGACTATGCCAGGTCCTCCTCACTACCCAGATGGCAGCCAAATTTCAGGTACTCGAGCCTTGGGTGCACATCTCACAGCTGAAGAATGCTCCACCTGACATCTAGTCCTGTACAAACACTGGAGGCTCCATATCAAATTCACTAGGGAAAAAAACAGCCAACACCTGAGGCAGGCAGCTTTCCCAAGACAACGGGACCAGGCCTGTACACGCCTTTCCCACTGTTGCTTCTTTTCTCTCTTTCATGGAAAGACAATGGCCTCGTCCACATTTCTCAAACTGTAGCGAAAGAGGGAAACCTCTTCTCTTGATTATGGTCTTTTGGAAACAGCCTCATCATGATCCTGTGACAAATTAATCTTTTCATTTGCTTTTTCTGAAGGGTTAGAAGGTTGAGAATTCACAGAAGCCTTTCTTTCACCTGGAGTCTGAGTTCTTATCGAAATTCAGAAATGTCCGACCTTACAGGCTGTATCACTGCATAACACATAACACTCAAAACAGTTCTTTTGAGGTAACAATGCTGTTTCAATACGTCTTTGAAGTTTTGCTATTTTTGTGAAGAGTTCATCGGCTCTTGCTTCAGGTTTATTCCTGCACTGTCTTCCCGATGCCTTCAGTCAGTTCTTTCAGTTGGAGTGTGCTCTTGCTGTATTCACTGTTCTGTTTTCTCTTCATAACAAAATGGAAGCCTCCCATCGATCCACTTTACTAAACCTTCATGGCCGACTTAAGCAGGAACTTCCAGGAGGTATACACGACTCTTTGCCTCTGTAGGGAGAGTCTTCTTTCCCCTGGATTGTAGTAAATGCCAATGAAAACATGATTAGAAACCTCTCCCTAACATTAGGAGAGCTAGCCGATTCGACAGCGAAAAACAGTAGCAGCCCAACAAAAATCACTTAACTCATTGGCTAAGGTAGTCTTAGCCCTCGATACTTATCTGCTGAGCAGGAAGGCATTTCTGTGATAGCAGACACCACCAATTGCACATGGACAAAATCTTCTGGGGAAATAGAAACTCAATTGCATAGAGTCAGGGAGCAAGCGCGCTGGTTGCAACAAGTCTCACCTGACTCTCAATGGCCCTTTGATTTGTTCGGTTTGCTACGTTCAGGCCTAGGGTCCTAGTTTAGAACTATCATAAGCAACTAGAAGGATGTGCAACTAAGACATACAACTATCTACTGGGGCTTTGGGGGGAAAAATAAATAAATAAAATTATATATATTAAAAAAACCATAATACAATTTGGAACTGTCATGCTACTTTTGATTCTATTTTGTGTAATTATTGTTTTGTACTCATTGCCTGCCAAACTTTTTGTAAAAACAATGTACCTGATAAGGTGATGCTGGCTCAACGCTTTGAAATGATCTCCAACACTTACAACCTTGATAAGATACAGACTTTAGATGGGAAGTGCCTGAGAGTTCTCCCTCTTAGCCCTCCTTGTTACTTGAATGTGACCTCAATAGGTGTCCAGTCTGTGCACTTTTCCTCCGACAGGGAACACACCACTGAATTCTTGACAACAATGCTTCTGAAGAAAGATCTTGATCAAAAGGGGAAAATGTGACACAGAATAAAGGAAACTTCATTTAAAATGTGTGCAGGAGGCCAGAAGGGGGAGCCTCACACACTACTACTCAATGTCAATTGTCTGTTACCACCCCAGCAAGAGGATTTCCTCCCTGACCAGCAACTCAGCCAATGAGTGTTTCACCACCCTGAACTCTCACTCTCCTCCAATGGATTTTTGTTCAAAACAACCTCTTCCAACTTCCTCCTTTTTCTCTATAACGTTTCTCTCCTTTGTTTGCTGGACTTGCCTATGGCTTTTGCTATAGCCTGCTTGTCCTGAATTGCAATTCCTCAGTATTCCTGAATAAACTCATTTTGCTGTAAAATAACTGGCTGTTGGCTGTTTTGTTTAGGTCAACAAAGCAGTGGTGCCATTGGTGACTTCTGAAGTCTGACCACATTTTCTAGTTGTTTTTTTTTTTTAATAATTTATTTATTTTTCTCCTAAAGCCCCAGTAGATAGTTGTATGTCATAGTTGCACATCCTTCTAGTTGCTGCATGTGGGACGCGGCCTCAGCATGGCTGGAGAAGCGGTGCCGGCCTCAGCATGGCTGGAGAAGCGGTGCATCGGTGAGCGTCCAGGATCCGAACCCAGGCCACCAGGAGCGGAGCGCGCGCACTTAACTGCTAAGCCACGGGGCCAGCCCTCTAGTTGTTTATTTCTGCTGTGGGACCTGTAGCTCAGAGTATGGGTGAAGGAGATTAGTCATCCCTGCTGGAAGTTTTCTTAATAGCCTATACTTGCATTATTTTGAAAACTTCTTGCTATTCTTTTTAAGTAAATGTGATTTCTTTGAGGGATGAGAATTTTACGTATGTGGAAATCTCTACCAATTATTCTGAATACACAGAATGTTAATGTGCGGTAGGTAGGTATAACCCTGATACGCACACAAGGAGTACCCTAGTGGAACATAGATGGCATTGTAAGTAAAGTATCATTTATCCTAATAGGAGTGAGTCAAGTTTGTGCCCCTTGATATGTACAAATTCCTTGAGTGGAATTAAACACTTCCCGCAAAGCAAGTTGAGAATGAACCAACGACAACGAGCCTACTACGGCAGTTGTCCCCGGGATACCCCTGACCCACTGGGCCTTGTGATAGGGCTGCAGTGACCTCAGCAGACACATTTTATTGAAGTGAGGTCAAGGTCCAATTTTCGTGACTTAAATTTGGGATCAGTGATGTGAAGGGAACTTAAGTACCAAAAGGGGCTTGTTGCAGGGCTGTCTGGGGAAGAGGCAGGAAAGAGTTTTGTTTTTCCTTAACTGTTGGGAGACCATAGGAGTCAGAAATAGCAGCATGAAGATAATGGAGACTGTTTTAGTGTTGTTTTGTTACCTATCAGTGGCCAGAAAAACCCTGATTCCAGGCAGAAGAAATGAAAAGAAAAGCAGCTCTCGGGGACTCACGCCCAAGACGCGGGAGGAAGTCCTTATAAAGTTATGAAGTGGTGACTGGGGCAAAGTCTGTCCAAAGGAAACGGATCTGAGAAGAAACCTTCTGAATGTCTTAGCTCTGGAGGCCAGCTTGAGGATGGACAGACAAACAACTGAAGCCATTGGAAAGCAGATAGACAGACAAAGCGTTAGATAAGCAGACGTCAGAGGCCAGAAAACAATTTCACCAAATTAAAATACAAATGTAGTCAGACAACCAAAATCCCATCGAGGAACTTATTCCTAGGAATGAACACACACACACGTGCACACACACACACACACTCATGGTGCTGAGGGACTTATTCCGAGGAACACTCACACACTCAGACACGCACACAGTGCTGAGGGACTTATTCCGAGGAACACTCACACACACACACACACACTCATGGTGCTGAGGGACTTATTCCGAGGAACACTCACACACTCACACACACACACACACTCATGGTGCTGAGGGACTTATTCCGAGGAACACTCACACACTCACGGTGCTGAGGGACTTATTCCGAGGAACACTCACACACTCACGGTGCTGAGGGACTTATTCCGAGGAACACACACACACTCACACACTCCTGGTGCTGAGGGACTTATTCCGAGGAACACTCACACACTCACGGTGCTGAGGGACTTATTCCGAGGAACACTCACACACTCACACCCACACGCACACAGTGCTGAGGGCGTCAGGGAAGCAGCAGAGCTCAGGTCAGCGCGAACCTGCTTCCCGGCCGACGGCAGGCGGCGCCTCAGGCAGAGAGACACGGGCGTCTCAGCTGGAGTCACCGCTGCTGAGCCGGGGGTCTCAGTCCGAGGCTGTGAACCTCCAGTCCACTCAACGCCCTGCAGCCAGACCCCCGCAGACGCGCCTGGTGGGCAAGCGCGTTTATTAGCGCCCGGGCTCCGCAGGCCGCCCTGGCGGTGTCACGGGGACAGCGCCGCACCCGAGCTCCGGGAGGGCGATCGGGGCATGTGCTCCAGACTGGACGCCGGCAGAGGCAGCGCAACGCTACGACCGGGTCCCCGGCGGGCGGCAGAGACCCTGTGCTCCGTGCTCGGACACGGCTGATGGCCTCGTCGTCCCTCGCTTGCTCGACGCCCGTCCGAGGCCGGGGCACGCCCCAGGCCGGCCGCCACACGCTGAGGTCGGGCCGCGCACGGGGCCCTGCGCGAGCCAGGGGCCGCTCTCCCCCTCGCCCAGGACACGCCCGGGGGCCGCTCAGCGCGGAGACCCGCCGGCCCGGCCCTCCGGCCCTCCGCCGGCCCGGCCCTCACCCTCCAGCACGAGGGCCGCGCCAGCTCCTGCTGCCGACGAAGCCCTTCCCGGGGCTCAGCGTGACCGAGATGAAGTCCCGAGGCGGCGCCGGTGGCGGACACACGAAGGGGACCGGCTCTGGCGGCGTCGGGAGGCCGCACTCCGGAAGGGACCTAAGGCTCCGCGAGTCCGACTCTCGCTGGGCGCTAACGCAGCGCGTCAACAATTGGCCTCCGCGAGCGCAGCACGCATGCGCAGGAACGGAGCGCCGACTGGGTCTAGTGCGCCTGCGTCCCGCGCTCACAGCTTTTCTGCGCCTGCGCCGGCCGTCTCCAGCCGCGGCAGTGGCCGTGGCAACAAGGTGGAGCTGGGTTCTGCTGCGTCCCGGCTCCCGGCTCCCCGTGGTGGCCCCGCTGCGCCCCCGGCTGCGACTTCCCCGACGGGCGGTGGTCGGTGAGGACCGGCCGGCCTCCCCGCCATGCAGGCAGGGGGCCCCTGCTCCTGGACCCGCGGGGCTGGCGGGGGCGGGCGGCCCGCTGGACTGTCGGCGCCGCCCGCGCGGGGTGGGAGGCGGCGGCTCTCGGGCTCCTCGTCCCGCCCCCGAGCCTTCGGGGTGCCCGAGGCGTCGCCGCGCTGTGCTGTGCGCGCGTTTTCCCTCCGCAGAAGCGGGGCGCACCGCGGCCCCGCACGGCGAGGTCGGCCCGGCTCTTGCCCTGCCGGACCTCAAGCTCGGCCCCTCCCTGCGGCTTTCCAGGCCAGGCTGCCCACTGCCCCTGGGGGGTAGCCCGCTGCCTCCTGCGGTCCTGGCTGCAGCATTTCTGGGTGTCCGGAGGGCTCCCCAGTGTGCACGCCCCCTGCTCAGCGCCTCGCTTGTCTGAACCGGCTCCGGGAAGCCCCTTCCGCTCTCCTGCCCCTTGCCCTCCTCGGGTAGTCCCAGCGATGCCCTCAGGCGTCCCTCCCTGCACAGCCTGTTCCCAGGGAAATGGTGGCACCTGGAGGATGCAGGTGCAGGAGGACTAGTCCCCAGGCTTTCAGACTGAGAGCGCCGAGGCCGCCCCGGCGTAGCTGGGTCAAGAGGCAGGTTCTGGGCCCACCCCCAGGGTGCCTGACCCACTAGGTTGTCTCAGGCCCCCCTGAGACCCTGGAGAAGAGCTGGACGGGAGCACGAGGAAATTCCTGGGCAGCCCAGAGCGGGTTCGCCCGTATGGGCTCTTGGTCCCAAAGGGCCCCCACTGGGCTCCAGCCCTCGGATGGACCAGAGCTGTGAACACCTGGTGCTGTTCCCAGCACACACGTGCTCGTCAGAAACCGCACTCCCAGGCGGTCAATCACAACACGTTGTGTTTATTGGAAATCCCCCACCTCCTGTGGAAGATCAGGAGTTTGGCAATCTTTCAAAACTCAGTTGTTTCATTAGCGGGAGTCTGGGGTCGGAGATGGGGTGACCATAAATGTAGCATGAGGGAGGTCTCTGTGGTGACGGGACACCTGCCTCTTGAGAGCAGAGCAGGCGCAGGAATCCACACCTGTGGTTAGCCACTTAGAGCAGCACCAGCCTCTCCTGGTCTGCCGGGTCCTGTGACCACGTGAGGTGAAAACACTGCAGGAAACTGTGAAGGGTCCCCAGGACCTCTCCCTGCTATGTTTGACACTTCATGTGAAGGTATAGTTATCTGAAAATAAAGTTTTTAAAAAGCGAGCTGTTTCAGCCGTTTACCCAGCTAACTCGACTTGTGTAGAGAAGAGCTCGTGCAGTTAGAGCAGTGAGGAGCCGCTGTGGGCAGGACCTGGACCCGGGCCTCCTCCTTGGCCGACCCCCCTCTGCCCCTGGCCCTCTGCTTGCCTGTAGAGCAGCTGAGAGAAGGATCCTAAGGCACATGGTTTGAATCTGAGGTTTGCACAAGACTGGCAGAGCCTAGGCGTGACCCTGGCCCTGCCGTCATGCCCGGGTCAGGATGCATGGGCACAGCTACCGTCCACCCCAAGCCACTGGAGTCATCAGCTGCGTCTGAACCCACCACCCAGATAACGTCCTTGCCTTGGGGACACCAGGGGTTCCACGCATGGGCTGCGGGCTGCAGCAGAGAGGGAAGGGGGTTGGTGACCCGGTGGGGCAGTAGGCTGCATTAATGCTGCTCCTCACATCACGGGGAGAGGTGGTGCCGCTGCGTTGCTTTCCAGAGGGGAGAGCAGGTGCCGGGGCCCAGACAGCAAAGCCAGAGGCCCAGGGCCAGCTGGTTTCCTCCAGCCTTGGCCAGGCTGCAGGGGAGCAGGGAGGGGGCCATGGCCCCAAATATGGAGGCTGTGTCCCCCCCCCCCCACCAGAGCCGGGGAGGAGGGGGAGCACCAACAGCTATCAGAAGCTCCTGGCGGGCTGGGCGAGGGATGGCGCCCCCCACCTGGTAAATTCGAGATTAATCACCCACCGCGGGAGGCCGCCACTGGTTCTGGGGGAAGCACATAAAATTCAGCAGCTTAAACCAGCCACTGACGTGACGGAGGCTGAGGCTTTGGAGAGGAATTGAGAGAATTCGGTCTCAGGTGTGCAGGCCGAGCTTCTCTGAGAGCCGGCTCTCCCTGAGCGACCAGCCTTTACGGGTAGGGGTCAGGTTCCTTCTGCTGTGGGCCTCAGCTGGGCAGGCTGGGCTGTGTTAGTGGTTCAGCTGCCAGGGAGGGAGGGGGCAGCCTCTGTGAACACGTCACCCTGGGAGGGAAGGACACCGTCCCCTCCTCTGGTTCCCTCATCTGTACATCTGCAGAGATGCTTCTCCGTGTGGCTGGGGCTCCTTCTCACCATGCAGATGTGCATGTGGGGCAGAGGAGCCGCCTTCCCATCACCTCTCAGCTCAAACAGGAGAGGCAGGGCGCACTGCTCACCCGCTGACGCCACACCTCCGTTGGGCCCCTCCCCACAGCCTCCTCTCAGCCCCACTGTCCAAGGTCCTGAGTCCCTCTGCCTCCTCCTCGGACCCCAAAGCCAGGAGCGAAGCCCAAGATCCTGAGTTGGCCGACAGCAGGCCTGGCGTCCCTTGTGTCCATGGAAACGGGTGACAGGAGAGGTCCCACCCTCCTGGAGTAAACCACGTCCCCACCCCTGGAGACCCCAGGTTTGCAGGTCTGGGAGTGAGTGAGGGCCACAGCGCCCTGGCCCTGTCCTCATCCAGGGTGAACAGGGACTGGAACTCCCACCCTGGAGTGGCAGCCACATCAGTGCCCATGAGGTGGTGTGACGGAATGGACAGTCATTGTCACCACGCTGGTTGTGACAGCAACAGTTTTGGGACAGTGTGAGGGGCAGCCAAAGGGCCAACTCAAGTGGTCAGTCCTCCCCACTGAGCCTCGGGCTGGTCTGGAGACGTGGGTTTCCCGGCTGCAGCCAGAGCCTAGGACCCCAGCCTGGGCGGTCCCAGCACTGGACAAACTGGGCCTGGGCAGAGACCAGGCTCACCCTGGCCAGGGACAGCCTTGGGAGTAGGGGCGGGTGACTCCCCTTCCATCTGCAGCCTGGGGCAGGGCGGCCTCCCCCCACCTGCTCTGGGCTGTGGGGACATGGCCCCACCTGTGGCTGAGCTGGTCGCCTGCCTCTGCTGGTCTGGCCCGTCACCCAGGCCCTGGACTGGACTCCGAGGGAAAGGTGGCCACTTCCCTCCTCTGGGTACTGGCACCTCCCAGGCCTGTCTCACGGAGGAGCCCGTGAACAGACTGGCCTGAGGGGGAGGGGAGAGGGTCCCAGCTCCCAGCAGGGGCCCCGGCCCCCTCCTTCTCCTTCCTGTCCACAACTGGAAGCCTGGGGCCCACTTTCCTTCCAGAAGCTCTAGGAAGTGTCCCTGACCGTCCCCCCATGGGTCCTGGAAAACTATATCCTTCTCAGGCCAGGGTTGCTCACACAGGTGTGTCTCTGCCAGGACCCGGTGACCTACCAGCAGCTGTTTCTCCAAAGACACTCAGTTCTCTGCTGCTGGCGTCGTGGCCTTCTCCAGTCACAGCCTGCGTGTGATTCTCCCGCTGGGGCCACAAACGCCACAGGGCGTCTTCCCCACCACCAAAGGCTCCTACATCTCAAGGTCTGCCAGTGGGTCGTGTGGACTCCACCCAGAACTGGCGGCCCTTGGCATCACTGGTCTCGTGGGTGTGTGTGGGCCTCCTGTCTGGTCCAGCCTCCCTGCCTCCCTGAGCCTCCCGTCCCATCCTCTGCTGTCTGCCATGGCAACAGTGGCCTCTCCGCCTCTTGTCCAATGGCGAATTCCTGCCAACTTCTAAGGGTCTTTGTGAAGGGTTTAGTCTGGCATCTTGAGAGGGAGCTCCCAAGTCTAGAAACCTCCCTCTCTGCTGGACGTCGTAGCCGCTGGTAAGGCACCCCAGCATCCACTCCCACAGTCTGGCCTTGGCTCTCTGAAACCTGCTTGTGGGGTCCTGCAGCTCCTCATGGCAGGGTCCATTTCCTCCAGGCACAGACTGGGTTGGCCAGGTTCTGCTGGACTCCCCCTAGCAAAGGCCTCGTGGCCAGGAGGGGAGGGGTTCCTGAGGGGGTCACATGTTGTCAGAGGAGGCAGCTGAGCCTCTGCATCGTCTCCTGGGGTTGGGGCTGGTGGGGGCCATGTCTGCAGGCTCAGAAGGTTCAGAAAAGTCAGGGTTGAAGCCTCGGGGCATCTCCACCCGAAGCGTGCAGCCGCACGCTTTCCAACCAGGCCTCTGACCCCGGCTCGACAAGCCAGCCTTGGCTGGCGACTGTCTGTCCTCTAGGTTCAACCACTCTGAAGATTAAGGCCTGGGCTTCCTCTGGCCTCCCCACAAGGGATGAGAACTTCTCTGTAAGCGACCAGAGGCCCCGCCTGGCCTTCACCCTGGCCCTCAGATGTTTATTATCTTCCTGTTGAGCACGAATAGACTTGGCATTAGCCATCCAGTCCTGATGGCCTGTTTGCTCCAAATTTCAACTGCCTGACACATGAGCCCCCACCAGCGCATTCCCGTCCCTCCCCCTAGCATGTCATCCGGATTCCCCCCCAGCAAAGCTTTTATGGCTGGACGGCCTCCCTGGGCTCTCAGCTCCACTGCCCACCAGTGCCCAGGTCCTCGCCTGGGTCCTCGCTGCCGCGGGGGTGGTCCTAACCCAGCACCAAGCCCCATCTTACCACCAGCTTTCTCAGACCCCTCCAGGGAACAGCTGTCCCGGGTGGGGTTCCCCAGAAGCAGACGCTGAGATGGATTTTGGGGTGCAGAGTAGCTGTTGGGGTTCGACACTGAGAAAGGACGGGAGAGGAAGCAGGACTGGTTGGAGGAAGAAGTCGGATGGTGACACCAGCCCGCCAAAGCCTTGGTCAGGCTGAAATGACCAGAGATTTTTACTTTCACCTGATCAGTCACCAGGTGTCCAGGAGGGCGTGACTGGCGTGGTGGCTCTCTGCAGGCTGACCCTGAAGGAGCTGGCAGCTGGGGGCTGCCTGCTGACCATGCTCTCCGCAGCTGGGCAGTAAGTCTCTCTTGCCGAGGAGTCTCCATGTCCACCACGCCCCCTCAGCCCAGCATTTAGGGACTGGTCAGCCTACAGCGGCACCCCACTGCCCCAGAGCTCCTGCAGCCTTTACAGTCAGGGGAGAGACCAGTGGGCAAAGAGCAGAAAAAGTGCACAGCAGCCACCTAGAAAAGCCACCTGGCTCCCTCTTTCTGAACTAGAAGGATTCAACCAAGTCTGATTCAGGGGTAAAGGAGACCAGAAGGTGGAAAAGAAAGATCCGCATAAGTAAGGGCAGCCACCCTCGGAAACAGCAAGAATCCAGGATCAAGGGGATTAAAACCCCTGGAGAGATTCAGGGAGATGTTGCATCTATTAAATAAAAGTAGATTGCTATAAAAGAAAAAGAACAAGAGAGGTTCTTGGAAATTAAAAATATTGTTGCTGAAAAAACCTCAGTAATTACTTTGGAAGACAAAGTAGTGGAAATATACCAGAATATGGAGCCAAAAAGAAGGCAAAAACATAACATGAAAGAAAAGATTAGAGGCCTCTCCCAGTGCTTCTCAGATCTTCCTGTGCAGACAAACCACCTGCAGATCTTCTTAAAATGCAGAGGCTGACTCTGGGGTCTGGGGCGAGGCCTGAGGTTCTGAAGCTCCTACATCTTCCCAGGGGATGCTGCGGTACCTCTGGTCCACCAGACTGCACTTGGAATCCCAGGGGCTCAGTTAGAAGATCTCACAGTCAAAGAATAAGGGCTTGAGAAAGAGAAGAGGGAAAACAGAAGGGAGGAAATTGTCAGGGCCTAGCAGAAGAATTCTGTGGCTGAAAATCTTCCAAGTTCCAAGCCAGGCAGGATGGATGAACAAAACCCACTGCTAGACACATCCTTGTGAAGTTTCAAAGTTCCAAGGATCAACGAAGGTCTCAAAAGATTTCAGAGAGGAAAAACAGGTCAGCCACAGGGAGCAATGGTCTGATTAGCATCAGGTTGCTCATTGGCTGCCCTGAAGCCAGAAAGCAAAGCTTCAGAATTCTGAGGGGATGATGGAACTCTTTGTCCCTGGTGACATTTTTTTGTCTTAAAGTCAATTTCATCTGATAGTAGTATAGCCATCCAGCTTTCTTATGGTTGCTGTTTGCATGGTATATCATTTTTCCAATATAAACATTAAAACATATATGCATCTAATAACAGAGCCCCAAAATACATGAAGCAAAAAATTTACAGAAACGGAGAGAAATAGGCAATTCAAAAATAATTTTTAATATTCCACTCTCGATAATGGGTGGAACAACTAGACAGATATCAGCAAGAATTAAGAAGACTTGAACAACATTAGCAACCAATTTGACCTAACCGGCATCTATAGAACACTCTACCCCAAAACAGCAGGCTATACATTCTTCTCAAGTGTATATGGAACATTCTCCAGCATAGAGCATATGTAGAACAAGTCTACATAAATTTAAAATGTTTGAAGTCATGCAACATATTTTAACCACAATGGAATTAAACTAGAAATAAAAAGAAGAAAGATTTTGGAAATCTGGGTTAATATTGGGGAAATTAAAACAACACACTTCTAAAGGAACCAGAGGTCAAAGAAGAAATCACAAGGGAAAATAGGAAATATTTTGAACTGAATGAAAACAAACAAAAATTCAAAATTTATAGGATGCAGCTAAAGCAGAGCTGAGAGGGAAATATATAACTGTAAACATTTATGTTGGAAGAGATGAAATATATCAAAATTTAAAACCTAAGTTTCTCCCTTAATAAGCTAGGAAAAAAAGGAGCAAACTAAATCCAAAGCAAGCAGAAGAAAAGAATAAAGGTTAGGGAAGAAGTCAGTGAAATAAAAAGCAGGAAAATGATAGAACAAATCAGTGAAACAGGTGTTTCTTTGGGAAGATCAACAGAATTGACAAAGGTTTGGCTAGACTGATAAAGAAAAAATAAAACCAAGAATAAAAGAAGGGACATCACTACTGACCTTACAGAAATAAAAGGATTATAAGGGAATATTATGAACAACTTTGTGTCAATAAGCCGAGCAGTTTAGATGAAGTGGACAAATTCCTAAAAAGATACAAATTATCAAAACTGATTCAAGAAGAAATAGAAAATATGAATATACCTATAAGGAAATTGGATTAGTAATTTAAAAACCTTCCTCCTCCCCCAAAAAAAGCCCACGCCCTGATGGTTTTACTGGTGAATTCTATGAAACACTTAAAGAAGAATTAATACCAATCTTCCACAAACTCTTCCAGAAAATAGAAAAGGAGAAAACACTTCCCAGCTCATTCTATGAGGCCCATATTAACCTAATACCAAAGCCAGACAGAGGCATTACAAGTAAACTACAGACCAATACCTTCCATTAATATAAATGCAAAAATTCTCTACAGAATATAAGCAAACTGAATTCAGCAATATATGAAAAGGATCGTATATTATGATCAAGTGGGATTTGTTTCAGGAATATAAAGTTGGTTTACCATCCAAAAATTAATTAATGTTACACATCACATTACTATAATAAAGCACCAAAACTACATGATCATTTCAATAGATGCAGAAAAAGCATTTGACTAAACCCAATACCCATTGACAATAAATATGCTCAACGAGTCAGGGCTAGAAGAGGACTTCCTCAGCCTAATAAGGGCACCTATCAGCTAACATCGTACTTAATGAGGAGAGAACAAATGCTTTCCCTCTAAGGCTGGGAACAAGGCAAAGATGTCTGCTCTCACCACTTATATTTGTCACGGTACTGGGGGTTCTTTCTAGTTCTCTCAAGCAAGAAAAGAAGAAAAAGGCATCCAGACTGGAAAGGAAGAAGACTACTACCTCCTACTACTAACAGACAACATGATCTTGCAGAAAATGCTCAGGAGTCAACAGAGGCAAACTACTAGAACCGATCAATGAGCTCAGAAGGATCACACATGCAAGATCAATCATCAACAGTCAGCTTGATTTCTACATGTTAACAATGAACAGGACAAAAATAAAATTAAGAAAACAATTCCATTCATAATTGCATCAAAAAGAATAAAATACTTAGCCATAGGTTTAACAAAATAAGTGCAAGACTTGTACATTAAAATCTACAAAACATTGCAGAAGGTAAAGATGATCTAAATGAATGGGTTAAAAGATTCAATATTGTTAAGATCACAGTTTTCCACAAATTGATCTATAAATTCAGTGCAATCTCTTTCAAATCTTAGCGGAACTGACAAGTTGATCCTGAAATTTATATGTAAATACAAAGGACACAGAACAGCCAAAACAATCTCGAAAAAGAACAAAGTTGGAGGACTAACACTAGGTGATTTCAAAACGTATACAAAGAAAGCTACAGTAATCAAGACAGTGTGGTCCCAACATAACAATGGACGTGTAGATCAATGGAACGGAATTGAGATTCTAGAAATAAACCTTTATGTTATGGTCAATTGATTGTCTACAAAGGTAGCAAAGCAATTCAATGGGAAAAGATAATTTTTTCAACAAATGGTGCTGGGCCAATTGGATATCCACATTCAAATGGATGAATTTAGGGGCTGGCCCCATGGCGTAGCAGTTAGGTGCGCACGCTCCACTGCTGGCGGCCCGGGGTTCAGATCCTAGGCGAGCACCAATGCACCGCTTGTCGGGCTATGCTGTGGCAGGGTCCCATATAAAGTGGAGGAAGATGGGCACAGATGTTAGCCCAGGGCCAGTCTTCCTCAGCAAAAAGAGGAGGATTGGCATGGATATTAGCTCAGGGCTGATCTTCCTCACAAAAAAAATTAAAAAAAAAATCAATAGAAGAAATATATCTGGAAAATCTCCAAATATTTGAAAATTAAACAAGACACTTCTCAGTAACCCATAAATCAAAGAAGAAATCACAAAGGAAATTAGAAAAGATGTGTAACTGAATGAAAATAAAAACACAGCTGTCAAAACTGGTGGATCTATAGCAGTGCGCAGTGGGAACTGTATAGGAAAATCGAAATCTCGATTCCTGCTTCACAACGCCTCTGCAGCCCCCCATCTGCGTTCTCAGTAAGTGGCACCCCATCCTCTCGGCTGCTCAGGACAAACACTTGGGCATTACTCTTGCCTCCTCACCCTCCTGGTCCCATGTCTTGTCACCTCTACCTCTCTTGCCCAGCACATGGATTATCCCAGTAAGCTCCCAGCTGGCCACCCTCCTTCCCTCCTGGGTTATTCACAGAGCAGCCAGGTAGTCCTTTCTAAAAAGTAAATTGAATTGTGTCACTCTCCTGGTCTAATCCCTCCAATGGCTTCCCGTCTCACTTAGAGTAAAGCCGAAGCCCTCATCATGGCCTACTCAGTCCCACAGGATCTGGCCCGCGACGCCCCTGGCCTCCTCCCTAACTGTCTTCTCTTCACTCTCTCTGCTCCGTGCCACACAGTTCCACCCCAGCGCCTTTGCACTTAACATTCTCTCTTTCTGGAACACTCTTTCCTCAGATATTTGCGTGGCTTGCTCTTTCACTTCATTCAGATATCTTCTCAAACGTCTTGTAGGGGAGGCATTCCTGAAAACAGCGACCTGTGCTGATTAGTTCGTTGTCTATTGCTGCATAACAAATTGCCCCAAAAATTGGTGTTTAAAACAAAAATAGACATTTATTGTCTGTCATAGTTTCTGTGGTCAGGAATTCTGGAGCAGCAGGACAGTGGTTCAGGCTCAGAGTCTCTCATGTGGTCACTGTCAAGACGTCAGCCAGAGCTGTGGTCATCTGAAGGCTTGACTGGGGCTGGAGGGCCTCTGGGGTTTCCAAGGTGGTTTATTCCCATAGCCAACTAGTTGGTGCTGCACATTGGCAGCAGGCCATTGGCATGGAGTTCCTCTCCCCACTGGCCTCTCCCAGGGCTGGTGGATGTCCTCACGACATGGCGGCTGGCCGGCCTCCCCCGGAGCAGGGGACCCAAGGAGGACAGTGCCAGACGGAAGCTGTTCTTTCCAGACATCACCTTGGAAGTCACACATTGGCACTTCTGCCACGTTCCACTCATCGGAAGTGTCCCCAAGTCCTCTCCACGTGGGCTCCCTCTTTGAAGGGATGCAAAGAAACTGCGGACATGTGAAAACTATGACACAGCCCCACACTCTCCATCCTCCTGTCCTGCTTTCCTTCTCTTCAGAGTATGGGATGCCGCATAAAGTGGTCTAAGGTACCTATTTGCTTGCCATGTGCTTTGAGCCAGGGGCTAAGTAATCCACAGCTGTTCCCCAGCCCTCAGAGCGGTGCCCACCACAGGGTGGGACTCAGTATGTGTCGAGCGAATTAAACGTGAGTGTTGTCTTGCTCATGGTGGGATCTGTGGGGACTTTGGGATAAGGGTAAGATGGCCTTCCAGAAAAGGCGGAATTTGGAAAGTCAGAGAGGGTGGGGACAGGGATAGGAGGGGTCTCGTGGTGGAGGCAGCAGAACCGTGTAGACAGAGTGGGAGCGGAAGTCAGCATGATAGCACCGCTGGTGTCTGCGGCTGCTCTCTGGGAGGGCCCTGGGCCTCCCCAGATCTGGGAACAGAGACCCTGACTCGGGTCCGTGTCTTCACCTGGCGGCCAGCCTTGCTGATGGTCAGCCCACGTCGCAGTGCTGACTGGGAGGCAGGCCCTCACAGCAGGCGGACACAGCAGGTGGCCTGTCCTCTGCCCACTTGGCCAGCTGTGGGCAAGGTGCCAGACATAGCTCCTGGACACCTGCTCTTCCCTGCCTGTCAGCTTTCTCCTCTCAAACTGGCTTTCTCTTGACAGAAATGTGTCCACAGGTGGCTCTTCAGCCCCAATTCTCAGAGCTTCACCTCCAGAGAGGATGTAGAAATGGGTTCTTGTCCCAGTTTCTGATCTGGCCAAAATCCTATGGAAGAACCCTGAGTGGTCTGCTTGGGTCATGTGACAACCCCTTGCCCAATTGACTGAGGCCAAGGAGGGGCTGTAGCTGTGACTGACAGCCCATCTAGACCCTGTGGTTGGAGCAGGGCTGCAGTTCCCAGAGGAGGGACTGGCCGTTGGGCAGAATGAGAGAGCACTGAGGTGGCCGTGCACTCAGAGGGCGCCTCCCCATGGAGGCCTGGGGCAGGACAGGGCCTCCCTCCCCACCCGGGGCCAGAGAGAGCACCCCAGGTCTCTTTGGTCCTCCCCATAGAATTTGACTCACCAGGATTGCGAGGGGCTCCAGTCCCAGCCAGTTCATCTGTCACAGCAGGGCAAAGCAAGTCAGGCCTTCTACGGGTGCAGCCCTGTGATGGGGAGCGGGGGAGAAGCCCACCAGGTGAAAGGGAGAGTGGAGCCCAGGAGAGACTCAGTCCTGGGAGAGACAAGGCCTGGGGGGCAGGCACAGCCTCCACCCTATCCCCGAACACTGGGGACTGTGCAGGGGGCTGCAGACAAAAGCCTGAGCACCCCCAGCCTGAAGGCGGTGGCGTGCTGGTAAACATGCTCTGAAGGGAAGAAAAAGAGCCCTGGTTTTCAGAGTTTGGCAATTTCCTTGGTATAAATACTCCCACCATGGCCCATTGCAAGCTCCCAGCTATGTAACAATCAGCTCACAGATGTCTGGATATTTAGAAATGGCCTCACGTGGGCCGGTAGGAGTCGCTCCAGCACCCCACTGGGGGACGGGGGTGGATGGCAGAGGCCAGGCCCTCTGGCTGTAGCCCCCTGCTGAGTCCCTTCCTCCCCACACTGTCCTGGAGCTGTCTGGGTCACACCAGAGCTGGCTGACCTGGTGGCTGTCTGACCCCATGCATCCGTGCAGCCTCCAAGCTCTGACCTGCCAGAGGCCACAGAAGTGTGGACATCGGCCACAGACCCTGTGGAGACAGGGCCGGCTCTTGGCCCCTGAGCACACCCCACATGCCCTCCTGTGAGCCCACGGGAGGAGTAAGTGTCCTCAGGGCTGGTATTCCTTCCACTGGGAACCTCAATCCCCGAACAGAGAGAGGTGGGGGGCTGCAGCAGGGTGTGGAAAGATTAGCCCCCAAGCAGCAATTCCTTCGCATTGATAGAGAAGGGGCTGAGAAAGGGGGGGGATGCCTCTCAGCGCCAGGGAGTCCTGCAGTGTCCGTGTGTGGTTCTGGGGGGGTCAGCCCAGTGGTGAGAACTTCAGGGGTGACAGGGAGTGGGCCCTCAATATGAGGGGCATGGCTCCTCTCTCTCTGCTGCTCAGGACATCACGTAGGTGTGGGGGCAACCTTGCTTTGTCCTCACTGGGGGCTTTTGCTGTGGGATCTGCAGAATCCTCAGTTGCTATTGGAAACGGTGATGTCACTAGCAGGGGGCGGAGTCTCAGCCATCCTTTGCATTAGGGAGGGGGAAGCACACTCCAGGGGTGGTGGGGACAAAGAATTAGGATCATGAGGACCTCAGGGATAGGGATGAGGGAGGCTCTGGAAAGGGGCCAAAGAGTAGGGGCTAGGAGTGAATTAGGGAGGGGCTGCAGAGGGGAGAATTGTGGAAGCAGGGGAATTGGGATGTCTACTCCAGCACACACCTCGCTGGAGCCAGTGCTTCTTGGTGTCTAACCTTAGTCCCATCTGCCGCAGACACAACTCACTCTGGCCTTGGTCTCTCCATAGCTGGTTGGATCCAGACCCCCAGATTCGCGTGGAAGATCCAGCTCAACATGGGGGCAGCCCCATCACCTTTTCTATTCTTCTCAAACCTCCGGGAGGAGTCCAAGTCACATGGCCAAGCAGATGGGGTCTCTCCCCCATTTTTGAGCCTTCTGGAGAGGGGAGCCTGCTGTCCCTCCCCCAGAGGCATGGCTTAGGGCCTGTCCACACCCCTGGGTCTCCAGTGGGCAGAGTCAGGCCCCGAAATATCACTGACTATGGGTGAGGACTCGTGCAGGCGCGTGCGCGCACACACACACACAAACTGGCACACGTTCTGTCATGTTAAAAGACACACAAGGCTGCACGCGGCGACACGGACCCCTCTCACTTCCCCAAACTCAGCTCCCTGCAGGTTCGAGACAGCCAGGTCATTGTCCCAGTGACACCTCCACACACGCGCACACGCACACACTCGCACACAGGCGCTCCCCGCTCGCGCGTTCTGACACACGAACGCAGGCGCACACTCCTGCGCGGGAGGCGCCCCCCCTTCGGCTCCGTGTTGGGAAGCGGGGGCGGCGGGAGGGGTAGGAGACGTTGGCCCCGCTCGCGGCTCCGCAGCTGCCGCAGTCGCCGCAGCGTCGGGACCCGGACCAGCAAAGCCCAGGAGGAGCCGCCGCCGCGGTGTCCTCTCGGGGCCGGGCGCCCGCAGCAGCGCCGGGTCCCGCTTCAGCACCGCGGACAGCGCCAGCCGCGCGGGCCAGCGCGGGCACCGCGCGCCGGGACAGCCCCGCCTGCGAAGCCTCGCGCGCCCCCTTCCCTCCCGCACACGTCCCCGGACTCAGGCTCCCGGGGAAGACGTGGCGCCCCCAGCCTGCGGGATCGGGCGCGCGCAGGACGGCTGGGGCGCCCCGCCGGGGATGCGCCGAGGGCCCCGCATTCGTGCTGCCCGGAGCCGGGGCGCCGCCCGGAGCCCATGAGCACCATGCGCCTGCTGACACTCGCCCTGCTCTTCTCCTGCTCCTTCGCCCGCGCCGCCTGCGACCCCAAGATCGTCAACATCGGCGCTGTGCTGAGCACGCGAAAGCACGAGCAGATGTTCCGCGAGGCCGTGAACCAGGCCAACAAGCGGCACGGCTCCTGGAAGATCCAGCTCAACGCCACCTCCGTCACCCACAAGCCCAACGCCATCCAGATGGCCCTGTCGGTGTGCGAGGACCTCATCTCCAGCCAGGTGCCAGCCCCCCCAGGGCTCCCGCTGCGCGCGCTCTTGCCCCTCCCCCCACCTCCTCCCCACCACCCTGCCTCCTTCACCCTCCATCCCTCCCGTTGTCCCAGTTTCATTCAATCCTCTCCTAGCCCTGTCTCTTCCCTTAAGAGAGGACCCATAAAGCAGCTGGCTCCTTCTGGAGAGGGTTGGTCTCACCAGCAGCCAAACACTAGTACCTGCCAGTTTCCCATCTTGGCCCCCAGACTGGTCACCTGCCGCCGCGGCCAGTCCTCACGAGGGTTCCAGGGCTCCAGACCCTGCCCAGTGTGTGGAGACGTGTGGCAGGCATTTGGCAGTTTGTTCTATCACCGGCTGTCAGTGTGGGGGTGGGCGTTCTGGGCAGGCGGCAGAGGTGCCTGTCCCAGCCTCGTGCACGCACTGCAGAGCTTTAAGCAGGATGGGGTCTGGGGACAGCTTTGTTTCTGCTTCTAGATTGACTCCGTTCATCCCTCCCCTTCCCCCCACCGCGGGTCTGCCTGAGATGGGAAACGGCCCAGGTGTCGAAGCAGGGTGTTCTGTAGGGTGGGAGTGGGGACTGTGTGTGTGGGAGGCGTCAGGGCACAGCATGGGAGCCGCTGGCAGCCAGCGCGGCGGGGGAGGACACGACTCCTGGGATTTCGCCTGTCATAGCCATCCGCCTCTGGGCCGCACCGCCTGCTGAATGCCAATGAAGCCGCGGGATCACTGCAATGCAGCCCTTTATGTAAGAGGCGGATGACGCTTGGCCAATGCTGCTCACACACTCACCTGACAGCCACACCACATCCATGGAAGCACATGCTCACACATGCACACATGTATGGTATATCCGTGTTTGTGCACAGAGATGCATGGACTTACACTAGCACATACTCATGCACATCAGCATTACACAATCAGTTGCACACGCTCACTCACACACACACCTGACCGCACCCACACGCACATCCATGGACACACACACTCATGTGCCACATACTGCTTGGCATACCCAACTGCACATGCAGACATGTGCTCACACACACTGGGCTCAATCATGTGTACACACACACATACAAATACAGACGTGTTGGGGCATGCAGTATACACACACATATCCCAGCACACACTTGTGAATACCTGCATGGTCACATGCGTGCACACACATGCTCGTGCAAACACTGACCAGGTCCTCAGGGTGCAGACTGGAAGTGAGGCCTGGGTGGGAGAGCCAGTCCAACAGCTCCAACTGCAGAAGCCAGAGCTTTGCCCAGAAATCTCCCGCTCTCCACCTCACAAGCCACTCCCATGCCCCAGCCCGGGGCAGCATGGGACAGGACTGGGTGAAGCCTCTGTGGCTGGCAGCTTCCATCACATCTTCCATCTGGGAGGGGGGAGGGACATGAAGGGGTGGAGTCAGGAAGTCCAGGTGGGACCCTTTCTGAGGATCCCTCCTCCAACTCACTCTCAGTTTTTCTGTCTGTCGGCACTGTCCCCTCAGGGAACAGCCAGTGCCAGGAGCAAAGGTGACAGCAGCAGCTGTCACTCACTGAGCACACCCTGCAGGCCAGGCGCTGTGCTAGCGCTGTAGCCACCATCCCCACCATGTGGGGCCAGCGTTTGTAGGAGCAGGTGGGCCCTGTGGCCCTGTGGCCCTGTAGCCCTGTGGCTCAGAGAGGGGAGGGCAGAGGTGGGACAGACACAGTCCTGCTAATGTGAGGGTGGCATGGAACTGCCAAGCCATCTGCCCCCCCACCCTGTCTCCCTGCCCCCAGGGACTGAGCCACTGGCTTCAGACCTGCCCACTGGGGCCTTGGTCCTGGCAGAAAGGCTGAGTTGCCCCCCAGCGCTTCCCTTCCCTTTCCTTCCTTGAGGATGTGGTCAGCACTCAAAGTCAGCACTGGGTCTTGTCTACGTTGAGCCGAGCTCAGCCCGCCCCTGGAAGACCTCAGTGAAGGGACTCAGGCCTCCGGGCAGCTCCTTGCCCGGCTTCTCCCACTATAGCTCGGTCTGTGGAGCTCAAGGCAGACCTCCTGGAGCTGCCCTCCATCTCTGGAGCAGCAACCTCTGCCCACCTCTGCCCCGGAGAAGGGACAGTGGCTGTCCTGGGTGTGCTGACAGCGTGACACAGGACCAGGCCTTCTCCCCAGCCCACCCCAGGGCGGCGTGCACAGTTCCAGGACATCACAAGGACAGGCCTTCGCCCTCCCTTTCAGGGTCTCCCTACACACCTCAGGGCAGCCCTCCAGGGTCGGGGGAGTGAGGGGAGGCCCTCACTCCTCCTCAAGCAGGAGAAGCTTGAGGGGGGTCTGTCCTCTCCCTGTGTGTCCTCTTGGTCCCCAGAGTATTGCTCTGCCTCTGCCTCTCCCTACGATTTGTTTATAGTCAGAGGGTGGTTACGGGGTCTTGTCCCCCTGCCTCGTGGGTGTGTGCTCCTGGGGCTGTGTGTGTGCCAAAACTGTGCCTTCTGGTCCTCCTACCCACCATCCGCCTGCCGGGTTCAGCCTCTGCTGCTTCTGGATGGCTGGCTCTGGCACAGAGCCTGGCCTGCCCCCACTTGAGCTGACCCTGTCCCCTGTGTCCACAGGTCTACGCCATCCTAGTTAGCCACCCACCTACCCCCAACGACCACTTCACTCCCACCCCCGTCTCCTACACAGCTGGCTTCTATCGCATCCCCGTCCTGGGGCTGACCACCCGCATGTCCATCTACTCAGACAAGGTAAGCCTGACAGCTCGATGGGGACCCAGCCACTCTGCCCCCAAGTTGAGACCCAGGCGGCTGGCTCCGGAGCCCAGGGCCACCAGCAGTTGCCCAGGGAGGGCGGCGGGCAGGTGCTGTGCCAGGACAGGGCAGGGGCATAGACAGAGGTGCTCGGATCATGGGCTCTGTGCTCAAAGAGCAGCAGGGCAATACGTGAGCACACGCATTTGGGCACGCTCACACACTCACACCCTTACACACTGATAGTCTCACAGACACACACAAACTCACCCACATTCATGCACGTGCACACCTGTATACACACTCACAGCACACAAACAAATCCACACACTCACATCCATGTGCGCACTTACACAAACATTCACACACTCGTGTGCTCTCACACACACTCACGTGTATACACACTCACACACACTCAGGTGCACACTCACATAACACTAACATGTTCACCCTCCCCACATACTCATGCTCCATTACACACTCATACACACCCACACTCACTCACACACTTACACCTATGCCCACATACGTGAACAGCCACACACGCCCACGTACTCGGGCAGACGGCCCACTGACAAGTGACAGGCACCAACAGCAAGCCCCGGAAGCAGCAGAGGTCCCCATGGGCCTGGAGAAGAGACAGACAGGGAGGCTCCCTGGACAACACAACAGGCGGGCTTTGAGGAGCTGGAGAATGGGGGATCCAGGAGGAGGGAAAGCCCGGGAGCCGGGTATCAGGCAGCCATGAAGCTGTGGTTCCCAGCCCCTCCCACCGCAGGCCTGGGGGAAGAGGGCGCCGCCTTAGTGCAGGGTGAGCGAGGAGGCGGCTCATGGCAGGAGGGGCCGGCCTGGCCACCCCTCAGCATCATGTCGAGCTCTCGTGGCCCACAGGCTGGGAATCTGGCTGGAGCGGCAGCTGGAAGAGCCAAGAGGTCACCGGGTTGGTTTTGCAGGACGCTTGCTCCAGGCTACACAGCTCTCCCACAGCGTCTGCCCACAATTCTGGGGAGACCCCTCAGCTGGGGACACACACTGACCACCAAGAGGCTGGGAGGGCTCTCATAGCCTGCTCCTCATCTCCCTTCAGGTCTGGGGCCACCTGCAGACACACCCGGAGGGGCCACTTAGCAGGGGACATCCAGCTTGGTGCCCTAGCTGAGGAGCCAGAGGGCTGGGCCTTGCGGTGGGGGCTTCCTGGGTCTCCCCATCTTCTCCAAATTCATCCTGCCAGGAGCCCAGAGTCCTAGAGAAAGCCGCCTACAGCACAGAGGTCATCCCAGCAAGGCCCAGGGGTGTCAGGGCTGGGTCTGCATGGGGGCGAGGGGAAAGCAAGTCCAGGATGAGGGGTTCTCTGAGAAGGCCCTTGAGGGAGGTCAGTTGGAGACCGGAGCAGCCACTCTTCCTGGGGCTCTGGCAGCCCCAGCATGCAGCTGAGGAACCCAAACTGCTCAGAGAGGCACTTGGCCCTCAGCTGTGGAGAAACGAGGGACCTCTTCCTGTTCCCTCCAGCCACTGCCTCCTTCACTTCTCTGGGCACCAATCTCCTCATCTGCAAAGGGGAGAAAAGCGCAGGAAAGCAGCCGGAGGAGCCCTCTCCCAGGGCAGAACTCCAGCGCTTCATGTGCCCCAAGCCCAGAGCCCGATCGTGACTCAACTTTCTGGTCCAGCGTGAGGGCAAACCTAATGGCCAAACCTCACGGCTCCACCCTGGCTCCACTCATGGTCCCAACCCACAGCCAAGCTGTGCCCAACACATAAACCAGGAAGGCCTGGGTGAGAGCCAGGCCAAGACCCCGACTATAGCCCACCTACAGCTGTGTCACCAGGTGAATGATGGACAGAGGCAAAGGGGAATTCCTGCACCTGGGTCCCAAGGCACTGTCCGCAAGCCACATAGAGGGAGCAGGTGAAAAAAGAATCTAGAGGTCTCAGAGGATCGCAAGATCAGTGTGGGTCTGTAGGGACACTAAAGGGACTAGTGTTCACTGGACAGACACAGAACGTGGGCTGAGGAGGGCATAAGCTGCTCCATGCCCAAGTCCCAGCATGCCCCTCTCTGGCGGTCAGTGCACACAGACAAGCAAGGCGAGCCAGCCAGTGACAGCCTCTGGGCTTGGCAAAGAGATGAAATAGCCCGGAGAGTGAAGACTTCCTAACAAATGCTACAGTTATGTAAATTTGGGAAGGACCCTCTGCAGCCCCAGAGGGGATCTTTGAGATGCTGCATGCTGGGAGAACTTTCTGAGTCCAAGCTGTCCAGCAGGGGGTGCTGCCGGGGAGGTGGGGGGCTCACCCCAGGAGCAAGCCCACAGAGACCCCATGTCTCCGTCAGGGTGCTGCTGGCAAACACCCAGTCCCTGTCTCTCAGACTGCATGATGTGCGCGGAGGGAGGAGAAGCCAGTGGTGTGAGGGCAGGGGTGGGAGGAAGTGGGGTCTCCGCCGTCTGGCAAGCGCCCACCTTTGGCGTAAGGGGAGGGGTGGGAGGCAGTGGGGACCCCCGTGTCTGGGGTCTGGAAGTCTCCCCCAGCCGTGTCAGGGCAGCGTCGGGGAAAGCCCCGGTCCACCAGCGCCGCCCTCGCCGAGGTCTGGGTGCCTGCAGCCCCTCAGCCTCCGTGTCCCCGCAGAGCATCCACCTGAGCTTCCTGCGCACGGTGCCGCCCTACTCCCACCAGTCGAGCGTCTGGTTCGAGATGATGCGCGTCTACAGCTGGAACCACATCATCCTCCTGGTCAGCGACGATCACGAGGGCCGCGCCGCGCAGAAGCGCCTGGAGACGCTGCTGGAGGAGCGCGAGTCCAAGGTGAGGCCCGGGCGCGGGCGGGCGCCTCGGCGCGGAGCCGGAGCCGAGCAGGAGCCGGAGCAGGAGCCGGAGCAGGAGCCGGGCGAGCGCCCGCCGCTGTGTCTGTGGCCCGTGTGTGAACACCCTTTCTTTCCATCGTGCATGGTCAGCACCACGCGTCTGGCGAGCGCCCGCCCCAGCCTGTCCTCGGCTCATTTCACTCGCTTTTGCCATTAGTCGAAATCTCCTCCGTGTCAGTCCCTGCGGGGCGAGGGCAGGACCACCTGGAGCTCCGCAAACACCCCTCCCGCCCTCCTGGCTGGTCCGCAGGCCCGCACCCCGCCGGACCCTCACTGCCCCGCCCCCACCCCGCAATTCCCGCAGGCCACAGGCCCAGCCTCCGCAGCGGCCTCCCCTAGGACGCCCTCCTCCGCGTGATGGTGACCACGCACCATGCTCATCCCCACAGGACCCGGTCCCCTCCCTCCTGTGACCCACTCCCCGTCCTAACGCTGGCCTTGCCTCCCCCACAGCCCTCCACCTCCCAGCTGCCCATCACCCTCACCAAAGTCCCATCCACCGACATCAGCCACCCCCCACCCCCGCAGCCTGGGGCCTGCCCCCCTCAGGCCTCCGGCTCCCCCACTGTGTCCGGTGCCTTCTTCTCACCTCCCACGGCAGGGCTGGGCTCTGGACTCCTCATGGGGAACAATTAGACTCCTGGCTCTAGGACACACTGACCACCCCATCCCAGCCTGGATACCACTCTATGGGGCTGTGGCAAAACTAAAGCAGGGATTTGCTGGGGTCCAAGTGACCCCCATACCCCACCCCCACCAGCCTGAGGAGGAGCTGGAGCTCATCAGAGGAGGCCCAGGGTTCTGCCTTCACCCAGCTCACAGCCCTGGGTGCTCAGCACCCAGGCCACAGCCCCTGGGTTGGATGGAGGCCAAGCGGGGCAGAGAGGGAGGGAGGCCCAGGCTGGGGAGGGCCCTGGGAGGCCAGACGGAGGGGGCGGCGGGGAGCATATTCTATCCATGAAGTCAGAGCTGGCTTCATCAATCTTAGTGCCAACCCGGGGCCCCCCCAAGGTACCACAGGCCCTGAAGAGAGTAGAGGGTACTGGTTGGGGGGTGAAGCCAGAGGGCAGACCCAGAGGGTCCTGGGGGGATCCTGCTGTAGGGGATTGGCCGAGTCTGGGAGGGAGGGCTGGCTACCAGCACTGCAGGGCCCCACCCCTCCCGAGACAGCACCACCCATGCCCGGCAGGCGTGTCACCTTCTGGCATGCCCACCCACGGCCACATACACTCGCAAGCCCAGTGCACATGCACACATGCTCATCAGTCACACCCCGAACACCCAGCCACGTGTACACACTCTCACGGGCACAGATGACCATTCCCAAGACAACTTCCTCACACTGCACACCTCTGCCACACACTCAGACCACATGCACCTTCCCAGGCCTTCCCATGGCCAGGCCCAGGCACTCACACACAGGGACGTGGCCCGTGCGCACACTCACCCCACTAGCTGTCGCGCACACATGCACACGAGTGCTCAGGCGGCACTGGCCCTCACGTCCCCACTCCGGGCTTACGTAGACTAACGCTCCCACGAAGACGTCCACGCGTGCATGTGACCCCTGTGTACGCATGTGCACACAAACTCTTATCACACTCAACTTCTAGCACACACGTGGGTCGACAGATGTGCGCACACCAGTTTGTGGGAATAGAACACCTGGACCTCTAAGAGAGGGAGAAGGGAGGATGCAGGGCGGGGGAGGGACATAGGGGACAGGGTGCGGGGAGGGGGTGCTCACCCTCCATTCAGGACTGATGTGGGGTGGGGTGGGTACTGCTGGGGCCATACAGCAGGTGCATGGCAGGGGTGGGGGTGGCAGGTGGGACCCCAAAGGGACACGTTTGGAGTGGACGTGGACAGGGCCTCCCTTTCTCCTGAGTGTGACCGTTTCCAAGAGCACAGCTCCGGGAGGGAGCCTCAGTGGCCCCGCACCCCTCGTCCCCTGGCCCCGCCCAGCCCCGGCCCGCCCCGGCCTAGGTGTTTGCGAGCTCCAGGTCCGGCCCGTCTGCAGACGTCCGAGGAGGTGGTGTGATAGCTTTAGCGCCGTCATTTTCAACCGTTTATAATCTTCTTCTGTGTCTGCATATTTTCTCTGTGCACATTATTCATCAGAGTAAAAAAAGGAACTATGAAAACCTCGACCAACTGTCCTATGACAACAAGCGCGGACCCAAGGTATATATGCATGGACGTGCACGCCACCCACCGACTAGGGAGCCCTGGCCTCGGCGCCTCGGCCACTAGGGCCGCCGTCTGGCCCAGCCGCGCCGCAGGCTCGAGCAGTGAGGAGAGTGAGGTCGAGAGGCAGGCAGCCGCAGGCAGGAGTGGGCAGGCGTGGCCGCGTGGGTACCCACGGCCCACCCACCACGGCCTCGGCCTTGGCCTGCGCCCGAGAGGCAGGCGCAGCCACAGGAGGAGCTGCTCTCCGGGAAGTGCATGCAATCTCTGGGACCCCCAGGGTTTCCTCGAGGAACCCAGGAGGGAGCCCACCCACCCAGCTGCCCGCCTGCCTGCCGGGGTCTGGGCCACTCCTGCAGGGGCCTCGGAATCAGGCCCGAGAGGATCTCCCGTGGTTTTGGACAAGTCAGCCCCATCTCCACTCCCGGTTGCATTCCAAAACTCTTTTCTGTTTCCTGTCCGCTGCACGCCTCTTTCTGAGTCTCGGTCCACTTCAGCTTGCATGCTCAGTGCAAAAATGAGGACAGGAGTGAGGTGGAAAGAGAGATGCAGAGAGCAGAGAGCGAGCACAGGAGAGTGAGCAGGCTGAAGAGAGGACGAGCGAGGCCAGGCCAGGCCAGGAGCCAGGAAGGCAAGTGGACAGCACAGGTGGCAGGTGCAGGCCGCCGCAGCCCTAGCTAAGCTGCCTCGGGGTTCCTAGCGGCTGCGGCCCGACTCTCACCCTTGAGGCGCTATGTCCCCTGCGCAGGCCGCCTGCTAACACTCCTGCTCACACCACAGGCCGAGAAAGTGCTGCAGTTTGACCCGGGGACCAAGAACGTGACGGCTCTGCTGATGGAGGCGCGGGAGCTGGAGGCCCGGGTCATCATCCTCTCTGCCAGGTGAGGCCAGGCCAGGCCCCTCTTCCTACTTCACCCAGCTGTACCTGACCAGGGCCCGGGCACTGTTGGGCTGAATTTGAGCTTCAGCTTCCAAAATGCCCTTGTCAAAGAGAGCCCCCACCACATACACCTGGTGACCTGGCAAAGGCAACACCATCTGTCTGTCCACCCCTCCCTGGGTCCTTCCCTCCACAGGCACCTGCTGCTGCTTGCCCTGAGCTGGGCTTTGGGGACAGGAGATGGATGAACCCCTGCCCTTAGGAAGGCCAACACGATCCAGGCGATAGATGGGGTGACACGGGGCTCTGGGAGCTGGGGTCAGGGAAAGGGCCCGGGGAAGTGATGTGTGGCATGCAGGTGAGTCCAGGTGGGAAGGCCCATGGCAGGGAGAGGGCCCGAGTCATAGCACTGAAGGATGGAAGCAGTTGGAGTAGGCAGCACAAGAGAGGAACCAACTAGGGACCCATGAAAACCAGGCTGCCGCTGAACAGGGCCTGGCCCACACTGTGACCTCTGGCACCAGCCCACAGTAAAAGTCCCCCTATTTGCAAATGGCTAAGTTCTCCTGGGAAGGGAAAGGCCAGGCCACTCGGAATAGGAAAAGGAAGAACCCCACCCCATGGGACAGCCAGGAGGGCCTGGGTGGACTGTCTGCCCTGTCCTAGAAGCTCTGTCAGGCTCCAACAGAGTGGAGAAAAACAGCAGGGGTCACCTCGCCCAGAGAACACACCCCAGACGCTGTTGTCCCGCAGGCCGGAAAGAGACGGCAATATTCTGAGTGCCAGGGGAGGTGTCCTTTTGCACATTCAGTCGACAAACCTCAGGCACAGAGCCAAGTAAAGCTCTACCCGGAGAAAGCCCCGCCCAGGGAAGGCCCCGCCCCATAGAAAGCCCCGCCCTGAGGAAAGTCGCGCCCCGGGGAAAGCCCCGCCCCAGGGAATGCTCTGCCCAGGGAATGCCCTGCCCAGGAAAAGCCCGCCTGACCCTCCTTTTATTTCCCTGTTTGTTTACCCTTCCCCTCACTCATTACAGGGCTTGAGAGAGATTCTGTGGATGTGGTGGAATAAGAGGATGGATGAGTGGATGGGTGGACCAATGGACAGACAGATGGGCAAATGGACAGTTGGCTGGTGATCAGAAGTCCCCTTCATCCAGGACAGAGCCACTCAAGGAACCCATTACCCCAAAACATAGGTGTTCAACTGTTGGGCACTTTTACAAAGGACGAGGTCACAGCAAACCAGACCTGCCCAATCCATACATTGTAATCAGAGTGGCCACCAGGACACAGGCCAGAAAGCCACGCATAAAACCATCCCACAGAACTCCGCCATGCTCGGGTCCCAGCAGAGAGGTGGGCACTTTCTTCACTGTTATCTCTCTGGTCAATGAGACCCTGAGCCACATGCTGCAGCCACAGGGAAGCCCCCCAGACATAGGCTGAGGGGGGCTTGCTGTGTGTCGCCAGCCCCCAGGATCAAGGACAGGTTTGCCAGACGTGGCTCCAAGAACACGGTCAGTCCAGGGAAGAGGACGTGGTCATGACATAGTTGCACACACTACACACACACACAGACATGCACACGAACTATGTGCACACCACATGTGTGCATGCACATGAGCACACACCGTATACCACCACATGTACGTACACATCATACACACACCACACATGCACACATGTGTGCACGTACCACTCACACACACATGCACAAACCTAAACAAACATGAGCACATGTACACAGGCACACAGCATATTCACACCACTCATACACACACATGTGCACATGCCATGTGTTCAAACACACACCCATACACACGCACAAACACCATGTACACACCATACACAACACACGCACATTTGCACACCCATTACATGCACACCGTCTGTGCACACACGCATACACCGTACATATACATGCCTGTACACACTACACATGCACACGCACCATGTACACTCCATACACAACACATACCAAGCGCGCACACACACATACACACAGCATGTACACCCACACGAACACATACACATACTGTATACACATGCACATGCCACATACACACATCCACATATATGTGTGAGCACCAGATGCACACCATACACAATTCATGCACATGTTCATATACACATGCACCATATACACACCACAAACATACACACAGACATTCACATGCATACACACACAGGCACACCACCACATACACCACACACACAAATACCGCACACACTCTTACACAGACACACGCACACCTATATACATGTGCATACACACTGCACATGCACGTTCTCCACCATGTACATTGCACTCCTGCATACACAGTGCACACATGTACTCAGGCATTTGTACATACACCGTATACACAACACACACCACATGCATGCACTAAATCCACACATGTACATACACTGCCCACAAAGGCACAGCCCTCATATCAACCACACCCACCAACACCCCTGTTGAATCCATGCAAGGCCCCTGGACTGTCAGGGCTGGACGAGATCCCTCGCCTGACATGCTGAGCTCCGTGGAACAGAGAGGCCAGAGTCTGCAGCGGAGGGCAGACCAGCCAGCTCAGCACGCTCAGCTCCCAGGAGCCCAGGGAGGCAAGGCTGTGCCCTGGGCAGTGGCAGACACAGGTCCCCTTTACCCTGGCACCTCACCTTGGCACACTGCATATAAGGGCTGTTGAGAGCATTTTGCAGAGAGACCTCATGAAACCATTCTTAATTCTTGATCAAGTTTTACAAAGTGCAGAGAATTTGTTTCCACAACTTTTCATTTTTATGTTCCTGAAATTGTCTTTACTGGGATCGACTATTTCCATAACACAGTTGGATGGATTGATCGGGCTTTTGTCTACAACCGTTCCACTGATACCAATTTACCCAGATATAGGCATAGGTGTGTGCTCATTCCACCCAGTCAAACGTCACAGACCTGAACCGTGTCAGGCAGACGAGCTTCTCTGCCAGGTTTTGTGGGCACCGTTGACAGTGGCACGCTGCACCCCGACACGCACAGGGTTGGTTTTGCCTGGCGATCTTGGCTGGATGCTCTCGTTTGGGTCACTGGTGTGGCACTGCCTGGAACACCTCTGTTTTGTGTTGCTTACATCCCATGGTAGCGTTGTCACTTAGAGCAAACATTGAAGGTTTGAATTTCTCCATTGGCTAATCCTTGAGAAAATTGGGTGCAGACTCCATAGGGAGCCTAGGGTCACCTTGGTTTCCAGGGTCAGCCATTGTGAGAATAAGCTGACACTCAGCCAAACTGTCCAACCTCTTTGCACCCCGCTGCCCATGTGTTGGAGAAACAAAGTGCCAGTCGTGGTCCAGGCCCATCTGGGCCCAGTTCCGTCTTGGCAGGGAAAGGAAGGTGGGAGCAGGAGGAGGATCCTCAGTGGCCCCCACAGCCCCACCTTCCCTTCCCTGCTGGGTCCAGGTCCAGGGTCCTTGTCCCAACCATGGCGACCCCAGCTCTAGGGGATCGGGTGCACAGGACCTCACCGGCAAAGACACCCCAAGAGCTCAGGACCACACGTGTCTGCAAGGCAAAGCCTGTGCTCTGTCCTGCCAGCAGCCCCAGGCCTGGATGGCAGGGGAAGCACAGCTGCTTGTGCAGACTCCAGAAGGGCGACCCCTCTTCTCTCTCCAGCAGCTTCTGCTGCAATGCTCAGCACAGCTCCCAGGCACTGGGTCCCACCAGCACGTGACCATTTCACAGGTTTGGACATGGAGGACCAGAGAGGGTATGGCTTGTCCAGGAAGTCACAGGAGCAGCGGCTCTAGGGTGGACTGTCCAGGCACAGACCTGACTCTGCTACTTACCACTACTTGTGCGCACTGGGTGCCTCAGTTTCCCCTCCTGACACAGGGATAGTACTAACGTATCCCCTCATAGGGATATTGTGAGAATTAAATAAGATAGCCCATGTAAAGCACTTAGAACAGTGGCTGGTACCTGGTAAGCAAGTGACCAATCCGTAACGATCTATCACTGTCTAACTCTGCCCACCAAGGGCTGGGGGCCAGCAATGGAGGCTTGGGAAGCACTGGGGGTCTGGGCCCCACTCCTGTCACTTCCGTGCGGGGTCACCAGGCCCAGGTGCCGGCTGGGGGTGGGGGCTAGCCTGGTCGCCTTTGCGGTGTCTCCGGGCCTCGCTCCAGGCCAGGGGCTGGGGGAGAGGCGGGGGCAGGCCCGCGCTCCAGAGGTGGACCTGAGAACCGGCCGCGGGTGGGGGACGGCTGGAGTCCTGGCCCGTCACCCCGCTCTACCCCACAGCGAGGACGATGCTGCCACCGTGTACCGCGCAGCCGCGATGCTGAACATGACGGGTTCGGGGTACGTGTGGCTGGTGGGGGAGCGCGAGATCTCAGGGAACGCCCTGCGCTACGCTCCGGACGGTGAGTGCTGGGCCTCTGGGGTCCCGCGGACGGGATCCCCCACAGGCTCTAAGCGAAGGGACGTTCGCCCAGGCATCATCGGGCTGCAGCTCATCAACGGCAAGAACGAGTCGGCGCACATCAGCGACGCCGTGGGCGTGGTGGCGCAGGCCGTGCATGAGCTTCTGGAGAAGGAGAACATCACCGACCCGCCGCGGGGCTGCGTGGGCAACACCAACATCTGGAAGACCGGGCCGCTCTTCAAGAGGTGGGCGGGGCCGCTCTCAGAGGTGGGCGGGGCCTCTCTCAGAGGTGGGCGGGGCCGCTCTCAGAGGTGGGTGGGGCCGCTCTCAGAGGTGGGCGGGGCCGCTCTCAGAGGTGGGCGGGGCCTCTCTCAGAGGTGGACCGGGCCGCCTTCGCGATGGGCGGGCACTCTTAGGAGGTAGAAATAGCCGCTCTTCAGCGGCTGGTCCAGCGCAGCCTGCTGCCCGCATCCTACAGATACAGTCACCATTCCCACTTCTCTCCTCTGCCCCCCCCCCCCGGCCCCCCCATCTCCCCTCCACTCACACCTCCATCTCTACGGTGATAATCATCCGCCCCATTTTCAACACTGACACCAATGCCTCCAATGCCACTGAAGTCCTGGCCTTCTCCACTGCTCCCACCTCCACCTTTTAACACTGCAGCCAACCCTGAGACCCCACCCCACTCCTCAGGGTGGCTGACAGTCCTTGGGAGGAGGCTTCTACTGCGAGTGGGGACTGGGAGCTTCCAGGGACCCAGGAGGTCAGACAAGGAGCCCAAGGATGGCACCCAAGCCTGACGAGAGCCAAGGTTGGCCAGAGACCAAAGTGGACGGCTGCAGTGGGACAAGAGTTAACTCACAGCACCCTGCACACCATGCCACCAGGGTGGGCAAGCCCAGCCCATCACCAGACAACCCCCCCAAACTGAGTAGCAAACACTGAGTAGCATGTTGCAGAAACATGGTTCATGGTGCCCACAACAGGAGCACACATACACAACTACGGTACAGGCAGCACATGTGCACACAAGTGTGTGCACACAGACAGAATCAGAGAGGCACATGGCACAAACACATGTGCCATAGTACATGCATGGGAGTGCACCCCACACAAGGATCACATGTGCACACGGATATGGCCCAATGGGCACACCACACGTGTACACACACACACACGGATGTGCACATGCAGCAAGACAGGACTCAACCCTGCCTCCCCCACTCGCTGGCAAACGGGCCACTGCGTCCTCCCTGGGCTTCTGCCTCCTCATCTGTAAAACAAGAACGGCTGTTGTGAGGATCGAACATCCCAACCTACAGAAAGCCCTGGAAACAGGGTCTGACACCCAGGAGTTGCTGGGCTGCCATAGCTGTGCTGTCCATCTGGTGCAGGCAGACAGGCACACAGCACAAGGGTCTGACATCTGCTGATCTTTCCTTCTTGGGACTGGGGCAGAAGGAGGAGCTTGAGCTGCTCGGGAGGAGAGGGAGAGAGAGCATCCCTGATAAGTCTACTCCAATGTCCTCTCCAGAGTCCTGATGTCTTCCAAGTATGCTGATGGGGTGACCGGCCGCGTGGAGTTCAATGAGGACGGGGACCGGAAGTTCGCAAACTACAGCATCATGAATCTGCAGAACCGCAAGCTGGTGCAAGTGGGCATCTACAATGGCACCCACGTAGGTGGGGGTCATGAGGGGGTGGGGGCTGGGGCCTTAGGGTCCTGGGGCCAAGACCCCTGCGTGGCCACCCTCCATCTCATACTCCCACCCCCAGGTCATCCCCAACGACAGAAAGATCATCTGGCCAGGCGGAGAGACGGAGAAGCCCCCAGGGTACCAGATGTCCACCAGACTAAAGGTGGGGGCCTGCCACCCTGCCCCAGTGTCCACACTCCGGACACTCCAAACCTCTCAGGCCCAGAGAAGGGGACAGTGAGGCGAATGAAAGTGACTAAAGGAGGTGGGGATGGGACCAGCACCTGGCTGCCATCACACACACGTGGCACCGCAGAGGAAGCAGGGAGAGCAGGTGGAGGGAGGAGAGGAAGCTACTGGCCCCTCATCCCATGGACTCTCTCCAGTGCCCCTCCTGACCAGCCCCCCTTAAGTCTGGGGAGGCCGTGTGGGGCAGGACTCCCCTGGGGACGAGCTGAAGGACAGAGAGACAGATGGGTGGTCATTCTGTGAACTTCAGCTCTAGCACTCTCTGTCCTGAGTCCTGGCCCTGGGGATGCCACCTCCACATCCTCATCACTGCTCCAGGTGGTCCTAGCCACCACTCCTCTAGCCTTCTCAGCCTCCTGCCATGACTGAGTCAAGCTGTCCTTTAGACCCTGGCCCCTGCCTTCCCTGTGGTAGCCCATTCCCTCCTTTACTCCCTCCCTGGGCCTCGGGCAGCTGCCTCCCTGGGCTGGCCTTATCCCTCGCAGCTTCTCTTCCTTGGCCTGACTCCTCCCTGCCCCTCTAGGCTCACCCCCGGGCCCCTTTCCCCTCCCTGGGCGATCTACTGAGAGTCCCTCCCCATGCTGACCCACACCAGCACTGGGCCAGGGCCTTCAATCTCCAAAGGCAAGGATTCTAAGTGCAATGTGCCCAACCAACCTTCTCCCAGTGTCCCCAGGTCCTCAAATGTGTCTTGACTCTGTCTGGTTTCTGAGCCCACCCCCCAGCTGGGGGCCCTCACCCAGACCTCTTTGTCAGCACCTGCCCACGGGTCACCACTGTTTGGGACAGGCAGAGTGGGCTTTCCCAAAGCCAATGTGGCCTCTCCTCGTGTTGAAAAGTCTGAAAGTAACAGCCAAAACCCGACGGTCAGAAGGTCCCATCCAGACTGCGAGATGCAGGTGGCTTCTTTTCCCTTTTTTTTTTTTTTTTCGGTCTCAGTGACTTTTTAAAAGCACAAACATATATTGCTTGTGTAATAGAAAAAAATGATGAAAGCGTAAAAAGCAAATAAGCTCCTTGAGGGGCTCCCAGTCCCCTGGGGGAAAAAGCCAAAATGCTGCCCTCAAGGCTGAGGCTCAGGCTGCCTCCCTGAGGCTCACCCTCCCTGAGCCCCCAGTGGAGGGTGCCTCGCCCGCGATCAACACCAATATCACCTCCCCTCGGACCCCTGGTCAGCATGCTGTGCTCGGCTCAGCCCCCTCTGCCCTGTATGTGTCCTCCCCACCCTCAGGCTATGGGCCCCTGAAGGATAGGGAGGAGAGAGCCCCAGCATGAGCCCCAAGGAGCCCCTGGACTGAAGAGGCAGGCCATGGAAGAGAGGGCAGCCTCAGCGGGGGAAGAGGGGGGAAGGGTAGATGATAAGGGTGAGCCAAATGGGTCCCAGGTCCTGTGCAGGCTCCGAGTGTCAGTAGACATGCCCCTGTCCGCATCGGGGGGACAGGGGGCAGGCTGTGGGCTGGGACGAAGAGTTTCTCATCTCTGAGAAGTCAGAGAAGGTGTTCAGGCAGACTGGACGTTCCAGCAGGTTCCTCTGATGGAGGGAGTGATGTGTAAGCCCAGACCCCAAGGGAAAGCGGCCAAGAGAAGGGCACAGTGTTTCGGGAGGCCGTGTGCCTTCTGAACGCTGAGGTGGCGTGGGCGGGTCCGGAGAGTCTGGGGCCCCTTCCAAGGGCAGCGGGCAGGTGATGCCGACGGTGTCCGGGGAGATGTGGACTGACTGCCTGAAGCCGAGCGGGGAGGCTCCAGAGAGGGGCAGTGGCGGGAGGTGGGGGAACGTCGGAGATTTGGAGGGGCTCCAGGGGAGAGTGGGCGCTGAGAAGACGACAGCGCCCCGGGTCTGCCGAGGGCTAGTGGTCCAGGCTGGGTCTCCCTCCCCACTAGATCGTGACGATCCACCAGGAGCCCTTCGTGTACGTCAAGCCCACGCTGAGCGACGGCACGTGCAAGGAGGAGTTCACAGTTAACGGCGACCCTGTCAAGAAGGTGATCTGCACCGGGCCCAACGACACGTCTCCAGGCAGCCGTGAGTGCCGGGCGCGGGCGGGGCGTGGCGTGGCGGGGCTGGGGCGCAGGCGACGCCGGGGCAGGAGCAGGGACGCGGGGCGGGACGGGCGAGGGGCGGGGCGGCGCAGCCCGGAGCCCCGCGCTCACCCCCTCCCCACCCCCTAGCGCGCCGCACGGTGCCTCAGTGCTGCTACGGCTTCTGCATCGACCTGCTCATCAAACTGGCGCGGACCATGAACTTCACCTATGAGGTGCACCTGGTGGCCGATGGAAAGTTCGGCACGCAGGAGCGGGTACGGGTGAATCTTGGAGCCGGGTGAATCGGGTCTTGCTAGGGGCAGGGCCCTGGATGGGCGGGGCCTGCAGGCTGGGGCGGAGCCGGGAGTGGGCGTGATCCATGTTTGGATGGGCGGGGCCTGCAGGCTGGGGCGGAGCCGGGAGTGGGCGTGATCCATGTTTGGATGGGCGGGGTCTGGAGTGCGCGACCCCTGAGATGGGCTGGGGCGCGAGCCTGCCGCGGGAGTGGCGCCGACCGTGTCCGCGCCCCCCTCCCCCACGCTGTGTCGCCCACAGGTGAACAACAGCAACAAGAAGGAGTGGAACGGGATGATGGGCGAGCTGCTCAGCGGGCAGGCGGACATGATCGTGGCGCCGCTGACCATCAACAACGAGCGCGCGCAGTACATCGAGTTCTCCAAGCCCTTTAAGTACCAGGGCCTGACCATTCTGGTCAAGAAGGTGGGCAGGGGCGCAGGGGTGGGTCCTGGGAGGGCCCGGGCGGCGCTGACGGCCTGCCCGCCCGCAGGAGATCCCCCGGAGCACGCTGGACTCGTTCATGCAGCCCTTCCAGAGCACTCTGTGGCTGCTGGTGGGGCTGTC
This sequence comes from Diceros bicornis minor, assembly GCF_020826845.1. NCBI lineage: Eukaryota > Metazoa > Chordata > Mammalia > Perissodactyla > Rhinocerotidae > Diceros > Diceros bicornis. Next base: position 43,695,671 of record NC_080767.1, read on the forward strand.
TGTGCACGTGGTGGCCGTCATGCTGTACCTGCTGGACCGCTTCAGGTGAGCGCGGCCCGGGGCCCGGACACCTCCACCTGCGGGGCGGGTGGGGAGGGCGCAGCGGGCGAGGGCCGGGGCGGGGCTGCCTCTCCCGCCCTCTCCCGCCCGCCCTCTGTGCCCCGCAGCCCCTTCGGCCGGTTCAAGGTGAACAGCGAGGAGGAGGAGGAGGACGCGCTGACCCTGTCTTCGGCCATGTGGTTCTCCTGGGGCGTCCTGCTCAACTCGGGCATCGGGGAAGGTGAGGCCACGCCCGGGCCCCGTCCCGCGCCGCCCCCGCTCGCCCGCCCGGAGCTCACAGTCTCTGCCTGCAGGCGCCCCCCGAAGCTTCTCGGCGCGCATCCTGGGCATGGTGTGGGCCGGCTTCGCCATGATCATCGTGGCCTCCTACACTGCCAACCTGGCGGCCTTCCTGGTGCTGGACCGGCCCGAGGAGCGCATCACCGGCATCAACGACCCACGGGTGAGGCCGGCGCGGCTGGGGGCGGGGGCGTGAGGTCTGCGGGAGTCGGCCTCGGGCGGGGCCTGGAGCAGCCGCGAGCCCCGCCCTCCACCCCGCAGCTGAGGAACCCCTCGGACAAGTTCATCTACGCGACGGTGAAGCAGAGCTCGGTGGACATCTACTTCCGGCGGCAGGTGGAGCTGAGCACCATGTACCGGCACATGGAGAAGCACAACTACGAGAGCGCGGCCGAGGCCATCCAGGCCGTGCGGGACAAGTGAGGGGACGGGCCGTGAGGGGCTGGGACCGGGAGGGAGTGCAAATGAGGGGACGGGCCGTGAGGGGCCAGGAACGGAGAGGGGGAACAAGTGAGGGGACCGGGAGGGCCAGGCGGGACAAATGAGGGGCGGGCCGGACAAGAGGGGTCGTTCACCCATTCAGGAAAAGTGAGTGTCCAGGCTGGATGGGAACCACGGGAGGGGGATGGAGGTTTCTTGGCCGGCAGGACGAAGGAATGTAAGCGTGCGTGCGGGAGCGAGGGCAGCCCGACTGTGCAGGGCTCCCGTGACCCCTGCCCCTGCCCCCGCCCGCAGCAAGCTGCATGCCTTCATCTGGGATTCGGCAGTGCTGGAGTTCGAGGCCTCGCAGAAATGCGACCTGGTGACCACGGGCGAGCTGTTCTTCCGCTCGGGCTTCGGCATCGGCATGCGCAAGGACAGCCCCTGGAAGCAGAACGTCTCCCTGTCCATCCTCAAGTGAGTCGGCCTCACTCGCCGTCCCCGCCGTTCCCCAACCCCTCTCCAAGAGCCTCCCCAGCGCCAAACCCCGCCACACAGGTGCTGCCCCACCCAGACTAGGCCCCGCCCGCCCCCGGCCCCGCCCCGGCTCACATGCCCCACCCGCCCCGGGCCTCGCCCCGGCCCGCACGCCCCGCCCACTCCTAGCCCCGCCCCGGCTCACCGCCCCGCCCGCCCAGGTCCCATGAGAACGGCTTCATGGAAGACCTGGACAAGACGTGGGTGCGGTACCAGGAGTGTGACTCGCGCAGCAACGCCCCTGCTACCCTCACCTTCGAAAACATGGCAGGTGGGTCCCCCATCCTCTCAACTCCTGCCAACACTGGGTGGGTTCTCCAGGGGCACGTGCCTGGCCAGCCAACAGCTGAGGCACTGGGTCCTGGCCCACAGGGGTCTTCATGTTGGTGGCGGGGGGCATCGTGGCGGGGATCTTCCTGATCTTCATCGAGATCGCCTACAAGCGGCACAAGGATGCTCGCCGGAAGCAGATGCAGCTGGCCTTCGCAGCAGTGAACGTGTGGCGAAAGAACCTGCAGGTAGGGCAGGCCACCCTCCGAGGCCTGGTGCCCATGGCCCGGCCTGGCCCCGGCCCTCCTCCATCCCTGCAGGCCGAAGCGCTGGCTCTGACTCCCGGGAGCCCATGTGGGCCGGACTGGAGCTAGGAGCCACAGCCAGGGGCAGCGCTGGTGCAGGGCCACCTGCAGGTGACTGCCCACTGCAAAGCCGGCCGAGGGAGGCCACACGCCCTGCTCCAAGCCTCTGCCTGGCTCCTCTGTCTCCAGAGTCGCCCACCGGTGCCCATTCCATAGGAAGGCAAACTGAGGCAGGGTAAGACAGGGACCCACCTGGGTGCAGCACGTGAGTCTGAGATGCATTCTGCCCTCGCCGCCCCACACCCCTCCTTGGCACCCTCTGGGGAGCCCCTCCCTGCTGTCCTGCTGTGTTCTGTGCTGCATAACTCCAGTCTGAATCTGCCAGCCCGCCCCGCTTGGCGCCCCAGGCTGTGTCTGTGGGAATTTGCCGCCAGCAGGAGACAGGCTGCATGTGGGGCAGCCACAGCCCACCTGTGCAGGCCCGCAGGCTCATGCCCCACGGTCCAGTTCTGGTTTGCTCCATCTCTTCTCTTTCTCTGGGTACCTCCCCAGAGCCTGTGTCCTGGGATGAAGCTGGCATGGCAGAGAGGGAGGGCCACGGGGGGACGGGGTTGCTGGAGCCCCCACACCTCTCATCTGCCCACTCTTGCTCTTGGGACCTGGTTGCTGCTCTCACTGGTGGGCACAGGGCCATCCTGACCATCAGACCCAAAGCCAAGGTCCTGGGAGCTGCCTCCATCTATCTATGGCTCCAATTCATCTTGGCACCTACCTTCAGTCCCTCAGCCCCTTCCTGAATCTTGGTGTACCCCCTTGGGGGTCAGAATGGCTGGCAGGGCCCACGAGGCAACCCCTTCAGTGCTCGGAGGGCCCCTCCTCCTTGGGACACCTGTAAACCAGGGCCGCCAGGGATCCAGGCGGACCTCTCAGGAAGAGAGCCAGACGGGACCCCCCTCAAGCCCAGCCCTAGCACGAGCAAGGTCAGGCCGGAGACCCGGGCAGGAGCAGAGGCCGCCTGTGCATGTCGTGCTGTCTGTCCATCTGTCCAGCACAGGAAGGCAGGCAGGAGCGAGGGCCCGAGTGGCCGGCCAGGCCGGGCAGCGGCCCCCGAGAAGCAGGCGAGGGCAGGTGTGGCCGCCACCCTTAGCCGTCTAATCACTTATACATATTCATTTTAGGATAGAAAGAGTGGTAGAGCAGAGCCCGACCCTAAAAAGAAAGCCACATTTAGGGCTATCACCTCCACCCTGGCTTCCAGCTTCAAGAGACGTAGGTCCTCCAAAGACACGGTAAGGGGAAGAACGCCCAGTCCCACGTCTCCGACTCTTCTCTCGCCTGCCCTCCATGTCTGTGTCCCGTGCGTCAGGCGTGCCCTCTCCCCGTCATCCCACCCCCACCTCTGACCGCTGTGGCCTTTCATCTCTATTTGCCCAGCACACTAGGTCTTCTCTCTCCGACTCTCTAGACCTCTCTCTCTCGGTCCTTTCTCCCACTGGCCCTTGCTGGGTCCTCTTTCCCCATGTGTCTCTGCGTTAGTCTGCCCCCCCCATGCCATGACGCCATGCGCCATCTTGAAGCTGTGTCATGTCGTTGGTCGGCCAGTCAGCCTCACCACCTCAGGGTCGTGCCCGGGATCCCTGGGAGCCCAGAGCCGCCCTGCCCTGGCTCCTCACCCGTTGGGAGGCCACACCACCTCTCTGTTACGTCCGTTTCTCCAGCTTCTCCCGGAGGGGCCCGCCACCCTCTCTCCCTCCCTGCGACGTCCATGAAGGGGTGGCTGTGATGTCCCCTCCGCCCATCTGTCTGGCTGCCAGCCCCGCCACTCAGACACCTGTCTCCTGTGTCTCACCAGAGCCATGCTTGTTGCGTCCCTTCCATGTGGTCTCTGTGTGGGCCGGGGCTGGGGGCCGGGCCTGGCTCCATCTGGGTGGACGGCTGGGGCCTGGAGTTGGAACAGGCCCCCAGCCACATGGGACCATCAGGTGGGGAAATGGGTGGGACCATAGTGGGCGGCCCCCACCCCAGGCCAAGCATGGCCTACTCAGCCGGGGGAATGGAGGCTCCCAGACAGAGGCTCAGGAAGGGGAGGCCTCCACAGAGGAGACCAGGACCTCAGCTCCTGACCCCAGCCCCACCCCACAGGGCCAGTCAGAGCTAGGCCTTCCACCTGAGCCCAGAATTCCTGGCCCTCCTGCCTTGGCTAGCTTGTCACTGCACCAGGTGTGCACACTTGGACCAAAGGCCCCCAAAACGGATCCAGCTTTGCTGGTCCCAAGTGGGGAGGAGGCCACCCAGAGCCAGCACAGCCCTCGCCCCAGCAGCCTCACTGCAGTTCAGGGGCAGGTTTGGCCTCCAGCCCACAGGAAGCTGCATCACCCCTCAGGGGCTTATGCTCCAAGGTGGAAGTGGGATTTGCAGCCCCCCTCTCCTCCCCAGGGCATGGGAAGAGGGGCAGACTTCCAGGACTCAGACAGGCCTTGGCACAGAGCGATCTGAGTCCAGGGTGAAGCCACCAGGATACCCCCAGAGAGGCCCATGAGTCCTGGCTGCTCTGCCTCCCAAGAGGGGCTTGGCACAGGGAGGGTGGGTGGAGAGTGAGGGTCCACGGGCCTGGGAGCACAGGCCTGGGGCTGCCCAGTCCTGGAAAAGTGGGCAGTGCCTGAGCCAGGGGCCCCACCAGGGGTGTGGGAAGAGGAGAGCGAGAACACAGGACCAGAGAGGAGCGGGGGTGGGGCAGGCCAGGGGAGAGGGTATCTCGGCAGAGCTGAGGAGGAGCACAAGTCTCACAGGTGATGGGCCACTCTCTGAGGCTGTCACTGAGTCCCGCCCCCACCACCACCACCACCCGGAGCAGACACACACATGCCCCTTAGCTGGTCCAGGTGCAGCTCGGAGACCCTCACAGGGCCTTTCCGGAGACGTGCTCCCAGCAGACTCCTCGCCTGAGCCTCCCTGGGCACCAGGGACCATCCCAGGCCAGCCCTGGTGCCATGTGGTATCTGGGGCTGGCCTTACCCTGCAGGGACGACTCGGGGGACTGCCAGCTGGGGGGGCTGGGCGGGGGAGGGCAGCCCAGCTCCCACTCTGTTTCAGGCTGGGCGCCTGCTTGGGGGGAGGCCTGGGTGGGGGGCTCTCGGGAGGGGTGGGTCGGTCCGGCCGCTGAGATCCTCTGCCCCTGTCCTGTGGCTGGTCCGGGCCAGGGCGGCACTGGGCACTCAGGGCTGGGGTCCCTGGCGGCCGCGGGGCCAGCGGGTATTGATTGTTGGTTCTTATTTATAGAGCACCGGGGGTGGACGCGGCGCTTTGCAAAACCAAAAAGACACAGTGCTGCCGCGACGCGCTATTGAGAGGGAGGAGGGCCAGCTGCAGATGTGTGCCCGTCATAGGGAGAGCTGAGACGCCCTGCCCGCCCTCCTCTGCCCCCCTCCCCCGCAGACAGACAGACAGACGGACGGGACAGCGGCCCGGCCCACGCAGAGTCCCGGAGCACGACGGGGTCAGGGGGAGGAGCGCCCCCCAGCCTCCCCGAGGCCACGCCCGCCTGCCCGCCAGTTGGCCGGCTGGCCGGTCCACCCGTCCCGGCCCCGCGCACGCCCCCGAGCGTTGGGCTAACGGGCTGCCTTGTCTGTGTATTTCTATTTTGCAGCAGTACCATCCCACTGATATCACGGGCCCGCTCAACCTCTCAGATCCCTCGGTCAGCACCGTGGTGTGAGGCCCCCGGAGGCGCCCACCTGCCCAGTTAGCCCGGCCAAGGACACTGATGGGTCCTGCTGCTCGGGAAGGCCTGAGGGAAGCCCACCTGCCCGAGACTGCCCACCCTGGGCCTCCCGTCCGTCCGTCCGCCCGCCCTGCTGCCTGGCGGGCAGCCCCTGCTGGACCGAGGCACGGACCAGAGCGGCTGAGGACGGGCCAGAGCTGAGCTGGCTGGGCAGGGCCACAGGGCACTCCGGCAGAGGCAGGGCCCTGGGGTCTCTGAGCAGTGGGGAGAGGGGCCAACCTGGCCCCCAACGGAGGGGCTTGGAGCACAGACTGAAGCCCCATCCTTCCCCAGCCACCACCAGAGCCGCCTGGGGGCCGCAACCCCAGCTGGCTGGGTCACCCCTCCTCCAGCGCCTGCTCCTGGCAGCCTCGGCTCCACCTCTTACCCTCTTCTTACCCTCGCCCCGCCTCCACTTTACCCCATCCTCCGAGCTGGCCCTGCCCTTCCCCGATGGCAGACCCTGACCCCCCCGCTGGCAGCCGCCTCCCAGGGGCGCGCTCCGGCTCCCGTTGCCTCCGCCCGACCTTCTCCTCCGGACTCCAGAGGGCCGAGCCTTGTCTTTGCCTCCTCCAGCCTGCAGCCCAGGATGGGCTTCCAGACGCTGGCTCAGGACTGTCCTCAGCCCTGCCCACCACCTTGTACAGGTCCAGCCCTTCCCGTGTCCGAGCGCGTGCCTTCCCCTGCGGCCCGTGCGCAGCCGCGCGCTGCCCCTCCGTCCCAGGGCCCGGCGCGCACCGCCCCACGACCCGGTGTGTGCAGTGGTGATGCCTAAAGGAATGTCACGAGAAGTTCGGTCTGTGTTACTTGTTGACGCCTGCAGGGGTGTGAAGGAGGGCAGGGAGTAGAGGGAAGATTCGAGGGCAGCCTCAGGCTTGGGCGGCGGCAGCGGGGCTCCCAGGGTCCGCGGGCGAGGCCGAGCAGGGGCCGGGATCCGGCGGTCTCCTCGGCAGGCGGCGGGCGGCGGCGCGGCGGCGGCGGCAGGCGGTGAGCACGGAGCCCAGCGCCAGGCAGGCGGCCAGGCTGGCGAGGAAGGACAAGGGCCCTAGTGCGTAGACCACGGCCAGGTCCCGCGGGGCGAGTGACTGTGCGCAGTGGCGGAAGGCGGCATCGGGGAAGGCGGTCAAGGGCCTGAGCGTCAGGCTCACCGGCGACACACAGAGCAGCGTCTCGGTCTCTGCGGGACACGGGGTGGCGTCAGGAGGCGGCGGCGGCGGCGTCAGTGGCCGCCCCCGCCCGCCCGCGACCCCAGGGCTCACCTGGCGCGGGCCGTGGGTGCCTGCGCAGCCACATGCAGAGCGGGCGCAGCGCGCAGCTGCAAGCCCAGGGGTTGCCGCGGAGGCGCAGCGCATTGAGAGCGGGCAGGCCGGCCAGAATGCCGGGCGCGAGCGCAGACAGCTCGTTGTCCTGCAGACTGAGCTCGTGCAGCAGCGGGAGCGCGCCCAGCGCCGCAGGCTCCAGGCGCTCTAGCCGGTTGCCGGCCAGCGAGAGGTTGCGCAGCGCGCGCAGCGGCGCGAAGGTGCCGGGCGCTAGCGCCTCCAGCTGGTTGGCGCTGAGGTCGAGCTGCTCCAGAGCGCCCAGACCCCAGAAGGCCCGCGGGTGCACCCAGTGCAGCCCATTGCCGCGCAGGTCCAGGTGCTGCAGCGCGCCAGCGCCCACAAAGGCGCCGGGCGGCAGCGCGCGCACGCGGTTGTGGTCCAGCAGCAGCGCGCGCACGCTCCGGCTCAGGCCCGCAGGCACGGCGGGCAGCTCGCGCCCCGAGCAGTTGGCCTGACCGCCCGATGCGCACGCGCACGCCTCGGGGCAGTCCGGGGCACCCGGGGTCCCTGAGGGGGCGGCCGCAGTGGGCGCCTGGGCCCAGACTGGCCACGGCGACAGCAGCAGCAGCAACAGCGGCGGCCGCCGCTGCAAGAGAAAAGAGGGACTCCGCATGGGGGCAGCGGTGGGACCCGCGGTGGGAGGTCTGCTGTACGTGCGTCTCCGGAACCCGTCCGTCCCCGGAGCCGGTCCGTCCCTGCGGCACCCTCACAGATATTAACTCTCCGGCTCGAGGGCCGGCAGTTCCTGTCCCATGGCTGGTCCCGCGCCTAGGGCGGGGGCTGGGCACATAGCCAGCGCCCGGCACTGCCAGCCATCTGTCCCAGAGCCCTGGGCTCCTCTTGGCTCTGCGCCAGCAGCGGCGCTGAGGAGACGCCCCCCCTCCTCCCCTGCTTCGTCCACCACCCCTCGCCCCACTGAGGCCTGAGCAGCTGGACACCCCGCCACACCCACCCCTGTACCCACCGAACTCATGGATGCCACACACGGAACGGGACCCAGTGCACCTTGCTCCTCACCGCCGCCTCAGGCTCAGCAGAGTGACCCTAGTGCACACACACAGTGGCCCCCCACATAAGGACGGTCCCATCCTGATGGCGGATGATTGGTGGGGCACGAGCACATGATGGGGCTGAGCCCAGAGGCAGGTTGTGGGGTGGAGGAGGAACTGCACACCTGGCGCAGGGGAGCCCAGTCAGGTCTGCCCCACCCTGCCCTCTAAGGACTCTCCTGGAACCTCAAGGAGACTTTGTGGGTGGGGCAGGGCACCAGCCCAAGTCCTGTCAAATGCTGCTCCCTCTGGAGTCGCCAGAGTTGTAGGTCCTGTCCTGGGGGTTTAGGGGGGTGGGGGGAGGCAGGGGCCCAAGAGCCCTGCCAGCTTCTTGGGACAAAGCAGCAGGAAGATGCAGGGAGGAGCTGGGCTGAGACCATGGCAGGAGGAAGTGGAAACACCAAGGGTGTGGCTCCCTGCCCTGGAAGGTGGACAGTGGGTGCCTGGTGTGGAAACGGGGCACCCCCATCGAAGATAAAAGAAATGACCCAGGTGCGCTCAGACCCCTCCCCACCCCATGACACAGCTGCCCAGTGGGGTGGGGCTCTAGGAGGAGCCGGCAGGGACGACAGCACAGAACTACTAAATACTGTTTAATTCCCCTTCCCCCTCGCTGTGCAGCCCTACTCAAGTGGTGGGGGTGGGCAGGGCGGCTCCTCCAGAGTCACACATGCAGCCGTCGAGTCCATGGGGATGGTCATGAGGCCGTGATCCTCCAGGGACGGCATCATGGAGACCTCCAGGTCAGGCTCCACAAGGTGGGACTCCACATGCACCGTGTGCAAGTCCATGTGATCTTCCTGCACCCCGAAGTGCCCCACCAACCTGCACGCCACGGGCTGGGTCAGGCCAGCTGCGGGTGGTGGTCAGCACCGGCTCACGAGGCCTTGACCGCCCAGGGCACACCCAGCCCTGGGGTCAGTGCCCCGATGTGTCTGTGAACCACACGTCCCGGGGCAGGGAGCAGGGACACAGCTCACCCTTGGCAGGCCTCCCCTAGGGTCACTCACCTGCTGTCCATGTGTCCAGGACATGTTTCACTGGAGAGGACAAAGGTAGATGTGAATCCTGGAACAATGGGGCTGGCCTACAGGACCCCCAAAGTGCCCTCCGCCCCCCACCAACCCCACAGCCTGGGAAATGCCATTCCCAAGCCCCTGGTGACATCCACCAGGGGCAGAGGCCCCTCTCCTGGCAAGACCGAGGGCCCAGGGTGGGCATCATGGCCCTCACCCACCCACCCCAGTCCTGGGGCTCACGAACCCCTTGGCTCGCAGGACGCCAACCGCCACGATGACGAGAGCACAGAAGCAGCTGGCACTGACACCCGCCAGCACCACGAGCAGGGCGATCAGGGCCTCGCGGCTGAGGCCAAGGCTGCACTCGCAGTAGGTTCCAGCTGCAGAGACAGGGCCATCGTCACCCACGGCGGAAGACCCTGGGGTGCCACCCACCGTGTGGCCACCAGGACATAGGTGCCTGGCCTAACTGGACCAGGGAGGGCCTGGCTGGGGCAGGGCATGGGGGCAGGAGGCGGCACCTGCAGCTGGGATGAGCAAAAGGGACACACATATCAGGCCGAGGGGGCTGCCGACGAGGCAGGAGTCAGGCTGGGGACGGGGGGCCATGTCCAGCCCCCGGCCCCAAGGCAAACCTCTGGACGGAACTCGTCGGAAGGCGCTGACGTCACAGTTGGGCTGTGAGGCAGGGAGGGTGGGGGCAGGGCCCCAGCTAGAGTTTCACTCGCCCCTGGGCACCTGGATTTGAGGAGCTCTGAATAGGCAGCCCTGGGGGGAGGGGGGTCAGGTACGGTGGACAGGAGCCACTCCTAGTGCACTGGCCAGATCTGAGGCAGAGAAAATGGTGGGGCTGCCCCGGCCTTGGGGTAGCGCTTCACAGGGAAGGGGTGGGGCTCACACTTGGGCCCCTGAGGTGGTGAAGATAGTGGCCGAGTGACCTGGAGGTCCACAACGGGCAGCCCCGGGCCTCAGTTTCGGCCTCAGGGTAAGAGGTGCAGCAGCTTGGCGGGGGGGGGGGGGGGGGGGGGCTGACCGATGTCACCACCCTCCCCCCAAGACAGGGACAAGCAGGGGCTGAGGAGGCTGGGGTGGGCCTGTGCCTGCTGCCCTCACACTGGCTGTTTTGAGGAGGGTCCTGCCCACACCCCAGCAATGCCCAGGTCTGGAGGGCCCCTCAGGGATCCCCAATCACCCAGGACGGGGGTGGGGGGCGCTACCCACAGGCCACAGCTTTCCCAGAACACCCTCCTCTAGGAGCAGGTGGCTCAGAAATGACTGCAGGCAGCATCCAAGGCTTGGCTTAAACGTGGCATTCAAGTTAGAGCCCACTGCCACCTCAGGGCCCACCTGCCCGCCCCTCCAAGGGTCTGTTCCCTGTGCAGCTTCCTGCAAACTAGGCAAGCACTGCCCAAGGGACTTGCCTGCAGGCTGGTGTGGTCAGGGTTAACCTCATCCTCCTCCCCCACTTCCTGCACTGGCCCTTCCCCCTCCCCTGAGGCCCTGCCAAGCCAACCACAAGCAGGAGGAAATGCCCCGTCCCACAATGACCCCGCTGGGTGCCAGGGAGAAGGGCACAGCTCTGCCCCAGCTGGCCCCTGGCCACCATGGACCTCTGTGACCCCTGGCACAGGTGCCCTCCTCTTGGTGGGGCCCTCGGGGAACAGCCAGCAGCTTGTGGCACACTTCTGTGCCTCATGAGTGATACTGTGACCCAAGACACGCTGGACTTTACTACACTTGTCCACAAACTTGAGTCCAAAGGGACAAGGAACAGGTGTGCCAGTGCCCGGGGGCTGGTGCTGCCACCCTGCTAGGCCAGTCCAGCCGGTTTGCATCCTGGTTAGGATGATGAAGGTGCACCCAGCCCAGTGCCAGGCGGGGCCTCCAGCAGCACTCAGAGGAGGGCGGGAAGCCCTCTTATGCCCATAGCACAGCCAGCACTGGAGCGGACTGGTGCGCAGAGCCCAAGGGAGGGGGCTGTTGGCTCATCAGACTCCTTAAATTGCTAAGGCTAGGGGCCTCACTCCTACCATTTCCCCCTTCAAACCCCGTGCAAACAGAACTCTCTGGAGTGAGAGGGGCAAGTCCTGGAAGTGGGACTGCTGTCAGGACCCCACGTGGAACAGGCCAAAGCAGAGAGGTAGGGTGAGCGCTGGGCTGGGAGGCAGCCTGGTGGGGACCCGGAAGCTGTGCGGGGCCTGGGATGCACCTGGGATGCACCGCGAGCAGGCAGGAGCAGCACAGCGGAGGCGCTGGTTCCAAAGGGCCTTTGTTGCCTGTGAGGACAGCGCCGCCAGACTAGAGCGGTTCCTGCTAGACCAGTGAAGGTCTCAGCAACAGAGGCTGTAGTGCCCAGGGCAGCTGTGAAGGCCTCGGGCCTGGGCAGAACTAATGCCTTCCCCTGCCTCCTGGGACCTGGGCAGTGGCGGGCCCCAGTATGGGCCTTGGACAGGACCCAGTGCTCTGGACGCATCAGCCCCACGCCCCTGCGCCTGGGAAGGCTGGGCTCACGGGGTCCTTCACCTTAGGATGCGAGCACCGAGGCCACACGTCTCGCAGCACGAAAGTAACTGGCCTTCTGAAAGCACACTCCATCGTGAGCCCCGAAGCCTGCAGCAGCCCGACCCTATGCGGGGCAGATGGACAAATGCCGGGTCCTCCTCGCCACAAGGGCGTGTCCCAGGCAGCCCCTCCTGCTGGAGAGGTGGCAAAGTCTTGGCTTAGCAGCAGATGCTTGGCCACCACTTGCCTCTTGTGGGGCCCACACGTCCCAGCAGCAGCCCTGGGGCTCTCGGCTCAGCACCTGGGGGCCACACCCTCAGGCTGGGCAGAGGCAGGATGACCCGAAGGCTCCTTTCAAAGGCCAGAGGAGTGAGGCTGGAGCTGGAGGCCCTGAGGTGGCTCAAGGGCAGCCAACCCCTGGTGCACTGCTGCTTGAGCCTCGGGCTTCAGATTTGAGGCCCTTCCCCAGCCCGTGCAGTCCAGAGACACCCAGATCCCAGGGTTCCTTCAGGTTTGGAGCCCAAAGGCAGGGGTGCAGGCCAGGGCTGGGCCTGGCCACTCGTGCAGCTTCCCTCACCTGCTCCCAGGGAGCCAGGCCCTGCCAGGTTGAGGTGGAGGCCTGTCTGGGGGGAGAAGCTGTATCACGTGTCCCTGAAGGGCCCATAAAGCCACCAGGACAGGGAAAGAGTGAAGAACCATCTGCTTTACTCTGCACTCTGGGGGCTGGGCAGGGGCATGGGGGGTGCTGGGCATGGCGGGGAGTGGGGATTGCTGGTGGGGGACCTGAGAAGGACATGCCGAGGCAGGGATGAGGCAGGGATGGCGTGGGAAGGGCCTGGCAGGTCAGCTGCAGTTCTTGGGCAGGCGGTAGACACCGGCCGAGTAGATGAGCTGCTGGTCGCGCACCTTCTTCTGCAGGAAGCCCTGGAGCTCCTGCAGGTCGATCTCGGCCAGTGCGGGGCCCGTCACCACGAACATGCGCAGCATGCTGTAGATGCGCTCCAGCGAGAGGCTCTCCAGGTTGGTCAGCATGGCCTGGATGTACGTCCAGAAGAGCTGGGGGGACAGTGTCCAGGCCGGCCGTCAGGCAGGCCACCCTCCAGGCGGCCACCACACAGAGGCACAAGCCGGCTGCCACCCCCCACCTCACACACCAGCAGCTCCTCCTCCTTCTGGTCAGCCTGGGAGGCCATGCCCGAGTCGCTCTCCTCGTCGCTGTCGATGAGCACCATGTTGTCTCGGTCCTGGGGCCGCTCCTCCTCCACCACAGAGAAGGTGCCAGCAGGCTCCTCCCGCAGCACGCCCTGCTGCAGCCACACCGACATCCGCCGGCGCAGCAGCGCCATGGGCATCTTCACCACCTTGCTCAGGTCCTCCAGGGTCCAACTGGCTGTGCAGGGGCAGCCAGGCACTCTTGGCAGACTGGGCAAGGCCGAGCCTCCCCCTGCCTCGTTAGCCCAGCTCAGCTTCCCAGAGGTCAGCAGGACCACGAGGCCCAGCCAGGCCCCGTGGGAAAGGGGAGGAAGGGGCTGCTGCCTGCATGGTCCCCCCACCCCGGCAGACATAGAGCCGTGCCCAGCACTGGCCCCCAGGAGGTGTGGCTGGGGCAGGCCAGTTGGGGACCAGTGGGCTCACCTTGGTCCTGGAAGTACAGCAAGACCACCGCCTGCACGGGGGTTACCGCCACAGACAGGGTGCGGTCGGCCAGCTCCACGTCCATGGTCACCAGGCCGAGGGTGTGCTTCCAGCTGAGGGTCCGCATGGCCTGGGGAGGGCCAGGCTCAGCACAGGCAGCCCAGCGGGTCCGGCTAGGCCCAGCTGGACGAGGCTCTGCTACCTGACCCCAAACGGGGAAAGGGCTCCCTGACCTGCTCCCCACACTCCCGGCAGGCTGGCAGGCAGTCAGCAGCAGGATGAGCATACAGTGGGGCTCTGGTCCCCGCTCCTTCAACCACCACAACGTAACGGCGAGGACCTAACAATGAGGGCCTAACAGTGAGCACCTAATGGCAAGGGCTGCTGCTATGAGTTGAACTGTCTCCAAAACAGACATCCACATCTTACCCGCCCAGGACCTCGGAACGGGACCTGACTTGGAATCAGGGTTGCTGCAGATGTAATTAGTTAAGATGAAGCCTCCCTGGAGTCCGGTGGGCCCTCATCTAATATGATTGGTGTTCTTCCAAGAAGAAGTAAGATGGTGTGAAGACAGACACACAAAGGCGTGAAGATGGAGGCAGAGACGGGAGTGATGTGGCTACAAGCCAAGAAACACCGAGGACTGCCGGCACCACCAGACACTGGAAGAGGCAGGAAGGACTCTCTCCTGCAGCTCTCAAGGGAGCCCAGCCCTGCCGGCACCGTGGCCTCAGACTCCAGAGGCCTCCAGAACCGAGACCAGACATTGCTGCTATTTTAAGCCACCTGGTTTGTGGTTCTTTGTTAACGGGGCCACAGGAACGCAATTCAGATTTTGGTCCTGGGATGGGGGTGCTGCTGTAACAGATACCTAAAAATGTGAAAGTGGCTGTGGAGCTGGGTGATGGGTGGCGGCTGGGAGAGTTCTGGGCCACAGGTTGTAAAAGCCTGGATTGCGCTAAACAGACTGTCAGTAGAAACACGGACAGCAGAGGCCACCCTGGCGAGGGCTGTGGAAAGGAACACATGTCAGTGGAAAGCAGATGGGCGACCCTCGTCAGAAGGTGGCAGAGACTTGACAGAGCTGTGTTCTGCTGGGTGTGGAGCAGAACTTGCAAGTGACGACCTTGGATATTTAGCCAAGGAGATTTCCAAGCAAAGTGCGCAAGGTGCAGCCTGGTGTCTCCTTGCTGCTGGTAGTAAAACACACAGGAAAAAACCGAGGAAGGAAGTGGTGAGCCAGAGGAGGCAGCACTTGATCTGGACATTTTTCTGTGTGCTCTGGAGACAAAGCCATGAGTATGGCCAAAGAGATGAGCATGTAATGGTGGGGCTAGCCGGCAGGCTCAGAGAAGCCAGGACAGAGAGAGGCTGTCCAGGAAAGACGTGAGGGTCCACGTCCGACAGCTTGGACGCCCATTACCTGCTTGGAGGCCAACAAGGTTGCTGAGGATTTTATACCAGCAAAACGCTGCCAGCCTGGACCAAAACGGAGAGACGGCCAATGAGAGCATGAGTCTGAGGGGAGCTGGGGTGCCGAGGCCCGGCCTGGTGCGGGGACCGCCCCTGCAGGCTGAGAAGATGGCCTCAAGCCAAGGAAGATTTTCTCAGTCCTCGAAATCAAATCGAATTTCCTCCACTGGGTTTCAGACTGCTTCGGGCCTGTGACCCCTACCTGGCTTCCTTCCTGGTGGCTTCTCCATTTTGGAATGGGGGTGTCTGCCCTACACCTGTCCCACAACTGTCCTTTGGAAGCAGACAACTACGTGTCTGGTTTCGCAGGTCCACAGCTGAGGGGCACTGTGCTCCAGGAGGAACCATTCCTGAACTGACTGAGACGCTCTTTAGATGCTGAGATCTGGGGCCTTGAGTTGACGTGTAGATGAGATAGAACTTAGAGTTGGTGCTGGAAAAGTCAAGACTCTTGGGGATGTTAGAATTAGCTGAATGTATTTTTTATGTGAGAAGAACATGAATTTCAGGGGACAAGAGGGTGGACTCTTATGGGTTTAATTGTGACCCCCCAAAAGATGTTAAAGCCCTAACCCCCAGTACCTCAAAATGTAACCTTATTTGGAAGTCGGGTCAGCACAGGTGTAATTATTTAAGATGAAGTCGTACTAGAACAGGATGGGTGAGCCCTTAATCCAATACGACTTGGCATCCTTATAGGGAGAGGAAAATTCAGAGCGAGAGAAAGACAGGGAGAAGCCACGTGCTGACAGAGTCAGAGGTTGGAGTGGTGCAGCTACAAGCCAAGAAGTGCCTACAGCCACCAGAGGCTGGATGAGATAGGAAGGCCTCCCCTCTGGAGCCTTTGGAGGGAGCACAATCCCACGACACCTTGATTTTGGACTTCTAGTTGCCAGAACCAAGACAATAAACTTCTGTTGTTTTAAGCCTCCATTTGTGGTACTTGGTTACGGCCACCTCCAGGACACCGGTACAGTCACAGGGCCACACACTGCTCTGAGTCCTTCTACAATCCCCACAGCTCGTAAAGGGGAGCCAACAACCATCTCCACTTTGCAGAGAAAACCAAAGCAGAGTCGCAGGTTGCCTGGGTCGCAACCAGTAGAGGTGCAGCCAGGCGCTCTGGCTCCAAGGCCACGACCTTTACAGCCACCACTCCAGCCAGTAGCGGGGCAGATGCAAGGCCCAGCAGCAGACAGCATGGGCAAGGATGCTCTGTGGGCTGCATAGCCACCCACATATGTCCAGCATGGTCCTCAGGCCAGGAGTTCAGCTGGTCAGAGACAGAGGCACCATGGCCACAGGCTGCCCTCTCGACACAGCCCTGGGACCTGCCCTAGCCACTCCAGTGTTTAGCTGGAGTTAAGACCAAGGGTACTGGAGTGTGGCCATCACATCAGGTACATTGAGCCAGGACCCTGCGTGGTCCCCAGGACCCAAGTGGAGACCCTAGTAGAAGCCAGCAGGGCCTCCCCTGGCAGGGGTAATGCAGAGCAGAGGGAGGCTGCACACCAACGGGTCAGCCAGAAGAGGCAGGGGGGCACCGAGCACACAGATCTCCTCAACCAGGGGGAGGCGTCTGCAGTGCTGGCAGGCTCCACAGAGCGAGTGCCACACCGTGGACAGGAGCGGGAAGTGGGGAGGCCTGGCAGCCAGCGCTCACTGGAGCCTCCCCACTCCAGGATCCCGCCCTCACCTGTCTCTGGAAGGAAGCTCCCCTCTAGGGACTGGCTGTCCTGCACTGAGCCCTCCTCTCCTAGCAACTAGGTTCCTGGCCTGTAACACCAAATGCATCTACACCCAGCACCTCTCTCACAGCAAACCTGGAGAAGCTGCCGCCCCTCCTACCGCCCAGCCCTGCTCGGCCCCCCACCCCACTCCACCCCAGCCCCACCTGCCTCCCTCCCAGGGCTTCGTCCAGAGGGCTCCTTGAGCCCTGGCTGCTCCCCGCCCCCCATCTCTGGGGGTGTCCCGGGTGCTCCTGGGGCTCAGGTTCTGCACCCTAGGTCCTGCTGGACTCGGCCTCGCTTGGGTGCCCGGCATCCCCTCAGGCCCGAGTGCTCGCTGGGCTGCACCCTGTGCCTTCTCATGCCCCACAACCCACTTGTGAGACTGAATGCCCCAGAGCCTGCTCCTCCACCTGTCCCCAGAAACCTGGTATGAGTCCTAACTCCCTCCTCTCTCCCGACACATCTCTGCTGAACCATCTCGTGGAAGGAAGAGTCCTCCCTATGTACTCTCAACCCCTGTCCACACCAGGCCCCATCTTCCCACACCTCCCACCTGGACTCCCCGCCCCAAGAATGCTGGACTCAGCTGCTGGAAGAAACAAGGACTAAACTAGGCCAGTCCGCATCCAGGCCGCACCCCTGACCACACCACATGCCTCCGGTGCTCCGGTCCCTCTCCTTCTCTGAGCCCAGGCCCCCGGGACCCTGACAGCAGTCAGCACAGTGCTGGTGCTCCAGCGCCCTAGCTCACAGGAAAGCAGCTTCCAGAGAAGTAAGCTGGGAAAGGTCCGAGTCACAGAGGTCAAATGCCTCAAAAGCAATCTGGAGACTTCCTGGACGCTACTGGGCAGACGCCACAGCCCCAACTCTGCCTGGGGCAGGCGCAGCACCCCACCCCCCAGTCTGAGAGGCCAGAGAGTAGACAGTGGAAGAAGAAGCCCAGACAGGAGATGCATCCCCACCCCAGGTGTGTGCGGGAGCACATGCTCACACGCCCATGCACACATGCACACGCACAGGGTCCTAGGTGGGGACGGCAGGGGGAGCAAGCGTTGACTGCAGAGACGGCCACACCCAACTGCCCCTGCACAGCCCGGCACCATCCTGGGCAGGCCGAGTTTGGAAGGGTCACCAGGTCAGGAACAGCCCGCCTGCCAACCGGACCCCGCCGCAGGGAGGCGGGCAGTACCTTCAGCTTCTCATACTTCTTGCAGTAGACCTCCAGGGCCTCCCTGATGTCCTCGGGGACCTCCAGCTTCTCGTCCTTGAAGGGGGGCCAGAACTCACTGGACAGGATGACGGCATAGACCCCAAACGGTGGCTGCTCCTCCGCCGGCCGCTTCTCGTCCTCCTCGCGGATGTTGGCATTGATGCGGCGGGAGTCTGCCATGTCCTGGGGGAGGAGATGGGTCTCACGCAGGCCCTGCGGCTAGGCTGGGGGGACAGGGACAGGTGGGCGGGGAGCCCAGGGCACCCACCTTCAGCATGACCTCGCAGAAGTGCATCGGGGCCTCGCCAAAGCGTAGCTTCAGCAGCTCCACGTTGCGGATCTCCCTGGAAGGATGCATGTCTGAGGGGCGTGGTGTGACCCCCTAACCGGCACCCACAACAGTGCGCCCAACGCCTCCAGACGGGCTGCAGGGGCGCCCCCAGGCCAGCAAGAGGCAGGAAGCGCAGCTCCAGCTATCGCAGCCCTGCGCCTGCTCCACCCTGGCAGGGGGCGGCAAGTCCAAGACCTGCTTCCACAGGCTCCCAGGCTGCCCCCAGGCCTCCCCGGCGCAGCGGTTGAGCACAGGCCGCTCCCTGCCTGGCCTTAGGGATCCAGCTGTCACGGACACACTGGGGCCGACAAAGTGCAGCACGGGCGGCAGCGCCCCCTGGAGCCCAGCGGGGCTTTGCAGGCCTCACCGCTCGGGGCTGAAGCTGAACTGGTGCAGGAGGCGGTCGGCCAGCAGCGAGCGGTACTCATTGATGAAGAGATCCTTGCTGCCGTAGATGCTGACCAGCAGGCTGATGATGTCCGAGGAACGCCGCTTGGAGCTGGACTTCCCTGCACAGCACGAGAGGGCACCACTGGCACCTCGCAGGGACGGAGGCAACATCATCTGTGCTCAGGTAAGGCCCATCCTGCCGAGCCCGTGAGGCCCGGGTCTGGACCCCAGGTGGGGGTGGGGGTACACAAGCCGCCCAGGAACCCGCTCCTCCAGCAGCTGGAGCAGCCTCTTCCAGAGGCAAGCGGGCAAGCAGGTGCTCTCCTACGGTCCTAAATGGAGACACAGCCTACCACAAGCCCACCTAAGCTGGCTGAAGCACCCTGGGAAACCAGGCTGGGTTGGGCACTGACCACTGACCCCTCCTCAAGCCCCAGAGCACTCACGGCAACAAACTCAAGAGCAGAGAGCCCGCTGGACCCTCCCTCACAATTCAGAGCCTGGTGGGGCTGGCGAGGGCCGACCTGGGTCGGCGTCCACAGGGTCAGGGACCCAGTCCTCGGGCTCGCCAGAGTCGTCCTCACTGTCCTGGCCAGTCTCCAGGCTTGCTGGGTCCGTCTTGGACAGCTCAACGGCCAAGTCTCCTGTCCCATCTGAGTCCCCTGTCAGCCCAGCCACGATCTGCCGCACAGTGTCCTCCCGCGTCCTGCTGGGTGTGAGTAACGCTGGCCCACATGGCGCCTCTCGCTGCCCACCCCGCCTGACCACACGACCCCACCTGACCCCTGCAGCCAGCATGAATCGGCCATGTGCTAAAAACAGGCCTATCAGACTTTTTCTCAAAAAGAAAACAAAAAAAGACCACCCCTTTCTGGGAGCAGGAGGAGCTGAGCTGATGAGACAGACCCAAGGCCAGGCTGCTCATGGCCGAGAAGCAGCAGACATGAGTCAGGGCAGCTCCATATGCCCCCAGCCCCAGCCCCAAGGTTTCTGGGCCGCTGTGCCACGGCCCCTGTTCAAACATGTCCTCCAACGGACAGCCCAAGTCTCTGCTCAGGGCCCTGCTCCGCCCCAACAGCCTCGGGCCTGGTCAGCATGACGCAGAGCTGAGCAGGGGCACCTCTCCCTGCTGGGAGAGGGCAGGGGGAGGGAGGGGCACAGGCAGGGCCCCCCAAGTCTGCACACAGGCATGGTGACACTGAGCGACAGGACAGGAGCTGGCGCCAGCAAGACGAAGGGCCAGGCCGCTCAGCCCAGCAGGAGGGACGGAGGGGCCCTGGGGTCCCGAGGGCCACTCCCCCAGCTGCAGGACCCACGAGAGCTCGGCTGCCCTGAGTCTGAGCGGCTCCCAGGGCCAGCAGGGCGCCCACCTCAGGTAGCGGCGGATGGGCTCACAGGCCACCTCCAGGACGACCATGGAGGGGTCCAGCACGCGCAGTGCCTTGATGGCGGAAATGTAGAGGGTAATGATGTCGCACGTGTTGACACCTACGGCCAGGAAAAGAGACGTGGTCGCGGCGGCGCCCAGGACAACACAGGGACATCGGGGCAGCCGCACACTGGTCAGGTGGTCTTCAAGTCACCACTGGACCCCACTCCCCAGGAAACTGGCGCAATCCACTGAAGCTGCCCCCTTCCCCACCCACCCCCTCGCGACTCACACTTTCTCCAGAACTTTCCAAGATCCAAGCCCTCCCCTCACCAGGCGGTCTGTTCTGAGGGGATCATGCACCGCCGCTGCCCCCAGGCCAAACTTGTCAGTTATCACAACTCCCTTTGAAGGAGGGTGAAGCAGAGAGTCCCCCAGCCCCCCGAAAACTGCACAAAACTTAACCCGCTCCCCGCCTAGGCCCTGCAGGCTGGGACACTGGACCCTGGGGCTCCTGGGTCTGGGCCCTGAGAGCGGAGCAGGGCGCCGGCAGGGTTGGCAGAGCGCGAGGAACCTGGGTGGAGGAGCCGCGTCTCCAGGGCGGCCTTGAGAGACACGAGCAGCTGCTGCCTCTGGTCAGTCCTCTCTAGGCAGTACTTGAGGTCCTCGACGGCTGGCCGGGAGTCTGGGAAGTCTGCAAGAAGAGGGCCAGGCTTTGCACGCACATCCAGGGCGCGCACACTGCACATGAGATAGCAGGTGCCGACCTAGGGCTCCAGCAGCTACACCTACATCTGATGACCAGCACCGACACTTGCAGGTGCCGCACATCGCCCCTGCGCCTTCACATGCCCACACACTTGACCACAACGCCCTACAGGGCAGACGGACGGAACAACGGGCAGGGGTGAACGCCCAGAAACACCATCAGGCACCCTGCCACACCTGATCCCGACACTGGGCTGGGAGGAGTTCCACTGGGACACACTTGGACAGCACGCTCCAGGTGCCCCTGGCCACCCGCACAGCGGAAGGGCAAAGGCACAGGGAAGGCAGGTGGGCCGGGGGCTGACCTCGGATGATGCTGAAGAGCTCCTCGATGCGCAGGCTGGCATAGACGCGGTAGAAGAACCTCTGCACGTGGCAGCGCCAGCGGCGCAGCATGTTGCCAGCCTCAGGGGACGCAGGTCTGGTGGGGCCGTCCTGCAAGAACACCTTGCCCAGCCAGCCGACCACTCTCTCGATCCACTGTCAGGAGAGCACAGGTGTGGGGCGGTGGGGGCTGAGACCCAGCGTGACTCAGAAGAGAAGCTGGGAGAAGCCCACAGCTACCTACTCTGCCGGCCAGGCCCCAGGGAGTCCCCAAGGCCACCTGCTCTGGAGGCCAGGAGCACATGGAAATCAGCAGGATGAGGAAAACAAAGGTGGCGTCCCAGGTCCTCCATCAATGCACCCCCATGCCCCTCCATGTGCCTCAGTGCCCATGCTTATCTCTGGCAACAGTGGCCCTAACGTAGGGCACATAGCAGCTTGTGCTCGCCTCCGCCTGAGTGGACAGACTTGCCCTGAGGCCACATACACGACTGGCCCCCGCCACGTGTAAACAACGTACCATATAGTGAGAACGTTTCTGAGCGCACACACATAAACTTACAGGACATACTGCCACACGAACCCGAAGACACACACGTTCCCCTCATAGACCACCCAACCACTGATGAGACCACCCCAACACTCTGCCACCTGGAGGCAGCACAGCTGCCCCTACCAGGCCTCCAGGCTGCCACCCACTTCAGACCACTCCTGCGGGGAGAGACACTTGCTTTGAATCCCCCATTGTGGTTAATCTGCACCCTCAGAAGGTGGACACTAGGAAACCGAGGAGAACAGGTAGCAAGTGGAAGCAGGCTAGACGGCCGCTGAGGCTGGAGCCAGCTGCTCCATGACTCTGGGGAGCCCAGAGCAGAGCCCCAGACCACACCCAACAGCGTGGGCACTCTGAGGCCCCTCAATGGGACATCTCAGACCTTGGCACTGCCTCTAACCAGGTGATTCTGCACAGACCTCGCCGAGCATGTCACAGGCTTTCCTTGCTGTCTCTAGGGCAGGCCCAGAAGGACTGGCCTCCACACTCTGGCTGCTTCCAAAGCCGGAGTCTCAGGTTTGCCAGAAGCCTATCCCCCATCCCCAGGGATCAGGCTCGAGGAGGGACGTCCTCACCTTGTGGAACTCACGCAGGAAGGAGCGCTCGTACTCGCCCCGGCAGCGGTCCTCCATCCGCTCCCGAGTCACTTGGTGCAGGGTGGTGGTCACGGCCTCAGCACTGACCCGCTCCAGCAGACTGAGCCTATGTCTAGAGAAGAGCCCTGCCCGTGGAACACGCAGAGCACACACACCCCCACCCCCCACACTGGGCACACACCTCTCCAGGGCCCTCCTGGTGGGGGCACAACTGTACCAAGGGTTCTTCCTCAAAGCCGCTGGGATGATGGAGCATGGACAAGCCACTGCCCGCCCTCCCCAGCTGGCATCTCTGCCCAGGCCAGGGCACTGGCCTTCCCCAGGTGAGCAGCGTGTGTGGCTATCAGGGACCAAGGCCTCATCTAGAAACGGCTGTGAAACAACACCCAAATACATCCCTACTCTGGCCACATAAATACAGATACTGCTGTCTTTAAGTGCCTTTCAGCGCATACTCTCGTCTACGATGGCAAACAGATGCAAGAAAAAATGAAAAAGAACTTTTCTGCGTCACTTTCACCTGGGATGAACCCAGCAGAAGCCCTTCAGGGCCTCCCTGACCCCTGCCAGCAACAGTACCACTCCCTGGGTCCAGCTAAAAGTCTCTCCCCAACAGCTGTACTGCTGCCACGCCACTTGAAGTGACAAAATCATCATAAATGGCCACAGAGAGCGTAGGACCCATACAACACAACCTGGTTCTAACGACAATGACAACGACAACAACCTTTCCACTTCAAAGGGCTACAAAGGCAATCGCTTGCCCAGCATGTCAGCCTAATGTCCAACTCTCTCTGGAGAAGAAAAATAACAAGCCCACTTTTTGCAATTACAGGGTAGAACGAACATCATTCCTCCCCTGGAGAGCCTACAGAAAGCACAGCAGAATTCTGCGTGGCCCAGGAAACTTGGAACCACATGAGGTCTCAGCATAAGCAAAGCGTGGAACCCTAGGTTTACCTGAGTGACAGAGAGACACACTTGCGTCCAGAACAAAAGGTATAAACTCACAGCACAGGGATTCTGGGGACCCTCCCCTTGTCATGCCCGTGGCTATCAGGACAGGTGGCAGAGCCCCCAGCCAGCTCACCAGCTCTCTGCAGAGGCCAGCTGGACCCAGGGGAACAAGTGGGACTAAGGAGGAACAGGGCAAGGCCACACAGGCGGGAGTACTCACAGGACCTGGCTGAGCTGGTGGAACTGCTCCAGTGCCTGGCGGCACCAGCACTGCTGCTTGTCGCTGCCACATCCCGCACATAGCGGGCTCTGCAGAAGCCGGTAGTACCGGCGGCGGGCATACCTGCTGTCCAATTCCCCCTCCAGTTCTGGATCTGTGCCCCCTTCCCCTTTCCTCTTACTCTGCATATAGACTCTCAAGAAGCGCCCATACAGGCGCTGGATCATTTCCTGAAAGATTCTGGGAGTGGAAAAGAACAGGACGCCCCGCAACGTGGTGTGGACCTTTTCCCGCAGCCCCTGAGCACCGGTGCCCATCAGCAAGCCCAGGCGAGTCCATTTCTCCAGGAGCTCCAGGCTATGCAGGTAGGGATCCAGGCGGCTCTCCAGCAGGCCAAAAGCGTCAAGGAGCAGCAGAAGGCACTGGGGCTCGTCAGCACAGTTCTCGCGCTGGGAGATGGCATTCCAGAATTCCAGCGAGATGTTGGCCTGCAGGTCGTTCTGCAGCACCTCTACGAACCACTCCTCCAGGACTGAGTGCAGACCGTGGCCCCTCAGCACCTCCACCGCCGCCCGGAGCTCCTCCTCCTTCGGCGGGACCGCACCGCTGGTCCGGGAGGACGCCTGGAGCGCAGACAACCGTGAGGAGAAGGGAACACAGCGAAGAGGTGGGGAAGGCGGTGACGGCTGGGGAGAGGCGGGGAAGGGCCAGATGGAGGGGAGGCTGCGGAAACCCCGCTGCCCCTAGTCCGCGGCGCGCGGATGCCGGGCCGATGCCAGGGAAGGGCTGCGGGAAGCCAAATGAGGAGGGACCGTGGAAGAAGAGGCAGGACAGGGGCCGGCGAGGACGGCGCTGCAGCAACCCGAGGGCGGGCGCCCCAACAAAGCCTCCTCCCGGGCCTCACCAGCCCCAGCGCTGCCGGCGGCACCAGCCCGGTGCTCACGGTATTCCAGGCCACCAGCAGCTCCTGTGAAGGCGCGGGGTCGCCGTGCCCCGGCGCCGCCGCCGCCGCCGCCATCTGCGTCCACCCGCTCCCACAGCCGCCCGGCGCGACGCCCGGCGGTGAGGGAGGGCTGGGCGCGCAGGGAGATGACGCACACGAGGCGCGCGGCAGTGACGTACGGTGGGCGCGCCGTCGGGAGGCAGTGCGCAGGCGCGGGCAGGATGCGGTAGCGGCGGTTGGCGCGGCCGAGCCTGGGCGGCGACCATGACCGAGGAGGGCGCGGAGCCCTTGACCGAGGAGGGCGCGGCGACCATGACCGAGGAGGGCGCGGCGACCATGACCGAGCAGGGCGCGGCGATGCAGGACTACAACAACCAGCTGATCAAGGGTGAGCGGCCGCGCGGCGGGCCCGCTGAGCCCCGGGAGGGCGCGGGGCTCGCCCCTGCCGGCCCAGGCGCGATGGCCCGCAGCGCGTGGCCAGTGCGTGGGTGTCCGGCCGGACCGCGCGGAGGCCATGCGGATCTTCCCAGCGCGCGGCCACAGTGTGGCATCGCCGAGGACCGGATATCTATGGAGCGAGCAGGAGGATGAGGGGCTTGAGCATGCGCTGGCCCCTGCCCTACCCCCCGCCCCCGTCCCCGGCTGTCTCGTGCGGTGCCTTCTTTAACCCTTAGACCCCGGAGGTGGACACTGGCCGGGCTCAGGCGGAAGGTGGCACCCCCGCCCGCCACCACTCGTCTCTGCTACAAAGCTGTGGGCTGCAGACTGGGAGGGGTGATGCTCTCCTTCCTGCCCTGGGTCCACAGCGCCTGCCCCTCCCCGCCCACCCTAGGCATGGAGGTCCTGTGCCAGAGGCGGAACAAGTTGTGCCGGCAGATCCAGAAGGAGGAGAAGGAGAAGCAGCGGCTGCATAATCAGTTGAGGCGGTTGACAGAGAAGCTGGCCCTAGTCAACGAGAATCTGGCATGCAAGATCGCCTCTTACAAAGAGCTTGACCGGACCATCACAGAGTCTGAGGCTGCCTTCTTCAAGGTAGGGCTCGCGGAGTCCCCAGGCGGTTTTTGGCCTAGGGACACCCACAAGCAGAGGTGATAGGACTCCGGTGTGGCCGGGCCCACTGTGGAGTGACAGCCCGGCCGTCGGTGGGGCCTGGTGCGTCCTGAGTTCTGTTCTTTGCACCCTAAGTGGTACCATGAGCAGCACAGGGGAAGCAGCAGAGTAGCAGCAGGGGCTAGGGCTCACCTGGTGTGGCTTTCCCAGGGTGCGAGGAAGGGGCTTTGGGCTAGACTCGGAGGGAAAAGTGCCCTACTGACCCTGTCCGCCCGTCCCCTCAGGGGCTTCCTTTTGGCAGCTCCTGTCCCGTAGCCCCCACAGCCTGGCCCTGGCACCATGTGTGAGGGGGGCTGGGCTGCAGGAGTTTTCTGACAGAAGGAACCGTCTCATGCCTGTTTCTGTTCCCAGATCCTGGAGAGCTCACAGGCTCTGCTTAGTGTTGTGAAGAGGGAAGCCGGGAACCTGAGCAAAGTCATGGCCTCAGAGCAGGAGATCATTGAAGAGAAGGACAGTTCATGAAGCCACAGGTGGAGAGGGGCCTGTCTCCACTGCAGCCATTAATGGTTTGGCCCCTAGCAAGTCTGTCTTCACAGTGTCTGTTTTTCATGACAGGAGGTAACTTCTTTCACTGTCTCAGGTGCCAAGGGAGGCAGCTGCCAGCCTCCATTGGCCCTGAGTGACAAGAAAAGCCCTGGGCGCAGCCCACCAGGTGGGAGTCCTGGCCCTGTGCTCACTCAGGCTACAGGGAGGGCGAGCTCGGGGCCAGCTCCACTTGGGGCCTCTCTGAGGTCCCCATACTCCCCTCGGCTGTAGGTAAGGCCCTGGTTAGGGGAGTTCCTTCACCTTGTCCCTTGGCCAGCAGGTGCCCAGGCCTGGTGAGTGGGGGAGGGGCTGGGCCCCTCCTTCACCTTAGAGCTTGTCCTTGTGGTCTGTGACTGTCAATAAAGGTTGTCTTTGTAAAGATCCATGCCAGCCTGCTGCCTGTGTCAGGATTACGGGGCTGCCGGATACTCCCAGAGCCAGAACACGAGCCCCTGCCCAGCTATTGCGTAGCTCCTCTGTGAGGGAGAGGTTAGAGTATAGCCTGGAGTGGCTTTCCCTGTGACCAGCCTTGCTGGCCTTGGGGACAAAGCTGAGAGTGACCCTGAGGATCTCCCATGACCCTCATCGCCCACCCTCTCCGCACCGGGGCCACTGGCCCCCTCCCCGACTCCAGCACACAGCTCATCCCCTACTGAGGGGCTCTGCCTGCTGGTCCTAGTCTCTGCCACACCCTGGTGTCCAGCACAAGGCCTGGCCCAGGGAGACGCCTTTCCTGGGCTCAGGTCCCCCACCAAGGATTGCGCCCTAGCTCCATGATTCTAAACTCTGCTCACCGCGACGGCACCACTGCTTCTTGCCTTCACTGGCCACACACCAAGCGTGCCCACTTTCAGCTTTCCATGTCGCCTGGGGCCCAGCCCTCCAGCCCGAGTCCTCTCTGGGTCTGTCTCTGTTGGCCTGTCAGCCCTGCTGGGGTCCCTGCAGCCCAGGGTGGGCTGAACTGATTTGGGAAGCATGTTGCTGGAAAGTCTGGAGAGACTTGGGCCCACCTCTCCCAAGAAAACACCCCCAAAACACCGTCATCCTTCCCAAGCCGGGCTAGGTGGCAATTATGATGGGCTTGACTCTCTAGGACGGAGAGACTCTCATTCGAAGCATTGATCGTAAACAGCCCCGACTCCAGCTTGCGGCTGCACAGGCAGCCAAGTATGTCTGAGGCAGCAGCCCAGCCAGGAGCTGTTCCCTAGCGGGCAGCTGTGTGTAACACCTCAGATCTGTCGGGTTCTCCTGCCACCTGCTAGCACTGACCCCAGGGGAGCAGCCTGCCTGCCACAGCCTTGCTGCAGGCTCCCATGGGTCAGGGAGCTTTCCAAGCCAAACAGGAGGCAAGATCCCTGAGGCTCTGCCCACTCCCTGCCCTGCCCTTCATCCCCTCCCAGGCTTTTGGCCCTTCAGACCCGACAGCTGCAGCAGTCCCACCCCTGCTGCCTAGAGTGCCTGGGAAGTTTCAGACCCCAAAGAGCAGGCCTGGTGTCCCACCTCCCACCGTAGCTGCCCCTGTGCCAGCCCTGGTGGGGAGGGGGCTGCTCCACAGATGGGGGCAGGCACAGGGAGGTCCTTCTCCCAGGGGAGGGGGTGGCTGGGAGGGGAAGCCAGACAACTGGGCCTGTGGGGAGCAAGAGCCTGAACCACTAGGACTGGGATGCCACCCAGGGCCCCTCCCATACCCAGGCAGACATCCATGCTGGGCCCCATCACACCCTATGTGGCTTCTGGCAGGCTGCCAACACCTCAATGGAGCCCCAGAGACCCCACCCCTGTGCCCCCTTCTCAGGCCGAGGACCATGCAAGGAAGGCAGAGGCAGTTCGTCCAGTGCTATTTATTGAGTCCATCATCAGAGGCGAGAAAAGACTTGCCATTCATCACAAAGGGGGTGGGCTGAGCTCCACCGTGGGGGTGTAGGCTGGGGAGGCTTGGAGTCCTGCAGAGGACAGGCAGCCAGGCCAGCCCTTCGCCTGGGACACACTTGGCAGCTGCTGGGCACAGCGTCCGCCAGGACCCCGTCCCTCCTCAACAGGCAGTGCCCCAAACCAGGGCCAGAGAGCGAGACCCAGACAGCCCCAAGAGAAAAAGGAGCCCCAGGTGCCCCAGCCTCAGGCCCTGAGTACCAGCATGGCTGTGAGGTCCTAGGAAGGGAGGGTGTGACATGGAGGGCAGAGCCTGGCAGGGCAGAAGAGGGGTGCAGAATGAGGGCGGAGCTCCCAGGGCTCTGCCTTGGCCATCCTGGCAGGGCCGGGGTCAGAAATAGAGGGCTGGCTCGCTGCGGAAGTCCGAGAGGTCTTTCTGACTGGCGGGGGTGAGCTAAGAGAGG
Organism: Diceros bicornis minor; assembly: GCF_020826845.1. Taxonomy (NCBI): domain Eukaryota; kingdom Metazoa; phylum Chordata; class Mammalia; order Perissodactyla; family Rhinocerotidae; genus Diceros; species Diceros bicornis. The sequence goes on from NC_080767.1 coordinate 43,723,661, forward strand.
GGCACAGAGGCAGCCAATGGGGCTCATCCAGGCCTTAGAGACAGCCCCCACCCCAGCCCTGCACCCTGTGCGTCCACCCACCCTGCCCCCACTCACCATGACCTCCTTCGGCACAGGCTCCACCTCGCTGGGAGCCGGCTCCAGCGTCTGCTCCTGCCACTTACTGAAGGCCAAGGAATGCTTTGGAGTATAGCTGGACAAGCCTGCGGGCCGAGGGGCACACGCGTGGACGTGTGGGTGCGTGGACATGTGGCCCAGGCTACCCACTGGGCCACCTATCCCGACAGCTGGACACTTACCTGAGCTGCTGTCTAGCAGCCGAGGGCTCTCGGGCCCCACACTGTTCACGAACGTGGCTCGGGGCAGGAAGAGTGCAAAGGGCTTCTCCACCACCTCCTCTGCGCCAGACGCCTCCGCCGCCTCCTCCGCCTCCGCCTCCTCCGCCTCCGCCTCCTCCTCCTCCTCCTCCTCCTCTTCCTCCTCCTCCCCCTCCTCTGCTTCCGCCTCTGCCTCCTGCACCAGGGAGCTTTCAGAAGGGTACTCGAATGTGGTCTGCAGGCTCTTGTCGTTGAAGGAGATCTTCATCTAGGAGCAAGAGGCACATCAGCAAAGGCCCTGCTGCCCAGCCACCAGGGGTCCTCCAGCCAGACCAAGCTGGTGCACTGACCCTCAGGGGCACGGTGAAGGGTGTCAGACCCGAGCAGGTAGCAGAACACACTATAGGCCCTTCAGAGGCTCTGAGAGGTCAGGGGCTGCCCCTCCTCAGAGACGACCTCTCCACCTGGACGCTGCAGGCCCAGGCCACCAGGACCCAAGGAGGGCTGGGTCTGGCTGCCTACAGCAGACCCAGGGCCAGTGTGTCCAAACACCTGCACCCAGACCCCACCCCCCCCTCCTCGCCACCCGCCCCTCCCCACACCCCAGGCCCAGGACCACATCACCCTAAGTGACCCACCCCTCCTAGGGACCAGACCCCAACCAGCACCAGAAGTCCCAAGCCTCGGGATCTCCAGAAGTCTCTAAGGCAGCTCCAAGGGTCGAAGGGCTGCCTTCTCAGGGGAGCAGAGCACCAATCACATCTCCCACTTGTGACTCCATGGCAGGAGCAGGGTCCAAATGAGGCTGCACTCAGGGGCCCACATCCTTGGGGGCGTCCTACATCCTCAGGGGGGCCTCTCTCCAGAACCAAGTTCACGTCCTGCTTGCTAGGCACCTGGACAACCCTGCCTACCCAGCTCAGCACAGACGCCACCCAGCATACCCAAGGCCAGGCCAACGGCCCATGAGGTGCCAAAGCCAGGCAGCCGCTGTGTGCCAGCCCCAGGAAGGTGGCACCAAGTGCTGTCACCCCACATTACGGACTGAGTCAGAGCTGGCCCAAAGCTACACCGAGTGGGGGTTGGTGACCCTTTCTTCCCACCCAGGCAGCCCATCTGGCCCTCATCTACCCTGCCCATTCTGCAGGCTCCAAGATTTCATGCCTGAGCAGATTCTCTCCGTCTTCCAACAGCCTCAGAGCCCAGCTTAGGCTGTTGGTCCTGATGGGCAGGGGGACAGGCGTCAGCAGAAGGCCTGAGGCACTCAGGATCAGTATCCTTGCCCCCCGCAACCAGGGACGGCTCCTCACAGGAGCCGCATGCCCCCCAGGCCTGCTCAGCAGAGCTCAGCTGAGCCCAGCGGGTCAGTAATGAATACGAGAGCCGCCCGCGTGCAGCAGATGGGAGCAGCCCTGCTGGAGCTCGAAATATTAAACTCCTGGGCACAGGACACCGGCAGCCAGCTCAGGTTCCTCCTTCTCCCCTGGAAGGAGCTGGAGGCAGGAGCTGGGCCCCCAGGCAGAGAACCATGGGGCTCAGGGACAGCAGGACGAGGAGGGCCCACATAGGAGGGCGGGGCTTGCAGCCTGGGGCAGCAGAGGCAACTCGGCACTGGCCTCGGGGGACACACACAGGGCCCACCAGGAGCGGGAGGCACTGCTCTGCTGAGCCAGGGTCCAGAAACAAGGGCACATGCTCCTGCCGCCCTGCCCCTCTCTTCCCACAGCCACACCTGCACATGCAGCCTGGCACAGCGTGGGCACCCCAACCTGCCCACCGAGCTCCTGGGCTCCCCCTTCTCAGCACCGCTCACACACAGTCACCGGCCGGGCAAGTCGCCGGCCCAGTCCCAGCTCCCTTATCCCAGCCCCCCTTTCCCTGGCCGTCTGCATAGACAAGCAGTCATGGACATGAGCAGATGGACATGAGCAGACAGGGACAGACCACCTGAGTCAGCAACACCAGGAGTGCGATGTTTGCTCCCGTCACTGGAAGGCACACTGTCCCTCACCCTGCTCTGTCCCTAGGTAGGCTTCACCCAGACCTCCAGCAGCTCCCCTAGAGAAGGCCAACCAGGACACAGGGTGTCATAGGGGGGTGACCACCAGAGCCCACAGGGGCCCACTCACTGCCAGCCAGTGCGGGGATAGAGTCACCTGGCTCTGCAGGACTGGCCCTCTGGAACTCAGGGACAGATACCCCAAGAGGAGCCCAAAGCAGGATAGGGCTGCCAGCCCAGGGCCCCCGCCCCCGCCCGCAGGCGCCACAATGAAAAGGCCTCCCAGTCACCCCTGGGTACATGACGTTATCCCTGACGACCCTGAGCCTTCTGGGCCCATCCCCCACTGCTGAAGACACAGGAAGGGCCGGCTGCCAGGGCCTGGCCGGATTAGTGTGCCCTCATTAGTCCACATGACCAGCTCCTAGTGAGGAGACCAAGGGGGCTGGGCGCATGCCGGCACGGAGCCTGGCACAGCCTGGCCAGGCGGGGGCGGGGCGGTTCTCACAGGCCTCCCTCCTGGTGGCTGCAGGTCTGTGGGCCACAGGACGCCCCGTGACTCATGCTGCTGGGGGGCCAGCCTCCAGACCTCAGGCAGACAGGAAGGGCGGGAGGGGTGTGGCCAGAGGCTGGCACTTGCACACACCCGGTCACCTGGCTCTCGGGACTTTGCCCGCTGCACCAAGCAAGCACAGCAGGTGGGTCCTGGCCTGGCCCACCTCCCGGCTCTCACAAGCCCTTTGTTCCCTCTCACCTCGCCCCACCCGTGCACGCCCTGCTCCGGTTACTTAAGGGTGTCCACCCTGGACTCTGGGCCAAGCCCAGACCGGCCCTGGCTGGGGGTGAGCGCCCCACCCGGCCCCTCACTCCCCAGCACACACCCGCCTGCTCCCATCTCTCACTCAGCCCAAGCTCCATGGGCAAGAGGACCACCATGCAGCCCCTACCAAAGTTGCCACAGCTACCCAGGTGGGATGCCCTAAGTCAAGTGCAGCCTCCAGCCCAGGGAAGACCCTGTGCCAGGGGGAAGCGGGGAGGGCAGGACAGGACGGCAGAGGAGATGCAGCCACAACACCTCGGGGCGTCTGGTATCCCGCCCGCACAGTGGTGGGCGCAGGGCTCCACACAGGCAGGGAGGCAGCCTCATTAGGAAGAGCACGTGGGGAGCAGGCCCCCGAGGACAGTGGCCCCAAGGGTCTGAGGACTGGAGTGAGGCTGAAGGCTAAGCCCGGGCCAGCAAAGTTAGGGTGGCGATTACAGTGCAGACAAGGGTGGATAGCCTGGGCAGTGGAGGATTGAGCCCTGGGGACGGTGACACGCTGGCTTGGGCTGGGCAAAGGACCAGCAGGTAAGGAGGTGAGGAGGGCAAAGGGGAAGGGAAGGAGCCTCCACACAGGCAGGAGTCTAGCCAGGCGGCACTTCACAAAGTCACCAAGGGGAGAGGCCTGCAGCACCAAGCTGGGTGGGAAGGCGGTGTGGGGAGCTGGTGACAGCCCCACCCACAGGAACGGCCTGGGGCAGGGGTAGGGGTGAAGGGGCGTGGCCCAACACCCTGCAGCAGCCCCAGCTTGGCTGTAGGGGGAAAAAAGAAGAGAGGGCATCTGCAACTCTGCCAAGCGATAACTAAGTGGGGACGTGTGCCCTCCAGGCAGGCCTCCTGAGTGCACGGCCAGCCAGGCGCCCCCACCACCCAAAGCAGGGCTGTAGCCCTCTGAAGCCAGCAAGGGCATAACACCCTCCACTGAGGTGCCAACTGAGGGGAAGGCTCCTCGACCCCTGCTGCCAAGACAACCCCCTGCAGAACTGTGCCTCACCTGCCCCCGGAAAAGGCACCAGCGCCTCCCACCGTGGCCCCCCGTCAGCCAGCCATGCAGGAGCAAAGGAGCCTCCAGCTTACCACGTCCTAGGCCTGAAGTGGGGAGAGCAGGACAGTGACCCAAACCATAGATTGGCTGGAGTAGTCTGGGTAAGGATGAGGCCCAGCGGTCCAGGGCCTAGAGAAGTAGCAAGAGGAATGCCCAGGGGCCACAGGCAGGAGTGACAACAGGGAAGGAGCAGAGCACAGGGGCAGCCCAAGGCCAGCAGGCTGCTCTGAAGGGCTAGGCAGCACCATGCCTCCATCACACCAACAGGCATTCCAGCTCTTCCTGGGCAGGGCAGCTGGTGCATGTCCAGGCAGAAAGTCATTGCCAGCAGGTCGTGCTGCTCTGGCAGGGCTCTAGCCAGGCATCGTCCATCTGGACCCCTAAACCCCGCAGGCTGGCACAGAGCCCAGGGCCACGCTGGTTTGAGCCCCTCTTCCTCCAGGCTGGGGTGGGCTTCCTCCCATCACTCCCTCCTGCCCCATGGTCATTGGGCCCCACCCTGCCACTAGTGACCCCCACGGCTATCCCCGACTGGGGCAGGATGACCAGGCTCTAGGCTGCAGCCCTCAAGCCCCAGGAAGAAGCCAGCCTCAGGGTAGAAAGACAGCCATGTTAAGGTCAGGGCTCTAGAAACAGAACCCTGCACTCAATTCCTGCCCCACAAGCTCCGTAGCCTCTGCCAGCCTCAGCTTCCTCATCTACAAGGCAGACAACTGCTATCACCTCCACTTCTCAGGCCAGCGCAGTAGACCAGCATGGGAAAGGACCACCTCCCAGTGCAACCAAGGTCAAGGGTCAGGAAGCAGGAGAGGGAGGAGCAGGCAAATGGGGGCAAGCATGGGGGTGGGGCTGGCAGCCAGGTTAATGGATGGACTATGCCTCCAAGGGGAAGGGCAGGGGCGAGGGTCGGAGAGTCATGGCCCATGGCACTGAACAGAGGCTGAGATAAGGTCAGGCACACAGGACGGGTGGGGGGCCCAGTGGAAGCACTGAGAGAGATGGGTGTGGATGCCTGACCCAGCAGATGGAGCTGACAGGAGTGCTAATGCCCTTACCCAAGGAGGAGAATGATACAGGGAAGGGTGGTGCCAAGCCCAACCAAGGCAGGAGGTGGAAAGGAAGCAAACAGAAGAGGAAGGTGGCACGTCCGATTAGACAGCCAGCAAGGCGGTGCGAGGATGCTTCGATTGACTCAAGGCACATCACCACCCCCATCACCCCAAGGAAACTGAGGCTGGGGGCAGAGATGGTCTCAGAGGTGAGCCTAGACACCAGCAGCCAAAGGAGAAGGCTGCCAAACACCATCTCGGTTCCAGGAGAAAGTGTATCTGCCCCATGCCTGCCCATGGGGGTCATGTGCAGCTGGCCTTGGAATTTGCCCCCGGGCCAAACAAAGGTGCTGGAATGACCAGGAAAAATCTGAAGAACGTTTTCTCTTGCTCAGACGGCTCCAGGCCACGGGGCAGGGCTGCTTAGAGAGTGACACTCCCACAGGACTCCTGGCCCTACACCTGGGTCTCTCTCTGCCCTAGGCTCCTCCTCCCCAATGAGGAGGCACCTTCATTGTTCCCCAGCATCACACCCAGACCAGACCTGACACATGCCAAGCGCTCAATAAACACTTGCACAAAGCCAGGTCCTGCTGAGCTCGAGCCAGCAAGCCTTCTGGGGAGCTGAGAGCCCCCTCCGAATGGCTCCCTGTGCTGTGCCCGCAGGCTGACAGCAATGCAGGGATCCGACCGCACCAGAATCGCAGGCCTCCTGCCCGTTCCCACTTCCATCACGGCACACGTTACCCGCATAGGCCAGGACTGCAGGAGACCACACCAGACTACTCTCTCAAAGCCAGGGCCAGGGCAGAGCCATGAGGCCCAGGACTACTTCTCTCAGCTGAACCCACAATGGCACAGGCCTGCCCAACCAATTCCAGACAGAGCAGGAACCAACAGGTAGCCACAGTGCTGGCTAGGCTGACCCTCCCCAACAGCCTTTCAACGTAGAGTAGGCAAGCTGTCCCCACGGCCCTTGGGTTATCAGGGCCCCTTGGGGGCCCAGGCCAGGTAGTCCCCCCAGCTCAGCCCCTCCTGGAGCCTGCAGGGCCAGCCAGCCCCAGCTCGCCTCCAAGCCACATAGAAGCTGTCCTCCGCCCAAACCAGGTGTCATAGGAACAGGGCATGTGCTATACCCACAGCTCTATGACCTGTCACCTCTCTCCTCCCGGCCGGTGACCCTGCCCCCACCACTGACCTTCTTTCTTGAGGAGCCAGCCTTGGTGAGGCAAGACTTCTGCAGGGCCAGGTAACCGCCAATCACCTCGATCTCGTGCACGGTGGGATATCGCTTCTTCAGTGGGGTTCCCTGGACAGCAGGGGGCTGTGAGAGACTGCCCACTTCCTCTTCCTCCGCCTCCGGTGGCCCAGGCTCCCTATTGGCCTGCAGGACCCCTGGCTTTCTCCTGGGCACCACCATGAAGGTGTTGCCACCTCGGTGCTGGAGCTCTGACAGGTGCCCAGGCCTGGTCGGGTGCGAGTGGTACCAGGGAGGTGCACCAGTCCCGGAGCAGGGCAGTTTGGCTTCTTGGGGGACCTCATCCTCCGAGTCCACCTCATCGATGAAAGTGATGGGCAGCCCTGGCCTCCCAGGCTCCCCACCATTCTTGGCCAAGCCGGGAACCCCAAAGCCCTGGGCAGGCTCAGCTTCAGTGGCAGTGGGCGGGGATGGGGGTGGCAAGGATGCTCTCTGCCACCTAACGGCCTGGTCCACGAGGGCACTGGCTGGCCTGGGGCAGCCCCCCTCCTTGACCCCCAAGGGGCTCCTCCCATGGGCAGGTGTGCCATCCACTTCCAGCACCACCTGGGCTTTGTGTTCCGGGTGCTGGGACGCCCAGCCAACCTCTCCCTCCGGCAGCCCCACAGACTGCCTCCCTTCCATAGAATGGGCCCCAGAGGCCTTGCGCTTGGGGATGAACACGAAAGAGTTGCGGGAGTTCACACGGAGGCTGGCCAGGGCCCGGGCCTGAATGTCCCCGGCGGGAATCGTGTCCATGTCCGGCTTGGAGGCCGGCCGTATCTCGAAGGAGTCGTTGGTGCTGGTGGCCGCGGAGACCCACTGGCGCTGGTTGGGAGTGGCACTGGCAGGGTTAGGTGTGGGCAACGCCGGGGTCGCGGCTGGAGTGGCACTGGGGGTCCCGGGGCTCGGGGGCGGGCGGGCGGGGAGCTCCCCCGTCTCCACCTTTGGCTTCCACTCGCCCGGCGCCAGCGCGGAGCCCGCGAGGCCGTTGGCAGCGCCGGCCCGGGTCTCGGAGGCCGCAGGCCCATTGGGGAGCGGGCGAGCGGCCGCGCCGTGGTGCAGCCCCCGGGGGTGGACGGTGAAGGAGTTGCTGCCGGTCTTCTGCAGGAAGTCGCTGGGCCGGGGCCCGGGGCACGCACCGCGGCGCTCAGGCTTGAGGCAGGAGGCGCGCTCGCTCACGCGCGGGGCGGCCGGGGGGGCGGCGGGCGGCGGGGGGCGGCCGCGCTCCGGGCTCTCGCGGCGGCGCGGCGCGGCCGGCGGGTCGAACTTCTGGAGCAGGCGGCTGACGCGGCCGGGCGGCGGGGGCGCCTCGTACACCAGCACCTCGGCGGCGCGGATGTGGGCGGCGGGGCCGGGGCCGGGGGCGGCGGGCGGGAAGCCGGGCGCCGACTCGATGATGAGGATGTTGTCGGCGCGGATGGTGCGCACGCCCGGCACGCGGCGGTACAGCTCCAGCAGCTGCTGCACCGGCCGCGCCCCCGCCGCGCCCGCGCCCGCGCCCCCGCCGCGCCGCGCCCCGCACCGCCGCTCCGACTCCAGCCGCATGAACGGGTTCTCGCGCAGCGGGCCCAGGCTGTCGGCCAGCACCAGCCGCTCGGCCTCCGGCTCCGTAGGCCCCGCCGCGCCCGCCCCTGCCCCCGGCGCCGCGCCTGCGCCCCCGCCCTGGGCGGCCAGCTTGGCCCGCTTCCGCTCCAGGATCTCCCGCTTCCAGGCGGGTAGCGCGGCGCGGGGCCCCGGGCCCGGCCGCCCCAGCCCGGCCATGCTGCAGAGCGGCCGCCGGAGCCAGCGCGCGCCGGGAACTGCAGCCGCCGCCCGCCGCCGGCCTTCGCGCTGCGGCCACGCCCCCCGGCCACCGCCCATTGGGGGAGGCCCACTCAGACCCGCCCAGCGCCAGGCGGTGCCGCCTATGGCAGGGAAGGATGGCCGGCCGTGCTGATTGGAAAACGCTCTCCTTGACCCCGCCTTCCAGCAGGCCTCATTGGTCAGCGCCCATCGCCGGGACCAACCCCATCGGGGCAGGCCCCTCTTGGACACGCCCCGACGCCTCGCGCCGCTCATTGGCGGCCCCCACTTCCGCCTCTGCGCCCTGGCCCGCGGCGCCCCGGGGGCGGAGCCCGGCGGGGGCGGGTCCTGACGGACAGCCGGAGCCTGACCTCTGGGCCCCGTGTCACGAGTGACCTTGGCCGCACTGGGTCCTTCCTCGTCGTGCCAGCACCCACCCCGCCCGTTCCCTCGCGGAGAGCGCGGTGCAGGAAGGGCTTGCCTGGGAGGGGAAGGCTGGCCCTCTCCCGTGGGCGGTGCACGGCTGCACACGAGCCTCCCGCCTGCCGGTCCCGGTGCCTCCCGGTGCCTCCGGGTCCAGGGACTGCCCACCTGCGGCCCTCGGCTGGACTTATGGGAGATTCCAATGCTGGAGCCCCCACCAGTGCTGAGGAATCGGTTTCTCTGGAACCTCTAGCTTTTGCCGGCCCCAGAACCGACTCTATTACTCAGACAAGTGGAAGCAGCTCTAGCGCACGCTTTGCCCCCCTGGGCTCACCAAGCACGGGCGGTAGTGCGGAAGCTGTGAGGAGGTACAGAGGAAGGGGACGCCCTCCTCTTACACAAGCAGGTCCGCAGCTTTCCAACGCAGAAAGAGCCACAAAAGCCGGACGGTGCATTCCGCCCTGTTGCTTCCACACGCTACTCCTCTTTCATCTGTTGAACTTCTCCCATCCCAAGGCTGGTGGGGGTGCCACTGACCCTGAGGGCACAGCTTCCCTGCCCATGTGCCATGAGAAAGCTTACTCCCCGTTGAGGGCTGCGCTGTGCCCACCACATTCTTTGAGGCCAGCTGGAGCCAAAGAGAGAAGGGGAAGTTAGGGGCACCAGCACAGGCAGGTGTCGCCGGCCTTTCCATCACCGCCCTGCAGTCAGCAGTTGCTCAGTAATGACACCACTGCCTCCCACACCACTAACCTTCAGGGACGGGGCTCCAGGGGCACCTGGGGCTCTGCAAAGACCCAGGGCGGGTTTCCACCTGTGGTGCCCTTCGCAGCCTCTGGGTCCAATGGCAGTCTGCAGCTACCACCACTTTACCACTGCCTTACTCCTGCCCACTCTATTGAGCTGCAGAAAACAAACTGACTTCAGCCTTCCAGAAGTCAAGCACCTCCTTCCTCCAGACTCTCCTCAAATCACCCTTCCAAAGGAAGTTAAGCCTTCTTATGCTCATCACTTCTGTATCAACAGGATTATCTAATTCTGAACTCTCAGAATAAAACAGGGAACAACAAAAGAGGCAACCTAAAAATAACACTAAAAGGAAACCTACTCCCAACGTTCAGCTTGTATCTGGCTTTGACACAAGTTATGCCAGTCCTGGGTAGGAGACATTTTTGTAGCTGTGGGGCAAACCAGGCCAGTCTCCAACTCAAGCATCTCAGTGGTTCAGGCCACTCAGCATCCATTCCAGGAGAACAGTCACAGAGCTGCTTCACTAGGACAAGGGTCCGCAAGCCTGTTCTGGAAAGGGCCAGACTATTTTAGCCCAGTGGTTCTCACCAGGGGCGTTTTGCCCCCAGGAGACTTGGCAATGTCTGGAGACACTTTCGGTTGTCACAAGTGAGGGGTGCTACTGGCATCTAGTGAGTAGAGGCCAGGGATGCCTCTAAACTCCACAATGCTCAGGACAGCCCCACACACACACACACACAACAAAGAATAATCCAACCCAAAAGGCCCACAGTGCCAAGACTGAGAGACCCTGTGCACTGCAGTCACATTCACTTTCTTTTTTGTTGTTGTTGTTGTTGTTTGTTTTTGCGAGGAAGATCAGCCCTGAGCTAACATCCATGCTAATCCTCCTCTTTTTGCTGAGGAAGACTGGCTCTGAGCTAACATCTATTGCCAATCCTCCTCCTTTTCTTTTTCCCCAAAGCCCCAGTAGATAGTTGTACGTCATAGTTGCACATCCTTCTAGTTGCTGTATGTGGGACGCGGCCTCAGCATGGCCGGAGAAGCGGTGCGTCGGTGCGCACCCAGGATCTGAACCCGGGCCGCCAGTAGTAGAGCGCACACAATTAACCACTAAGCCAAGGGGCCAGCCCCCACATTCACTTTCTGTCACACATTCTTCTTTGTCTTTACAACCCTTTGAAAATGTAAAAACCATTCTTAGCTGATGGGCGGTATAAAAACAGGCCTCTGGCCATAGTTTGCTGACCCCTGTGCTACAAAGTGTCAACAGGGCCCACACAGACCACACACCAGCAGGAAACCAAGGCTCTGATGTCACACAAACTACCCCTGTGCTACAGAGTGTCAACAGGGCCCACACAGACCACACACACCAGCAGGAAATCAAGGCTCTGATGTCACACAAACTACTCGGTAGGTCCTCAACACAGGCCTACCCCATGTTGTCTTCACCCCAGCCCCCAGGCAGGAAGCAGGGATTCTCCCCGCCCTCCATCCACCCAGAAGCTCTAGCCGAGTTCCAGCCCCCCTACAACCTCAGCTCTGTAGCCAGCTACACCACACAGCAGGAGGGTCTCAGCATTCATCTTATTTCACCCTCAAGAAGTCAGGCAACCACTGTGCATTTCAGCAAAACATTCTCTTATTTTATTTTTATCTCAGCATATGTTCTCATTTGGCACCTGACTGGCATCAAAACAAAGACCTCAGGCTGACAAACGTGGGCCGAGACCATTTGCAAACTTTCCATTTGTAGGTAGGTCTCAATGCCCATGAGCATCAGAGCACCTGTTCTTCTCTCTGGTCCCTTAGGGAGGCTTAAATCTGTCTCAGGTGCGCTAACAGTGCCGGCCACAAAGTGACACTGCAAGCTGCTGGGATAGGAAGCCAAGCAGCGCCTTGAAAGCAAAGTTCTTTTCTCAGGCGACAGATCTCCAGATAGGGTCCCACTCGTGCTTATTCAACATACTCCTGTCTGCCTGGGCCGGAATGAAGAAAGGGCCATCCTCCCCAGTGGCACAGGGGAGGAGACACAGTTGGTTTACACTTCTTAGAATTCAAGCATCTAAGGAAGTCTTGTCTGGATGAATGGGGCAGTGAGCTCTTAGGTCAGCAGTGCTGGCCAGAGGAGATCCCCGAGTCCAGCTCTGCAGCCTTTGCACAGGGGGTACTTTCCCTGGATCCATGAAAATACTCAGAGCCCATCAGAACATTTTACTTATATGCAGTTTTCAACTATCACAGGCGTTCAGTACCGTCTGGCCTGGGGCCCTTCTCAAGATCTCAATTCAAGATTAGCTATTCAAAGCATGAAATAACAGGAAATACGTTTTAAGGATCAAGGCTGCTCTTTTTAGGCCTGCTGAGGGCACAATTTCAGACATGATTGGTATAGAGAAAACTGGGCACTCAGCAGGGCTCTAGACTTCTCTGGCGCGGTGGAAGTGGGACCTCAGCTGGGGATCCAGCATTCTAGCTAGCCGGAGCTCCTTCTCCGGCCCCTCTGCGAGGCTAGTTGACCCGGCAGGCGCGGATCATGAGCAGCTGCAGGAGAATGAAGACCGGAGACGTGATCAGGCCGAACCAGAGCTCCCGAGTCTGCTCCACCAGCTTCTGGCACAACAACATCTCGAAGACGAACTTGAGGCTAAGAACCGTGAGGACCCAGAAGAGGCGGAGCACGGCCAGCCGCTTCTCTCCGTCCTGGAAGAGGCGCACGGACACGATGGTGGTGAAGTAGGTGCTGAGTCCGTCAGCGGCGAAGAAGGGCACGAAAACATTCCACCAGGAGAGACCGGGGGCCAGGCCGTCCACACGCAGCGCCAGCAGCACGGAGAACACCAACAGAGCCAGCAGGTGCACGAAGATCTCGAAAGTGGCGAAGCCCAGCCACTGCACCAGCTCCCGGAGCGAGAAGAGCATCGCGCCGATTGAGCGCGGGCCGGTGCCTGGCCGAGAGTCCCACCCGCCGGGCTGCGCCTCCTCTCCCCGCAGGCCTCGCTGGCGCCTGCCGCCGTGCCCGCCGCGGCGAGCGAGAGGCAGCGAGCAGCCCCGCCTGCCCCAGCCCTCGGCCCCGGCGCGCCGCCGATCCCCCGGCCCCGGCCCGGGACCCAGCACTGGCCGCCAGCGGACGCCCTCCTCGCTCGGACGCCATGCCCCGCCGGGCGCGGCCTGAGAGCGTCACTTCCTGCCGACGCCGGAAGCCGGAAGTCGGGGCCTGCCCGGCGGCCGTGGCTCGTGGGAGTGCTCGTTGCTCCGGAGTCGGGGCGCGGGGGTACCAGGGGCGTGCCCCGATGCCGAGCCCACGGCTTCTGGTGCTCTTCGGCAGCCAGACAGGCACGGCCCAGGATGTGTCGGACAGGCTGGGCCGCGAGGCCCGGCGCCGGCGGCTCGGCTGCCTGGTGCAGGCCCTGGACTCCTACCCGGTGGTGAGGGCTCCCTGGGCCTCGGCGGGGAGAGCGAACAGGCCCGGGGCCTCGACCGCCTGGCGCCGCGCCCTCTCTGCGGCAGATTTAGGGGACGGGCGAGCTTGGGAACCGCGGCTCAGCTTAGCGCGTGGAGGAGGGGACAAGGTGGCCGGTGGGGCCTGGAAGAGAGAAGGCAGGCCGGCGCTCGTGGGTGCGCAGAGTCCCTTTGCCCCCTCACCCCGAGTGAAGGAGATGGGGCTGCGGGAGGATGCCTGGTCACTACAGCCCGAGGTCTGACGCTTGTGTCTTTTTGTTGAGGTGAATCTGATTAATGAGCCCCTGGTGATATTTATTTGTGCAACTACAGGCCAAGGAGACCCCCCTGACAACATGAAGGTAAGGCTGACCTTAGGGGACTTTCTCTGCTGGGGAGCTCAGACCCCTGCCCTCCACCCTCACCCTGTTTTCATTGCCTGGAGAGTCCAGAAGCACAATAAGTAGTTGCCCTCGGAGATCTGCTGCACGTTGGCATGGCTTTGGGAGGACATCTTTGGGTGGAGCTGCGGGCTCTGGTTGTGCTTCCTAATAAACTCTTCACAGGCTGCCAAATGGCCTTGTTCTCCATTTTAACCTTCCATATTTTTCTACAGCTGTGTATGAATCTGGTCTGGGTCTTGTATGTATTTCAAAACTGTTTGACCGTCAGGGAACATTCTCCAATTCTTTGACCACCTTTTGAGCACACATGATATTCCAAGCATGATCTACTGCTGGGAATCCGGCAGTAACCCAATGGCCCCATTTCTGCGCTCATGGAGCTCACAGTATAGCAGAAGCAACAAATTTAACAGGCAGTTACAATGCCAGGAAATACACGCTGCTGGGGAAGGCGCCAAATGTTATGGGAGTATTGATAAGGGCTATCTAGCCCAACCTGGGGGCTTAGGGAGAGCTTTCTGGAAGAACGGAGTGTAGGCTAAGTTCTAAAGGATAAGTGGGGGCTAACCAGGCACCAGGAAAGAGGGAACAGACTACTCAGAGGAGAAAGACAGCCCAGCCTCTGGAAAGAGTGGAAAGCAGCTCAGGATCCAAGCCAAGGAGTGTGTTGGGGTAGGAGGAGAGAAGAGAGTCAGGAAGCCAGGCCCAATCCCATGGGCGTGGCGGCCACATTGACGCCAATGGTCTTGAAGGGCCGTGGAGTCCATAGGGGTTACACGGTCATATTACTATTCTAGCAAAACCACCACTTGTCTGCAGGGGGAACGGGCTGTAGGAGAACAAGAACAACGTGGGGCTGCACCGAGCAGGCAGGAGACTGGCAGCCTGACCACGATGTGACAGAGTACAGTGGACACGTTCCAGAGATGCTGAGGAGGTAGAATCGACAGGACATGGATTCAGACGGATCTCAAAGAAGAGGAAGAAGATGGAATCAAGACAGGGATTTGGGCTTGGGTACCAGGACGGAAGGTGGTTCCACAGACAGAAATAGAGACTAGGGAGGATCAGGTGCCTAGAGGTCGTCCAGATGGAGATGTGTGGTAGGTCTGGAGCTCCAGTGAGGATCCTGGGTCGGAGGCCTGAGAAAGGAAGCTCCTCCCTCCCCCAGGACAGGCCACCCTGAATGCCAAGGGCATAGGAGGAGGGCATAGGAGGGGGAGAAAAGCCTGTGAGGGGGCAGGAAAGTGGCCCCAACAGCAAGAAGCAGGATGTGCCATCTCCAAGGTCAAGGGCAGGGAGGTGACTATTTCAAGAGGAAAGTCTCCAGCACTCAAAGCTGCTCTGAAGAGAAGTAAGATAAGATCTGAGAGACCTCAGTGGGGTTTATCAGCAAAGGGACTGTTGGTGACCTCGGGGGTGAGGGGAGGGGGCAGTTTCAGCCACTCATGGGAAGAGAAGCTAGATCCCAGGGTTACAAGATCAACAAGCGAGTGAGTGAAGATAATCTTTTAAGAACAGCTATACATTAAATAACTCAAAAGAAATTGTGTGAATGGGACTAAGGGTTTAAAAATAAGATATTTAGGGGGCTAGCCCTGTGGCCTAGTGGTTAAGTTCAGTGTGCTCCACTTCCGTAGCCCAGGTTGGGTTCCCGGGCGTGGACCTACACCACTCAGTGGCAGCCATGCTGTGGCGCCGACCCACATACAAAATAGAAGAAGATTGGCACAGATGTCAGCTCAGGGTGAACCTTCCTCAGCAAAAAAAAAAATTATAAGATGGGAGAGACTCAGGCCTGTTGAAATGCTGGTGAGAGAAAGGGAGTGAAGATTGAAGAAGGGGATCAGAGTGGGGATGATGTGGGAGACCCAGGGGTAAGATTCCAGTGCAGGCGGGAGGGGACTTCTCAGGAAGAGGATGGGAGAGAAGACGAGTCAGAGGGGATCAGAGGCAGGAGGTGAAGGGCGGATGCCAGAGATGCAGGGCGTGGGAAGGGAGGGGGAACAAAGACCTCCATCGGGTCAGCAGGGCTGAGGTGCGGACTCGATGAAGGTGGTGATGACCCTGCCAGGATGAGAGTGGATAAAGAAGGGAAGAGTGCAGGAATGGACACCCTCATGGAGGTGGTCAGGAGGGGCCTTCCCCAACCACACCAGGGACTGGAGGTTCCTTCTCAAGGCAGCAGACCAGAGGCCCAATGACAAGGAGGTGGGGGTACTGCTCCTGCTGGAAACCAGGCTCCGGGACGGCTATGTACTACACAGGAAGACGCTGGGCTGCTTGCCACAGTACTCCGAGAGCACTGGGGTCAGGCATGCATCCCCAGTGGCAGACGAGAGGAGCCCTCTCTGGGGAAACCGGGTGACCTCAGCAGAAGGCCAGGCAGCTGGGTTCCTGGGTGACAGGGCCAAACTCACAGTTTTCTGTCAGCTTCTTAAGTACAAATAGACCACAAAGAACCACCATGCACTCAAGGAAAGACCTCAGTGAGAGACAGAGACCAAGAGAAACACTGAGAGAACTGGGGGAGCAGTATTTGCAGAGAAGGGAGAGAACTCCGCATCCACAGGACAAGAATGCACAAAACTGGATCCAGCTGGAGGCTGAGGAAACGCTCTTTAAAATGGTGTCAGGGAAACCTTGAAAGATCAGGAGATAAAGTTGAGAAATTCTCCCGGAAAGTATAACAAAAAACAATGTAGGAATGGAAAGTATAACAAAAAACAAGACAGGAAACCAGAAAGAAGATACCAGAATTCTAAGATCATTCTAGTAGCCTTAGAACGGGAAGAAGGGCCGGGGGGGTGGGGGCGGATTATGAAGGAAATAGTGAAACATCCCAGAACCAGAGGCCCGGCCTTCAGCCTGAGGGCTCACCAAGTGCCTGGGAGGGCCTCGTGGGTGGTGACAGAAGGGTTCCCTTCGAGGCACATTGTTGTGCGTTTCAGCTGTTTGGGACAGAACAGGGCACAAAGGGACACTGGCTTCTCAACAGTGACCGCCCAGCAGAGCCTTGGGTTCTTAGTGATTCAACCCCAGGTGTGCCCCGCTGATCTGCCAGTCAGTGTGTGGGGAGAATCAAGGCATTATCAGATGTGCAGACTTGTGAGAACTATGTCTTTCCTGGGCCCTTTGCCAGGAAGCGCCTGGAAGAAGTTCTCTGTGGGTGGCAGAAGACAGGTCTCTAGGCAGGAGCGTGCAGGGGAGATCTCAGGAGGCAGAGCGATGTGTCCCCAGCAGTGGCCGATGCAGCCAAGTCCTTGAGAAGGCCAGGGGGCAAGCAGGCAGAGCCAGGGTCCCTCCACCCCACTGGGTCTCTGGATCACATGCGGAGGCCAGTGTTGAGGGGCTGAGGTCACCACAGGCTGAAGGTGACGTCGAACTGTGTCTTAGAAGTGCCTCAAAGCCTGTGGGGAGGCGGGGGCAAGGCATGGAACGGGGCGTTCTCTGACCAGGGCCACCCGGCAGGTGAGCCTGTGGTGGCGGGGGAGGGACTGGGGCCTGGACCTCGAGGGTCTGGGTGTAAGGCCACCTGAGATGGCTGGATGCGTGGAGGTGAGGCTGGCCCAGGGAATGGGGAGGGGTGTGAGTCCTCAGCACACATGGTCAGGTGGGGGCCGTGGGGATGGGCAGCTAGTGCAGAGCGGCCTGATGGTGGCTCAGGGCCTAGGAGAGAGGTTCCAAAGGAGAGGAAATTCCATTGTGTGGGGTGAGACTAGGACCAAAGAGGGGCCGCCAGGTCTGACAGCTCAGCCCAGAGCCGCTTCTGTAGCTGCAGCAGAGGGCTGAGAACTGAGAGGCCTTCAGGACATTGGACTGTTGGTGTGAGGGGAAGGGAAGCTGATCTGGGGGAATACCCAAGTAGGAGCAGGCGCTTCCTCCACCCTGGAGAGAGCTGAGGGGGAGCGGCTGGCAGCAGGCATCTGCCTGGTGAGGATCTGGCAATCCTCCACCCCTCCAGCCTGCGCCCCACTGTGAGAAGCTGCACCTGCTCCCAGCGCCCTCTGCCCCAGGAAGGAGTGGCGCCTGATACTATGGTGGTGCCTCTGGGGTGGCTTTCTACTCTTTTTAGATTTTCTGCCTTTTTCCAAATTTCTTGCTATTGTGATGGAATAAAAGCCAGTCTTCTTGATAAAAGGCTCATAAAGAGCACGGACGCTGGGAAGACCCAGGACACAGCCCCTCCCCACTCCACCCTGGGGCCTCTAACTGGGTTTCTTCTGGCTGTAGAACTTCTGGAGATTCATATTCCGGAAGAACCTGCCATCAACCTCCCTCTGTCAGATGGACTTTGCTGTCCTGGGCCTTGGGGACTCCTCTTACGCCAAGTGAGTTGGGGCGGGTGGGCTGCTGGCCTGCGGGGACTGTCCTCGAGGTCGAGCACAAAGTATTCTGGTGGAGGGACAGGTGACCCAGCCCCCAGGGCTCCCGACAGACTTCAGGCCATGGCGCTAGGTGTGTATTCTGCTCCCACAGACTCTCCCCGGTGGGTGCCTCCTTCACAGCCAGAGACCCTGGGGCTCAAAGAGGGGGACAGGGCAGCAAATTAGAGGCCAGGTTCAGGAGCATGCCCGAGGCGTCTTTCATGGCAGGAGGTGATGTCTGAAACCTGACATCCAGGGCCTCAGCCTGCGGGCGGCTGCCCTGAGACAAGCCAGTGTCATATGTCTCTGTATGACTTGGGGCAACAAAGGCTCTCCTGGCTCTTTCCCCACTTTTATGAAAACGCGTGAGATATTTGTGAGGTATAATCATGAGATATTTGGGCTTACAGAGAGCACAGGGAACAGTGCAGTGGGGTGGGCGGCGGGTGTGGAAGACCCACAGCCCCTGGGAGCCACCCCAAGGCCACCACGTCCCTGGGCATGGAAGGGTACCTGCTTCTGCTTCCTTTTCTTTCAACATTTTGATGACGTATCTGTGTCTTAAGCAAAGAGTAGTATTGCTCTGCATTCTTTCCCAAGGAAGTCCCGAGGGATTTACGTTCAAGGGTACACGTGGCACTAAGTCACCGAAACCCCTACCTGTCCAGCACAGGGGCTAAGGGAGGCGTATGAACGCCTCCAAAGCTGGACATGGCAGGAGAAGGCCCACAATTGCTCAGGTGAAAAAGACAGAAAATGGAAGTCAGCGTGACTCTCGTCTACTGGGCGGTTTGTTCTGTGCTTAACATAGGCATTTGTTCACGTCAGGGTGCATGCCCACAGGCACGAGGGTGGGTGGGAGCCCCTCCTACCACCAGCATTCCCAGGGGGAGCTGTTGTTCAAGGAGCCAGCAGTGAGAACAGAAAGACCCAGGAAAATGTGGGACCCCCACCCCGGCACTCCAGGGGCCGCAGGATTGAGTGTCTGTCGCGTGGCGGGCCCTTTTGGGGCCCCTGTCAGGGACCCTGCCTTCTGCCTCGCACAGCCAGTACCCTGCAGCCCAGGACCTGGCCTGGGGACAGCCTTGCACTCTCGGCACAGGTTCAATTTTGTGGCCAAGAAGCTGCACCGACGGCTGCTGCAGCTTGGGGGCAGAGCCCTCCTGCCCGTGTGCCTGGGTGATGACCAGCATGAACTGGGGTGAGTGTAAAAGGTTGTGGCCTCCTGAGGGCATGGCACAAGCAGGGTCCCTGAGAGAGACACATGTGCTCTCTCTCCAGGCCTGATGCCGCTGTCGACCCCTGGCTGCACGACCTGTGGGAGAAGGTGCTGGGGCTGTACCCAGTGCCACTCCATCTCGGCATCATCCCCCCAGGAGTCCCGTGAGTATGGGCCCGGGGCCTCCTGAGGGGCCGCTCCTCTAGGCCCTGCCGATGGCCTGACAAGCGTGCACCCTCTCTGCAGTTTGCCCTCCAAGTTCACCCTGCACTTCCTTCAGGAGGCCCCCAGCACGTGTTCTGAGGAGCAGCATGTGACCAGGACAGACCCTCAGGGTCCCCCTTCAGAGCTGCAGCCCTTCCTTGCACCCATGGTCACCAACCAGAGGGTCACCGGCCCCCTGCACTTCCAGGACGTTCGGCTGATTGAGTTTGATATCACAGGCTCTGGGCTCAGGTGAGGGGCCCAAGAAACCAAGTGGGCAGTGGGGTCCATCCTGGGGACCCGTGGAGGGCATAGCCGGGGCAAGGGGGGTCGCAGCCCAGTGTCCTCCACACAGTGTGCCCTCACCTCACAGTATTTTCCCCTTAGTGTCCTCCCCTCATGGCGTTCTCCCCGCACGGCGTCCTGTGCACACGGCGTCCTGCCCACACCGCGTCCTGCCCACACCACGTCCTCCCCACACAGCGTCCTCCCCTCATAGCCCGGTGTCCTCCCCACACAGCTTTGCGGCTGGTGATGTGGTGCTGATCCAGCCCGAGAATGCGGCCGGCCACGTCCAGCAGTTCTGCCAGGTGCTGGGCCTGGACCCCGACCAGTACTTCACGTTGCAGCCGCAGGAGCCAGGTGAGTCCCGGGTCAGGCCTGGAGGTGGGGGAACCCCAGGAAGTTGGGCCCCTGCCACTCTCACTCTCCAGCCTCCCGGGTTCCGCTGCCTGCTCTGCCCTCCCCGGGTCCAGCCCCCCACAGTCTCCCACTCCCTGCCGCAGGTGTCCCCCGCCCCGCGCGGCTGCCCCAGCCCTGCTCCGTGCGGCACCTCGTGTCACGGTACCTGGACATCGCCAGCGTGCCACGCCGCTCCTTCTTTGAGCTCCTGGCCTGTCTCTCCCCCCACGAGCTGGAGCGAGAGAAGCTGCTGGAGTTCAGCTCTGCCCAAGGCCAGGAGGAGCTGTGCGAGTACTGCAGCCGGCCCCGCAGGACCATCCTGGAGGTGCGAGGGCGGGCAGGCAGGTGGGTGGGGTGGCCGAGCTGGCGGCAGCCCTCCTGAGACTGTCTCCACCCAGGTGCTGGGTGACTTCCCACACACAGCTGGAGCCATCCCCCCAGACTACCTGTTGGACCTCATCCCCCTGATGCGGCCACGGGCCTTCTCCATCGCCTCCTCCTTGCTGGTGAGGGCCTAGGGCCAGCCTCAGGGAAGCTGGGGCTGGGGCCCCTGGAAGGGGCAGCAGGGCCTGGTGTGCAGGCGGGGGGCTGCCCTCTGACTCTAGACGTCCACCCCACACCCGGGACCACCCGACACCTGGGTGAAGTGGGTGGAGCCTGATGCCATGGTGAAAGGCAGGGGTAGCCCAGCGGGGCAGGCACCCACCATCCAGTCCCCCAGGCTCACCCCTCAAGGCTGCAGATCCTCGTGGCTGTAGTGCAATACCAGACACGCCTCAAGGAGCCCCGCCGGGGCCTCTGCTCCTCCTGGCTCGCATCCCTGGACCCTAGACAAGGTGACCCTGGCACTCTGGCAGGTGGGGGCAGGGGCTGGTTCTGGTTCTCCTGCATACACTATGGCCTGTTTGGGGCTAGGGCCCTGGTCCTCCAAGCCTCTTCACACCACCTCTCTCCTGCAATAGGACCTGTCCAGGTGCCCCTATGGGTGCGGCCTGGGGGCCTGACCTTCCCAGAGACACTGGACACGCCCGTGATCATGGTGGGGCCTGGCACTGGTGTGGCCCCCTTCCGAGCAGCTCTCCAGGAGCGTGTGGCCCAGGGTCAGACTGGTGAGTGCACAGGGCCCAGGACAGGGTGGTGGCCAGGCTGGCCAGACTGAGCTTCATGGGCTGAAGTCTAGGCTTGAGGCCACCCTGCATTTCCCCAGGAAACTTCTTGTTTTTTGGCTGCCGCCGGCGAGACCAGGACTTCTACTGGGAGCCAGAGTGGAAGGAGCTGGAGAAGAGGGGCTGCCTGACCCTGGTCACGGCATTCTCCCGGGAGCAGGTGGGTGTGCATGGAGCTGGGGGCGGGGAAGGCTGGGGGCACAGACTTACCCCGCGTGCCCCACCCTGCAGGAGCAGAAGGTGTACGTGCAGCACCGGCTCCGGGAGTTCGGGCCACTGGTGTGGGAGCTGCTGGACCGCCAGGGCGCCTACTTCTACCTGGCAGGGTGAGCGCAGGAGCAGGTGGGAGTGGGAGCCAGCCCTGAGGGTCCTGGCCTCACTGAGCCACCTCTGGCCTGTCCCTCCAGCAACGCCAAGTACATGCCGGCAGATGTGTCAGAAGCCCTGACATCCATCTTTCAGGAGGAGGGCGGGCTCTCCGGCCCTGAAGCGGCCGCCTACCTTGCCAGGCTGCAGCGGACACTGCGTTTCCAGACTGAAACGTGGGCCTGAGGAGCCATCCTGCTGGCTGTAGCACTCTGACCACTGCCCTCTGGGGGCCATCGTCTCCTCCCGCCCTGTGGGAGGTCATCCCAGGTGGTCCCCCTGCGCAGCTGCACTCCAGTCCACCCGGGGTCCCACACTCAGCCTGGACACCGTTGTCCATCCACCACCCCACCCCACTCGCCTGGCTTTGAATCCACCTCCTCATCCAGGGTTCCAGGGTATTGCTGGCTTTTCTCCACTGGCCCCGACTTGGGTCCCGGTCAGTGTGCTGCCCTGGGTTTCACAGGACCCGGGAAGGCACCAGCAGCCTGATGGGCATCAGGGGGCCTCCCCAGATGCCAGCTTCCAGACAGCATAGGAATCTGGGGTACGGGGGGCCTAGTGAGCCCTCTGATGTGGTGCAGGGTCCCTGGGAAGGCCAAATGCCCCCTCCTCTGCCCTGGGGCACAGTGGGTTCCCAGTCACTTTCTGCCACATCTCCACGCCACACCACAAAGTCCCTGGTGCCGTCTCAGGGCCCCACAGGGCTCAGGCTGGGGCTTGAAGACAGCGTGGACGCCGAGCAGCAGGAAGCAGCCCCAGCCAGCACCCTTTCCTCACCTGGTTCTGAGAAAGCCTTGGCAATAAATTATGGGCTCTGGGTGGCTGCTTCTGACCTGCTTGTTCTTGTGCTAGTCCTGGTGCCTCAAGTCGGGGGTGGGCCCACAGCTCGTCTGGATGGGGATGGCCACCCATGGTGTCTGATTCTAATGTGGGGGCATCAGCTGTTTGTCCACCTTGTACAAGCTCTGATGGCCAAGCAGGGGGCATCCTGGAGAGGTGACCTGGAAAGGAAGGGTGTCGGGAGGCCTGAGCCAGGTCCAGGAGGGAGGCAGTGAGGCCCAGGAGGGAGGGGGTGTAGCCCGAGAGGGAGGAGGTGTGGCCCAGGAGGGGGAGGGCGGGTGTTGTCTCAGCCCTTGGGAGGGGCCTTCAGCTCTCGGAGGAGAGTTCCTGTTGGAGGAGTCAGGCAGGCTTGCCAACCCACGCCACCACCGCCTGAAGTGTGTCCGTCGGTCAGTCACTGACACGGGTCTGCTGTGGCCACAGCCCTGCTTGGGCAGATCCAGTGAGGTCGGCAGAGTGGGCCCGAGGGCTGCCCCAGAGCTAGCACGGCGCTGGGGCCCAAGCAAAGTTTGCTTTCAGTGGGGGCGAGGAGCCTGAAGGAAGCGACAGCTGCTGCCAGGTCAGTGCCAGACCCTGCCCCAGCCCCACAGAGCCACACTGACCTTCACAGCCCAACCGCCCCGTTGCCACCCTGGGGTCCCGGCCCACCCATCCTGACTCCTGCCCCGGGGTCCCCACTCATGGCCCCACTGACCCCAGCTCTGGGCTCGCCAGTCCACCTTCAGCCTCCCTCGGCCCTGAGGGCCTGGACCCACTGTGCCAAGTGCTGGCAGATGAAGGGTTGGACAGCGTGGCCCTCGGGAACCCCCAGCATGCCAGGACTCCTGAGAGTGAGCAGCTGCTGGGGGCCACAGCCCCAGCCTGCCCCTGGGCCAGGCCCGTGGGGGAGGACGAGGAGGAGGAGCAGGGAGAGGAGGAGTGCCCCGTGTGCACAGAGCCCTACGGGCCCGGCGAGCACCGCTTGGCGCTGCTGAACTGCGGTCATGGCCTGTGCGTAGGCTGCCTGCACCGGCTGCTGGGCACGGCCCCCAGCGCCGACCTGGGCCGCGTGCGCTGCCCACTGTGTCGCCAGAAGACGCCCATGCTCGAGTGGGAGATCTGCCGGTTGCAGGAGGAGCTGCTGCAGGCCGATGGGCCCCAGCGCCCCCCACCCCCCACGCCACCCACCCCCCCACGCCGGGGCCCTGGGCCCTGGGCCTCCCTAGAGCACCGCTACCAGCTGCGCTTCCTGGCGGGACCCGTGGGCAGCCGAGGCTTCCTGCCCTTCCTGCCCTGCCCGCCCTGCCTGGGCGCCCGGCTCTGGGCCCTGCGGGGACGAGGGCCCTGTGCCCGCCGCCTGGCCCTGCTGGGCCTGCTGGCCCTCGAGCTGCTGGGGCTGCTGCTCATCTTCACACCGCTCGTGCTGCTGGGGCTGCTCTTCATGCTGCTGGACCGCTCCAGCCGCTGAGCAGCGCCCACGCCTGGATAGCCCTGACCACCAATGGACTAGAAGGCCCAGACTGGCTGCGTCCCGAAGCCTTAGTGCCAGGGGGCCTTGGGGGCACCTTGCCCTGAGGCCTGACGACCAGGTGAAAAGCCGAAGGTTGACAGGCACTAGTCTTCAATCAAGACCCAGGAGCCTGTGTTCAGCCCCTGACCCAGCCAGAGACTCCAAAGCTCCCTGCTGCCCAGACACTGGCCACCAATGCCTGAGGACAGCACTGGAGGAGGTCTGTGACCAGGGTCCTCAGTGGACAGACATCATACTGACACTGGGCAGTCTCCACCCCCAGGCAGGCCTGGCTGCAGAAGGGGCACAGCCCACACGACAGCGAACAGCACTGGTTCTTTGGAGAGGGTGGGGCCCTGGGCAGGGGCTGCAGGCCCTCACCCCCCGCTGCCCGTGTTCCAGATTAGGACCTGTGTGTGTTCCCTGAAGGTCATGGCAGCCAAGGGGAGGGGCTCTTGCTGTGCAAGCTCAGCCCACAAAGGGCCTCCTCCCGCCCGGTCAGGACCTGAGGAGGTAGGCCCAAGCTGCTGGGGGTCCAGCACACGCCCCTGAGCTGCAAGGGACAAGGGTCCAGCCAGGCCTTGGAGCCGGAGCATGCGGGCTGAGACCCCTGACCTGGGGCCTTTATCTGAAGGACGGGCGCAGTCAGCACCACCTCTAGGCTGGTTGGGGCCGTGCCAAGCACTGTGCCTGGCACGAGAAAATCTCTCAATAAACAGTGGCTGCAGCCAGAGCATTGTCCCCGCGCTGTTCCCACACCTCTACTCCATCGTCATCATCCGCGTGCTCTCCTCCACATCCTCCATCTCCAAATCCAGGGTGTCCCAGTGCCAGACCGGAGGCCCCTGGGTCCTCACCTCACCACCACCTCAGCCAGCCCTGGTCCCAACCCTGGCTCAGACTGGCCCAAAGCGGCTCCCACACAACCTCAGAGGGCCAAGTAGGCACCAAGAGCCAAATGGACTGAGTTGTCCTCCACGCAGCCACCCCCATGTCCAGGGGCCAGTGCAGAGGAAACATCCTCGCTTTGCCCAGCTAGGACCGTTCTGCACACCTGCCCACACCATCCTTCCCGGCGTATACAGGCAGCTGCACAGATGTGTGGGGCATTCATGTGCGCACGCGTGCGCACAAACGCACACAGCCAGGCCCAGCCCTCCTGAGCGGCATGCTGGGCCCAGCCCGGCCCCTGGCGAGCAGCGCAGGCTGACCCCAAGCAGCAGTGGGCCTCCCTCTGGCGGCTCCAGGCTGGACCCTGTCTGGGCTGCAGCTCTGGGTGCCCATCCTGGCCCAGGTCTGGGCACAGGCCACAGGAGTGGGCTTCAGTCGAGGGAACGAGGTGCAAACTTTGGCAAAGAGTTTTAATGGCAAAGTTGGCTGCAGCGACAATGCCACACGGGTAGGGGCCAAAAGCCGTGGTGGGCGAGGGGTCAGCGGGCGACAGGGCAGGGCCGGGTCCCTGACGAAGCGGTGAGTGAGAACGGGCAGGCGGTGGCAGGCGGTGGGCGGGTGCTACATGATGGAGCAGGCGGACAGCGGGTTCCGCACGTGGCAGGTGCATGCGGCCCCACAGTACTGCCGGAAGGTCTGGTAGCAGCTGCCCTCAGGCTCACCCCCCCATTGACCCCCGGGTGGGGCAGTCAGCGCCTCGGGTGGCAGGCGGCTCAAGATGGACGTGTTGACAGCCAGCGCAGCCAGGCCGTAGTCAGTAAAGAGCACAGTCTCGCGGCGGCAGGTGGGGCAGGAGATGAACTTGTACTTGGGGCAGGACTCGTAGAGGATCTGCAGGCACTGCTCACACACAGAGTGCAGGCAGGACAGCACGCGGGGCCGCCGCTGGGTGACGTTGTATGTGTGCCCACAGGTGGGGCACTCCAGGGGCTCACCCGCAGCCGGTGCTGCTACGGTGGGAGCCCCAGAGGCGGCAGGGCCAGGCCTAATCACGTACTGATTCACGATGACCTCGTCTGCTGGCGCCACACGGGGGAAGCCCAGCTCTGCGCTGCCCTTGCGGGGCCGACGGGGCAGGGGTGGGGTGCGGGGCGCCCCTTCCAAGGCAGGCATGTCCCCCCCACATGCCTGGTTGACGATGATCTCTGTGTCTGAGGGCCAGGCGCGCTTAGGTGCCAGAGCGGGGGTGGGCCGGGGTGCAGGTGGGAAGCAGGGGGTGGCCGCCTGCAGCTCAGGGAACTTCTCCGGGTGGACAATCTTCATGGCCTCCATTTTGAGGATGACATGGGGGCCCTTCAGGCAGGACATGAGGAGGCCTGGCCAGCCACTGCCCGCCTCGGGCCCAGGGTCAGCCGGCATCCGGCTGTCTCCAGTCAGACTGGGTGTTTGGGTGGGTGGGGGCATTGGGTGGGGCCGGGGGGGAGGAGAGGGGGCAGCATCCTGGTCCTGCCAGGCCTGGTGAGGCCTCCGGCCGCCCCGTGGACTCCTGGGGGCGGCCGGTGAGAGCTGGGGGGGCAGGGCCCCCCCCAGTGGCCACAGCGGCTTCTCGGGTCCAGTCCTAGGAGGAGGAGGAAGGGGCGGAGGAGGGGGAGGGAGGCGGGGGCAGGGGAGTGTGGGGGGCTGCCCTGGGCTGAAGGTCTGGCCCAGGGGCTCACCCAGGGTCTCTGGCTGCTGAGGCTGGCAAGGGGGCGTGGGGGGGGCTCCCCCTGCAGCCGAGATTAGCAGTCCCCGGGCCGGGACATCCGGGTAGGCACAGGCTAGGTGGGCCCCATGGCTCCAGGACAGGGCGCCCAGCGAAGGCAGCTAGCCTGAGCCCTGGCTGCGGGCGGACCCGGGCCGCGGGTTCGGCGGCGGCAGGAGCGGAGGAGAGGCCTGGACCAGGCCCGAGCTGCAGGTTAGAGAGAGCGTGAGGGCAGTGCCCAGGCCGACCCTCAACCCCTCGCCCTGCACAAAAAACCGGGCGCCCGACTCTGACCCTGACCCGCGCTGGACTGGGAACCCAGCCCCCTCCCCCGCCCCTGAGGCGCGACCCCTGCCCAGGTGGGGAGGGGCGGCAAGTCGCGACCCCGCGGCCGTCCCGCCCCGCCCGCGCTCACCTGCCCCAGTCTGGCGTCCCCGGCCCGCGCGCCGCCGCCGCAGAGGTTGTCTCAAAGGCAGGCCCGGATGCGGCGCCCGCGCCTCGGCCCGGCGGCTCCCGCGGCTCCGGCGGCTCCGCGGCGACCTCGGGCGATGGTGCGGCCGCGGCGGCTCCCGGGGGCGCGGGGCGCGGGGCGCGGGGCGCGGGCGCGGGGCTCGGCGCGGCGGCGGCGGCGGCGGCGGCGGCAGGTGCGTGCGGAGCGTGGCGCGCTCTGCGGCGGAGGCGCGGGGACCGCAGTGCGCGCGGCGCCCGCCCGCGCCCGCAGCGCCACCCCCTGTCTGGGGACCCGCGCGGGGTCCGCGGGGCGGGGCCAGTCTCTCGGCCACCCCTCGATCCGCCGCGGACCCCTGCGTGCCCCTCGCTCCAGCCCTCCCCACCCGGTTCACGCCTGGCTGACCCTGGGTGCTAGTCAAGCCTCCCCTCCAATTCTGGAAGGGAAATCCTGCTTTTCGCAGCCGGAGGCCTCACAATGCCAGAGGGAGGAAGAGGAGGGGAGCCCAGAGGTGGTCCCAGGAAAGCTGGTTCCCATGGCCCCACCCTGGGACTGCCTTGCGTCCCCCCCGGAGTCAGGGTCTCTGCTTGTCCTTCCACTCTGCCCCTAGTGGTCATGCCTCTGGAGTGTTCCTGTTCACAGGTGCACCCAGGCTGTCCCCAGACGATGTGACCATTAGAGGATGGGAGGGGGTGGGCAAGCAGATATCAGAGAAGTGGAGGGAGGGAGGGACCGTGATTGGGAGAAGGCTCCCAAGACAGGACGGTTGGACAGATGGGTGGGGTGAGGGGTATGCGGAAGGTCAAACAGAGGGCTAGATGGGCCACAGTGGGGCGGGCCACAGTGGGGCAGCCCACGGAGGACACGCACCTACCCAGGGTGGGGTGGCCTTTTCCGGCATCCCATCAGGTCAGCACGTGTCCCGTTGCCACATAGTTGTGTGCTCACCTGACCCCACCCAGCAGAGGCTCCATTCCTTTCTGCTTTCTGGTCAGGTCAGGCTTCCCCGCTCCCCTGGGATGCACTGTCTGTGGGGAGCCCTCAGGTGAGAAGGGGAGGAAGGACATGCTGGCAACGACGGGCCAGGGGGCCAGGGCTGCGGGGGCCTCCAGAGTGCTGTCCCTGCCACGGCCACCACACC
Source organism: Diceros bicornis minor (assembly GCF_020826845.1). Classification (NCBI taxonomy): domain Eukaryota; kingdom Metazoa; phylum Chordata; class Mammalia; order Perissodactyla; family Rhinocerotidae; genus Diceros; species Diceros bicornis. The sequence continues at coordinate 43,751,490 of NC_080767.1, forward strand.
AGCGCTGGGCCCTGCACCTGACCCTGGACAGTCCAGTCCCTTCTGGCCACAGCTCCCTCTCCTCCATACAGACCAGGCTGCATCTGGCTGTAGGCCCAGCCCCAGGTCCTGCAGGGCAGCCGAGCGCAGAGAGGTCGGTGTTCCTGGTGAGGGAGCCCACGTGTGCAGAACAGGCTGGAGGAGCGTCCCTGCCGCATAGGCCTGACGTGGCCGCTGTGTGACCTCGGGCTAGTGTCTGGGCCTGTTTCCTCGGCCATTCAGCGAGAGCAGGCGCCCGGCGGAAGGGACAGCGAGGGCCTTATGGGGCCCTGGCATGAAGGTGGGCAACTGAGGCAGCCCCGGCCAGGGGACTGCTGGGAGTCAGCCTGGGCCACGGGGTCTGCTCCCCACCGACCCTGGGCTCTCACCCAAGGAGGGACCAGTCACCCTGCCCCACCCCTCGCCCGAGGCCCCACCCCGCCCTAGGGATGAGGTCCGACCCTGTGCAGCGCCCCACACTCCCCCGCCCCGAGCCCGCCCTGCAGAGCTGGGGCGGTCCAAGCTGGGTCCTGGACCGTCCGAGGCCAGCAAACCCCGAACCGGGTCTTTAGGGAAACCCTCGAGCGCGGAGGCTTCTGGGGAATAAAGTTCCCACCGGCGGGTCTAGTCCTGTTTCGCGCATGCGCCATCCTCCGCCTCGCAGCAAGGGGCGGAGTCTGCAGGGGCGGTGGGCAGGGTTTCCGGCGCCTGCGCAGTGGGCCTCTGTCGTCCACCTCTGAAATACGGGGTCCTGGGCTGGGTTCCCCTCACATCCGGTGCTGCATCGTAGAACTCATGTCTGGACAGGTCTAACCGGCCGCACACATGCCAGCCCAGTCACCCTGGCCTCTGGGCCACGTCCGACTTGATCCTGCCCGTCCTGGGGGTTCCCCCGGGCGCCAAAGACGAGGGGTGCGGGTCCGGGCCGCACCCCACTGCCCCGGTCACCAGGAGGAGCTCACCAGTGCCAGGCCCGGAGCCCAGTGCTCACAGCCACTGTCACCCCACACACAGCGACCCTGTGTGGCTAACGCTCCGCGCCGCCTTACAGATGAAGGTGGGAGGGGGTGCGAGGGCCGAGGATGGGACCCTGGGGCGGACTTGTGCCCCCCAGCCCGCCAACCAGAGGGAAAGTGTGGTTTCAGAAATGAGCTGGAAACGTCATTTGTGCATGAAGCCCATGTCGCCAATTGTAAGATAAGTTTTATCGGCAAAGGTGTGTAAATCAAACATTTTTTATTAGTTAAAAAAACAGCAAACCTCCGAGTAGTCTGCTCCCACCATCTTGGTCTCTGTCTGCCGGGTAGAGGCTGTGGGTCGCAGCAAGGACCTCTGCCCTCTGCCTCGAAGCAGGGGTTCTGAGGTGTGTGTGATGGCTAGGGTCCCCAGACCACCTGCAGGCCTGGCATCTGAGGGCCTGACCCCAGGCTCACCTCTTGCCCTCCTTCCTGGCAAACTGCAGATCTCTGGAAGGCCCAGGACATACTCCAGATGCGTTGAGGCTGAGTCACCTGGGCTGGTGGCTGCCACCCACCAGAGAAGCAAGGGTGGGCAGCCGCTGTGCAGGAGCTGGGGCCTCCTGAGATCTTGGGAACCCCATCTTTGAGCCCCGCCCCATGGCCCCGCGGCCCCGCCCCTCCCTAGGAGGGAAAAGACGGCTGCCGGTCTCTCAGCTCACAAGCACTGGGACCTGGCCCAGCAGAGGAGAGGAGAGACTGCTGCCATCGCCACTTCAGGTGGGTCCTGGGCCAAGGGGCTTCCCTGCACTGGGCTCCCCCCTGGGACGAGCTCAGCTGTGTCTCCAGCCATTCCCAGCTCCATGGCAGGGCACCACCACTCAAGGAGGGGAAGGACACCTGGGGGGCGGCTAGGAGACACTGGCCTTCACTCTCTCTCACGGTCGGCTCACTCCACGCACACACACACTGGCACACAGGTCTTGCACACTCTGGTGTCTCCACAGCCTGGCTTTTCCCAGGGTGGGCTTTCTTGGGCTGCAGCCGTTCCCCTCCACTGAGCCGATATTGTCTCCTCTGCCCTCCCCTGCCAGGCTGGGCCATGGACCCCCATGAGATGGTCGTCAAGAACCCGTATACCCACATCAGCATCCCCCGGGCTCACCTGCGGCCTGACCTGGGGCAGCAGCTGGAGGTGGCTCCCTCCTTGGAGCCACAGCCTCTGCCTGTGGAGTCCTGCATCCCAGAGCCCACCCGACTTCTGCAGCCCACAGAGGATGCCTTAGGGCCCAAGGGCGCCAAGGGGGCCAAGGGGACTGCCCCTGTCCAGGGCCAGCAGGCCTGGCAGCAGCCAGGCAACCCCTATGGCAGTGGGCAGCGCCCAACAGGACTGACCTATGCTGGCCTGCCGCCCATCGGGCACGGCGATGACATCGCCCACCACTGCTGCTGCTGCCCCTGCTGCTCCTGCTGCCACTGCCCTCGCTTCTGCCGCTGCCACAGCTGCTGCTGTGTCATCTCCTAGCCCGGCTCTCACTGGGCCATGGGGCCTGCCACAGGATCCCCGGCATGACAGGCCCCAGCCTCTGCTCAGGCGGCCATAGGAGCGCCTGGACATTTGGGGCAGCCACTGGGCCACTGCCATGGGCATCAGCCACCTCCCACCCTGGACAGGGGCACCTACCTGCCAAGAAGGCCAACATCTCAGCTCTGGCCCCTTGAAACGGAGCCCTGGGCACTGGTCATGATGGCAGCCCTAGGGACACCCGTGACCACCTCCCTCCAGGCCCAGGCCCCAGGCAATAAAGCACAGGGAGCTTTGTTCTGGTGACTCTTCTTCTTTGCTGCTGCCCTCTTTGGGGGGCATCCCGGACTGAACCGACCACAGGCCCCCAGCCTCTGTGGGAGTTTAGGGGTGGGGAAGCTGCTGCCTCATGACACCCTAAGCTGCACTGCAGGTCTCAGGCCTGCCCAGACGCTGGACAGGAGGGGCGGGAGTGTGTTTCCCTGCCCTGGCCCGGCCAGGCCTGGGTTTGAGCTATCCTGCCTTCTCTAGGGCTGAGGCCGGACCTGGGAGACAGGGCCGTCTGGGGGTCAGACAGCAGGAAGATGCCGTGCATGGAACCGGGGCATGGAGCCCCGAGAAAGGCCTCCGGGAGGAGGATCAGGTTGGCGGGACTGTGGTGGGTGGGACTGGTGCTGGCAGGTTTCTGGGAGTGGGAGCCCAGGCAGCCAGGACCAAGCCCTGCCCACCTGTGAGTCACCACCCTACCGAAGCTGGGGCATTTTTCTGGTTTCCCTCAAAACATCCAATTTCTGAACATCTGCAGTGTGGCACCCGGGCTATGCTGCTCACCCACTGTCCTGCCTCCGGGACCTGGGCTTCCTAGAGGAGGTGGGCAGAGAAGGCACTGGGCTGGGCCTGGCCCTTCGTCTGTCTGAGCAGCACTGCACGCCTGCTCAGGGGGACGTGCAGGAGCTAAGGTGCTGAGCGCTGGCCTTGCCTCACCGCAGGGGTGAGGCCAGGATGCTGAGGCAAGGAGCGAGCAATGAGGCCAGCGCTGGGCACCCTGTCATTTCTGGGGCCAGGCAGAGAGGGCTGGAGGAGGAGGCTGAGCTGGCCTCGCAGGACAGACAGGTCCTGGTGCCAGCCCTCCTCTGACCCATGGTGACTGGCCACACGGCAGGACCAGTCTCTGGGTGGGGGTGGACATGTCATTGGCCTGACTGTACAGGGACTCATGTGCCAGAGTCCCGGCCCCTGCACCGTGCCCGGCCCCCACCAGAGGATGACCCCACCCAGGGCAGCCACAGAAACCTGTCTGACCAGTCCGGGAGGCTGCAGACTGCCAGGGTACTAGGAGTAAGGAGGGGCCCCTCTGGCCCTTGGCTCTCTCCCTCCCAGGTGGTGAGGGTCCTGGGGGTCCTGACCCCATCCCGACCATCTTCACATACCTCATTCTGCTGTGCCCAGTCACTGGGCTGGCCCCGGAGCTGCAGCCAGACAGATGCCAGGGGAGGTGGTCTCTGAGGGGGGCAGCCACAGTGCCCTGTGCCTCAGAGAGCATCTGGGTGGTCTCTGGGTGTGAGTGGGGATCTCCACACCTGTGCTTGAGCGCCCCCTTGGGGCTTTGCATGGCCTGCCGCTGCCCTGTGATGGGAACGTGACAGCCCCAGCCCAGGCAGGGACGAAGAGGCTGGGACAGGACAAAGCAACACGGACATGTACGCTGTGATTGAGCTGCAGAGGAGCAGGCCCGTCGGGGGTCTTAGCTGGTGGGGGTCCTGGCAGGCTTCCTGGAGGAGGCAACACTTGCAATGAAAGCTGAAGAACATGTGTCACCCAGGGAGAGGCGAAAAGCTTTCCCAGCATGCGGGGGGGAGTGTGAGTGGGGGCTGGTCTGGGTAGACAAGGTGAGAAGATGGGCCGTGGAGAGCAGAACGGCAAAGCCAGGCCTGGGTCTGGGCACGGAGGGGCCGGGCAGGACTGAGAGGGGGGTGCCTTCTTTCCTGTGGCGATGGTGGTGCTGGTGGATCCAGTTGCAAGCGCTTTGTGGCTGAAAGGGGAGCCCACGCCTGCCCACAACCACCACCTGCCTCCCTGCTGACTCGGCCGAGCTCAGCCAGTAACGCAAGCCCCAGGGAGGGAGCCGCAGAGCGCCCTGGGTTCCCCCCACCCCTGGCCACACTCTGGCTGGGCACAGCCACCCCGCAGAGCAGAAGCAGGTAAGAGAGCCCTGGGGCTCAGGCCGGCTGGGATGGGTGGGGCCTGGGGCTGAGCAGGAAGGCCATGGAGAGGGACCCACGGGAACCCAGGCTGTGCTCAGACCCTGGCGTCTGCTGGCCCCACCGGCCACCACCCACCCTCCCAGGTCTGCAGAGGCCTGGACTCCTGTCCCCTGGGGCAGGCTCCTAGTGTTGGGGCCCCGACCACGCAGGGCAGCTGCAGAGGCAGGCGGGGTGGCTGCAGCTCCCCTGCACGGCCTCCCAGGATGCTTCAGACAGACAGTCCCCGGACCTCCGAGGAGGGGACAGCTGCTGAGACTCGGCGGGGTGACTGCATCATCTGCTACTCGGCCTACGACCTCACCAGGCACTTGCCGCGCCGCCTCTACTGTGGCCACACCTTCTGCCAGGCGTGTGTGCGGCATCTGGACACGCGGGCCCACGAGCAGCGCTGGATCCCCTGCCCGCAGTGCCGCCAGAGCACGCCCACGCCCCGTGGAGGAGTGGCCATGCTGGACCTCGACCTGGCCGCCTTCTTGGCAGTCAAGGCCGAGCAGGAGCCGTCTCGCGTGGAGCCCCAGCCCCCTGCGCCCCTTAAAGGTGGCACCGCCATCACTCAGCAGCCAGCCAGGCTCTGCCCCACCTTGGGCCCCCAGCCCCACTTCTTCCAGCCCAGATGCTGCTGCTGGGGCTGCGGCAACCTCTGCTGGGAGCCCCCAGGCAGCCCCGAGGTCTGAGCTCCACTGCAGCCACTCCTGGCAGAGGAGCTGCTGCCCGCAGCATGCCGGCATCAGGACCTCTGACTGCAGCCCGGCCCGCCCAGACAGCCTGGGGGCAAAGCGCCCGGTGCCGCCCCAGGTGGACACCCCCATGCCACAGCCTAAGGTTGGGGCCTGTGCCCATAGCACCGTGAGCCTGTGGGTGACTGTCTGCCTCTCCTGGCCAGGCTTCCCAGACTGCGCAGGGTGGGGGCGCTGCTGTCGGAGTCGCCCGTAAGGCCAGCCCGGGCCCGGACTGCCCCTCGTGAAAGGGTCAGGTGGCCGGTCCTTGGGGCCCAGGCTGCAGACTTGAGGAGCAGGGCCAGGCCAGGGCTGTTCCTGGAGGTCTCCCTCCCCTACATCCCTGAGGTATGAGCTGGGAACGGAGGAAGAGCCACTTCCTTCGTCCCTCGCCTGCAAAGCAGCCTGTGAAGTTCATTCACTCAACAAAGCTCACTGAGCTCCCACGTGTCAGGCGGTGTTCTGGGAGGTCCCCTGTAGGCACAAAGTCACTGCTGTGGCTGGTGTCCAAGGAGAGGACCCTCGGCAGGACCAGCTCTAGGCCCAGAGAGGGTGGGGACCTGCCCGAGGTCACACAGCTCAGTACGGCTGCTCCTACGCTGGGCCCTTTCCTGGCCCTCAGCTTCCTTCTGCCTCCCAGTGACCACCACACAGCCCCTTCAGAGGGGCCAGAGTAGGTGCTGGAGGCTATGGACGCAGACACCCCCGAAGTCAGGCTGCAACATCTCCATCCCCAACTAGGCAGCAGCTGTCACTCAGGGGCCCCTGGGAGGGACTGCAGGGCCTGCCCTGGGCAGTGGGTGCCAAGACGGGGAGGGATGAGAGAATTTGCTGAGAGAACACTCTGAAACCTCCTCCTTCCCTGGGGCAAAGTCTCCCAGGCACACAGCGATGGAGGGGGGCAGCAAGCAGGGTGCTGGGCCAGCAGACCCCCTGGGGAGACCAAGTCCGAGGAGGAGGGGGAGGGGCTGGCCACAGCAGGGGCAGCTCTTCCTCCCAGCATCCTGGGAGCAGGAAGAGGACTGACCCCAAGAAGGGGCATCCCACAAGCGACGGAGCCAGTCAGGACTCAGCTCGGGAGAGGAGGAGGTGGGCTGAGTCTCCTGGTCCAGGTGGGGTTGGACAGGGGGCTGGGTAGCAATATGGCCTGGGGGAGGGGCCCTGCCCTCCCCCCACTTGCAGATGGAGACATGATGCCCTCTACCCCTGGGAGCTCTGAAGGGCCCAGCCCTGCCCTGAACCCGGATCTGAACCGGATGACCTCCGGGGCTGGTGCCCTCCCTGCCCACCTGGCACAAATGGTTTCCCTCCCGCCCTCTGACCAGGAAAGGGACGACCACGATAAGGTCTGCAGAGCTTGGGGCAGACTTTTCAAGGGGCCCCCAGCCAACCAGCCGGGCAGGCAACATGCAGTGTCCAGTAGTGTTCCACAGGCGTCTACTCGTGGAAGTCCAGCACTAATGGCCGGTGCCCAGCCCTGCAACGCCCCTGGCCTGGCTGGGGGCCCGTCCAGGGAGAAATCCCACTCCAGGAGGGTTGGGCTGGGGGCATGGAGTGCCGGCCCTAGGGTGACAGTGGGACCTGGACAAGGCCGGCGCCTGGGGCTACAGCAGGTACCTGGGGGGCCCCGGCTCCTGGGTAAACATTAATGGGGCTCAGCGCACAGCAGGTCATGTGTGCGCCCAGCAGATCTTTGACCTGCAGTGGCTCCCGCCCTGTGCCTCCTCCCTACAGGTGCCCCCTCACTACCCACACAGGTAGGAGCTTCTAGAACCAGGAGGGGACCCAGGGATACCGGGGCCAGGGCTGGATAACCTCCAGGCCTAGGGCTGAGCACCCCCTGCCCCCGAGCTTCCAGGAGCTGAGGGCGAGAGAACAGCTTGGGGCGAGCAGGAGGGAGGGGTAACAGAAAGCCCTCCAGGACCTGGGCCCTGCGGACTGAGAGGGAGTCAAGGCAGAGGGCTAGACCGGGGTTCCGGACCCAGCAGGCTGAGGAGAGGAGACTTGACGTGGGGTGGGGGTGCCCAAGCCCCTTGCCCCACTCCCTATCACTGGGGGCCTGTCCCTTATCACACAGAGACGTCACTATTTGGTATCGAATTCCAAAGTCAGGAGTCTGCAGTGCCCCCGATAACACCCGACAGGAGAGGTCCCCGGGTTCCCGGCTTCAGCCACTTCTGACCCACACTGCAGCCCCCTGTGCCCTGGGCCACCCACAAAGTCTTCTTCTAGCTAGCACCAGTGAGGAAGCCGGGGAGCCCCCAGAAACTGGACTAGACTCACCTAACAGCGACCTGAGGTCATTGCAGCCATCCCCCTGTGGATTGAAAAAGGGGAGGTCACCAAGACCAGGGGGTGGGGAGGGAGGACAGCGGCCAAGGTCTCAGATCAGGGGAGCCCAAGACCTGGTGGGGCAGGGGGAGGAGATGTGTCTGACCTGCTCTTCCGCCAGCAGATCCCAGTTTGGGCCTGGGTCTGCCCTGCCCAAAATCCATGCCGAATTCCCTCACCGGTGGCCAGGCCCCCTCCACTACTCTGGACATGGTTGGCCTGGTGGACCAGAGTCTGGGAAATGCAGGTACCAGGAGCCCCAGGGCCCAAGGCCTCGTCTGTCTCCCTGCCCACCCATCCGGCCTCTGTCCCATTGCTCTGGGTAAGCAGAGAGAGGGGCTCCAGCCCATCTCCCAGAGAGCCTACGGGGGCTCATGACAGCTCTGTCAGGGCCAGACAAGCTAGAGGCCTGTCCTCCCTGTGCTTCCTGCTTCTGAACCTCATCCTAAGCCCCTATTCCACAGTCACCTCCAACCCCCGTTTGCCCCACCTGGGGGTGTCCAGGAAACAGCTTGGTCCCTGGCCCTACTTGACCTCAACTCCTGCAGGGACCTCCAGTTCTGCCCCCATCTTGGAAGAGGGGAACATGGACCCCTGGGCCCTCCCTGAGCTGAAGGACACTGGCCAGTCCTGGAAAGGTAGGTCTAGAGGTGTCAGGTAACTGGCCAAATGGGGCTCCAACTCCCTAGGGTCTGAGTGTGGAGAGGGTCTTTGGAGAGAGAGAGGGCAGGGAGGAGGTTTGCCCCAACAGGCCCCATGGAACCCACCATGCAGACCACTGCCCAGAGCCTTGTCCCTCAGCTCGGCTGCCTGCCCTGTCCGGAGACAAAAGCCAGCCCTGCCCAGCCTGCCCTTCTTCCTCCTGCTGGCAGTTAGGCTTCTGGGAGGCACCAGGGGCTGTTTGCTTGGCCCTTCTGCAAAACAGCAGAGGAGGGAACAGAGGCCCTGCCCTGGGGGGACAGGGGGAGACCAAGCCCTGCCCTGGGGTACAGAGAGGGGCCCAGGCCCTGCCCTGGGAGGACAGAGCGGCGTCCCAGGCCCTGCCCTGGGGCACAGAGGAGGAAACCAGGCCCTGCTCTGGGGGGACAGTGGGGGGGACCAGGCTCTGCCCTGGGGGGACAGAGGGGGGACTCAGGCCCTGTCCTGGGAGCACAGAGGCGGGACCAGGCCCTGCCCTGGGAGCACAGAGGCGGGACCAGGCCCTGCCCTGGGGGGATAGGGGGGAGACCAGGCCCTGCCCTGGGGGGACAGAGGAAACCAGCCCCTGCCCTGGGGTACAGAGGGGGGGCCCAGGCCCTGCTCTGGGGGCACAGAGGAGGAGACCAGGCCCTGCCCTGGGGGGACAGAGGGGGGACTCAGGCCCTGCCCTGTGGGGGGCAGCAGAAGAAGTGACCTGGGAGGGGTGCTGGGTGGTACAGGACAGGGGCTGGCTGAGGACAGCCCTGTCCTGTGTCCTCAGAGCTCAGCTTGGCCGGCAGGGTGCTCCGGGTGGTCATCGGCTTCTTCAAGGCCTGTGGGCTCCTGGGCAGCCTCTACCTCTTCATCTGCTCCCTGGACGTTCTCAGTTCTGCCTTCCAGCTGCTGGGCAGTGAGTGACCAGCCAGGCGGCCGGGGGCGGGGTGGGCAGCCAGCCCTCCACAGCCTCAGTGCACTGTCTCCCGGGCATAGGCAAAGTGGCTGGAGACATCTTCAAGGACAACATGGTGCTGTCCAACCCCGTGGCTGGACTGGTCATTGGTGTGCTGGTCACCGTTCTCGTGCAGAGCTCCAGCACGTCCTCCTCCATAGTGGTCAGCATGGTGGCCTCAAAGCGTGAGTGCCCCTCTCCTCCCGGGACGGTGGTGAGCGGTTGGGTGCGGGGGCCTAACACAGTACCCCCACAGTGCTGACTGTCCAGGCGTCTGTGCCCATCATTATGGGCGTCAATGTGGGCACGTCCATCACCAGCACCCTGGTCTCGATGGCACAGTCAGGGGACCGGGATGAGTTTCGGAGGTGAGTGGGGGGAGGGGAGGGGCCAGGGGCTGCAGTCCGGGCCTCGGTCAAGGCCACCGCCCACTCCACTCCGTGCGACCGCAGGGCCTTCGGAGGCTCAGCCGTGCACAGCATCTTCAACTGGCTCACGGTGCTGATCTTGCTGCCGCTGGAGAGCACCACGGCCCCACTAGAGAAGCTCAGCGCTCTGGCCCTGGGTACCACCAGACTACAGCCTGGGGGGCGCGCGCCCGACATCCTCAAGGTGCTGACGCAGCCGCTCACACACCTCATCGTGCAGGTGAGGATGGCATGCTGGAGGGTGGGAGGCGGAGGAGACAGAGAAGTTTGGGCCCTGCATTGGGCGGGGGGGAGGTGAGGGCACAGTGGACTGGGCTGGGCTGTGGGCATCTGAGCTCCAGGAGAGTCCTGAGGGTCCAGCACACAGTTGCGACCCCTTTCTCCCCCAGCTGGATGCCAACGTGATTACGGGCAGCGCCACAGGCAACGCCACCAACGGCAGCCTCGTTAAGCGATGGTGCAGCACCAGGGGAGAAATGGTGAGGCGCCTCTGACTTCTGACCTGCTAAATTATTCAGTCCCGCCCGCTCTGAGCCCCTCCTGAGCCCACCTTGCCTCACCTCCCCAGACGGTGGAGAACAGCAGCTACTGTGGAGTGGCCGCCCAAGGCCCCTGCCCCGAGAGGAACAGCTCGGCTGCCCTGGAGCAGCTGCCCTGTGAGGCCCGGTGCCCGCCCCCTGCCCCTGCCCACCCTGCACGCTGGTCGCCGCTCATCTGTTCCCGCCCTGCCGCCAGGCCACCACCTGTTCGCGGGCACGGCGCTCACAGACTTGGCTGTGGGCTTCATCCTGCTGGCAGCCTCCCTGCTCGGGCTCTGCTCCTGCCTCGTCCTCCTCGTCAAGCTGCTCAACTCCGTGCTCCGTGGCCGCGTCGCCCAGGCCGTAAGGACGGTCATCAACGCTGGTGCGGGACGCAGGGACTCGGGTAGGGGGCGGGGGCAGGGACACTCGACCCGGGGTGACCCAGCTTCCCCCCCAGACTTCCCTTTCCCGTTCGGCTGGCTCAGCGGCTACCTGGCCATCCTCGTGGGCGCCAGCGTGACCTTCATGCTCCAGAGCAGCAGCGTCTTCACGGCAGCCATTGTGCCGCTCATGGGTGAGCGCAGGGGGAGGGCACTGGGCCACAGGTGTGCGGGCTCAGGGCCCTGTGGTGACCCCTGGCTCCCCCAGGGGTCAGGGTGATCAGCCTGGAGCGGGCGTACCCCCTCTTCCTGGGCTCCAACATTGGCACCACCACCACAGCTCTGCTGGCAGCCCTGGCCAGCCCCGCAGACATGCTGCTTAGCGCCGTCCAGGTACCACCCCCCCTCACACCTCCTCGGCTCCCCAACCCGCTCCCACTCCCAATGCTGGCCTGTGGCTTCCCCTTGGCCCCAGTTCCTTCACTCCAGCCTTGCGGACAGAAGGTGAGAGGCCTGCCCTGGGGCCTCAGGCTGGCCATGGCCCAAGCTCTCCTGGGACCCACCTCTGGCTGCCTGCTCAGACCTGCAGCCCCACCTCCTGGGACCCCAGGGACCCTGTGGACATCTCTCAGATCCTCAGCCCCCATCTTCCTGTCCTGCGACCTCGTCATTTCCAGAATCATGTGATCCTGGGGTGCCCTCTCTTCCTCTTTGGCAGCCCTTCCCCAACCTCCCGCCGGGGGGGCCCCTGTTCCTTCACCCCCCACTCTGTGATCCTGGCTGTGTTCCTTTGAGGCCTCCCGGCCCTGGGGGGCCTCAAACCCCTCTATTCCACCACCTCTACCCCTCTCCCCCACCAGTCACTTAAACCCACAGATCCCTACCTGGATGACATACCACCCTCCTGCGAAGGCTGTGCCCCACCTGTGCTGGGCACTCCAGGCTGCCCTTGCCACCAGTCACAATTTTGCCTCCAGGATGAGTCCCTCCAGTCCCCCAGCTCTGTGCCCCCAACTCGGTCTCGTTTAGTTCTCCTTATTTTCTAAGTCACCCCCTCTGTGGTCCACTGCCCTGGCTCAAGCTTCCCTCCTCCACTGCCTCTGCTCGGGCGCCTGGACAGGTGCAGCTTCTGAAAGCCTGGATCTTGTTGCGCTGCACCCACAAAAAGAGATGAGCCCTGGCCCTCCCTGACTCCCATCTGCCCTCTTGCCTCTGCTCTGTCTCTGTCTACTCAGACCCTCCCAGTGCAGGGCCCTGCCCCACCCCCTCCAGGAAGCCCTCCAGGCTGCACCTGCTGCACCAGTCCTCAAGTCCAGCAGCCCTTGGAAGGAGCTGTGTTCCCTCCGTGTGTGGCCCTGCACCCCCTCCCCACAGGAGCAGCTGTGGTGGCCCGTGGCTGGGTGGCCAAGTCTGCTCAGGGATGAGAAGGAGCAGGGTCACCAGGCACGAGGCATGAGCAAGTTAAGCCAGCCCAGGGGAGGGTCAGATCCACGCAGCCACCAGCAGCGCAGTTACCACATTGGGATGCCAGACTGGGCTCCTGACTCCCAAGGTGTTGGGGGGCAGCAGGAGGAGTGTGCTCACGCCTGGCTGGAATCTGCCCTCCCAGGTGGCCATTCTCAGCCAATGAGCAGGACCCCAGACAAGCTTTGATCTTAGCACCATTTCTGCCGGGGCAGGGGCAGGGCAGGCGTCCTGGGGAGCCCAACGGACCCCATGCCATTGGGCCCAGACTCCTGCCCCTGCCTGCCCTCCCGCCCTCCAGGTTGCCCTCATCCACTTCTTCTTCAACCTGGGCGGCATCCTGCTGTGGTACGTGGTGCCCATCTTGCGGCTGCCCATCCCGCTGGCCAAGCGCTTCGGGGACCTGACCGCCCACTACCGCTGGGTGGCCATAGCCTACCTGCTGTTCACCTTCCTGCTGCTGCCACTGGCCACCTTTGGGCTCTCCCTGGCGGGTGGCACAGTGCTGGCCGCAGTCGGGGGGCCCCTAGTGGGGCTGGTGCTCCTCATCGTCCTGGTCAATGTCCTGCAGCGGCACCGGCCAGTCTGGCTGCCCCACTGCCTGCGGTCCTGGGCCTGGCTCCCCCTGTGGCTCCATTCTCTGGAGCCCTGGGACCACCTGGTGAGCCGCTGCTGCCCCTGCAGGGCCCGCAGCCCCCCTCGGGCCGCCAGCAAGGAGGCCCACTGCCATGAGAACCCCGAGGTGCTGGCCTCCCAGCAGTTGTGAGGGGTGGGCCCCCCAGGGCCCCCCACAACCCTCACCCCGCTGACCTCTGGGTGCCCTGGGGGATCCCAGTAGCAGCAAACTTCTGAGTCACCTGGATCATCTTCTTTGCAAATAAACGAGAGGCTGTGACCCGTGTGGGTGATCTTCACTTCCCGACAGGGCTGCCCGGGGACGGCCCCCGGCCGAGCTCCAAGGGGAGCTGGTGGTGGGGCAGCGCGAGGCTGCCCCCTGGCGGACACTCGGGGGCCATGGTGAGCCTGCGTGGGAGCTGGCTGCCCAGTGGGTGTGGGCACAGAGCTGACCCCCAGCCCCAGACTGTATTTCCGTTTCTCTCCACGGCCGTCAGGGACAGAAGTTGCCAAATAGCGGCCAGTCCAGAGCATGGAGACTTCTCGCAGCAAGAAGCCGGGGTCGGAGAAGGCTGGACGCTGCCGGGCCCTTCCCTGAGGGTGCAAGAGGCAAGGGTGGCCGGCTCCCACACACCACCGCCCCAAGGATGTGCACCAGGAGGCTGGGGGCCGCAGGGCTGCAGGGGGTGGGAGAGCCCACACTCAGGTTTCCGGGGCACCCCAGCCTGTGCCTTGTGGCCGCAGGGGCACCACCTGCAGGGCCCTGGCAGAGCAGGTGCTCAGCCCCCAACACGTCCCAGGAAGTGGGTCCTGCCCACGCCCCCTGGCGCCGCCGCACCTGGAGCCCATAGGCGAGCCCCCTCTCTGCCAGTGCAAAGGCCTCTGGGGCTGAGCGCTGGACCCACCCCAGGCTCCCACGCACCCTGGCCCCTGCCCCACCTGTGGCAGCGCAGCGGGTTTCTATACAGGAGGGCTGGTCTGCGGCCGGCCGGTAACCGAACACCAAGGAAACGGCCTGGGCCTCCGGCCCCCCCAGTCCGGTGCTGCCCACAACTCCAGCCCCACTCCCCATGCGACCGACAGAAAAAGCAATCTTTGGTGAACTGCTCCTCCCGAACGCCGCCCTGAGAGAGGCCACTGGCACAGACCGGCGGTGGACGGGCTGCCCCTGGTCAGGTGGCTGAGTTGCCCCGTTTTTTAGAGAGTCTGCTGCTATGGCCGGTCACCTCCTTCCGGGCCAGGAATGCTGCCCTGAAGGGGGCGCACCTTCCATCCCAGCGGCGCCCCCCGCCCCTCCGCCCCAGGCTTGCCTAGCCAGACCCAGGGGGGCAGAATGTGATGGTCCGATGAGGCCAGGGAGCCCCAGGGCCAGCTCTCGCCCATGGTCCTGTCCTTTTACTCACCCTCTGGTCCCCTCAGCAGTGCCCCCACCAGGCCCCCCATCCTCTCAGTCCCCAGTCCCCCCCATGTCTCCCACCCTTTCAGTTCTCTCAGCCCCCCATCCCCTCTCAGTCCCCCGCCCCATGTCCCCTATCCTTTCAGTTCTCTCAGCCCCCCATCCCCTCTCAGTCCCCCGCCCCATGTCCCCTATCCTCAGTCCCCTCAGCTCCCCGTGTCCCCCACCTTCTCAGTCTCCCCCCCCACCCGGGACTCCCAGCCCCTCTCAGCACCTCCCAGGTCCGCTTCCCCCAACAAGCTCCTGGGCCTCCTGAGCCTGGGGTTTCCCCTGTCCACTGAGGGACGTGGCCACCTGTCCTGGGAGCTATGAGAGGCCTGGTGAGAGCAAGACCCCTGAGGCAGGTTCATGCACCCCCTCTTGGGTTCCCCCCACTTCTGTGACCTCAGTACACTCCTGCGGATCTGACATCAGCTTCACGGTCCCTCTGATGGAAGTCTCTGAGGAGGAGCTGGGCCTGGCTAGTTCCCTGGGGACATGCCCTGCCACCCCACCCCCACCCGACAATAGGGATGCAGTGAGAGGGGAAGAAAGTACCCTGTGCACCTCTCCTGCCGGGGGCGGGTGAGGCCGCCCACAAAGGCTGACCACCAGGTCCTTTGAGGCCACGAACGACTGTCTGCCTGCTGCCACTGCCTGGCGGTAACACACCCTCCCGCTGGGACCATGGCCACCAGTAAACAGAGCCACTGTTGTGGACGCCTCCTTCCAACAGCTGCAGGCTGGGGTGGGAGGGCCAGGTGCCCAGCACTCCCACGGCCCCTGCCTGGGCTTCCCTGTGCGTCTGGCCTCCCCTGCTCTGCATCCTGCCAGCCACAGACACCCACTGGGCCCAGGCAGGAACACCCTTGGCTGAGGGTGGGGACCCACAGGGCCTCCTCCCACCAGCCCAGCGCAGGCCCGAGGGAGGCTCCTGCTGTCTTGTTCTCAGCTAGTGTCCACCTCAAAGGGGTAATGGGAGGGGTTACGGCAGACTACCTGTTGCCAGAGAGAGAGCTTGGGGGCTCACACCTGGGAAAACGACACCACCTCTATTTTGTTACCTGTAAAGTTACTGAACTCCCAACCCTGTGGGCACTCACAGGAAGCAGGGGCCTTTTCCAGTGGGGGTCTCAGGCCACATGGCTGGGGGTGGGGGCGTGAAGGGGGACTTTGACAAACCTCAAAGAACCCCAGCAGAGCTTTGCACCGCTCACTGGCTCACCGGAGAAAAATCAGAGCTGCTTTCTCCCTAACTTGTGGGTTTGTGACAACTCAATGCTAGGAGGTGGCAACAGCCTCCTGCTGCAGTGCCTCAGCCTTGCCAGCTGCTGCTTGGGCAGCTAAGCGACTTTCCAGGGCAGTGCGCGGACCCAGGACGCAGGCAGTGACTCTGTGCACCCTACCTGCGTGGCCTGTGGTCAACACAAGCGAGGTCTGCCTCCTTGGACCAGACTGTGGGGAGGGGGCTGGTCTCCTAGGCCCTGTCAGGACGGATGGCACTTTGCCATGCTGACTCACTCTCCAGGCCAGGACTGCAATCCCAGGAGCGCAACTGCAGACCACTCTCCAGGGGATGGGAAGGCTAGTTTCTCTGCCAGCCTGCCGCTGTCCCAACAATTTCACCCAGACTAACAGTTTCAGTTGTGTATACCATGATGTGCTGTAACACAGCAGTACGCCATAGTGCCTTGGCACTGGGTATTACGTGGTGCACAAGGGAGCGCGCACATTCCCTCTACAGAGAGAGAAATAAACAACCAGGTATCGCCCCCAACACCCTCGGGGTGGCGGCAAAGGTGGGCAAGAAGTTCACCGAGAAAACCAGAATCTGGAGAGGCCACAGTGGTTGCGGCAAGGGAGACCGTCTGGGCAGACGCAAGAATGCAATTATTCTTTTTAAAAATGTTACGAAAATATAGCACAAGTGTACTGTTTTTAAGGCGATTGACTAAAGGTGTGAACACATGTAATTTCACTGTTTTCCTGCATTAGTTTTTTTCCCCGCAAACAAAAATCAGGAAAAAGAAGCATTTGTCAGCTCAGGCACGTAGATTCGCGGTTGGGGTAACAGGGCCGGTGAGCCCGGAGGTCGGGGCCCGCCCGCGTCTCCACGCAGCTCTGTGCGCCCCCGGGGCCGAGGCACCACGGCGACGGGCGCGGGGCCAGCGCGTCTCCACAACAAGCGTGACCGCGGGCAGGCCCCCTCCCTCCTCGCCCGCCCCGCTCTCCGCGCCGGGCCGGGGCGCCGCGCCACGTGCTCCCTCACCTGACCGCGCCGGGAGCGGCGCGGGGACCGGGGGGACGCAGGCGACCACGGCCCCATCCCCCCCCGGGCCCAGAGCCCTGTCTATCTCTGCGGGCTCCGAGACCCCGCGGGCGGCGAGGCCAGACCACGCGCGCGCTCGTTCCGCGGCGGCCGCCCTCGAGAGCCGCACGGGGGCGGTCCCCGGGCATCGCTCGCCCACCGCGGGCTGCGGGCACGCCTGGCGCTCCCGAGGCTCCGGCCCGGGACTGCGCCCGCCCGCCCCCGCTGCCGCCCCCGCGGCACTGCAGCGGTTACCAGGACGCTGGCCCCACGCAGCCAATCGCGCCAGCCTGTCGGCGTGCTTTCCGGAGCCAGCCAATGAGAGGACAAATCAATCATTTGAAACATCCAATGGACAGACCACCGCAGCGCGAGGAGGGGAATTTTGATAGGGAGAGCAGAGACCGCGGCAGACCAATAAAGGACGAACGGCGTTGGGAAGGCGGGCGTTAGGCGGCTCGATTGACGACGCTATAGCCAATCAAAAGAGGCCGCTTGCCAGCCTCGTTCTGGCGGGCCAATACGAGGCCGGCGGAGGCGGTCGCGGCGGGCATATAAGCGCTGGCCGAGCGTCGGTTGTAGCACTCTGCGCGCCCGCTCCTTGTGTCTTGTGTCCGTCTTTCCGCCTGCGCCGCCGCCGCCGCCGCCATGAGGGAGATCGTGCACCTGCAGGCAGGCCAGTGCGGCAACCAGATCGGCGCCAAGGTGGGCGGCGGGGCGCCGGGGGCCGGCGCGGGGTTGCCGGGCGGGGCGGGCCGACGGGAAAGATGGCGGCAGCGGGCTGGCGGGTGGCGCCCCTGCATTGCGGCCCCGCGCGGGGTCGGGACCGGGGCGGCGATGGCAGTCGGGGCCGGGGTGGGGACCGGGGCAAGGCGGGGGTCGAGGCCGGGGCGGCGGCACGGGCTCCCGGGGACGGACCCTGCGGCGGGGGAGGGCCGGGCCGCGCCCGTCCGGGGTGGGGCCGGGTCCGGACACCGCCAGCGTGACTCAGCCCCGGCCCGGCCGCTCGCATATCGCAGTTCTGGGAGGTGATCAGCGACGAGCATGGCATCGACCCTACCGGCACCTACCACGGGGACAGCGATCTGCAGCTGGAGCGGATCAACGTGTACTACAACGAGGCCACCGGTGAGACCCCCGCGCCCTTTCCTCACCACTCCTGCCGCCCGCGGCCTTTCCCTTGCTGACGCCCTCCCCCCCGCCCTCCAGGTGGCAAGTACGTGCCCCGCGCCGTGCTCGTGGACCTGGAACCGGGCACCATGGACTCGGTGCGCTCCGGGCCCTTCGGGCAGATCTTCAGGCCGGACAACTTCGTCTTCGGTGAGCCGCGGATAGGGGCTGGGCGGCGGCCTGTTAGCGAGGATGGCTCAAAGGTCAAGAGGTGTCCAAGGTCACCACCGTCAGAACCGCAGAGTCGAGATTCTGATCCACCCTGTCCCCCGAGCAGCAGCTAGGGCTCCTGGACACTCTCCTCCCCCCTCGAGTCACTCAGTCTTCTCTGGTAAAGCGGCTTTGGGAGGAAGGCCCAGCTGTCCGCCCGCAGGGAAGGAGCCGGCAGATGTAATCTCCCTGCAGCGATGGCTGAGCTAGGGGCGGTGGCAGCTCTGACAGCTCATCTGTCCTTGGGAATTGGCAGGAGCTGCCCATGGGAGGGGCTAGCTTATTGTTAAGCCATCTCGGGCCGACTGTTAAGTTTTAGTGAGGCTGGCTGCTGCTGTATCAGTTTGGGGGTCCTTCTGCTCTACCTGCAGGATGAGTTCTGTGTGTCATCTCACTCCAGGTTAATTGGCTATTTTGGCATTGGTGACCACACGCCTGCTCTCTGTTGCAGGTCAGAGTGGTGCCGGGAACAACTGGGCCAAGGGACACTACACAGAAGGCGCAGAGCTGGTCGACTCGGTGCTGGATGTCGTGAGGAAGGAGGCTGAGAGCTGTGACTGCCTGCAGGGCTTCCAGCTGACCCACTCCCTGGGTGGGGGGACTGGGTCTGGGATGGGTACCCTCCTGATCAGCAAGATCCGAGAGGAGTACCCAGACAGGATCATGAACACGTTTAGTGTGGTGCCGTCGCCCAAGGTGTCGGACACTGTAGTGGAGCCCTACAACGCCACCCTCTCCGTCCACCAGCTCGTAGAAAACACAGACGAGACCTATTGCATTGATAACGAAGCCCTCTATGACATCTGCTTCAGAACCCTAAAGCTGACCACCCCCACATACGGTGACCTGAATCACCTGGTGTCGGCCACCATGAGTGGGGTCACCACCTGCCTGCGCTTCCCTGGTCAGCTCAATGCTGACCTGCGCAAGCTGGCTGTCAACATGGTCCCCTTCCCCCGCCTGCACTTCTTCATGCCTGGTTTTGCCCCCCTGACCAGCCGGGGGAGCCAGCAGTACCGGGCCCTGACGGTGCCCGAGCTCACCCAGCAGATGTTTGATGCCAAGAACATGATGGCTGCCTGCGACCCCCGCCACGGCCGCTACCTGACCGTGGCTGCCGTGTTCAGGGGTCGCATGTCCATGAAGGAGGTGGATGAGCAGATGCTTAACGTGCAAAACAAGAACAGCAGCTATTTTGTTGAGTGGATCCCCAACAATGTGAAAACAGCTGTCTGCGACATCCCGCCCCGGGGCCTAAAAATGTCTGCCACCTTCATTGGCAACAGCACGGCCATCCAGGAGCTGTTCAAGCGCATCTCGGAACAGTTCACGGCCATGTTCCGGCGCAAGGCCTTCCTGCACTGGTACACGGGCGAGGGTATGGACGAGATGGAGTTCACCGAGGCCGAGAGCAACATGAACGACCTGGTGTCTGAGTACCAGCAGTACCAGGACGCCACGGCCGAGGAGGAGGGCGAGTTTGAGGAGGAGGCGGAGGAGGAGGTGGCCTAGAGCTGTCTGGTACCCAGTAGAGCGCAGAAGCCTTGTGAACTCTTTATTCGCTCACAACCTGTTTCCTGATAGCCATGTCTTGTTTGTCCACTTACTTTCCTTCCTGTCTTGATGTCGTGTGCTGTACAGACACCACCATTAAAGCGTTTTCATAGTGTCTGCTTTCGCCTCTCCAGTTCCTTCTGATAGGCTTTACGCGTACCGTTTCCAAAGGTCAGGGCAAAGTTGTCCTGCATGGCTGCAAGGGCAGTGCTGCCACTGGGCTCTGGGCTTGCCACGCGCCCAGGGTGAGCCTGCAGGTGGCCACTGGGGGGGTCACGGGCTGTGAACATGCACGCCTCTGAGGAGCTTGGGGCTGCCCTGAGCACCTGCTTCCTGCCCACTGAACCTCCAGAGAGCCAGCATGGTCTGGAGACAGCTGGCCTCTGTGTCTGCAACTTGTAGTAGGAGAGGTCAGTGAGGCCCGTCCACAGCTGGGAATGGTAGAGGGTGGGCAGTCCTACCACAAGAGCCCCTGGGGATAATGTGGTCACACACCTGGCCCTGTGCCAGTGGTGCAGCACTGGTAAGGGGTCTCAGCTGCCCCACCCCTCCCCACAGCGGCCTGGTCACTGTGACTGTGTCTGAACGAGGTGGGCAGGGACCCCAGTGTGTACTCACATGGTACGAAGCCCATATAGAAAGGTATCAGGCCTCGGCTGCTGTAGATGGTGTTGCTGGGCCAGTGTGTCCGGGGCAGCCGCTCACCCAGGGCACAGATGGGATTTCTGAACAGGAACTGGGTAAAGAGGCAGGTGCTTAACTGTGCTGCCTCTCCCATGTGGTAATCAGTGGGCTTGGTGGTGGTGGGGCTGGCATTCTCCTGGGAAGTGGCTAATGTTCCAGGGGGCTCTTCTGTCTTCTCCCCTCCCCATGTCACTCCAAAGTACGGAGCCAAGACCTGGACAGAAGGGTAACTGGGGGAGCAGCCTCCTTGGGCCAGGCAGAGCCCCCTCCCCGGGCCTCTGAGGAAGCCTGGCCTTCACAGCTCCCGACAGGGAAGTTGGCTGAGCCCTGTCCCTGCTTCTGCCCTCTCGGAGGCGTGCAGACCACCCTGCAGGCCAAGTTGGGCACTCCGGAGCAGGCCCGGGGATGGGGTCTTTGTACCTGATTCTTATCAAACTCGTCCATAGCCTGTGTGACCCCATCGCGGTAACTCATCCCCAACACCCAGGCAAACCGAGGGACAAAGCCAGCATAGCCTGGGGGAGGAAGAGGTCAGGGTCCTGCTGCAGGTCCCCTCCGCCTTGCCTTGGGCATACCCCCCTGCTCCCAGGTGTGTTGGGGGGTCTGTCTGGGTTCCTTTGCTTTTCTAAACATTAGTGACTGCCTGCTGGGCTCAGATGGAAATGGGCGGGTAGGAGCTTCCAGCCTTGGGAGAAGCTGGGCTCCAGGAAGGCAGGAAGGGCCCATGGGCAGCCCTCCTCACTTGCTCTCACTGTTCATCCTGCCTAGGCCACTAGAGCCTTGAAGAGGGTGTCCCTCTCCCACCCAGGCCCTAGGCGCCCACCTGAGATGGCCTTGCGTTGGATCAGGTTGGGGTGGTCCAGCTGGGGCAGCCTGTGGAACCTGCCCACATCTAGCATCTCCTGCTGGCGGACTGGGGCTGGGCACTCATCCCTCCTGTAGTGGTACAGCTGGGATGGGGAGGGGCAAGTCACCACCCAGGCCCCACCTGGGTCTGGCTGGCGTGAGGCTTAGTCCCAGTGCATCCTCCAGTTACCTGGTCCAACCTAGGGGCTCCGTGGACAGGGGTGGTGCTCTTCCAGCCCTCTTGCCCACAGGCCGGCCGCAAGCCCGGGTGTCCTAAGTCCCTGGAGTCCCCCTTCCTGCCTGGTGGGTGCGGGGGGTGGCATGGATAGGACACAAAGCCCGCAGGCAGCAGAACCTGCCTGGATACCTTCTCTACCTCAGGCGGCACCTGGGCGTCCACCTCCTGGGGTGGGAACCGACCCAGGATCTCAAAGTTCTTGTAGGGCTTCAGACCTGTACAGACAGGACACGATGGCTGTGAGGGACAGTGGGAATCAGGGTGGGTCCGGGAGGGGCGGGGCTGGTGGGCGGGTGGCTCACCAGTATAGTGGGGGATGTAGGGCTCAGTCAGGTCGCGGCAGGGGATCAAAGGTGGCTTGGACTTGCTGAAGTCCTCAGTGAACTTGGGCTTGGAGATGGGGGACAGCACGGAGCAGGGGCTCTTGCGCACACTGGGGTCTGTGAGCAGCTGCGCTGTGGTGCGCCCATAGGTGTTCCCCACCTGGTAGCGCAGCTGTGGATAGAAGCCAGCATAGCTGCAGAAGAAAGAGGAGGAGGAGGCAGGGCCAGTGAGGTAGGGAAGGGCCCCTGCAAGTGGGGTGTGGGTCCAGCCTGCCGGCCACAGGCAAGGTACCTGAATCTACCTGCAGAGTGGGGCTCTTGAGGCTTGAATGGGCAGCACACACCAGGCCCTGAACAAGCCTGGCCCACAGGCGGTGGGCTCCCTTGTCATCACCACCGTTTGCCCAGCCGTCCTCCAACAAGGGGCTTAGAGAGGAGGGCACGAGGAACCCTGCCCCCTGGAAGCATTCACAAGGATGGTGACAGGGTCTAGGCCGGACCAAGGCACAGGGAAGCCCATTACATACAAGTTGGTCCCACTGGGAAGGTGTGGTGGGGATCTGGTCCAGACTTTCACCACCCAGGCAGCCGGTAGCCAACTGTATGGAACCAGGATTTGGGAGCTAGGCAGGAGGGCTGCCGGCAGGAGGTGACGGTTGAGCCACGTGGGAAGTGGTGTGGACATCACAGCAGCAGGCCACGAGGCGTGTGGTGGGTGGTTCAGTGCTGCTGGGGGGCCTGTGTGATTCCCCCAACGAGCGTGAATTGTTTTCTTTTAACAAAGTAAATGCAGGTTTGCTAGTTTAAGAGCTAAGCAAAGCTGAGGCTGAAGGGTCCGAGCCCTCTTCAGTATCTCCTGTCCCACCCTTTCCCCCAGAACCACTGTGAAAAGGCAGGTCTGGCTCCTTTGCAGCCTCTTCCCTCTCTCCCCTGGATCTGCGTGTTTGTGTAGGTGTGCACACACATTCTGCAGAGCGCTCGTGTTTATTTTTTACATGGGGGAGGCACCTAGTGAGGCAGCCTGGCGTCCCTGCCCATCAGTTTACTCTGCATGCTCCTCTGTCTAAAGCGTAGAGCACTCTATGGAGTGGGCATCCCGTGTTGACTTAGCCAGCCTCCACCAGCTGTTGGGCTGTCGCCGTTTTCTGCTCTCGATAGACATGCGACGGCCAGAGGGAGGGTAGGCCCGGGCCCTCGGCAGCCCTGACCACTCCAGCTCTTGGGCCTCATCCCCATTCCCTGGCCACCAGCTCTGGAGCTCCCCTTGCAGCTGGCCTGAGCCCTTAGGCCCCACCTTGCTCCCCCATCCTCTACCGACCCCAGCCTCCCTCCAGGGCTCCGACGCTTACCCAGGGACATAGTGAGGTTCTGGCGTGAAGAGGTTGTATTTCTGAGCAGCTGTCATCTTCCTCAACTCCACCTTGCTGGCTCCAGCCCTTTCTGCACCTCTGGCTCCCTTCCCTGAGCAGAGGCCCTGTTGCCTGGCAACCATTGTGAAGAGGCAGCATTGTTGGGCAGCACCTGGGCCAGGCCCTGTAACCCTGTGAGTGCACCCATTTTACAGGTGGAACGTCGAGGCTCAGACAGGCAACAGGCTGGAGAGGTGTCATGATGAAGACCTCAGAGCTCAGAGAATCAGGACTATCATGGCAGCCGAGTTGACCCTGCCAAGAAGTAGGGGCAGGTTTGGGCCTGGACTTCTGCTGCCCCCAGGAGGCCAACAACTGCCCACTGAAAAGCAGCCCCCCCTGGGTGAGGCTAAAAGAGCTCCTGCCCCAAGCGCCCTCCTCAGATGAGAGGCCTGGAAGCTTCAGAGGCATCATCCTAAGCCTCAGAGGGAGGCTCCTGAGCCCAAGAGCTGCCAGGACTGTGCTGAAGGGTCCTTCCCCTGGAGCTGGGCACTATTTTCCACTTTAAACAAATCATGATTTTTATTTATTTATTTTTGTAAAGGAAAGACTTTCTAACCATAAAAATGAAGGAAAACATCATAAAGGAAAAAATTAGCAAGTTCATGTCAGAAAACAGTGTAAATAATACTAAAAGGCAGACTACAAATGGGGAAAAAAGTTTGCAACAAGTGTTATGAGTAGATATGATATCAGTATAAAAAAATGTACAGACCAAAAATATACACCCAGTAGAAAAACGTATACATGCTGTGAACATCTTAAAAACCCAGAGTCAATAAACACATGGACAGAAGGCTGAACCACGATCAGCTAAGTGCTGACAAAATGCTGGTCAAGTGGTTTCTGGCGCTCGTGGCTGGCAGGGTCACACACGTTAGGTTTGCTCTTGTTTAAGAGACGCCGTCAGGGCCAGCCCCGTGGCTTAGCAGTTAAGTGCGTGCACTCCACTGCTGGCAGCCCGGGTTTGGATCCCGGGTGCGCACCGACGCACTGCTTCTCCAGCCATGCTGAGGCCGTGTCCCACATACAGCAACTAGAAGGATGTGCAGCTATGACATACAACTATCTACTGGGGCTTTGGGGGGAAAAAATAAATAACTAAAATTATAAAAAAAAATTAAAACAAAAATAAAAAATAAAAAAAAGAGACGCCATCAGGAAAGCAAGTTGTGAGTACAGATCAAATTCACACAAGACCTTACATACCTTGACCCACTGCCTCCACTTGTAGGAACCTATCCTGAGGAAATGAGCGACATTTAGCTGAGACACAAATACAAGACATGCAGCATTTGTCCAAGGAGAAATCGGAGCTAAGCCAAATGTCCGACGGGAGGGCCTTGTAAACAAAGCCACCTCTGCGGCCGCTGTCAGCTGTGCCCTCAGAGAAGACAGCAGTGTGGGAAGGGCCCTGGAGCACAGGCTGTGAGCCCCTTGCTCTAATAAAACGTGTTTCCTCAAGCAACTCTCTGTCCATCCGTCCACCCGGACATCCATCTGGAGCACCTCGCAAGGTCAGTGCTGGATGGAAGGGATGCTGAGAGGAATGGACTCTGTCAGGCAGGGGAAGGCCCGGAGGATGAGATGTTCTTCACCAGGCCCTGCCTGGGTGGATCAGGCCAAGGCCAGGGCTGGGGCTGCAGGCTGGTCAGCTCTGGAGAGCCCTGCAAGGGCACTGGTGCCCAGACAGGCTCTCCCCCCCTCAGGCTCATTCTTCCTTTGCATTTCACCTGGACAGCCCAGTCTGTCTGTGACACCTTCTGACCTCTGTGCCCCTAAGCAGAAGACAGGCCCCCACGCCTCAGCCCTGCCTGGGCCACCAGGTGGCTCCAGGGCCAGGCCTGCCTCTGGGGTCATGGTCCAGACCCATTCACCATTGCTTTGCTCTTCCTGGGAACCCTCCACCCTACCCCCACGTGTCCTTCCAGCTGGCCTTGCACAGCTGGACATCCCATAGCACCTGTTCGCCTCTCCACCTTCTGCCGGGACCTCAGCCCTCTCAGAAGCCCTGCTAGGCCCTGCTAGCCCTCTAGGGTACCCCAAAGTCCAGCAGAAGGGAAGGATTGGGACAAGGAAGAGGGGAAGAGAGGAAAAGAGGCCAAGCCAGGAATCATTGGGACAGGTTAAGGGGCCTCCTGGCCAAGGCTGACCCCAGGGTGACCCACCCGGCAGGTCAGGGGAGGGGGCCCTCTGGGGTCCCACTGCAGCAGCCCCTCCAGTGCTGGACAATGCTCCTTCACCAGGCAGTCCCTGGCAACAGGGGGGGCCCATAACCAGTCAGTGAGGTCACAGAGCCCTGTGGTGTCCCCAGGGAAGGGAACTAGGGATCCCGACAATGAATTTTGACCAGAAGGCTGTGAAATTCCTGGCAAACTTTTACATCAATGGAGGCAAACACTGGACCCGTGGCCCCCTGAGGCAGAAGCTGCTTGTGCCCACCCAGTAACTTCTGAGGGTGGTGGGCAGGCTGTGGGGGATAGCCCAGATGGGGTGGCCATGGGGCTGGGCGGACTGTGCCTGTCCATCTCCCTTGCAGACCCAAGGCCACTGTGCTATTGTTGGGCCCAGAGCCAGGGGCCACCTGGGATGAGACATGGCCCCCAGGGGCGCAGGAATTCCCAGCTGGCCTCAGGATGCAAATGGAGCCCCTCCAGGAGCCCCCACCTACCTGGACCCAGAACCTGCAGGAGCTGTGTGAGTGAGGGGCCCCACTACCCCTCACCCCAGTCCGGTCTAGGGAGGTGGGGCAGGGGTGAGGGAGGGGCCTGCTGGAAAGACCCAGGCCCAGAGCTTGCTTCCTGCCAGTGCTGGAGCGACGCCCGCCCATCATGACCGACCTGGACATCCCCGGCCCCACCAAGTACCAGGTGCCAGATGCTTCAGTGCGAGAATCCTCCCCACATCCCCACTTCAGCATTGGCCGCAAGCACCCCACCCTCAGTGCGTGCCCCTCCCTGCGCCCTCCCCACTGCCCGCCCCCTTGTCCTGGGAGTGGGGCTTGGCCACCAACCTTCCCTTCCCAATGACATTGCCCCCCACTGCAGAGGGTGGTGGCCGCAGGGCGTGGCAGACCCTGTGGTTCCAGAGTGAAAGCCCCTTCACCCAGAAAGCCGACTTTAAGAGAGAGCAAAAGGTAGGGGGCTCGCCTGGCAGGTCCTGCGGGAGCGGGGGAGGGGTGGAATGGGGAGGGGGCCTGTGGGGGAGAGGGGGGTGGCGGGGGCAGGGCCCTGCAGCAGCCTCCTCCCCCTGCAGTGGCCATCACCTGCCCACTACCAGCCGCTCAGCCGGTCCGCCTTCGCGGCCTTCAGTTTCGGGGGCCACCGCCCCACTTCCAAGATACCTGAGGCCTGTGTCCAGCCGGGGCTGCCGCAGGCTGGGGGTGCAGGTCACCGTGCCCAGCCCCTGCTTCAGGCCCCTCTGAAGGCCCTGCGGGGTGAGAAGCGCCCCAGCCCCAACACCTATGATATCCTCCCTGGGCGCCATCTGCAGAGCCCGCGCCCGCCCACCTGCACCATGAGCCACTCGCCTGCGTTTGCCTCCTGGATCAGCTCCTGTAAGAAGGCCTTGGAGAAGGGAGGCCAGGGGTGGCGGGGGGACTGGGGGGAGGTGGGAGCTGGGCAGCTGGGCACGCTGTAACCTGCATGGGACACCCACCTTCTCTCTCCCCAGCCTGCACCCCCGGCCCAGCCACCTACTACGTGGAGGATTGCTATAACTCGCGCTTCCCCTCAGCGCCCAGAGTGGTCATCCAGGGCGTGCGGAGACCCAAGCGCCATGACACTGGCCCCTTCTGCACACTCTAGAGCCTGCTGGGCACAGCTGGCCCACCCGGTTATCGCGTGGAACCCTAGCTTCCCCAGGGGCCTTTCCAGGCCTCTCTCTGAAACTCAGCACCCCTCAGCCTGGCCTTCTCACCCTCTGGGCATCCCGATCCACCATGCTGGCTGGCCAACCCTTCTGTGAGCTGTGGATGAGGACAGCCCAGCCCGAAGCCCCCATCTGCCCACCCCTTGCTCTACAGAGATGCTGTTGGTTCTTCCAAACTCTGTCATGTGCTTGGCTGCCGTCCCCCACCCATGAGCTGTCCTGCAGGTGTGGCCTGCTGCTGACCTGTCATCTCTGGTCCGCCCTGGCCAGGGGTTTCCCTTCGATTCCCCTTCAGTGCTCTCTTCTTTAGGGTGGGTGGGGTGGCAGCCGGGGACTTCCTGGCCCAGGACAGGATGGGAAGGGGCCCAGTGGGCACTGCAGGACACCCCCACCTAACCGTGCCACCCAGGGGACCAGTCCAGCGGCCAGTCTACCCAATGGTCAGGTTGCTTGCTGAGCAGAGGGACTGACTGTTGGGGTGGAGGTGTGGGCCAGACTCCCTGAGCTGTCATCTTGAGATGAGGGCAGCGTGCCCAGCCACCAGGAAGCACCCAGAGGACCAGCTTGTCCAGGCCTGGCCTGCTTCCCCAGCCCCTGCCCAAAGACCCTTTGACTCGCCCAGGACCGTTAAGGCCAGGCTACACCTAATAGACTCCCTTGGCCTTCACCTGTTGGGGGCCTGCCCCTGCCCGTGGCAGTTGCCTGGCCATTGGACCCCTCCTTACCATCAGCCTGCCCTCCTACCCTGGGGTCGGCACCAAGACTGCCTCCTTGAGGGGCCTCAGCTCAGCTGGTGGTGGCTCCTGTCACTGCACCAGTCCCTCCAGTGGTCCTCCCTGTGCCTCCCAGGTCTGGCCAGCGCCGCCGCCCTGCCCCGTCTCCTCTGCCAGAGCTCACCCCATGGCATCAGCTTCCTCTTCTGAAGGGAGGCCGAGGCCCAGGGAATCAGTGCCATGCACCTGTGACCTCCTCTAGGGCTGAATCTGCTGGGGGCTGAGCCCCACTGCCCCTGCAGAATCAGAGCAGTCAGACTGCAGATGGTCGTTACTAGGCCCTGGGCTGACCAGCTTGGCCAGTGGGCAGTAGAGACAGAGCTGTGAGTGTCCTGGCCTTGGGAGCTTGGCCCAGGGTGGGGAGACCAGGACCCCTGCTCACAGCTGCACTATCAGCAACCCCTCGGGCTCAAAGCCAGGAGTGGGACCAGCAGGAAGGATGGAGCAATCTCCCCCAGCTGGGCTGAGGTCTTCTGGAGGAGGCAGTGGAGGAATGGGCTTTCAAGGATGAGCAAGAGTTTGCCAAGCAGCAGGAAGAGAATTTCTAGCAGAGCAAACTTCATAGGCCAAAAGGGAGAGGGTATGACCTCTGGTATGGCCTCGCTTTGGAGGACCCTGGGCTGGTGGGAGGGAAGGAGGTGAGCTGGAGGGGTGGAGAGGTCGCAGAGAGGAGGAGAGGTGGAAGGCTTGCACACTTAGCAATGGGGGGCCTCCAGAGGGTCTAGAGCAGGCAGTGCCCACCTGTCCTGTATGAGCTTCTTGTACAAGGGACAAGGGACACCACGGAACCTGGGGCTCATGTTCGCAGTGAGTCAGGCTGCAACTCAGCCTGAGGGCCAACCCCCTTGGGTTAGCCTAGGGGTTAGACGCTCACAGCAACAAGAGGACAGCCGTTCTTTGCCACACTCCCACTGCGCACCCAGGTTGCTGCTAGGCACCCCCCATTGGAGGCGCGCACAGATTTTAGTCTTTGCGACAAGCCTATGGTGTGAACTTCGTCCCCGTTTGACAAGGAGGAAGCCAAGTCCCAGGGAGAGACAGGGTCATGCACCTGGTGGGACACAGGTGCAGGGAGCTTCTAGGGCGGCAGTGCCCCATTTCCTCAAGCAAAGATCTTCTCAACGTCAAAGGCTGCTGGGAGGTCAGCAACTGGATTTTTCACGGTTATAAAAATGGAATACACTCGGCTAAAATATCAGTTCTGAAATTCATAAAACAGGCCGACCCTGCCGGCCGTACCCCCTCTCCCGTGCCCCGCCCCCTCCTCCGATGTCCCCTCCCCGGGGGTCCCTCCCCCAGGTGCCCCTCAGCACCCCGCCCTCCCGCGGCCGACCCGGAGCGTCGGTTCTTCTGTGTCCTCGAGAGAAAGACGAGGCCAGAGACAGCGGACGCGGGCTGGACCGCAAACCGGGGATGGGCGGAGCCAGAGGCTTAGCGTGGGCGATGAAGCAGCGGGATGACCAGCCGCCCCAGATGCGGGAGGAGCGGCGGGGCGGGCGTGGCCGCGCGGATGGGGCGGGGCCTCGCAGGAGGGGAGGGGCCAGGAGAGCATGGGCGTGGCTGCGGGGACGGGGCGGGGCCCGACGGGGGCTGGCTGCGCAGACGGGGCGGGGCCCGGAGGGGATGGGCGGGGCCGCGCAGGCGGCTCTCATGTCCTCCGGGCACCGCCCTCCGCACGGCCGCTCTGTCTGGCGCCGGCCCCGGTTCCGCTCCCAGGAACCTCCGCGCGGCGGCGGCGGCCTGTCGGCGTGCGGTCTGGGCTGTGCGGGGCGGAAGCGGGTGGCCGCGGTCCGAGGGCAGCCGCGCTGTGGGCGGGACCGGCCGAGCTGGAGGGCGCCGGGGAGCGGAGCGCGGGCGGCCCCCGAGGCCCGGGCGAGCGGGCTGCTGGGGGACCTGCGGCGGCGCCGGGGGAGCGCGGCGGGGATGGGGCGCCGAGCCGGGCGGGGGCCGGGGCGTCGGCCATGTTCGCGGGGCTGCAGGACCTGGGCGTGGCCAACGGCGAGGACCTGAAGGAGACGCTGACCAACTGCACGGAGCCGCTCAAGGCCATCGAGCAGTTCCAGGTGGGCGGCCCTCTGCTCCCGGCGGCGGTCCGGGTGGCGCCGTCCGGCTCGTCGGGCGGCCCCGGCCTCGGCGGCCACCCCGCTGCCGGCAGCGTCGCGCAGCTGCCCCCGGGGCCTCGGGGCGGCCGAGCGCCCAGCCAGACGCGGCTGCGGCGGTCGCCCCCGAGTGACAGAGCCCCACGCCGATCCTCGCCTCCGCAGACCGAGAACGGCGTGCTGCTGCCCTCCCTGCAGTCGGCCCTGCCCTTCCTGGACCTGCACGGGACGCCGCGGCTCGAGTTCCACCAGTCGGTGTTCGACGAGCTGCGGGACAAGCTGCTGGAGCGCGTGTCGGCCATCGCCTCGGAGGGGAAGGCGGAGGAGAGGTAGGTGGGCGGGCGAGCGGATTCGCCGCGCTTACTGCCCCCTCGAGTGGACGTCTCAGCTCAACAGGGGGCGTCTGCCCCGAGTGTCCACCCGTGGAGACGCAGCTCCTCAGCCCTCGTGTGTCTGGGGACAGGTAGCAGCTGTTTCTTGCTCGATCCTGTGCTGCTTCCTTAGTCTTGCCAGTCTTCTAGGTACAAGAAACTGGAAGATCTTCTGGAGAAGAGCTTTTCCTTGGTGAAGATGCCGTCCCTGCAGCCGGTGGTGATGTGCGTCATGAAGCACTTGCCCAAGGTAACAGCGTGGGGCCAGCGTGCCCCCGGCTCTCTCTGCACAGCGCCCTGGCTTGGGGGCCGCTGCGTGTGCACTTGGTCCAGGCGTCCGTGTAGCTCTGGGGAGGTTTCCTGAGCTGCCTGCACGAGGCACGTTGTCGGTGCCGGCTTCCCCTTGTGAGCCACGCAGAGACTGAAGCGTGGCAGGTGAGTTGGAGTGTGGGGATCTTTTTGGGAAAGAGCTGTTTGTGTTCGGCCTGGCTGCCTGCACCTACCAGGGCCTGGGGGGCCAGTCACAAGTGTCTCCATTGGTCAGGGCTGGGCTGGAGGTGTTCTTTCCCGTGGGGGGCTGAGGCCTCTTGACCTGTCTTGAGGGAGACCCCAGGGCTCAGGCATTGCTCACCGGCAGCCTGTGGGGTCACGCAGGTTCCTGAGAAGAAGCTGAAGCTGGTGATGGCCGACAAGGAGCTGTACCGGGCCTGTGCTGTGGAGGTGAAGCGGCAGATCTGGCAGGACAACCAGGCGCTCTTCGGGGACGAGGTCTCTCCACTGCTGAAGCAGTACATCCTGGAGAAGGAGAGTGCGCTCTTCAGCACGGAGCTCTCCGTGCTGCACAACTTCTTCAGTCCCTCCCCCAAGACGAGGCGCCAGGGCGAGGTGAGGCAGGAGGCAGGGTTGTGTGCAGGGCCCTGGCCAGCCACTTGCGCACCCCGCGAGTGTGTCTGCTCCTGGAAGGGTCGGCTTGTATGTGTGGCTGGTGGGGGGGTGGTTTGCAGCGCTGTGCTTGGTGTGGCTCTGTTTGGTTTCATGAGCTTGGCACTGAAGGACTCGGCGAGGCTTTTTTCTTAAGCTTTCCAGTTTTCTTTCAACTCTGGGAAGTTTCCTGTGTTTTTATGTCTGACTCATTTGTCACTCTGACAAAGTTTTCTTGCCTGCCAACTAGGTGCCCGGACCCCTCAGTGACCCCGCAGGTCAGGGCGCCTGCCTGGGCCACTTGCTGTCGGGCAGGGGGTTGGGCAGTGGGTGCTATGCAGGAAATGGCAGTGGGTGCTATGCAAGCATTGGTCACCGAGAGCTTGAGGAGTGAACAAGGGTCGCTGAGGCACAAGGTTGCAGAGCGAGGCGAGGCAGGGCTGGGACGGACCGGGGCTCTGGGAGTGAGGAAGCCAAGCCATGAGGGTGTGTGAGCAGAGGCTTTGAGGGGCATTGGACCGAGGTTTCTGGGGACCAGGGAGGCCTGTGTGGCTGGAGCCGAGAGCAAGGGCGCGCGTGGGCAGGGTGAGGTCGGGAGAGCCAGAGGCCACCGTGCAGACCTGGCTGTTCCCGGGAGGTGGGTGTCACTGAGGTTGCCTGAGCTGGCTCCAGGAGGGGCTGCTCCATCTGGCGGGGAGGTGTTGGTGCTGTGGCCAGTCGCTGGCTGAGGGGCGTTTGGTGTTCTGTTGAGTTCTTTCACATTCAGGTTTCTACTCTGGGGTTTTGTGTGTTTGGTGTACTTAGGATCTAATCTAATGTTTGTTCCCAAATGTTTGGCCGGTGATGGCAGCATCGCTTCCCGAGCGGGCCACAAAGTGTGTGTCCGGGCCCTGCCTTCTTTGCCTTCCCGCCCGTCTTGGGGGAGCCTGGCCTCAGGCTGCGGGCTACCTGTGGGCTCCTGCTCCTTCTTCACGCTCCCCTCCAAGCCAGGGTCCCCCGTGAGAGCCTGGGTCCTTCCTCCTCTGGGCGTGGCATGCACCGCTGCCAGGAGAGAAAGTCCAGACAGGTTAATGTGTCGCCTCGTGGTCTCGGGGTGTGGGTCAGCTGACAGTGTGGCCCGTGGTTCTGTCCCCAGCTTTATCCTTTTGTTTGCATGTGATGTAGGGCTCAGGTCATGGTCAGGGTTGGTACATGTTAGCTGTTGTCACTGTTAGAGGTGCCCAGTACGTGGGTGCTCTGCTCATTGGGGTCCCTGAGGCCTGCTGCAGAATCCTCGGCAGGGGCCCTCAGGGCCTGTCAGGCCAGTCACTGCTGCTGCCACCCCTGCTGGCCTCTCCACTCACTCTGTCCAGCCTGGTGCCTGGGTTGCTCTGGGGTCCATCCCCCAGGTCACCCTGCACGTCCTTCACACCGTTAGTCCGAGCCCAGCCCCTGTTCACGCCCAGTGAGTAAAGCTCTCCTGTGGGCTGCAGCAGGAGCCACTCAAGTGGGCAGGGTGTGGAGGTGGGGGTCCCTGTCCAGGGACGAGTGCAGGTGCTAGAGGTGGGGCGGGGTGGCCTCAGCCTCAAGCTGCAGGAGGAGATGGGGAGTCAGGCGGATGGCAGCGAGGCCTTGACTGGGCCCTGAGGACGGTGGCCACTGTGTGTCCTCATCTGGGCCTGAGTCTCCACGCCAGCTGACTGGGTCACAGGCTGATGGCCTTTCAGAGAAGCTATGGGGCCTGATGTGGGTTTTCCCTCCTTAAAAACCAGACACGCCACCACCTGGCACAGAGCCAGCATTTAGTGACAGAGGAGATGTTTAGCACCAAACACACGGAAAGAATGAAGGGCAGGGGTCAGGTGGTGCTGTCGCTGGGGCTTGGTGACACCATGGCTGGGGGGCTCTCACCCACCAGGTGGTGCAGAAGCTGACGCAGATGGTGGGGAAGAACGTGAAGCTGTATGACATGGTGCTGCAGTTCCTGCGGACCCTCTTCCTGCGGACCCGAAACGTGCACTACTGCACGCTGCGGGCTGAGCTGCTCATGTCCCTGCACGACCTGGATGTCGGCGACATCTGCTCCGTGGACCCCTGCCACAAGGTGGTGGCCCCCGCCCGGCCCCCCTGCTCCTCTTCTCTCTGGTCTCTTCCTTGGCTTCTCTCTTCCCTCCTCTTGGATGCGATGGTCCTGGTACCTGGGCTCTGACTATCTGGCCACCTAGCCACCTCCTGGTGCCAGCCCCTCTGCCGACTGGACCAGGGGATGGGGTGTCCTCTGGGCACCTGACCCCGAGCCAGCTCCCCTGCATCTCCGTCTCTCGCCCGCTGTGTCTCTTCCTTCATTCCAGCCGGGGCAGGCTCCAGGGCCACTCCTGGACCCTTCCTCCAGCCTCCTTTGGTCTTCATGGGGCCTCTGGCCCTCCCCTGCTCCAGAGCCTTCCGGGGCTGCTCATTGGCGAGGTCTGTGCTGCAGGAATGGGCTTCCTGCACTGCTTTCATGTGCGGCATGGACAGACGCTGTGCAGCCCAAGGCGATGTCCTTCTCTGAGACTGCAGTGTCCACTTCCACAGGGGGTGCTGCCAGGCAGGCCCTTTTTAGAACAAAACACAAATAATGCCTCCTCCACGCACTGCCTGATCCGTGGGGACCTGGGCCCTTGGGCCTGCGCACCTTTGCGCTGTCCTGTTCCTGGCACCGAGCCAGGCCCCAGCCATGTGGGGTGATGGGTCCTGACATTTACCCGAGGCTTGGGCAGCGGCTGCACCTGAGGGAGAGGCGAGGGCTAGTGTCCTGTCCTGACCGGGCTTCCTCCCTGCAGTTCACCTGGTGCCTGGACGCCTGCATCCGTGAGCGGTTCGTGGACAGCAAGAGGGCCCGGGAGCTGCAGGGGTTTCTTGACGGAGTGAAGAAGGGGCAGGAGCAAGTCCTGGGGTGAGAATCGGCCTTTGCGGGCACCCCCAGCCCCCAGGGTCCTGTCCACAGGTGTCCAGGTGAGACGCTGTGTCCACTTGGGAGTGGGGTGTTTATTCCAGTCCGTATCAGGAGAACTGTGCGGAACCCCACACCTGCAGATGAGAAACTTGGCTGCTGGGGACGAGACTGTCGTAGTCTCGGGCGAGCGGGGCGCCCAGGCCGGGGCTCTGGTGTCAGTAGTCAGCCCCTGCCTGTGAACTGAGGGGCGGGTGGCCAGCCCCATCTTGGGGGCCTGCTGTGCCCAGAGGTGGTGGGACCTGGTTCCCGGCCTCGTCCTCTCTCAGTGGGCTCCGTCCAGCCCCCTTCCGTGGCTCCTTCTCCCTGTGATTGTCACTGTGGGATTCTGGCTGAATTTATGGAGTCTGGGTCAGGTTCTCAGAACCAAAATGGAACCTTAATTTTTTTAAAAACTTATGAATTCTTCAGTTTTTTGAGTAAGTTAAGGGTGAGTTATGAACTTGAGATTTTCTTTGAAAGAAGTGCAGAGTGGGATGGGCTTGCTCTGTGTAGAGGAGCCATTTCCCCAGGTCAGTGGCTGAGGCAGCCCAGCCGGTGGCCGCCCCTCGGTGGGCTGGGAGCCTCCCATGTTGATGCCACATGGGCTCGTCCTCGCAGGGATCTGTCCATGATCCTGTGTGACCCCTTTGCCATCAACACCCTGTCGCTGAGCACCGTCAGGCACCTCCAGGAGCTGGTCGGCCAGGAGACGCTGCCCAGGGTGAGTGCGCTTGGCTGGCTGTAGGCTGCCTCCTGGGTGGGCCTGTGGGTGTGGACCGCTGGTGGCCAGGCCCACACCTGCCCCCAGTGAGAGCACCCACTCCCCACGCACGGGCGGAGGGTGTGTGGAGCCTTGTGAGTGAAGCCGATGGTCCTGGTCGCAGCTCCAGGACACCGCTGGGCGACAGCGAGGTCAGGGGAGAGTGAAGCTCAGGTGAGCTCGTGCTGACAGCTGTTTCCCTGCAGGACAGCCCCGATCTCCTCCTGCTGCTCAGGCTGCTGGCGCTGGGCCAGGGGGCGTGGGACATGATCGACAGCCAAGTGTTCAAGGAGCCGAAGATGGTAACGGGACTCGGCCGCAGTCCTTTTTCCCGCTGTCCCACGAGGGGCTGTGGGGCTGAGGAAGATCGGGGAGGTGGGGTCTCAGGAGGTGGGAAGGAGGGACGGGTCCCCAGCCGACATCCAGGGAAGATGGCGCCCCGGAGGTGGCTGAGGGTAGGGACAGTGCGGGACGAGCTCTCGGGCCTCTCCTGCCCAGGAGGCAGAGCTCATCACCAGGTTCCTGCCCACGCTCATGTCCTTCGTGGTGGACGACCACACCTTCAACGTGGACCAGAAGCTCCCGGCCGAGGAGAAAGCCCCAGTCACGTACCCAAGCACGCTGCCAGAGAGTTTCACCAAGTACGGGCTTGCGGGGCTGCGGTGGGGGGCTCGTGCCACAGGTGCCCTCGGAGGCTGCGTGGATGCGCTCCTCGGGCTGACCGTGTGCGGGCGCAGGTTCCTGCAGGAGCAGCGCATGGCCTGTGAGGTGGGGCTGTACTACGTACTGCACATCACCAAGCAGAGGAACAAGAACGCGCTCCTCCGCCTTCTGCCGGGGCTCGGTGAGTCTGCGTGGCGCCTGTGCCGTCCCTGCCCTCCACCCCGCTGCCCCACCCAACGGCTAGCTTGCTTTACTCTCAGGTGTGTCTTCTGGAGGTTATTGGGTGCAAAATCGAGAGGAGCGCAGCTTTGTCCTCTCACGGATGCTCTCCACTCTTGTCACCATTTGTTAAAGAGTCCTTTCCACTGTGGTAGGAGAGCCGCCTGAATTTTATCCTAACTGGCAAGGGGTGTGGAGCTCCTCAAGTATCCAGACGATTGAGACAGCCCACCTCCAAGGCAGTGAAGAGGCCACTGCCCCCCAGGATCCTCTAGCTGCATGTGGGGGTGGGTTGCTGCAAGCCAGGAAGAAGAGGGAGGGGTCTGAGCGGACCCCTTCAAGAGTAAGCTCCAGGGCCGGTCTGGTGGCTTAGCGGTTAAGGGTGCGCGCTCCACTGCTGGTGGCCCGGGTTCGGATCTTGGGCGTGCACCGATGCACGACTTGTCAAGCCATGCTGTGGCGGCATCCCATATAAAGTGGAGGAAGATGGGCACGGATGTTAGCCCAGGGCCAGTCTTTCTCAGCAAAAAGAGGAGGATTGGCAGATGTTAGCTCAGGGCTGATCTTCCTCACAAAAAAAAAACCGAGTGAGCTGCAGGTCAAGTCAGGGAGAAGGGGCCTCTAGGAGCACCTGGCCTTCCCTGCACACCAGCCTGGGCCTCCTCTGGCTCAGGTCTTGTCTGGGGTGTTGAGGTTTCTTCATCAAGATCTTGCACGTTCCTTGCTAAGTGTGTTTCTAGGTCATTGATGCGTCTGACGATGGTGCATGTGTTATGTCTATTTGTGGCTGTTAATTTATACTCAGCTGCTACCTAACCCAACAACACGAACTTGTTCTGGACCAGGTCAGGAGTCTGCAGTGAATCTCCCGGGGCTAAAGTCAAGGTGTGGGCAGGGCTAGCTCCTTCTGGAGACTCCAGGAAGAGTCCATTTCTTAGTCTCCTCCAGCTTCTAGAAGCCGCCCGCCTCCTCGGCCCCCGGCCCCCTCTTTCATCCTCACAGTTCATCCTTCCAGCTTTGCCCGTCCGCATCTCTCTCTGACTCTGGCCCTCCCGCCTCCTGCCTCCGTCCCATAAGGACACTGTGATGACATTGGGCCCACCTGGGTCATCAAGGGTCATCTCCCATCTCGGGGCCCCTTGCCACACGAGGTAGCACGTCCACAGACGCCTGGATTGGAACGTGGTTGTCTCTCAGGGCCATCCTGCCGGCCACAGGGGCTGCAGCTTCTGTCTGTTTTTGGAGACTTCTGGGAACGCGGTTATAAGTAACTGGGATTTGCCTCATCCTTTCTGTTCACTTCAGTACTCTTGTTTCTTTCTCTCGTCTAATTGTGTCGGCTAGAAATGGGGTGTCCTCCCTGCGGTGGGAGCATCGCTTTTCCGGCCGTGCGCAGCCGCCCGGCTGGCTGGGATGGGATCTTTTCGTCCCGTTCAGGAAGCATGCACGTGTTCTTTTATGTGCTCGGTAGGTTCTAGTAAGAACAGCGTTGATTTTTACATTCTCTTCTGTTTACTTTTTCACTTTCTGTTGTGGGAATCTTGATGAAATGGGAAGAGCAGAGTGAAGCCTGGGCCCATCGCCCACCTTCACGGTCACCTCCCCTGGTCATGGTCTGGCCACAGGGCCAGACTCCCAGCATGCCGCCTCTGCATGACGGGCGGGTGTCTTGACAAAGGACGCTCTTAGACACCGTGCCCACAGCTCACGGTTGCATCTGGGTCCAGGCCCGGTGGTGGCCCTGTTCCCTGATCATCACGTAACATCTTGTACCGACGGTTTGTTCAGGTCGGGATTTGAGGAGGGGCCACACTTCACTCTGGCGTTTCCTCGTCGCCCCCAGGTCTCTCAGTCTGTAGGGCTGAGTGGAATACGGGGAACCAGGGCGTTTGTTCCCTGGTCAAGACTTTGCTGGTGGCGTCCCCTGGTGTCGTAACCGTGCGCCTGCTGCATGTCCTGTAAACTGGCCGCTGGCCGTAAGGCCTACCAAGACTCAGTCAGGTGTGTGGCAGGAGTGCACCTCAGTGCAGCTGGTGGCGCCTGGCTCTCCTGGTGACAGTCACGTTGAGTAGCTTCGTGGGCTCAGGTGGCGTCAGCCAGATCCGTTGTGACAAAGTTCCCTGTCGGTGTTTCTGTAATAGCTGCCACAGCCGTCGTATCTGGGTGTTTGCCCCCTGCCATCCGGCCCCGACCCCCGCCCCGCCCCTGGCCGCACCTCCGTCTGCCTCCCCTGTCCAGGCCCAGGTTCTGGCTCTCAGGAAAACCCGGCACCCCATCCTCAGAACTCGTGCTCCTTTCTGGTCTCCCCACAATTGGAGGTCTGAGAGACAGAGGGTGGCCTGGGCAAGGGCTTTGGGTGGTGGGCCCGGCCGCTGACGCTGCTCTGCCTGCAGTGGAGACCTTTGGCGACCTGGCGTTTGGTGACATCTTCCTCCACCTGCTCACGGGGAACCTGGCACTGCTGGCCGACGAGTTTGCCCTGGAGGACTTCTGCAGCAGCCTCTTCGATGGCTTCCTCCTCACCGCCTCCCCCAGGTGCCCACCTCTCAGTCCATGTCCCTGAAGCCTGGGTCCCGGGGTGGGGGGGGGGGGTGCTGGGACCGGTGGAACAGCTGGGCGGGCGGGCGGCTTTGGGCCCCCTGCAGCCTGGCGGTGGCCTCTTCCAGGAAGGAGAACGTGCAGCGGCACGTGCTGCGGCTCCTCGTCCACCTGCACCACCGGGTGGCGCCGTCCAAGCTGCAGGCCCTGCAGAAGGCGCTGGAGCCCACGGGCCAGGTGGGTGCCCGGCCATACCCCTGCCCCCTCCGTGTCTGCACGTCATGAGTGTGGACACGCTCTGCTGAGCCCTGGGGCTTGCCCCGAAACCGTGCGCTTTCCCCACAGAGCGGAGAGGCGGTGAAGGAGCTCTACTCCCAGCTCGGCGAGAAGCTGGAGCAGCTGGACCATCAGAAGCCCAGTCCAGCCCAGACTGCAGAGACCCCGGCCCTGGAGCTGCCCCTTCCCACTGTGGCCGCCCCAGCTGGGCTCTGAGGCTTCACCTGGGGCCCCTGGGGAGTGGACAGTGGACAGGGCCCCTGCTGTGGTCAGTGGCCCTGGCTGCCAGAAGAGGCTTCCTGGACCTGCAAGGCTGGGGCCCTGAGTCTCTTGGAGGCAGACCGGCTGCTCATGGGGTTGGGGCTGGGCTACGCCGAGCCCCCTCGACCGTCCTGTGGGTGGGGCACCCCTCCTCTGGCCTCAGCCCTGCTGTGTCCTGGGAGGTGTGTGCTGTCCATGCAAATGGGACCTATGTCCCTGCCCCTCAAGGGCTCCCGGCTGGCTCCGTGCAGCACAGGCCTTGCTCCGGGTCTGCGGTGCCCAGCCTGGCCCCTTGCACCCCCCTGCCCTGGAAAGCTTGCTCATTCCTGCCCTGCATTGTGGGTTTCCATGCTGTGGGGGAGACAGATGGGCAGTAGTTGGGATTAGGAAAAAGCCACCTGTTCTCCAAGGGGAGAGGGTAGGGGGCCGAGGCTGAGGGGAAAGGGGCTGGGCCAGCGCATTGGCACTGATGGGCTAGAGCCTGTAGGATGTCTGCAGATGGAGCCCAGCTCCCTCCCAGGAGTCCCTGAGGTTTGACAGTGGATGGTCTGCTGACCCAGCCGCAGGCAGAGAGGGCCGTCCCCCTCGCCACCAGCACCTGTGTAGCAGGGATGGCTGAGGAAAGCCCAGGCCCCTCACCTGCTGCCTCAGTTTACCCTGGGAGCACTGTGCTCCTGTTCAGCTGCACCATCTTGGTCAGGTGAGGGACAGCTGTCGCACACGTGAGGCTTTCACTCATGTAAATAAAAGGCATTTTGGTAAATCGGCGGATGAGCTGTTTGCATGCACCCCGGAGGATGGTTCAGTGCAGGGTGGGCAGGGGCCTTAGGGGCATTTCCGTCTGTGGGACATGGTCTGGACACTCGGTCCTGCCGGTGAACAGCAGCCATGGGAGGTAAGGCCTGGGCGTGGCCGTGCTCTGTCCAGGCTGCTCGGGGCCCTGAGTCTGACTGCAGTCAGCTCTGGGTGGGCCTCACTGCTCACCACCCGTGGTGACAGCTGTGTGGAGGTCACTGTGATCTTGACAGGTGCAGCCCTGCAAGTGTGAGAGGAACTGGAGACACCCACAGAGACATAGCAGGAAAGCAAAGATGTGGGGACATGGGCATCGGGGGTAAGGAGGAGCCCACTCTCTTTTTAAGGCATAGGAAATACAGGTTTGTGCCCTGATGGAATGAATGACCCAGTGAGTGGAAAGTGGAGTGGGAGGGGACAGCTGGGCTGTCATTGAGTGGGCCAGTGGGGGTGGGGCCAGGGCACAGGTGGGGGTCTTCTCGAGACCAGGGACATTCTCAGGGGGGAGGCAGGTCTGTGGGTGCAGAGACTGGGGGGGTCCCCTTCCAGCTGCTTCCATCTTCTCCGGGAAGCAGAGGGAAGGTCCTGGGGTGGGAGGCAGGACTGGGGTGGAGTAGGGCTAAGGAGAGAGGACAGGGAAAGATTTCAGCCATGGGAGGAGTGTGTGAGCCCACCGGGCCCCTCGTGACCCACCTGAGGCTCGTGGTCAAGATGGACAGAGACGGGTCAGCATGGGTGGGCTCCTCCAGCCCAGAGGAAGGGACCATGGACTGGAGGCCCCAGTGGATGAGGGGTCGTGGGGTGGAGGCCGTGAGCTGCAAGAACAGGGTGGGGGTGGGGGGCTGCAGCTGTTGGCGACGAGGAGCCCATGGAGGGACGGAGAGATAGTGTAGGGGGTGGTGGCTGAGAGAGCAGAACTCCCCTACAGGACAAGGCAGAGCTGCAGGGGTGACAGTGACCCCGGGGAAATGCTGTTGGGAAACTGGGGAGGATGGGGGAGGGGGAGGTGTGTTCTGAGACGTGAGCCTCCTCACCAGGAATTCGGGAAGGAGAGGAGCGGGGGGCGCCCGCCCATCTCCAGCCAGCAGCTGGGTAGAGTCCCCACTGGGGTGAAGGGTCTGCAGAGAAGAGGTTGCAGACACAACTGTGAATCTGGGGTGTGCACAGGAAAAAGGTGGGAGGGGAGGCCTCTCGGAGCGGGGCACAGGGTGTGGTGGGGTTGGTCCAGCAGGACATGGAGAGGTGGGGTCCTGGGGCCCCCTCACCCCTGGAGGTGGGGGAGAAGGTACAGGGAGGCGAGGCCTTAGCCCCAGGCTCAGATTCACCCTTGACCCCACTGGGGGTGGACCCTCCGGGCCTGATTTTCTTGACTCCTGCCATGCCCAGTGTACAAGCCCCTCCTCACTCCAGTGATGGGTCTCCAGACCCCAGAGGGTTTGGTGGATCAGCCTCTGGTAGAAGTGGCCAGCTGGCCGCTGGAGACAGGCCTGCCCCCACTGCAGTTTTTCTTGTATCTGCCTCTTGAGGCCCCCTGGTGTCCTCCCTGTGTCAGAAGCAGCTTGGAAACTAGAAAAAGTCCAGGGCCTTGAAGGACCCACCTGCCCCCACCCCAT
Organism: Diceros bicornis minor; assembly: GCF_020826845.1. NCBI lineage: Eukaryota > Metazoa > Chordata > Mammalia > Perissodactyla > Rhinocerotidae > Diceros > Diceros bicornis. Next base: position 43,792,624 of record NC_080767.1, read on the forward strand.
GCTGGGGCCACGGAAAGGGGCAGGGCCTGGACAGACAGTGTCCTTCCCACTCCAGTCCTGGGAAGGCCTGTGTGGGCTGAAAGCACCGCTAGGCCACATGGTGGGTGAAGCGCCCGAGGGGTCCCCAAGCACTGGGCCCTGGGCAGAGGAGGGGCAGCGGCCGGGGAGCAGCCCTGAGGCTGGAAAGAGGACCTGGAGAAGCAGCTGTGTCTCAGTGCAGCGATCCTGCAGAGGGCACTGCACAGATGGACAGACAGGAGCTCCCACGTGCCACCAGGAGGCCTGGGAAGCCCATGTTCTGGAGAGAACGGGACACAGGCCCAGAACTGACCTTTCCCTGACGCAGGAGGGACCTGTGTGGGCAGAGGGGTGGCGGGAGGGAGGCTGAAGAGGGACAAGAAGCTGGGAGGAGTGGGGGCCATGGGCAGGACAGACTGTAGGGTGGGGCCCTGAGCCAGGGGAGTCAGGACTGCCACCGTGCCTGCGGGGTGCCGGATGGCTTGGGGGCATTACTGGTTGACAGGAGGGCCGCAGACTGGCCTGGGCCAAGGTGAGGGACTTTCAGGCTGGGCCTGGCAGAGAACAGCTCCTTGGTCAGAATGGGAGGAGGGGAGGCCCATCTGTGCAGAGATGGGAAAGGGGGTGGCCAGGGAAGGGTCCAGAGACCCCATCTGCCAACTTGTGACCCAAGTTCTGCCTGAATTTTCTCCCCCACCAGGACTCTGAGCCACACGTGGGGGACCTTCCCCAGTTCCAGAACTCTGCCCCTGCTTGTGCTGCCCTGTCCTCTGGGGGGAGGGGGGGACTCTAGGCTGGGGACAGGGGAAGAGGAAGGGGAGGTGGGGGCGATGTAGCCCCAGGCCCTGGTAGAGGAGGAGGGGGAGGAAAAGGAAATGAGACCTACTCTGGGGGCCCCAGACTGGGGTCAGGGGAGGGGGAGGGGTGGTGGGGGAGAAGAGAATAGGGAGGGGTTAGGGGAACATCAGCTGGGCAAAGGACCCTGCCCTCCCCTCTCTTGCCCTACTCCCCTTCTTGCTTAGAGGCAGCCTGGAAACCCCACCACCGACGGGGGGGGGGCCCTGTGGGGGTCAGGTGCAAGTGGAGATGTCGCTGGGGTGGTGGGGGTTCTTAGAGGGCAGACTGAGGTGTAAGGGCGGTGGATCCTGGCGAAGGGGATGCCCTCAGCCTCACTAGATGTCCTGAGCCTGGACGGAGGGAGGAAGGCTTGGAGGGCTGCAGGGCTGAGGAGGGTAGGTGACCTGCTGGCCCAGGGTCCTGGGCAAGCCAGCCAGACCTCCCCATCTGGCGCCTCAGTCCAGCCTAAGTCCCGCCCTCGCCGCACCCCTGACTCACTTCCTTTGCATAGAAGCGGAAACCTCTCGGAGCTTCCTCTGTTCATCTCAGGACGCTCCCTGGGGACCCGCAGGTGTTGCTGCCCACCAGGCTTGAGCTGGCCCAGCCAGGCCCCTGACCCCACCTCAACCCTCACCAGGAAGCCGGCATTTTCCGCTTCCTGAGTCGTGGGCCTCATCGTCTGGTGGCGGCAGGGTGCTGCCCTGGGGACTGAGGGCCAGCAGGAGCCTGACCTCACACAGCTGCAGGTATGGGGGGTGGGTCTGCCCTGTGTCTCTCCAGCGCTGTCTCTGTGGCTCTGTCCCTCCTCCAGTTCATCTTTCTGTCCCTCTTTCCACCCCACCCCGACCCATCTCTGGGGGGCTGCTGCCACTCCATCAGTGTGTTCACTGGAGGGTGTTGGAAGAATCCCAGTTTGGGGACTGGGAGGCCTAGGTTCAGGCTGGGGCCAGGTCTGGGGCCCATTCTGGAAAGCAGTTCTAGCCAGACCCTCTCCCCAGTGTCTTCAGTGTGTGGGGGCCATCTCTGAACTCCGGGGGTGCTCCTCCCCCTGCTTCCCGTGACCCCCTCTAGGGACGCCGAGGGCCCCTGGCGCCCCGGAGTCCGAGCTGCGGGCGGGGGCGGGGTCCGGCCTTGACCCTTCTTCACCCCTAATCGGCGCCTGGTCTGCAGCGACTCCTCCTCCAGGAAGCCAGGGAGGCTGCCCGATAAGCTGTGCCTCCCCCCATCCCCCCCCCCCCCCCCCCGCCACTTCCTCAAGGCCGCGTCTGTTTATGGGCGGACCCTAGAGATTTGCATTGGGGCCCCGCGGGGAGCCGCTTCCTGGTCAGGGGGCGACTCCCGCCCAGCGAGCCCAGGACCAGGCCCTGGCCGTGGCACAGCCCGGACCGCGCTCTGGGGCCTTTCCAGGCTGTTGAGATCACTCCGGGGAAGGGGCCCAGTCGGCCGTGCGGAAGTCTGGAGACCCTCTCCGTCTTCCTGTTGCAGGGAGGGCGACCTGCATGCCGAGCGCAGCCCTTGCGCCATGGACCGCAGCCAGCCCAGCCTGGAGCCCGCGGCCATGGCCCCCGGCGCCCCCGGCCCGAGCGTGATCGCGCCCGTGCGCGCCGTGGTGCGACTGCGCCGCCGTGTGTGCCTCCTGCGCAAGCGACGCCTCCCGCCGCCGGGCCAGGCGCCGGACTCTGGGCCCCAGGCGCCGCGCGCGGAGCCTAACCAGCCGCGATTCTTCACCTTCGACGGCCCCGCCGAGCTGTCCTCGAGGACGCCGCGCAAGAGGCGCCGGCGCAGCCGCGTGGTGCTCTACCCGGAGACCTCACGCAAGTGCCGGCCGCGCGCGGAGCACCGGAGCCGCGCGCAGTGCTGCCTGTTGTTGCTCGTGGCCATCGTGGGCTTCCAGGTGCTCAACGCCATCGAGAACCTAGACGATAACGCTCAGCGCTACGACCTGGACGGGCTGGAGAAGGCGCTGCAGCGCGCCGTGTTTGGCCAGCCGGCTGCCGTGGGGCGCATCGTGACGCTGCTGCGGGACTACCTGGCCACGCACGTGCACAGCCGCCCGCTGCTCCTGGCACTGCACGGGCCCAGCGGTGTGGGCAAGAGCCACGTGGGCCGCCTGCTGGCGCGCCACTTCCGCGCGGTGCTCGAGGACGGCGCGCTTGTACTGCAGTACCACGCGAAGCACCACTGCCCCGAGCCGCGCGCCGCGCAGGACTGCCGAGAGGAGCTGGCGCAGCTCGTGGCCGACGTGGTGGCGAGGGCCGAGGCGGAGGAGAAGACCCCGCTCTTGGTGCTCGACGAGGTGGAGCTCATGCCGTCGGCGCTGCTGGATGAGCTGCACGGCTTCCTGCAGCCGCAGCGCTCCCACCCCTTCCATAACGCCATTTATGTGCTGCTCAGCCGCACCGGGGGCGCGGAGATCACGCGCTTCGTGCTGCAGAACGCATCCCGGGCGCTGCCCCTGCGCCCCGACGGTGCCCACAGTGCCCAGGCCGCGGCGGCCGCGCGGGCTGAGGAGGAGCTGCGCGCCAGCCTGCAGGCGCTCCTGGTTCGTGAGCACCCGCTGTGGCAGGTGGCGGCCATTGTGCCCTTCCTGCTGCTGGACAAGCGGGACGTGGTCAACTGCTTCCGGGACGAGATGGCCGCGGAGGGCTTCTTCCCGGAGCAGGCCCGCGCCGAGCTCCTGGCGGCGCAGCTTAGCTACCACCAAGTGGCGGGCCGCGAGTTCGCCGTCACTGGCTGCAAGCAGGTGGTGGCCAGGGTGAACCTCTTGTAGCACAGGCGCAGCTGGACACGGTGGACGCTAGCAGGACCAGGGGACGTTTGGGTTGATGGCGGCAGTAGGAGGGAGGGGACCCTGTGGACTTGCCCCAGGTCCCTGAATCCCCTAATAAATCTGTCGGTGGCCCCCTGGCTGGTTCACACTGGGACCTAGGGAAGCTGGTGGGGGTGGGTCAGCTCTGAGCTCCCACTTCTAATTCCAGCCGCCTCAGAGCCCCCAGTCTACCATCTCCGGTCTGATCCTTAACTCAGCACCTGCTGTGTGCCCCACATGGCAGGCACCCCAGGAGGTGGGCAGCCTGACGCCACAGTACAGAGGATGAGTGACCTCAGAGAGGGTGCGCAGCTGCCAGGGTCACCCAGCTGATCCCCTTCAGAGCTAGATGTGACCTTGGCTCTGTGGGGTGCCTGCAGCAGCCATCGCACACACCAGCCCCCCCCTGCTCACTGACTCACCTGGGGGCCCAAAGGCCTGGATGCTTCTCCATTGCCTGACCAGTGCGGACTGCCTGGATTTCTTGTGGCCTCTGGGCCAGGAGCTCCTGGAAGGCCATGGGGTGGATGGGTGTCTCCACTCAATGAGCTGATCCAGTGGAGTCTTCTGAATGCTCTGGAAGGGGGGACTCTCAGGGTAACAGTGGTAGGAGGTGGGTGGGGGGCCCTGAACTCTTGGATCCCCCTGTCTTAGCCACCAACCTGCTCCAGGGCACTGACCTGGGAGAGGTTATCTGAGTCGGGATCCCTTAGACGGCTGCAGAGGTGAGGACTCCTGGCTCCCAGTGTTTCCCAGGGCTGAGGTGAGGGTCTCACCCTGGCGCCTTCCCAGTGGCCCGGCAGCCCCATCCCCCCGTCCCCCCCATCCGCAGCAGTCGCGTTTCCGGGAGCCGGATGCCTGCGGAGCCCGCTGTCCGGGGCGGGGCGCGCGCGCGGCCGAAGCTCTGGGGGAAGGTGTTGCGGGCGCCTTTGCGCCTGGGCTCCCCAAGGGCGGCGGGATGGCCCCTGTGCTGCCGCCTGGTGGCCGGGGTCGCGGGGGCGTGTTCCGCGTCTCCCCGCCGCCCTCGCCGCGGGCCCAGCCCATTTGGGGCGGGGGGGAAACCATGCACAGACGACAACTACGCGACACCAAATCCCAAGAGGGGCCGGGAGGGGGCGCCGCCGGGGTGCAGCGGGCCGTGCCGGGAGCTCGGGCCCCGGGCGCACGCGGTGAGGACGCGCGCGAGCTCGTGCCGAGTGGACACGGCGTGAGCATGAGCGCCCTCCCCCACCACGAAGTCGCCCGGACCCCTGCTCTCGGAACCCTGCGCGACCACCTGGGCTGGTGTCCCTAGAGCCGCTCGCAGGCCGGCTCCCCGAGGGTCCGGCGCGGTCGGAGGCCCCTCCCCCGCCATCTCTTCTCGCCCCGGTGGTCGTCCGCGGACCTGCGCCGAGGTCTGTCCGAGGGAGACGGGACTTGTGTCCCCCGGCCCCGGGGATCTCTCGGACCGAGAGAAGCGGCTGGCGGCCGAGCCGCGCGCAGACCCGGGCGCAAGGCAGGAGGGGCGGGGAGGGGGCGCGTCCTGCCCGGAGAGGCCGCTCCTCCTGCCCGACGGCTCCTGGGGCGGAGCTGGCCGGGTCCGGGCGCCCCCGGACCAGGACCGTGTCGGCCCCGCTCAGCGCCCGCCGCGTGCGGCGGCGGGGAAGGAGCCCCACCCCCCCCGGGGCCGAACGTGCGACGGGGGCGCCCGGCCCTCCGTCCAGGCGCGTGTCTTGCCTCCGGGCGTGTGGCGGGACGGCACCTTGTCGACTAACACTGCCTTCTGGCTGTCCGGCTTGTTCTGCGGCGCTTTTTTCTTGTCTTGCTTGTTTTGTGTGGCCCTCCCCATGGCCAGCCGCCGTCCTCCTTGACTGTTGGCAGTGAGACCCGTGCTCCGCCCTCACCGGGCAGGTAAAGCCTTTCGTCGCCGTCCAACGCGAGGGCGTTCTCATCAGGGCCTTCACCTCTGCCTTTTGTTCAGCCCCGCACTGCAGACATTATTATTCCGTTTAATTTGTGTTGACTTTCTATGAACCAGTTCCTCCTTTTCCAGGTGCCCTGTTATAACCAGGGCTCCGGTTCCGTCCTGCCTGGGACTGCCTCCGGGCCCTTTCTTTCCTTCCGTGGGTCAGTTTGTCTCCCTGGGGCGGTGCTGTCCCCGTGGCTACAGCCTCCGTCGGGAGGCGCCCTGAGAGCTGGCCTTCTTCTTGAAGAGTCACTTGGCTCTTCTCCGGCCTTTTTTCTTTGAACTTGATTTTGTTAGATTCTTTGAAAGACCTTTTAGGGTATGACTGGAATTGCATTGACTCTGCAGGTCAATTTGGGGACTATTGATCCCTTTACAAGACATTCATGAAGGCCCGATTTAATGTCTTTCAATAAGGCTTTGTAATTTTCTGCAGACAGGTCTTGCTCATCTTTGTTAGATTTATTCCTAGAAACCATAGAATTTTTGGTTGGTGTTATAAAGGCTTCCTGTTGTGTAATGTAACATACATGGAGAAAAATGTATAAAGGAAAATATGGACATTCAATGTTTATGACAAAGCAAGTGCCCATGTGCTTACCATCCAGATCAGGAACCAGGACCTGGTCAGTCTCCCAGGAGGGAGTCCCTGCTGCTCACTGGCCTCCCTGTGCCTGCACTCCCCCACCCTGACCCCACCCCAGGGGAGAACCGCCCAACCTGCAAGATAATTCCCACCTTGTTTTCTTCACACTTCAACCACCTAACTTTACAACCCGAACCCGTCTAGTTTAGTTTGATTTTTTTGTTGTAGCTTCTTGATTCTTTATTTTTAAAAACAGCTTGTTGGAGGTGTCATTGACATACCACAAAATTTATGCATTTTAAGTGGACGATTTAATGATTTTTAGTAAACGTGCAGAGTTGTGCAAACACCACCACAATTTAGGTTTAGAATATTTCCATCACCCTGGAAAGCTCTGCCCCACTCTTTTCCAGTGAATCCGTTTCCACCCCTTTCTCAGACAACCTGTCTCTACAGGTTTGCCTTTTTTTAAAAGCACTTCAGATCAGTGGAACATTTTGTAGCTTTTTGTTCTGACTCCTTTCACTCATCATAGTGTTTTTGAGGTTCACCCATGCCCAGGGACATGTCCCTAGTGGGTGCCCTTCTTTCTATCTAGTGTTCCACTAAATGACCCAAGACACTCCGTTTACCCATTCACCATTCAGTGGGCATTTTGGATTGTTTCCACTTTTCGGCTATTATGAATAAATGATGCAAGGGACATTTGCCAAAAGTGTTTTTGTATGGACATATGTTTTCTTTTATCTTGAATAAATACCAAGGAGTGGAATTGCTGAGTCATATGAAAAAAATTTTGTTTAATTTTTTGAGAAACTGCCAAACTGCTTTTCACAGTGGCTGCACCATCTGACCCTCCACCAGCAGCACATGAGGGTTTCTTTCCATCCCTCCTCATCCTCGCCAACGCTCATTATTGACAGTCCCTTTTATTATAGCTGTCCTGGGTGAGGAGTAATTTTCTTTGGGTTACTGTCTTATTTGAGTTGTAGGAGGTCTTTATATCTTCTGGCTATAGGTCTTTTATCATATATATGATTTGCAAATATTTGCTACCAGTCTGTAGGTTGTTTTATAATTTTCATAATAAAAAAGTCTTTGAAGTGCAAAAGTTTTTAATTTTTATGAAGTCAAATTTATCAATTTTTTTCTTTCTTGGATCATACCTTTGATTTCATATCTAAGAACCCTTTGTTTAGTCCAAGATCAGGAGGATTTTTTCCTATGCTTTATTCTAAGTGGTTTTGTGGTTTTGTGGTTTTATGGTTTTAGTGCTTACACTTAGCTCTGTGAGCCATTTTGAACTAATTTTTGTGTATGATGTGAGAGGAGGGTCTAAATTAATCTTTTTGCATGTGAATATCCAGTTGTCCCAGAACCATTTGCTGAAAAGACTATCCTTTCTCTATTGAATTGCCCCACTGAGTTCAACCAGAAAGAAAGAATCAGTGGGAGATACATGTGAAGGGATTTAATACAGGAATCAGCTTATGAGATTGTGGGGGCTGGCTAGGCATTCCAGAAGTCATGGGGCTGAACTCTCTGGCATGAGCTACCCAGAGGTAGAGTTTCTTCTTCAGGGAGGCCTCAGCTGTGCCCGTCAGGCCTTTCAACGGATGAATGAGGCCCACCCAGGTCATGCAGCATAATTTCCTTTACTTAAGGTCAAATGATTATGGACTCTAATCTCATCTATAAAATGCCTTCACAGCAACACCTAGATTAGGATTTGGGGGTTTTTTTGCTGAGGAAGATTCACCCTGAGCTAACATCTATTGTCAACCTTCTCTTTTTTCATGTCAGCTGCCACCATGGCATGGCCGCTGACAGACGAGTGGTGCAGGTCCACACCCGGGAACCAAACCTGGGCCTCCAAAGCAGAGCGGGCTGAACTTAACCACTAGTTAGTTGATTGAATAACTGGGAGCTGTAGCCTAGCCAAGCTGACAGATAAAACTGTCCATCATAACACCCTTGTCAAAAATCAATTGGCCTCAACTGTGAGGGTTTACAGGCAGACCTTGGAGATACTGTGGGTTCGGTTCCAGACCACCGCAATGAAGCAAATATCGCAATGAAGTCAGTCACACGAATTTTTTGGTTTCCCAGTGCATATAAAAGTAATGTTTACACTACTCTGTAGTCTGTTAAGTGTGCAATAGCATTATGTCTGAAAAAAAGTACATACCTTAAGTAAAAAATACTTTATTGCTAAAAAATGCTGACCATCATCGGAGCCTTCAGCAAGTTGTAATCTTTTTGCTGGGGGAGGGTCTTGCCTGGATGGTGATGGCTGCCGACTGATCAGGGTGGTGGTTGCTGAAGGTTGAGGGTGTGTGCCTCTTCCTTAAAATAAGACAACAATGAAGTTTGCCGCATGAAGTGACTCTTCTTTTCATGAACAATTTCCCTGTAGCATGTGATGCTGTTTGATAGCATTTTACCCACAGCAGAACTTCTTTCAAAATTGGAGTCACTCCTCTCAAACCCTGCCGCTGCTTTATCAACTAAGTTTATGTCATACTCTAAATCCTTTGTTGTCATTTCAACAATTTTAACAGCATCTTCACCAGGAGTAGATTCCATCTCAAGAAACCACTTTCTTTGCTCATCATCCATAAGAAGCAACTCCTCATCTGTTAAAGTTTTGTTATGAGATTGCAGCAATTCAGTCACATCTTCAGGCACCACTTCTAATTCTAGTTCTGCTGCTCTTTCCACCACATCTGCGGTTACTTCCTCCACTAAAGGCTTGAACCCCTCAAAGTCATCCATGAGGGTTGGAATCAACTTCTTCCAAACTCCTGTCCATGTTGATATTTTGACCTCTTCCCGTGAATCATGAATGTTCTTAATGACATCTAGAATGGTGAATACTTTCCAGAAGGTTTTCAATGTACTTTGCCCAGATCCGTCAGAGGAATCACTATGTATGGCAGCTATGGTTTTATGAAATGTATTTCTTAAATAATGAGACTTAACAGTAGAAATTACTCCTTGATCCATGGGCTGCAGAATGGATGTTGTGTTAGCAGACATGAAAACAACATTAATCTTGTTGTACATCTTCATCAGAGCTCGTGGGTGACCAGGTGCATTGTCAATGAGCAGTTATGTTTTGAAAGGAATCTTTTTCTGAGAAGTAGGTCTCAATAGTGGGCTTAAAATATTGAGTAAACCATGTTGTAGACAGATGTGCTGTCATCCAGGCTTTGTTCTTTCATTTATAAAGCACAGGCAGAGTAGATTTAGCATCATTCTTAAGGGCCCTAGGATTTTTGGAATGGTAAATGAGCATTGGCTTCAACTGAAAGTCACCAGCTGCATGAGTCCCTAACAAGAGTGTCAGCTTATCTTTTGAGGCTTTGAAGCCAAGCATTGACTTCTCTCTAGCTATGAAAGTCCTAGCCGGCCCCGTGGCGTAGCGGTTAAGTGTAAGCACTCTGCTGCTGGTGGCCTGGGTTTGGTTCCCAGGCGCACACTGATGCACTGCTTGTCAGGCCATGCTGTGGCGGCGTCCCGTATAAAAAGTGGAGGAAGATGGGCACAGATGTTAGCCCAGGGCGAGTCTTCCTCATCAAAAAGAGGAGGATTGGCATGGATGTTAGCTCAAGTCCTAGATGGCATCTTCTTCCAGTAGAAGGCTGTTTCATCTACATTGACAATCTGTTATTTAGTGTAGCCACTTTTGTTAATTGTCTTAGCTAGATCTTCTGGATAACTTGCTGTAGCTTCTGCATCAGCACTGGCTGCTTCCCCTTGCACTTTTATGCTATGGCGACGGCTTCTTTCCTTAAACCTCATGGACCACCCTCTGCTAGCTTCACACTTCTTCTGCAGCTTCCTCCCCTCTCTCAGCCTTCACAGAATTGAAGAGAGTTAGGGCCGGGCTCCGGATTAGGCTTTGGCTTAAGGGAATGTTGTGGCTGGTTTGATCTTCTACCCAGACCACTCAAAACTTTCTCCATATCAGCAACAAGGCTGTTTTGCTATCTTATCTTTCGTGTGTGCACTGGAGTAGCACTTTTTTGTGTGTGAGGAGATCAGCCCTGTGCTAACATCTGCCAATTCTCCTCTTTTTTTTTTTTTTCGCTGAGGAAGACTGGCCCTGGGCTAACATCCATGCCCATCTTCCTCCACTTTATATGGGACGCTGCCACAGCATGGCTTGCCAAGCAGTGTGTCGGTGCGCGCCCGGGATCCGAACTGGCGAACTCCGGGCTGCTGCAGTGGAGCGCGTGCACTTAACCACTTGCGCCACAGGGCTGGCCCTGGAGTAGCACTTTTAATTTCCTTCAAGAACTTCTTTGCATTCACAACTTGGCTAACTGGCACAAGAGGCCTAGCTTTTGGCCTGTCTTGGTTTTCAACATGCCTTCCTCACTAAGCTTAATTATTTCTAGCTTTTGATTTAAAGTGAGAGATGTGCGACTCTTGCTTTCACTTGAACACTTAAGAGGCCATTGTAGGGTCATTAGTTGGCCCAATTTCAATATTGTTGTGTCTCAGGGAATAGGGAGTCCTGAGGAGAGGGAAAGAGATGGGGGAACAGCTGGTCGGTGGAGCAGTCAGAACACACCCAACATTTATCAATTAAGTTTGCTGTCTTATATAGCTGCAGTCCATGGCACCCCAAAACAATTACAACAGTAACATCAAAGGTCACTGATCACAGATCACCATGACAAACATCGTAATCATGAAAAAGTTTGAAATATTGCCAGAATTACCAAAATGTGACACAGAGACACGAAGTGAGCAAATGCTGTTGGAAAAATGGCGCCAATAGACTTGCTCAACACAGCACTGCCACAAACCTTCAATTTGTGAAAAACCACAGTAGAGTGAAGTGCAGTGAAACAAAGTATGTCTGTGTTTCTGGACTCTCAGTTCTGTTCCATTGACCTATATGTCTGTTCTTATGCCAGGACCACATTCTTTGGACTCCTGTAGCTTTATAGTGAGTTTTGCTATTGGCAAGGGTGAGTCCTTGAGCTTTGTTTTCGGTTTTTAAGATTGTTTTGGCTATTCGGGGTCCTTTCCTTTTCTATGTAAATTTTAAGATCAACTTGTCAATTTCTGGGGGAAAAAGAGACTTCCAGTCTTTCGTAGAAGTTGCACTGACTCTAGATATCAGTTTGGGGAGAACTGGCATCTTCACATATCGAGGTGTTCGATCCACAGACTTAGAATTGCTCTTCAATTATTTTGGTCTTTAATTTCTCTCAGCAATATTTTGTAGTGAGCAAGTCTTGCACTTCTCTTCTTCAATGTATTCCTGAGTATTTTTGTGTGTGTGTGAGGAAGATCAGCCCTGATCCGATGCCAATCCTCCTGTTTTTTTTGCTGAGGGGCTAACATCCGTGCCCATCTTCCTCTACTTTATATGGGACACCGCCACAGCATGGCTTGGCAAGCAGTGTGTCAGTGCACGCCCGGGATCTGAACCTGCGAACCCCAGGCCGCCAAAGCAGAGCACACGCACTTAACCGCTGCACCACTGGGCCGGCCCCTATTCCTGAGTATTTTGTTCGATGCTGTTGCAAATGGAGTTGTTTTGTTAATGTCATTTTCATATGTTATTGTCATAACTGTGCCATGCTGTGGTGGTGTCCCACATGCAAGGTAGAGGAAGATTGGCACGGATGTTAGCTCAGGGACATAGAGGAAGATTGGCACAGATGTTAGCTCAGGGACAATCTTCCTCAAGCAAAAAGAGGAAGACATGTCAATTGTTATGGTAATGTCAATTTCATAGTTTATTGCTAGCATATAGAAATAAAATTGAATTTTGTATATTGATCTTGGATCCTGTGACCCTGTGGAACTCATTTATTAGTCCTAGTGATTTTTGTATTGATTCTTTAGGATTTTCAACATATAAGATCACATTTCTGCTAATAAAGACAGTTTCACTTCTTTCTTTCCAATCTCTGTGCCTTTTATTTGTTTTTCTTGCCTGATTGTACTGGCTGGAACTTGCAGTACAATGTGGACTAGAAATGGTGTTCCTGGTCTTAGGAGCAAAGTCTTGAGTCTTTCACCATTAAGTAGGATGTTAGCTGTAGGTTTTCTTGTAGATGCTTTTTATCAGTTTGGGGAAGTTTCCTTATATTCTTTGAGTTCAGAGTTTTTATCATGAGTGAGTGTTGGATTTTGTTAAATGTTTTTACTTGGTTTCTTGAGAGGATCATGTGGTTTATGTCCTTTATTTTATGGATATGATGTATTACATCAATTGATTTTCAGGTGTTAAACCAACTTTGCATTCCAGGGATAAATCCCATTTGGTCATGGTGTATAATCCTTTTTATATGTTGCTTGATTCAGTTTGCTAATATTTTGTTGAAGACGTTTGTGTCTATATTTATGAGGATATTGGTCTGAAGTTTTGTTCTCATGTGTTGTCTTTGTCTGGCTTTGGTATCAGGATAATTGTACTATAATTTCTATTATTCCCATAACAAATTGCCACAAACTGAGTGGCTTAAAACAAAACAAATTTATTATCCTACAATTCTGTATGTCAGAAGTCCAAATTGGGTCAAAGTAGACTAAAATCAAGGGAGCAGCAGGGCTGCATTTCTTCCTGGAGGCTTTGAGGAGAGTTTGTTTCTTTGTCTTTTCCCGCTTCTACAGGCTGCCTGCATTCCATGGCTTATGATCTCCTTTCTCTCTTTTGAAAGACAACAGCATTGTATCTCTCTGGCCCTTCTTCTGTAATCACAACTCTTTATGACCACAGCCAAGAAAACGTCTCTGCTTTTGAGGACTCATTTAACTAGATTAGTCCCACCTGGGTAGTCCAGGATAATCTCTTCATTTCAAGGTCCATATCCTTAATTACATCTACAAAATGCCTGAATCAGTTTTGGTAATTTGTGTCTTTCTAGGAATTTCTCCAGTTCATGAAAGTTGTCTCATTTTATTGTCATAAAGTTTTTATAGTATACCCTTATAATCCTTGTAGAAAAAAAAAGGTTTCAATTTGTGTTGATGTTTCATTTAACACATCCTTCTAGATGTACTCAGATTTTAGCCTTTCATCATCATTGAGCCATTTTTGGACACTTTGTCGGTTGATATACATCCAAATTCTGTCCTTTCCATTTCTGCAAAAAAAGACTTGAAAGTTTGATTCACGTAATGTGATTACATTGAATCTGTAGGTCGCTTTGGGGCACATTGACATCTTAACAATATTGTCTTCCAATCCACGAACACAGGGTGTGTTTCCATTTACTGAGATCTTCTTTAATTTCTTTCAGCAGTGTTTTGTGGCTTTCAGTATGTAAGTTCAATGATAGTTTTGATGGATATGGAATTCTTCGTTGACAGTTTTGTCCTCCTGACACTTTAAAAATGTTATCCTGTTGCCTTCAAGTTCCCGTTGTTTCTGACGAGAAGTCAGCTGTTAGCCTGACTGTGGCTCCCCGGTACGTAAGTTGTTCACTCTTGTTGCTTTCAAGGTTTCCTCCTTGTCTTTGCCCATGATGTGTCTAGGTGTGGATCTCATTGAACTGCTTTGATGTATGGACTGATGTTTTGCATCAAATTTGGGGGAATTTTCCCATTGTCTCCTCACATGGTTTTTTCTTTTCCTTTTCTCTTACCTTTCCTTCTGGGACTCCCATCATATGCATTTTGATATTCTCGATAATGTCCCACAGGTCTCTAAGGCTCTGTTTATTTTTCTGCATTCATTTTTCTTTATTTTCCTTAGAATGGGTAGTTTCTATTGATCTATCTTCAGGTTCACTGATTGTTTCCTCTGACTTTTCAAGTCTGCTGTTGGTTCCCTCTAGTAGATTTTTTTAAAACATTGACTCTGGGGCCGGCCCGGTGGCATAGTGGTTAAGTTCATGCACTCCACTTTGGCGGCCCGGGGTTCACAGGTTCAAATCCCAGGCGCAGACCTACAGACCACTCATCAAGCCATGCTGTGGTGGCATCCCACATGCAAGGTAGAGGAAGATTGGCACAGATGTTAGCCCAGGGCCAATCTTCCTCACACACACACACACACACACACACACAAAATTGACTTTATTTTTTTAGTGCAATTTTAGGTTCACAGCAAAACAGAGCAGAAGGTACAGAGATTTCCCATATACGCCCTGCCCCCTACACACCCAGGCTCCCCCACTATCAGCATCCCCCACCATTTGTTACAATCAATGAACCTACACTGACACGTCATTATCACTCAGAGTCCATAGGTTACATTGGGGTTCACTCTTGGTGTTGTACATTCTGTGGGTTTGGACAAATGTATAATGACAGTATCCATCGTGATAGTGTTATACAGAGTATTTTCACTGCCCTCAAAATCCCCTGTGCTCCACCTACTTATCCCTCTCTCTCTCCTAACTCCTGGAAACCACTGGTCTTTTACCGTCTCCACAGTTTTGCCTTTTCCAGAATGTCATACTGTTGGAATCACACAGTATGTAGCCTCTTCAGATTGGCTTCTTTCACTTACCAATATGCATTTAAGTTTCGTCCATGTCTTTTTATGGCTCGATAGCTCACTTCTTTTTAGTGCTGAATAATATTCCATGGTCTGGATGTACCACAATTTATTTATTCATTTACCTGCTGAAGGACATCTTGGTTACTTTCAAATTTTGGCAGTTATGAATAAATCTGCTAAAATATACATGTGCAGGTTTTTGTGTGAACATAAGTTTTTAACTCCTTTGGGTAAATAACAAAGAGCACAATTGCTGGATCGTAAGGTTAGAATATATTTATTTTGTGAGCAACCACCAAACTGTCCTTCGAGGTGGCGGCACCACTTTGCGTTCCTGCCAGCGACGCACGAGAGTTCCTGTTGCTCCAGGTCCCCCTCGGCGTTCAGTGTTGTCGGTGTTCTGGATTTTGTCCCTTCCAATAGGTGTGTAGTGGCATCTCATTGTTGTTCTAATTTGCATTTCCCTGATGACGTGTGATGTGGCATCTTTTCATAGCCTTATTTTCCATCTATATGTTGTCTTTGGTGAGGTGTCGTTAATGTCTTTGGATCATTTTTAAATCAGGTTGTTTCCTTATTGCTGAGTTTTAAGAGATCTTTGTGTATTTTGGGTAACAGTTCTTTATCAGATATGTCTTTTGCCAATGTTTTCTCCCAGCCTGAAGCTTGTCCTTTCATTCTCTTGACAATGTCCTTTGCAGAGCAGAAGTTTTTAATTTTAATGAAGTCCAGCTTGTCAATTCTTTCTTTCAAGGATCATGACTTTGTTTTTGTATCTCAGAAGTCATTGCCCAACCCAAGGTCATCTAGATTTCCTCCTGTGTTATCTTGCAGAAGTTTTATAGTTTTGAATTTTACATTTAGGTCTGTGATCCATTTTCAGTTAATTTTTATGAAAGATGTAAGGTCTGTGTCTAGATTAATTTTTTTGCATGTTGTTGTCTGGTTGTTCCAGGGCCAGAATCATGTGGACTTTTCATTTCAGTTATTGTGCTTTTTAATTCCAGATTTTCCCATTTGGTTCTTTTCTCTCTTTTTTTTGGTCTTCCAATTCTTTATTACAAAAAAAATATTATGTCAGTCTTGAAAGTTTTAGAGCCAAAGCATCTTCTCTTTCTGCAGAATTGAAACATTTTTCAGGCAGAATGGAATGTGATGGAAGTCTACAAAAATGTTTTGAAGATCCAAAGGAAAAGCCTCAGATTTGTCTCTGGAAACGTCCATGTCTGAGATGAAGGACTACATAGCGAAATTTCTGTAGGATGTCAGACTTGGAATCAGTTCTTGCACTACCAGAATGAGTGCATCTTATCATATGATACAAAGGATCAGCTGATGCCAAAATGACTGAAGTTTAAGTGGACCCTGCGACACATCTTGATCTTCCCAGAGCGAAGCCTGACTCTGGGAGAACACTGCAGAACCAGGCCAGGGTCTTTGGAGTTGTTGATGGATGAAGCGGGATGATCAGTGGGGCAGCGGCGGCCTTGATGGATGAAAGTACCCAGTGCTTCCAGAAGGGGTCAGTACAGCTCCGGAAGAGAAGCTCGCAGCAGTCAGATCCCTCACCAGCTCAAAACTGCTCAAGCTTCAGCTACACACCCACCTGCCACATGTGGCTCTGGGTCTCGTCAGTGACCTTCTCCGGCTTTTTTGCTACAAGATGCTCAAGAGGAGAGGAACGGAAGAGCACCCCAGCACACGGCGACTGCCGGGCCTCTGAACTGGCTGTCTCCACCTTCCTGGCAGGAGAGTGACTGGTGGCTGTGGAGCACCCTCATTTTTTTTCTAAAAGTGATGGAATTGATGTATCCAAAAGAATGGTGTATGGACACAGGAATGTGCAAATGCTTGGAAGTTCTTTTTCAGAATGACCTTCGGAACCAGTGGCCCATTCATTTAAACATCCTTCATGGTCAGAATCATCCTGCAAGGATGTTTTGCAGGTGTTAAAATAATCCAGTTCACTCAGGACTAAGTCTGAGGACACGTTTTGGGGCAAAGTTGTAAAGTTAGAGACTGCCGCTCGAGCGTGTGTCTGGAAGGTGGTTTCAGGTAGAAGAGTTTTGCATCAGTGGGACATGTGTGCTTCTCCACAGGATGTCCCAAGTTCAAGGCAACACCACCTTCTCTGTGTCCTGATGTCCACTGTGCTGTAGCTTTCAATACTGAGTGGACACTCTGATCCCAGACGCATGGCAGGAAGGGGGCAAGTGCTCTTTTTAGCTGTTTCTGTTAATAATCTGCACTACAAAATTTCACATAGTTAAAAAATTTTTAAGCTATTTTTATTGAAATATAATTCACATACCATACAGTTTACCCACTTAAGGTGCACAGTTCAGTGGTTTTTGGTATATTCTCAAAGTTGTGCAATCATCACCACAATCTAATTGTAGAACATTTTTATCACCTCAGAAAGAAACCCCGTGCCCATTAGCAGTCACTGCCCATTCCTCCTACCCTACCCCACCCCAGCCCTAGGCAATTCATTTAACTGGAATCACACAATATTTGTCCTTTTGTGTCTGGCTTCTTTTACTTAGCATAATATTTTCAAGGTTTATTTTCAAGCACATAGCATGCTTCATTCCTTTTTATGGCTGAATAATATTCCATTGCACGGGTGGACCACATTCTGTTTACATCCTCATCAGCTGATGGATGTTTGGGTTGTTTCTACTTTTTGGCTATTATGAATGATGCTGCTATGAACTTTTGCGTGCAATTTGTTGTGTGGATATATATTTTAATTTCTCTTAGGTATACACCTAGGCTTGGAAAAGAGTAATACATATGCTGGGTCATGTGGAAACTCTATTTTTAACATTTTAAGTAACTGCCAAACTATTTTCCAAAGGAGTCGGGATTTTTTTGTGTGTGTGTGAGGAAGATCGGCCCTGAGCTAACATCCATGCCAATCCTCCTCTTTTTGCTGAGGAAGACTGGCCGTGGGCTAACATCCATGCCCATCTCCCTCTACTTTATATGGGATGCCACCACAGCATGGCTTGCCAAGCGGTGCAACGGTGCGAACCTGGGATCCAAACCGGCGAACCCCGGGCCGCCGCAGGAGAGCACGTGCACTTAACCACTTGCACCACCGGGCTGGCCCCCGGAATTTTTAAAAAATAATTTCTATCTCTTTATTGATATTCTGTACATGATGGGTCATTTTCTTTGCACTTCCCTTTAATTCTTTTTACATAGTCTCCTTTACGTCTTTGAAAATATTTATAATGGCTGCTTTGAAAAGCCCAACGTCTGGGCCCTCTTGGGACAGTTTTCACTGGCTCTTTTTCCCCTGGACAAGTTACACTTGCCTGTTCGTTTGCATGTCTCCTAACTTTTTTGTTGAAAACAGGACATTTTAGATAACATATTGTAGCAATTCTAGCTGATAATGGGACTTTTCCAGAGGAAGTCAGCCCCTCCAGCTGCAGAGCAGCTGGTCCTCCTGGGTCGCCCTGTCCGGGAACCACGACTGTGGGGGGCAACTCAGGGTGTGCGACAGGACAGCCCCCGGGAAGATGCTGCCGTTCCCGTCTGCCTCTCTGAGACCCTGTAGTTCCTGCTGAATCAACGCTTCTCAAGGCCTTTCATCAATTTCCAGAGTCCAGAAACTTTTGTTTTCATTGTTGCTTTTTCAGAGAAAGGATTTTCTGAGCTCTTCAGTTCACATTCTGGAAGATTCGCCACCTTCTGCCCTGGTTTTCCTGATGATTGAACTCTGTCGGTGGAGCCACGCAGGAGGCTTGGTGGTGTGTGCGGCTCCTTTGATCAGCGTTGCATCTGGGGGACCTGGCCCCGGTGCAGCATGTGCTTTAGTTTCCACTTTCCTTCCTGCAAACGTTTTGTTTTAGGACTTGACCCTATTTTGTTCCCCCATTCTGCCGACAGGTGTGTGATCTGTGTTCATTGTTTTTGCTATTGTGAGTAATGCTGCCCTAAATATCTTTGCACGTGTCTCTGTGCACTGGTGTGTGTGGGACAATTTGGGTATTGGTGTGGGGGGAACTCTGTCCACATTACTGTGTTGGGGTGTTAATCCCAGAACATGACCCTATTTGGAGGGAAGGCCTTTACAGAGGTAATGAAGTTAAACAGAGGACATTGGGGTGGGCCCTAATCCAAAGACTGGTGTCCTTATGAAGAGGGGAAATTTGGACACAGACACACGCACAGAGGGAAGACGACGTGAAGACACAGGGAGAAGTTGGTCATCTTCGGCCGTCTCTGGACTTCTGGCCTCCAGAACTGAGAGATGATGAGTTTCTGTTGTTTAAGCCCCCCCCGTTTGTGGGACTTCGTTAGGGCAGCCCTGGGAAACTGACTCGTGTATGTACCTTGGAGTGGACTTCTGGGTCTTAGTCAATAAAGCCGCATGGTCTTCCAGAGGCTGCACTGTGTCAGCCCCCCGACCCCGCAGCATGGTGGGAAGTGCCTTTGGCCCGACGCACTCACCAACATCCGCGTCAGATGTCCGTCTCACTCTGGTTTCAGGTTGCATTTCCCGGATGGCTGTTGTGAAGCGCCTGTGGCAGCCTCTTGCCCTTTGAAGTGGGTCGTCTCCCTTTTATGGACTTGTCAATTCTGGACTCGAGCTTCTTGTTGATTGTGGCGGCTTTCCTCTCTCCTTCTGGGTCCTAATGAACAGACGTTCCGGACTCTAATGTTTTCTTGTGTATTACTCTTTCCCTTTATGTTTCTTGCTTTGTGTGTCCTATTTAAGGAATCTTTTCTTAACCCCGAAGGCAGGAAGACATGCTCCCATACTGGTCCTAGAAAGTTCTTGGCGTGCACGTGTAGGTCCACAAACCCCCTTGAATTGATGTGTGTGTGTGTCGTGACGTGGGATCAAATTTTATTTTAATTTCTATGTGTTTTCCAATGTCCCCTGAGCCAATGCTGCTTTTGTCATCAGTCAGGCCTCGTATTTCCGGACTCTGCCCTATGGCACTGTCTCCGTGCCTGTCCCTGTGGGGTTGGCACTGCTGAATGTCTGCGCTTTGTGCTCAGCCTTGGTGTCTGGTGGAGCGCGTTCTCCCACCTTGCCCTGGCCTGGTCTGGGCCCTTTGCATTTCAAAACAATTTGAGAGTCATCCTGACAAGTTCCTCCCCAAAACTATGGGGACTTTGATTAGGACACCACTGACTCTATAAGTGGGGGGGAGTGGACGTGGTTGCCACGTTGTCTCCCCGCCTGAGCATGGCTTGGCTGTGAGCACTGAGGTCTTTAAAATACCTCTCAGCAATGAGTTATAGTTTCATATGTAAAAAGCTTACACATGTTTCTTAGATTTATTTCTAAATCATTTATATGATGTGATGTTATGATAGCCTTTTTCAAAAAACATTTTGGTGTATATTGTCTAGTGTAAAAGCAAACAAACACACCCACGAATGCATATCACGAATGGCTATCATTACTGGAACATTTGATGACTGTTACATCCTCATGTGTTTAAATAGCTTCAAGAACCTTGTGTGCTGTAGTAGCAGCACTTTATGACATGGATGCACCATTCTTCGTTGTTGTTTTCATTTAAACTGAGGTATAATTAGCATCTAGTGAGAAGCCAGATCTTCCTCGTGCCTATAGTCCCAGGAGCTGTGACAAATTCGTACGCCTCTGGGCCCATGTCCTTACAGGATGGAGAACATTCTCAGAAGGATGCCTGTGGCGGCTCCGGCCCTGCCCCACCCCAGGGAGGCCACTTGCCACCTTAGGCTAGTTTCCCCTGTTAGAGAACTTCTCAGAAATGGAATTATGCGCTGGACGCTGTGTGTGTCTGTGTTGTCTACACTGTTGCAACCATCAGTGGTTTGTCCTTTCTTCCTGCTGAGGGGCATTCCATTTGTGAGTATCCATGGTCTTTAAAAGGACAAGTTGAGGGCCGGCCCCATGGCTTAGGGGTTAAGTGCACGCGCTCCGCTGCTGGCGGGCCAGGTTCGGATCCCGGGCGCGCACCGCCGCACCGCTTCTCCGGCCATGCTGAGGCCGCGTCCCACATACAGCAACTAGAAGGACGTGCAGCTATGACATACAACTATCTACTGGGGCTTTGGGGGAAAAAATAAATAAATAACATTATATATTAAAAAAAAGGACAAGTTGATGCATATTTGGATTGTTTGCAGTTTGAGGCTGTAAAGAATTTGGCTTCTATGGATATTTTGTATGTATTTTTTTTTTAATTTTATTTATTTATTTATTTTTCCCCCAAAGCCCCAGTAGATAGTTGTATGTCATAGCTGCACGTCCTTCTAGTTGCTGTATGTGGGACGCGGTCTCAGCATGGCCGGAGAAGCGGTGCGTCGGTGTGCGCCCGGGATCCGAACCCGGGCCGCCAGCAGCGGAGCGCGTGCACTTAACCGCTAATCCACTGGGCCGGCCCTGTATGTATTTTTTTACATATGTTTTTACTTCTTTTGGGTCAAAGGGTAGGTGAATACTTACCTCTGTGAGAAACTGTCAGATAGATTTTCAAAGTGGCTGCACTACGTGACCCCACGCCCCCAGCAGTGGACACAGCGCCCCCTCGCCCCCCCCCCCCCCAGTTCTTGGTCTTTGCAATTGTAGCCGATCCAGTCACATGGAGTGTTTTTCATTGTTTTAATTTGCATTTCCCTGGCGACTAATGATGCTGAGACCTCTCCAGGTGTTTATTTGATGTTCATATTTGTGTGTGTGTCTGTGTGCGTGTGTCTGTGTGTGCACGTCTGTGTGTGCGTCTGTCTGCATGTGTGCGTCTGTGTGTGAGAGCGTCTGTGTGTGCGCGCACGTGTGTGAAATGTCCATTCCTGTTTTGCACATTTAGAAGTATTGGGTTTGTCTTTTGTGTTTAAGTAGCAGGAGTTCTTTATAAATTCTGGGTGCAAACCCTCTGCTGTTTCTTGAGGAACAGAAGACTTTAGTTTGAGAAAGTCCTGTTTATCACTTTTTCTTTTATGCTATGTGCTGGGTCTTCTCTAAGAACTATGCCTGCCCCCAGGTCATGAAGATATTCTTTTATGTTTTGTTATAGCAGTTTTATCTTTGTAACATTTACCTTTAGGTCTGTAGTCCATCTCTAATTGATTTTAATAAATGGTGTGAGGTAAGGGTCGACATTCTCTTTTTTCCATGTGGATAAATGTTGTTCTCGCACTGTTTGTTGGAGAGACTGTCCGTACCTCATTGGGGGACGCTGGCACACTTGCTGAAATCACTTAGCAGTGTGTGTGTGAGGTGACTTCTGGACTCTCTTGATTACTGGAGTAAGTCTTGAAGTCGTTGAAATCCTCTACTTTGATCTTTATTATCAAGATTACTTTGTCTATTTTTTGTCATTTGTCTTTCCAAATGAACTTTTAAAATCATCTTGTCAGTTTCTAAACTGACACAACAAAAACCCTGCTGGAATTCTGATTGTGACCGCATTGAATCTACAGATGAATTTAGGCAAAACTGACAATATTTTCACCATATTGAGTCTTCCAGACCTTGAGCATTATGTATCTCTCCCTTAGTTTAGATCTTTTATTTTTTTTTTATTTTTTGTGAGGAAGATCAGCCCTGAGCTAACATCCGTGCTAATCCCCCTCTTTTTGCTGAGGAAGACCGGCTCTGAGCTAACATCTATTGCCAATCCTCCTCCTTTTTTTTTTTTCCCCCAAGGCCCCAGTAGATAGCTGTATGTCATAGTTGCACATCCTTCTAGTTGCTGTATGTGGGACGCGGCCTCAGCATGGCCGGAGAAGGGGTGTGTCAGTGCGCGCCCGGGCCTGGGCCTCCAGTAGCGGAGCAAACGTACTTAACCGCTAAGCCACGGGGCCGGCCCAGTTTAGATCTTTTAAAATTCCTCCCGGCAATGTTCTGTGGTTTTCATTGGCGAGAGCTCACACGTTGTTCATTAATTTTATCCGTAGGTATTTCATATTTTCTGATGCTATTGTAAGGGTCTTGTTATAGTTTCATTTTCTAAGTGTTAACGGATAGGATATAGAAGCACGATTGATTTTCGTGTACTGACTGGACCCCATGACCCCCGTAGTTCACATTTCAGTCCTCGCAGAGTGACCAGTACACATAGGATACAGAAGCATGATTGATTTTCGTGTACTGACTGGACCCCATGACCCCTGTAGTTCACATTTCAGTCCTCGCAGAGTGACCGGTACACAGCTGCCTCCTCTAGCCTCTGGCAGAGGAGAGGCCCCAGCCTCAAGCTCACAGCCTCCGATGCAGGGAGCCCCACACAGTTCCCACGGGAGGCCGGCTCTGTGGACACTCTGGGGTTGGAAATCCAGGCCTTAGGGCTCAGACCCCGGGAGAAGGGGGACTGGGACAGACCCTGGTGACGCTGGCCGCAGGGGAAATGGAAGGGATGGACCTGTGGCCACTCCCCAGAGTTCTCCAAGGTGCCCTCGGGACACCTACTGAGGATAATAATTCTGTCGACTGAAAAACTACCAATGAAAACTATGCCATATTTCGCCTGGTAACCAGCCAGATTTTTCTAGCGAAAAAACAGAAAAAAGACCTATACCCCCTAGAAGTTACCGAAACATGCAACAACATGGATGAATCTCCACAGCATTAAGATGAGTGTCAGAAGCAGGACGAAAAAAGTACATACCACACGAATCCTTTTGTGTACAGTTCTAGAACTGGCAGGACTGATCCACGGAGATGGAAATCAGGTCAGTGGTGCCCTGAGGCGGGGCAGGGGGAGTTACTGAGCCGGGGCACGGGAGGACGTCTTGGGGGAAATGCTCTGTTTTGATTACGGCTTTTATTTGTGGGTAGAAGCCTCCATCAACACTTACACTTTAAATAGCGGCATTTTATTTTGTGCAAATTACACCACAGTAAAGTTGATTTTTAGGAATATGAATGATAAACCTAACGATTTTCTTTCAGCCTGGATTAAAATGAAAAGGAGCCACGCCCACAGAGACATCATGGAAGACTTGAGACGGAGGACTTTATTGACAAAATAACCTTGAGAATTCAAAGTGCTGGTTACTTATTACTTTCTTCCGAGATAAGAGAGGGAGGTTGAGGAGGGGAGAACCAGGAACAAGGAGCCAGAGGGGGCAAAGGGCTAATTTACATCTACAGACATTTCTGCTCTCTCTGCCTTCTGGGGGCAGAGGCTTCCTGAAGCCCTTCCTGGGAAACTGAAGTTTAATGTCCTGATAGGCACGACAGCTGTGCTGTTCCCCTAACCTGTCACCTGTTGCATCCTGTCCACTGTGGAAACAGGACCGGAGCTCACAGGGCGTGGCGGGACTGTGGGGTTGGACTCACCACTCACACCGCATTTGGGAGGCCAGACTCCCCTCTCCGGTTTCTCCTGGGGGCTGTGCGGGTCCCATCACTCAGGCCCAGGAGATGTGGCCAGCTGGAGGCCGCAGCATGAGGCTGGCTTTCTCTGACGCTCAGGACTGCTTCCACTTTTTGTTCTGTTTAGTCCATTGTTGGACAGTTTTAATTAGACAGTTCTTCAGTGCAAACCTCCAAAGCTAGAGTGTGGAGTGCATTCCCAGCGGGGAAGAACAGGGAAGAGCATGAAGCGTGGACAGCTCTGCCTGGCCATGCGGCCTGGATGTTGATGCCACCAGGGCAGGCACAGACTGCTACCCACCCACCCACCCCCAAAGCTGCAGCCCTTCTTCCTCCATGACCCCATTTTAAGCAGGCACCAGCAGTGAGGTTGGTCATGTGACTAAGTCCTAGCCAATGGGATGTGAATAGATGTGGCAAGAGAGACTTCTAGGAAATCTCCTGGAAGGAGAGGGCCCAAGCCTTAGTTCATCTCTTTCTCCTCGCTGTTGGCTGGAATGTAGACTTGATGGCTGGATCTGGGCCACCATTTTGAGCCATGTGAATGAAAGACTCACCCAGCAGAACAACAATATCCAAGGATTCTGTACCCTCATGCCACCTACCAGCCCTGGACCACCTACTCCAACGTTTCTGATGAGAAATGCATTCTGCCTTGTTTACACCACTGCTGTTCTGAAATTGGTCCTCTTTGGAAAGGTTATGAGATGCTTTGGGCTTGGTTCCCTTGGGGGGTTTTGTCCCTAGGGTACCAATGAGGAGGCCCACAGACCTGCAGAGGTGGGTTTTATCTGTTGGGGGAATGTGCACCAGGGTAAACCTGGTCTCCAGCTCCATCCCTGAGCAGGCAAGCCTACACACAGAGAGTTCTTTCGTTGCACGTGCCTGGCACAGCCACGTCCACTGGAATGGGGGGCGAGGAGACAGCCGGAAGAGTCTGCAATTCCAATGCTGGCCTCCACCGGACCATCAGACCCTTGCCCACCCTCGGCCCTCTCTGCTGAGGCTCCAGGCTGTGTGGGGTGATCTGCTAGCACCCATGACTGGTCCTGATGGTTCTGAGGGATGCGGTCTGTGTCTTGAAGTGTGACATGTAGTGGCCATGTCCTCAAGGCTGTGACAGAGGCTGTGTCCTGCTGATCCTCCACTCTTCATGGCCCAGGGGCCCTGGAACATCCTCCCTTCCCCATTTGACCAGATGGGAGAACAACACACCACTGCCAATCGCTTGGTGAGGACCGTGATGGGGTCACGTCCCCAGGGCCTGGTTTGGGTCTCCTTCTGGGGACTGCAGATGCCAGGAGTCCCTATGGGGTCCACAGACCTGCCCCTTCCTCAGACATGCTGCAGATGCCGCTGACACCCCCTCTCCCCCCGGCCCTCCCCGCGGGACAGTGGGGATGACCACAGTCCTGACCACCTGGGCCGGGGCCTCTATGGCAGGCCTTCCACAAAGTGCCCCGTGTGCTGGTCCCCCCCAACGCCCCACAAATTGGCAGAGTTGTAACTTCAGTAAAGACCGCGCAGGGCCTGCTGCTGTTATCTCCCGAGGTCACCCAAAGGAGACCTGGGCCGGTCCTCAACTATTCTCATCCTTCCAGCTTTTTCCTCTGGGCCCTTGCCCCTTCACCCTGTCCTCACACAGTAAAGCCAGCTCCGGGCCTGCAACACAAGCTCCCGCTCAGAGCTGGCCTCGCTGGTCCTGGCCGCCTCTGGCCTCGGCCGGGCCACTCCTGTGGGCATCAGTTCCGGCTGCCTAAGCCGCCCCTCGCAGCCCAGCCCCGGTGCAGGCTCCTCCCGCCGCACAGGACCCTCCCCGCGCACCGCCCGCCCAGCGGCCACCGTCCAGGGGACGAGGGCGGGCTCCAGACCCGGCGCGCGCGGTGCGGGGCGCTGGCCTGACGACCACAGCAGGCGGGGAGCCAGGGAGCGCCTGCGCGCAGCGAAGGGCCGGCGGGGTCGTGGCGCCTCGGTCCCGGGACCCCCGGGCGCAGTGCCCTCCGCGGCCGCAGGGGGGCAGCACAGCCGGTGCTCGGTGCTCGGCCGGCGCCCCCGCCCGGGCAGACGCGCCACCCGAAAGCCCCGCACCCGCTGCAGACGCGCCCGCTGGCCCACTCGGGGATTCCCGCCCGAGGCGGGGGGAGAGGTCCGGGCCGCGGGCAGGGGCGTCCCGGGCCCCAGAGCCAGGCTCGCCGCCCCTCGGACGCCGGGTGGCCGGTCGAGGTCCGTGTCTCCCGCTCCACCCGGACCCCGCCCCCGCCCCTCCTGCCCGTACCCCCCCTCCCGCGTCCAACCACCCAAGTCCGGGGGCGGGCGGGGTGCCCGACCGTCCGTCTTGGCTCAGACCCCCATGCCCGCGGGGCGCCCAGGAGCCCCACGCGCAGCGGCGTCGGGTGGGCGCGCGGAGTGGGGGCCCCCGGAACAAGCTGCGGGTCCCGGGCCGTGACCCCACAACAGGGATGACGGCTGGTCACCACCCTCACGTCCTGCGCGCGGCGAGGGGGTTTGGGAGCGGCTCCTGGGCCCCCATCCGCCTGGGGCGCTTTCCAGGTGCGCAGGGGCCCCGCCGCACCGGCCCCGAATGGCCCCCGCTGGCTTTGAAGGCAAAGATCGGGCCTCTGTAAGCGCACACTCCCCTCCCCTGGCCAGGCCCCTTACTGCCCAGCGCCCCCACTGCCCGCCCCCTCCACTGTCCCCCACCCCGACTTCCCCGCCCCAGCTACTGCCGAGCCCCCAGCCTCCCCACACTGGTTTCCCCCGCCCAACCCCCGACATTCCCCCGCCCGGGCCCCCCACCGCCGTCCCCCCCCCCCCCGCCGCCCCCTAGCCGGCTCCCCGCTCCCCGCCCTCATTAGCATAGCAGCTGCTCGCCGAGCGGGACCGCGCGGAGGAAAGGGCAGAGGCCTCGGGAATGAATGGGGGCCGCGGCTTCGGAGGCGGCGAGAGAAGAAAGACCGACAGACGGACGCGCGGAGGGACGGCTCGACGTACAGCTAAGCAGAAGAATGCGCCCGCCGGAGCCGGGGCCGTGCGGGCGGGGGCGCGGTCCCAGGCCCCGGGGGCGGCGTGTGCGGCGGGCGGTGGGGGAGGGCGGCCTCCTGGGACCCCGAAGCCCCAAGACGGGGTCGCGCTGGGGCCTCGGGAGGAGCCGTCACGGCGGTTCCCAGACCTCCCGCGGCCCCCTGTGGCCCGCGTCCTCCCACTCCGGCCGCAGGCTTTGTTCCCCAGCTGCCCCCTGCGCCGGGTCTCCTTTCCAGTCCTTCAAGGCCCGGGTGGACGCCGGCCTCCTCTCTGCAGGCTCCCTTGGGCCATCAGGAAGCACTTGGCCTCCCTGAGGTCGGAGCTGCAGGGCTGCGCCCCTGTGCCCATGTGCGCCCTTCTCTGGGCCGCGCTGCAAGGCCTTTGGGAGACAGACCCAAAGGGCAGCCCCCTTCCCTCTCCTCCTCCTAACCCGCCTTCCTGGCCCTTGGTCCTGGCCTCCAGTCCTGCCCTCCCTTCTCTGGCCGGCTCTGTCCTGGCTTCCACGCCTCCTGGCTTTGGACGTCTCTCTTTCTGGCTGACCACTTTCCTGCATTTCCTGGCCTCTCTCTGGCATCCATTCTAACAGTAACTGCTTCCTGCGTCCGGCTGGGGTCAGGTCAGACAGACAGTTGGTCGGGAGCCGCCAGCACTCCTGGGGAGGTGGGGGGCAGGCCCTGCCCCTACCCAATTGCTCTGTCTTCTATTTCCATGGCAGCCACTCCAGGGGTTCCCAGTAGCCCAGCCCTTGCCTGCGGGACCCCTGCCCTGGGTCATCTTGGAGCCCCTGGCAGGACCCTCATGCGGCCTCCACACACACACCTGCAGGTCCTGGAAGCAGGCAGCGAGGGTCAGCTGTGCCTTCTTTCTCATCCTGGCCACAAAGAGGCTGGAAAAGATGTTTCCACCCCTGAAAGCATGCCTGGGGAGGGCTGTGGGGACTCCCAGGTGACAGCATTGGCCAGCCGGCCATAGTTAGCAGCAGTTCCTGTTTGCTGAGCAGAGGTCCTGGAGCAAGAGCCTGCAGCGTCTGCCCCTTTGTTTATAGCTCTGACCCCACGTGGTAGAAGGACAACTGTGGTTTTAAAGTGTGTCTGCTTCCTAGGGCTCTGCCCAATGAAAAGGAGGCTGGCGTGTCCTTGGCCACACTTGGAGCCCCTCACCGGCAGGCAGGGCCCCGGCTGGCGGGTTGTCTGTGCACAGAACAGCACGTGGGGAGGAAGGCAGCACGACCACCATGGCCCCCCTCGAAGCCGTGGGGCTGAGCAGGGCCTGGCTTCCTTTTGTCCACACCGGAGAGAACACTGTCTCTCCCATGAGCAGCACAAAGCCTTCCCGAAGGTGTCTTTCAGAAGAGAGGACCTCAGCGAGCCATGGGCAGGCTCTCCTGGAGGCAGCCACGTACCCCGGGAGTGCCCCAGTGTCCACGCTTCACAGGCCAGCTGGACTCTCCACCGTGGGAGAACTTTAAGCAGATTGCAGGGACAGCGACTCATTGCCCGCCCCCCCTGCCCAACACAGGCTAACGCCAAGAACAAGCGCTACCTTTGATTCTTCAGCTGGCTCCCCCGTCTCCTGCGGGCAGCAGGGCCCTGGGTGGGAAATGGAGGGCGGCCCAGGCCTGAGTTTATTCTCCAGACACCCCAACAACATCCAAGTTCTTGTAGCAACTCTCCCTTTCACGGCCAGGCACCCCCAGCCAGCACCCCAGCCTGCTGGCCCCTGAAGGCTCAGGGCAGGCCTTCCCACACTGGTCTGGGAGGGCTGGGTGGACACCACCTTCCCTCGAGCTCACATGCATCAAATATTCCACTCACTTCTGCTGGTGTCTAAGGACAGAGCTGGCACCAGTCTGGGAGGCCGCTGGGGGACAGAAAATGCCTGTTCATCAACAGAAAACCCTCAAGGGCAGGACAGAGCCAGACTCGCCAAGCAGGAGCACAGAAGGCACAGTGGGAAAAGCTTCCAGTGCAGGAAGGGCACCGTGTCTGCGGGACGAGTGTGGCTGCCCGGCGGGCCCACAGGGAAGCTGACACCCTCAGGCCACTCCCAGAGGGTTGAAAGCTTTACAAGAAAGCTTTACAGAGTTACCTTGTAACTCTGAATCAGGCACAGTTCAAGCTTCCTGCGGTCCTGGCAGGCTACTCCTGCTGGGGATGGGTGTCCTCCCATGGGTCCTGCCATGCACCCCCTGCCCATGCAGGCCCCCCGAGGGCATCTCAGGTCTGAGCCGAGTCTCTGCTCATCTCTCGTGGGCACCGGACAGACCCCTGCTCCTGCTCCGCTCTCCTCACACACGGGGATGCTGGCTGACACTCACGTCTGCTCGGGTCTGCTCTTCCGGGAGTGGCTGGCTCTGGGGACTGGCTGGCCTCTTTGGCTCCCAGGTGACACCAGAGGCTGGAGGAGAGAAAGGGGTCTTTTACTCGTCATGAGTAAGCAACTGTGGTGCTCCCCCAAATTTAAAAGATATCCCTCCTGTGCAGCAGGTGGTCCAGCAGGAACCCACAGCAGCCCGGGGGGAGACTGAAAAGGGGCCTGGTCCCTCCAGGGACCCGAGGCTTCCCAGCCTGGTGGGAGAGCGGGAAGAGCTTCAAGGAGAGTCTTCCATGCGGAGGCCTCAGCTGCTTTGCCAGGGAGCAGAAGAGACGGGCTGTGGGCGGGTTCTGGGTGCTCTCGGGGCGGCCCCGGGCTCCCCGTGCTGGAGGAAGTCAGCCCCTGGCCCCCCGCACATCCTATATGTGGCTGACTTGGCGTGGCAGTTGCGTGGAGCCCAGAGCCTGTTCGCCAGGCTGTCTTTAGGTGAGAACAAGCTGAGCATTGTACAGTTTCACCCACCAACGGCATGTTGCAGCCTGACCCTCGTCCCGGGTGCCAAGCCCAAAAAGAACCAACAAACTTCCTTTTAATATAAAAAGACCAATGAGAAATTTATTTATAAATTCTTTACGTTGGGCTACCAGCCTATATCGTACACTCAGGAATGTGCTGCAGACTTGTTCGAGTGGTCAAACCGGGACCCACACACAGCTTCCATACGAGCCTAGAAAGTCTTAACATTAATTAACATAATTAAAAAGGTATTTGCATCTAGGAAAAATATACAGAAAAACTCCTTTTGGAGTAATCTGTGCCTCAGTTTCAATGTCTGCTTGTTTCACCGACATTATCAATATATTCTTCTCACACAGGGTCTCATAAAAAGCCACAGATGACTGCCCGAATCTGACTAGCCACGCACAAAGGGCCTCCACCCACCTGTGTCCTCAAGTGCTCCCCATTTTTGCACGAAGGGTCAGCACCACTTCTACCCAGGGGAAGCCTCATTTAAATTTGAATAATTCAGCCTCCCTTTTATTTCTCGGGATCAAAACAACAAGGGGTGTGGGGTTGCATAGAAAATTGGAACTTCGGAGACCAGGAAGGGCGCCTTTCGAGACAGAAAGTGACGTCTCGAAGAAGCGCCGCCTCCGGCCCAGGTCCTAGCGCGGCCCCTCCCGGCGGCCCCTCCCCCGTGGCAGGATTTTCGGACTCGAATTGGGTCCTTGAAGCTCCGGGAGGCTGAAGAGGGGCGAAAAGGTCCTTCAACTCACTCAGCAATTAGCACAAGAGATTCACAGTCTTATAGGTATTTTATAAAAATATAAATATGGATACACTGTTGCCTTCACAACGCTGGATAAAACGCCCTTTAAAATTGGGTTTATAACCAAGATTAAAAAAATACACCTAAAACTTGGCTTAAAATATGTTAATATTTTATATTCTGTCATAAATGTTATGACATTTAATCGTGGCAAATCCATTTACTTTTTAAAA
Organism: Diceros bicornis minor; assembly: GCF_020826845.1. Lineage (NCBI taxonomy): Eukaryota > Metazoa > Chordata > Mammalia > Perissodactyla > Rhinocerotidae > Diceros > Diceros bicornis. The sequence goes on from NC_080767.1 coordinate 43,823,460, forward strand.
AAGTGTGCAACTGACTCTTAACTATAATAGAACCCACTAGAAAAGATACGGTCCCCTCCACGCCCCCACATCGCCGCCACACCCGAGCACCCAGGCTCCCGCGGAAACCCTGCAAAACCAGCAGGTCTGGGGGAGGGTGGCCTCTCAGGGGAGAGGGCGAAGGAAGGCCTGGGGCTTCCCGAACTCACACGGGATTGTGAGTGAGGAGGGGGCGGGGGACGGAGAGGAGGGGATACGGCTGAGGAAGAGAGACAGGAGGCAGAGGGAACAGCACGGGAAAACCACCAGGCTGGGCGGTATTTTCAGTGCAACCAAGAAACGACACTCAAGTTTTTAGCTTTAAGACTAGGAAAAAAACGCATCTCCCCCCAGATAACGACTTTGACCACGCACAATATTTTCCAAACAAAAAAACCAGGCGCACAAACTTCACCCACAAATATACACACACGTGATAAATAGTTTAGAACCCCAGTAACAGCGGAGCGCCTCCTCGGCGGCGGCGGGTCCGACCGCAGGTCCTTCCACCTTCGGGAGAACACATTTTGAGCGGAGGATCCTGTGTCTCGGGATTCCGAACTTGCTGGTAGCGAGACTCAAATTTCAAAGGGGCTGCGGCCCGCGCCCCGCCCCCACCCGCGAGCCGGCGGGGGGGCCGTGGGAAGCGCTCGGGCGGGTCCTGGCGGCCGCGGGGGGGCGCGGACCCCGGGCAGAGGGCGCCGCGGGCACGGACGCGCGCGCCGGACTCGTCGTGGCCCGGGCGCCGAGGGCCGGGCGCACACCGAGGTAGTTGGCGGGAGGGACAGCAGAGACGACACACGCGGGGCCGGGTCGGGGCGCGCATCACCGGCCGCTGCCCGCGTACTTGGCCTTGGTGATGAGATAGAGCACGATGTCCTGGTGGCCCCCGAACGCGGCGATGTGCAGCGCGCTCCAGCCGTCGCGGTTGGCCAGGCGGATGTCGGCGCCGAACTTGACCAGCAGCTTCACGAGCTCCAGGTTGCCGTCGATGACCGACTGGTGCAGCGCCGTCTGGCCCTCCGGCCCGAACGAGTTCACGTTGAACTCGCAGTTGGTCATGTTCTGCAGCAGCGACTGCAGCTCCTGCGTGTTGCCTTTGCGCACGGCCTCCTGGAAGATGCGCTGCGTCTGCGGCGCCGTGCAGGTGGACAGCTCAGTCTGGCTCATGCTGCCGCCAGGCGCGGGCGGCGGGCCGGGCCGGGACTCAGCGCGGGCGGCGGCGGCGGCTGCGGCTGCGGCGCGGGCCCCCGGCGGTCTCGGGGCGCGCCTGGGCGCATGGAGGGCGCGGCGCCCCCGGGCCCCGCAAGCCACCCCTGGGCGCTCCGGGCGCTGGGGGCCGGGGGCCGCCGCCGTGGGGCCCCCGCCGCATCCAGCCGCGCCCGGCGGGCGGGCAACGGGGGCGGGCGCTGCGCTCGCGGGGGCGGCCGGGTCGGGGCGGCGGCGCCGCCGCGCGCGCTGCGGGTCCCTGCTCGCTGCGGCTGCGGCTCCCACAGAACTCCCACGCGCCTCCCCCCGCGCCGCCGCTGTCGCCCGCCCGCCGCGCAGGGGCGCCTTTTACCTCCTTTATATTTGCATAACAATGGGCGCCCGTGACGCGCGCGCCGGCGGCCGGCCGATTGGGCGGCGCCCACGTGGGGGCGGGGCGTGGGCGGGGCGCGCCCCGGGGGCGTGCCGGGCGGCGCGCTCCGCGGCAGGGGGCGCTGGTCGCCGGCCGCGCGAGGCGGAGAGACGGTTGGCCATGGGGGACCCTTGCTCCGCCGCCGCGGTCGTCCCGCCCACTCTTCCTCCGGCCACGTGGGGAATTCCAGGCTCCCTTCGTGGACAGACCGAGGCCGGGACCCCGTGCCGAGCGCGACCCCGAGGTGGCCCCCAGGGCACCCTCCCCTGGGTGGAGGTTCAGGGCATCGCAGACCTCGGCCCGGGTAGAGACCCTGGGTCTCGCTCCGCGCTCCCGGAGCGACGGCCGCGGACCCTCCGCGTCCCCAGCACGCCAGCCGTGCGCGGCTAGGGGACCCGCCCAGCCCGGCCCCGGGACACACGGCCCACGCGGGTGACAAATCCACGCACTGTTCGGGCGTGTGACCTCAGCCACGCGGGTCCTTCCCACGCGAGGGCGGCTCCCCTGGCTGCCCGGGTCACCCCATGTTTGCCCCCCAACCTGGCTGCCGTGAGGAGCTTTCAGCCCCGTCCTGATGAAGCTGGGGTCTCTGGAGGGAAGCCCGGGGCCGGGGCGGGTTCGGTGGAAGCTGGGCAGTGGGGGGCAGTCAGGACCTCAGGGCCTGCCTCCCTCTCCTGGGCCACCCCCATCAGCATGAACGGGACAGGTAAGGCCTGGCCAGGTGAGCAGCCCCAGGTAAGGTGCCAAGGACTGCTCTGAAGGGAACTCTGAGATAACTCATTTCCAAACTGTAAGCCCATTTTGTATTGACACCTCCCTCAAATTCCCTCATTAGGATTTTACGGTTTACAGCCCGGCTGTGTTCGCTGGAAATTAAGGAGGAATGATTCTCAGAGCAGTAGGCCCTGGGCAGCGGAACAGCACGCAGGGACTTGCATTCCTTCAGAAGCCGGCTGGGAATTCCCGAGGAGGCAGCTCTGGGCCTCAGCTGGGGAGACCACCCTGTTAGGCCTTGTCTGGGGATGGACCCCTGTGGGTGTCTGCCCCATGCCCTCCATGCCTTGAGACCCATGTGGGTGTGCCCCCACCCTGCTCCATGCTCTGGGAGGGGCACAGCCAAACTGCAGGAAAAACTGGGCAACGCCACCCCAGGGCTGTCCACCTCCCGCTAGCTGCCCTCAGACCTGACCCTGGCTGACTCCCCTGGGGTCCTCCTGGTGCCCAGGGTTGCTCTGGTCTTCCTGAGGCTGGTGGTCCAGCCATTCTGCTCAGACCTGCTCCCCCACAACCTGCCCCCCCACACACACACACACTGTGCACATGGGTAAGCCCAAGGCTGAGCAGAGATGGAAGCCCGGAACCAGGACCTGTGCTCTGCAGGCCCAGGGTGTGACCGGAAGATGCCACTGCCATCGGGAGCCCCTCCCTCGTCCCGCTTGTCCTGCAGGGATGTTTCCTTGGGCTCAGTAAGGGGGCCTGGGATCAGTTGATGCTGGACTGTGAACACCTGGACCCTGACCATCTCCAGCACCTGATCACCTCCAACCCCGGGCCCCCCCCACCCCCCGCTGGCCCAGGGACAAGAGTGTGGGTGCCCTGGGAGGCTGAGCCAAGGCCACACTGGGCCCTGTTCACCTGGGCCCATCTTCACCTCTGGTCAGGGACCCTTGGAGCGGGTAAGCGTGTGCCCCTGCACAGGGCTGTGACCCCCTGGGCACACGCCACCCTGCTGCCCGTTGCTCCCTGGAATGGGGCGGGCCTGGGCTGGAGGGCGGATGCTCTGAGAGCATGTTTGGGTGGGCAGGAGTTCCTTCCTGGTCACATCTGGGTTTTTCTTGTATCTGCTGAGTCCCACACGTGCCCAGGGCCATCCCTGGAAGGTGGTGGGTTCACAGACAGGCCCCAGCCCAGGTGGGCTCAGGCCCCCCTGCCTGGAGAAGGGCATCTGGAGACCCGCTGGGCCCGGGAGCAGAGCCTGGGAGAAAAGTCCCATTCACACCCGCAGCAGGCGTCAGGGCAGGCAGACAAAGGGGCCCTGTGAGCTCAGTGTGGGAATGCACGGCCGCCACCACGGGTCATGAAATCGGTGGCTCAGGCGCCCTGGCAGGGACAGGGACAGGGTGGCTGGAGTGGCCACGGGAGCCTGGCCTGAGGTTACCGCCTGCTCCACCCAGGGTTTGGAGAGAGGGTCAGACAGGTGTGGGGGGACCTGCCGCTGCTGTGCGGCCATCACTCAAGCCCCACCCCCCACGCCCAGCGGCTTATCTCTGGGGCTCAGGTGACGACAGCCACACTGTCCACAGGGAGCTGACAGGACGCCTGTGGCTAGTGTTCCTCCAACGTGGCCAAGTTGCTCTGGTCCACACCCCATGTCCCCAGAGTTACCCCATTCGAAGACGTGAGGGGGAGAGGGTGTGCGGGGTACCAGCTCCCAGGAAGCGCTTCCTAAATGTTTGCTGAAGGAAGCATCCAAAGGATGACATTTGTTCCGAATGCCTTGGAGGGAGGGAGGGGTCCCTGTGCCAGGCCCTGCCCAGGAGCTTAGAGAAGCCCCCCTCCCGTGTTTGTGGGTTCCTTGGCGTTGTCGTCACCTCCACAAACAGGCAAGGAGTTCACTGGCTCTCCAGGAGAAGCCCCCAACCTGGGATCTGAGGGGCACACAACCCCCACTACAAGGCTGGATCCTGTCCTTCTCCTGGGGGCTGGCCCAGGGGTGCCACCTGGAAGGTGATGGCGGGGTGGAGGCCAGAGTTGGAGAGGGTCCCCTTCTCCCTCCAGGGACCCTCTTCCTTTGGAGGCTCAGAGCAGTGGGTGGTGGGGGAGCAATGCAGGCAGCTTGGGGAGCATTCTTGACCTGGGCTGGGAAGGTCTGGGTGGGGCGGCTAGGGGAGGACAGCGGTGAAGGGGCGGCTGGCCAGTGCTGGGCCGAGGCCTGCGGCCACCTTAAAGGCCTAGGCAGGGGAGGGAGGGCGAGCGGGCAGGCGGGCAGTGGGGGCGGGGCTTCCAGCTAATTCATTAAAATGTGTCGGGGAGCGTGGGAAAGAGGAGAGTGTTTCTTCCCAGCAGCCCAGACACCTGGTAGAAGGGCCGAGAGAGGATAGAGATCAAATAACAAACACTCAGCCCCGGGCCAGCAGCGGCCAGAGCAGAGGAAGGACGCCCGGGCGGAACTGCAGCAGACAATCGCTGCCGCGGCTCCTGCCCACCCGGCTGGCCGCTCAGGGCACGGCCTGGCACCGGGGCCACAGCCCACCCTGTCGGCCTGGTGTCTGACCCCTAGCTTGATCCTGGGGCCGAGGGAGGCACTTTGGGCTGACCCCTGACGGCTCAGGACCTGCGATGGGGGGCTGGCGCCTGGCGTGGGGGCCCCAGAGCCAGGGTAGGCTGGCAGTGAGCATGTGGGCCCAGAGTGGGGGTGTCCCCAGAGAGACACCGCCAGTCTGGGCAGCAGGCGGGTGGGGAGGTGGGAGGGCAGGCTGGACAGTGTAGAGGCGCGGCCATGAGGACCTCGCTGAGAACAGGTCCTGGTTAGCTGCCCTCTCCTCTTTCTAGAAGTTGCACAGGGCGGAAGGGCAGAGTGGGGCTGGGGCTGGACCTGCCTGGAGAGATGGGAAGGACACACGGTCTCCCGTCTTCTGAGCCCGAGGTTCCCGGCCTCTTGCTGGCTCCAGCCTCTGTCTGTCTGGGGCTGGCTGCAACACCAGGGTCTCTGGTCAGAGCAGAGTCTCCAGGATGTAGCTGGCCTGGGAAGTGGGCCTGGCACCCCCAGCTGCTTCCTCTTAACTCTATGGGGGAAGGAGTGTGGTCGGGACTGCCTCCCCAGGACAGGACATGGGGCCAGAGGTCACGCTCCTGGAAGCAGCACTCCAGCCACAGAGGGTCGCCACCCCGGTGGGGTGCAGCTTACCTGCTCACCTTGGCGCCTGACCCTCAACTCAGCAGGGCCCTTGGAGAGGAGGAAGGCCAGGGTTGCCTGCTCTGCCTGGGCCAGCCAGTGGCACCTCCATCTTTGGAGTGGTGCCCTGGCCCAGCTGCCCCAGGGCTGCTGGGGGCTGAGTGGGCTGGCGCTCCAAGGGAAAGGACGGGACGTGGAGTGTGGCAGGATCCTGTGCAGTCCCCCGCACAAGCCCCCACCCCCACTGGGGCTGCACCCCTGGGGGGCCAGGGCAGTGGCCAGGAGCCCAGGGACGGGGCAGAGGCTGGCCTGGCATTGCCGATGCCCACCTGGGCCTGCAGGTGCGTCTGCTCTGGGCAGAGGTGGCAGCCCCGAGCCAGCCCCCAGGTCCCAATAGCCCCGAGGCTTCCGTCTGGGCTCCTTGGCCAAATCCGAGCTGGTTTCCGCTCCAGGCAGGAAAGACAGGAAAGGGATGTGAGGGAGGGAGGGGGCGCATTCCTGGGGGGTGAGCCAGGAGGAGGTGGCGAGGGCAAGAAAGAGTCTGGGACCAGGCCGACTGCTCGCAGAAGCCCCTACCCAGGGCCCCCTTCCTCTGGCGCCCCTCTCCCCGCTACCCCTGGCACTGGTGCCCTCAGCCCTCCAGTGCCAGCAACAGGTCTGAGCCTCAGTTTCCCTCAGAGTGGGTATAGCAGCAGCTACTTCCTGAAATTGTGAGGACGGAGGTGCACACACACGTGTGTGCAGGGCACTCCCACGTGGCTGTGGTTGCTGGTTTCTCTCACGAAAGGCCACCCAGGCCTGACCTGGGGGTGAGGGAAAGGCCCAGGGGTCAGGCCCTGGCCAGGGAGGGGGCCCGGGCAACAGACTCGGGGAAGCCAGCCTCCCCTCCAGGCTGTGGCCTTCCTCCGGGGTGGCTGCTCTGCCTCCCACACCCGGCTGGGCTAGGGCCTGGTCCCCAGGAAGCCCCCAACCTGGCCTAAAGGGCCCAGCCCCCAGGATCCCACCATCCACGCTCCCTGGAGTTGGGGCCCTGGAGGGTCTGGAGGCCGGCCTGGCGAGGGCCCTGGGACCTGCTGGGGGGCAGCAAGGACGACCCTGTCCTGCCGGGCCTGGAGGCTTGTGGCATGTACTGCCACTGCAGGGAGGGTGGGCCACCCAGCGTATGGGGCCTGTCCGCCCCACCCCATCCCTCCGGGCCCACTGGGCTCCAGCCGACTTGGGGAGCCACCTCGGTCCAGCCCTTGGGCCTTTGCCCAGGCCATTTCCTCCACCGGACGTGCCCTTCCCACCTCCCGCCCGCCGCATTCCTCAGCACCAGGCAGTTCTCCGCTCAGGGTCTGGGCATTCTGACCATGTGGAAACCTTCGTCCTCCCAGACAGCCTGGGGGGCTGGGCCTCAGGTGTGTGGATGGAGCGAGGACAGGAAGAGTCAGTGGCTAGCTCCCACCTTCACACTTTATTGTCGGCTGCCCCGCCCGTCCCCAGGGGCCTGGGGCCCAGTCCTCATGAGGGGCTGCGGGCTGGGCGCGCAGGAGCCGGGGGCACTGTCCAGGACCTCGCGGAAGTTCGCAGCGACGCGGCCCAGGTGGGAGCCCTCCCAGAAGACCTTGCCACAGCCAGCGCAGCAGTAGAAGTGCTGCAGCCCCGGGCGCCGCAGCACGCCCGCCGGGACCCCGGCCAGCTGCAGCTGGGCACCGTTTCCCAGTGTGGCTGGCGCGCTGGCCCGCAGGTCCGATGCCTCCAGCCAGCGGCAAGGGGGGTCATAGGTGCTGTCCCCAGGGGCCTCCGCTGGGGTGGAGCCTGGACAGGTGGAGGCAGCCACCCTGAGTCCCGGCCTCCGGGCATGCGGCCCCCACCCCACGCCAGCAACTCCTCCCTGTTTCCCACCCACCCAACCCTCTGCCTCATCTGACCCAGAAGCCCCGGGTTACAGACCACTGACCCCGGGCCTCCACCCCTATCCAGGGCACAGGGTCCAACCCTTCCGAGCTGTCTCCTCTGCTGGGCCAGGACCCAAACCCCGTCTTTGGGTTTAGGTGCCAGGGGCCCTGTGTGTCCTCGGGGGGCGGCCCCAGTGCTCACCCGGCTCCTGGGCGTCCTTGCTCTGGGTGGCCTCGTCACCTGTCAATCAAGGACGTCAGGGACTCCCAGGACAGTCAGCAACCCCAGCACCCACCACACACCTCCAAGTGCCCAGCCTCTGCCCCATCCCCAGCGGAGAGAGCAAAGGGCAGGAGACCAAGAACCTTCGGTGCCAGCCCAGTCCCCTCCCATGGGAACTCACACCTTGGAAGGTTCTTGGCTCTCAAAGGTCCTTGGGAAACATGTTCTGGACACGAGGATTATGGCATTCGTGGGCCTGAGAACGGCAGCGGGCGGGGCGGGGGTGGCCTATCTGTGGCGATGAGCAGATAAGCCCACTGCCAAGCAGCGTGTTTCGTAAGCAGCCAGCACCAGGGTGGGCGGGGACCCAGAGGACCCGCCAGAGCTCAGGGTGCGGGGAGAAACCCCGGTGTGTGGCTCCTTCTGACCCTGTGAGGGGGCCTCACCCCCACTGAGACACAGGGAGATGACGAGGCTGCTGGCAGCTGAGGGCCCAGTGTGGGGCCGAGGGCAGCGATGGCTGAGGAGCATTGGCCAGCAGGTGGGAGAGGTCCTCCCCAATCCTGCTGACCCTCGTAATTTGCTCGGCAAACATTCCTCTACAGATGGCTCCAGATGAACTGCGGCAGGGGCCTGAATGGATGGGCTCCTTGGAGCCCAGCAAGGCCACGACCTCCATCTGGCCTCCCTGCCTCGCCCTAGCCCGTCTGGCCCCAGCCCTTACCCGGTGACCCCAGAGACACCACACAGCCCACAGGGGCACTGCCTACCACCCCAGGCCAAATGCGAGCCTCTGGGCGGTGTGGTGGGGGCTCAGAGGGGGCTGGAGCCTGGTGGCCCCAGCAGAGGGCACTGCTCACGTGCTGCTCCCCCCTTCCCAGCCTCGAGCATGTCAAGGCCACGCTCCGGAGAGCGGAGAGCTGCCTGGGGCTGGACACAGGCAGTCACAACGGCTCACCCACCATGTGGGTGGCCCGGAACCTCAGAGAGAGGCGGGAAGGACAAGGGCAGGATCCTGAAGAGGCACCCGCTGTGCAAGGGGAGCCTGGCCTCGGGCTAACCACAGAGAGCGCCCCAAGCCACCCTTCTCTGCACTCCATCCCTGCCCTCCACTGAGGAGGGGCAGCTGGGGCCCTCCAGGGCCCCCTCTGCTGGGACCCCTCTCCCTGGAAAGTGGGGGAGCCAGTGGTACGAACGGCAGGCCCATTCACTGCCCCAGCTGCCAACTTCAAATCTTGGGGTGCCCTGCAGCCTCCTCTTTCTAGTCTTACAAAAAGGGAAAGTGAGGCTGGGTCCCTGGGTAGGACTTGGCCAGGTGGGGAGGCACACATCTGGTGCTTGCCCATCTTCCGGTCTGCCCAGGCTCAGGCTTGTCTATGTCCAGACTGTGTACACGGGCACACAAGCAACTGTGTGTGCTCTTGTGCATGTGCCTGTGAACGAGTGTGCATGGTCCTGCACGTGAGTGTGCATGTGTCTGTGAGCGTGCATGTGTGTCTTTGCATGCAGGGTGCACGTGTGTATGTGTGTGTGTGTGCCGGTGTTGAGCACGGCCCACTGGAGAGAGAGTGTTGCACACCACCCCAGCGGGGCCTGAGTGCCGGAGCCTCCTGGTCCCCTGGGTCGGGGGCCTCACACTGTGCAGAGAGGGCTGGGGCCGAGGGGCCCCTTCCTGGCCGCGAGTGCCGTCTTTCCACCTGGCAGCACCTTGCCATCAGCCCCCTGGCCAGCAACCTGCTGGCCATCCCTGTAGTTTAGCCCCAGAGCACCCAGCGGGTGGGCCGCCACCCACAGACCTCACCGAGCCCGCCTGGCCCTGTGGGGTGCACTCACCTGTGCTGCTGGGGCCCTCCTGGTGGCCAATGAGCCCCATGAGTTGCTTCATCATGTCCTTGGAGACCTTCAGGTACTGGTCACAGTTACAGGCCTGGGGGCGGAGGAGGTGCTGAGGCCAGGGGAGGCTCCCTCCATCCCCCCACTCCCAGCCCCATGCTCCCTGCAGCTCTGGGTCTGGCCAAGGTGTTTCACGGAGAAAAATGACACATTCCTTCCTCTTCCCGCAGGACCACAGGGCACACCACCTCCTGGGAGCCCTCCCTGACTACACCAGCTCCCAGTGGGCCCTGGGCGCCCTCTTCCAGCTCCTGAGACCCTGCAGGACCCCGTCATCACCCGGCTGTCCTCCCCAACCCCAGAGCCCGTGAGGGCAGAGCCATGCCTGGGTCCCCACTGGGCCGGACCTGGGGGACGCAGGGCCCAGCATTCAAGGGTCAGGGTGGGCAACCCTACAGCTGCCCTGACCCCTCAGCCATCTCGGGGCAAGCCGAGGCCATTTCAGTGTCCATGTTTCTTGACAATGCCTGGTGGCTGCCCTGCCTCAGGAGCACCAAGTCCGTGAGGGGGCAGGAGTGAAGCTACTTCTGCTGCTTTGCAGAGACCTTGTCTAGGACTTGCAGTGGACTCCCAGGAGGAGCTCAGCTCAGCCCTGCTGACCTTACGAAGACCCTGGGCGTGGGGGTGGGGGTTTGTGGGGTCCATCCTGCCCTCCCAATGCGGCCACCCCAGGGCTGCCCCGTGAAGGTCACTGCCCGGCAGGGAGGCGGGTCTGGACCCCAGGATTCCCAAGGCGAGGCAGGGAGGGCCCCGCGGGAGGGCAGGAGGGGCTGGGTGCCCGCTGAGACCCGGCTCCCAGGCAGGTATGCGCAGGTACCCATGGAGACAGCCCTTCTGGACGTGGGAGCAGCCTGCGAGAGGAGGGCGAGCCAAGGGCAGGACCTGGGGGGTTCTCAGGCTGCAGGGAGGAGGGGCCCCTGCCTGTGCTCCTCCGGCCCCTCCTGGATGAGCGCCAGCGCCCTGGATGACATGGCTTCCGGGGCGGGTGGGTAGGTGGCAGCCACAGGCCCCTGGAGCCACAGGGCGTGCCCACGTCAGGGGCCCTGCTCTGCCCCCACCCGCCCTTTTCCCACGGGCCTTTCGACACCACTACCTGTGGCCTCACTGCTCCACCTCCAGCATCGCAGTTGGCTGAGGGGCCGGGGCCTGGGGGTGCTGGACGGGTGGGGCCACCCCTGCTAGGAGGCCCAGGCTAGCTGATCCCCAGGCAGGACCCTCCTCCCCACCCCTCTGGGGGCCCTCCTGTCCCCCTGACCACCTCTCCCAGCCAGACTCTGGACTGGCTTTGGGCACAGGGAGGCTGCTGTGGGCCCTGCCTTCCTGATTGCAGATCCAGGGGGCTTCCTGGGACAGGAGAGCAGGCAGAGCCCTGGCTGCAGATCTGGCCTGTGGTCACTCCAGGTCCAGTTGGGGAAGACGCTGAGAACAAACGGGCAGTCTAGTCTCTGGCCGTTGCCCTGGGCTGCCTGCCACAGAGGCCCATGCTCTCCCTGTCCAGGCCCCAAGGGGACAGTGCCAGCAGGTGTGGGAGGGATGGCACAGTGGCAGGAGAGTAGGGTGGGGTCATCTGTGAGGGGTCTGCCAGACTTCCCAGGACCTGGGGCCGGTGTGCACATCTGGGCGGGGCCGCCAGCTCATGCTGAGTCACCACATGCAGACAAATGCCCGGTGCCCTCTGCAAGGACCTGGCCCCACCCTCGGGAACCACCGGTGCCGGTTTTCCCACGGCGGCTGCCCACTCTGGGGCCTTGCTGTCACCCCGATAGGCCCTGGGAGGCCCTGCCCGCCCCCGGCTGGAAAAGCCGGTTCTGCGCCTGCTGGCCCCCCTTGCTCTGTGTTTCCCATCCACAGGAGGGCCCAACACCAAGGGCCTCCCTGTCCATCTCCTGCTCTGGGGTCAAGCAACCCTTGCCTGACCACCCACTGTGGGCAGGCAGCAGCCACCCTTCGAGGGAGGCTGTGACCCTGCCCTTGGCCAGGTACAGGCCTGGCCTCCCTGACACTGAGGGGGCGGAGCCTCTGCCCTCCCACTGTGAAAGGGGGCTCCGGAGGTCACACAGCCTTCAGCTGGCCAGAACCCCACACCAGGGTCCTCGGTCCTCACACTGCCCCACCAGGGGGCGTGGGCAGGCGGCCTCTGAGCCATGCCCCTCCCCAGAGTGGAACGTGCAGACCCCAGCCTTGGGATGCCAGTGGGTCTGGGCAGAGACCAATAGGGGGTGGTGGGGGGCTCTGGACAGGTGTGGTCCCGTGGGTCCGACCCAGTCTCGGCACATCCCATCTAGTCTGAGAGCCTGAGGGCAGGGCCGGCCTCCACCCATCCCCCAGCCCGCTGGGTGGGAGGGGCCTGGTGAGTTGGGGGTAGGAGGGGCTGGGAAGGCTCCTAGCTCCGTGGTCCCAGGGGTCTGCCTGCGCGCCTGGTTCCCATGGCTCCCACTGCTCGGAGCCCACGCTCACCGTGCCACCTGACTCAGGGCACAACTGGGGACTGCCTGGGGCATGGGGGCGAGGCTGCCTCCCATGGGCTGGGCCTCCAGCAGGGACTGGTCCTGGGGACTGGTGGGGCTCGTGGATCCGCAGCCAGGCAGGTCCAACCTGGTGGTCCAGCCTCTGCAGCCCCCTGCTTCCCCAGACCCGAGGAGGGTGGGAAAGGGCTGCTCGGGTGCACCCTGGCACACCACAGCCTTGCTGGGCTTCGTGGGTGTCTGAGGAGGGGCTGCAACAGGCACTGGGACACCTGCCGGTTCCTCTGAGTGAGGCTGAGACTTGGCGGGGGGCAGCTGCAGTGGGCCTGCTCTCAGCGCTGGGCCCAGGAATCCCAGCCACACTTGCCCAGGGGAGTGAGCTCGGTCCGCAGAGCCAGAACCGAGTGAGGCAAAGTCACGGCGTCTGTCCTGAACCGCATATCCCCAGGAATGTCTGTCCCCACCAGTCCCGGGTGCATGGGCCACACATGCCTGCCCTGGTCTGTGGGCCTGCAGGTGTCTGCTGCACACACACGGAACAGGGGACGGCTGGCTGGTGCACAAGCGTGGGGGAGCGGAGAGGGCTCAGGGGCAGGCCACAGCCAGGGCCCCGGAATGTGGTGGGCAGGGCCAGGAGGCGGCCACAGAGGGGTCCTTGCACGTGCTCCTCCCTGGAGCCCACCGGTCCCTCCCAGGGCCAAGGACTGGCGGCCGCCTTTAAACACCCCAAAGCCCCAACAACCCTGGGCCCCGGGCCTCCCTGAGTGGGGTGCTGAGGGTGAGGGGAGGCTGGGATGAGCCTGGGTCCCCCATGGCACAGGGCGTGAGAAAGAACCTGCGCTCCCGAGGGAGCAGGGCAGCAGGAAGTGGCCTGTCCAGGCTGGGATCCGAGTGAAGGGGCCCACTCCCGAGGAGGACCTGGGTGAGGCTCCCTGCCCAGCCAGCAAGCCAGGCCTGTGACCTGAGCTCCCCCCCGCCGGCAGGCTGCCCCGGGAATTCCCACGGCCCCCGCTCTCCCTGCCCAGCAGGCTTCTGGCACAGGAGAGGCTCAGGCCCCACCTCCCAGCTGGGAGAGAGGGCCAGCCACTCGGTATCCTGGTCTGAGGCCTTTCCACTCTGTGCCCAGACCAGGCACCAATTCCCCGAAAGCGCATGGGACCCCCTGCTTTTGAGCAAGGGGCAGGCTTGTGGAAACCTTGGCTCTGGCCTAATGGCCAGTGCTGCTGGGGCTCCAAGCACGGCCCCGCCTGCCCCTGCAGCCCCCACCCAGCGGGAGCCAGGCCCCTGTGCAGGGGATGGAAGTGAGGTCAGTCTGGTGCCCAGGTCCTGGGAAACCCCGTTCTGGGATTTCTGACCCCACAGGCAGGGAGGATGGGGGCTTGGGCTTTAGAGTGATGGGTCATTTCTTGCTCATTAGTGCAAAGGGGGAGAGGAGAAGAAAACAGACATTTCCCCTTCCCAGCACTTGGCGAGAAACACCAGCATGGCGTTGAGGGGTTTCTGGCACCTTCCACGAGCACACCTACACACGGTGAGTGTCTCAGACACTCACATCAGGCGAGTGGGGTTAACAGGTGGGTCTCAGCTTCAGGACGCCAGTGTCGTGTCCCCAGGGCACTTGTCCATTTGGTCCCTGCCAAGTGCTACCCCCCACTGTCCACCCTTGCCATCCCGGGACGGGACCGGCGGGTTCCAAGGCCTCCCCAGGCTGGCTGGTCCACCTTGACTCCCCAGAGCTGCCCCAACAAATGGTGCTGGCTGCAGAGACAAAGGGCTAAGATGAAAGATCCCTGGCCTGGGCTGTTGGCCTGACACCTCGCTGGACAGGGTGGGACTGTGGCCCTGGAGGAAGCAATTAGATTCTGCCCGCCTGCCGGCTGGGGCCTGGGTCTGCTCCACACCTCACTCTCCCACGCTGTCCTGCCTGTACCTTGTGGGGCCCTTCGCCATCTGCCCCCAAAGGTGACGTGACCCAGAAGCCGGGAAGATCCCACTGGCTCCAGCCCTGGGCACAGCTCCTCCTGGTTTGGCCTGATCTTCCACTGGAGACAGGCTCAGGGTCCAGCAAGGGGCACACGCTGGGGGCAGAAGGGCCAGGCCCCAGGCCCCAGGGAGGCTCGGGGCTGGGGATGGTAAGCTGGCTTGCACCGGGTGGGGGTGGGTGTTAAAACCCGACAATAGTGCTCTTCTGGCCCCACGAAGCAGGCTTTCAGACCCCCAGCTGGCAGCCTCCACCCCCAAAGCTCCCGGCCCTCAGGCACTGTCAGCTTTGTGCAGCTCGCCTGGGGGGTCAGGGCCACGAGTGCTGGGGCTCTGCAGGTGTGCTTCTCATGGCACCCAGGTGTGTGGAGTGCGAGAGCGAACTCCCAGCATCGGAGTGGCTGAGGGTGAGTTCCTGTGAGCATGTGTCAGGGGCATGAACACGGCAGTGCGTGTGACTGCACGTATCAGGGGTGTGGACACGGCCTGTGTGACTGGGCGTGCCGAGTGTGAATGTGGGGCGTGTGTGTGGCAGCGGGAGTGGATGTGACTTCACGTGGGAGCGTGTCTGTGTGAGCAGGCTGCGTGCACCCACCAGGGAGCACGGGAGCTGTGTTCCTGGGGCCTCCATTTTCGGGGTGGGAGGAGAGCCACGTCTTGGGAGCCCTGGGCAGGACAGACGTCGTGTCCAGGATGCAGCACGGAAGACAACCAGGGCCTGGAGGTGAGGCACCGCCCGCCCAGGGTCACCTGGCCAGGTCACACAGGAGGGTCTGAGGGAAGCGCTGCAAACAGGATGGGTAGGCAGGCCTTCTGACTGCTTGTTCTGTACCCCCTCCCCAACCTGGGTACTCAGCGCCCCCCAAGCCTTCACCCTCCTCCTCCAACTGTGCCAGCCACAGCCCAGGGCCTGCTTAGGACACGCAGACCCCGCTGTGTGGGGACAGCAGGGTGGGCAGCCCAGCCCAGGCTATCTAAGGCCCATCAGGACGACACCCCACAATCCAGCTCACTTGGTTGGGCCAGGGCTGATGTCCATCCAGGCAGGCCAAGGGGTGTGAGCCAGAGGACCAGGACAGGGCCAAGTCTGCCCACTCCATGTCCTCGATCTGACACAACACAGAAACAGCCCCCCCAAGGGGGCCAGGGAGAACACAGGCCCTAACTGTGACTTTCAGATAAAGTGTGGGCTACGCTTATGTCTGGGAAGGTGCTCGCTGTTTTCTGAGGTTCACGTTTAGCAGGGTTCTCTATCAATCTGTATCTGCCAAATTCGGTGCCCTAGCCCACCCAGGCTGTTAGGAAGAATAGACAGGCGGCAAGAGATGCCCCAAGTGGGGTCAGTGCTTCAGGGTCCACTGTCCCCAGGCACAAGACAGGCATGGCCAGAACCCCTACATCTCCAGGACCTGTGTTTGGCGGTGACCAACTGTTCAGGGTTATACCAAATAGAATCTGAGGCCAGAGGATGCTCTCTGGCCTCAGGCCCTGGGGGGAGGGTGTCCTGCCCCACTTCAGCCCCCTCAGCACCCCCCCCCCCCCCGCAGCACATAGCCCCCTCCCCCAGCACCCACACTAGGTGGCATACCCCCCCCCCCCCCCCCCGGTGCCCCACAGCACCCTCACTAGACAGCACATTCCCCTGCCCCCACCATGGCCCCCCCCCCAGCAGCCCCACTAGGCGGCACATACCGCCCTCCCCGTGGCCCCCCAGCAGCGCCACTAGGTGGCACATACCCCCCAAATCCGGGGCCCCCAGTACTTCCACTAGACGGCACATTCCCCTCCCCCCACCGTGGCCCCCACCAACACCCCCACTAGGCAGCACATTCCCCTCCCCCCCACTGTGGCCGCCCCAGCACTCCCACTAGGGGGCACATACCCCTCTCCCCGTGGCCCCCCAGCACCCACACTAGGCGGCACATACCCCCACCCTCGGGGGCCCCCAGTACTTCCACTAGGCGGCACTTTTCCCTCCCCCCACCGTGCCCCCCCCAGCACCCCCACTAGGCGGCACATACCCCCCTCCCCGTGGCCCCCCAGCACCCACACGCTAGGCACACCCCCCATCCCTGAGGAGTCCGCCAGGCGCCCCCATCCGGGGCTCCGGGCACCCCCCAGCGGCGGCCGTTCCCAGACGGGGGAGGGGCGGCAGGCCGTGAGAACCCGCCAGCGGCCGGGCCGCGTGGGAAAGCGGGGGGAGGGGCGGGCGGGGCGGGGCGCGCTGGGAACGGCCCCCACGCCGCCCCGCCGGCCTTTGAAAGGGCCACTCAGGGCGCCGTCGGGATTCAAAAGCAAACGGCCACCGCCTGCCTTCCCGCGCCCGGAGATGGGGGTGGGACTGGGGAACCCCGCTTGCCCAGGGCCGCGGGGGAGGGCCGGGGTGGGGGTGGGAGTGGGGGACCCTTCCCGCTCAGGACCGCGGGAGAGGGCAGGGGTGGGAGTGGGACTGGGGGACGGGAGGGGTGGGGCTAGGACTGGGGGAGGGGTGGGGGTGGGACGTGGGGACCCCTCTTGCCCAGGGCTGCGGGGGAGGGGAAGGGTGGGAGTGGGACTGGGGGAGGGGAAGGATGGGGGTGGGACTGGGGGACCCCTCCCACCCAGGGCAGTGGGGGTGGGGGGGTGGGGGGCGGGGGTGCCAGCCTGGCTGGGGAAGTTGGGGGGGTGGGGAAGCAGTGCTGGCCCAGGGGCTGCCCTGGTTGCCCCCCTCCCACAGACAAGTGGAGCCAGGTCCTCCCTCAGCAGGCGCAGGTCCTGAACCCAAGCCCTGCAGCTGGGGGGTCTGAACATGCTTTAGTTTTTGGGTCCTGGGGCCAGCCCCGTGGCATAGCGGTTAAGTGTGCGTGCTCCACTGCTGGCGGCCCGGCGTTCGGATCCTGGGCGTGTGCCGACGCACGGCTTCTCAGGCCATGCTGTGGTGGTGTCCCACATAAAGTGGAGAAAGATAGGCACAGATGTGAGCCCAGGGCCAGTCTTCCTCAGCCAAAAGAGGAGGACTGGCATGGATGTTAGCTCAGGGCTGATCTTCCTCACACAAAAAAAAAAACTTTCTGGGTCCTGTCACCTACTCAAGTCAGGCCTGCACATGGGGCCAGGGGACCATCCCTGCCCCCTGTGCTCTAGGCCCAGGGAGAGGGGAGCCCCAAAGTACTCCTCCAAAGGGCAGTGGTGTTCTGCAGATTGGGCTGGGGGCCTGGAGGAAGCAATGTCTAAACTGGGGCTTGGCAGGCCAGGCGGGAGGGTGGGAGCTCAGGTGCTACAGGAGCTGGGGTGTGATGAGGAGCCCAGTGTAATTGGGGAGGGCCAGTGTGGGCCCTGGAGTGAGCGGGGGGCTAGCAGTGTCAAGAGGAGTGGGTGTTGAGCTGAGCGCAGAAGCAGGGGTCTCCTGGCCCTTCCCCTCCCTGTCCCCTCCCAGGGACACTGAATCAGGCCAAGCAGGAGAGGTGCCCCCCCACCCCACCGCCTTCGCCTCATGCAATGGTTTTGCTGAGACTGGGGAGAGAGGAAGAAGCAGTCCCTGCTGGAGCCCGAGCCCCCTCACTTCTCTGAGGAACCCCCATAATGCACCCCTGCCCTGCCCACTCCCCCACCTACAGGGAGGGGTGCAGGGCTCTGCCGAGCAGACCTCTCCCTTCCCGGGTTCCTTCTCCTGAGGCCCCTCCCGTCCCTGGCTGGCCGGGGTCACACCCAGGCCACATCCTGCCCAGGGCATGGCCCCCAGACCTCGCAAGCCATGCTGCTCCCCCATGGACACCCCCTCTCTCCTCAGAGACCTTCGAGGTCTGTGCTTGTCCCCAGTGTGCCCAAAGCTGGACTCTCAGGAGAGCTCCACCCACAATGGCCCTGCCTCAGGAGGTGGGTGGGCAGTGAGCAGGGCTGCGTGGGGGGAGGGGGCAGGAGGGCACGACCCCCCCCTCCCCAGCCAATCTTACTTTGCGCAGCTGGGGAGGGAAGGTGGCCGGGTGGGAGTGGGGGTGATGCACGCCTCCTCCCGCGGCCTGCCCACCATGGGGCACCCCGCTGCACTGGCCATCCACCCACAGGTCCCTGCTCTGTCAGGACATGGATGGAGGAGTCGCTGCCCAGCAGACCCTGCTCTATCACCCTGAGGACCCTCCGAGACCCGATGCACGGCTGCCCATGGCCTCCTTTATCTGCAGCCCCGAGGGGCTGGCTGCTTCTGGCCTCACACCCCGTAGGCCAGCCAGGCCAGTCCCGCCTCCTCCATCCAGGGCTGAGTGGTCAGTGGGTCTGCGGAAGTCAGGCCTGCTGTCCTGAGCCAGGCCCCATGGCCACCTGCGAAAGGGCTAACTGCCCCCTGGCTCCTGGGCCCCACTTCTGCTCTGAGGCTGGCAGTTGCTCAAAAGGAAGATGTCAGATGTCAGCCAGGCCCCTGGGCCCAGTCAGGCCCTGCCACAGACCAGGCAGGAAGGGATGTGGGGGCCCTTCCTGGAACTGCCACCCGTCCCTGCGAAAGCAGCTGTGGGCAGTGTGCGAACACACGGCAGGGCTGCTGCCAACAAAACTTTGGAGCTGAAATTTGAATTTCATGTGACCTAGCTCTGGGGCTGCGGTGTGCCACCATCTGGGGTGGGGTGTGCGCCACTACCTGCCGCTAACCCAACCCGGGCCGCGGGCCCTTGGCGTGCTGTCAGCCTCCCTGAGCGTCGGGGTCCCTCAGACCGTGACGGGGTGACGCCCACCCACCCTGGAGGCCTGGCCAGCGCCGTGTGCCCCTCACCCTGTGGAGGGCAGGTCATCAGGCGCTCTGCTCGCCCTCCCTGTTTCTTCAGAGCCCAGTGCTCGGCTGTGGCCAGAGTCTGGTGAGCGATAGGTTTAGGAGGTGGCCTTTGCACGTCTGGCTGGTGGTCCTGGATGAGTCTATGGCTGGGGCCTTCGGAGAGTGGGGTTGTGATGGTGGCCAGCCAAGGTGTGGACAGAAGGACCTCCAGACTTTGTGTTTTGGGATCGGGCATTCTCTTGCTGCCCAAGGCGTCTTAACTGACCACAGGCCTGAGAGGACAGTGCTGAGAGCGCCCGCATGGCCAGCTCTGCCTGGGGCAGCTGGGGCTTGTTCTAGAAACCCCTGCTGCCCCTCCCCACGTTCCCAATGGCCTGTCCCCAGCCGGCACCAGCTCCACCTCAGGCCCATGTCACACTGGCCTGGCTTGGTGTCTTGGCCATGGTTGTGCCCATCCAGGCCGCCCGTGTGTCCATGCACCCGTGTGCCTATGGTCCCATCCCCCCACATGCAGCCCAGGCAGCAGGGAGCACCTCTCTGGGCTGCATGTGTGTCCTGCGCTGGGTGCGTCTGTGCCCTGAGTTTTGACTTCAAGCGTGTCAACTCTTTGAAAGGGGACAGGACGTGTGTTCAATGTTCTGTCAAGATCTGAGGTACAGCCAGATAAGCCCTGTTCCGAGGGGACCCCAGACCGCTGATGGGACGGT
The DNA here is from genome assembly GCF_020826845.1 of Diceros bicornis minor. NCBI lineage: Eukaryota > Metazoa > Chordata > Mammalia > Perissodactyla > Rhinocerotidae > Diceros > Diceros bicornis. Next base: position 43,842,883 of record NC_080767.1, read on the forward strand.
CAGGAAGAAGGTCCAGAGAGGAGTGGCGCTGACCGCCAGGTCCCGGGTCACCCCCATGCAGACAGACACGAGGAAAAGGGAGGTGGGAGCTGGGTGGGGACTCATACATCTGACCTTCCCGGGCGCTGGCCTGGAGGAGCCACGGCGGGTCCCTCAGCCCAGGCAGCTCCAAGGGACGACACGCCCGAGGGGGACGGGAGGGGTGGACTGGGGGCAGAGGGCCCAGTGTGGCCTCCTCACACTTCTTGAACAGCACGGGGTGGCTTGTGGCAGGATCCCCGTGAAGCAGGTGGTGCTAGCTGCCTGCTGGAGGGCCGCGTCCAGTGGCAGCTGCTTCGGTGTAAAGGGTGTGGGTGTGGCCGACAGGCCGGCCCAGCAGTGCCAGGATCCTTCCTAAAGCGGCCGGGGTTGGGTCAGGGCCGCCAAGAGCTGGGGGTCCCCAGGCCAGTGGAGTCCGGGTCCTCAGTCCCTCCAGGGGCCACCTGGTGGAACCGAGGCTGGGCTCTGGCTGACCCAGGGCTTTTCTGGAAGAGAAAGGGAGGGGCGAGGGGGCAGCCTCTTGGGGTGACCAGCTTGGGCCCTCCCTGCTGTCACCCACAGGGGCTGCACTGAAGTTGCCGACGGGGCCCTCACCCTGGTAGTTGTCGTGAGTCTGGGGGCGTGCTGGGCCCCAGTCCTGCTGGACCATTCTCCTCCAGAGACCCCGGGCCGGCCCCTCCTGCAGCCTCGGGGCCAGAGGGCTGGGGTCTCTCCCTTTGCAGGGTAGCAGCCCCTCCCGCAGCCTTTGTGCCTGTGTGACCCCAGGGCCGCTGAGTGTGGGAACGGGGCTGGGGCTGTGGAGCACAAAGGCCGGGGAGGGGCGGGGTCAGCGGCCGCTGTGCCTCTTCCTGTCCGTCCCTCCGTCTGCAGTTGGTCATCAGGATAGAGGGAGAGTCTCTAGGCCCCAGGACTGGGCTGGGCACAGGCGCCCCAGCTGGCCCGTGGGTCTGGGCTCTGGCCCCCCGCGTACCGCAGGCCCCCAGGTTCTGGGTGTGGGCGCTAGGGCGGCGGCTGCCTGGAAGTCCCCTTGCATCCCCAGTCCCAAGGACCCTCTGCTTGCACCCCTCTCCCCTGCCAGAGACCAGCCTGGGCCGCCATCCACCTCCCTCCCGGGGCCCCTGCCCAGCCCGGGGCCTCCTAGGCGCCCTGAGCCTGTGCCCCGAGGCTCAGCCTTCCCTAACTGCAGACCCCTCTCCCTCCTGGGGACCCTGCCGCCAGCTCTGCCCACGAGTTCCTCGGGTCACCGTCCTCCAGGGTGCCCACTTCCGGGGCTGACGTCACTGACCCGCTCCCACATGGGGGCCACAGCCGGCTCCCTACCGCAGCGGGGGAGGACCGGAGGGACAGTAAAAATAGACGTTACGCCTGGCCACGTCAGGGGTTCGTGCTTAGGCTTTTTTTTAACTTAAATTTCTTTGATAAAATATTTTCCCATGGTGGACGGCACTGGGAATGTCCTTTTGGCGGACGTTCCTGATGGACAATCCCAGGCCCAGGTCGCCAGCTTCAGGGCTCACAACAAGAGACCCACCGCCCCTCACCCGCCGGGCCCTGGGGCACAGGCGGGCCATCTCCCTGCCCCACAGAGGCCTCCTCACATGGCTCCCGGCCTCGCAAGGTTCTCCATCCTCACAGGCTGACGCCCCAGAAAGTGGATCTGGGCGCCCAGGGCATAGGCCACGTGGAATGTCAGCACTGCTCGGGTCAGGTGCTGGGCGCTGGGGCGAGGCCACTCTCCCGTCCCCACTCACTTCCCACGTTGCGCCCCGATGCGCCAGCCCAGACAGCGGCAGCTCGCTCTGGGAACGCTCCACATGTCCAGGGGCTTTCCCTCTGGGAACAGCACCAAAATAGCAGAAGGAAGGAAAAGAGAATGGAAACAGCCTGGCGGCCTGAGCTCTCCAGGGAGGTGTCCAGCTCTGGCCTGGGCCAGGGGCAGCAGAGGTCTGGAGCCAGTGTCCGGGGTGCTCAGGCCCACTGGGGGCACAGGACAGGGCCCTCTCTGGTCAGCCCTAAGTGTGCTACTCTCTGCTGGCCAGTGGCCAGTGCCCTCTGATGCCCCAATGAGCTTATGTGCCAACCCCGCCCTCGCTGTGGCCTGTGGGGGCAGAGCAGGGGTCCATGGACAGAGCAGGGTCTCAGCCACATGGAGCCGGCCGGTCACTGTGCCAAGCCTCAGACCATCACCTCGGGCGTCCAGGCTGCACCTTTTCTTCTCAGTGTCCCCCTGTGGGAGGGCCTGGGATCCACCTCAGCCGGCCCTGAGAACAGCTTCTCCCTGGGCATCGGGCTGGGAGAGGGGGCAGACAGCATGCAGCGTGAGTGCTCAGAGTGCCTGAGGGACCGGCGGCAGGGTCCCACCCAGGCTGAGCTCCTGGGTTTCTGCTGGGAACGCCATGGCTGGGGGCTCGGGGAGCAGGTGGTGGGACCCTGGTGCAGACACAACTGAACTTGGCAGTGAGCCACTTCTGCTCATGGTGACCGGGTCTACGGCCTGAGAACCACGGTGGGGACCCCGGCCCCCCGCCTAAGCACTAACGCTACCAGTCTGCTGACATGGAGCGAGCTCGGTCCCACCCTGACCAGGACGCCTCCGTGGTGACAAAGGCCTGGTTCAAATTTAGAAACCCTGGCTTCTCAGAGACCCCCTTATCTGCCGACTAGGCCCTGTCACGCCAGCCTTTCGGGGTCCTTGTGCACATGCATGGACCCCCCAAACAGCTGTCTGCCACCCAGGGAGGGTCCTGCCCTGGGGCACACCCAGCCCGCTTACCTCTGGAGCTGAGCTGGACAGCCTCGGGCCTCAGGGGCTCCCTGGGCCCTGGGGTCCCCCCTTCCCGACGAAGGCCCATCGAATGCTGGGCCCGGCCTCACACCTGTGCTCCCACCTGCCGCTGTGCAGCGGCTAGCCCCTCACTGTTGCCTCTGCTTCCTGCCAGGGCAGCCGCACGGCCCGAGCCGTGGACCCTGTCTCCATCCTTCTTACCAGCTGACCACGTGCGGAATGCATATTTACCGCAAAAAGGGATGGCGCTGGGCAGGGCCCCCAGCTGGGCAGTGAGCTGGGGGCTGAGACAGCCCATGATCCCCTTCCTCACGCACTGCCCTTGCCCAGAGGGCTTGGTGCTCCCAGGTGCTCCCAGACCTCGGAGAGCCCAGCCCCAGCGCCCTCCCTCCCCAGTGGCCAGCCAACAGCCCAAGCCCTAGGAGCCCAGCCACACCCTTGAATCGTATTCTGAATGCTCTGTCCCTCACCTGCCACAGCTGCCGCGCAGGCGCAAATCACCACCACCTCCCACCTGGACAGACGCAGCACCTGCTCCCAGGTCTCTCGCCTCCCCACCCTGTGATCAGGACACTCTGAGTCTGCGTGTCTCGTCTGTCATCCCCCCCACCTCTCCCCCGCAGCCAGGACAGATCCCAACGCAGCCCCTCATGGGCAGCCTTCTGTCCTGGTGCGGCCAAACGCTGCCCCTCTCCAGCTGGTGCACTTGCTGGTCCCTGATCAGGGTGCAGCTCTGCCTCCCAGCCTTTGACTCAGCCTCACGCCGCCCCAGGCTCTCAATCAGCCCGAGTCCTGCAGCCTGCCCTCCCTCAGGGCAGGGCAGGAGCTCCTTTGGCCTGGGGGCTGCAGCCGAGGTGGGGTGGTGCAGCAGCATGGGGATGCTGGTGGCAGGGCCCAGAGGCAGAACCCACGTGGGGCGGGGTGGGGACAGCAAGGCCTGGATGCTTTCCCCACACAGGGGTGCAGTGGCCGCCTCTGCGCCTGGCTCTCGTGAGTCTGAAGGAGCATCAGGCTGCTCCCCAGTACGTGGCTTCCCGGGGTGCAGTGGGGGTTTCCTCCCAGCTACCCACCTTCCTGTTTTCTTAAGAAAACGCAGCAGCAGAGCCTCTGAAAAGCTCATTAAGATGCCTCCCAAGAGTCCTGGACGTCCTGGGGTCTTTACAACACTTGTGGCCTGAGGACAGACAAAGAGGCGGCAGACAGGTTCCTGCCTCCCAGAGCTCAACGCTAAGGAATAGGCCCCGAGTGAGCTTCCTGCCATCCGTCCTGGCAGGGCAAGGGGCCCGGGGGTCTGCACAGACTGTACCCCAGGCTGGACAGCGGGGACCTGGCCCGAAAACGGCGTTCTCCTGGCTCCTTCCTCCCTCACGTTCTGCTGGGGCCGGCCCTGAGGGCACTGGATGCAGAAGTGTGGCCAAGGCAGCAAAACTCAGATGGAGGTGGAGACTGCAGAGCTGCTACTGGGCCTGAGGGCGGCGTTCGGCCCCATGTGCCCCAGAAGGAGGCGTTTGGGCCCCACGTGCCCTGGACGGGGCCGACCTCTCCTCCAGCGCCCAGAGGTGAGGCTGAGTTGCCACCAAACAGCTGGGCTTGGAGCGCTGCTCCCCATGCAACATGCTCGTCGAGGCTTGAACTCCAGAATGTTCTGAGAATAGCCGGTGCTCTGCACCAGGAGCCACCACAGCGTGCCAGGACTGGCCCACGGCCCTCTGCCTGCTATACCCAGCAGAGACCCCAACACCAAGGCAGCCACGCCCCAGCCTGGCAGGGCCAGGCACAAAGGCCATATCATGTCCCCCTCAGCCCGACAGAGTGGGGACTCCAGTGCCCCAAGGCCAGCAGGGGAGGGAGAGGAGTGTGGCTCCTCCCCAGCGTGAGTCAGCAAATGGCGCCCTGGCCCCAGACCCCTTGTGGATCTTAACCCGGGACATGGCTGCCCCCATCTGAGGATTTCCTCGCCCTGACCTTTCAAGACAGCAGGGTGGACCCAGTGGCCGTCTGGGCTTCTGGATGCCGCCCTGGGAAAATGGGACCCCCCCAGCCAGATGTGACTTCTACGGGTTCCCTTTACTCCATCCGGAAGCCCACGGAAGGCCAGGCCTGGGTGCAGGAGGAAATTCCCCAAATCTAAACCGACACCCCATCTGAGCTGCTCCCTCAGCCCACAGCCGCCCGCCTTGGCCGTCCTGGCCTGACACTCTGCCACCTCCCGGCCCCAGACTGCGGTGCCCCTGCCATGCGTGTGGGTGTCTGGGGTGGGGGTAGGTGGAGGAGGAGAAAAGGCCACAGATTAGGCAGTGGCTACTGCTTGGATGAGCAGAAGCCCCAAGGCACATGGCCTTTACTGTCCGGCCACTGGCCAGGGACATGCTGGGCCTCACCTGTCACAGAGGTGGTTCCCTGGCAGCCCTGGGGCTCACACACTGGCCTGAGGCAGGCCTGGGGCATGTGGGACCCACCTGGCAACGACTGAAGATATCGGTGTGTGTGACGCGCACGTTGAAATGCCTGAGAACAGCCTTCGCCTGCTGCCGGGCCTTGAGGGAGCAGTCCACCGAGAGGCAGTGCCCAGCCCTGACCTGGGCCCGGAGCTAGAGAGATGCAGCTGCTGAGTGGTGGGCACAGAACCCAGAACCTGCCCAGGCCCACCCACCTTCCCCAGCTCAGGGGCCCAGAGCCTCCCCTCGGCCCACCCAGGTCGGGCAACGGTGCCAGGTCAGCCCCGGCTCCCATCGGCCCATGGCAAGCAGAGCCCAAGGTGAGGGTGCCGGAGGAGCTGGGCTGACGCCACCTTGGGAAGATGAGGCTCAGATGTCAGCTGTCTGCGGGGTCCTCACCTTGTGGTACGGCAGCCCCGATGTCAGGATGATCCTTCCATCCTGCCTGGCGACCTGTGCCGGAGGGAAGACCGACAGGTGAGGGGGGCATGCTAGCTCCCGAACTGGGGCCGCTTCTACCCCTACCTTCCCAGGCCCCTCCCTGTCCCCCAGAGCTGCCTCTGCCTGGGACCCGAGCAGCCATCAGATTCCTGCAGCCTGAGCCCTGGGCATCACCTTGTTTTACAGATTTGGTCTTAGAATCATGCAAACATTTTATATACTTGCAAACAAAATTAAATATAAAAAGCAATCTCTAAAAATCCAAAGAGGATGAAACAAATAAACCACAAAGAAAGCAGTATTCCAAGTGACATGAAAACGCAGTAAATTGACCATTTATCTCGAGGGTGCTACACTACAGACCAAAGAGGAGAAACACCCTGCTGTAATGCTGTGGTTGGTGATAATATTGATGCTGTTATTCTGAAACGTTCGTGTATGAATTGTGACATAAAACACAGAAAATGCTGGTGTTGTGAGTGTTAGGATTTTCAGCTGAGAGAAAGGAGATATAGGCTAAAATTAAGGAGACTACACAATAAACCCCAGATCTGAACAGAAAGCTTCAGTATGAATGTCTGATGTTTATTATATATATATATATATATATATATATATATTTAAAAGTATTTCATCACTCTGACCACCACAAAGGCCTAGAAGCAAGAACCAACCCTGTAGCTGTGAGCACCCTGTGCCCAGATTGGTTTCTAAATAGGTTTCACGCTAAAGGGAACCAGGGCTTCTTAAAGAAATAGCTGATCCCAGGTTTGAGGCAGAAAATGCACACACTGAAGCTGGAATGTCTCATCATATCAGAAAGCAAAGAAGTTATCAGAGTTTACAAGTGTCCTGTCAAAAGGACTCAGGATCCAGTGAAAGCTCCCACATGCCACAGGGGGGCAAACTACACATCAATGAGGTGACAGCTGCGATGGGTAGAAATGTGAAACACAGCCATGTCGATGTGCTCAGCATGGTTCCTTAAAAATCATGAGTTATCTTTGGAGCATGCAAGGTGCCAACTCGAAAACATAACAGCTAAAACTACAAAACTCTTAAGAGAAAACTGGAAAATGTCATGACATTTGGTAATTTCTTGGACATGGCACCAAAAGCAAAGACAACAAAATTAAAAATAGATAAATTGGACTTCATGAAAATTAAAAACTTTTGTACATCGTAGGACACCATCAAGAAAGTGAAAAGACAACCCACAGAATGGGAAAACATATTTGCAAATAATATATCTGATCAGGGATTAATATCCAGAATATATGGGGAGCTCCTAAAACTCAACAACAAAAAAGCAAATAACCCAACTGAAAAACGGGCAAAGGACTTGAATAGATGTTTCTCCAAAGAAGATACACACATGGCCAAAAAGCCCATGAAAAGATGCTTAGTATCATTAGTCATTAGGGAAATGCAGATCAAAACCACCATGAGATGCAAGTGCACACCCCTTAGGATGGCTTTTATTTTTTTTTAAGAAAGAAAAATAAGCGTTGATGAAGATATAGAAAAATTGGGGCCCTCGTGCATTGCTGGTGGGAAAGTAAAATGGTGCAGCTGTTGTAGAAAAGACTATGACAGTTTCTCAAAAACTTAAACATAGAATTACCACATGATTCAGCAGTCCCACTTCTAGGAATGTACCCAAAAGAAGTGAAAGCAGAGGGGCCAGCCCCACGGCCTAGTGGTTAAGTGTGGTGCCCTCCACTTTGACAGCCCAGGTTCAGTTCCCAGGTGCGGAACCACACCACTCGTCGGCAGCCGTGCTGTGGGAGTGACCCACATACAAAATAGAGGAAGAGTGGCACAGATGTCAGCTCAGGGCAAATCTTCCTCAGGGAAAAAAAAAGAATTGAAAGCAGAAACTTGTACAGCAAGGTACATGGTACCATTATTCACAACAGCCAAATGGTGAAACCCAAGTGTCCATCAACCAGTGAGTGGGTAAACAAACAAAAATACACAAACACACACACATACATACAATGGAATTTATTTAGCTTTAAAAAGGAAGGAAATCTTGACACATGCTACAACATGGATGAACTCTGAAGCTCTACACTCAGTGAAATAAGCCAGACACAAAAGGACAAATGTGGTCTGAGTCCACTTCCATGAGGACCTAGAGGAGTCACTGCACAGAGAGAAAGTGGGACAGTGGCTCCCAGGGGCCGGGCAGGAGATGGAGAACGACTGCTCAAAGGGTGCAGAGTTTTTGTTTGGGATGATGAAAAAGTTCTGGAAATAGACAGTGGTGATGGTTACACAACACTGTGAATGTACTTAATGCCACTGAATTGTACATTGAAATATGGTTAAAATGATAAATTTTATGTTATTTTACCATAAAAAAAGTAAGAAAAAAAGCAATAAACCAAGTGGTTACTGCATAATGATAACAAATATACACCTATGTGATGAATGAAAAACAAAATTAAAAACAAACAAACATAACTGAAGTAAATATAAGGAAAGAACCAAACGAAAGGGCAGTCAAGAGAAAAAGCAGACCAGCTACCCAGAAATGACAAAGGACTGGTGTCAGCGTCTCAACAGCAACAGCGGACGCCAAAAAATGCTGGGCTATTTTCAAAGTTCTGTCAAACTACAATTATAAACCCAGCAACACTTTCCTTCAGGAGACAGAAGAAATAGAGATTTTTCAGGGAAAAATGGCCCCAATGAAAGGACATAGCAAAGGAAGTTCTTTTAGCAAGAAAGAGCTTGCTTTCTCTTGAAACAAGGTCTGTCATGCATGTGCATGTCCATACATCATAAACTCTAAAAGCCATTGAATACATAAAACAAATATGATAATGTCTAATTTGTAGAATTATGAAAAATCACATGGTGTTACGGTACTGGAAAATAATAGCAGGTAAGATGGGAAGGGAGTGAGAAAGCTAAATTGACCTAAGATCTCTATAGTAGTCCTACAACTATTAAATAAAAAAGAATCAGCACTAGAAGCTCCTGCTCCCAAAACATCGGGCCCAGGAAGCCTTGCAGGAAGTCAGCCAACACTTGAAGAGAAGATAATCTAGATGTTACTCAAAATTGCAGAAAACAGGAAAGAAGAAAAACTCCCAACTTATGAGGCTAGAACTAGACATTAAATCAAATATGCATGTTAAAATTTCTAGGGTAACCCCTAAAAGAACAGAAATAGAATTTGTAACTTTGAAACTAATATAGGGAAAAATAGAACAAGGGTAAAGAAGTCAAAAGAATATAAGAAACAAAAGGGAAAAAGAACAGAAAAAGTAGGATGAATATAAAGCAGAAATTAGGGCAGTACAACTAGACCCAAATTACACCTGTAATTACATTAAATGTAAATGGACTAAACTAATTAGTTGAAAAGCAAAGACTGTCAGACTAGAGTTTTTAAAAATCTAGCCAGAAGCAGTTTATATGAAATACACCTAATATATAAGAGTAAAGGGAGGTTGCAAGTGGAAAGGTGAGAAAGTGATGCACAAACATGAACCAAAGGATCCTGGAGAAATGGTCCTGCTGTAAGTTCAAATAGCCTTTATGGCAGAGAGCTTTACTAGAGCCAAAGAGGTTCACCTCGTGATTGCAGAAGATTTCACTCAACGGAAAGATAAAAGAATTCTAAAAATTGTATGCATATGCACCTAATAACATAAAACATGTAAAGCAAATACTGACATGACTACAAGGAGAATTTAATGACTCTATCACCACAGGAGAATTCAGTACAGCTCTCTCAGTCTTTGATAGAATCAAGCAGAAAAATAATCAAATAAGATACAGATGATTTGAGGTGTGTGTGTGAGAGAGAGGGAAATGAACATGACTGGAGGAAAATATGTATTCTTTTAAAGTCCACATGGAACATTTAGAAAAAGGATCATCTACTTGGCTACAAAGCAAGTCTTCACAAATATCTAAATAGGCAGTATACAGACTATGCTCCTTGACTACAATTCAGTTAGGTTAGAAATCCATTTTAAAAAGATAACTAGAAAGCTCCAAAACTGCAAGCTTTCTGAAATTGAAAAACAGCCTTCTAAAGAACTCTTAAGTCAAATAAGTAATTATAATGGACACTCAAAAATTACTAGAACTAAAAAATAATGAAAACACTATATATCAAAACTGATGGAATGCAGTGAAAACAGTACTTCGAGAAAAATTTATGGTCTTGAATGTTTACATCGTAAAATTTAAAAGGCTGAAAATTAAAGAGCTAAGCACTCCACTTGGAAATAACCCCAGGAAAGCAAAAGGAAGGAAACTATAAAGATAAGAATAGAAATTAATGAGCTAGAAAACAAAAATGCAACAGAGAGGATCAGCAAAGCCAAATACTGGTTACTTGAAAAGACTTTCTAAATTGACAGTCTCTGTGAGATCAGGAAGAAAGTGGGGCACATGTAAGCAGCAATGAGAGCAGAGCGAGAACAGAGCTGCAGATACAGAAGAGCTTTAACACGGAAGATCAACAACTCTATGTATCACAAACAGTGGATGAAATGGACACATTCCAGAAAAAGATATAAATTTATTATATCTTTCTGAGTCACCAAAAGTGACTCAAGAAGATGCAGACAACTAAGTAGTCCTATAACTATTAAAGAAAAAGGAATCAGCACCAGAAACTCCTGCCCCCAAAACATCGGGCCCAGGAAGCCTTGCAGGAAGTCAGCCAACATTTGAGGAAAAGATAATCTAGACGTTACTCAAAATTGCAGAAAACAGGAAAGGGGAAAAACTCCCAACTTATGAGGCTAGAAAAGACAATGATGAGAAAGAAAGATCTATGTCAGATGCACTCCTGAAGATAGACCCAAACTTCCCAAACAAGAATCACAAACTGAAGCCAGGAATATGCTTGGCCGAGTTGGGTTCAACCCAAAAATGCAAGGTTAGTTCCAAATTAAAAATGTTAATAATGTCATTCATCACATTAAAGGGAAAAAACCTCCATGATTATCTCAATAGCTTCAGAGAAGGCATTAGGTGGAATCCAGTCTCTTTCATAATAAAAATGTGCAGCCAATGTGGAATCACGGGGAACTTCCTCGACCTGGGATGGGGTGTCTATCTAGCAACCACTGTACTTCATGTTGAACTTTCTCTTTTAAATCAGAAACAAGACCAAGACGGCCACGACCGTCTCTCCGATTCAACACTGTCTTGGAGGTCTCGGCTAATGTTACAGGATAAGAGAAAGAAACGAAAACGATAAGGATTGGAAAGGAAGCAATAAAACTAGCATTGTTCGTAGATAATATGTGTCTACAAAGAGAACCCTGAAGAACTGAAGCCGATTCAGTAGAATTGACGGGAGTTTCCCAAGGTTTCTGGAGAGGAGATCAATTCTTAGGCAACTAGGAGCTGAAGTGCAACTGTAGCAGAAAATAAAACAGCACATTTATTACAGCAGCAAAAATACAGAGCTCCTGGGGTGAACCTAACCGATGACACGCCAGGGCTTTATGGAGAAGGGTATACAACGTGTTTGGAACACGTCAGAGAAACGTTAGATGAACACTCGTGGGTGGAAGACTCAACATCCCCTGACTTGATTTATGGAGTGGATGCAGTTCCAAGCAAAGCCCCACTGATGGGCCATTGCTAAACCTTTACAGAAAGGGCCAAGGGAGGAGGAGGACAAGGTGGGGCTCGCCCTACCAGGTGTCAAGGGGAATGGCGAAGATAGAGGGATTAAGACAGAGAGCTACCAGCACAACTCAAGCAGACGGGTTGAGGGTCTCACAACCACCCCCAGGTCCTCGGCTCCCGAGAAGGACTCAGCATACAGTCCTGCTCACAGCGAGGATGCATCCCGGGAAAGGATGCAAGGCGACACCAGCACCGGGAAAGGCAGTGGGCGAAGAGCAGAGGACACCAGGCGCGAGCTTGAGGCGTCCGCCCCGGTGGAGTCACTCGGGCGCGTGGAATCGCTCCCTCGCTGGCTGTAATACACGTGTGAAGTGACTGCTGTCCTCCAGAGACTCAGCACTGGAGGTCTGTCCTGGGGATCTGCCTGGCATATGCCCAACTGCAGACTCCCAGAAGGAGAGCAGGGGTCCACACAGACCACACTGTGTGCATGGTTTAGGCACAGGGAGCCACCTTCACCACTAGGGAAAGGTTCGTACCTGCTAGGGACCGGTTTACCAGCCACGCTCCAGACACCAGCCAAGGACCAGCCTTGCAAGCAGGCCTTTCTCAGGACAGTGTCTGTCCTGCTCTATTAATTCTCTTCTGCACAAGGCACTTCACAGAACAGAAGGCACAAGGAGCTAGTGAACACGTGAAAAGATGCTCAACTTCCCTGATAATCAGAGAAAGGTAAATTAAAATACATGGAATATAATTTTATACCAACAAGACTGGCAAAATGGACAGTCTGACAACACAACCGTGAGTTTAATTTGTGTTGTCATTCAGCCGCTCATGGGATGAAACGCTGGGTTTGGTTTTCAGCGATCTCAGCTCTGCGGCTGCAGGCGACAAGGGCTTCTTTTGGGGCAGACGCAGAAGTTTCAGGACCCTCATGCAGAGCGAGAGCTGGGAAAGTGCAGTCTGGCCTCACGCCTTCCTTCTCCACTTTCTCCAGCACAGTCACAGCAGCCGGCCGGTTCCCTCACACTCATTAGTGCTACGAAAACGTCCTGAGGTAGCAAATGCGTGGTCACTCAGCATCTCTCCTTCTGCAGGGATTTGATTAGGGGTATCCCATGGTATCGTTTTGAGTAACTTTTGCCATATCACACCATGGGCTACTAGTGACCTCTGTACCACTGGAGACAGGGCCTTTAAATTTACCAGATTAGGGGCCCAGCCCAGAAACCCCAGAACCAATTCAGAGAACTCATCCTGAAGACTCTCCCGTGGCACCACTTCTGGTACCAATGTCTGTATCAGTCACGGTTGCCTAGAGAAGGAGAACCAGTGGGAGTTACATGAAGAGGTTTACTGCAAGGAACTGGCTTACAATGTGGGGCTGCCTGGACCCACCTGAAGTCCATCGGCAGGCCGTCATGGGGAGATCACAGTCAGCGGGAGCACTGTGTGCATGGCTGAGCCGTTGACCACAGGTGGAATTTCTTCTCTAACTCTCGCTTCTGCAGAGGTGGCTGAGGGCTCAGGCTTGGTTGAGCTCCTCGAGGCCCACCCTACTCTTGTGACCAGGCCCTCTGACCTTTTGCTCTCGTGTAGCCACACTTAGCCTCCTCTCAGCCACACTTTTGGAAGCGATCACAAATTTTAGCATCTTTTGCCATCTGGACAGGCTGAGAATTCCCCAAATCATCGCATTCCAACTCCTTTTTGCTTGACAGATCTCCCCTCACACTTGATAACAAGCCGCAAGGAGACCGCAGGCTGCACCTTCGCCACTGCTGGGAGGTCTCGCAGCTGAATACCCCAGTTCATCCGTGAACGGCCTGCTCCCCCAAGTGCAGGATACAGTGCCAGCGCGGTTTCTCCTCCTCCAGGAGGGGTGGTCCTCATCCCTGGAGCCCTCACCAGCAGTGCTGCCCTCTTTTTCTTTAAATGCTTATAAGTGTACTGATAGTGCTCATCAGGAAAGGTATACAAAATGAAACTCAGAGTACAACCCTTTTATACAAAACGCCTAACTCATTGACTCAGGAGGTTTGATGCGGAAACATGCGATTTGGGAAGACCCGTAGAAGAGAAAATTAAAACAGCTAAAGGGATGCAACAGCTCCTCTTGCTAAAGCTGTTCTCTCCAGAAAATGCCGGAAAGGCTACCCCTGCATGCGTGAGAGCATCACAGGTGTGAGTGAGCAGACACACTCTTGCTCAGTTGTCCAGAATGTTCACATGAGCAAACAACCCTTGAAGCTATAGAGAACAAATGAAGGAGAAAATAGAGCCCTACTGCTTTGTAGAGCAAGTACGAAAAACACAGAAGTCACTAAGACCTCGGATCAGAAGACCTAGGAGATAGGAACAACTTACAAGGATTTTGGAAAACCTGTGGGTAAAACTTGTCCATAACTACCAGGCAAGCACGCAGAGGGCCAGGATCTGGCCTGTACGTCTCCAGGTTTATGGCATGAATAAGTACCAATGAATCCCACGTCCTGTGCTCCTCAGGGAGGGGACTGGGGGCACTTGTGGTCTGACAACCTGAGATGTTTTCATGTTCTTGGGAATAAACATCCCAGCCCCAGTGGGGCAGCTGTAGTGACCTAGACCCTGCTTCCCCTTTTTACTCAACGCCCACATTTCTACCAGCAGTCTGCTCTCAGCTCTGTAGGCGCTCCCCAGGCGGATCTGCTTTCTCCGCTCTGCTCCCTGCTTCCCTGAGCCCTCAGCAGCCCAGCCCTAAATGCCCTCATTTCTACCAGCAGTCTGTTCAAGGCCGTCCAGACGTTTTGTATCGTGACCCTCAAAACTTCTCTAGCCTCTACCCACTACTCGATTTCAAAGGTACTTCCACATTGCCAGGTCCTGTCACAGCAGCACCCCACCCCTGGTGCCAGCATCTGTGTTTGTCTTCCACTGCTGACATAGCAAGTTCCCAGAAGCTCAACACACAGCTCTGTGGAAGTCCAGTCTAGGTGGGCTCCGCGGGCTCCCTGCTCAGGGCTCACACACTGAAATCAGGGTGCTGGCAGCTGGGCTCTGCAGAAGAGCCTGCCTCCAGGCACCCTCGGTGCTGGCAGGACCCAGGCCCCTGTGGCTGCAGGACTGAGGCCCCAGCTCCTTGCTGTGTGGCCTCCACCTTCGAGCACCCACGGCTCACCCCAGCCTTCTGGGCTCTGAATCTGGCTCCCGCCTTCCGCTTCCGCTTTAAGCGCTCCCGTGATGACACTGGGCCCCTCAGAAAACTCCAAAATAATCTCTCTGTTTTGAGGTCAACGGACTAGTAAATTATACCTGCAAACCCCTTTTGCTACAAAATGTGAAAATTCACAGGTGTAACGTGGGGGTGGGGGCGCAGATCAGGGAGGCCAACCCTGCCTCCCATTTGGTGGAGGCCCCCTGCACTCTCGGGGGCCAGTGGAAAGGCACCTCCTCCCTGGCTCCTGGCTCCCTTGACTGCTGATGCCTCAAGAAGCAAGGCTGGCCCTTGCAGTCCCAGCCCCGATAAGCTGGAAACAACCCTGGCTGGGGGACAGAGGGGTTTTCTACAGGGATGGCAGCCAGGGCCACCCTTGGCACAACCTCCTGCTTCCCTAGACGCTGGGACCAGGCCTCCGGGAGAGGTGGGCCATGAGGGGCCAGGGATGGGGAAAGAGTGGACATTTGCTCACGAATGCCAGGGGCCAGCACAGGAGGGCCCGCTCTCCCCTGGCTCTGCCTCCCACTCCTGCAGCCTCCCCACACTAGGGCCAGGCAGCACTGGGCAGGCCTCTGTTCCTCCCACCTCAGCTTCCTCATCAGAGACGGAGGGGCACGAAGAATACCTTCCCCGAGTGTGCTGGAAGGATCCGGAGAGCTGAACTACACATGGCTGGCCTTGCCAGGGCCCATGCAGAGTGCAGGGAATGGCCACCTACTGACAGACAAACCCTACTGCTCTGCAGTCCCAGGGCCCCTAACCAGCTCTGTGCAGCGGCCAGCTTTCTGGTGAGCCTGGAGACCCCTTCCCAGAAGAATGTTTTTAAATGCACACAAGAAACCATACATCAAAAATGAAAATTATGATATAGCCATCTCTGTGCTCTTTCATGGCAGCACGATTCACAACAGCCAAGAAGTGGAAACAGCCCAAACGCCCATCGATGGCAGAGCAGATCAATACACTGTACTCCATCCGTACAACGGAACATACTTAGTCATGAAAAGGAGTGAAGCACCGACAGATGCTACAACATAGATGAACCTGGAAACTACCGTGCCAAGTGAAAGAAGCCAGCCCCAAAGGGCACACGTTGTAGGATTCCACTTGCATGAAATGTCCACAACAGGCAAATCCACAGAGACAGGAACCAGATGGGTAGGGGCTGGGGGAGGGGGTCGTGGGGAGGGACCATTAACGGGAGATGAAAATGTCCTAAAATTGACTGTGGTGACGGCTGCACAACTCTGCAAATGTACAAAAAGCCACTGAATTTAATGGGTGAGTTGTGTGGTATGAATTATATCTCAATAAACCTGTTAAGAAAAACATCTGCCATCCAAGTTCAGACCCCTGAAATTCTGAGAGCCCTGCTCAGGGTTTCTTCATGACTCTGGGCCCCCTAGGTGGGCCCAGGTGGGTGTGAGCAGAGCCTCCTGCAGGGGGAGCACTCTGCACCCCAGATGACTGGCATCCCCCCTTGGCTTCTGGGAGGGAAGGGCCTTACGGACGCAGCATTTCCAGGGGCCAAAGAACAACGAGGGGCTGGGACCACCCAGGATCTTCCTGTGTCAAGCCCACTCCCCAAAGGAGCCATAAGGGCTCCAGCTGGCAGACCCTGGGTGACATGCAGCCGTAAACGAGCCCATCCTCGACGACACTGTCCCTGACAACCCAGGGAAGCCCTGCCCTCTGCCCTCTGCCACAACCACAGACACAGCCCTGCTCCTAATGGACACATGGCCGGGCAGGGAGACAGCAAGACCCTGAGCCCCAGGCCCGCTCACCTCAGCCGCCCTGCGGTGGTCCTCGCCGGTGCCCAGTACGAGCACATCCACACCCAGACAGCGGAGGCTACGTGCTAGCCCCTGCAGCATGCTGTCACACACCACGCGGAAGGCCCTGGCCTGGATCTTGGCGGCAGCATCCTCGCCCTCAGCCACAGGCACCTGCAACACAGCCCTGCTCAGAAGCCCACAGCCCCCTCTGGCCCACTCTGGACTCAGTGGGGACCCGAGGCCCAGGTAGTCAGCTCTTTTTTTTTATTTTAAAAAGAGAATCATTCCTGGAGGAAAATATAGGTAGTACACTATTTGCTATCAGCCATAAAGGGATCTTTTTGAATTCCATGTCTACTCAGACAACAGAAACAAAAGAAAAAATAAACAAGTGGGACTTCTTCAGATTAAAGAGCTTCTACAAGGCAAATGAAACCAGGATCAAAATGAATAGGGAGGGCTGGCCCCGTGGCTTAGCGGTTAAGTGCGCGCGCTCCACTGCTGGCGGCCCGGGTTCGGATCCCAGGCGCGCACTGACGCACCGCTTCTCTGGCCATGCTGAGGCCACGTCCCACATACAGCAACGAGAAGGATGTGCAGCTATGACATACAACTATCTACTGGGGCTTTGGGGAAAAAAATAAATAAAATTTAAAAAAAATGAATAGGGAACCCACCAGCTGGGAAAAAATATTTGCAAATCACATATCTGACAAGGGATTAATCTCCATAATATATAAAGAACTCACACAACTGAATAACAAAAAAACAAACAACCCAATCAAAAAATGGGCAGAGGAAATGAACAGACACTTCTCCAAAGAAGATATATAGATGGCCAATAGGCACATGAAAAGATGCTCAACATCACTAGTCATCAGGGAAATGCAAATCAAAACCACACTAAGATATCACCTCACACCCGTTAGAATGGCTATAACCACCAAGACAAAAAGCAACAAATGCTGGAGAGGCTGTGGAGAAACAGGAACCCTAATCCACTGCT
The DNA here is from genome assembly GCF_020826845.1 of Diceros bicornis minor. Taxonomy (NCBI): domain Eukaryota; kingdom Metazoa; phylum Chordata; class Mammalia; order Perissodactyla; family Rhinocerotidae; genus Diceros; species Diceros bicornis. Next base: position 43,860,179 of record NC_080767.1, read on the forward strand.
GGTGGGAATGAAAACTGGTGCAGCCTCTATGGAAAACAGTATGGAGATTCCTCAAAGAATTAAAAATAGAAATACTTTATGACCCAGCTATCCTACTGCTGGATATTTACTCAACGAACCTGAAATCAACAATCCAAAGAGGCTTATGCACCCCTATGCTCATCGCAGCATTATTCACTATAGCCAAGACATGGAAGCAACCTGTGTCCCTCGACTGATGGATAAAGAAGATGTGGTATGTATATACCATGGAATACTACTCAGCCATAAAAAAAGACAAAATCATCCCATTTGCAACAACATGGATGGACCTGGAGGGTATTATGTTAAGTGAAATAAGCCAGAAAGAGAAAGACAAACAGTGCGTGATTTCACTCATATGTGGAAGATAAACCAACACATGGACAGAGAGAACTGTTTGGTGGTTACCAGGGGCTAGGGGGGTGGGTAGTGGGCACAAGGGGTGGAGGGATGCACTTGTATGGTGACTGATAAACAATAACGTACAGCAAAAATTTCACACACACAAAAAACAATTAAAAAAAGTTATAAAAAAAGAGAATCATGAGCAATATGTACTCAATGCAGAAAACAGCAGAAAAAACAGATAAGCAAAATGATATAAAATCACCCACCCTGGACCCCAAGAGGGGCCTGCACACATTTCCTGGGGGTTCGTGTGTGCACTGGAGTGGGGCGAGGGGCCCAGGGCTGTCAACTTAAAAAGCTAATTCTGGGGCCGGCCCTGTGGCCTAGTGAATAAGTTCGGGATGCTCCACTTCAGTGGCCCAGGTTTGGTTCCTGGGAGCGGACCAACACCACTCATCGGTGGCCATGCTGTGGCAGCAACCCACGTACAAAATAGAGGAAGATTGGTGCATGTTAGTGCAGGGCAAATCTTCCTCAAGCAAAGGGAAGGAAGATTGGCAACAGATGTTAGATCGGGGTGAATCTTCTTCAGAAAAAACAAAAAGCAAATTCTCCTGTTATTTTATCTGAAAATGAGTTTATTTGGGAATAGCCCAAAGAATTGCTATTCAAGATGTGCAAATGCAAACCACAGGCAAATCTGGAGAACAAAGGAGGGAGTTGCTTTTATAGAGAAAAAGGGGGAGAGGGAGGGGCTGCTCTAAAGGAAAGCCCATTGCCGGAGAGAAACAGATCAGGGTGGCAACGGCTTCTCATTGGCTGAGCTGCAATGTTTCTGATTGGCTGGGCTGTTGCCAGGTGGAGAGAGAAGTCTTCCCTCAGTAGTAAGTAGTTCTACTTCCTGTCCGAGATGCAAGTCTCAGTCTTTTCCTGTTTGACATAATTGACGGCACGTGATGAGGTGAGTGCTCCCCCTGCAGGCCTTCCCCACCCAGTGTAGTTGAGGTTTGTTATTAATCTCCACGGGGTGCACAGGGGGACACAGCCCGGTGTCAGGAGGGGGCTGGGGACCCCTTCTCCTCTAGGAAGCTAACCCATGGCTCTGCTTTCCTTTTCTCCAGGTGGAGGGTCCATCATGGAGGATCTCAAGCCCCACTGGAAGCTGCTGACCACCACCCCAGGCCTCCACCCCTGTAAGGTCCCTGCTTTAAGGAAAGTGATCCTCCTCCCCAAGGATCCTGAGGAAGGGACCCCGAGGGGCTTCACCCACCTGCTGGGGCGGGGCTGAGGCCTCCTGCGGGCCAGGCGGCTCCCGAGCCCCTGATTGCTTGCTGTGCCGCGGCCTCGGGCTCCTGGCCAGGTCCCCGGACAGGTGGAAGCGGGAGGGCTCTCTGCACAGTGCCCAGTACACTTCCAACAGGCAGTAGGCATCGGCAGCTGGGGTGGGCAGGGGTTGGCCTCAGCCTCCAGCACAGGGGGCGGAGGGGGGTAGGGCTGTGGAGGGAGGTCGGGGGTGCGCACCTGCATAGGCCAGCTGCGCCTCACTCAGCGGCCGCCGGTCCCAGTTGGAGAGCTGCTGCCTCTTGTCCAGGGGCTTGCCCAGCACCTGCTGCACCAGGAGGCTGAGGCCCCTCAGCCCCTTGGTCCCATCCACGCCTGGGGCTGGCACGTCTACCACCCGCATCTGCCAAGACAGTGCCTCTTGGGGGTGAGAGACCAGCCCTGGAGGGAAGACAGCCAGTGCTGGGGCAGAAGGGCATGGGCGGCCGAGGCAGGCACGGGTCAACCGCTCAGGGTGTGTGCCGAGAGCTCCTTGAAAAGGAGCCCAGAGTGGAGCTTGTTCTGGGGAAAGTGTGGGGTTGTGCGCAGACACTCCCTCTCTGGGGGACTCGGTGCTCTGGGGCCCTGGTGACCTGTGGCCAGGGAGCAGGGCCAGGGCCAGCCTGAAAGTTGCTGAGAAACCACGAGCAAGTCCTGACCCACAGACACCCCACCAGCGTGTGGTGGAAGACCCCTGCCCGGGCACAGCTGTGTGGGTGGAGTAGCGAGCAACCCCCTGGGATCACAAAGGCCCCTACCTCATCCCCACCCCTGTCCCACTGACCTGCCTGTGCACCTGCTGCAGGTCCAGGCTGCCCCGAAGATGCTTCTCCGTGTGGGCCAGGGCAGGGCAGGAGGCTCCCAGGCTCCGCAGGTCCCCTGCCATCCCATAACCTGGGAGTGGGGGCTGCCAGTGTGACAGGCACCCAGGGAAGGGCCCCTGGCCTCACCCCAGCACCCTCCCCTAGGGCAGGCAGGGCTGGGGTGCAGGGCCAGGGGCTGTGCTCACCCAGCTTGGTGATAGAGGGGTCTGAGAGCAGCTGGAACACCAGCTGGGAGAAGGCCTGGGACGCCTGCCCTCCTGCCGGCTGCGAGAGCACCAACAGGTCCAGTAGGAACACGCGGCCCTCCATGGCCACTTGCATGAGGGACGCCTGGGGCCGGCTCCCCAGGCCGAAAGAGGGCCTCCACTCCAGGTCCACGCCGACCAGGCCTGGCTGCAGACAGAGGGGCTGGCATGAGTGGGCATGGCTGAGACTGAGACTGGAGTCCAGGTGAGGCGGCCTGTGTTGGGAGGGCCTCATCATCCCTGTGGGCTCCGCAGAGAGGAGGCTAAGTGCCCAGGGGCAGGTGCCCGAAGCCCATGCCTCAGTCCCGGGTCTGCACATGGGGAGGGCATGAGTGCCCTGCTCTGCAGGGCCGCCTGGGGGTGGGAGAGGATGGAGAGCCAGGCGTGGTGGGGGCCACTGTGGACCGAGCACCCAGAAGCCTGATAACAGCCAGAGCTGGCGACCCACCTGCAGCAGCTCCTCCTTGTGCCTGGCCAGGTCCTCCCACGAGGCCAGGAAGTGGACGTTCTCCCTGGCGATGGGCAGCTGGTAGTAATCGTCCCTCCTGTCCTCGGAAGGCACCTCGGCCGTCCTAGGAGGAGTGGAGCTGTGGCACCACCACTGCCCTGGGTCCCTGGTGCCCCCACTCCACCCCAGCACCTCCAGCCTGACCGGGCCAGGGCTGACCCAGAGGGGCAGGAGCGTGCTCCTGGCCCACGTGTGGGCAGGGGTCTGCGGGGTCTGCCCTCCTGTCTCCTGCAGCCACACGCCTCTGCCCTCCCCAGCTGTGGTTCCTCAGGCTGCTGGGGTGTGCGGCCTGGCTGGGGGATGTGCCTGTCGGATCTATGGACGGGGTGGCTAGTCTGCTCCGTGCACACGCGCGTTCTGGGAACGAGAGCCTGCGCCCACTCTTGGTTTTCTCTTACTTTCTAATTCCTAAGCTGCTGGCATTCGTGACTCGTGGTGTTGCTTCCCAGGGGCATGTCCCCCTCGCGGCCCCCCGAGCCTGGGGGTGCTCACCTCCCCTGGAGCCTGAGTCGGCTGAGTTCTGCGGCCACTGTGGCCGGCAGCCGTGCCTCGGGCAGCGAGAGGTCCAGGGCGCACCGGGCAGCTGTGGCCGCGTCACTGTGAGAGGTCAGCAGCTTCAGCAGCTGCTCCTGCAGCCACTCGCTCTGCCCCACTAGATCCTGGGGGCACAGGACGTGGGCTGTACTGCCTGGCTCTGCCCCGAGGGGGTGGGACAGTCCTGGCAGCCCCCAGGCCCAGACCTCACCCATCAGACCTGGCTCTGAGCCCTTTGGGAGGAGGAGTCTGTCCCCTGAAAGCCGGGAGCAGCTCCTGTGACCGAGGCTCTGCAGTGACCAAGCCAGCTTAGACTGAGATGCTGAGAGGCCTCGATGTGGTCAGGGTGCAGGGAAGCCATCCTGAGCACACAGCCCAGCCCGACTCCCTGCCCTCAGCTGGGCCCCTCTCCACATCCCCACCACACATTGCTGCTCTCGCCAGGATGTGCCAACAGCCCCTCCTCGTGGGCCGCCCCTGCTCCTGGACCTGAGACCAGCACTGTCTTTCTAGAACATCCACTCTACCCTCATTCCCCCCTTGACACCTCCTCGCCCCCAGCCCTTGGGTCGGCCATCAGGAGTAGGTGAGGCCATGGGACACTCCTGCACCCACGGTCCAGACACTAGACTTATGGGGGTGGTCCTTGGGGAGGCAGTGACCACGGGGCAACACGAGGCTGTCTCCCGTCCGGCTGGTGGCTCCACACCCATGCCCCGTGCAGGAGCAGAGGGGCTCACGCAGCCCACAGGGCCTCCCATCCCCCGCCTCAGGAAGTCTTGGGTGAGGCCTGGCCACCTGCACCACCAGGGTCCTGATGGAGGGTCTCAGTCCTGGCTGAGTCCTCGTGTCCCTGAGTTCACAGGTCATTATAACTCGGTGAGAGGGGATGGGACCCCACCCTGCCCGGAGTCTGAGCCCCTCGCCCTCCTGACCTCCAGCCCCCGAGGCCTCCGTGCTCCCTGAGGAGCCGCTGCTGGCCGATGGGCAGGGCCACCTCCCCAGACAGCTCTGTCCCTCCAGCAGCCGCAGGCCGTCCGCTTCCCGCAGGCCGCGGGTTCCCACGTGGACGACAATATGTGGAAACCCCTCCACATTCTTCAGGATGTCCGCTGCCCTTCCGGCCGGCTCGGCCTTGGCACCCAGGGGGGATCGGCCTTCCGGGCCTTGCCCGGGGGGTCCGCGTTTCTCTCTGGTGACTCACTCCACCCCCCCACCCCCTTCACTCCAGGGGCGGCTCAGTGCTGCCCCCCACTGGATGCCACTCAGGACACCAGATGCTGCACTGTCCGCCCAGGGAGGAGGTGCTCCCAGCTTGACTGACCAGCCCACAGTTCTCGTGCATGCTGCCCCCAGGTCCCCACAGACCCCCACCTTCCTCCAAGCCCGTTTCCCCTGGGGCGGGGGACAGCTCTGCACCCATGATGACCCCCCAGGGTCAGGAGAGAGCTCTGTGCCCACGATGACCCCCGCCTCCAGCTCAGGTCTGAAGGACAGAGGCTGCCAGACGGTCCTGTCCAGGCCGCTGTCCTGATGGGATCTTTGGCCCCCAGGCCTGGGAGTGGACCTTGCAGTCCAACCCTCTCTATGCCCCTGCATCACCCCAGGGGGCTGATGCCTCTTTTCTGGGGGCCTGGGGGCTCAACCCTCATTGGGCTTTGGGGGGCACAGAGCCATCAGCAAGGGGGCCCGAGGACAGTCTAGAGTGTTCCCTTGGTGAACACTGTGGAACCTCCCGCAGACCTCTCCTCTTCCATCACCTGCGGGCTCTGGACAGGACAGCTGCAGGAGGGTCCTGAATCCCGGCCGCTCAGGCCTTGCCTCACCTGGTGAGGTCCTCATGCAAAGCCCACCCCCTCAGCTTCGCCTCTTGCACACCACCTTCCAAGAGGGGTGGGAAGGCCTGACGCCCCGCATCTGGTTTCCCCTCAGGGTATGGCATCTCTGCTGGGAAGGGTGGGCCCTTTCTCCGCGTCCTCTGCTCCCCGACTTGCTGGGCCATGGGAGGAGTTGACCCAGTGGCTTGTGAGCTGTCCTGAAAGCTGTCTGGGCCTGCACATCTGGGCCACACGCATGCACACGTGAACCATACACCACAAGCTTTCTTGGGGGCACTTGCCCACCCAGGCCTTGCCCAGGCCTCAAAGTTGAGTGCCCACACCACACAGGGCTTCCGGAGGCCTGGTGGGCACTGCCAGGACCTCTCCAAACTCACCTGCACGTGGTCGGCCCAGTTCTCCTGAGACATGTTTCCCTGCAAAAGTCAACACCAAGGTGACCTTTTCTAGCACCAATGGCAAAGGCTCGAGAGCAGGCCTCGCCCAGAGCCCCCCTCTGCACAGGCCCAAGCTCGGGCCTGCTCCTGGGGGGCACGCACCTCCACAAACCGCTTGTAGCACAGGTACCGCAGGGCGGACAGGCGCTGCTGGGCGACAACGTTGGGACACAGGGCTGAAAGAGAAGGCTGGGCTCAGGGCCGGGGAGCGTCGGGGGCCATGTAGCTCTGCTGTCTTCCCACTCCCCTCCATCCCACACTCTCCCCTCAGGTGGCCTTGGCCTCTGCTCGGTTCCACCCAACATCAGAGCCGCCCCCCCAGCCCCAAAGGTGGGTGCCCCCAGCCCATGCCAAGCCCCAGAGTCCTTCCAAGCCCCAAAGGTGGGTGCCGCCGCCCCATGCAGAGCCCCAGAGTCCTCCTCCAGCCCCTCTAACCAGCACCTTGGGCCCCACAGCCCTCCCCCCATGCTGTCCCACCCTGGCTGAGCCTCTCTTGGGTCTCCTGGAGCCCCTCCCTCTGCACAGGCATCCTGAGGGCAGCAGCCCCATCTCTCCAGGCCTTCCCGCCTCTTCTCCGGGCAGGGCCTTCTAGACACACAAGTCCTTCTCCCTCTAGAGAGTGAATTCCTTGAGGAAGGGCCATCCTGTTCACATGTTTACAATCTGATACTTGCTCGCAGCCTCACTTCCAATTCCGTTCAGAGCCCGAGGGGGCCCAGGAAGGGCACCCACCTATCCAGCCTGCTGGCTGCCACTCCTTCCTCATGGGGTCAGCTGTCCTTGCAGCCTGGCGGGTCCGAGTGGGAAGCTGACCACAGAGCTCCGCCCACCTACGCCTCTCAGTGGGCGCCTGGTCTTCCCTAGACCTTGGCTGGGACCCCATGCTCTCGAGGGCTGTGGCCACCCCAGCCAGTACCCCTGGCCAGCAGCAGGGAGCACCTTTGTTGCACGGATGTCGTCCCAGCACAGCAGAGGTCAGTGCTGCCCAGAGGCCGGGGCTTGCCAGGTAGGGAAGGCGGTGCCCTCCCTGCCTCCCACCGAGGGAGGATGCAGGACCCCAAGGGCTCCAGACCCTGCGGACGTGCCCTGCAGGCCACTTGGGAACCCAGGACAACACTACAAAGGTGGCACATAGACAAAGCCTGAGGCAAGGACAGAGTAATGAATGAACTCCTCAAGAAAGGAAGGAATTGCTCAGAGAGGGAGCCCTCTGGACAGGAGACCAAGGCCACCGATGTTCTTGCCAAAGTGGACACACACTCAGATCTGCAGACGGACAGAAACCAGCTTTCCTGACATTTCTACAATTTTACGCATCATTTTGCCACTGAGGTACTTTGTCCAAAAGCCTCCTGGATACAGCGTCACTTCCACAGAAGGGATTCAAGCTGCAGCCTGCACTGAGTGGTTAACCCAAACCCAAGCGCTCCTTTTCATGCTGCGGGAAGCAAACCTTTAAAGGAAAGGGCGTGGATAAGCCAGGCCCAACCCCCTGACACATGCTGAAAACGCCACAAGATCCAAGCACAGTCTGCACGCATCCTGCTGCCTCACATCGGTGCCGGGACACCTGGGCTCCACCCAGACCCAGGTCTGGGGGCAGGCTTGGGGGAGCTCAGGGCCAGGGGCGAGCAGGACCCCAAGCTCTCCATCTGTTTTCTGTCCACCCACGGAGGACACAGGGTCAGTCCACGTGGAGGCCTCACACATAGTGAGGACTGCAGAGGGTGCCGGTGCCCCTCCCTCTGGGTGGGCAGTTTTTAGGACTTTGGAAATGCTGACCTGTGTTGTCTCAGATTAGGACATTCCAGGTCTCCTGCGAAGGCGCAGCCCTGCGAGAGACCCCTGGGGCCAGCTGGGGAAGCTACAAGAGAGGCCCGGTGGCGCATGCGCGTGGCGGGAGACCCGGGTAGGCAGCTCTCTCCCTGGCAGGCCAGCCTCCTGCTCCCCAGCGGGGCTGCTGGCTGAGGCACCCACAGAAGCATCTGCTGCTCCCCTCTTGTCCGCCAGACCCCCAAGCCCTCCACACAGTTGGTAGAGGACGTCCCTGCTGTCCAAGGGAGTCTGGGCACCCAACTTGCTCCAGCAGCGGGCTTGGCTGAGACCTGTGGGCAGGGTGGACCCTCAAGGGGGGCACACCTGTCCTGGGGCGCACTGGGCTAAGGCCAGTCCGAGGCCTCCAAAGGCTCCTCTGGCCCCAAACCCTGGGCCTACCAAGGCCATGACCCGACCCTGAAGTGGAGCCCTTGTCGGTCAAAGAATGGTGGGCGGTGCTGCAGAAGGAAGGCTGCACCCCCAGGCCCAGCTGTGGTCCCCCGCACAGCCTTCCCACCACGCCTGGCTCTGTGGGCCTCACACCCACTCGCCCACCCCTCAGGGTCCTGGGTCCTGCGTGGAGGAGCCTCTGCCAGGGGGGCAGGTACAGCCCTCACCTCGATAGCAGCCACCATCAACCCTACGGGTGATTCTGTGCTGAGAGCCTCTGGAGGCCGCTGCTGCCGGCAGCCTGGCCTGGGCGTCCCCACCCCCCGCTCCTGCTCAGTGACGCCAGCAGGGATCCCTGACCTGGTGTCCAGGGCAGGCGTGCAGGTGACCTCAGAGGCACCTGCGCCTGGGCGGGGTCCTGAGAGGGGAGAGGGACCTGCTCCCTCCGGCCTACTCCTTTCGCGTCAGCAGAGACAGTTTTTCAGCACAGCGACACAGTCCCACACTCCAGTCTTCCCAGCCCCTCAGAAGTCTGCTGGGACCCTCCTTGGAGCTTCTGAGTCTGGTTTTATTCTGCAGCCTCAGGGTGGCTCCTTCCTGCAGCTGCTTCCCCTGGTCCCTCAGGGGTCCTGCTGCCCGGCCAGTCCTCTCAGACCTGGCTCACATGCGTCAGGTTGAGTCTCTGTCAGCACAGCCAGCAGCTCCTTGCTCCTGCTGACCCTGATGGACCCGCACTGCCCGTCTGCAGACGTGCACACCCCTTCCTGTTTCTCCCAACTACGCACCCAATGCTGCCAGAGGGGCTGCTTAAAATCGTGAATCAAAACCCCTCAATGTTGTGCCTCCATCTTTGCAACAAGCTCCAAATGTTGTCCTCCTCCCTGGAGGCAGGCCCCCTCACCCAAGGGCTGGGGAATCGGCACAAACAGCGATGACGACTAAGCCTCCGAGTGAGTGAGGCGGAGAGACCAGGTGACTGCAGGCAAAGAGCGGGCTGAAATGTAGATACAGACCACAAAGCAACTATGAGCAGGATGTTCAAAGAAAGAAAAGACACAATCAGAAATAACTCCAGGCAACAGGAAGCCATACAGAGTGAAACAGCAGACCCGAAAAAGAACCAAATTATAACTTCTAGAGATGAAAATACAACAATCAAAATATAAATAGTGGATGGAATTCATAGTATGTTGGACACAGATGAAGAGAGTATTAGTGAAGTGGAAAAGAGAGCAGAAGACATTACCCACACTGCATGACACAGAAGAGGAAGGATGTAAAATACATAAGGCAGTTAAAATCCACGGAGGATAGAGTGAGAAGAGCAGATTCACTCAGAGTCCCAGAAAGAGACTCAAGGGAGGAAAGGGGAAGAGGCAATATCTGAAGAGATGACGACTGAAAATTTTCCAGAACTGGTTTAAGACACCAATCCACAGATTCAAAAGGCCCAATAAATCCCAAGCAAGATAAAGAAAAAGAAATCTATAACTAGTCTCCTAACAGTGAAACTGTAGAACGCCAAAAACAAAGAGAAGATCCTAAAAGTAGACAGAGAAAAAAGAGACATTGCTTTCTTTTTTTTTTTTTTGTGAGGAAGATCAGCCCTGAGCTAACATCTGTTGCCAATCCTCCTCATTTTTTGCTGAGGAAGACTGGCCCTGGGCTAACATCTGTGCCCATCTTCCTCTACTTTATATGAGACACCTGCCACAGCATGGCTTGACAAGCGGTGTGTAAGTGCACGCCCAGGATCCGAACCTGTGAACCCTGGGCCGCCGAAAAGGAGTGCGCACACTTAACTGCTGCACCGCCGGGCCAGCCCAGAGAGATTGCTTTCAAAGATGAGAAGTTAGATTTCTTCATAACAACACATTTCAACCCAATCAAAGGACTGATGTCAGACGAAGCAGGTCTCTGGTCACAATGAGATTAAGAGACCACACCAGAAAGATAACTAAAAATGTCACACAGCTTAGAAATTAGGAAACACATTTCTAATTAGCATTAGCCCATGGGCAAAAGAAAAAAATGACAATAGAAATTAGAAAATATCTTGAGCTGAACAATAATAAAAATAATATTGAAACCTGGAGAATATATTTAAGAAGAAAGAAGGCTTAAAATTTAGTTTAGTGGGCTGAGGAGGACATACAACAGATAGGATCAAAAAAGCCAAAAGCATGGCAACAAAAGCAAAAATCAACAAGTGGGATGATGTCCAACTAAAATCTCCTGCTCAGCAAAGAAACCATTAATAGAATGAAAGGGCAACATAGAGTGTGGGAGAAAATATTTGCAAACCATGTATTGGATAAGGGGCTAATATCCAAAATATATAAGGAACCCATACAACTCAGAAGCAAAAAACCCCAAATAACCCGATAAAAAATGCGCAAAGGGGGGCCAGCCCGGTAGCATAGTGGTTGAGTTCGCACGTTCTGCTTTGGTGGCCTGGGGTTCACAAGTTCGAATCCCGGGCACGGACTGACACACCACTCGTCAGGCCATGCTGTGGTGGTGACCCGCATACAAAGTGGAGGAAGATGGGCATGGATGTTAGCTCACAGCCAATCTTCCTCAGAAAAAAAAAAAAAAGAGGACAAAGGATCTGGACAGACATTTTTCCAAAGAAGAGATACAGATGGCCACGGGCACAGGAAAAGGTGCTCAACATCACTAATCCTCAGGGAAATGCAAATCAAAACCACAATGAGATGTCGCCTCACACCTGTTAGAATGGCTCTTATAAAAAAGACAAGATAACAAGTGTTGGCAAAGATGTGGAGAAAAGGGAACCCTCTTGCACTGTTGGTGGGAGTGTTAGTTGGTGCAGCCACTTTGGAGAACAGTATGGAAGTTCCTCAAAAAGTGAAAAATAGAACTATGATCCAGCAATCCCACTTCTGGGTATCCATCCAAAGGAAACAAAATCACTATCCCAAGAGATATCTGCACCCCCACGTTCACTTCAGCATTATTCACAATAGCCAAGACATGGAAACAACTTAAGTGTCCGCCGACGGATGAATGAGTAAAGAAAATGTGGTATAAATATACAATGGAATATTATTCAGCCAGAAAAAAGAAGGATCCTGCCATTTGTGACAACATGGAGGGCATTATGCTAAGTGAAATAAGTCAGACAGAGAAGACAAATACTATATGATCTCACTTATATGTGGAATCTAAAAGAACTGATTCATAGATACAGAGAACAGATTGTTAGCTGCCAGAAGTGGGGTGTGGGCAAAATGTATAAAGGTGGTCAGACGGTACCAACTTCCAGTCATAAGATGAACAAGTTCTGGGGATGTAATGTACAGCATGGTGACTAAAGTTAACAATACTGTATCATACAGTCCTTAGAAGTTCTCATGATAAGAAAAAAATTGTAACTACGTAGGTGATGGATGTTAGCTAAATTTTTTGTGGTGTTCATTTTGCAATATATACATACATCAAATCATTATGTTGTATGCCTAAAACTAATACAACATCATATGTCAATTATATCTCAACAGAACTGGGAAAAAAAGCCAAAAGTTATTTCAAAAGGCGAAAACTTTCAGTGAGATTGTTTAAGAGAAATAAAAAGAAAAAAGAGAAGGCTTAAATAACTATATCCAGAATGCTGCAGACATTTGAAAGATGGCAAGGGGGTATTATGAACAACTCCTGACAGTACACTTGGAACTGTAAATGGAATAGACAAATTCCCTGAAAAAACCCACATTTCAGGAAAAGAAAGTCTGAGTCCAACTTCAGTTGTGAACATAAATGCAAAAATCCTTAAATTAAAAAAAAAGTTGGGAAACCAGGCCTGGCAACGTATATAAATGGTAATGCAACATGACCGAGAGGGGGCTAGCATAGGAATGCAAAGTTGGTTTGACATTATAAAGTTAATTAATGTAATCCAACACATTAACAGACCACTATGGAAAAAGCGTATCGTTACCCCAATAGATGCAGAAAGAGTATTTGATAAAATTCCACATCCACTTCTGATTAACACTCTCAGTGAACTAGGAATTGAGTAGAATTTCCGTAACCTAATAAAGTGAATCTACAAAACATTATCAGTAAGACTTTTCCTTTGAAGAGAGTGAAAGACAAGGATGACTATGATCACATCACCAAGGGGGAGGAGGAGGGGGCAGGGGACAAGCACAGCGCAGGCCTAGCCTCCCAGGAGCCACCCCAGGTGGGCAGAGGGGCTCGCAGACCCCGATCTGCTGCTCAGTGCCCAGGCCCAGGGCCGGCTGCAGAGGGGGAGCAGGACAGGAGATAGGAAGACAACGCAGGGGGTCTGTGGATCCTGACTGGCCTGAACCCTAGGCAGCACCAGCCCTGTGCATCCCTGGGCGTGTGCGGGTGGCCCACCCGCCCCCTGCAGGCTGTGGAAGCCTCACTCACCCGGGTCCAGGCCAAACCGCTCTCGCAGGCGCAGGACCTGCCGACTCAGCACTTTGGGGCTCAGCTTCTCCAGCTTCAAGGAGGTCACCTTCGGGTGCTGTCTGTGAGGAGAGAGATACGGCTCCTGCCCACGCTGCTTTCTTTTTAAGTGAATACGTTTTAAGATTTTTATTTTTCATCAAAGTCATACACACGCACAGTTTAAAAGTCAAGTAATTCTACAAGGCTTATAGAAAAGGAAGCACGTCACCCCACCCCACCTGGCACCAGCCACTTGCGTGACAGTTTTGTGATGGTCTAGTATTTGCCTCTGTGTTTCCCAGTTTACTTGTATCGTGCTATCTTGATTGTTCAGCTTTAGGTATTTCGTATGGACACCTCACCATTGAAGGCTCTCCTCCCTCATCCTCCCCAAACAATAGTACCCGAGTTCTCAGTTAATTCGTACACGCATTTATAATACTACAACCGTGCAAACATTATTGGTGGCTAAGCTGCACTCTCCTGTTCCCCATGCGTTAGTACTTGTCTGGTTTTATTGGTTCCTTAGATTCCTGTCCTGAGGACCGAGCTGACTTCACCCCATGCTCACCACGAAGTAAACAGACCACCCTCACCCCCAGCTGCTGGCTGCCCCCCAGGCCCCTGCCCAATGTTGTCCAGGTCGCCTTGCACCCCCCACGTCCAGGCTGTGGTCCAGCAACTCCACAGTACCTTCCCCAGGTAGGGCACGTGGAATGTGTCCGGAGATGGTGCACATGTGAGGTCTGTACTCCACCTGGGGTTTTGGCTGAGCCAAGACTTCTGGGTGAAAGACCTTTCCCCGAGCCCTGGGCAGGCGCTGCCCCCAGAGCGTCTGATCCCTGCTCTTTCTGAGGTTTTGAGGGCTCTCCTTGGCCACAGCGTGGGTCTCTCCGTCCACTCTCTGGACATTCTGCACACCTGCAAAGCCTGGCTCCCATGTCCCTCTGACCCAGGAACTGGCCCTTAATGTATTCTTTGGTAATTTCCTCCCTTCCAGATTCTCTGTTCTTTCCTTCTGGAATTCGCATTATGTGGGTACCGGGCCTTTTTGACAGATCTCTAATTTTTTTTTTTTTATCTTTTCTCTCTGATTTTCCTTCTCCTTGTTTTGTACTACTTTTTGGAAGAGATCTTCAAATTTATTTTCCAAGGCTTTTATTGCATTTTTCCTCTGCCATCATGGGTTTTATCGACAGGAGTTCTGTGTTCTGACAGCTCCTTCTGTCCAGTCTGGCATTTATTTCAGACACAGTATCCTCTCAAGATCTTGATCACAAGTTTGTGCTTGTTTTAATTGCTCTTCTGCTTCCTCCGCGTCCGGTTAGGCTGGACCGAGGTCTTGAGCCCTGGCCGTGCTCTCCAGCTCAGGGCGGGGGGGGGGGGGGTAGAAATTGACAAATTGATTCTAAAATTCACATAGAAATGCAAAGGGTCTAGAATAATGAAAATGACTTTGAGACAGAAGAACACAATTGGAGAGCGAACACGGCCTGACTTACCACAGAGCTGCGGTGGTCACAGTGGTGGGGTGTCGGCAATAAACCAACAGACCGGTCTGCAGAGCAGAGTGGGGAGTCCAGAAACAGACTCGCACACATACGGACAGCTGACAAAGACACGAAGACGACTCAGTGGGAACTGACAGTCTTTGACAACAACCATCCATATGCGAAACAAAAAGAGCTGCAATCCACAGCTAGCATCATATATGAAAATTATCTAAAGACGAATCACAGGTGTAAATGTAAAACCAAGAATTATAAAACTTCTAGGAGTAAGCATAGGAGAAAAATGCGCCCTTGAGTTAGGCAAAGATTTCTTAGCTACAACACTAAAAGCATGATCCACAATTTTTTTTTTAAATTGATAAATTGGACTTCAATAAATTAAGAACTTTTGTTCTTTGAAAGACATGGTTAAGAGACTGAAAAGACAAGCCACAGGGTAAAGTGTCTACAAATAACATATCTGATAAGGGATTTTTACCCAAATTATATTTTTAAATCTCCCAAAACTTAGTTATATGAAAACAACCTAATTTAAAAATGTGCAAAAGATGGAGCTGCTACTTCCCCCAAGAAGATACAGAGAGGGCAAATACGCACATGAAGACATGCTCACCATCACTCGTCATCAGGGAAGCGCACATCAAAACCACAAGGAGGGCCGGCCCCGTGGCTTAGCGGTTAAGTGCGCGTGCTCCGCTGCTGGCGGCCCGGGTTCGGATCCCGGGCGCGCACCGACGCACCGCTTCTCCGGCCATGCTGAGGCCGCGTCCCACGTACAGCAACTAGAAGGATGTGCAGCTATGACATACAACTATCTACTGGGGCTTTGGGGGGAAAAATAAATAAATAAAAATCTTAAAAAAAAAAAAAAACACAAGGAGATGTCACTATACACCTATTAGAATGGCTAAAATGAAAAAGACCGACCACACCAAGTGTTAGCAAGGACATGCAGCAACTGTAATTCACATACACTGCTGGAGGGAATGTGAAACGGTATAACCACTTCGGAAAACAGTTTAACAGTTTCTCAAAAAATTAAACACACATCTCTCATATGACCCAGACAGTGCACTCCCGGCTTTACCCAAGAGAAATGAAAGCACATGTCCACACATAGACCAGTCCATGAATGTTCACAGCAGTTTTATTTATTATTTTTTTGTGAGGAAGATCAGCCCTGAGCTAACATCCATTGCCAATCCTCCTCTTTTTGCTGGGGAAGACTGGCCCTGGGCTAACATCCGTGCCCATCTTCCTCTACTTTACATGGGACGCTGCCACAGCATGGCTTGACAAGCAGCACGTCAGTGCACACCCGGGATCCGAACCCGTGAACCCCAGGCCGCCGCAGTGGAGCGCGCGCCCTTAACTGCTACACCACCAGGCTGGCCCTGCAGCTTTATTTCTAATAGGCAGAAACTGGGAACTACCCAAATGTCCATCAACAGGTGAAGGATAAACAAACCATGGTCCATCCATGCACTGGAATACCACTCAGCAATAAAAGGAATGAACTACTGATAAAAACAACAATATGGATGAATCTCAAAATAATTGTGCTGAGAGAAAGAAGCTGTACTACATAATTCCATTTATGTAATGTTCTAGAAAATGAAAAAGAATCTACTAGTAACACAAAACAGATCAGTGGTCTCCTGGGGACGGTAAGGGGTGGTGGGGGTTCCGTATCCGGATTTTGGTGATGGTTTCACGGGCATGTGGCGTATACCAGAAGTTACAAAATTATATACTCCAAACGCAGTTTATTACACAGTAATCATACCTCAATAAGACTTTTTTTAAAAAAAATGATGCTTGCTGTAGTTTTCTTTTTTAAGTAATATCCTTTATCAGATTAAGGAAGTTACTTTTTATTTGTAGTTTGCTAAGAGTTTTTTATCATGAAAAAGGTGAATTTTATAGCTTTTTTCTTTATATATTGAGATGCTTATGTAGTCTTTGTTATCTAATCTGTTAATGAGGTGAATTACGATTGATTTTTGAATATTAAATCAACCTTGCATTCCTGAAATAAATTCCACTTGATCGTGGTGCATTAACTTTTTAAAGAAATAGACTTTATTTTTTTTAGAGCAGTTTTAGGTTTACTGCAAAACTGAGCAGAAGGCACAGAGATTTCCCATATACCCCCTGACCCTACATGTGCACAGCCTCCACCATTATCAGCACCCCCCACCACAGCGTCCATTTGTCACAACTGATGAACCTACATGTCATTTTCACCTGAAGTCCACAGTCTACGTTAGGGTTCACTCTCAGGGTTGTACCTTCTACCAGTCTTGACAAATGTATAATGACATGCGTCCACCATTACGGAATCATACAGAGTAGATTCACTGCCCTAAAAACCCTCTGTGCTCCACTCATTCATCACTGCCGCCTCATAGTCATTGGTCTTTTTAGTGTCCCCAAGTGTTGCCTTTTCCAGAATGTCAGAGTTGGAATCACACAGTATGCAGCCTTTTCAGAGTGGCTTCTCTCACTTAGTCATATGCATTTAAGGTTCCTCCATGTCTTTTCATAGTTTGATAGCTCTTTTTTTTTTTTTTTTGGTTGAGGAAGATTCTCCCTGAGCTAACATCTGTGCCAATCTTCCTCTATTTTGTATGTGAGCCACCTTCACAGCACGGCCATTGATAGACGAGTGGTGTAGGTCCATGCCCGGGAACCGAACCTGGGCCGCCAAAGTGGAGTGCACTGAACTTAACCACTAGGCCACCAGGGCTGGCCCACTCATATCTTTTTATCACTGAGTAATGCTCCATTGTCTGGATGGACTAGTTTATCTATCCATTCACCTAATGAAGGACACCTCGATTGCTTCCAAGTTTTGGCAATTATGAATAAAGCTTCTATAAACATCCACGTGCAAGTTTTTGTGTGGCCGTTAAGTTTTCAAACCTTTGGGTAAATGCCAAGGAGTGTGACTGCTGGATTGTATGGTAAGAGTAGGTTTTGTCTTGTACGAAATTGCCAAAGTGTCTTCCAAAGTGGCTGCACCATTTTGCATTCCCAAAAGCAATGTATGAGAGTTCCTACTGCTTCACATCCTCACCAGGCCTTGGTGTTTTCAGTGGTCTGGATTTTTCCATTCTAATAGGTGTGTAACGGTATTTCTTTGTTGTTTTAATTTGCATTTCCCTGATGACATATCACGTGAAGCATCTTTTCATTTGCTTATTTGACATCTGTACGTCTTCTTTGGTGAGGCGTCTGTTCAAGTCTTTGGCCTGTTTTTTAAAGCAGGTTGTTTGTTTCCTTACTGTTGAGTTTTAAGAGAACTGTGTATATTTGGACAACAGTCCTTTATAAAATGTGTCTTTTACAAATACTTTGCTCCACTCTGAGCTTGTCTCCTCATTTTCTTCATCAACTCTTTAATGTCAGCTGATTTGATTGCTAATATTTTGTTTAGTATTCTTGCATCTATGTTCATGAGATATACTAGACTTTAATTCTCCTTTCTCCTAATGTCCTTTTTAAGTTTTGGCATCAAGGCTTAAACTTGCTGAATAAAACAAGGTGGGAGGTGCTCCTTCTTTTTATATTCTCTGGAAGAATCTGTGTGAGACTGGTACGATCTCTTCCTTAAATGTCTGGAGTGGTGTTTCTTTGTGGTGAAGTTTTGAACTACTCAAGTTTTGAACTAGATTAGATTTATTTGATATAGGACTACTCAAATTTTCTATTTTTTCCAGTATCAGTTTTGGTAAACTATGTTTTTCAAGAATTTGGTCTATTACATCTAAATTGTCAAATATATTTGCATCAAGTTGTAAACATCATCTCATTACCATTTTAACGTCTGTAAGATCTGTAGTGATATTCTTTATTCATTCCTGATATTGCTAATCTGTAATTTATCTCTTTCTTTCTTAGCATCTCTTCATGATCTGTGCCTGAATCAATAATTTTGTTGGTAGTTACAAAATGGTGATTTTTAATTTCATCATTCCTTTTTCGTTTCTTAGCTGGCATACACTGTAAAGAGCTTTCCTCCCTTCATCCCTTGAGCATCACTCTGGACTCATGGATTTTCAACAATTCAAGGTATTCTGCCCCACTAGCACCACTGTTTTTGTTCTCAGTCTATTCTTCATGGAGCCCTGCTGCCTTTCAGCGGAGAATGGCATTTGGGAACCAAGAATGGTTGCCGTGCATGCTCACTGCTGTGGGATGTCATGGCTTCTGGGCCTTTCAGAGCATCGCACTAGGAAACTGTTGGAAATCATTAATTTGAACCAATATCCACAGTGAAATCTGACCCCCAGCGCCATCCTCACCCCTCATCCCCATACCCCCTCCTCACAGTGAGAACCTGCTCCAGCCCCATCAGTACCTCCCCTACCCCCTCCTCACGGTGAGAACCTGCTCCAGCCCCATCAGTACCTCCCCTACCCCCTCCTCACGGTGAGAACCTGCTCCAGCCCCATCAGTACATCCCCTACCCCCTCCTCACGGTGAGAACCCTGCTCCAGCCCCATCAGTACATCCCCTACCCCCTCCTCACGGTGAGAACCTGCTCCAGCCCCATCAGTACATCCCCTACCCCCTCCTCATGGTGAGAACCTGCTCCAGCCCCATCAGTACATCCCCATACCCCCTCCTCATGGTGAGAACCCTGCTCCAGCCCCATCAGTACATCCCCTACCCACTCCTCACGATGAGAACCTGCTCCAGCCCCATCAGTACATCCCCATACCCCCTCCTCACGGTGAGAATCCTGCTCTAGCCCCATCAGTACATCCCCTACCCCCTCCTCACGGTGAGAACCCTGCTCCAGCCCCATCAGTACATCCCCTACCCCCTCCTCAAGGTGACAACCTGCTCCAGCCCCATCAGTACATCCCCTACCCCCTCCTCACGGTGAGAACCTGCTTCAGCCCCATCAGTACATCCCCTACCCCCTCCTCATGGTGAGAACCCTGCACCAGCCCCGTCAGTACCTCCCCTACCCACTCCTCATGGTAAGAACTTGCTCCAGCCCCATCAGTACATCCCCTACCCCCTCCTCACGGTGAGAATCCTGCTCCAGCCCCATCAGTACATCCCCTACCCCCTCCTCACGGTGAGAACCTGCTCCAGCCCCATCAGTACCTCCCTTACCCCCTCCTCACGGTGAGAACCTGCTCCAGCCCCATCAGTACATCCCCTATCCCCTCCTCACGATGAGAACCCTGCTCCAGCCCCATCAGTACATTTGCTTGTTTGCCCTGCCTATGTCTCCCGTGTTAAACACCTAACAAGAGCGATGGCAGCTCATGCTGTGTGTGCCTGGCTTGGTGCCACACGTGCCTGTCTGCCTCATAGGATGTGAAGTCACAACAAACCTTTGACAGGCAGAATTAGTCCCACTGTAGAGAGGAGGAAACAAACCCAGAAAGTGAACGCAACTTGATGGCAGCTCTGGGGAGGGTAGGTCCCGGGAGGCCCGCTGCTGGAGCCCCAGGTCCGACTCTCAAGTGAGATGTCTGGGGCTGAGGGTGCAGGGAGCCTGGTGTAATGGCCCAGGGAACTTCCACAGACCTCTGAGCGCCGCTTCACCCTTGGGCCACCCCCAGATACGTTGCAGGAAGCCGTTCTCCTCCCAGATGCCACCCGGGGCCCCAGGCCCAGGTAACACCCTCGTGTCTCACACACACATGCATGCAATGCACACCACACACGCACACACATAGCTTCACCGAATCCACACAGGCTTCCTGCTGGCGCACTGCCTTTTCTCCATAACTGCTGGGATAGG
Organism: Diceros bicornis minor; assembly: GCF_020826845.1. Classification (NCBI taxonomy): domain Eukaryota; kingdom Metazoa; phylum Chordata; class Mammalia; order Perissodactyla; family Rhinocerotidae; genus Diceros; species Diceros bicornis. The sequence continues at coordinate 43,880,177 of NC_080767.1, forward strand.
TTTCACACCACAGGTGCTCCAACAATATTCGTTAGATGAAGGAAGGAATGAAGAAACAAATGAATGGACAGGCAGTGTGACTTCCAGGGCTGCATCAGGAAGGAGCCACTGGGGAGAATTATTTTTGTCATCTAAGAACAGCTAATCTCTCACCCGGTTCCTGTCAATCCTAGTCTGCTGGCTCCAGAAGCAGGCCCCTGGCTGACCTGGCTGCGACTCACCCCTGGGTGAGAGCCCGGGGGCTGTGCGGGTGGCTCTTCCACGTGCCTGCTGTCCTTGCCCAGCTCCTTGCCCGGGGGCTCACCTGGCAACGACTCTGATGTCAAAGCCGGGCTGGCACCAGGAGTCCATGAGGGCCAGCAGCCTCCTCTGGAGATCCGGGAAGCCATCCACGTAGTGCTCCATGAGGTGCGCCTTGTCCTGGAGGAGCAGTGGGGTGCCCATCTGCAGGGGAGCACAGCCTCAGGCCATAGCCCCACAGGCGCCCGGCACTTCTGCACTGCAGCCTTTGGCCCTGAGCCAGACCCAGACTCACCTCCAGCCCAGAGCAGGAGTGGACAGAGCATCAGAACCCAGAGGGCCCAGAGGCCAGTCTACCCGACCTGCCTCCCTAGGGAGCTCAGAGGTCCAGCTGAGTGTCTGAGCACCTCTGTGAAACCCCAGCTGTGCCCGTGCCCGAGGCCCTGCCTGCACGCACGCGCATGCTCGCACACAGGCACGTGCAGGCCCCACTGCTCCCTGGGCCTCGTCCCAAGGGCTCTGTGGTCATCCCCATCTCCATGACGAAGGACTGGAGGCCCCAAGAAGTAAGGGGGGTCCTGGGGAAGCTCGGTTGTCTCCTCCTCGTCTTCACCGAGCTGGGCAGGATGGAAACCAACCACCGTCAGAGGCCCTGGCGGCCCAGAAGTGCCTCATCGTGGGAAAGTCGGTGTGCCAGCACGTGTGCCTGGCACACGCCCACCAGATCCCCAAGCTGCCCAGCCCTCCAGGAGGTCCTGACGGAGACTCTGACTGTGGCGCTGAGCCTTGGGACTCGCTGGCCATTCCCCCTACCAGAACCAGGCCATGACAAAGCCCCCCTCCCAGTGGCCCCTGCAAAAGACCCCTCTTGGCCTCCCTTCTGCTCCCCCACGAGGCCACAAAGGTCAGGCTGCCTGAAGCCCAGACTGGACGGGGGCCCATCCGCCAGGGCAGGCACATTACACAGAAGCCCACTGCTCAGAGGCACTTGCTGGCCCCACCCTGCCCCTCCTCTCAGGCCCTCCCTGCATGGTCAGGTGGCCCCACTCTGTGGGGAGCAAAGCCCAGGGCTCGTAGGTGGGAGACCTCCCTCATCAAACTGTGTTCACGTTGAAGCCTAAACAATTTACATGGGAAGACACCTACCTTTTCAACATCTAGTTCTGGCTGCAGCTTCAGCTTTGTGCTCAGCATGGCAGCCTGGCAATCAAAGGGAGTGGGTTATACTGGGCTGGGAGGGACAGGCAGCTCCATGGTGGGGGCTCCCCCTTCTGCACGCACGCCTGGTCACCTCCCAGTCGCTGCAGGCACAGCGATGCAGACCGTCCTGGTCTAGTCGTGTGGCTCCCAGGCCAAGGTGCTTGGATTCCAGAAGCATCCCAGCCGACAAGTCCCCCCTGTACTGAGCCAGGCTCTGTGCCGGGTGGGGCAAGTGAGAATGACACCTGTGCCTTCCCAGGCTGGGGTGTGGCCTGGATGGGCCTCAAGGTGGGTGCTAGGCCCAGGCAGCCCAGGTCAGGGCTGATGAATGAGCAGGGGACCGAGAGGGGCCTGCATCAGCCACCTACGCAGCCCGGCTCTGGCCCACGCTGCTTTCTCACACCTGCTCTCACCTGCCCCCTTCCTCCCAGACGCACCCCCTCAAGCAAGGGCTCAGCATGGCAGTCATGGTGCCCACGCGAGGGGTCAGGGCGGGGGGCCTCCTCTGTGCACCCTGGAGGCGCGAGGGACTGCAGCAGGGGCTCCTCCCCGCCTCTGAGCACTTTCCTCAAGGGACACTCTCTGTGTCCCCAAACCACTAACAGCGCACGGCTGTCTGTCCGCGCAGTGGGCTGGCCCCGGGTCGGAGCGCTGGAGGAGGACGTGGTGAAGCGGGCCACGCACAGAGCTTCCCCTGGGTCCACAGAGCACGAGGCGCAGAGCCCACGGCTTCCCGGGGCAGCCGCCCGTGGGCTGGGGGAGTGGGCGCGGCTGAGAATCGGACCCCGACCTGGGCCGCCCTCGCCGGGCCCGGGCCCCCCTCCACCCGGCAGACAAACGCCTGCCGCCCTGCGCGCCCGCACGTAGCGCTGCTATTAATAATTTCCATACATCGCGCTCCCATTATGAACAAAAATAACCGCGGAGCAGCCGGCCGCCCGCTCGCAGAAAGGACGAAAATAGCGGCCTGGGAAAGGCTCGCCCGGCCTCCAGCCCCGGCAGCGCGGGGCGGGGGCGCAGGGCCGGGTCCTTTCCCTGCGCGGCGCTGACCCGGCGCCTCCACAGCCTGGCCCGTGTCCAGGGCTGGCCTCGCCAGGCCCCGCGGGGCCGGGGGTAGAGGCAGGGGATGGGGGAAGGGCTGGGGCGGGGGATTGGTGCGGGGGAGGGGGAGGGGGAGGTGCAGGGCTGGGGGAGGGACTGGGGGGCAGGGCCAGAGAGGGGATGGGAAGGGCTGGGGGAAGGGCTAGAGGAGAAGGCATGGGGGGGGGGCGAAGGGCCGAAGCAGGGGAGGGGCCGGGACTGTGGGAGGGGGGCAGGTGCCATCATGTGGGGACCTTCCCTGTGGGCTGCTCCAGCTTTACAGGATGGCTCTGACCTCCTCTGGAAGGGAGACCTCTTGAGAAGCTGAGGGAGCACTGCACCCTCACCCAGGAAGGCCAGTGTGCACACCCCAGTGGCCTCACATACCAAGTTCAGAACCTGGGGTGGTCAGAAGCCCACTGCCAGTGTCCTGCACCTGCTGTGCTCCCACCTGGCTTCCAGGCTCCTCCAGGGCCAATGCCTAGACCTGGGTTTGGACAGGCCAGGCCACAGTTGGAGGAGAAAGGGCTGTGGGACCAATACCTGGGGGCCTGGGATGCTCCCATCCTCCAGGCCAGGCCCTGGGCCAGTGAACGCAGGAGAGGTGAGCCCCCCACCCCCATCATCTCTGCTGGGTTATCAGCCTCCATCATCTGGTGGGTGCAGCCCTTAGTGGGCCCCCTACCCATCCAAGAACCCCTCTAAATCCTGGAGTGAGGCCTCAGGCTTGGGGAGGTAGCCTGGGATGGTGGCCTGGGTTGCAGGCAGGGCACTGCCCCTCACAGCAGAAGGAGGAGCTTCTCCTAGAGAGCAGCCTGGAGCCCGTTCACTGCCCACCAGGACTCCCTCCCCTGCGAGGAGCCAGCAACGTCCAAGGGGCCTGCTGTCCGGCCTCAACCCACTCACCTGTTGCCCTGCGGTCAGGGCCCCGGTCAGCAGTGCCTATGCAGTGGGCACTCAGTGTCCACTGGCTGTGGAGGGGGTGGGGGGCCAGCGGGGAAGAGCAGGCTGTGGAGCCTGCATACCCCAGGTGTGCGGCTCAGGCCTCACCTGTGAGGTAGGGTACACACCCTACCCTGCCGCATAATGACGCTGTCAGGAGGGGTTCGAGGCGCATACCACAGCCCTTCTCTCCTCCTCCCTGGTTCCTCCAGTGCAGCCAGCTTTCTGTCCAGGCCCGGCCAGAGCTCTCCGCGCACCCAGGGTGCCCTCTCTTGGCCAGGCGGCCAGTGTGAACGCTGCAGGGGTGTGGCCAGCATGCTTGGGGCTGGAAGGCTACATACACCCCCAGGGGCAGTTTGGGAGGCACCCTCATTCTGCACCCACACCCTACACAGAGCCTGGAGGCTGGGCTGAGGGAGTGGGCACAGGACAAGGGGGAGGTGGCTCGGTCTCACCCAGCCGTGGGAGGGCACCTTGGCTCCATCAGGGGTGGCCGTGGTGGCCGGGATGGCTGGCAGCAGACCCAGGAAGCCCCCTGGCCTGGCCTCCACCTTGGGCTCGGGGGCTCCGTGTGGTTCTGTCACTGCCATCAGGCCTAGCTTAGAATCTGTCTCAAGTCATTTCTCAGTCTGAACTTCTGCTGAGGTGACGGCAGGCCAGGCTGCTCACGGCCCACTGCCTGGTCGCATGGGAGGCCCAGCAGGTGTAGGAAGATCAACTGCTGGCTCAGGCACCTGTGACTGGCCCCAGAGAAGGGGGACCCCACAGAAGGAAACTGCCCAGGGCTGGACCCACTTGGCTCCTGGTGGGCCTTCCTGACCTCCTCACAGGAGGATGAGAGCCAGCCACTCAAAAGAGAGACGCCAGGCTACAACCCAGAGGGGCTGGGCGGTGACCGCAGAACAGCATTCCACGGCACCCCTGGGCTGCCTGCTCCACCAGGCAGGAGGGCTGGGCAGGTGCCCAGGCCACCAAGCCCAGACTCGGACCCTGGGATGGGCCTGCCTCCCACCTCCACGGCTCCGTGTGGGCCTGGAGCCAAGGGGCCTTTTTTTTTTTTTTAAAGCAAAGCTATCTTTTTACCTTGATAAGCTGTTTAAAAAATGTAAATAAAATAACGCAGCAGACAAAAGCGGGCATTCATCTGCCAGAGCCAGCCGTCGCCCTGGACATGAAATATCGCAGCGCATTAAGTCGTGCGTCCCTGCTAATCCGAGCGGACAGGCCTGAACGCGGCCCCTCTCGGTCGGGTGCAGCAGTGGGCACTGGAGCGTGCACCGCCTGCCGGGCGGCCCGGCTCCGGGACAATGGCTTTTCTTCGAAGAAGGGGCCTGTGCGGGACAAGAGCCCCCTTTGTGCTGGGATCCCTGCCTTGGAGCGCGAGGGAGGCACATTCAGCCTGCCCCAGACACGTTCTGAAAGGCTGAGTGTAACAGAAGACGGCCGAAACACTAGCCTGCCTTCTGCTTCCCTGCATTCTTCGCAGGCACAGCCACCCATTCAGGCCGTGGGGAATGGCCTCGCGCCACCTGAGCGGGAGCCGGGTCCCGCATTGTTCCTGACGTGGCCATCTTGGTTTCTCAGCGCCACTCCCCAGCCGGGAGACGAAGGCCTGGGCTGGGCGTGTCAGGCAACGACACCACGGCGGAGCCCATGCCAACACACAGTGCACACCTCCTTGGGATGGGCAGTCCAGGCGGTCTGGGTGAGGCCGAGGCGACCCCACTGCCTAAATTCCCAAGAGCCTCCTCACCAGGACAGGTCCCTCAGGAAGAGGGCCCCACGTGGGGTGGGCCTGGATCCTGCCCCGGTGCCCGCCGCGCCCCCCAGCAGCAGTGGGTGTGGGGATAGTGCCCACAAGCAGCACTGACCCTGAATTAGGTTCGTCTTTGGGCAGACGAGGCCGTGGGGGTGGTGGTGAGCCAGGAGAGAGTCTCTGGATCTCCTGGAATGCTGGACTCCTCCCTCAGTGAGACTGTACCCCCGAATGGGGCACCCCAGCATTCCCCACCTCTCCTGCTCCAACTGCCTTGGGGGCTCCCCCGCCCCTGCAGCAACAGCTCAGAGCCACCTCACATGGGCCCACCTCCTCCCTGCCTGAGCACCGCAGGCCCCACCGCTCCCTACTGCCTCATGCAGACCCAAGTCACTCCTGGGGCTCCCGGCTAGACTTGGGGATGCCTGAGTCTGTGACTTCAGGGCTCTGGCTTCCTCTCAAAACCTTCTGGGCTTACATGTAGGCAGCACTGCTCACAAAGGAGACTCAAGGAACCTGCCAAGATTCCAAAAGCCCCACAATTCCTACCCAGAGACTCCTTGTTTACACATTCGGCCTTTCTGACCCAGCCCCCCAACGACAAGGGAGCGAAACGACCTCTCCCTTGGGCAGCCCCACACCCAAATGCATCGCACACACTGAGTGACTCTCGACTGACATGCCCCAAAGTGCCCCACGCTGAACTTCAGCAGAAACACGAGCGCCGTGCTGAGGGGCTGGTCTCAGGATCACTGGTGTGGGTGGGATGGGGGTCCTGCCTGAGCCTGGTGATGGTCAGGCAGGAGCCCGGTGATGGTCAGGAGCCAACAGGACCCTTGGGGAGTCAGATCCTCACAGGGTCTCCACTGCTGGCCTGACCTGGTCCAAGTGAACCCGCAGACAAGCAGGAGAGGACACCAGCCAGAGCGTCCCCTTCGGTCCAGGGCAGGGCCCCACGACCGGTCCAGGGAGGTGGCAGGCACAGCGCCCAGGGCTCTCTGGGGGGCTGTTCCTGCAGATGCCTGGACACATACTCTGCTACTGCTGGACTGCTGTTGGAACAGTAGCAAAGTGGCCAGTGCCCCAGCCTAGTGTAGCCGCGGCTGCAAGCCCCCCACGAGGACCCGCAGTGCAGATTCTGTTCTCAAGGAGCATTGGCTGGGCCCAGAGAGGTCTCGGCTCCCCGCCCCAGGCCACGCCAACATGGAGGCCGAATGACCCTAGAGATGGGCCTGGGCAGAGGCAGCAGCAGGGAGAAGGGGCCCCCAACCTGCAGGTGACCAGCTGTGAGAGACTCTGGGCCAGAGCTGAGGTGTGGGTGGTCCAGCTGTCTGATCTGGGCCTGTGGGGTGGCAGATGTGGCCAGAGGAACCATCGCTAGCTTTCCCCTACCCCGGCTCCACTTAGCTCCCCATGAGCGTTTACAGGATTTAATGAAGTGGCTTGCACGTGGGCTTCCAGGCCAGAGCTGGGGCATCTCGGCACTGCTGAGCACACACGGGGGCCCAGTGGTCATCTCAGGAGGAAGGACTCTGGCCACGGCAGTATGGACCCAGGCCCGGCGTGGGGGGCCGCTCCTGGCCTCTGTCTCGGTTCAGTCAGTGTGAGGGGCTCCCAGGACCCTGATGCACTGCACGGCCCTGAGCTGGGCCCCCAGGTGGGCTGGTCGTCAAAACCCTCTGCACCAGACTTGAAGCCCCCTGTGCACCCACTCACAGTGGAGGGGTGGAGAGGTGGACCCCATAAGCCCCCTCAGCCTGGCTCTCACCCTCCCCGCTGGGACCCTGCCCACGGCCCAGGGTGAGAAGGAGTACCCCTGGCCCTGCGTCCCTCTTCCTCGGGCCCAGGACCACGGAGAAAGTCACACTCACTTCTTTGAACTTGCCCTCCTGGTGGAGCTGGTGGACACGAGCCAGCAGGGGGCTTCGGTCTGCATCCTGCAGCTGGAAGATACTGACCAGCGGCCCCACGAGACTTGGGGGGCTCTCGGCGAGGACCCTAACTGCACGAGCCTGCAGCTGCTTCAGCCTCGGGCTGCACTGGAAGACCCCAGACCTGGCCTCAGCTGGAGGTAGCATCCTGCAGCCAGGGTCATGGGGCCTGACATGGGCAGGGGCCTGGTGCCGGGGCAGGCCTGGCCCTGGAAGTCCAGCACCAGCAGCCCTGCACCCATGGGTGGACGTTCAGGGCAGGCAAGGCCTGGAGGGCAGGGCACCGGCGAGGGAGCTGTGTGGCTGTCAGGGAGCTGTGTGGCTGTCGGGAGTCTGAGAGTCAAGCCCACAGGCCAGCCCTAAGGCCAACTGCCCCGCCCCCACCCACTGTGGGCAAGCTCCACAGGCTGCAGAGGCCTGGTCAGGCAGGCGTGGAGCCCACTATGCCGAGAGGGATGGACAGGGCGGGAAAGGACGTGTCTTTGGAACGTGACCTGTGGGGCCTCAGGAGGGGCTCACCTGGGCCGGCCCCTGGTGTGGCTGTGCCTGCAGCCAGCGCTGCAGCTCACAGGTGACCCAGGCCTCCAGGGAGGGGCCCTTCCCCTGCCAGCCCCGGCTGCCCTCCAGCATGTCCAGGAGTCCAGCGCGCGGGTCGTCCAGGGCAGCAAACCGCCGCCAGGCTTCCTCCCGGAGCTGCTGTGGAGACACAAAACCTCATTGGTGCTTTGTCACGCTCAAACCCTCTGGCAGGCCCTCCCCTGCCGGCACGAAGACGTCTGAAGTGCAGTCTATTCAGAGAGGGGACTCTTGCTATTCAGCACCACCCTCGCCTCCACGACTTTTCATGCCACGAGATTCTGTTCTGGTCCACTGCACCCCAGGCCCCGGGTGGCGGTCATTGTCCCTACTAATGGTCCCATTAAGACAGAGGGCTTGTTCCCCAGGCCAGGCTCCGTTCAAGAGGCTCCTGTCACTTCTCTGTGCCCCAATCACCTGTGCAGCACGCACAGGACACAGCGCTGGCCCTTCGGTGACGGTGACAGTTAGCGGGGCCAGCAAGCAATGGGAAACAGAAAAAAGAAAAACCCAAAGTGAGAGACGCCCTGTGTTTACTTTTCCGCTTCCTGCGCTGCAGAAGATCAGAGGCATGTAAGACCTGGGAGAAGAAACACCGACAGCACGTGTGTTCTCTACCTTCCACGTCTCAGGGGGACGATGGTGTGTTTCACGACAGACTTTAAAGCAAGCTGGTGTCCTCCACATGACCGCGGGGCCTGGCCCCTGGTGCCCTGGCCAGCCCCAGCTACATGCCGCCTGCCTCAATCGTTCAGGTCAGTGCAAGACCCTGCAACCAAGGATCTGCCTGGGCCACAGTGACTTCTCCGGGGTCCACCCCCAAGGCCGTGAGCCTGGGACACAGCGGCAGCACTCGCACCTCACCCTGACACCCGAGGCCACCCTGTAAGGAGCAAGGAGATGAGGCCCCCCTGCCCCTTGCTGTGGCTGTGGGAAACTGCTGGACAGACCAAGAAGAGCCTCAAACGCTGCGACACTATCACCCTTCGGGACAGGCGAACAGAGGCCACAGCACAGAGGCCCCCGGGGCCTAGGGGGCACCGAGCAGGGGCCGTGGTTTCCACGGAGCCCTGGGGCCACCTTCCCCATCTCCAGGGGAGGGGGTGGCGTCTGCACCAGCCACCTCAACACCCCATAGGAAGGTGTGAAGAAAGACAGCTGAGTCTAAATAACTGCCACCTTCTGGTTTATGGAAAGGAAAGATCTAGAAAGACCTGCTCGGGTCTTTGGTCCTAGTTTATTCAGTTACAGTTCTCATCCACGGCCTCTAGCAAAGCAGCTCTGAGAGGCTCAAAGAGCAAGCAGGAGAGGCTGTGTGATTGGGACGAGTGGCTCCTAGCTACAAGGAGCCAGTTCTTCCGCTGGAAAGGTGGCTCAGGTAAACACCATATCTCCTTTCTCCCAGGGCAGTTCCTGCAGTGGGCCTGGGGCCAGAGCATGGCCGAGCCCTCCACCACCAGCAGGCAGAGGGTGTGGGGCTGGCCGCTGGCCAGGGCAGGGAGCTGGAGGAAGAGCCCCTGCCCAAGAAAGAGCTCCCAGCTCTAGACCAGGTGCCCACTGACAAGTGGCCACAAAAAAGAAGGTTTTTCCAAAGGAGCCACCATCCTTCTTGTGGCCAGGGTGATGGGCAGCCAGGTCTGGGTGCACTGCAGGAAGGAAGGATGCCAGAGAAGATCCCACGAGGCCACACAGACCCCTTCCCAGTGGGGTGGCTGCTGAAGCCCCCAGACCCGCTCCACGTAGATGGGCAGAGCTGCAGGCCAGCCACTCACGACAGTGGGAATCTCCTGTGGCGGCCAACAGAAGCCCTGGAAAGGATCAGGGGAGCAAGTGGGCATGTCCTTCCGAGATGACTGCTGCCCACTGACAGCTTGGCTGGGCCGAGGGCTCCACCCTCTGCACCTGGTGGCCAGCTCTGCCCCCTCCCCTGAGAAGGCTCAAGAGGACATGCACTGCAGCGCTGAAGGCCGTCAGCTTTTGGGGCTCCCAGGAAGCTGGACGTGCACCCCAGCTTGCATCTGGGAATGCCAGTGGGAGCCCCTCTGTGGCCCAGCCTGCAAAGTGCAGGGGGTCTTGCCCCCACGCAGCCAAGCCTTGCCCCCTCCTGCTGCTGGGAGCATCTCGACCCATGGCCCAAAATGCTCAGAGCAAAGACGGCCCAGGGAGTGGAGTGATGCTGCTCCAACGTCCTGAGCAGGGTGCCCTGCACCGTCCCCGGGACCACCATGGGGGGCTGCTCACCCAGCCCAGGTGCCAAAGCAGGGGCAGCCCTCAGGAGCCACACCCCACGGGTTCCGCAGGCCTGGCTCATAGCTGCGTCAACATCAAGGACCCAGGCACTGCCTGCCTCTGCTCCAGTGTCTTCTCCAGAGAGGAGCCCTCCTAGCAGCTCCTGGGTGACCCTTAGGGTCCCACTGACCAAGCCTGGGTCACAGGTTCTCCCCCTGCAGTGACTGAGTAGCCGTGGAGGGTGTCTGCTCTCGGCCTTGTGGCCCTTCTCACCTCTCTGCCCTCTGAGAGCTGCCAGGACCCAGGTGAGCCTGGGACTCTCACTTGGGAAAGCGTCTCTGCGGTCTGCAGCGCTGGGCGTTCCCCATGTCCCAACTGTGCATGCCTTCCCCACACCAGTGCCTCCACTGTGCTCAGACAGCAGCAAGCAGCTCATGGCCACGGGACCCCCCGCAGGGCAGTAGACAGGCAGCAGGTCGTGGGCCGTGGGCCGTGCCCAGCGCATGGATGATGCTTCCCTGGGACGCTCTGAGACCACACGTGCGCTCAGGCTCAGCGTGACGGGGAAGCTGCTGCACGCGGGCAGTTCATCATACTTGCCAGAAATGAGACTCAGACGCTCCCCTCAGGCACCTGGGGAACTCAGGAGGCCTGGCGACTCTCTCTCCAGACACCCAGGGAAGGAAGTGGGATCTGCAAGGAACGAGGCGGCGGGTGCGAGGGGGCCAGGGCTGCCGGGAGGCGCCGATGCCCACATGGGCAGGAGAACAGCCTGGGGAGTGGGATCTTCCAAGGGGCGCCCCTTGGGGAAGGGTGACTGGTGGCGTGTCCGTTGGCCTGGACTCCAGTGGGGAAGGGCCGCTCCTGAGCACGGGCCTGCATGCCACACAGATCTGGATTTACTGAGACGTGTGGTCCAGGAAGTTAGTCCTGGTGGCAGCCCGGGGAACTGGCACTGGCTCTGTACTCTCAGCAGCGACGCCCAGGCCCTCGGCTGCCGGGGAGAAGTTTCGCTCCCATGAGCTCACAGTAAAAAATCAGACACAGGAGGGACCGTCACCACAGGCAGGACGACTATCGCCCTAAGATTAGGGGTAAGAGGACATCAATTTGGGAACAAAAATGGAAAATAAGTATCTCTAGAATTATGACAGAAGTGAAAGAATAAACACAACTAAGAGAGAACATGGCACGGTGGCCCTACTGAGTAGGTGCTGGGCCCTCCTGCAGCCCCATGCGGGCCGGGGTCCTTCCTGCCCCTCCCGCCCCTGCAGCCCTGGGGGACCTCACGCACCAGGCTCAGCACCCACTGGTCATTGGCCGCCTGACCCCTCAGGTCCCAGCCCCTTGTCACCCTCTCTCACGCTGCTCCCGTGCTCGGCCCATGGTCTCAATGTCCATGTCGATGATCCTTCAGACCCATGGCTCTGAGACCCTGGCCGACCTTCTCCCTCCCTCCTGTCCTCTGATCTCTCCTCCATCTCCCACCTCCCACCTGGCTGGGCCTCTGGTCATCACCCTCTTGCGTCTTTAGTGCCCTCATTCCTGGCTCGCGCTCCAGAGGTGAAGTCGCTGCCCCCCCCAGCGCCTGCCCACCCCTGACTTCGGTGGGCTCAGTGCTACCAAAATCATCCCACGTGGTCCTCAGGCTTGAGCGGCACCAGAGCCCCAGAGGGCCTGTTAAAACGCCCTGGTTCTGATACGGCAGGGCTGGGTGCATCCCAGAACCAGCATTTCCAATGAGCTCCCAAGGAATGCGCCGCTCTGGGCCCCACTTCGGGGAGCATTGTCCTTCCCACTGATGCGCCCCTCCTCCACCTCCCATTTCTCCGCCGTCCCCACTCAGCGGGCCCCCTCTGTCCTGGTTACTCATATCAGCATCAAAACCTGCCGCTTCTGCTCCCATCTTAAAGGAAGAACCACAGCCTCCACCCCACTCCCCACACCATCCCATTTCTTTCCTCCTTGTATCAACACCCCCCAAAAAGTTCCCCAAACCCAGTCCCCAGTTTCCCTGTCCTGTCCTGCTGGGGTCCCCGCAACCCCCACATGCACTGCTGGCCTTCAGGACTCACTGCTCTCGCACAGCCGGCCCTCCTCGGCCTGCAGGACGTCCTGGGCCATCTGCACCCTCGTCCTCAGCGCTTTGGCCACATGCAGGTCTCCAGCCGCCTGAACCCTGAGCCCAGGCCAGAGCCCACATCCCTCAACACCCTGCACCTCGCGGGCCCTTACCCTCCACACGCTCTGAGCATGTCCCACACGCCTCCCCACCACCTCACAGTCACTGCAGGGAGCCCCCACCCCAGTTCCGCCCCCTGGGGTACTGGACACTGGGCAGCATGGTGCTCGTCCACTCACTGGAACCCAGGTCCAGCTCTGGTGAGTGAACCATGAGCGGAGACGACATGTATCACCTCCGGGCGGAAGCTCTGAGACCCAGTCACCAAGTAGGGAGCTTGCTGCCCAGGGGTGCTCGGAACATTTGTACAAACCGACCACGGAGCACGCCTCTCGTGCACCGAAACTAAAACTCACAGACGGCGCTCCACCACAGCTAGAAACAAGGAACACAGAGGTGTCAAGACACACCTGTGTGCTTGTTTGGAAACGAACAACACGTCATTCAAAGGAGACACCACAACGAGCCTCGGAAAACAGGCAGAAAGGAGGACAATGGAAACGGTGAGGAGCAGAATTGAGGGGGAAACTGGTGCACCAGAGAAGAGGAGGCTGGAAGCAGGCGACTGGGCGGGAGCAGGACACTGGGAAATAACAGTGCATCGACTGCAGGGAGCGGCAGAGGGCTTCGAAGACAAGGGCGGAAGTTAAGGGGCTAGAACAAGGACCGCGGGGCCCACCACCGGCCCAGAGGAAGAGCAGAAGGGAGGGGGGCAGCACAGCGGGAGCTGGAGGCGCGCGTTCCGCGTCTGAGTCTCGAGAACATGAAGAACCTGGCCAACCATCGTGGTGATGCAGGTGGCACAGAGCTTGCTAGAGAAATAAAATGAGGAGTGGAAACTCTGCATGGGCCGCGACCCTTGAGGAAATCGGGTCTTTAGTTAGATATTACCCCCCCCGAACCCCCCGACCCCAGCCCAGGCAGAACCGCAAGCACGCCCTTCCAGACTCCCGCAGAACGAGCAATCCCTGTCTTCACTCAGTGCTCTGGAGGACAGGGAATGAAGGGCTCCCCAGCCCCATTTATGAGGTCAGTTCACCTCGACGCTAGGACAGACAAAAACGCACAAAACCACGCACACAGGGGCCAGGCAAGGCCGCCCGGACATGCGGGACATTCCCACAACATGGTCACGTTTCCCAAGTCAGAACCTCAAGGCCAGAGGTATAAACATTTAAAAATTAAAGAGTTTTTAGCTTTTGCAAAAACTCTGGGTTTATCTGGCTGATGGCGAGAGTGACTGGCTGCTCGGAGGCCCAAGTGCATGCCGTCGGGAGGCGGTTAACTGACCAACGCCACGCAGCTCAGACACGTGAGGAGAGAAGGGGCGACCCCAGAAGTCTGGCTGACCTTGCCCAGGTGCTGGCCCCTCCTGCGCCGTGAAGCAGCATGGGAGCCAGACACCGTCCTGCGAGCTGTGGCTCGGCCCGTCTCCCCTCGGCCTCTGGAGCCCGCGGACACCACCACCCCGCGAGCCCGCGGCACTCTCCTGAATCTCGCTGGCACTGGGTGCCTGCCCGGGTCTGGGTACGCTGCCCACCCTTCAGCCGGCACGAGAGGGTGATGCCCTGTCCCTCAAGCCACTCTTGGGCCCTGTGGCCCGAGCAGCAGTGACTTCTGTGTCCTCCCTGTGAGCCAGGGCAACCTCACCCTTCTGCTGCCTCAGGGAGCAAACTGCAGGGCAGGAGCAGCCGCGGGTCAGCCAGAGCCTTCACCATCACAGTGGGACGTGGTCCAGAGGGCAGCGGCTGCTACTGCAGAACCCTGCCAGACCACACACGTCCCCCAATGGCCAGAGGAGCTGTCTGGCTGCCTTCCCTGGGAGAGGCAGCTGTGGACAAGGCCTGAGGCAGGCCAGCAGGTGCCCCGGCCCACACAGCGCACACACAGCCACGGCCTGCCAGGCCCCTGTGCTGCACAGGAGCTGAGTGGTGGCCGCAGGCCCTCCCTCCCGCTCTGAGCCTCAGGGGCCTGTGTCCACCAGCGTCTGGCAGGCCTCCCCCCGGGGCTCCAACCCCGACGTGTCTGCCAGAACATTTGGACGGGACGGCCCTCTGAGGGCAGTAGCCAGGTGTCCATGTCCCCACGTGCTCACCTGCCGCAGCTCCCGCGTAGACCACAGCGGCTGCAGGGCCTGCTGGAACAGAATTGGGTCCTGGCCTGGGGGGACAAGACAAGGGCCATGGGAGGGGCTGTGCAGCCACTGCAGAGCCCTCTGACCCCCCTCCACCAACGCTGGGGCTCCCCGCAGATGCTGCCAGCGCCCACGGCCTCTCATGCCCTCTGGCCAGAGCTCCCCACTGCCACTTCCCAGAGACCTGGCCATCCAGCATTGCTGAGCCCGTCCTGTGGCTCATGCTTCAGCCATGATGGGCTGCAGGTCTCAGAAGATCCAAGCTGTGTGAGCAGCAAAGGGGTGTCGGACACCAGGGCCAAGCCCACAGCACTGCCCAGGCCCCGAACAGGCCAGCTGAGCCTGTCAGGGCATGCCCAGCAGAGTGTGGCACCCCCGCCCCTCTGCACCATGTCACAGCCCACCCTCATCCACTGCCCACCATATCTTGCCTCCAGCCTCTACTGAAGCCCCAAAGTGGTCCCAGCCTCTGCCTCACCCTGTCCCCCTCCCTGGTTCCTCCTGCACCCCACGCAGGCTGGCCACTCCCCAAAGCTTTCCCCACCAACTCCTCCCTGCAGCCCCCACCCACAAGCCCTGATCCTCTCTTGCTCACCCAAGCCCCCACCCCCGCTGCAGAACTGGGCACGGAGACCACAAAGTGGGCGCTCACCTAGCCCAGTGCTGGCCAGGGCAGGGACTCTGCAGGGACACCCGACCCACACTCGGGAGGTCAGGGTCACCCTCACACTGGAAAAGGGACGGTGCCTTCAGACCAGTGTCTGAGGTCAATGTGAAGGAAGGCATTGGCTGGCCTAGAAAGGTCACCACTGCTTGCTCTGGGCTTTGAAAAAGAAAGATACATCTGAGACCAGGGGCCCAGGGACCCAGCTCTGAGTTACCTAAGGCCACCAGGCACCCCCTCCCCTCAGAAGGCCCACCCCTGCGCCTCCTGCCCTCCATGCCCTCCAGGTGGGGCTCCTCTGCAGCCATACCTGGCTTCTCACTGCCTCACTGTGGCCCCCTCCCAGCAGCACCTCCTGGCCCCCACCCACCATAAAGGCCCAGTGCTGCACAGACCCTGGCCCCACATCACTGTGCAAGTTCTGCTGAAACGCCAAGTTGCTGTCCAACTCTAAGCCTTTCCAGCGCCACTGAGAAACTCAAGAATGCAGGACATAGAGGAAAGTCCAGATAAACCTCTTGTTCTTTTGTCAAGAACCATCAGGGGTCATGCAGCCCGGAGCCTGGGGAGGACAGGAGGGTAGGCAGCCAAGGGAGGCTGGGCTCCTGGCGTGCCCGTACCCAGCCAAGGGAATGGAGAGAAGCCCCTGGCACCTACCTCTGACCCCAGCCACACCCCCTCACATGGTGGGGGTTGGGGTCAGGGGTCAGAGTCAGGACCTGACTGTGAACCCACACGTTGGGGGAGGGGAGGTCACTAACAGACTGTCCAGGTGAAATCTGGGGGATCAGGAGCCCAGTGGCTTCATCAACAAATCTACCCAGGAATCGAGCAGATGGCGGTAACCTGCCAGGCTCCTGCAGAAGACCGGACATGGAGGGGAAGGCCCACAGCAGGGACACCTGAACCAAGCGCTGGAGGACAGCCCAGCAGGACTGACATGGCAACTCAGACGGGACAGCAGCAGTCAGACTCCCCGACGTAGGCCAAGGAGGCTGAGTGCAATGCCAGTGCATTCCAGAAGCCAAGGCTGACTGAGCAACCAAAAGCCTATAGTGTGGCTCATCGATGGTAGGTAGGGGAAAAATCGTACCATCCTCTCAGTAGATGCAGAACAAGCAGTTCATAAAAGGGAATTATATTCATGATTTAAAAAATAACTCAGCAAACTAGGAATAGAGGGAACTTCCTAACCAGGCAAAATGTGTCTGTAAAAAAACTCTCAGCAGGGCCTGGCCCGTGGCATAGTGGTTAAGTGCGTGCGCTCCGCTGCTGGTGGCCCAGGTTCAGATCCCGGGCGCGCATCAACCCACTGCTTGTCAGGCCATGCTGTGGCGGCATCCCACATAAAGTGGACAAAGACGGGCACGGATGTTAGCCCAGGGCCAGTCTTCCTCAGCAAAAAAAAGAGGAAGATTGGCAGATGTTAGCTCAGGGCTGATCTTCCTCACAAAAAAAAAAAAAACTCTCAGCAGAAGGAGCTGGAAATACAAGTGAATGAAGTCAACAGATCTCCTAAATATATCAACATAAAGAGACCCTCTCCAAGACATATAGTAGTAAAGCTGGCAAAAGTCAATGACAAAGATAAAATATTAAGGGCAGCAAGAGAAAAAAAAAGATGTACAAAGGACTCCCAATCAGGCTTGCAGCCAATATCTTGGCAGAAACTCTACAACCTAGGAGAGATTGGAATGATATATTCAAAATTCTGAAAGACAAAAACTTTCAGCCAAGAATACTCTATCTAGTAAAAATATCCTTCAGATATGATGGAGAAATAATAACCATCCTAGGTAAACAAAAGCTAAGGGAGTTCATTGCCACAAGACCCCCACTACAAGAAATGCTCAAGAAGGCCTGAGGAAAAAAGAGAAAGACGATACAAAGCTTTGAACAAGGAGAAAAATAGGTAGACAAAACCAGAAAAATTGCAGCTCTCTATCAGAATAGGTTAGCAAACACTTAATTATAACATCAAAGATTAAGGGAAGGAAAACACCAAAAATAAATATAACCCCATAACTTTAAACACAAACTCACAACACAAGATGGAATAAATTGTGACAATAATAACTTAGAAGGTGAAGAAAAAAGGGATGAAATTGACTTAGTCTAAGGAAAGGAGAGGCCATCAGAAAATGGACTATCACATCTATGAGATTTTTTATACAAACTTCACGGTAACCAGTAAACAAATAAACAGAAAAGAGACACATACGATAAATAAAAAGAAAGCTAAGAAAATCATCATACGGAACTACCAAATTGAATTGGTAGTCTGTAACACATGGGACAAGAAACAAAGCAAATGGAAAAGAACTGGAAAATGGGCGATAAAGTAGCAACATTAAGCCTTCATATATCAATAATCACTCTAAATGTAAATGGATTGAATTCTCCAATCAAAAGACAGAGAGTGGTGGGATGGATTAAAAAACAAGATTCAACAATATGCTGCCTCCAGGAAACACATCTCAGCTCTAAACACAAACACAGGCTTGGAGTGAAGGGATAGAAGACAATACTCCAAGCTAATGGCAATCAAAAGAAAGCAGGTGTTGCCATACTTATATCAGACAAAGTCAACTTCAAGATAAAACAGGTAATGAGAGACAAAGAGGGGCAGTATATAATGATAAAAAGGACACCCCACCAAGAAGATATATCACTTATAAATATATATGCACCCAACACAGGAGCACCAAAGTACATAAAGCAACTATTAACAAATCTAAAAGGAGATATCAACAACAACACAATAATAGTAGAGGACCTTAACACCCCACTTACATCAATGGACAGATCATCCAGACAGAAAGTCAATAAGGAAATAGTGGACTTAAACGAAAAACTAGACAAGATGGACTTAATAGATATATATAGAGCACTCCATCCAAAAACAGCAGATTACGCATTCTTCTCAAGTGTGCATGGAACATTCTCAAGAATAGATCATATTCTGGGAAACAAGGCATGTCTCTATAAATTTAAGAAGATTAAAATCATAACAAGCATCTTTTCCGACCATAATGTCATGAAGCTAGAAATCAACTATGAAAAAAAACCCAGGAAAGTGACAAAGATCTGGAGACTAAATAACATGCTACTGAGCAACCAATGGATCAGTGAAGAAATTAAAGGAGAAATCAAAGAATATCTGGCGACAAATGAAAATGAAAATACACCATACCAATTCATATGGGATGCAGCAAAAGCAGTCCTGAGAGGGAAACTCATAGCAATAATAGGCCCACTTTAACAAACAAGAAAAATCCCAAATAACCAACGTTTAACTACACCTAACAGAATTAGAAAAAGAAGAACAAACAAATTCCAAGTCACCAGAAGGAGGGAAATAATAAAAATTAGAGCAGAAATAAATGAATGAAACAAACAAAAAAAAAACAGTAGAAAGGATCAATGAAACTAAGAGCTGGTTCTTTGAGAAGATAAACAAAATTGACAAACACTTAGTCAGACTCACTAAGAAAAAACGAGGGAAGCCTCAAATAAATAAAATTAGAAATGAAAGAGGAGAAATTACAATGGACACCACAGAAATACAAAAGATTATAAGAGAATACTATGAACAGCTATATGCCAACAAACTAGACAATGTAGAAGAAATGGATAAATTCTTACACTCATACAACCTCCCAAAACTGAATCAAGAAGAAATAGAGAATCTGAACAGACCAATCACAAGTAAAGAGATTGAAACAGTAATCAAAAACCTCCCAAAAAATAAAAAGTCCAGGACAAGATGGCTTCTCTGGAGAATTTTACCAAACATGCAAAGAAGATTTAATACCTATGCTTCTCAAATTATTTCAAAAAATAGAGGAAGATGCAACCCTTCCTAACACATTCTATGAGGCCAACATCACCCTGATACCAAAGCCAGACAAGGACAATACAAAGAAGGAAAATTACAGGAAAATTCTCTATAGCCAAGAAGTGGAAGCAACCCAAGTGTCCATCAAGCGATGAGTGGATAAAGAAGATGTGGTGTATATATATACCATGGAATACTACTCAGCCATAAAAAAAGACAAAATTTTCCCATTCACAACACCATGGATGGACTGGAGGGTATTATGTTAAGCGAAATAAGCCAGACAGAGAAAGACAAATACTGCATAATTTCACGCATATGTGGAAGATAAACTAACACACAGAAAGAACAGAAAGACAGTTTGGTGGTTACCGGGGGAAGGGGGTTGGGGGGTGGGCACAAGGGGTGAAGGGATGCATTTATATGGTGATTGACAAACAATAATGTACAACTCAAAGTTCACAATGTTGTACACTATTATGACATCAAAAAAAAAAACCTCAGCAAACTTCACGCTGACAGTGTTTGCTGTGACAGGAAACCACAAGAGGACACCCCACTGTCCATCAACACGGCCCTGGAGGTCCTCGCACAGCAGTGCAGCAAGAAGGAGAAAATAAAAGCACAAAACTTGGAAAGGAAAAAATAAAAACATCATTACTCTGGTAAACAAACTCTGGTCCATCCATAAATGGAATGTCATTCAGCACTAAAAAGACATGAGCTATGGAGCCATGAAGAGACACGGAGGAACCTTTGCGCTTACGCCAAGTGAAGGAAGCCAATCTGATAATGCCACACCCAGTGTGATTCCAACTCTATGACATTCTGGAAAAGGCCAAACTACAGGCACAGTAAATAGATCAGTGGCAGCCAGGGTTTGGGAGGTGGGAGGATGAACAGGAGGAGCACAGAGGCTTTTTAGGGCAGTGAAAACACTCCGTATCGTACTACATTGATGGACACATGTCATTGCACATTCGTCCAAACCCACAGCGTACACCACAAAAGTGAACCCTAACGTAAACCACGGACTATGGGTGGCTGTGACGCACCAGTGCAGGTCCACTGATTGGAACAAATGGACCCTCTTGTGGGGGATGTTGATAATAGGAGGAGGCTGTGCATGTGGGGGGGTGTAGGGGGGTATGCGGGAAATGTCTGTACTTTCTTAATTTTGTTGTGAATCTAAAACTGCTAAAAAAAAATAAAGTCTTTAAAAATAAAAACAAAAAGAGAAAGACCTAATTAAGGAAGGGCTATACCATAAAATCAAGGATGTAAAGTTGTCAATTATTCCAAAATCAATCTATAGATTCTATACTATTCCAATCAAAACAGCAGCGGTGTGTCAAGGTGTGGCTATGTGTGGTGAGTGTGTCAGGGTGGGTGTGTCAGGGTGCGTGTGCAAGTGTGAGTGTGGGTAGGCCTGCAAGCACCTGTCTTAACAGCTGACTCTGCAGACAGACGGAAATCCCGGGAGGCAAGAGGCCTGCCCCACCCAAGGCCGAGTTACCTCAAAGCCCCAGTAATTAAGGCCGAGGTGCCAGCCCAGGGAGGGGCAGACACGGACCGGCGTAAAGACCCCAAGCTGGGCTGGGCACACATGGGACCCCGTTGCGTGACCAGTTGGGCCCCAGAGTCTGGGAAACTGTGGTCTTGTTGAGAATGCTGAAATGTCACGCCTGCCTCACATCTACAAATGTCCGTCCGGGACTGTAGGTCCAAGTGAGAGAGACGGGAAAATGGGCTTCTGGAGGACACCTGGAGACCCTGACAACCTGGGGTGGGCAGGTCTCCTGAGGACACACATAAAGGAGTCCACAATCAAAAGGACCACCCATAGGACAGTGGGCAAGGGGCGTGAAGGGGCACGTGAAAAACAGCCTGTCCTGTCACACCTGGTCCTCGGTCCCCACCTGCGGTCCAGCTGCCTGAGCGGTCTCCCTGCTTCCCCTCTTGTGCCCACAGAGCGCTCACAGCCCGAGGAAATCCTACAGACACGGGCCAGGCTGGGCTGCTCCTCCCTTCACAACTCCCCAGGGCCCGGCGCCCTTTGGGGTCAAAGCCACAGCCCAGCACAGCCCTCCCAGCCTCCGCCCTATCACTCAGACC
The DNA here is from genome assembly GCF_020826845.1 of Diceros bicornis minor. Taxonomy (NCBI): domain Eukaryota; kingdom Metazoa; phylum Chordata; class Mammalia; order Perissodactyla; family Rhinocerotidae; genus Diceros; species Diceros bicornis. The sequence continues at coordinate 43,901,064 of NC_080767.1, forward strand.
CTAGGCCTGCCCACTGCTTCCCAAGCACGGATGACCCGCCAGCCCTGCCGTGCTCTCCCCTGGACCTGCCCTCGGCCCAGCCACCACGGCCGACTCAGCACATGGGCTGTTGTTTTACCGTCTGTCCCCTCATGATGCTACCAGCTCCTGGTAGTGATCGCATTGGCCTTGTTCTAGGCTGTGGCCTGGGGCTTGATGGACACCGCATAGTGACCGACCACCAGATGGTGCCAGGGCCACACGCACACACAAACACTTATGGTCGGTAGCACGCGTAGCTGCTGGGAGACCCTAGAAGCCCGAGCTGGAGGGCACCTGGGGAGGGGTGGGCAGGCGGGGGAGGTGTGGGCAGACACGTATGGGCAGGTATGGGCGGGGCAGGGCTATGTAGACGGGCGTGGGCACGGCTATACGTGGGCGTGGCATGGGCACACCTCCCACCCACTGACAGGAACGGCGGGCGCAGGGCGCTGTTCCTCTGAAGGGCCTGGCAGGCAGCTGGAGGGGCTGGGTCCTCGCTCCCCGAAATTGGGGCTAGCACAGCGGCCCTCTGTCCGCAGGGTGGACATCAGCCTGCCGCACAGCCCCAGGCCCAAGTCCACAGCTAATGCTGCCCTGATGTCTTGGACCTGGGATGGGCGGGCAGACAGCCTCAGGCCTGGAGCCTGACCCCTGACCCCGCCCTAGGAGCATGTGGGGGGTGGAGGAGGTGGGGCAGCTGTGTCCAGGACGCGGGAAAGAAACTCAAGCTCAAGAATCAACGTCCACACCAGGGGCCATCTCGGGGCCATCTCTCCCTGCCCAGCACCCTTCCCCACACATGCAGGAGTGGGGGCAGGCAGAGAGGGATGGCCCACCCTCTGACCTGCCCTTCCGTCCTCATGTCCTCCGTGTCCTCATGCTTCCCCAGTGCCCACCGGACACTGAGAGCTGCTGGGCTGCCTCCAGGGGGCAAGTGAGATGGCCTAGGCGAGGAGGAGGGTCGCAGGGTCAGGGAAGGGCAAAACCGGCAGACACCACTTCATCCAGAACACACTCAGCTAACTTAGCCACCTTTCCTTTAAGAAACTGACACACTCTGGAAAAACATTCAGCTGCTAAGTTAACTTCTATGAAGACCTCCTGTTACTATCTGTCATGAGGCTGGTGGACAGAAATAAAATAGAAAACGGTGGAGCTGGGGGCAACGCGGTCTCAGAAACTGGCTGGTGTGGCTGAGCTGGGCAGTGGACACCTGGCCTCCCTGCAGGGAGCCTGCTACACGTGTGTCCACGAAGCCCCCCCGGGGCCAGGACTCTCGTGGGCCCCTCAGCCCTCCCTGTGGGACCCCGCAACCAGGGAATTGGCTGCAAAGGTCCCACAGCTGGTCTGTACTTCCATAGGCACCGGCTGGGGCAGCACCAGACGCTGAGCCCCAGCTGCCCAGACCAGACCCGCCCTCTCTGTGGGGTGGCCTGAAGGCCATGAGGGTGGGACCAGGACACCTGTGGTCATCACAACGGCCACCTCTTTCAGCCCCAGGAATGGCTGTCCTGACCCTGCCCGCCCTCAGGCCCCTGCTGGCAGGCAGTGGAACTGCCAGCGAGCGGAGCAGAGGGGCCCACCCTGGCCATCAGCCTGAGAAAGGGCCGCAGCAGGAGACCCATCGCATCTGCAGACCCGGCAGCACCTCCCAAAAGCCCGTTTCTGAGAGGCCGCCACACTCCTGCACTGCCCATCACACCACCTGCCGAGGGAGCCCCCTCTGCAGCGACACCCAGGAGAGTTGTGGTAGCAGGCGGCCTCCTGCCTCCCAGGGAAGGGGGCACACAGTTCCCCTGCAGAGGTGGGCCGGCACTCTCTCCAGCCCACCCACCTGCCCTCTAGGTCCCTGGTCTCGGGTGGGGCTGGGACACGATGGGTGGGCTTGGACCTTCCCAAGCGGGGGCACAGCGAGGACAGAGGTGGCAGGCGAGGAGACAGGTATTCCCGTGAGCCCCCAAATCCAAACGCCCCTGCTCAGAAACCCCTCAGAGCCCCCCACCCATGGCACCCAGACCCGGCAGGCAGCGTAAGTCTATCCACACTGGGCTGCCCCAAGTGCCCACACCCCTCTGGGAAGCGGGGTGACAAGGTGCCTGCACGTGGTCATCTTGCTTCATCCGGCCAACCTTGAGCCTCCAACACTGACCTTCCTGTCCTCAGAACAGGTGCCCTAAGCATCAGGCCGGCACACAGCCGGGATGGGGCGTCCACACAGAGGCGCGAGACGGAGAGAGACGCTGAACCCCAGAGGGAGAAGCCACCCCTCGCCTTTTGTGGACGGGACCAGGCAAAGTAGGGAGAGCTCCCCCGCAGCGGGGTCTGCTCAGGTGAGTGCACGCGAATCAGCACACAGCCCAGGTTTCGTTCGCAAGCAGGGAAATCTGCTGAAGAGAAGACGCTGCTAACAACAAGAATTTTAAATGGTGACACACCTAGTTTTGGAAGTAACAAAAAATGTACAAGATCTATTAAAAAGAAAACAATCTGGGGGCCGGCCCGGTGGTGCAAGCGGTTAAGTGCGTGTGCTCCGCTGCGGCGGCCCGGGGTTTGCCGGTTCGGATCCCGGGCACGCACCCACGCACTGCGTGGCAAGCCATGCTGTGGCGGCGTCCCATATAAAGTGGAGGAAGATGGGCACGGATGTTAGCCCAGGGCCAGTCTTCCTCGGCAAAAAGAGGAGGATTGGCAGATGTTAGCTCAGGGCCGATCTTCCTCACAAAAACAAAAAAAGAAAACAATCTGAGGACAAAAGAATCAGAAACTCAGATGGGGTGGGGACGGCTCACCCCTCCCGAGGGGCCCTCACTCATGTGGCGCAGGGCCCCTGAGAAAGGCCGCCCTCTTCCTCAGCCATGCTCGAGGGCGTCAGAGAAGCTGCAGGGCCCTCACACCACAGGAGAGAAGGTCCCGGGTGCCCAGGAGTCCAGCACAGATGTAATGAAATCCAGTGAGAACTCCAACAGTGGGGCTGGCCCCGCAGCCTAGTGGTTAAGCTCAGGGCGCTCCGTGTCAGCAACCCTGGCTGGGTTCCCGGGTGCGGACCTACACCACTCGTCAGCGGTCAGACTGTGGCTGCGACCCACATACAAAATAGAGGAGGGCTGGCACAGATGTCAGCTCAGGGCGATTTTCCTCATAAAAAAAATAATAATAACTCCAACAGGATCTTTGTGGAACCAATCAAGCCCATTCTGATGTCTGTATGGAAAAAACCCAGGAAACTGAAAAAAGAGCGAGGAGGGATTTTTGGTCCTGCCAGATATCAAACATCAAGAAACCACAGCCACTGAAACACGTGGAATCGGCACGTGAACAGACAAAAAGGAGCAGAACAGAAAGCTGGAGAGACCCTGAAACACAGGGGAGTTCAGCACACGATCAGTGGGGCGCTGTTCACCGAGTATTGTTGGGACATCTGAATGGTCTTCTAGAAATACAGCAAAGCTGGACCCATACCTCCTGTCTCAGCAAAATAAATTCCACCTAGATCAAAGACTAGACGCGATCACAAGGACACCCTCACAGCTTGATGTTCCAGTGGATTTTCATCCAGTACTCATACACGGAACTGAGTATCAGCACTGTTCTTCTCAGACAAGGAAACACAGAGAGTGTTAGCAACTTGCCCATGGTCACACAGGCAGGAAAGTGAGCCCTCTCTCCTAGCAAGGGGCTGTGTCGCCTGTTTTCATGGCCTCCCTCTTGTCATAGCCCAAGGGTGTTTCCACAGCCCCAGGGGCCACGGGGAGCCCTCCCCCAACACCTGAGCCAGCCAGGCAGTGACCAGCAGATGAGGCAGGCAGCCCCCAGCCCCTGGGAGGGCCTTGCTCCAAGGAAGCCGCTGGAGGGCGCGGAGTTTAGCACAAGTCTGTGAGGCTGGAGAGGGAGGAATGGGCTTCCTGGAACATTGCACCTGCCCCCCTCCGTGCTGAGAAAGGTTTAACTCTGTCTGCCAGACTTCCCAACTTCCCCACGAAGGGCAATCCAGTGCCCCCCGAAACCCGAACCAGCCGGACTTCAGGGACACAGCTTTTCTGATCTAGCCACGTCTGCGCACGCAAAGGCCAGGTTTTCAGGAGAGCAGCAGTCTTTGAGCCCAGTTGACGTTTTAGTTAGAGAATGTTTTCTTGGCCCCGGGAGAGGAGAGGACGAGAGGAAAAGGCCGCCTTTCCTGGGTGGCCCACCTCTTTCTCCAGCAGCAGGAAGGCCAGAGGAGGCCAAGCGGACACTCTTTAGATTACCCGGAGGCCGACCCTCCGATGCTGGCACTTTGCCTTCCCTCGAGATAGTCCAGGGCAAACTGAAGCCATGGGGTTTCGGGGGTGTCAGAGTTCCAGAGGCCACAGATGAGGAGGGTCCTCCTCAGTGGCAAAACCAGTAGAGGGTCCAGAAGCATCCTGGGGGGTGCGACCCCAGACCCTGGTGTAGAGATGCCCGCCAAGGAGGGCTGGCCTGGCCTGAGGTCTCTCAGAGGCCTTCCTAAGGCTGGCCTTGTCAGCAGAGCTGGACACCCCGAACAGGCCAGGTGACCGGGCTGCACAAGGCGGGCCAGGGGCTGCTACATCTATTCCAGGGGGAGCATATTTATTCCAGGGGAGGCCATCTGATCCGGGGGGCCATGTCTATTCTGGGAGGGCTGCATCTGTTCTAGGGGGTGCCGTGTCTGATCCAGGGGAGCTATGTCCATTCTTGGGGGGCCATGTCTGTTCCAGGTGCGGCTGTGTCTATTCCAGGGGGTGCTATATCTATTCTGGGGGGCATGTTTATTCCGGGGGAAGCCATGTCTGATCCAGGGTGGCCGTGTCTGTTCCAGGTGGGGCTGTGGCTATTCCCAGGGGGCATGTTTATTCCAGGAGGGCTGTGTCTATTCCAGGGGGGCTGTGTCTATTTCAGGGGCAGGGAGCTGTTATCTATTCCAGGGAGGGCATGTTTATTCCGGGGGGGGCATGTCTGACCCAGGGGGTGCCAAGTCTGTTCCATGGGGTCTGTGTCTGATCCAGGGGGTGCTATTTCAAGGCGGGCATGTTTATTCCAGGGGGCCGTCTGATCTAGGGAGGCTGTGTCTAATCTGAGTGGGCTGTGTCTGATCCAGAGGGTGCTGTGTCTGTTCCATGGGGGAGCTGTGTCAATTCCAGGGGGTGCTGTCTATTTCAAGGGGGTACGTGTTTATTCCAGGGGGCTGTGTCTGATCAGAGTGGGCTATGTCTGATCTAGGGGGGCCGTGTCTGTTCCAGGGGGTGCTGTCTACTCCAGGGGCACCGTGTCTGTTCCAGGGGGGCTGTGTCTATTCCAGGGGGAAGCTGTGTCTGATCTGAGTGGGCTGTGTCTGATCCAGAGGGTGCCGTGTCTGTTCCAGGGGGTGCCGTGTCTGTTCCAAGGGGGCCATGTCTATTCCAGGGGGGCTGTTTCTGTTCCAGCGGGTGTGTCTGTTCCAGGGGGGCCGTGTCTATTCCAGGGGTGCCGTGTCTGTTCCAGGGGGTGCTGTGTCTATTCCAAGGAGGCCGTGTCTGTTCCAGGGGGTGCTATTTCAAGGGGTGCATGTTTATTGCAGGGGCCCATGTCTGATCTAGGGGGGCTATGTCTGATCTGAGTGGGCTGTGTCTGATCCAGAGGGTGCCATATCTGTTCCAGGGGGCTGTGTCTATTCCAGGGGGTGCTGTGTCTATTCCGGGGGGGGAGTGTTTATTCCAGGGGAAGCTGTGTCTGATCCAGGGGGTGCCGTGTCTGTTCTATCGGGGGGGGCTGTGTCTATTCCAGGGGGTGCTGTGTCTATTTCAAGGGGGGGCATGTTTATGCCAGGCGGCTGTGTCTGATCTGAGTGGGCTGTGTCTGATCCGGGGGGGCCGTGTCTGTTCCCGGGGTGGGGGGGAGCTGTGTCTATTCTAGGGGGTGCTGTGTCTATTCCAAGGGGGCTGTGTCTATTCCAGGGGGTGTTGTCTATTCCGAGGGGTGCTATTCCAGGGGGGCCACGTCTGTTCCAGGGGTGCTGTGTCTATTCCAGGGGGTGCTGTCTATTCCAGGGGGTGCTGTGTCTATTCCAGGGCAAAGCTGTGTCTGATATGGGGGGCTGTGTCTGATCCAGGAGTCACAGCAGGGTGGGTGTCAAGGGCCTGAAGAACCACAGGTGGGGGGCAGGGGGCAAAAGTGCTGGCTGAAGGCCTAAGGAATCTTGAGCAGGATGCGAGTCTGCCCTGTGCGCTGAGGGGAAAGGCAGGTGCCTAGGCGCCCTGCCCTGGAGAGTCTCCACGTGGAGTGGGCTGTGTGCACCTGTGGATGACCCCACAGGAGATGAGGGGCCGACTCCACAATCCTCCCAGGACCCTGGTGGGTGGGCACAGAAGTTGGGAGGAGGCTCAGCTGGGGCCGTCGGGGTCCCGGTTCCCCACCACCTGCAGAAAGGGACAGGACTTTGCTCACTCTCTGGGGGTTCTCCCAGCTGCCCGTGTTCCCACCAGAAGACCCCAGCCCGGCGCAGGGGCAGCACCCCCAGGAGGCCAGGCACCCCACTCTCCAACTGGACTCGAGGTCCCGGCCTGGGAGGAGCCCTGCCCCTCCAGCCTCGGTTTCCTCTTCCGCCCTGGGGTATGTAGTCCACAGCCTGCAGAGACTGGATCTCACGTGGCACTGCATCTGCATCGCCCACAACACCCCCAACACAGCAGACACGCAGAGTGTTAAGCCCCTCGAGCCTGCAGAGACCGCCTGCGAAGAATTTGGGCTTGTAGTAGGAGCAGCTGTTTTGGGGAGAAACCAAGGCAGAGGGCCTCAGCTGTGAAGGGCAGGGTGGCGGCTCCCCCAGGGGGCTGTGGCGCCTTCTGGGTGGGTCCAGACTCCCACGGCCAAGCCCAGCGGAGGGGGAGGGGTCACAGTGGCACAAGCGCCTGGGCAGCCTGAGCAGAGGCAGGGATGGAGGGGGCAGCCTCAGGAAAAAGGAGACAACCCTGCGACAGACCCTTGGTCTGCACCAATCCGGGGTGACTGCGGGAGGCCTTCTGCAGTGCCCGGCCTTCCAGGCAGCACAGAGAATAAAAGGACATGAAACACTGCCCAGCCCCCGCAGCACTACTCCGGGTGGTCTGCCCCTTTGTCAGCTCCAGCAGGCGAGGGGTGAGGCCTGGAAGACCCTGGAGAGGAGGCCCTGCTCTGCCCACGCTCAGGCAGTTCAGGTGCGATGTTCAGGTGTGACATCAGTGCTGGCCCCACCCCACATGCAGCCTGGTGACATGGGCAGACACAGGAGGGCCTGACACACCACCCAGGGTGAGGCAGGGGTCCTTCCTGGGGGCCTGAAGATGCCCCATGTGCCCATGTCTCCCATGGGTACCACCTGCCACCCTCTAGCCCCGGGGTCCTGCCCTCCCCACACTGGCCCTGGGTCCCTGGTCCCCCAGCCCCTGGGACCCTGTCCCCCCAGCCCCTGGGACCCTGCCCCCTCAGCCGCTGGGTCCATGCTCCTATCTCCAGTTGGATGATGGCCAGAACAGACCCCCCAAAAGTGATGACATGGTTTGGAGGCCACTGTGGGGCACATCTGGGGACAGTGGCTGCCCAGTACAAAAGAGGTGTGCTGGGACTCTTGTGACCAGTTCTTAGGGCAGAAATGAGAAAACAGCATTTTGCTGATCACATCTACAGCCACCAAAGTGAAAATGCGTCCCCCACTCAGGGGCTTCTGTGCCCAGACAGGCCCCTCATCCCCGGTCAGGACCCAGGGTCCGTGCCCTACACCACCCCTCCTCAGGGCCTGGGTGCGAGTGGAGGTGCCATGTGAGTCCTTGCCTCCCATGCTCGCAGCGCCTGGCCCAGGGCCCTTTGTTTTTCAGACGCGTCCCAGTTCCCTCCTCCTCTCTCCTTCTTGGCAAGACAGATAAAATGCCTTTCTGTCCAGCCCAGAACTCCGGGACAGCAGACTTAGTGTGGGGTACAGTGCCAGGATTCAGAGAAAAGCCCATCGTTCCCACCAGTCCACAAGCACCCCTGCTCCCCCATACTTCAGTGTCTGTCCGGTCACAGCCAGGCCTCTGTCTCAGTCATCAAGCAAGGGGCCGGCAGGCAGCCACTGTGGGACGATGAGGCCACAGTCCTGTACCCCGAGGGCTGGCAGGACCCTTCCTGGGGCAAAGGGGAGCACCCGCCTGCAGCCGTCAGGACAGGAAGGCTGTGCTGGCGGCCACCTGTGCACTCGCATCCACACCTGAGGCTGCCACATGTGCCCCAGCCCCACACAGAGCCACAGTGCCCGGAGCCCTCCCAGCTGGGATCCCTGCCCAGTGCCCACACATGTGCCCTAAGCACAGACCCCACACATACACGCAGTCTGCACACACACGCGCATCCCGCACACACACCCCACACATGGACCCTGCACATGCACCATCCACACACATACCTGTGCTCACACCCCACACACAGACCTGTGCTCACACCCCACACACAGACCCATGCTCACACCCCACACCCGGCCCTGCCAAGTGCAGCCCAGCTGAACTAGGGGACGTGAGGGGCACGGACTGTGGACTGGCACTCACCAACAGCAGGGTCACCAGTGAGGTCACCAGCTGGGCCTCCAGCAGCGGGGTCTCCGGCAGCAGGGTCTCCCGGGTCCATCCTCAGGGCAGGGCCGTGGAAGGCAGCATGCAGCTCGAGGAGTGAGGAACTAATGGAGAGGGACAATTAGGCTGCAGGCTCCACACAGAAGGGAGAGCAGACCCCAATGGGCAGCCCACGCAGGGCCCACCTCTGTGGTCTCGGAGGTGTGGGGGGCCCAGGTGGCTTTGGCTTTCCCTGCTGGACCTGGGGATGCTTAGCGCTGACCTCAGAGGTGGACCTGCCACGAGGACCCACGAGCTAACCCACACAGGCACACCCAGCTCTAAATAATCCAGGCTGGCAACAAACTGTAGCCAAATCCAGGTGGCCAACAGGGTTCCTGTGAATGTATGTTTGATATAAGACACTGTTCTACTTTGGTGGAGATCATCCTATTTTTCCTCCTCTAATCTGTTCACGTGAGGCCTTATAAAGACTGCCTTCTCGTATGCAGTTTCCGTCTGCACCACAGTAACGTACACACGGCTGCCGCGTAAGCCCCAGATCCGAACACAGGCTGGGAGAGAACCTGCTGTGCTTGCTTCCCCCAGTTCCCACCCAGAGGCGGCCACTCTCAGGAACTCCCTTGGCTATTCCTTTGGGGATCTGCAGTATAACACATGGATATGGTGACCTCGGGAGTCTCCAGTCTCACGTGGGACTGACCAGCTTCAGGGTCAGCATTCACTGAGGTACCCCAGTGCCCCCCACATCCCGCAACCTCCTAAAACAGTTCTGTGAGCATCTTCCACTGACTCACAGCTGATGGAAGACCCAAGCATAACCACGTAAACAATGTCCACAGCTGAGCTGCCTGTGGACTGTGGTTATTTTTCTTTCTTGGACAGTTTGCTCCAGACTTCTGCTCCAGCCACCTGGAGTGACCGGTGCCAGGCTGGCCCTCCCACTGCAAACAACATCAACCAGACAACATATTTTAGGCAGCCGACTTGTGGACAACAGGCAACACATGACTGTGCTTCCTGACAGCGGGGCAGTGCCCGAGATGGGCCCCAGGATGGCTGGCTCCCACCTGGGGGTGATCTCCCAGCCAAGACCACTGACCCAGAGCCTGGCGAACATAGCACCCCACCAGCCAGAGGAGGCGGTGGCGCGTCTTCGGGACAGGGCGCCAGCAGGAGGGACTTACGGGGCAACCCAGAAGTGCATATGAGCCATGCAGAACCCCCAAAGCTCCCAAGAGCAGCTGCCCCAGGGCCGAGAGTGCAACAGAGACACTAACAGTGATGTAGGGCTGTGCACACTGGAGCCCAGCCCAGTCCACACCTTGGCATCTAGCTGATGCTCCAGAAAGGCCACACCTTAGGACCACGCCCAGAGTGAGACCCACTCTAGACTCACTCGCCAAAATCTAAGCCAAGTCCCAACAGAATCCACAGGGGGACACTTTGTAGGTTGAGTACCACCACGATAAAGATCCATGCCAACAAAGTGTCAATCCACGCCCCCCAGGTCAAGGGAATCAGCTAGAAATTAACTGCCTACTAGAACAAAAATCAACATTCATCAGAGGACGATAACAGAATCCAAAGTCTCTACAATGTATCATTCACCATGTTCTAAATATGATATAAAAATCACAAGATCTACAAAGAAACTGGAAAATATGACCTATAGTCAAAGGGAAGAAATACAAAAAAAACAAACAGATAACAGGGGCCGGCTCGGTGGCGCAAGCAGTTAAGTGCGCGCGCTCCGCTGCGGCGGCCCGGGGTTCGCTGGTTCGGATCCCGGGCGCGCACAGACGCACTGCTTGGTAAGCCATGCTGTGGCGCCCTCCCATATAAAGTGGAGGAAGATAGGCACAGATGTTAGCCCAGGGCCGTCTTCCTCAGCAAAAAAAGAGGAGGATTGGTGGATGTTAGCTCAGGGCTGATCTCCTCACAAAAAAAAAAAAAAAAAAAAAAACAGATAACAGAAAGCAACTCCAAGGTGGCACAGATGTCGTATTTAGCAAAGACTTAAACACAACTATTGTGTGTCCAAAGAATGAATGGAAAATGTTCAAAAAGGTAAAGGAAAATATGGTCTTAATGAGTAAACAGAAAAGGATAAATGGAAATTACATGAAACTATATAAAAGAATAAATGGTAATTCTCTAATAAAAAGCATAATCACTGAAATGAAAAATTCACTGACTGGGCTTGACAGCGGATTGCAGATGGCAGGTGAAAGAGTCAGTGAATCTGAAGACAGACCAATAGAAATTATCCTACCTAAGCAATGGGAGGGGGAAGGGTTAAAGAGAAATTTACAGTATTTCTTCACTGCTGGATTTTCTACGTTGTCATCATTAATGGGATGCTGACAGCACAACACCTCTCTCAGTAAGTTCAAACAAGCCTGGAAGCCTATCACTTACTCTTAGAGACAGCCCTTCTCCAGCCTCTGCCCTCCTGCCTCAATCTGGATGGCTGCTCTCCAGCCCTGGGCCCCGCTGTCGTCCTGGGATGCCCTTCCTGTTTCTCTCCTGGTGCATCCTGCACTTCCCGACTTCCAAGTCTTCACCTTTCTCAGTTTCCCTCCTGGTTCTAGAGGAGCACATTCTCCAAGAGCTTCCTGAGAAGAACTGCAAGGGAGGAACATTTAACAAGTCTGTGGTTGTCTGGAAGTGTCTTCACTGGGCACTAACCCTTGGCTGCAGTCTGGCTGTGTATGGGCTAGAGGTGAGAAGCCATTCCCAGATACGTGATGATGATGGTCCTCTGCTGTCTTCTAGCTCCTGGTGTTGGTGCTGAGAGGTCTGAAGCCACCTGACTCCGAACCGCACGTAGGTTTTCTTCTCCTCCTGGGGGATCTTCCCCTAACAGCAGCCAGGGTCTCAGAAGGATGGACGGTACAGGGTCCACGTGTGTGCACGTCCTTCATTTCTGGGACACGTCCTTGTGTTTTTCCTTGATAATGTCCTGGCCTCTCTGTTCTCCATTCTCTCCTCCTGGAACTACTCTGACTTACATGGTAGGCTTCCTGGAAGTACCTCTAATTTTCTTATCTTTCCTCTTCTCTGCCTTTTAGGGAGATTTCCTGAACTTTAGTTTGCAACTCTTTCATTGAATTATTCACTTCTACTATCAAAATTTAACAACATCCAAGAGTTTTTCCTCCTCTCGCCCTCTGAGGACCTCAGGGCTCAGTCTAGTCCTTGTTTTTCTACATGATCATCTCTATGGATGCCTTCTTTCCTGTTTATGCAGTGTCTGTCTTTCCTCCCAGAAGCTTCTCTCAAGCATCTGGGACTGCTGCTCATATTTAAGAGTGAGGCACTGAATAGCTGTTTGGGAACTGAGCGGGGGGGCACCCCTGGGAATGGTGGGCCTCACTGCAGGTAACAGGGGGCCTGGAAGACCAGGGCCCAAAGGTCTCTCCTCTTGGCCAGTCTGTCAGGAAGAAATCCCGTCCCCACCTGTGGGTGGGCGCCAGGCTGCCGCGGCCCAGATCCCCAGAGGGTCAGGGTCTGACCCCTTCTAATGAAGACGTCCCCGTGATCCTGTTTCCAGGCCAGAGCCCCCTGGGCTCTGTAGCCAGGCTCGGGGCTGCTCCTCGGCCGCAGGCTTCGGCCTCCTCAGGCAGCTAGACAGTTATGCCCGGCATCTGCTTTCCGTCTCCCAAGCATGTTTCCCCCTCTTCCCTTCTCTTTGCCTGTAAGCACCTTTGCCTTTTTAATGCCATTACTGTCATTTTAATGGGCCTTAGCGGGGCAGGGATAAGTAGCCACCACTCACCACAGAAGTCCTCGGACATGTGCACATGCACCTCGGGGATAAACCTGATCATACGCAGCACACGTTCTGCTGTTCACTGTGCTGCTGCATTTCCCTCATTTCTTAAGGACTGTTGCACCTACGTCCATAAAGGACGTCAGCCTACTCTGTTCTCTTCTTGGAAATCACTCCCTACCTGCCCCAGAGGTGTGCAAACTTCTCCCACCACCAGCTCGGACGGATGGACACCCAGCCTGGGCTTGGTGTATAGACAGCTATCTTCTCTGTGTCCTCACATGGTCGTCCCTCTGTGTGTGTCTGTGTCCTGATGTCCTCTCCTAAGGACATCAGTCAGATTGGATCAGCGCCCACCCTAATGACCTCATTTTACCTTGATTACCTCTGTAGAGACCCTACCTCCAAATACAGCCACATTCTGAGGTCCTGGGGGCTAGGACTTCAACATATGAATTTTGAGGGGACACAATTCAACCATAACAGGGGGGCTGGATACCCACATGTCCTATGCTGGCTCTGAGGGGAAAGGCCAGAGTGCCCCAGGGGGCCAGGGGGCCAGTGGCACCATAGCCCATTCTCTCTGACCCTCAGGAGAGCCAGGGGGACTGCCGTCCATTTCACAGATAAGAACAGGCTCAGCCAGGACTGAACCCGGGTCTTCTCCTAGTTCTTTCCACTACACCACTGTTCATTTTTATTAGCTTTTTAATTGCTTTTTACTGTTTATAAAGACAATTATGCATATAGTAGAATACGCATATTTGCAAATATGCATATAGTAGAATACTTGGAAAACTAAATTTGCAAATTTTGAAAAGTTAATGCAAAATAAAATTGTTAAAAGCCACAGTCACCTCACCTTCACCTTCTTGTCATTCCTCCCACTCTCTGGTTGTCTGTCTGTCTCTGCAGAGACATGCTGTCAGGATTAGCGCTCCATTTGTGACCTGGTGCTAGGCAGAGGGATGTGCCTTTCTGCCATGATGAGATGGGACCGGCGCCTTCCTGCAGGTTCCTTCTCATGCGTCCCAGAGCCACCACAGCCGCAGGAGCCCACGCGGAGTTACTGCACCCCATGCTCGGGCACCCCACCCCACTCGACCTCCAGCTTGCTGGGCCCCGCAGGCGGGCTGTGCTCCTGGCTCCCACACGCCAGGGCGCCTCTGGGCTCCAGACTGGGAAACAGAATAAAGGAGACCTTACTTCAAACGGAGTCGGGAGGCCAGAACCAGGGAGCCCTCACGCACTGCCACTGGAGGGCAATTACAGACCCAACAAGACGAACCAACCGTCAATTACCAGCCCAGTAGGAATTCTCCTTGCCCCGCAGCTCAGCCAGTGAGAGGCCGTCACCACCCTGAACTCCTGCTCTCCTCCAGTCAGCCCCTCCCAATGCCCTCCTTCCTCTCTGTAAAGGGACGCTCCTCTCCTCTGTTTGCTGGCCTTGCCTGTGGTGTTTGCTGCAGCCTCTCGTCCCTTGAGTCGCAGTTCCTCTGTATTCCTGAGTAAACCCATCTTGCTGGTGAAATAACCGGCTGTTTCATTTTTAAGGTCAACGTGACAATAAACTGTTGTGTCTCCTAATTCAGGAAATGGGAGGTCTTGGCAGAAAGGAGCTGCCTCAGGCACAGCTCCTACTTTAAAGTAGCAAAAACCATAATTTCTCTTTATTGCTTGGTCTCTTCCCAGACTTTGTTCTGAAAGCAAGTGTTTTCTTGTGTCACATCAAAGTACTCAAGTCCCTGCTAAATGTCAGATGTCACCTGACAACTGGCGAGAAACAGGCTTCTCCTGCTGGTGGGGTCAGCGAGCAAGGCCAAAGCCCCCCGGGGGTGGGGGTGGGGTGCCCAGACCCTGCCCCATGCCCACCCCCCACACCCCAGCCTGCCCCTCAGTGGGACCCGCTGCCACCACCCCACCCGAAGTCCAGTCCTGACCATGTGTCCTTCTGGCGTGCTCTCCCCAAGTTCTTGGCCTCTCCTGCCGGTGTCTGCACCCCTCTGCTGGTGGGGCCTGGCGGTGACCCCTCCGACGTGGCCCCCTGGCTTTCACGGCCTCACTGTCATAGGATGCGTGACCACAGCTATCCTGCACACAATGGCGCAGACCCCGTCCACACGGAGGGCCAGCGCCCCCGCCAGACCCCACCTCTCCCCCGTGGCCCACAGCCAGGGCTCTCCGTGCGGAGTGTGGAGCTGGAGGCGTCCTTGTCTGTCTGCTTGTCCTAAACGTAGCAGAGGTGCCGCCCAGGTCCCACACGGTCATGGTCTCTGACAGGTCCACATGCCTGTCCGTTCACTGCGGGCCCTTTCCTGGGGGTCCTGGCACAGCGCCGAGCACTAAGGGGGCAGTCCGACTCCACGGGCCCACTGATGGGCTGTGCCCCCGAGACCCCGCCCATCTCTGGGGCCCCTCTGGCCTCAGGAGAAAGGATAACTCTTGGGCCTGCCAGAGGGGAAGCTGGAGACCCTGCAGGTCCCAAGGGCCCCTCCCCGAGGAGGCGCCAGGGGCCTCACTTGGGCCGGCCAGCCCTGACCGTTTTCTTCCTCCATCTTCCACTCCTTCAGTCCAACAGTCAGCCTCACCCAGGCCCCAGCTCCCCGTGGGGTCAGCTGACAGCAGCAGTGAGGCCTCAGCAGGGCTGAGGTTGATGCTCCTGCTTGCCTGGCTCGCTCCATGGGGCTGGCACCACTGCTGGACGTTTCTGGAGCCCTTGACACTTCACAGCACTTGCAGCAAGTGTCCAGACAGTCTCTTAGACTGTGTCCACCACCCACCACCCACTCACCATCCAAGCAAGCAGCAAACTCCCAGGGGCAGCGAGCTCCTGGAGGGGGTGGGGAGAGGCCACAGGCAGGCACATGGTGGGGAGGAGTAAAGCGCACTATGGGGGGCTCTTCCCTGGTGCAGTTCTGGCTCAACACCCTTTTGTGTCCCCCGTCTGAAAACAGGGAGCCAAGCACCCACCTCCCTATGACTGACTGAGAGCTTTTTGAGTCGTTTAAATAAACCCCAAACGGTGCCTCCTCCTCCTGGTGTCCTCCTCCTCTGGGTCCTGCTGAAGGCATGTGCCCTGTGCTGTTCGACCAGCGGGCCGCCCTGAGGGGCTTCTCAAGGGAAGAGAACGGGATTTCAGGCATGCCCTGCCTACAGCCCTCCTCCCTTCCGCAGCTCCTCCCAGCACAGCCAGGCCTCAGGCTGCCCTATCTCCTTGGGCATCCGCACCCTGTGCGGCCTGCAGGACGCCTCGTTCCACGCCAGTCTGTCACTCTGCTTTTAAAAGGCGGAGCCTCAGGGCCGGCCCCGTGGCTTAGCGGTTAAGTGCGCGCGCTCCGCTGCTGGCGGCCCAGGTTCGGATCCCGGGCGTGCACAGAGGCACTGCTTCTCCGGCCATGCTGAGGCCGCGTCCCACATACAGCAACTAGAAGGATGTGCAGCTATGACATACAACTATCTACTGGGGCTTTGGGGGGAAAAAAATAAATAAATAAAATCTTTAAAAAAAAAAAAGGCGGAGCCTCAAGCCGGTCAGAGTTGTAACACAGACACACGTTGGCGCAGGACGAAGGTCCCGCTGGCCCCTCTGAGTCAGGCCACCACGGGAGGGACCCTGATCCAGCAGGAGTTCAGGACAAACTGCCACGGCCCTGATGGCCTCCTTTCTCATTGCTGGTCAGCCCAGGAAGGGAGCAGATGACCAAATGGTTCTTTTGGCGGGGGCGGGGGGAAGCTTTTTCTAATCCTCTCAACTGGTGGGGAAAACCCCTACAATTCCAAGATTTGCTACAGGCCTATTTCCTCCTCCCTCTGCTGGGGCCACCTTCCCCCTTCTCTAAGGAGCATGGCAGCCAGGGTCTGGCCGCTCAGAAGCAGGTGGTGAGCAGTGTTCTCAGGCCAGCCCCAGGTCAGGTGGACGGACCCAGACTCTCCTTGGGAAAGGCCATGGAAATTCAGCTCAACTCTCCTTACGCAACCTTTGTTCTGCTCCGAGCCCTGCAAAGTGCAGCAGCACTCTAAGACCAACGTGCTTCTGAGAATGAAAACAGCTGGCAAAGACCAAGTTCAAATTCACCCCACTGCAGACTGTTTCAACTGACCTCATTTTAAAATGAAAAAAATCTGCCTGGAGTCCAAATGTCTTTAGCTGAAAATGTGGTGCTGGGTTTGCAGCCCAAGTCAGGACCAGCAGACCCTTCCAGGGACCAGCCTTCCAGGAGCCCGCCGGGGCGAGCGCCTCCTGGCAGTTTTGGAACTTCCATCTGAAATGAACAGCCAACATGTGCAACTCATTTAAGCATCGTGATTTTTTTCTGAAAGGTAGCTACCCTGAGCCAAGCTCTTGCTGCGAACCCTGCAACAGATGGGACATCTGCTTCAAAGAGCCCGCTCACCCCAAAGGCTCCTGCAGCCCCAGCCCTTGCTCCGAGCCTGAGGGAGGAGCCCCCAGCCCAGAGGCCAATCCACCTAGGAGACACAGCCTTGCCCTCAGGGGAGGGCGCAGGGCAGTTTCCAGAGAGATGCACCTTGCAGGCCAGACTGCCTCCTCCTGAGAGCCGGCCTGGGGAGCTTATCGGGCAGCTCACCTGGGAGCCAGCCCAGCTGAGCCAGGCCCAGGAAGGCCCCCCAGCATCTGCTACAGGTTCCGGGACAATCCAGAGCCTCCAGGTGTGCCAGCCCCACACCTGCCAGGCCTCCTGCTTGGCGCACTGACCGAGCCAGCCCCAAGGCCAGAGGGCCCAGGGCTCTGAGTACAGACGCCTCCCAAACCCCGCCCCTCGATCAGGCCCTGAGGAGAGCCGCCAGGCCCGGCCAGGGGAAGTAGACCTCAGGAGGGTCATACCCCCAACCTGGGGACATCGGCTCCAGGGCGAGCCCCGCCCAGATCCCAGTCCAGCCGCTCAGTGAAGCGGGCAGCAGGGGTGGGTGGAGCTGGGAGGAGCACGCAGCGAGCACTGTGACCAGCTACCCCTCACGTCCAAAGGACAAGCAGCACAGGCGTCCGGCTGGTCAGAGACGGGCTGGGAGGCACGTTCTTCAGGTCGGTGGTCTCTCCTCAGAGAGGCTTTGAGAGCGGGAGGCACAGAGCCTGAGATCCCAGGCGGAAGTCCCACGGACCTAGGAAGGGCAGCACGGAGCAGATGCTTCGAGCCATCTCCTGGCTGCCCTTCAGATAACCCAGATGGGCAGAAATTGGACTCCACAAGAAGCCACGTTGCCAGCTGGGAGTCAAACACAGCTACCCTGGGGCCTGGGCTGGTCCGAACGTCTGTCCCAGGAGAACAAGGCTGGGGGCCTCCTGTGGCTGCAGACACAATGGTGTTTTCTGCACACTGCAGTGCGTAACTGAAATGACCTTTAGAGAGGTCATCACAGCACTGGTTTGGCTGCCAAATCATGCTTCCTTTGCCATTCTTCTGTGTTGTTTTTGTGAAAATTAATAAAGGGAAAACTCACCACAATGGAGTGGGGAGGCCAGAAGGGGGAGCTCTTAGCAGCACCACTCAAGTCAACCACAGGAAGATGGTCAATTACGGGCCCCAACAGGAGAGACTACCTGCTTCTCCTGTAGGAAACCCAGGACCCTGCAGCTCAGCCAGTGAGAAGCCGTCACCACCCTGAACTCCCGCTCTCCTCCAGTGGACTTCCTTCAGACAGCCCCTCCCAACGCCCTCCTTCCTCTCTGTAAAGGGACGCTCCTCTCCTCTGTTTGCTGGCCTTGCCTGTGGTGTTTGCTGCAGCCTCTCGTCCCTCGAGTCGCAGTTCCTCTGTATTTCCGAGTAAACCCATCTTGCTGGTGAAATAACTGGCTGTTTTATTTATTTTATGTATGTATTTATTTTTTTTGAGGAAGATTGGCCCTGTGCTAACATCTGTTGCCAATCCTCCCCTTTTTCTTTTTTCGTTTTTTTTTTGTGTGTGAGGAAGATGAGCCCTGAGCTAACATTCATGCTAATCCTCCTCTTTTTGCTGAGGAAGACTAGCCCTGAGCTAACATCTGTGCCTATCTTCCTCCACTTGATATGGGACGCTGCCAGAGCATGGAGCGACAAGCGATGCATCAGTACACGTCCAGGATCTGAACCCGGGCCGCCAGCAGTGGAGCACGCGCACTTAAACACTATGCCACAGGGCCAGCCCCCCTCTCCCTTTTTCTTTTTCTCCCCAAAGCCCCAGTGCATAGTCGTGTATCACAGTTGTAGAGTTGTAGCTCTTCTATGTGGGACGCCACCTCAGCATGGCTTGATGAGCGGTGAGTGGGTCTGAGCCCAGAATTCAAACCGGCAAACCCCAGGCCACCAAAGCAGAACACGCGAACTTAACCCCTACGCCACCGGGCCGGCCCCCTGGCTGTTTTATTTTTAAGGTCAACATTTTCCAGAAGTATGGGGGTGCTGGCTGCATGTGCCCCCTCCAGGTGGTCCTGTGCCCTTCATCGAAGGGCCGTAGAGCGGGTGACAAGGGAGGGCTGGCGGTCCCCAGACCTCACCTCCCGGAGAAGCCTCACTGCCCCGTGCACCATGAACCCTTCTGAGAGTATGACTCCTCGCCAGGGCTGTCCACGCCTTGCCCAGCCCTCCGGGCCCCATGGACAGTGGCCACCCCCCACGTTACCGACAGGACATGTGGCAAGAACACGGTGGAGCCAGGCTAGACTGTGGTCGGTCAGCGCCAGCCTCGGAGCCCCAGAAGCCGTCACCCGACAGGGGAGGCCTGGAGCCCCCATCCCCGCCCAGCCCTCACACTGCTGCCCCCTGCATCCGACAGGTCATCTGACGCTGCTATAAGCACAAAACGCACACGGGATAACAGACAGCATAAAACGTCTCAGTACTGATTTTTTTCAATAGGGATTACATGTGAGAATGGCAATATTTTGGGTATACTGGGACTAAATAAAATATATTAGTAAAATTAATTTTCCATTTCTTTTTATATTTTTAGTGTGTCTACTAGAAAATTTAAAATCACACGTGTGGTTCACATATTTCTGCTGGACGCACTGGCCTTGAAAGACAAACGTGGCTGACCGACAGAAGAGTGGCCCCGGAGGCCCCGGCTGCCTCCCCGACCCGAGATGCCCAGGCCTCTCCAAAGCTCCACTTGTCTGCACCGGGCCTGCCCAGACCCACGGAGCAGAACAAGCAGACAGCCTGGACCGCACGGCCACGGATCCTCACAACGGCATTGGGGAAATTCACTGTGCTGTCCTCAAATTCCAAACGCAGGTGGGGACGGGGTCACCACCCCAGATCCCCAGGGACATGGGGGTGCACAGCCCGGACCCCTGCAAATGCAAACGGGCCGCTCAAGCCTCTTCAGTTAAATAGCACTCACTTGAAAGCTATTTCACCTGGTTTTCAAACGGAATTAAATGTTTGTGCATACATCTTGGTGATTTTTATAGGTTTGAGATATAATTCACATACCATAAAATTTACCCTTTTAAAGTGAACAACTCGGGGCCAGCCGGTGGCGCAAGCGGTTGAGTATGCGTGCTCCGCTGCGGCGGCCCGGGGTTCGCCGGTTCGGATCCTGGGCGCGCACCGACGCACTGCTTGGCAAGCCATGCTGTGGCGGCGTCCCATATAAAGTGGAGGAAGATGGGCAGGGATGTTGGCCCAGGGCCAGTCTTCCTCAGCAAAAAGAGGATTGGCATGGATGTTAGCTCACGGCTGATCTTCCTCACAAAAAAAAAAAAGCACATTTCAGGGGCCCGGTCCGCTGGCATAGTAGTTAAGCTCGTGCACTCCACTTCAGTGGTCCAGGGTTCGCAGGTTCGGATCCCAGGCGCCGACCTACACACCACTCATCAAGCCATGCTGTGGCAGCGTCCCACATACAAAATAGAGGAAGACTGGCAACAGATGTTAGCTCAGGGCCAATCCTCCTCACCAAAAAAAAAATTTTAAAAACAAATTTTACAGAAATATTTAATATCATGGAAAAATTCCTCACAGTATGGCATAAAGCTGTATTTAATGAAAGTGGCTATGCTGCAGTGTGTGCTGGGGCCCTTTCTCAAAACTGAACAGAATGTGTGCAAAAGGACCAGCTGGGCCTCTGACCCACATGTGCCTGGGGGGGGCACAGACCACCCCATCTCTATATGTTCTTTTATTTTCTGTATTTTCTAAATATTATACAATGAACACACTCTGCTTTGTATTCATGAAAAAAAAACCCAGAAATGTTATTTTTAGAAGTTAAACTATGATGGGATCAGCTTCAGAAAGGAGATGGCTGCACCTGCTCACTCCTCCCAGCCCCAGCCGCCAGGATGGGATATGCACCAGGCGGCCACTCCCGGCCAGCGGGCACCAGGTGCTCTCTGCAGCAGAGCACAGTCTCCCGGGAACCCGGCTCCAGCTCTGCCCTCATGGTAATGCCAGACAGCTTTACCGTCTTATCAGTTACCTATCACTGCCCAATGAACTGCCCCAAACTGAGCGGCTCAGAACCACCACCACCATTTATTGTCTTGCGGTGTCCAAGGTCACGAATCAGGAGCAGCTGGGCCAAGTGGTCCTGGCTCAGGGTCTCTGGGAGTTGCAGTCAGGACGAGGCGGGGGCTCTGTCGTCTCGAGGCTTGCCTGGGGCCCGGGACCCACGTCCAAGACGGTGCAGTTGCACGGCTGCAAGGACTCACCTGTGCAGGTCTGGCGCCTGTGCGGCAGGAACTTTCTTAACCTGTTTGGTCTCTGATGCTTATCGCCTGCTCCAGTTCTGTTTCTTCTTAGGTCCGTTTTGATAGACGGTACTGCTAGGAAGTCACCCAATTTCTTGGGGAGGTTTTCACATTATAATCATGTGTGTACACTACAGATCTTGTTTACATCTATGGTTCTCTCCTTTCATTAATGTTATTATTTTTTTCACTTCTCTCTTGTTTTTTCTTAATTAGTCTTGTCACAAGTTTATTTCACTGGTCTTTTCAAAGAACTCGTTTTTGGTTTTATTAATTTTATACTTTCTGATTTAATTACTTATTTAATTAAGCTTTTCTCTTTATTAACCCCCTCTTCTTCCTTTTGGTTTCTCTTTGTTTTTGACTTTTTGGGGGCATGGTTTCCTTCCCCACCACAGACGAATGCTTTTCAGTTAAATACAGGCATCCTGGATTTGCCTTTTTCTCGTAATAGTCCATAGATGTTCCTCTTCCTTCCGACATCCAGAGCTGCTGCTGGCCAAAGGAAGGCCTCCTTCCTTTGTAAATGACCTGCCTTCTCCCTCTGGAAGCTCCTCAGACTGGCCCCTTATCCTCGGATGTCAGGAATCGCGCCCAGATGTTCCTGGGTGTAATGCATTTGCTCATTCGTTCACTTCTGGACACACTCTTCTTTTTTACAGGCTCTATTTTTGCATCACCAGACTCATCAGACATAACACTGCACTGTCAGTTTGCTCTAAGTTTCCACCCCTCGCTCTCTGTCTCACTTCTCCCTGCGGACAGCAGCACACAGCGCGGAGCAGGCCCTGGCCCTCAGAGTGGCCGTGATGCGGGACGGCACATGGCTGTGTACTTGTCTCGTGTCTAGCTTTCCAATCCCAGCACAGACGCCCACTTTGAAGGCCTGTGAGTAGAAATCAGCTCAGAGACCAGCAGCAGATTGTTTAGTGTGAAACTGCAGGGCGAGTGAAAGGGACGTGGGTTTATGTCTTGAGAACAAAGACAGATAGCGCTGCTCCAGGTCCAAATGACACCAGCACACCTACTTCCCGGAGGACAAAGCCCTGACCACCATAGAGTCCTGCTGGAGTGAACTGAAAATTTCCTTGTTTTAGGGACAGCCCTGGTGGCCTAGTGGTTAAGTTCGGCGTGCTCCGCTTCAGCAGCCCGGGTTTGGTTTCCGGGCACAGACCTACACCACTCGTCAGTGGCCATGCTGGGGTGGTGTCCCACACACAAAATAGAGGAAGACTGGCAACAGATGTCAGCTCAGGGAGAATCTTCCTCAGCAGAAAAAAAAAAATTGCCCTGTTTTATATTCTCCTTTCAACTCTGAACCTCAAAGGAGATTAATCTTGAGCCTCTTTTGTCTGCATGGCTTCCTGACACACAGGCTGTCTTTGTTGGCTGGAGGAGAGCACACTACGCCTGTCAGAACGCTCCCCTTCCTTGTCATCCCTGCTTTTCTTCTCTAAGATTTCCCTAGGGGGCAAGGGCCTCAGCTAAGGAGTAGATGGTCAGCAGCCTGGAAACAGGCTGAAGTGGTGGGCTTTGGAGACGTGAGTCCTGGGCAGGGAGCCCAACAGCGGGTACCCCCTCGATGAGCCCTCCAGGGAGATGCAGCTGACAGCAAGTGCCCTGAATTGGGAGGCGCTCTATGAACCTGTAGGGCAGATGTAGCCCAGGGTAGAGCCAGGCCTCACAGAGCTGATCTTGGTCGGCAAGTGTCTAAATCACATCCAAGGCCATTTTTATTTCCTGAGAGAAAAATCTTATGTGGCATTTTATTTTTTCTTGGAAAGTGCTCAATGTTTAAACAAAAAACAAAAATTTCCTTGTATTGGGCTACAATCAATAACCAAATACCCCATTCCTGACCACTCGATTGACATCTGTGCTCGAGAATCGACCACAGAGAATTATCGAGTTCCTCTGGAAGTAAGTTCCAGTGCCAGGCTGACCTCTGGTCATGTTCTCACCTGAGAAATAGTTCCCTTTTCTGGACTCTTCTACTGATGTAGGAATTGTCTGATCCAAACAACATTAGCAGGTCTGCCCACATAAAGCAGAACATGAAGAGGCCTGATTCAGGCTGGAGCCTGGGAAGTCTGCCTTTGATGATGCAGGCAACTGCAGGCGGTCCCCTTTTGGGGAGGGGCGCCACGCAGCTTCCTTACGAAGGTCGGCTTAGGACTTAGTGTGTCACAGCCGTTCCGGACACTTCAGCATCTACTGGGGAACAGATTTCAGCTCAAGTATATGTAAGTCGTTTTAAACATTTAAACTATGGAATGTTAGAGCTGGAAGAATCTTAGAAGTCATTTAATCACTCCAACTTTCAGGATATCTGTAAAATAGAAAAACCTGTAATTGAGACCTTCTTAAAACTTTTTAAAAAAAATATTAAACATTTTGGGGCTGGCCCAGTGGTGTAGCAGTCAAGTTCACCCACTCCGCTTTGGCAGCCTGGGGTTCGCAGGTTCGGATCCCGGGCACAGACCTATGCACCGCTCATCAAGCCATGCTGTGGAAGTGCCCCACACACAAAATAGAGGAAGATTGGCACAGATGTTAGCTCAGGACCAATCTCCCTCAGGAAAAAAATAAATAAACATTCTATTTTGAGATAATTGTGGATACACATGCACTTGTAAGAAATAATAAAGCGACACCCCATATACCCTTTAGCCGGTTTTCAAGACATTACCGTCTTGAAATGAATGAGCAAATGAATGACCATCTCGAAAACTACAGTCAAGATCACAACCAGGATACTGACATTGATTCAGTCAAGATCCAGAACATTCCATCCCCACAGGACCCCTCATGTTGCTCTTTTATAGCTCCCCAAGTTATTAATCTGTTACTGACCCCCGGCAACCACCAACCTGATCTCCATTTATATGTCGTTTCAAGAATGTTACATAAATGAAATCATAAAGTACGTAACCTTTTAGGATCAGCTTTTTCCACTCAGCATATTCCCTTGAGGTCCACCCACATCACTGCTGCGTCCATCATTAATCCCTTTTACTGCTGAGCGGTCTCCCACAGTGTGGATGCACAGTCTGTTTAACGACTCACCCGCTGAAGAACATCTAGTTGTTTCTAGTTTTTGCCTATTGTGACTAGAGCTGCAATAAAAATTTGTGTACAGTGGCAGGCATAGGGATGGTACTTTTTTCATCTTTTCATTATGGAAATAGAAAAGCTGATGAAATAGTGGGTACAGCGGACACCCAGACGGTAATTCAAACAATGGGACCAGTGGGAAGTGGGTGCCTAGAGGAGAGGCCCCAGGACACAGCCCAGGGGAGGCAGAATGGGGGGTCTGGAGGCAGAGGAGACCCGGAGAAGGTCGTGTTCTGGAGGCCAGGCACTGAGGGCAGACGGGCCATGCCCAGTGCCACCACCGGGCTTAGTGACAAGGAGGTCACTCATGACCCTGACAAGCACTTGGGTGGGGTGATGGTAGGAGAGGCCACCTGGAGCAGGATTAAGAGTGAACAGTATGATGGGAAAACAGTCAAAAAGTTAAACAGAGCGACCACATGACCCAGCAACTCCACTCCTCCGTGTGTGCCCAAGAGAACCGAAAACATGTCCACACAAAAAGCTGCACACAAATGTTCACAGCAGCTTTATACACAACAGCCAAAAAGTGGGAACAACCCAAATGCCCACCATTCGTGAGTGGATAAACAGAACGGGGTCCACCCACACAGCGGAATATTACTCAGCCTTAAAAAGGAATGAAGAAATGACACACACAATAATGTGGACGGACCTCGAAAACATGATGCTGAGTGAGGAAGCCAGACACAAAGTCCACGTGTTTCATGATTCCATTTATATGAAACGTCCATCAGAGGCAAATCCATAGAGACTGGACCAGCAGCTGCCAGGAGCTGGGGTGGGGAGTGACTGTAACGGGCAATGAAATGTCCAGGAACTAGTGTAGTAGTTGAATGACTCTGTGAATATGACAAAAACACTGAATTGTACATTTTAAAAGTGAATTTTATGGGGCCAGCCCTGACGGCCTAGTGGTTAAGTTTGGTGCACTCTCCTTTGGCAGCCCGGGTTCGGTTCCTGGGCATGGACCTACACCACTCATCTGTCAGTGGCCATGCTGTGGTGGCAGCTCACACGCAAAAAGAGGATTGGCAGCGGATGTTAGCTCAGGGTGAATCTTCCTTAGCAAAAAAAAAAAAACGTGAATTTTATGATATGTGAATAATATCAATTTCTAAAAAGTACTGGAAAGGGACTGGAGACATTAAGTATTGACAACTCTTTTAAGGAGTTTTGCTGCAAAGGAGAGCAAAGAATTAGTGTGAGGTGTCAGGTTTTTGGTTTCGGGGGAGTTTTTGGTTTAAGATGGGAAGAATAACAGTACAATTGTAATGTTGATGGGCTCACCCTATAGCGAGGGGAAATAATGCCAGGAGAGAGGAGGACCCCCGAGATACCTTGGGGATACCAGTGGGGGCAGGGTCAGGGCACAGGTGGGGCCCTTGCGGGAGCAGGGACATTCTCAGGGGGGAGGCAGGTCTGTGGGTGCAGAGACTGGGGGGTCCCCTTCCAGCTGCTTCCATCTTCTCCGGGAAGCAGAGGGACAGGTCCTGGGCTGGGAGGCAGGACTGGGTGGAGTAGGGCTAAGGAGAGAGGACGAGGAAGGATCTCAGCCATGGGAGGAGTGTGTGAGCCCACCGGGCCCCTCATGACCCACCTGAGGCTCGTGGTCAAGATGGACAGAGACCGGTCAGCATGGGCGGGCTCCTCCAGCCCAGAGGAAGGGACCATGGACTGGAGGCCCCACTGGGTGAGGGGTCGTGGGGTGGAGGCCGTGAGCTGCAAGAACAGGGTGGGGGTGGGGGGCTGCAGCTGTTGGCGACCAGGAGCCCATGGAGGGACGGAGGGATAGTGTAGGGGGTGGTGGCTGAGAGAGCAGAACTCCCCTACAGGACAAGGCAGAGCTGCAGGGGTGACAGTGACCCCGGGGAAATGCTGTTGGGAAACTGGGGAGGATGGGGGAGGGGGAGGTGTGTTCTGAGACGTGAGCCTCCTCACAGGGAATTCGGGAAGGAGAGGAGCGGGGGGCACCCGCCAACCTCCAGCCAGCAGCTGGGGAGACTGAGTTCCTGATGGTGAGGAAGCAGGATCCTCGGGGGCCCAGGCACCTTCCACGCACTTCACGGGAATCAGCTCCCTTAGTTCTGACAGGGTATCCGCAGGGCTCTCCTCCAACATCATATTTCAAATGAATCCATGTTTTTCCTGTCAGCCTTCTTCACTGTCCAGTTTTTGCACCCCTACACCATAACTGGGAATACCAGGGTGTGGAGAGAAGTCAAGATGGTGGTGTAAGCAGACTCTAAACTCACCTCCTCCCGCGGACACAGCCAATTTACAACTACTCGTGGAAAAATTACCCCTGAGAGAGAAGTGATGAGCTTTCCTAATTCTTCCACTGCTGCCCTCTCAAGTCCGTCTTCTCTTGATTTCTCGGCCGCAGTCTCCATTTAAATTGATGACTGAACCAAGGTAAACAAAATCTAACAATTTCAGTATCTTCACTGTCTGCATTAAAGTTGTGTGGTTCTTCTGTAGTCATGATTTGTGTTAACACTGGGGCATTATCGAGTGAAAAATGGATAAGGAAACTTGATTCCAACATGCAGTTGGGAAGCCATGAGGGAGAGCTCTCAGGCATACACCACTCATCTGCATTTGCACAGTCCGAAGGAGGAAAGAAGATTCTGCATACCTCAGTAAGACTGTCCACAGCTTGCAGCCAATGAAAAGCTGCCACACTGATCTGTTCTCCTCCAATAAACTTTTTTGTTCAACACAACCCTCCTCAATTTCCTCCCAAAACCTAATAAAAGCTGACCTTCCATTTTTCTCTTCAGACTTGCCTATGGTTCTCCATAGCCTGTATTTCCTGAACTGCAATTCCTCTGCCATTGCTGAATAAACTCATTTTTTTGGTAAAACAACTATTTTATTTTTGAGGATGACATTACTTGGTGATCAGAAGTAGGATCCAGAGAAGACCCACAACAACTCCAAGGCTGGAGAGCAAACAGGTGCTGGTACCCCACAGAGCCCACTGGGCTCACTGCTTTCTTGCCGAGCCTGGAGTTTGAGGGTAAGTCTCTCCCGGATCCAAGCTCTGCTCTCTTTGGGTTTTGAGCTCTCTGACTTTATTTAGGATCTGTTTTTATTTTTTGTGAAGGCATTGTTCTTTTGGTGAGTACTCCTTTGTTTTCTTACTGGAAGCAAGCTAGTATTTCAGAGTAATTCCTTTGGAATCAGGGTATTGTGGAAATTAATAGCAAAAACCTCAACTAAACTAGACGGAGAAGGCCTGCAGGGGGCGCTCTCGCCCCATCACACGTGTCAATCACTCCAAACAGGAAGTACAACTACTTACTACTGAGGGAAGACTTCTCTCCCCACCCCGCAACAGCCTAGCCAATCAGAAACGCCACAGCTCAGCCAATCAGAAACGCCGCAGCTCAGCCAATGAGAAACGCCGCAGCTCAGCCAATGAGAGGCCCTGCAGCTCTGCCAATGAGAGGCCATTGCCACCCAGATCTGTTTCTCTCTCCCAGCCCGCTCTCCTTTAGAACATCCCCTCCCTCTCCCCAGTTTTTCTCTATAAAAGCAGCTCCCTCCTTTGTTCTGTGGATTTGCCTCTGGTTTGCCATATCAGGCACATCCCGAATTGCTATTCTTTTGGCTATTCCTGAATAAATTCATTTTGAGGGGAAAATAACTGGTGAATTTGCCTTTTTTTGTTTTTTGTTTTTTTTGTGAGGAAGATCAGCCCTGAGCTAACATCTGTTGCCAATCCTCCTCTTTTTGCTGAGGAAGATGGGCCCTGGGCTAACATCTGGGCCCATCTTCCTCTACATAGAACGCTGTCACAGCGTGGCTTGACAAGTGGTGTGTCGGTCCGCACCCGGGATCCGAACCTGCAAACCCCAGGCCACTGAGGTGGAGCGCACAGACTTAACCGCTATGCCACTGGGCAGGCCCCTGAATTTGCCTTTTAAGTTGACATTATTTAGGAATTTTTCTCTTGCTTTCAGGAAAACCTCTGAGAAATGGGATCCCAGTCATCTAAATGCTCTAAGGGCAGCCCTCCTTGAGGGACCCCAGCCGGCTTTATGTTTAACAACTACGGTCCCTCCTCATGCACAATTTTAACTAAATGGAGCAACTTAATCAAAGATAGTTTAGAACTCCAATGGCCATTAGGGGACCTTATAATCTCCCCAAACTTGCTTTTCTCAGAACTAAATTAGAAGACCGCAGCTCTAAAATTAAACAAATTGAAAAGGATACCTATTTTAATTGGTACCTGGAGTCTTCCAAACATATGCAAGACTCTAAAACCGCCTCTTTACAACATACCATTTCTAAATTAACTGAGGTGAACAAACAATTGAAAGACGTCAAAATGGTTTCTGGGGCCTCATCTTCCCTCCCCGTCTTCTTTGTCTCTGGATGTGCAGCAGCCACCTTGTGCTCAGGCTCTGCCTCTGCCATCTTCCTCTTTCCTTTCCAAGCTGTCCCTACCTCCTCTATACCCTCCACTCCCCCATTCTCATCCCCTCACTGAACTTCCCTTTTTCTCTGACCCTCTCCCCACTCCCTCCTCCTCTGAACCTATCAGAACCTGCCCCTTTAAAGTTAAGCCCTCTGAAGTTCCGACTGCTAAACCCTTGATTTCTTATGCTCCCTGGACTAAGGCTGAACTATGAGCCATAGTCAAAGACTTTCCTAAAGTAACTGAGGATCTTCGTAGATTTGCTGAAGAATTTAACATAGTTATTCAAACTTCTGAACCCGATTTCTCAGATTTATGTCAATTAATCCACATGCTTGTCAGTGAAGGTCACACCCAACATTGGGTGAAAATTGCCCAGTGGGAAAATCCTGAAAGGGATTTAGAAAAACAGACTTCTAATTTTTGGCAGGATGCCTGAACAACTGCCAGAGAACTTCATCAAACAATTACAAAAGCTTTTCCTAAGCCTGTTGATTGGAACAAAATTCAGGCTTGCATGCATAAACTTGATGAACCTGTTCATGACTATTATAATCAACTTCAGATTGTTTTTAAGGAAAATTCTGGTGTTCCTTTAGATGTTGAATCCACTTGGATAGCCATAAACTCCATGTTTATAACGTGCTGAACCAGGATCTTTCTCTTCTAGTTAAAAGGATCAGGATGGAATGGAACTATGTCCACTCCAAATTCAGTTAATATATCAAATCAGCTCGCCTGCACCCTAGAGGATTCAACTAAAAGGAAGACCACTAAGATCCTTAATTTCCCACTACAACAAATGGAGACCTCTAAACAAAATCAAAACCCTCCTGGCCTCTGCCATTATTGCAAGAAGCTGGGACACTGGAAAAGGAACTGTTATAAGCTGAAATGCTCCAAACATCTTCAGCCCTCTGGCTGATCCTTTCAACATCCTCCCGCTTCCCAATAATGGGACTCCGAGGAATCACAGGGGCTTTTCCCAATCCTTCTTCTTAACTAACTTGGAGAAACAATTCTCCAGATTGGGACTGAATTTCTGTCTGTCCTTATTGACACTAGAGCTACACTCTCGCTGCTCAACTCCATTGTTATTAAACAGCCCCTGCCTCGGAGAACTGAAACAGTTCAGATAGTGGGGTCTCATACAAACCTCAACAGGTCCCTGTCTCTAAACCTATCTGCTTTTGTTTAGGCCCTCTAAATGATACCCACCTTTTTCTCCTTAGTTCCTCTGCCTTTATTCATTTATTGAGCTGAGATTTCTCAGGGAAATATCATGCTGGAATTTCTTTCTCCCAAAAGGGGGAAATAATTCTATAATTTGACAGGAGCAACCAAAATAGTCAACCAGGTGAATCAAATGACCCTTCAACATCCTTTATTTGCTCCGTCTCTGACAGCACTAGAGCTAATTCCAAGGACACTAACTAGTTGTCTTATTGGATCAGCTACCACCTTCTTCAGGGGCAAAATCCTCAACTGATATTGGCAGAATCCACAGTGTACCTCCTACTAAGATCCAAATAGATCCGTCAAAGCCTCTCCCCAGAATCCATCAATATCCTAAAAATAAAGAGGCCCTCCAAGGTATTAAGCCAATAATAGAAGGCCACGAGGCCCAAGGCCCCATTATCCCCTGCACTAGTCCCTGTAATGCCCCTATTTTATCTATGAGAAAACCTAAGGGCCAAGGATGGAGATTTGTCCAGGACCTCTGAGCAATCAACAATCCTGTCATCCCTCATTGCCCTACTGTTCCTAATCCCCATACTTTATTGGCCTCCATCCCCACTGAAAGCAAATTTTTCCCGGTGGTTGATTTACGTAGTGCCTTCTTTAGCATCCCTGTGGATGAGGCCAGCCGCTATCTCTTTGCTTTCATTTGGGAAGGACAACAATATACCCGGACCGTAATGACCCAGGGTTTTAATGAAAGTCCTTCTTAGTCTTGCACACCTTAAAAGCTGACTGAGGGCCGGCCCGGTGGCTTAGTGGTTAAGTGTGCATGCTCCGCTACTGGCGGCCCGGGTTCGGATCCTGGGCACGCACCAACGCACCGCTTCTCTGGCCGTACTGAGGCTGCGTCCCACATACAGCAACTAGAAGGATGTGCAACTATGACATACAACTATCTACTGGGGCTTTGGGGAAGAAAAAAAGGAGGAGGATTGGCAATAGATGTTAGCTCAGAGCCGGTCTTCCTCAGCAAAAAGAGAAGGATTAGCACGGATGTTAGCTCAGGGCTGACCTCCCTCACGGAAAAAAAAAAAAAAGGTGATTGAGATGACGTAAAATTTCCTGGAGGTCCTGACTTACTTCTCTGCTCCCTTTCCCAAGCCTCTTCAGAGGAGAACAGCATCCACCTGTTAAAACGTTTAGCCTTAAAGGAATACAAGGTTTCCAAAGAAAAACTGCAGTTTGTTCAAACTTAAGTTTACTATTTAGAACACCTGATCTCAGATCAAGGGCTACATTTAGATCCAGATAGGCTTCATGGCATCCTGAACTTACCAAAATCCAAAACCAAACACCAATTGTGAGGATTTCTCAGACTGGCCAGCTATTGTCAGAACTGGATTCCAAATTTTTCTCTCATGGCCCAGACTTTATATGCCCTACTAAAAACCATCAAACCTGACCCAATTACTTGGGAAGATCAGGATGACCTAGCTTTTAATACCTTAAAAGAAAGCTTAATAAATCCCCCTGTCCTTGAACATCCCGATTATCAACTTCCTTTTTTCCTTTCTGTGTACCAAAAGAAAGGGAATGCCCTTGGGTATTCACCCAAAAACATGGGGACCACCATTGACCCATAGAATATGATAGCCAAAAACTAGACCCTGTGGCATGAGGATACTCCCTTGCCTCAGAGCCATTCCTGCAACTGTCCTTCTGGTTGAGGCCACCGAGGAACTAGGATGGGATCCCCTTAACCGTCTTTGTGTACATGCTGTTGAAGCTGTTCTTAACTCTCACCACACACAATGCCTTTCAGCCGGTCGTCTCACCTCCCATGAAATCCTCCTGCTGACTGCTCCTCCCATAATGCTTTCTCTCTGTAATAGTCTTAACCCCACCACCCTGCTTCCCTCCTCTACGGACGATACTCCTCATGACTGTTGGACTCTGACACATCACAGACTCCTTTGGATAAAGCTGATTTCTCATGGTTCACTGATGGTTCTTATTTGAAAGGTGAAAACAGCAAATATTGTGCTGGATATGCAATTGCAACTCCTTTTGAAGTCATCGAGGGTAACACATTTGCCTTTGGCTACTTTGGCCCAACAGCCTGAATTATATGCTCTTACTTGGGCCTGCATTTTAGCCAAGGACAAAATCGCCAACATTTACACTGACAGTAGATATGCCTTTGGAGTGGCTCACAATTTCACAATGTTATGGAAACCACTGGTTTCCTCACTTCCAGCGGAGACAAAATTAAAAACAGCCCTTATACTCAGGAATTATTAGATGCCATATTCTTGCCTGCTGCTCTGGCCATAATCAAGGTCCCTGGGCATTCCAAACTTGGCTCCCTGGAAGCTAAAGGGAACCACCTCACCGATATTCCCACTAAGAACGCTGCTCTCAAGGAAACCAATAGCCATGCCTCCAAATCCCATGGCCAAAACTGCTACTGTTACCTCTTCTCCTTAGACGGGAACACTCTTATCCACATTTCCCAATCCACTGCAGAAGGGGAAAACCTCTCCGACTGTTGAATTTGTCACCAGAAACCTCAATCTGTCCACAACAGCAGTGACCCCTTACTTCACCCCATAAGTAATTTCACTGGAATCCCAAATGCCACTGCATGCCTAAACTGCTCTGCATGCCTCTTTTATAAGGTTAGAATTCTAAATCTGCTTGCTCTCATTCCTTGCTTCAATTTAACCCAACCCTGGAATGGGAAAACTAGACCCATCGAATATATAAAAGATACTGCAAAGCAGCAGCATAACCCACACCGTTTGCAGGCTTGCTGTCCGACCCAGGTATTTGGGTAGTCTTCCGATACATAATAATACAGTATTTGAGCCTTGGCTGAATGACGCCAAGTTCTCTATATTGACCAGTGGATTCATAAATGCTGATACTTATGAGGAAGCTCTACGTTTACTCCCGGCTACTCTTTTATATGTGAAGGCTTCAGCAATGGCCCCTATGCTTGGGCAACTCATTGGCTTGACAGCTGGGGATAAAAGGATAATGCGCTCTTGCTGTATTTACTGTTCTATTGTCTCTTCAGAACAAATCCAAGGCCTCCCATTGGTCCTCCCCACTAAACTTTCACAGTCACCTCAAAAGAGAACTCCCAGGAGAAACACCTGATTCTATCTCCTCCTCCCTGAGAAGAGCATTATTCCCTCCTGCTGGTTTACGTGCCAACGAACATATGATCAGAAATCTCTCTCTGACATTAGGAGAACTTGCAGATTCTGCTGCCAAGATAATAACTGCCCCACAAAGATCACCTGATTCCTTAGCCAAAGTGCTTCTAGACAACAGAATAGCTCTTGATTATTTACCTGTTGAACAAGGAAGTGTTTATGCAATAGCAAACACTACCTGTTGCACTGGGGTAAATTCTCTGGGGAAGCAGAAACTCAACTACATAAAATTAGAGAATAAGCTCATTGGTTACAAGTCTCACCTGACTGTCCGTGGTCTTTTGACTTGTTCATTTGGTTACCTTCAGGTCTAGGGTCACAGTTTAGAACCATCATACAAACTGAATTTGTCATATTGCTTTTAATTTTGTTTTGCATAATCATTTTGAAGTTTTCTACTTATTGCCTGTTGATTCTCTGCAGAAATGATGCACCAAATAAAGTGATGATAATCCAGAGTTTCGAAATGATTTCCAACACTTAAAAGCAGAAAATGCCTGAGAGCCCCTCCTTCCACTTTCCTTACTGTTCAAATGTGGCCTCTATGGTTTCCAACCACCACATGCCCTCCCCAACATAGGACAAGACTCTCGGGAAAGGTCTTTGCTGGCAATGAGGGACACAGGAAAAAGAAGTTTGATAAATAAATAAATAACCAGACTCTTGATCAGAAATGCTTTCAGAGAAAGATTGATCAAAAGGGGAAATGTGAAAAATACATAAGGAAAGTGGAGTCAGGAAGCCATGGGAGAGCTCTGACGCTCATCTCAATTTGCATAGTGTGAAAATTAATAAAGGGAAAACCTCATTTAAAATGGAGTCAAGAAGCCCTGTAGGGGGAGCTCTCAGGCACACACCACCATCTCAACTTAGAATTCTGGGCAGGAAGTTACCTACTTTACTATCCCAGCAGGAAGAAGGAAGACTTTCTGCTCGCCCAGCAACAAGCCCAGCCAATGGGAAAACACTGCAGCTCAGCCCACAAGAAGCCATCACAACCTCAGACTCCTGCTCTCCTCCAGTGGACTTCTGCTCATCCTCTCTCCTCCCAACCCCCTCCTTTTTCACTATAAAGTAACATTCCTCTCCTTTGCTTGCTGGGTTTCCCTGTGGTTCCATCATAGCTTGCTCCAGAACTGCAGTTCCTCTGCTATGCCCCAATAAACCCATTTTGCTGGTAAAATAACTGGCTGTTTTGTTTTTTTAAAGGCCAACGATCGCCAGCAAGAAGAAAGAAGAGGGCCGGTCCCATGGCTTAGCAGTTAAGTGCTCGCGCTCCACTACTGGTGGCCCGGGTTCAGATCCTGGGCTCACACTGACGCACCGCTTCTCCGGCCATGCTGAGGCCAAGTCCCACATACAGCAACTAGAAGGATGTGCAACTATGACATACAACTATCTACTGGGGCTTTGGGGAAAAAAAAAAAGGAGGAGGATTGGCAATAGATGTTAGCTCAGGGCCAGTCTTCCTCAGCAAAAAGAGGAGGATTAGCACGGATATTAGCTCAGGGCTGATCTTACACACACACACACAAAAACAAAAACCCTCCTCAATTTCCTCCCACAGCCTAATAAAAGCTGAGGTTCCCTTTTGCTCTTTGGACTTGCCTATGGTTCACCACAGTTGGTATTTTCTTAATTGCAATTCCTCTGCCATTCGTGAATGAACTCATTTTGCTGGTTGTCAACTTAAAAAGCAAATTTGCCTGTTACTTTATCCTCAAAATGAGTTTATTCGGGATTAGCCAAAACCCTTACAATCTCAGATGCGCCTGCTATGGCAAACCAGAGGGAACTCCAGAGAACAGAGGGAGCTTTTATAGAGAAACGGGGGAGAGGGCGGGGCTACTCTAAAGGAAAGCCCATTGGGGAAGAGAAACAGATCAGCATGGCAACGGCTTCTCATTGGCTGAGCTGCGGCGTTTCTGACTGGCTGAGCTGTGGTGTTTCTGATTGGCTGGGCCGTTGCCGGTAGGAAGAGAAGTCTTCCCTCAGCGGTAAAGTAGTTGCACTTCCTGTTTGGATCCAGGGACTGGCGTGCTGGGGGGAGCGCGCCCCCTGCAGGGCGCCCGCCCCGTTAGTCAGATTCCCTATCGGTCTCACGGGGTGCAACAACTATTTCATTTTCAAGGATGACAACCACGACTTGCCTCCCGCACTCCGGGCCTCAGTTCCCTCACCTGGGGGTAAGCGCCCACCTGCCCCTCTGGTCTCTCCCAGGTGTGTCCCCTGCGGCGCCGGCTGCCGGCATGGCGACGCCAGACCGCGGGCCTGGCCCGAGGACGCACAGCAGGAGGGCCAGGGCTTCGGGCGGGCGGGGGCGACAGCGGGGCCGAGGCCGGGCAGGCCGCCGCTCGTCCAGGAAGGGGCGCGCGGCTGAGCCGCACGCGCTCCGCAGCCTCTCTGCCCAGCCCATCCCGCGCCCGCCGCTCTCGGCCCGGGATCGCTCACCTGAGCCGGCGGGGTCCGCCCGGAACCTTCGCCCGGCCGCGGCAGCGGCGTCAGCAGCGGGCCCGGACCGCTTTCTCCGGAGCACGGAGCCCAACGCGGCCGGCGGGCTGTGGGCGGCGGGCGGGGAAGCGAGCGCGCACAGCTCCGGGTGGAAGCCTCGAGGGGCGGGGCCAGATAGGAAGGGGCCGGCCGCTAGCTGGGGGCGTGGCCAGGCGGGGCGGGGCGGGCCGACTCGGGGAGGGGCGTGGCCAGGACGGCTGGGGCGGGGCGCCTGGCCGAAGGCGCGTCGCACCTGGCACGCACCGACACCCCGCGCCCAGTGTCCAGCGCCCCCTGCGCCCCAGCGGCCTGCCCAGCTCGGAGGGCCCCCCCAGCCTCAGCCCCCTGCCCGGCTCGGAGGGTCCCCCAGCCCCTGCTCTGCGGTCCTCGGCCCGGTCCTCCCACCGGTCCCCTCACGGGACCTCACCCCGCCGGCCGCGCCCGCCGCGCCCCGACCCGGAAGCGCCGACCTCCGCTGCGGCCGGCTGTGTCCTCGCCGCCATGCCCTCGCTCGGAGACCAGGTGCGGGACTGGCACCAGGGCGCGCAGGCCGTGGCGCGCGGGGACTGGGGCTGCGCCCTGCGGCTCTTCTCGGGCGTCCCGGAGCCGCGCGCCAGGATGTACTTCAACATGGGCTGCGTGCACCTGCTGGCCGGGGACCCGGAGGCGGCGCTGCGGGTGAGCCAGGGGCCTGACACCCGCGCCCGGGACTGGTCGCAGAGGGACCTGGGGGGGCTGATCTCTGGCCCTGGGGGCCTTACTTACCGTGCACCGGGCCCATGAGCGGTGCGATAAAGACCTAGCTGCAGGGGTGAGTCTAGGGCCCCCCGCCCTTCCTCCCGACGGTCACCTGGGGGGGACCCCTGCTCTTCCCCCTGATGGTCACTTGGGGACGTCTCCCAAGTGTTCTGCCTCAATGAACACCTATGGCACGGGGAGCTGTGTGGTCGGGGGACCCCAACCTGAGCTGAGTCAGGACCAAGATGGGGGCCCAGGGCTCCCTCACAGCCTGCACTATGTGATGACCATGTGCCAGACTCTACAGCCATGGGGAAAGGTCTGGGCGAATGCTGGCTCAGGTGCTAACACACTTGGAAACTGGCTTGAGGCTGGATGCTCTGGGAAGGGGCTTGCCTGCCCCCCAAGGGATAGGGTTTGGGGCAGGGGCTTCAGCAGACGCCTGTGGTGGTGATGAGGGGCCAAGGTCTGTCTCACTGGTGCCCAAAGCCCAGCTCTTAGTGCTTACCTATCTCCCAACCTGCTCCCCAAAACAGAACCAAAATCTTGGGGTGCATGGTCACACACACACCAGCGCAGAGCCACTCTGCCCTTCAAATTTTGTTTTATTTATTTATTTGTGAGGAAGATCGGCCCTGAGCTAACATCTGCCAATCCTCCTCTTTTTGCTGAGGAAGACTGGCCCTGGGCTAACATCCATGGCCATCTTTCTCCACTTTATATGGGATGCCGCCACAGCATGGCTTGACAAGTGGTGCATCAGTGCGCGCCCGGGATCCAAACCGGCGAACCCCGGGCTGCCGCAGCGGAGCGCGCGCACTTAACTGGTTGCGCCACTGGGCTGGCCCCGCCACTCTGCCCTTCAAATGCTTCGTGTTCATCACAGTGATGCATCTTCCACGGGTGCATGACGAAAAGCCGGCAGCACCCTGCCCATTGTTCCTGTCCGCAATTCCGTCGGCCGAAAGAACCGGGTTCCCACGGTTGTTCAGACGATCAGTGACAGCCACCTGGAAAACTACACAGATGAAAAGAAAAGAGGATGAGACGTTATGGAGAGTAGCAACGTCAACTTCTTGCAAAACTCCACCATTGGGAGAAACTGGGCAAAGTGTACAAGGATTCCCTGTCAGTTCTTACATCTGCGTACGAATCTACAATTCTCAGTAACACTTTCAGTTTTAAAATGTTATCCAAGAAAGGGTTTACAATCACCGGACACCAGGTGGTTCAACAGTGAGTCACAGGTGTAAGGCTGGCCCAGTCATCGCCTACTCAAATTGTGAGTTAACTGGAGAGAGGGGACAGAGGTCGAGGGCAGAGCAGTAGCGTGTTAAATTCCTCTCTACCCTGAGAGGAGGAGGAGTACTGTCTATAGTCAATAAAATTCAAGAATAGCATAGGTGTATTGGTTGGAAATATGGAGATTTTAAAAAGCAGATGGAACGGCTACAGTTAATGAAACTGACGATCTCTGAGGAGCAGGATAGGGTGGGAAGGGGTGTTGCTGGGGGCCAGTCTGTTGGTCTGAACCTTACATAAGCTTTGGTTTGGCTGCTCTGTGTGGGGAGATAGCAGACGGGTCTCGCGGAGTGGCCTCCCTGCATCAGTGGCCCTGTGTCACCTTCACCCTTGGGTGAAACTCAGTTCAACAAGGGCCCCCCACAGCCAGATTTGTTAGGGTAAGACCAAGACACGCCTCCTGTTGCCTGTGTTTAGCTGATGGCTGCTATCCTCGTTAGGAACAGACGACGTCATTTCTGAGTCCGTTTAAGGAAAGGCTGTGCTTTACACACATACTAAGACTTTTGTGTTTTGTTCTTTCTGACTCTAATAGATAAGAAGTGTGTCATTTTGTATGAACTACCAAAAATAGGATTTAAAAAAGACAAAAATCTTGCATAACTTCATTCCCCAGAGGTAACTCTTATTAATGCACTGGAGTATTTCCTTCTATCCTTTCTCCTTGTCCTCATTGTAAACAAATTGGTTTGTGGCACCACCTTGCTGTGCTCTGAGCCCGTCACAGGGCACCTCGGGAGCTCAGGCTGCTTTAGGTGGCAGTGGAGGAACCTGAATGGTGACAGGCGCTGAAGGCCCCGGGCCGGTGCAGCACGCTTTCACCTGCAGGCGGCTCTCACAGGACTGACGGAGTTCCTTGGCCCATCTCTGGTCATCCGTCTGGACTGTGTGACACGGGGGAAGGGGTTACAGACCTTGGCGTTCCATGGGCATTTTTGTCCCCAGGCGTTTGACGAAGCAGTGACCAAGGACGCCTGCATGGCTGTCGGCTTCTTCCAGCGAGGGGTGGCCAACTTCCAGCTGGAAAGGTGAGCAGAGAGGGGCTCGTTCCTCCTCTGACGGCCCTCTGTCTCTGCCGAGTCCATTCTTGTGTTCCGCCTCCGCCTCTCTCCCCATGGGTCACCCCCTCTCACTGACCCCTCCTCCTGGGGGAGGACACTGTGGTCATGCTGGAGCGGGACAGGGGCAGAGCCATGCGGTGACCCTTGCTCTGTGCTGTGGGCATCCCCTCCTTTGCTGTAGCAGGGAGGTTGTGATTATGCCCATTCTGCAGAGGCAGAAACCGAGGGTGGGGCTGGAGAAATGGTGTGTCCCAGGACACAGATGGTTGGGGTCCTCACTGCTCACAGGCTCTCTGCGCCGTGGCCCTTCCTGGAGAAGGCATCAGGGCTGCAGGACAGGCCTGGCCTCCACCCTTGGCCTGGCCCCCAGGACAAGCCCCACAGAATGCCCCACGCAGGGCAGGCAGGCTCTGGGGGCCACCTCCTCCCCTCCCAGGAGCCTGCCTGAGGGAGAAGGGGATTCTGGTAGGGGCTGGGGATCTTCCAGGGGGACTCCGCAGGGGGAGGCCTGCGGGGGATGGGGGGCCTGAGAAGCAGGAGGGAAATGACCAGGGCACTCTGCACAGCTGGGTGTGGAAGAAGATCTGGGGTGCAGACAGGGGCCCCAGGCAGGGGAGTGAGATGCCAGAAGTCAGAGCTAGATCCGTCCGAGCTGGGCATCACCTCACACCCGAGACGCCCCTTGTGCCCTGCACAGCCGTGTCTGCATATTGACCCTTGACCCATTCGTCAGGACTTGAGTGCCCACCATGTGCTGAGACCTGGGTGACCGCCACTGCCCCCAGCAGGTGTTCCTGGAGCCAAGGGTGGGGAAGGCTGGGGCAGGGCTCAGCCCCTTTCCCTGCGGCCGCTGAGGGCCCCCCACACCTGGCTCTCCTGCTGCCCACAGGTTCCAGCAGGCCCTGTGCGACTTCCGGTTGGCCCTGGCACAGCTGAGGGGTAATGCCACCATTGACTACACGCAGCTGGGCCTGCGGTTCAAGCTGCAGGCCTGGGAGGTGAGGGTGCGCTGGGCTCATGCAGGGAACTGGCCCCCAAGAGGTGGGGCAGGCTGGGGGCTCTGGGGGTGCTGTCTGTGGGCAAATGGCCCGGGTGGTCCTTCCAGGCCCCGTCCTCTGGGTCCTGTTGCCTTGTTACTGTCACAGGTGGGGCCGTGTTGACTGGGATACTCCCCTGGCCAGAAGTGCCCCCAACCCTGCTGGTCACTCTTCGGCCCCGAGGAGGCTTAGGGCTGCAGGTGGGGGCCACCAGGAGTGCTCCCCCAGGAGAAGGGCAGGGCCAGGCAGAGAATCAGCAGAGAGGTGAAAGGGGGATGGGGTCGGGAGGGAGCACAGCTTGGCCGGGGGCCCCTGGTAGGGAGCAAGCGTGGGCGTCCGCACCCTCGGTGCTGTGCGTGGCCCTGTG
Organism: Diceros bicornis minor; assembly: GCF_020826845.1. Classification (NCBI taxonomy): domain Eukaryota; kingdom Metazoa; phylum Chordata; class Mammalia; order Perissodactyla; family Rhinocerotidae; genus Diceros; species Diceros bicornis. The sequence continues at coordinate 43,941,045 of NC_080767.1, forward strand.
CCTGGCTGTCTGGGACAGTGTTGGCACTGAGGGAGGGGCATAGGGAGGAAGGTCACCTCCCAGTGCTCCCAGCACTTCTGGAAACACACTGCCTCGGAGCCCTCTGGGAACAGCCTGTGTCGCAATAAACAAATTGTGGGAAAGTCCCGCCAGGTGCGGGTCCGCAGCCGCCTGTGTCCCCCGGCCCAGGGCACCGAACAGTGCAGGGCAGGCGTGGGGAGCTGGCCTGCCCATGACCCCACCAGGCCCTGTAGCCGGATCTCCAGAGGGCAGCCAGCTGGCTCCGGGAGTGCGCTGTCACCTTGCATGCAGGCCGTGGGGACAGAGGGCCACGAGAAGGGCCCGGTGGGTTTCTCCCCTCCCCTGACACGAGGCCAGGTTGGCGAGCACATGCCGTCCCCACAGCAGTGAGGGGTCAGTGAGGACGGTCGGCTCCCAGGAGCAGCGCGGTGACTTTGCTTCTGCCCCAAGCATGTCCTGGCTGGCGACAGCCTTAACCCAATCCACTGTGTCCCTCCAAAGGTCCCTTCACGTGGGGGAGGGGACGGCACAGAGAAAGGGGTTCCTGAGACGCACCCCAGACTCAGAGGGGTACAGTGAACAGGACAGCACAGGGAAGACGGGGCCGTGAGGGGGGCTGGCCAGACGCAGAATGGGGTGACACAGGCTGAGAGGATGCTCCAGAGACCCAGAGCAGAGAAGAGCCAGAGCAATGAGCTGCTCCAGCTGGGGGTCTGGAGAGGGAGGCCTGCTGGGAGAGCCTGGCACCAGGGCGTGACGGCCAACTGCCCTCCCCTGGGCCCTCTGCTGCTGTGGCTGGGGAGCTGGGGGCTGGACCAGGGGCGGGGACAGGGGTGGGGCTGGGGACGGGGCCAGGGCCAGCGGGGGTAATGGGGGGGTGTCGTTGGGGTCAGTGGGACTGATCTAGGAGTGGACCCTGCTGTCACCTCCCACCTCGCTCCCAGGTGCTGTTCAACGTGGCTGCAGCACAGTGCAGGCTGGGGCTCTGGGCTGAAGCCACCCGCAGCCTAGAGGAAGCCATCTCCAAGGGGCCAGAAGGGGCCCGTGACGACCTGGACACTGCCCTGGACCAAGTGCAGGTGAGGGGGGCAGGTGAGAAGAGCCAGGCTGCCCCCACCTCAGGCTCCTGAGCCGACTCAGGTCGGCTTGTGGGGCCCATTGCCTGCAGTGTGGGGCTCCCATCTGAACAGCCCCTCCAAGACCAACTATATGAGATGACGAAGCCTCTGGAGGGAGGCGGCCCGTGTGCCCAGGTGTGGGGGCTGGGCGAGGCCTTCCCATGGGCTATGGGAAGTGGGTGGGGGGCCCCAAGCAGGACCTCTGTTCCAAGGCTCAGGGGCTCCTGCAGCCACGGGCCTGGTCAGATGCTCAGGTCAGCGCTGGCCGGACCTCCTCCAGAAACAGGCCCTCATGCAGCCTCGGCGGGTCCCCAGGGGCGAGGTCTTTCGGCCCCACAGGCGGCACCTGGAGCACCTGGAGCCCATGGATTTCCTGGGCAAGGCCAAGGTAAAGGGGAGGCAGGGGCTCAGGGGCCAGCAGCTCCCGGCAAGCCAGAGAGAGGCAGGTGGCCAGGCCATGCCAAGCTCACGGCGTGTCCTGAGCTGCGTTCCCAGGGTCACAGAGGGACTAGTCCATGTCATTGAGTGGAGAGTGGGGACACAGCCGCCCTCAAACTGCAGACGTGCCTGGGCTCCTGGGGTCAGGGGCAGTGTCTCCAAGTGGGGCTCACAGCTCTGGGACCCTTGGAACCTGGAGGCAGAACCCACCAGAAGGGGGCTGCAGAGGGGCGGGCTTGTGCCCTCTGGACAGCAAGCCCAGGCAGTGCTACCCCTGCCCCACCTCAGCCATGCTCTTCTGTCCTCACTGTCTCTACTGCATCTCTGCCTCAGAGACGAGATCCCAGGGAGGGCCGAGGCAGGCTGGCCAGGGCCACGCCATGCCCACCCCAGGTCAGGGCCGGGCAGCACCACCAAAACCACAGGATAGCGGGGAGCAGCCGGCCCCCAAGGCAGGGGCGGAATACAGGGAAATGCGAGTTTCCTTTGTGCCTTCCGCACTTTGGTGTCGAGCTTGTGGCCCAGGGGTCACTCTAGGCTGTGTGTGGCCGTGTGCAGCCGCTGGTGAGGGCACATGCTGCACGTCTTTGCAAACGTCTGCTGGCGGGGCGGGGGCTGGTGGAGGAGGGCCTCTGCGCTGCACACACATCAATCTACAGTCTGCCTGTCACAGCAGAGGACTGTTTCTAAGAAACGGAAATACTTTAAAAGTTGTGCTAAAAATAAGTTAAAATTATCAGCACAGCTGTTTTCCTTTATCAGTCTTATTCTTCCCACCTCCCAGCCCCGCCGTGGTGGTCCGGCAGACGGGAGACAGGGTACGGGGAGCCAACATCATGGGCCCCTGGAGGGTGCGGCCAGGCGCCCCTTGACCTGGCCGTCCCACTGCTGTCCTTCACCAGGTAGTCACCTCCAGCGTCCACGACAACCAGCACAAGAGCACTGGGCCCCAGCGGCCCCAGGTGGGTGGGCAGCCTTCCAGCCCAGACTCCTCCTCTGGCGTACTGTGGGTCAGAGAGCTCCAGACCCTTCACTGTCAAGGAAGGGAAATGCTGAGGGTGCTGAACTGAGGGTGGCTGTCCCATCCCGTGTGAGAGTCTGTGGAACCATGTGGTCTTGCCTTGGGGGAGTGACACCATGCCCACCTGCCTGACACTCGCCCTGGGCGTCTGCGTCCTGAGCGAGGACGTCACTCTGTGCCCACAGGTTCAGGATGCTGATGGTGAAGCCAGACCCGGGGCTGCCCCACGGTAGGAACTGGCCTGTCGGGGTGGAGGACCTGGTGTGAGGCGTGCATTTCAGCCCCTGAGGCTGGAGCCCCTGTGCAGACCCAGCATGGCCACTCCTGGCCAGGGTCCAGGGCTGTCATGTCCCCTTTCCAGATTGAAACTGGCTGGAGCCCTGGGTGCCAAGGAAGGGGCGTCCAGCCCCTCTCTCTCTCCCCACGTCCCCATTTGTCCAGAGCCTCGGGGCACACTCAGTGCATGCTCCTGGGGGAAGAGCCCTGTGCCTGCCTCCCATAGAATTCCCCCTCAGGCCTCAGAGGGGAACTGAGACCGAAGGTCGCCATGGCTCCGGGCAGCACCAAGGATTGGAGCCGGAGCACCCAGGGAGGGTGCAGGCTGGACTGTGGGCTGACACGAGCAGCCCCTCGGGCACCACCAGACCTGGGCCCACAGGTGGGGCCACTCCGACGGGGGGTGCTCAAGGTTGCACAGGGTGTGGGGACACAGAGCAAGCCCCAAACCCTGGGCCATGCTCCACACTTCCCTCTTCTCCACGCTCCGGGCTCCTCTCAGGCCCACCTTTCATGGAGGCCCTTGGCCCAGAGGAGGTGGCCCAGGCAGGCTGTGTCAGGGAGGAGCGAGCCCTGAGAATGAGGGCTCCTCCTCCCCTCAGAGCCCACGACACAGGCCTCTGCAGAGCTAGTACCCCCCGTGGCTCCAGGCCGCCCCCCGATGCAGACACGGAAGTTGGCTCTGGCCAGGCAGGGCAGGCTGACCACTGTGCACCAGTCACCTATGATGAGTGGGTGAGTGAGGTGGGGCCGGGGAGGGCGAGCAGGGTCCGCAGTACTGGGAGGACCCACCACCCCAGGCTGAGCGTGGGGACTAGCCACAGCTGGGCCCTGTGAGGGTCTCAGGGCAGGGCAGGCGGCTTCGTTGCCCACCAGGGGTGGGGGATGCACTGATGTTCATAGGCGCATAGACAGAGGCCTGGCAGTCCTCACTCCTCCCCGGGCTCTGGGGGGGCTGGGCCTGTAGCCCTTGCATCCTGGCCATGGGGCTCCCACCCCTCAGCCAGGTTGCCTGTCACCCCAGCCCTCCTTCCTGGACATGGGACAGCCCAAACGCCCCGTGTGCTGGGATGAGGCTGAGGAAGAAAGTGACATAGGCCTCTCCTGGGCCAGGAGGCCTGAGGAGTGCGGCTGACCACTGCCCACAGCCAGCGCCAGGGTCTCCCGTGCACAGAGAAGGCAGTTAAGTATAACATTCGGTTTATCAAAGGACACAATCAAAAAATAGATGGTTACCCTCAGTTTCTGTTCCACTGACGTTCAATTAACTCGAGGTGAACAGATTAGCAGCCTTAAAAGCAGTTCATCCCCGTTACACCTGTGCTTAATGAAGTCCCACAGGCCATTCAAGCTGCATTTACTAGGTTCATACATTGGCTTTTTAAGCACTTGACCCCCTGACCTAACAGGAACAGCTTCCTAGTTGCTTTAACCAACTAGTGAATCTGATGAAGTCTACACGCATGGTTTACAAACGTGGTCAAACTCTCAAACCCCCTGCATCTGAGTCAGGATCTGAGTCAGCCGGTCAGTGTGGCCCAGACCGTGGGCCCTGCTGGGGTGTCTCGCTGCCCCTCCAGCATGCCCACCAGTTAGTGGCCAACACAGGGATGAAGTCCAGCTAGTCCCTGGCCTCAGTCCTCAGCCTGCCAGGATCACTGGGGACCACGCAGCTGGAGCTGCCGCCTCATGGTGGGCTGGGGACAACGGGTCAGTCCCCACTGGTACAAGACAGCTAGTCTGTAGTCTCCAGGCCTTTAGGGACCTGGTTCATGCCCTGAATTCCTGCTCACCACTGGCTCTGCTGGGACGGTGTCCGGGCACCACCCCTGACAAGCCCCAGGCTACGAAAGCTGCCCCCATCCTCAGGGCCCCACCCTTGCCCATCGAGGTGAGGCCTCCACCGCCAGGCCCCACCCCAGGCCCAGCAGAGCCCCCAGCTTGTGGCTTTCCTTGCAGAGGCCCCACGTGGAGCAAGTTGGCCAACAGGTTCCTCCAGGTAAGGGTGTCCCGACCGCAGGTGGTGGGTGGGACACTCTGTGGAGGGAGCCCCAGGCAGGCATCTGTGGGGCCTCTTTGTCCCCAAGGAAGAAGCGGCGGCCTTGGCCTCCTGGTGGGCCCATAGTGCCACAGCTTCTCTAGTCCAAAATGTCCCACTTTGGTGGAGGGGGGTGGTCACCTGAGTCCCTGCTCTATCCCACTTCGCAGGGCTGCTGGCGGCTGGCGGTCCAGGCCCCAGCCCCTCTGAAGATCCCACGGGTGCTGAGGTAAGAGGCCCTTAAAACCACTCCCCACTCCCACTCCCCAGGGACTTGAGGGCCCCGGGGACTCCAGCTGATGAAGCCTTACAAGCCCTTAGCCCCAGCTCCCTCCACCCTCTCAGTCCCTGCCCCCTACCCTGCCCGAAGCCCACCCTGGCCGGGCCCTGGGCACGAAGATCTGGGGCTTCAGAGACCAACCACCGCCTTTCTGCCTGGTCCCAGGGTGTGGCTGCAGAGGACGCCGAGGCCTTGGCGACCATCACGGTGCAGTGTGCCTTCACCCTGGCCCTGAAGGCCCCAAGAGGAGTGGACGTGTCCAGCCTGCGGGCCCTGCTGAGCCAGGCCCTCCCTCACCAGGCTCAGCATGGGCAGCTCAGGTGGGCTGGAAAGCCACCCCCTGCTGCCACTGAGCTGAGTGGGAGGTGGGGCAGGTGGGCTCTGAGCTGGACAGGGGGGTGAGGGGTAGAGGGGAACTCTGAGTTGGGCAGGAGGGTAGGGGGTCTGAGCTGGCCTATCTTAGCCCCGGCCCAGGGTGGAGCCCCAAGGCAGCAGCTGGAAGAGGGGCTGGGTGCATCAGAGGCTGCAAAGGTCAGAGGTCAGCACCTTCTCCACAGCCCTCTACCCCCACTCTGAGGAGTCTCTTTGCAGTTACCGAGACCCCAGTGATGACGGGCGCTGGGTGCCCCTCCTCGGGGAGGAGGCATTGCAGAGGGCCTGGCGGGATGCAGCTGGCGGCCCTGGGGGGCTGCGGCTCCAGTGCCGGGTGAGCCGCGGGAGAGTGCGGGTGGGTCGGGCTGCCGTCTCGGGGAGGCCCTTCTCCCAGTGCCTGGCCTGCCATGGAGCCCTGCCCTCTGCTGCAGGGAGTGGGCCGCCGGCCTGTCCTCTACCAGGTGGTGGCCCAGCACAGCTACTCCGCCCAGGGGCCCGAGGACCTGGACTTGCAGCAGGGGGACACTGTGGACGTCCTGTGTGAAGGTAGAGTGGGCAGCCACCCTCTCCCATCACCCTGCTGGGCCTGGGGCGCCAGGGTCTCTGTGCGACACCGTGTGGTGCCCTGAGGACCCCTGACGCCCCCTTGCAGTGGACCAGGCATGGCTGGAGGGCCACTGTGATGGCCGCATCGGCATTTTCCCCAAATGCTTCGTGGTCCCAGCTGGTCGATGCCTGTGAGGAGCCGCCCCGCCGGACCCGGCGAGGAGATCACCCTAAGAAGTCCAGCAGCAAAGAGGGTTTTAATAAAAGCAATCTGCCCCTCTCCAAGGTGTGGTCCATATTCTGCTTCCGAGAGTGTGGGGTGAGGCTGCTCCAGGAGAAGAGCCTGGACACTGTCCCTCAGGCAGGCTCACCCCAGGGGTCTGGGCTGGGCCCCTTCCCCCAGCCTCCTCCTGAGGCTCTGCCAGCTCCTGGAGACCCCAGGGCCCCACTGCCAGCCCCTCCCAGGAAGCCAGGCCCCTTCTTGCTGCAGTGGTCACTCCCCACCCTCAGGCTCGACCGGCCCGCGTCCCACTAATTCTGCAGTCACACAGCCCTGGAATGCCACAGGGGTCCAGGGACCCAGCGTGGGTGCAGAAAGGCGCCCAGTGGCCTGGGAAGCACGGTGGAGAGGGGACCCAGGGGTGCCAGATGGGGGGCCACAGCGCAGCCTCCATAGCCAGAGCGGCCCTGAGGGCAGAGCCCACAGGACAAGGTCCCGGGAGGCCCCGCAGGGGTCAGGGACTCAGGAAGGCTCCAGCCAGCTAAGGCGTCCAGGCTGGGGTGGCCCCGCTGAGCTCTGGGAGCATCAGGCAGCAGCCCGGCTTAGTCCTGCGGCCAGAGGAGCTGGACTGCAGCAGCTCCGAGAACGGCCACGAGGGTCAGCACCATAAAGACGACCCCGGCCACCCAGACGCTGTAGCTCTCTGCCCGCCACTGGGCAGGCGCCTCGGCCGGGACCATGTTGGTCAGGTTCAGCATGTAGCCCAGTGTCCAGCCGATGTCGGTGCCGCCAGCCTGCGGGACACACTGGCCAGTCAGGGCTGCAGGCAGCTGCCCCAGAGCCCCCGACCCTTGCTCGGGGGCCATCAGCCGGGTCCCCGGGAGGCCGTCACCTGCTTGCGGAACTCGATGCTGGGCCAGGTGTCCTCACTGAACCCATAGCCCTCGAGCAGGAGTGTGAGGATGTACAGCCCCGAGGCGCAGTAGTCGCGCAGCCAGCGGTCCTGCCCAGGTGAGCTCGCCTCCACCTGGAGCCCGGAGGTGAGGAGCCAGGTGAGGCACCCCCCTCCCGGCCCCCCGGAGGCTGGTCCCATCTAGGGGCATGACCCTGGGTCTCCTGACTGCAGCAGGGGCCAAGGCGCTGTCCTCCCTTCCTCCGGCTCCCCCCAAACCTTGCTGGCCACACTGCCCGGAATGGGGTCCCACCAGTTCCCTGCTCAGTGAGGTCTGCGCCTCAACAGCTGCAGCACAGGGAGCGGGGCGGTGGGGGGAGGGGGTGGCCCCGGGCCCACCCACCAGCTTCCAGGGCCTCTGGCAGAACTCCCAGACACTGGCGTTGACGGTGGCCAGCGGCTGCCTGGACGTGAGGTTCAGGAAATGGAAGGTGTAGTAGAAGTTGGAGAAGGCCTGGGGGCAGGGAGGGGAGACGGGTGGGCCTGCACGGGGGCCAGGCCCAGGACAAACCAGGTTAAGTCCCCATCCCACCCCCACTTGGGGGCCCAGAGCCCCCGTGTCCCGCCTGTCCAGGGCTCACCCTGGGCCCACCTGGGGTCAAGCCCCTGGGGCTCCAGGAGGAAGCCGGGACCCTGGGGGGGGGGGGCGAAGTGTGGAGTGCTCACGTAGAACTGGCCCCGCACGGGGGGCTGGTAGATCCCGTTGAAGGCACAGTCTTCTTGGCCCTCGCAGCTCAGGAAGTCAAAGAGATCCCGGATGGCTGAGACGCAGGCCCTGGGGTTCCCGGTGCCTTCCACACTGAGGTTCTGGGTGAGGTCTAGGGGGGCTGTGCTGTGGACACAGGGCGACTCGTACAGGGAAGCCAGGGACAGTGTGCCCTGGTAGCCGCTGTGGTAGCATGGGTGGCGGACCAGGGGGGCCAGGCTGCTCTGCAGGGAGGATGGGAGGCGGCCTTGAGCTCCAGCCTGGGGCCACGGGGCCGCCCCACGGCGCCGCCTCCTCCTCCGTGGGCCAGCCAACCTGCACCAGCCCAGCCAGGAGCCTGTTCAGCATCTGGTCACGCCCGAAACAGAGGTAGCTATGGGTGTAGACGCTGTGGTCGTAGCCGTAGAGCCGGAGGGTGGCCTGTGTGTTCTTGTGCAGTATGGGGCCTCCAGGCACGAAGGTGAGCTGGGTGGAGGCCCCACCCATGTCCAGGGCGCCCACCAGCGTCCCCTCTGGAGGCCGGATCCATTCTCCAGAGAAGGAGTACTGACCAGAGACAAGGGGCACTGAGTCCCAGGACCAGCCACATTGACCCACAGCCCCTGGTCATCCAGCCCCCACCCTGGGGCTGCCCGTGGCACCTTGACCAGCATGCCCAGGACGTAATTGATGGTGATCCAACCTAAGGCACCTTCGTCCTGCCCAGCCAGGAGCTCAGCGCCCCGAAAGTCCACGGGAGACTGGCTCAGGACCCGGGTGACCGCCACAAAGATGTCCCTCGCCTGAGAGCTGTTCTTCTGGCTGGGCAGAGAGGATCAGGGGCTGAAGCTGGCTGGCAGCCCGCACTCCCTCCACCCTGCCCTGGGCGTTGAGACCACGGCTCTCACTTGCTGCTCCTCACGGACGTGTGCAGGCCCCACACCAGCCCACCTCACCTGAGCAGCCTCATGCCAGCCGTGGCCCCCAGGAACATGGGCGTTTCATGATGCTGAGCCTCTGGGATCAGCGCCAATGCCTCCTCCAGGCAGCCCTGCAGGCTTTCACCAGCCTGTGCAGGGTCGGAGGTATAGGAGGAGATTCCAGGCCCTGAAACACAGCACCCCAGGTCGAGGCTCCAGGGCCTGAAGGCTGGCAGGGCTGAAAGGACCTGTGGTAGGCAGTGGGGGACCCCCCAAAATATGTGCCCCCATCCTGACACCCAGAACCTGGGAATGGGACCTTATTTGGATAACGGATCTTTGCAGATGTGATTAAGTTAAGGATCTTAAAGTGAGATCATCCTGGATTCCCCAGGTGGGGGCCCTAAATCCAATGACTGGCGTCCTCATGAGCGAGAGGAGAGGGAGACTTAAGACCCAGAGGGAAGAAGGCACGTGAAGTTGGAGGGAGAGGCTGGAGCAATGCGACCACCAGCCCGGGGACTCCTGGAGCCCCAGGAGCTGGAGGAGGCAGCATGGTCTCTGCGGGCTCAGGCGGGGACGTCTCTAGAGCCCTGGAGGCAAACGCAGGCTCTGGCCCAGCACCCACTGACCAGCTGTGCCACGGTTGGCACCTCACTCAACCTCTCTGAGCCCCTTTTCCTTTAGGTTGATTGCTGACTTGCCGAGGGATACAAACGTAGCTCCCACCTGGCTCCAGCCTGTGCCACCTCCCAAACCTCCACCCAGCTGGGAATCCCAGCCAGCCAGCGGTTGGCAGCTCCCAGCATGCGTCCACCAGTGATGGAACTGCCCACTGACCTTCCACCTGGCAGGCCAGGACCTGGCTAACCACGCCTGTGTTATTCTCCTTATCTGCCGGCCACTGATACACAAAGAGGGACGTGTGGGAGGACCCGGCGTCGAACACGATCCCAAACTGGGGATGATACCAGGGTCAGGAGGTGTGGGGGCCGGCACACCACTCAGCCACCCAGCCCATCCCTGCTCGGGTCCTGCGGGCATACCTTGGTGTCTGCAGGCAGGAGGACATTGGTGGCCTCCACCAGGATGAGAATGAGCGTGGTGAGGCCTGAGGCCGCGGCAGCCCCCAGCAGGGCCGTGAGCACCCGCTCCTTCCAAGTCAGTCCCATGGTGGGGGCAGGGCTGGCACCTGCAGGGGGGTGGGCAGCAGTGGGCACCCAGACTCCACTGGCTGCAGACGCTGCCGCCCTGGAGGGCCACTCCGTCCTCCCTGAGGCCCGGACGGCCCACCTCAGCTGGGTCAGCGGGCAGGTCCCGAGACCAGGCCACAGCCTGACGGGGTTTAGGAGAGCCCCTCTCGAATGCCACATCAGGACCAGTGGAGCTACCCCCTGTTATCTGGGCAGCCCCGCTCTCTGCACTCCCAGGACCCTCTCCGCTCCCTCCCCCACCACAGAAGGAGCCCCAGCTCTGCAGGTCAAACACTGGGGACCCGGGACCCCACTCTCCCACTCACCTGCCTCCTCTCTGTGGCTCCCCCCAAGGAGCCCTGAGGTCAGGCCTGACCCAGGTGGGGACAGGTGACCACCGGGATATCTCCTTGTTGCAGGCGGCCCCCCGTGTAACCCGACGAATCAGTCCGTCCCGGGAAGCACGTTTTTTCCACTGAAGGACCTTAAGGTTGGCGAGTTTGGAACAGAGACATCTGGTTTCTATTTGAAAACCCAACCTCAGGTTTCTCTTATCTGATTTTGAAACTTTTTAGTTGGCCGCAGACAGTCCCTCGGCGGCTGGCCACGGCTGACCCGGGAATGCAGTTTGCTCGGGGCCGAGGTGCCCAGCTCAGTGGCTGCGGCCCCTGCAGGACCCTCTCCAGGCCCCAGAGGTCCCCGAGTCGGGCGGTGCACCCAGGGACACCAGGGGCCTTGGGCCAGCCGGTGCCACTGCCCAGAGGAAGCCACCTCTGAGGTCTCCGGACGGGGAGACTCATGTGATTTTGTATCATATCGCCTGTCCCGCCAGAACACCAACATTCCTAACGTGTTTCATCCACACGGGGCGACGGAGGGACCATGGTGCATCTGTCCTGGGGCTCCTGGCCGGACGGGGACAGGCTGTGTGGGTTATGATCCCATTGTAAGGAGGGAAGACCAGGACCGCCCCCCTCAGACCAGGACAGCCGCCTTAGACCAGGACCTCCCCCCTCAGACCAGGACCTCCCCCCTCAGACCAGGACCTCCCCCCTCAGAACAGGGCCTCCCTGCTTAGACCAGCACAGCCCCCCTCAGACCAGGACCGCCCCCCTCAGACCAGGACAGCCCCCCTCAGACCAGGACCTTCCCCCTCAGACCAGGACCTGCCCCCTCAGACCAGGACAGCCGCCTCAGACCAGGACAGCCCCCCTCAGACCAGGACCTCCCCCCTCAGACCAGGACCTCCCCCCTCAGACCAGAACCTCCCCGCTCAGACCAGCACAGCCCCCCTCAGACCAGGACCGCCCCCTCAGACCAGGACCGCCCCCCTCAGACCAGGATAGCCCCCCTCAGACCAGGACCTCCCCCCTCAGACCAGGACCTGCCCCCTCAGACCAGGACCGCCCCCCTCAGAACAGGACCTCCCCCCTCAGACCAGGACCTCCCCCCTCAGACCAGGACCTCCCCGCTCAGACCAGCACAGCCCCCCTCAGACCAGGACCGCCCCCCTCAGACCAGGACAGCCCCCCTCAGACCAGGACCTCCCCCCTCAGACCAGGACCTGCCCCCTCAGACCAGGACCGCCCCCCTCAGAACAGGACCTCCCCCCTCAGACCAGGACCTCCCCCCTCAGACCAGCACAGCCCCCCTCAGACCAGGACCGCCCCCCTCAGACCAGGACCTCCCCCATCAGACCAGGACCTCCCCCCTCAGACCAGCACAGCCCCCCTCAGACCAGGACTGCCCCCCTCAGACCAGGACCTCCCCCCTCAGACCAGCACAGCCCCCCTCAGACCAGGATCTCCCTTGTCAGACCAGGACCACCCCCCTCAGACCAGGACCTCCCCCCTCAGACCAGCACAGGCCCCCTCAGACCAGGACCTGCCCCCTCAGACCAGGACAGCCCCCCTCAGACCAGGACAGCCCCCCTCAGACGAGGACAGCCCCCTCACCTGGGCTGGTGGACAGCGGGCAAGCAGGCGTCAGCTGGACTGCCGTCCCTCAGGCACTGCCAGGTGCTGCCCCACCTGCCTCCTCCCCCAGCCAGTCACCACCCAGCCGGACCTGGGTCCGCTGCCAGGCAGGTGCCAGAGCCCGGGAGCAGGGTGCGCTGCAGGGGGCACTGCCTACCCCCGGCTTGCAGACCAGCCAACTGAGGCTCAGTGGGGTTGAGCTCAGGCCCCCACCCAGGGTCATCCCCCCACTGCCCAGGGTCGTCCCCTCCACCTGCTGCCCAGGGTCACAGATGACCCCCCAGGTTGGCCCCACCCCTCCCTGGAGGCTGCTCAGACTTTGCCCTCCGACCCCACCCTCCCGCAGCAGGAAGACTGGGTGCCAGGGCTCAGGCTGAGGGCCGGTCCAAGTCAGGTGACCAGAAAGGGCCAGAGCAAAGGCCAAGAGGCGCCAGACCAGCCTGCAGTCCAGGGAGGAGGGCAAGATTTGGCCTCGTAGTGCTGTTGTGTTTGTTCGTTTTTAAGCATACAGTAAAACTACCCCTTTTTGGTGCACTGTGTCGATTTGTGTGACTACCACCACAGCCAGAATCACCCGGCACTCCCTCCTGCGCCCTTTGTGGTCATGCCTGCCCCAGCCTAGCCCCGACCCCCACCAACACCACCAATCAGCTCTCCTGCTACAGTTTCTTTGGAAGAAGGTCACAGAGATGGACTGAGCTGGCTTCTTCCGCTCAGCATGAGGCCCAAGGCTCGGGGGCTGTTGCGGGCTCCAGCTGCTCCTCCTCTGCAGCCACGTCAGTCCAGTTGCACAGACAGACGGGCTGCAGTCTGCTTAGCCCTTCCTCTGTCAAAGGCATCTGGGGAGTTTCCACTTCTGACTGTGCGGAGCTGCTGTGGACATTCATGCACAAGTCCTTGTCAGACCCACGCTCTCATTCCTCCCCAGGAGACAGACTGCTGGGCTGTGTGGTCAACCAATTCACCTTTAACTTGATTAGAAACTGCCCAAACGCTTCCCAGAGCAAGAAATCCAGTTTCTCTGCATCCTCCCCAGCATGTGTGTCACAATTTTTCATTTTAGTTGATCTGATGGATGCAGTGAAACCTCATTGTGGGTTTTTTTATTTTTTTTTATTTTTTTTATTTTTTTCCCCCAAAGCTCCAGTAGATAGTTGTATGTCATAGCTGCACATCCTTCTAGTTGCTGTATGTGGGACACGGCCTCAGCGTGGCTGGACAAGCATTGCGTCGGTGCGCACCCGGGATCCGACCTGGGCCGCTGGCAGCAGAGCGCACGCACTTAACTGCTAAGCCACGGGGCCGGCCCCATTGTGGTTTTAATTTGCATGAACGGCTGATGAGGCAGAACCTTTCCTTGTGCTCATGTGCAAACACATATGTACTCTCTGGTCAAATGTCACATATTTTGCCCACTTTTTAATTGGTTTTTTTTATTTCTTCCTGTTTAGAGACTTCTTTATATATTCTACATCTAGTTCTTTGTCATGTGTGTGGTTTGCAAATATTTTCTCCAAGTCTGTAGCTCGTCTTTTCATTGTCTTAACAGTGTATTTCGCAAAGCAAATTCTTAAATTCTTGATGAAATCCAATTTATTAATTTGTTCTTTTATGGATAGTGCTTTTCATGTTGTTACTAAGAACTTTTCCCCTAACCACAGGTCATGAAGATTTCTTTCTCCTGAACATTTTATAGTTTCATGATGTACATTTAGACCTATGATTCATTTTGAGTTAATCTTTGTATAAGACGTGTGGCTTAGGTCAAGGCTCATTTTCTTTACATGTGGATGACTGATTGCTCCGGCACCATTTGTTGAAAAGACCATCCTGGGGCTGGCCCCGTGGTATAGCGGTTAAGTGCGCATGCTCGATGCTGGCGGCCCGGGGTTCAGATCCCGGGCGCGCACCGATGCACTGCTTGTCAGGCCATGCTGTGGAGGCGTCCCACATAAAGTGGAGGAAGATGGGCACGGATGTTAGCTCAGGGCTGATCTTCCTCACACACACACAAAAAAAAAACCATCCTTTCTCCATGAATTCCTTTGCACCTGTGTATAAATGGCCATATTCGTGTGGGTCTATCTCGTCCCCAATTCTGTTTTGATTAGTGGAGCCACACAGTAAGTCTTAATATTGTGCAACATGAGTCCTCCAACTTTCTTCTTCTTTTTCAAATTTGTTTTAGCTGTTCTAGTTCCTCTCCCCTCCCATATAAATTCTATAATCAGCCCCTCTATATCCACAAAAAAGTTCTCTTGAAATTTTTATTGGCATTAGGTTAAATTAATGATTGCTTTGAGAAGAAATTGATATCTTTATAATTTTGAGTCTTCCATTCCATGAGCACTATTTCTCTTCTCTCCATTTATTTAGGATTTAGGTCTTTTTAAAATTTTCTTTCATCAGCATTTTCTAGTTTTCAGAATAATGATCCAGTACATGTTTTGTTAGATTTATATCCAAGTATTTCATTTTTGTGGGGCACTATTGTAAATTGTAGTTTTTTTAAATTTTCAATTGTTCATTAGCAGTAAACAGAAATATAATTGTTTTTGTGTGTTGACCTTGTATCCTGCCACCTTGCTAAGTTCACTTATTAGTTCTAGGAATTTGTGTATAGGTTCCCTGGAATTCTTGACATAGAGAATCATGTTGTCTGTAAATGGATAGCTTCATTCCCTCCTCTCCAGTATGCACGCCTCTCATTTCTCTTTCTCGCCTCACTGCACTGGCTAAGACTTCAGCTGTAAGTGGAGTGGGAGTGGAGAGTGGAAATCTCTGCCTTGTTCTCAGCCTTAAGGGAAAAGCATTCAGTCGTGCACCATTGAGCATGGTGTTAGTTGTAGGTGTTTTGTGTATACGCCCTTTATCAAGTTGAGGAAATTCCCTTCTAGTTTGCTGGAGAAGTTTTCATCATGAATGAATGTTGTATTTTGTCCATACTTTTTCTTCATCCATTAATATGTTCATATGATTTTTCTTCTTTAGACTCTCAAAATAGTGGATTACATTGATTTGTTTTCTTGAACCAGCCTTACCTTCTCAGGATAAACTCCACTTGTGGTGCGTTACTTACTTTATTACTGGATTTGATCTGATTTGCTAATGTAGTCAGTCCTCATCATTTGTGGATTTTGTATTTGCAGTTTTGCCTACTGACCAAAAGTTCTTTGTAATCCAAAATCAATACTTGGAGCACTTTCACGGTCATTTGTGGGCATGTGCAGGGCAGCAGGAAATCTGAGTCCCCACTGTACACTTCCTTAGCTGTGATTGCGCAAGGCCACATTCTGCCTTCTTGTTTCAGCTGATGCTGTAAACAACTGTCCTTTTCATGATCTATTTAGTGCTATGTTTTTTGCACTATTGTGCTTTTTCTTGGTGATTTCTCTGTTTAAAATGGCCCCCAAGTATAGTATTGAAGTGTTGCTGTGAAAATTAATAAAGGGAAAACCTCATTTAAGATGGCGTCGGGAAGCCCTGTAGGGGGAGCTCTCAGGCACACATGACATCTCAAATTACATTACAATTCTGGGCAGGAAGTTGCCTACTTTACTACCCCAGCAGGAGGAAGGAAGACTTTCTCCTTGCCCAGCAACAAGCCCAGCCAATGGGAAAACATCACAGCTCAACCAGACTTCTTCTCTCCTCCAGTGGACTTCTGCTCATCCTCTCTCCTCCCAACCCCCTCCTTGTTCACTATAAAGTAACATTCCTCTCCTTTGCTTGCTGGGTTTCCCTGTGGTTCCATCATAGCTTGCTCCCGAATTGCAGTTCCTCTGCTATGCCCGAATAAACCCGTTTTGCTGGTAAAATAACTAGCTGTTCTATTTTTAATGTTGACACTGTCTAGTGTTCCTAAGTGCAAGAAGGCTGTGATGTGCCTTAGGGAGAAAATACCTATGTTAGATGAGCTTCCTTTAGGCATGAGTTACAGTGCTGTTGGCCGTGAGTTAAGTGTTAATGAATCAACTATATACATGAAGTGTCTTTAAACAGAAACAGACACAAAACAAGGTTATGTATTGATCAGCTGACAAAAATGGTGTGAGCAGAAACTTCCAGGAACCTGACCCTGCATTCCCCTAGGAGCAGTGATTTAGTATTTGCTAAAGGTGTTCGCAGCGACTTTACAGAACATAACTACCTCAGATAATGAGAATAACTGTATTTCCTGAGAATTTTCGCAGCTGTGTACACAAGGGTTTATAGTTTTCTTTTTAGTACTGGTTTCAGTATTGGGGTAATGCTGGACTTGTGAAATGAGTTGGGGAGTTGTCGTTCCTTTCATTTTCTAGAAGGGATTTGTAGAATGTGTATTTCTTCTTTCAATGTTTTGTATAATTCGCCAGTGGAACCATCTGAGACTTTCGTTTCCAGAAGATATTTAACTACAAATTCAATTTCTTTAGTAGTGATAGGCCTCTTCAAGCTATGTATTTCATGTTGAGTGAGTTTTGGTAGTTTGTGGCTTTTGAGGAATTGGTCTGTTTCACCTAAGCTGTTGAATTTGTGTAAATAGTTATTCATTCCTTTGCTATGCTTTTGTGAAGTCTATAGTGACAGCCTTATCCTCTTCCTGATATTGGTAAGTTGTGCCTGCTCTTTTGCCAGTGTTTTTAGAGGCTTATCAATTTTATCAATCATTCCAAAGAACCAGCTTTTTGTTCCACAATTTTTTCCTACTGTTTTTTGGTCTTCAAATTCTTCAGATTTCTGCTCTTACATTTATTTCCTTTTTTCTGCTTGATTTTGGTTTATATTGCTCTTCCTTTTCTGATTCCTTACAGTGGAAGCTTAGATTATTGATTTGAGACCTTTCTTCTTCTTCTTCTTCTTCTTTTTTTTTTGGTGAGGAAGATTAGCCCTGAGTTAACATCTGTTGCCAATCCTCCTCTTTTTGCTGAGGAAGATTGGCCCTGGGCTAACATCCGTGCCCATCTTCCTCCACTTTATATGTGGGACGCTGTGGCTTGATAAGCGATATGTAGGTCTGCGCCCGGGATCCGAACCTGTAAACCCCAGGCCACTGAAGCGGAGCACGCGCACTTAAACACTATGCCACCGAGCCGGCCCCTCTTCTTTTCTAATTCTAGATTTCCTTCTAAGCACTGCTTTGGCTGCATCTCAGTTTTTTTATATGCTATATTTTGATTTCACTCAGCTCAAAATATTTTAAATTTCCCTTTAGACTTCCTCTTTGATCCATGGATTATTTAGGATTGTGTTGTTTAATTTCCAAGTGATTGAAGATTTTCCCAACAATTTTCTGTTATTGATTTCTAGTCTAGTTCCCTTACAGTCAGAAAACATATTTTAGGTTTTTCATTATTTTAAATTTGCTAAGGTTTGTTTTTTTGAATCAGGATATGTTTTGTCTTGGTGAATTTCCACATGCACTTGAGACTATGTATTCTGCTGCTGTTGGGTACTGGAATATCCTCTAATTGTGATTATGTCCAGTTGGTTGATGTACTGTTCAGTTATTTTATATCCTTGCTGATTTTCTGTCTACTAGTTCTATCTATTAATGAGAGAGAAGCACTGATGTTTCCAACTGTATTGTGCATTTATCTATTTCTGCTTTCAGTTCTGCCAATTTTTTTTTTTCCGTGCTTCAAATCTTTTGAAGCTGTGTTGTTAGGTGCTTGCCTTTAGGACTATCGTGGCTTCTTGAAGAGCTGGCCCTTTACAACACTTGGTGTTCTCTTCATGTCCAGTTGGTCCCTCAGCTCCAAGGCTACTTCATGTGACATTAACAGCCTCTTCTGTCCTCTTGTGATTCATATTTGCATGTATATCATCTTCCACCCTTTTACTTTCAATCTACTTAAATCATTATATTTGAAGCGAGTTTCTTATAAACAGGTTGAGATATTGTGATTTATAATAAGAAATATATATTTGGTCTTCATCTGTTTCTGGCTCACAGCTCCTAAAACCCTTGGAATTTCCTAAGTGATGAGAGCCATCCATTCACATCTAGTGTAATTACTGATATGTTTGAATTTAGGTCTAGCACTTTATCATTTTGTTTTTTTTCTTTGTTCTCTCTAGTTTTGTTCCTCCTTTCCCCATTCCTGACTTCTATTGGGTTATTTGAACATTTTTTCAGTATTCCATTTTAATTTATCTATTATGATTTTAACTATGTCTATTTTGTATAATATTTTTAGTGGTTTTTTTAGGGAAGTCAAAATACATACACCACTTTCACAGTCTGTTTATAATCAGTATTTACCACTTCAGCTGGAATGTCACCTCACAGCGTGTTGGTCCCTTTACCTACCACCTTTCATGCTACACTTGTCTCACACCTCACGAATCCACCGACATTGAAATCCCCACCAAACAATGCTATAACTTTTCTTTTATTGTCCAATGTATTTTAAAGAACTTGAGAGGAGAATAGTCTATGATCTTTACCATTTCTGTTGCTTGTCCTTCACCCTGGTGTTCCAGGCTTCCTCCTGGTATCATTTCCTTCTGTCTGAAGAAGCTCCTTTAAAAAGAAGCTCCTGCTCCTTTTAGAGCAGGTCTGCTGTCTACAAATTCTCTTAATTTTCCTTCATCTGAGAATGTCTTTACTTCTTCTTCATCCTGAAGGATATTTTTGCTGCATATAGAATTCTGGGTTGATAGTCCTTTTATTTAGCACTTGAAAAATGTTGTACCATTTCCTCTGGCCTCCATGGTTTCTGCTGAGAAATCTGCTGTTATGAGCTGAATCGTGCCCCCCTCCCCCATATTTATGTTGAAGTCCTGACCCCCAGGACCTCAGAATGTGACTGTATTTGGAGGTGGCGTCTTTACATAGGTAATTAAGGTAAAATAAGGTCACTTGGTTGGGCTGTAATCCAATCTGACTGGTGACCTTATAAGAGGAGGAGATTAGGACACAGGTGGGTACAGAGGGATGCCACGTGAGGACACAGGGAGAAGACAGCATCTGTAAGCCCAGGAGAGAGGCCTCGGGAGAAACCAGCTCTGCTGACACCTTACTCGGACTTCCAGCCTCCAGGATGTGAGACGATACATTTCTGTTGTTTAAGCCGCCCATCTGTGGTGCTTGTTATGGCAGCCCCAGCAAACGCACACACAATGTCATTTGAATCATGTTCCTTTACAGGTGAGGTGTCTTTTCTCTCTCTGCTTTCAATATTCTTCTTTGTCTTTAGTTTTCAGTAGTTTGATTACGATGTCTGGGTGTAGATGTCTTTGGCTTTATGCTGTTTGGGATCAGCTCAGTTTCTTAATCTGTAGGCTCATATCTTTTGCTAAACTTGGGATGTTTTCAGTCTGTATTTCCTCAGATATTTTTCCAGCAACACAGTTTTCCCTTTGCTTCTGGGGCTCTAAAGAAATGGATCTTATACTTTCTGTTGTGCAACAGACCCTGAGCTCCGTTAATTATTTTTTCAATCTTTTTTATTGTTCAGACAGGATAATCTCTATTGACCTATCTTCTAGTTCATGGACTCTTTCCTCTGTCACCTCGAGTCTGCCCAGTGAGAGAGGGTTTGTTTGTTTTGGTTACTATGTTTCTCAGTCCTAAAGTGTCCATGTGGCTCTTCTATAGCTTCTATTTCTTTGCTGGTACTTCCTACATTTCTGTCTGGTCTAAGTGCTCACAACGGCTCATTCACGCATCTTCACAACAGCTCTTTTGAGTCTCTGTCAGATAATTCCAACCTCTGTGACCCCTCATCTTTTGTGCTTGCTGACGGCCTTGTCTCTGCTGGTCAAGACTTTCGTGGGTGCCAACAGTTCTGGTCTGTAACATTTTGAATGCCACCCTGAGACTGGGTCCCGCCTCCACCCTGTGGAGATGCTGGAGTTTCAGCTGCAGCCTCAGTGGCTCTAGTCCCAGGTCCCCCCTTTTCCTTCACTGTGTCCTCCACGTCGCTGTGCTGTGCCGCCAGTGGTGCGTCTGGGATTGGGCCGGCGCGCTGCTTACGGCACGGGTGAGGGCCGGGTCCACACGGGCCTGGGGGCTTATAAACACCTTTGTAGGTGGCTTTCCAGTACTTTCTAGATCCCTGACTCCTGGTCCCTTCCAGGGTCCCCCTTCCTAGCCCTTGAGCCAGGTTCCCCCACACCAGACCCAGTGGATCCAGCATGTTTAGCTCAAGTGGCTGACTTCCTGGGGTCCCCAGACCCCAGCCCTGTCCAGGTGACAGCGTGTGGGGTGGGACCTGTGGAGGCACCTTCCACAGTGGTTTTGATGACCTCCCTCCTAATCCTGGTCTCTGGAGACCCCTCCCAGGGAAATGCCAGTGGGAATCTCTTTCCCCCAGGGTGCACAGACTCAGTAAAAGGAACTGTTGGCACAACGTGTCCCTTCTGGAAGTGGGAGCAAACAGTGGTACCAAGTGTGAGTTTCATCCTAAGAGGGATGGAACACTGGAAGGTTCTAGATGAGACAGATGTGCCCTGCAAGTTGAGCAGTTTGGCCACAGGGTGGAGAAGGAGCTCCAGGGGCTGTGCTGGCCGTGGAGGCCAGTTTGGAGGACTGTCTGGGGCTGGTGGAGGACACTGAGTTGGGGGGAAGCAGCAAGCGAGAGAGGAGTAGGGACGGGGTGGGGGCGCCAAGGCTATCCTGCCACTTGCAGGGGCAGGTTTTACATCTTCTCCCCCCGCCCCCAGCAATGCTAACTGCCAGGAGTGAACTTCCTCCACATCTTCCTCCATGGTCCACAATCACACACATGGATTTACTCCTATACAGAGCAGCTGTTGTTTGTCTGTACAGGATGAGGATCACACCTCAGTAGGACTTGAAACACTCTCATGCCCCATGGGCACGTCTCGACAAACGACCCCGCAGACCACACCCCAGGTCTTTCCTCCCAGGGCGCATGTCTGGAACCGAGGGGTACCAACAGGTGGCCATTTGGGGTTGTGGGGGTGAGCTTGGACATGCAGGCGGGGGCGTCCGTACCATGTGTGCAAGGCTTGGAGAGAGCAGTGCAGGGGGAGATGGGGCAGGTGGGGCCACCGTGCTGATCCAAGATGGCAAGGACACTATGGTCAGGCCGGCCTGCATAATTATGGAGGCGTATGCATCACAGTGGGAGGGCAGGACTCACCCCGCCAATGTTAGCTTGACCTAGTCACTTCCGATTTAACAGAAGGTGTTTGGGACTCTTGCAGGCCTGACCATACTTCTCCCTTAACAATCAGCCTTCTGAACCATCTACTCATGCTCATCCACATGATCTCGACTTGCCCCAACTAATGGCACGAGCAGTTGGACAGTGGCCATCCTTGCAGAGGGCAGTGCTGGCTCAACGGGCATGCCAGTTTATCAACTACATTTTAAAAGCCATTGCCAGATTATTTTTCAAAAAGGCCACAGCAGTTCACATTACCTTTCTGCCACATACTCACCAGCATGGGGCACCAATACCCTTTACAATTTTTGCCAAACCAACAGGCAAGAAGTAACACCTTACACCTTGCGTTGGTTCCCATTGGACTCCTAATGGGGCCAAGACCCCATCACCCGGTGGCCACTTGATCTCCTCTGAGTGTCTCCTCAGGTCTTTGTTTACTTTCCCCATCAGCTTTTGTCTCTTGCTTATCAATACATAACAGCTCTCTCTGTCTTAAGGATCTTAATCCTTTCTCCCTCACATGTGTTGCAAACATTTCTTCCCCAACTATCTTTGTGGCCGCCTCTGCTTCTGCATCTCAATTGGGGCAGGTGGGCAGGTGGATGTGTGGTGACCTGCAGTGGCCTGCGGTGGCCCTGCCCCACTGCCCCGCCCAGCCCACCTCCTCGTCCGCCACCGCCTTCCATGTTTGTACTGGGCTTGCTCCTGGGTGACTCCTGGGTTTGACGTCTCTTCCTCCATCACGCTTCTCCTCAGGTGAGAGGAACAGAAACTTGTAAACCAGAGGCAAGACCATAAGCCGCTGACCCTCCCAGCCCTGACCCACCACAGCCGCCCCTCAGGACTGTGTGGGGCGGACGCAGTTGCTGCAGCAGCCCAGACCCACCACAGCCGCCCCTCAGGACTGTGTGGGGCGGACGTAGTTGCTGCAGCAGCCCAGACCCACGACTGCAGGTCCCCATGAGAGGCCAGCAAGGGGCAGGAGCACGTGACAGGGCTTCCAGCTGGTCCTGAGGTCAGGACTCGGGCGACCGTGCACAAGCCGTCCCAGCACACGGTGGCGAGTACGCGGGCCACGCTGGAGAGTGCTCGTGTGGCCTGCAGGGCTCGTCTACAGACAGAAACTTTCCCGGCAGCCTCGTGTGGGCTCTAGGCCTGAAGGGCAAGGAGACACATCATGTCTCAGAAGAGCACAGAGGACGCATGAGTCACGTGTGACTCTGTGGTGAGTGACTTCATAATTGAAAGGATGTGGACAGGCACTTGCTATCTAATCAGAACCCCTACAAGCGTTATCTATTCACGTTGGCAACACTGTCTCTGTGCCCCGCCCCCAACCCCGTCTGGGATACCCTAGAAGCAGCTGGAGGTTGCAGGGTCATGTGCTCCCAGGGTGCTGGCATGTCCACCCCACGAAGGACTGCTTGCCTCCAGGTCCCTGGTACCATGTGTCTTCAGCCACGCCTCCCACCATCCCCAGTCTTGGTGGTCCTGGATGTGCCCAACTGGCACCTGCTGCTCTGTCCCCAGGCCACTGGACCGGGAGCCACCAGGGTAGCCACACCTGGCTGTGCCCAGTGGCAGCTTGGCCACCGAGGGGCGCAGCACTGGGCACACCTGGAGATGACTGAGG
This sequence comes from Diceros bicornis minor, assembly GCF_020826845.1. Taxonomy (NCBI): domain Eukaryota; kingdom Metazoa; phylum Chordata; class Mammalia; order Perissodactyla; family Rhinocerotidae; genus Diceros; species Diceros bicornis. The sequence goes on from NC_080767.1 coordinate 43,963,853, forward strand.
CTAAGGGTAGCCAGCTGGTTCTGTGGTCACTTCCTGGCCTCCCACTGTGACCACATGCTTACCACCTGCACAGAATGGTCTGAGGGGCTGGGTGGCCCTCTGCTAGGTGCCTGGCGGTTGGGGCAGAGGCAGCAAGGGGTAGGTGTGTCTCTGCTCTCACCCCCATACCTCCCAGCCCCTTTCCAGGACCTCCCAGCCCCGCAGCCGTCTTAAGGACCTGCTCTTCTCCATCCACCTTCCTGGACCTGTTCTGACAGCCCCATCCCCAAGCCTCACGGAGTGTGTCCTGGGGCAGGAGAGCCCCGGCCCCCTCAGTCTAGGCTGGGCTGTGCAGGTGGCCACCACAGCAGCAGCCTCAGACCAGCAGGCCCAGAAGCTCCTGGGCCCAGAGAGGTAACAGACGGTGCTGAGAGAGGAGACCCATGCGCCAGCAGCAGCAGAGGGTCAGATTTAATGGTCACTCTAAGGGATATCGTACATTGTTCAGAGCCTGGCACACGCCTCCACCCTACCCTCGGCCGAGAGCACAATCAGGTGTCCTCAGACCCAGGCTCTGCAAAGGGGGGCCTGCCCCCGAGCCCCAGCTATATACAAGAGAGCCCACCCCACTGGGCACAGGCAAGGCTGCGGGCCCACAGTCCACCAGCTGCTCAGCTCTCGGGCCTGGGATGTGGGGTCCAGGCCCCAATGCAGCATGTGGTGGGGTTCTCGCCCACCGGGGCCCAGCCCCGGCAGGCCCCCGCCAAGCCCCCAGGCCTCTGCACTAGGGGAGGCCTCTAGCCCGCAGCCAACAAAAGCTGAACTGGACAGCAGCAGCAGAGAACCGGGTGGGCGTGGGAGGACGGGGAGCAGGCAGGCCCGGCTCAACCCAGCGCCTCCTCTGAGAAGGGAAGGTGCGCCCTCCCCTGCTGCGCACACCCCTGCCAGGCGGTGCGGCTGAGGTCAGATGAGCGGGGTGGCAAGAGGAGCGCAAGCACGGAAGATCGGGGACTCGGCCGGGACAGGGCCAGGCCGGGCAGCCGGGTGACGCCAGCCCCACAGGCGGGCCTCCCGGTGCTGGTGATCAGATACGCAGGGATGGGGGCTGGGGCTGGGAGCAGAGAGGATCCTGAATGCGCGCTGGGCTGGTCATCTACGCTGTAACTAGTAACGCAGCACTTAACTAGTTAACCAGTAACACTGCCTCCCTTTGAATTGTTTCACCGCTGTAGAAAATTGCACTTATTTCTATGAACTCCGCAGAGGAGCCGCCCCAAGGCCGCAGCCTCCAGGCGAGGCCTAGGCCCAGTCAGCGCCTGGCTGCTGAGGCCCGCCAGCCGGGTGGCAGAAGCTCCCCCTGAGCCGGCGGCTGTGGCCTCTGTGGCCTGTGGTGCAGTGAGGACCCGACCCCGAGGAAACCTGAGTGACGTCTGAGGGGCCCTGAAGGGTGTGAAGACCACGACCCACACGGTCTGGTGCGGACGCAGCGGCCAAGCTCCAGCTGCCAGCCCGAGGAAGCGGCCGGGTGGTGGCCTTGCCCCTCACAGAACGTCCTCGAAGTCCAGCAGCTTCGAGTGCTGGCGGCTTTTCCACAGGCGGTACAGCCGGAAGTCAAAGTAGGTCTCAATCATCTGCTTCCCTGGGGCAAGAAGGGACAAGGCCGGGGGCTCAGGCCGCCGCCTCTCGGACCCCACTGCGCAGGCTGGGAACCAGCCCCGCCAGCTCACCTTGGGCCGACAACTCCAGCGGGGACTCAAAAGTGACCCTGTAAGGGGTCATGAGGCTCCTGAGGTTCTGGAACAGCTGCAAGGAAGGGTGGGGCTATGAGTTCAGGGCAGGAGGAGAGAGGAGTGGTGGGGGAGAGGCAGGGAACCCCACAACAAACTGGGCTCGGGTATAGGGCGTTTCTCTGGAAGGATTAAAGGAAAAAGGAAAAGCAACCTAAAGAGAAATGGAGACTTCTGTCAAGCTTTTTCACGGGTCTGGGGTCTCCAAAAACCTGGGGTGGGTTTTGGGGTCCCTGTACCTTCTCCCCATTGGGGTTCCCCAGAATGTAGCAGCCCATGACGTGGATGACATTCGGCTCTGGGTTGACTTTGCTCATTAAGCGGCTCAACCGCTTCCAGAAGCTAGTGGGAGAGAAGCGGGTCATACGTGGTCTCCAGCCCAGGTCTCCAGGTGTGAAGAGAAGTGGGCCAGCCCCCAGGTATGAGGAGGGGCGGGCCAGGCCTCCAGGTGTGAGAAGGGGTAGGCCAGGGCCCGAGTTCCCCAAGTGTGAGGAGCGGCAGGCCAGGCCTTCAGGTGTGAGGAGGGGTGGGCCAGGGCCCGAGTTCCCCAGGTGTGAGGAGGGGTGGGCCAGGCCCAAGGTCCCCAGGTGTGAGGAGGGGTGGGCCAGGGCCCGAGTTCCCCAGGTGTGATGCAGGTGGGACCAGGGCCCAAGGCTCAACTCCAGAAACAGGAATATCATGGCAAGTGGCTGTGGGGGCAAGGTGTACCAGTGGTCACTGCCTCCAGCCCCCCCAGCCCCCAACGGCAGCCCTGTCCACTTACTGAATCATGTCCTCTTCCTTCTCCACTTTTGCAAAAGTGGCCACCTTGTTCTTGAGCAGGTACAGGTGTCCTGGACCACCCTGTAACAGACAATGGTTGGCCGGCAGGCCCTCGGACACGAGGTGTCTCTGCGCTGCTCCCCCCCACCCCATATCTGGGTGCGTGCACATGCACACGCATGCACACCCACGGAGGCGGCATCCTTGACCACCCAACTCCTGGGCCGAAAGGGACTGAGCCCCACCTGGCAGAAGATCAGCATCTTCCAGATCTTGGCTCCCTTGTGGTAAATGTTCAGCTTCTTCTCTATCTCCTCTGGAGAAGAAGGTGAGTGAGTGCTGCCCCCAGCACCCGCCACGTCCTGCATGCACCCCCAACCTGGGACTAGAAGACAGTGGGACTGGAGGGCACATACCCAGGATGTCCTCAAAGGTCGCGTGCTCGTGGTCCTGGACAGACACAGACCACACCCACGTCAGAGTCCCTCTCAGGTAGCATCCCCCGTCCCCAAGGGAGAGAGGCAGGGTATACACTCACGTAGAGGATGGGGATGATGGAGGGGTCGTCTCTGCGGATGATGGTGGGGATGTACTCAGCTTTGGGCACCTTGGAGGAGATGAGCTGGGGACACACGGGAGCTGATCAGGGCCCCAGTGCCTCAGAGCCGAGGGGAGCAGAAGTCCCGTGAGGTCACCCCCATTGCTGGGCAGCCCACCGTGGAGCTCCACCAGACCCCCCCCCTACTGAGCAGCCCACGTGGGGCCCCATGAGACCCCCTCTGCTAGGCAAGCCTTGGTGCAGCCCCTGAGGCCTTCTCCTTGCTAGGCAGCCTGCGGTGGCTGTTCTGATGCTAGGCGGAGCCAGTCAGGCTCCCAGAGGAAAAGGGACCCCCACAGCAGCCCAGGCCTGGCTGGAGAAGCCCTGGGGTGGCTCTCACCATGACCTTAGGCGGTAGAAAGCCTTCAGTGTTACAAGCCACAGCCTCCAGGCCCTTCTCAGTCTCCCAATCCAGGTCCTCGAAGGCTTCGTCCAGGGTGCAATGAGAGCCCTGCAGGTCACTACCTGAGGAGCAGGATAGGCCACCTGCTCAGACCATCGGCAGCACCTCCTGTCGGGCTGTGACCCCCAGAGATGGGCGGTAGACAGACCTGGCAACCCACGCCCTGTAGAGTCCCCCAGGCCAACCAAAGACCCGGGGTGGGCCACAAAGCCAAGCCAAGATCACCACCAGCCCAGCAAGAATGGCCACTGCCACCGGCCAGAAGCTGTCAGACTGGAGAGGCCAGTGGACCCGGGTGCAAGGCAGATGGGAGCCAGCGCCCAAGTGGCAGCCCCAGCCCGGCATGCCCGTGCCCTGGACCAAGGAGGACTGAGCACCACAGCACCTGCCACTTGGGCCTTCCGGAGTCGGGGCAGCACACAGGTCCAGCAGAACAGAGCCCTACAGGCAGCCCTGCCCAGCACCGCTGCGCCCTTAATTAATTCTGCCCGAGGTTGGAGGTGCTGGAGCGCCCCATCTCACAGACGGGTAAACTGAAGCTGACAGAGTAGAGGCGCAGAAGCCTAACTGCTAGGGCAGTGACCCCCCTGTGGAGCACGGGGCCTGGGGGAGCCTCAGGGGAGGTGGGCCGGCCTGCCCCGGGCACCTACTGTCTCGGGAGTCGTGGGAAGTGTCGGCTTTCATGGGGGTGGGGTCGCTCCAGGACCGGCTGAAGCTCCGCTCGCGCCGCTCGGCGAACGCTGCAGTGAGAGCGAAACCAGTCAGCGAGCGGGCCGGGGGCGGGGCCTGGCGGGGCGGGGCCCTCGGTGGAGGCGGGGCCTGGAGCGGGCGGGGTTAAGGCTTCGGTGGAGGCGGGGCCTCAGTGGAGGCGGGGCCTGGAGTGGGCGGGGAGCGGGGCCTCAGTGGAGGCGGGGCCTGGAGCAGGCGGGGTTAAGGCTTCGGTGGACGCGGGGCCTGGAGTGGGCAGAGGCGGGGCCTCAGTAGAGGCGGGGCCTCAGTGGAGGCGGGGCGGGGCCTGGAGTGGACCGGGGCGGGCATCCGTGGAGGCGGGGCCCGGGAGGCGCAGAGCCTGAGTGACATGAGGTAGACGTGGACTAACGGTGAGGTTGGCTCCGCGGGAAGAGTAGAGGCAGGGAGTTCCGGCTCTGGGAGTGGGGGTGCGCGGTTAGGAGCGAATCCTGGATGCTGCGGTGAGGCTGGTGGTGGAGGTCTGTGCTGTCAAGACCAGGCTAAAGGGCGGAGTCAGTGGCCCGGGGCGGGGCCAATGGGGTGGAGCCTGGATGGTGGGGCGGGGCTCGGCCTGGGGGCGGGGCTCGGGGGTGGGCCTGGGGTCGCGGGGCGGGGGGGGGTTCCGGCGCAGCAAGCAGCACGCGAAGCCCTGGCGGCCAAGAGCAGCGCTGCCCCCGCCCCCGACCCCGCGTCCCCGCAGCGCGCCCGGCTCTTACTCTGGGCCTTCACCCGCCGGCTGCCGACCATGCGCAGGTGTTTGCGAAAGTTCCTGGGGGAAGAAGCACGGGGGGCTGGTGAGGGCCCGAGACGGGGTGGGCGGCGCCCCGCGTCCCCACGCTCCCCGCCCGCCACGGCCCCTGACGGCGCCTGAGGCTCTGCCTTCGTCCTTTTCGGTGAGAGATGCCGTCCTTGCGCTCTACGCTCTCCCACTGGCCCGTCGCCCACCCAGAGGCAAACCCCATCCAGTCCCTCTCCTACAGAGACCCTTCCAGGGCTCTGGAAGGACCAGAGCTGTGCTGCCAGGACAAAGGCACGATGGTCAAGCCTTCTCTTGCCGCCCCACCTCCCCATCCCAAAACCTCTGTCAGCGACCTCCTGCACTCAGCCAGCCCACCTCCACTGCCCACCCCTCCATTCCCTCCTTGGGCCCAGGCACAGTCTGAACCCTGCCAGCCTCCCTCCCCAGTGGTCAAGGGCTCCTGCTTCCTACACTCAGCCATCAGGGAAGCGCCATTGTCTGCACCACCCCCAGGTAGGCTGGGGTCTGCAGAGCGGGGTCCCCCCCCCCCGTGTCCCTGAGCCACCTCAGAGGCAGGTCTTCTTTGCCCCCAACTTTGTGCCTTGCCAAGGCCCAGTGTCCAAGATGGACAGACAAGCTCCCTGGACACATCTCTGAGGCGGAGACTGGGAAGGGTAAGCCTTGCCGCTGACCCCACACCTCTTGGCTTCAAGGGCCAGAGAGAGACACCATGGGCCAGCTGGCTGCAGCTGAACTGTCAATGTGCCCCCAAAGCATAGGCCTGGGGGATTCAGGCCACATGACCTCTCCTGCCTGCCGCGTCCCCAGAGCAGGGCCAGGCCAGTGGTCGCCACCGCCCTTCCCCCATCAGGTCTGCCAGGCCCGGGTGGGCCCAGGCCAGACCAGCACAGACAAGAGACGGACCCTGGTGGCGAGTGGCTGGCAGGCCCTACCTCTGGATTACAGACGCGGAATCATTCTCCCGTTTCCGGCGCTTCCTCTCCGCGTAGCCCCTGAACACCCTGGGAAACCGCTGCAAGTCAGCACTGCCCTTGGCCGCAGGCAGAACGGACAAAGACGTGGGGACAGAGGCACGAGCACAGGGCCCTGTGGGGCATCCAGGGCCCCAGGCCAGGCAGAGGGTCTTGGCTTGCCTTGCCCTGTCCTCAGCCCAGCTCCCAGCAGGCCCCGCTGTGGCCTTGGTGCTCACTGGGACACAGCACTCCCTCACAGTCAAGGCCCAGGTCCCTGGCCTGCCCAAACCTATTTGGGGGCAGGAGGGCCCCCCAGGGACAAGCACCATGCCCTCAGGCTCGAGGTCCCACAGAGTACTTACGAGATGCTGGAGTCGCGGCGGGAGGGGCAGCGTGAGAAAAAAGATACAATGAGCCATGATCCCTCAGCCCTCAAACCCCCTGCGGTTGGTTCCCTTGTCACTAACTCGGAGAGTCCCTCACAGGCACCCCAAGCACCAGCAAGGCACTGGCTTCACTGTGGGCCAGCCTCTGAAAGGGCAGTGGACGCTGAGGTCACCGCAGCCCATGCCTCCAGGTGCCGTGACCTGGTCAGGCCGGCACAGAGGTCTGACTGTGCCCTGCCGGCCCTAGAGCCAGCAGCGCAGATGGCAGCCCCAGCTAGCCCAAGGGCGGCAGTGAGCTCCCCAGGGTAGCATGTAGAGAGGGAGCTTCTTCGGTGTGGGGGACATTGCAGCAAAGGGTGGCTCTGTGGAAGGAATCTTATGAGAGAAAACCCAGATGTGTGTGGAAGGTAGAGAAGAGCAGACCCCCCAGAGACCCCTAAGCTGACCTGAGGGGCACAGGAAGCACAAGGAGGCTGCTGTTTGGGGCATACATGGGGGCAGAGCGGGGTCATGGGCTGAGATGGGGCAGTGACCCAGAACCATCCCCATTGGCACCTGCATCAGCTGCAGCCTCGGGCCAGGTCCCCAGAGGACAGGATGGACAGCCTGGAGGACTGTGAGGGACTGGAGGGCTGGGGGGGCAGGGCAGTGGGGAAGGGAGGGTTGGTGGGGGTGGGGGATGGCCGTGGGAGCGGGGAGAGCAGCCAGACCTGCCTCCCTTCAGAATGACATCACTTTCTGCAGACCTGGCGGACATGGGTACGTGGGGCTGCTCAGGAGCAGCCACCCAGGTGGGCCCAGAGGGCAGGAGAGGGTCCGGGAGGAGTTCCTGAGCACCAGCAAGAGGCCCCCCGGCCCAGGCCCGCACAGTGGCCACACGTCAGGCATGCGACTCACGCTTGCATAGTTGTGGTGGCTGTCTGGAAACTGAAGAGGTTTTCCTTGGGGAACCAGGTGCGGACGGGGACGTCATCTGGAAGAAACAATAGAAGCAGTGACAAGGGTGGCCTGGGGGCTCCTGAAGCCTTTCCACCCACCTGTCGGGGAAGGGGGTGCTTCTGCCACAGCCCTCAGAGGAAAGGCACCAGGGTCCCCCAGCCCTCTCCCAGCTGGGAGGAGGCCAGTGCAGGGCCAGACGCAGCATGTGCCTGCCAGCTGTTCAAGCCGAGTGAGTTCGCGGCTTCCTAACACTTGGATCGTCTGCTCCGTGCCCCGTTTGGCTGCCCACAGCTGAGCAGTATTTCTCTGAAAGCACAGCCTGTCTCCAGGGTGCCGGGGGAGAGGACTCACTGTCTCCCTCTGGGCAGGAGGGGCAGGGTAGAGACAATGGCTGTAGCCTCTCCTGGGGGCTTTGAGGCCTTCTCTGCAGGCCTGACGCTCTGGTGTCCGCTCGGCCAGACCTCCCTTGCCCCAGACCCTTCCACCAGGCTAAGGTGGAGACCCTCACCGAGTGTGGAGACCACTTTGCTGAGGGCTGCCCCTTCCCAAACTCGAGAGCTCGAGTTTGCTCTCTGTCACCCTGACCCTGGCCCCAGCCCCCTGCCATCAGGGGAGTCCATCAGAGGAGCATGAGGTCACGGAGGTGAACGGCCCACATCCCAGGCCTGTGCCCTGACGCCCAGATGGCTGCTGACTTGGAGGCTCAGGAAGTATCCTAGGAGGACATGGCAGCTCAGCTAGTTAGAATTCTGCTCTTTAGGAGGTGACCCCAGAGCCAGGAGGCATGGGGTCCCAGGGAGGCCTCTTCCAGACACAGCCAGTCTCCAGGCCTCCCCAGACACCTGCGCAGCTCCCCAATCCTGGGGAGGAGCCCAGTGGCTGGCCAGGCCCCAGACAGCTATGTGGCTCCTGAGGTGAGTGGGATCCCCACTTGGTGGGCCCCAGGGCAAGGACTGTTCCCCAGGACTCCCCAAAGGCAGCCTGATCTTCCAGTTAAGCCATGTTTTCTGCCTGCTCAACCCTCAGGATCCTCCCAAGCCCCCTCCTCCAGGAAGCACTCCTTGATTGACGCAGTACTAGCAGGGCCAAAGCCAACCATAAGGCCTGACATGGGGCATGAGATGTGGCAGCAGGACTCAACCTGCACGCCATGACCTGGGCACCTTCCACCTGTCCAAGCCTCACAGCGGTTGCTGCTGGTAGACCCCAGCACCAGCACCGTGCCCGAGCCTGCCCGTGCCCAGGACGAGCCCCCTCACCAGACACACGGTCGACGCTGTACATCCTCTCCAGCTTCTTGCGGTGGCTGGTGGCCTCAGGCAGGGGTGGCTGGTCCAGCCCAAAGGCCCGAGGGGAGGGGCTGGGGCCAGGGGCCAGCTGGGCGCATCCGGGACATTCTTTGGAACCCTGGCGGCTGCCCGCCCAGCTCTGGCAGGGCCTGCTGACGTCCTCCCGGCTGCCGCCCGGGCTGGCACGCAGGGGCTGGCTGTGGTGGTGGGGGTGCCGCTCCCGCTGCCGCCGCCCCTTCACTACGGCCAGCTCTATCGCCTCGGCCTCCGGACTGGGCAGCAGGGCTGGCTCCCCGGAGATGGTGTACACACGGGGCTGGGGGCCCTCACCGGCCGGCTTCCTGCTGACCGCCTCCTCCGAGAGGCTGCCCTCATAGCGGCCGTTGGAGACCAGGGAGAGGCGGCGCTTGTTCTGGGGGGCTGGCTGCATCTCGGGGGACCCGTCGTGGCCAGAGTAGGCGTCAGCCAGCAAGTGGTCTGGGGGTGAGGCGCCAGGTGAACTCGCAGCCCGCCCTGCTCTCCCAGTCTCCCGGTGCTCTGAGGGCAGGGAACACCCGGCAGGTGCCTAGCCTGCATGTGGGGGGCTGGGGTGCTCCCCAGCCCTACTAACCAAACCCTAGTCCCTTCTGTCTTCAGAAATGTGGTTCCGAGCTGTGCGTTCCTTCTAGAGGTTCCCACTTCCCTCCTATCTGGGCCCCAGACCCCTCGTGTGTATTTGTTTGTGTGTGTGTGCGTGCATGGCGGGGGCGACAGGCTGTGCTACCTATGGGTGATCTGGGGGGGCAGGAACAAGCAGGCCACCTCCCAGCCTGTCACCGCACCCGTGTGCCCAGTGCCAACTTCTCCCCTCCCCCCCACCAGCTGGCCCCCAGAGACAGTAGTGCCAGCCCTGGGGGTGCCAAGAGGCCTGTTGCCATGCCAACGGCCCAGGCTGGGTAGGTGCCATGGTGATGAGTGACTCGGAGCTCCTCTTGGGGCTGTGGGCCAGGGAGGGCAGGGGGCGTGAGGAAGCCAGCTCAGCAGGGCAGCTGTCGCTGCTTGCATCCTGCAGTCCCCATGGCCTGGCCTGGGGCAGGGGCAGCATCCCCTAGGTTGGGGGGCTGTGGACGGACCCCGCCCTGGCACCGCCTCGCGTGCCTACCTGCACCGTTCCGGTTCTCAGGATGACTCTGGGACAGGTACTCGCCAAACGCTCGGGCTGCTCTGCAGGTGGACAGCGGGGTGCGCCGTCAGGGCACACAGGCCACTCGCCTGTCCCACCGCAGGAGCCCACCCACAACCGCACCCTCGGCATCAGCAAGAGAGGGATCGGGGGTCACCACCAAGGCACCCCTCCCACCCGGAAAGCCCAGGGCGGGCAGGTCGCAGTTCTGGGACCCTTAGGTCCCGGGGCACCTCGGCCGGACCTGCAGGCCCGGCCCCGGCCTGCTCTCTGTCCAGACTCCGCCACGCGGTGTCGAGTCGTGAGGTCGCGCGACGCGCCCCCCGCAGTCTCGGGAGGGCGCACACAGGCGGGGCGCGGGGGAGGCGACGCGCGGGCACCCGTCACGGGGGAGGGGCGCGCGGGACACGCCGACGGGGCGGGGGCGCTGAGCCCGGTGGCCGCACTCACCGCACTTTGGCCGCCACTGAGGACATGGCCTCGCTCCTCAGCGCCCTCCTCCGGGAGGCGGCGGCGCCCATGGTCGGGGCGGCGGCGCATCCCCCGGCCTCAGAGCGCGCCCCGCGCCCGCCGCCTCCGCCGGGGGAGCCGCGCCGCGTCGGGGCTGGGACTCGGGCTCGGGCTCGGGCTCGGGCTCGGGCTCGGGCCCTGGACCCGCATGGCCTCGCCGGGCGCTCCGCGTCCCGCCGCACACGGAGAGCTCGGCCAGCACCGGGGGCGACGCTCCGCCCACCGCGACGTCAGGGCCAGGGCGTGGCGTGGAGGGGCCGCCCACTGTGACGTCAGGGCTGGGGCGGGGCTAAAGGGGCCGTCCGAGCAGCCCGGTCTGGGGGCGGGGCTTGCAGGTTCGCCCCCCCCTTCCGTGACGTCAGTGCAGGGGCGCGGCTAGGCGAGACCGCCCACCGCAACGTCTGGTCTGGGAGACGCCCCGCCCACCGTGACGTAGCGGGCCCAGGAAGCTCTGCCAACCATGATGTCAGGAGCATGGGCGGGCCTCGGAGGGACGGCCCACCATGACGTCACGTCGGGGGCGCCGGCTCCGCCCACCATGACTTCACGGGCCCAAGGGGCTCCGCCCACAGTGACGGCAGGGGCAGGGGCGGGGCACCTGGTTCTGCTCTCTCATGCCACTTTTCTCCAGCGGGGAAACTGACGCGGGCGGTCACCTGACCACAAGGTGCCTGGCCTCCAGTCAGGGGTCTCCCAGGCCCTCGAAGATCCACGTCCCAGCCCTGACACCTGCAGGGATCGTGGATCCCAAAGTCACAGGCCAGCAGTCCTCCCACCCCTTATACAGAAGGTCGCCCCAGGTGCCATTTAACGATCTCAGAAATAAAGTGTGGGTGTTCCACGTCTCAGGGGAGCATCTTGTGTGCACTGGTGGGAACACCTCCTGAGAGATCAGGAGGGGCTCATCCCTGGTGTGGGGAACCCCAGCTCCACCCCAGACCCGGGGTGCCCTGCCTGCCTGGCTTGGAGTTGCTGCCCTGGGTCTCAAGCCCCAGGAGAGGGGTGCCTGGGGTCCTGGGGTCCCCACACAGCGACCTGGGGGAGGGCAGGCAATGCCACACTCACCCCGGCCTCAGGGATGTGGCCCTACAGCCCCGCTCCCGTGGGGCACATCTTGGTGTTGCTCTCTGCCACAGGACTCCGGCGCACGGACCACACAGCCCACACAGTCAGATCTACCTTTATTGACACGCTAACTGGAAGCATCAGGGGCTCCAACATCTCTCAGTGGCCTCACTGGGGCTCTCAGGGGCTGGCATGGCCTCCTAGGGCTGCCGTGTGTGCAGGGGGTGCCAGGACCGAGCGCCCCACCAGGAGCTGCCAGTGCACAGAGACCTGAGACACGCCAATATAGCTTTGGGCCCCAGCACGGGAGAAGCTGGATGCACTGGCAGGCAGGGCCCTGGGCCCCAGCCCGGTCTCCCTAGCAGGCCAGGGAAGAGCCCTCAGGAGCTGCAGGAGCCACAGTCTCTGGGACAGGGCCACAGAAGATGCTGGCTTCAGGGCGCATCAGAGCAGAGACCTCTACCCGTCTTGGTCAGACAGCCAGGGGGATGAGGAGTCCTGGGACGGTTTTGGAGATGCCAGACTGGGGTCCCGATGCCGAAGTGAGAGCTCATCCTCCTGGAAGTAAACACACAGTAAGGTGGGGGTAAGCCCAGAGGGCTGACCCCGGGCTAGAGTTCTCTGGTCCTGGGCTGCAGGGCAGCAGGGAGGGAGCATCCCACCTGCTTGGGGCCCTCAGAGCCGGCTTGGCCAAGGGGCAGGGCCGGCAGCTCACCGAGTCGGAGGCTGAGTCGGCCAGGGAGCTCTGGAAGTCGGCGTACGCGTCCTGGGCGCCCTCCAGCAGCTCCTCCTCATACTCGGTCTGGTAGTCAGATTCATCTGGGCAGAGGGAGACTGTGTTGGTCCTCTCCTGAGGGCAGGAGCCATGCCAGGCACCACTGGAGCTCATGGCCACAGACACCCAGGGTGGCATGGGTCCTGCCACATAGCCAACTAGGTCCAGAGGCTGCTACAGTGAGCCTGGTGGCCAGGGCGGCTTGTTGAACATGTCAAGGGTCAGGAGGGGATACTGCCACCACTGTCCTCAGCTGTGCAGGCACATGCCCCAGGAGTCCAACTCACCATCCACTGCAGCCGCCTTGGCGGGCTCGATTCGCGACACAATCTCAGCAAGGTCCGTAAAGGAGGCATTGGGGCAGGGGAGGACCTGGAAGGCCAAGGCGGAGAAGACATCTGGCCAAAGCCACTACACCCCATGCTCCCCTGACCGCAGGCCCTGACTGCCCCGCCAGGCCCCCAGCCCCACCCTCTCTGTGACCCTCTGTGGCCCTAGCCTGCTGAGGTGCCAGAGCCCCTGGAATGGGGGCGGGGGCATGAAAGATGGGCAGAGTCCTGAGCAGACCCCCACCCAGACCACCATCCTCTCCCACCATAAGCACCACTAGGGTGGAGAGCCAGAGGGGGGGGCAAAGAGAGGGGATGCCAGGACAGAGGCCAGGAGACAGCTCCCCAGGGCTGCTGCCCCTGTCCTCTTCTTCTGGCCCCCCGGGGGGCGCCGGCAGGCCTGAGCAGTTGAGGGGGTGCTCCGAGGTGCTGCCGGCTGCAGGGAGCTCTGCACGTCCCATGGGCGGGGTGGGCAGAAGACAGGTCACAGGAGGGAGGAAGGAAGACAGGGGGCATCAGCTCGGGCACTCACATCACATGGCTTCATCTTGCTTGTCCCCTGCCGATCCTGTAGCATCTTCTCCAGCACACCACTTCGACCCCAGATGTCAAACACTGTCCGCCCATGCTGGTACCCCACTTCCTGCACACACACACCCGAGACCCCGTGACCAGGTGCCAGAGGCCCCGCTTCCTGCGTTCGTAGGAGGGAGGGCAGGGAGGCCAGGCAGGGACCCTCACACGCCCCCAGCCACACTCACGCAGATCTCGTTGAACTTGCCAAAGTCCAGGGTGCGGTAGCTGTCGATGGGGGGCCGCAGGTACTCACAGTAGTCGCTGCTCTTCACCATCTCCAGCTGCCGCACGCAGCACACGTAGGCCAGGCGCGTCTGGATCTCTGCCATGTTCAATACCTGCCACCAGCACAGCCACCTGAGCAAGGCTCTCCCCTCCCCACGTGGCCCACAGACCCCATGCGGGCACAGCCACCAGCGTCTCGTGCCCTGGTCACCTCCCTCCCCCCACCCCCAAAGTGAGACACAGCTCCGCCAGGCCTGGGGGCGGGCCGGCACCCAGCAGAGGTCCTAGAATGGGTCCTGGTGCGGTGTGGAGCCTTTAGGCCAGTCCCCCTTCCCCAGAGCTGGTCCCACGTGGACAGGGATGATGAGTAACTGCAGCCCGCTGGATTCGGAGCCTGGAAGGTGTGCCCCCTGCCCTGCCCACAGAAGGCACCGCAGCACCCCTCTCAGGGACCCAGGCACGAGGGTGTGGGGAGGCTGCAAGGAGAAGCCGCAGAGAAGTGGCGCCTGCCTGGGCACTGCACAGGGGTGTGCCCTACCTTGACTTTCGTGGCCAAGGGGTTCCAGCGCTTCCACAGCAGCCACCACCCAGACAGTGCGTCGCCATAGTTGGTGAGGTCCACCTCGTCCCGGCTGCCCACATCAATGGCAATCACCACCTTTGCCCCCATCGACCTGGCCACATCCGCTGGGGAGGACGTGGCCCTGGTCACCAACTGGGACAGGTAACCAGAGCCCCAGGTAGGAGCAGAGCTGGGGGGATGGGACAGACCTGGGGGAATAGGGGCGGAGCTGGAGCGACAGGGGTGGAGCTGGGGGCGGAGCCTGCCCAAGAGGCCCTGACCCAGGGAGTCTCCATGTCACACCAGGGCCTGTAGAGGTGGGCAGCTGAGCGCACAGAACTGTCCAACAGGTGACAGGTGCGCCCAAGGGAGGGGCCTCCCTGACAGCAAACCCGACACCTGCAGGCTGTTAGTTCCGACAGTGGGCGCAGACGGGATGTAATTGCTCCCAGCTCCTCTACTTGGCCCTTGTTCTGAGCACTGCTGAGCTGACAAACACAGCCATATGCTGGGAGCACACAGTGCCCGAGCGTGTGCGCGGGCGTGCATCTGTGCGTGTGCCTGTTCTGTGTGCTCCAGGCGAGCCTGTCATTTCCCCTTGGCACACTCTGAGGAAAACGTGTGCCACTGGCCTTCCCGGGAGTGGAGGCAGCTGAGGCAGGAGCCAGGGCAGTCCTTCCCCGCCCACCGCAGTACCTGGGAGGTTGTTGATGTAGCCGCCGTCCATTAGCAGGTGTCCGTCCTTGGGGTCACAGAGGGGGGGCATGTAGCCTGACAGGGACATGCTGGCACGCACATACCTCCACAGGGAGCCTGGGAGGGAGTTGAGAGTGGTCAAGGGGAGAGGTTGCCGGACCCTGCCAAGGGGCAGGAGAGAAGCCTTTTGCCGCCCACGGAGGGCCTGCCCTGGACCCTCGGATCAGAGCCTCGCCTATGTGGGGTCCTGAAGCCTGCACGTCCGACCTCCGGTGAAGGCACCAGGCCTGGGCACATGGACACACTCTTGGGCACCATCCTCCCCGAGGGAGGCTCTCCAGGAAAGGAGCACCGGAGGGATGGAAGGCCCAGGGGAGGCCAGGCTTGCTCTGGGGTCTCAACACATTCCAATGTGCTGGGCTCCAAACTGGCATGGGCACGGCCTTCTGCCAACACGCCCCCCGCTCACCCTCTAACCAGACACAACCAGCAGCTCCCAAAACACTGCCTGAGAAAGGGCCCTCAGCTGCCCACCCAGGGACTCACTGTCCCCATCCCAGTAGTGCCACCAACTGCCTATTCTAACCACACACACCGTGACCTCAGTGTGCCCTTCATCTGCACCCACGTCCTGACTGTGCCCCCCATCCGCACCCACGTCCTGAGCGTGCCCCCCATCAGCACCCACGTGCTGAGCGTGCCCTCCATCCGCACCCACGTCCTGAGCGTGCCCTTCATATGCACCCACGTCCTGAGCGTGCCCTTCATCCGCACCCACGTCCTGTGTGCCCTTCATCCGTACCCACATTCTGAGCGTGCCCTTCATCTACACTCACGTTCTGAGTGTGCCCTTCATTAGCACCCACGACCTGAGTGTGCACTTCACTCTAGTCCTCTCCTCAGTTCACATGATTGTCTCCACCTCTTTCTGTGCCCTGCTGGCCTCTGGGGTCTCTGGGCTCCAGGCTATGTCCCCATCCCCCCATCCTTCGTGCTCATGGCAGGGTCATGTCTGTATTCAGTCTCCTTGAGCCTCTCTGGGTGATCCTGAGGCTTCCCCAGGCTCACGGAGCAGCCAGGCTCTCCTCCTGCCCTCTCCTCAAACTGGTCCTTCAAAGCCCTCTCCCGGAGCCCCTCTGCCCTGAGTGGGGCTATGCCCTGTGCATGCCTGGGCCCGTGTCGAGGGCAGCCCTGCATCCCAGGAAGAGGCGCTCACCATCTGTGTGGACCCGCATGGCAGAGGCAGTGATGTCCGTGGTGATGGTGAAATAGGGGATCCACAGGTCCTGTGAGGAGAGGCAGAGCTCAGAGGGGCCATCCTGCCTGGCCACCAGCCCCCTACCCTGCAGGCCTGGGGGTTTGGGGGATGAGGAAGGAGCCAAGCATCCAGACACAGGCCAGGCTGGAGCTCCCCAGGGTCGTCCCTGCTTGGGGGGGGCACCTCGATCTGCCGGTCCTTGAAGACACTGTAGATGCTGCTGTTGAAGCCGGCCCCCGAGAACATGGACGTGATGGGATAGGTCAGGTCCAGCATGGTCTTCACCATAGACGTCATGTCCTGAGTGGGCAGGGCACATGTGAGGCTCCTGCAGAGGAGGAGGAGCTCACATCCCCCACCTGCAGGCACGGGCAGAACACCAGTGCGAACAGAACAAGGGCATGCGGGAAGCATCCTGCAGGGGAGAAGCATCCTGTGGGGCTCTCCGGGGGAGCAAATGCTATGGCCTGAGCGGCAGGGCCTAGAGTTCCTATGGGGACACCCCAGCAGGCCTGGCCAGCCTGGTCCTCGCTGCCTGTTCAGTGGGGAAAGTGGAAGGCGAGGCTGGGACAAGGCCCAGTCCAGGACCAGCACTGGGCAGGTGAGCGGCAAGGAGGAGCCCCACCTCGGCCCACCAAGGTCCCTGAGAGCAAGGAGACCCACGGAGATGTCTCCAGGAGGGCTGCCCCCACCTGGCATGCTCGGGGTTGGCCTTCACACTCCACCATGGTAGATGCTCTGTCAGGGTCCTGGGGAGCAGTGGCCCTGCAGAGGGCCCCATTCTCCCTGGTGGGACCGAGGCCCATCCCTCCTCAGTGAGGATGGGGGCCAGTTAGACCTGCAAGGAGCAGGACACGTGACCAGGCAGGCAGTGCTGGCCTTGCCCCAACACCTGGGCTCGGGGCCAGCTGACTCCTTAGGGGTGAGGGTTGGAGAGAAAGCATCCTCCCTGCCTCTGTGTGGACAGCAGCTGGGATGGAAAAGCCCGGAGCATGGGCTGAACATGGGGTAGGCCCCCAGCTGGGGGTGGGTCACCTGCCCCCTATGTGCTCTCACTGACGCGTGAAAGTCCTGCCTTGGAAGGAGCAGAGGGAACACACGTGCTCCTGGAGGACAAGGACCCAGGCCAGCGTGGGACATCCCCAGGGTCCTCCACAGTCAGCAAGGCCCTCACTCCCAAGGAAGTCCCTGCCCAGCACCAGAGAGGCCCGCAGAGCTGAGCCTGGCAGCCCCACAACCACCTATGCCCTCAGCAGGGCAGGGGCACAGGCCCCTGCAGACACCTGCAGGGTGGCCACCTGGCAGGCTCCCATGTCCCAGCACACACTCAGGATGGCGGGGGCATCAGGCCCAAAGCTCCCTAACTGTTCCCACACCTGCACCAGACCAGCGGGGTGGGAAAGGAGGTGGCATCCTTGGCCTGTGACCAGGCCCTCGGTGAGGCTCGAGCACACTGTCCCCTGCAGCCACTGCTCTTGGAGGCTGTCCTTAGTGACTTGTGCCACTCAGCCTCTGGGTCCCCTCCTTAGAGCAGCCCAGTGAGAGGTGACCAGCGTGGCTCATTTCAGGGAAGGAGGCGTCTCTGGAACAGAGTGTCCTTGGGGCCATGTGGACAGGGCAGACAGCCTGCCCTGAGAGCTTCTACCTCAGACAACCAATTTCCTTTTCTTTTTAAAAGGAGAACACAAATACTTTCGATCTCACTCAGAGTTTCAGCCAGGGCTCTCTTCTGTTCCATGAAAACAAGCAGAGCCCCCAAGAAGGGCAGACTGTATCCCACACCCGCAGGTGAGCAGCGAGCTGGACTCGCCCACCCTCCACTCTGTCCATGGGAGCTGTCCAGCCATGGTTTCTCAGATTCTGGGTTTGTCCACTGGCGTTCATTTATCACAGGACCAACTGTATTAACCATACAGACAGTCCCTGACTTACGATTGTTCCACTTATGAGTTTTCGACTTTATGATGGTGCGAATGCAATATGGATTCAGTAGAAACCGCGCTTCAAAGTTTGAATTCTAAGCTTTCCCTAGCCTAGCGATATGCGGGATGATCCTCCCTTGTGATGCTGGGCAGTGGCAGTGAGTACAGTTCCCAGTCAGCCCCGCGATCACGAAGGTGAACAACCGACACACTTACGGCCACTCTGCATTAACTCTCAGGACAGTATTCAATACGTTACATGAGGTGGCCAACACTTTATTATAAGATAGGCTCTGGTTAGATGATTTTGCCTAACTGTAAGCTAATGCAAGTGTTCTGAGCACATTTAAGGTAGGCCAGGCTAAGCTATGATACTCGGTAGGTTAGGTATATTAAATGCATTTTTGACTTATGATATTTTCAACTTACACTGGGTTTATCAGGACATAACCCCATCATGAATCGAAGAAGACCTGTATTTTCTTACTTTCTGTGTTCCTGACGCTCTGGCATTTGGGGTCTTACAGGCCGAGGACAGACTGCGCTCCCAGGGCTAGCCAGTTCTCAGACAGCAGAGGGCTCGCCCCTGGGCTTGTCTTTCAGGCAGACCAACCAATCCAGAGCCCACACGCCGAGCACCTCCTTTATCAAACTCTCACACCAAGCCAGTATTCCATGCCGAAACGACCCAGGACCGGGTACCAGACAACTGGGGCCAGCGCTCATGCCCCAAGCCCGCAGGGCTTCTTCACAAGCCAATCTTAAACTGTGTACCTACCCTGCCTTGCGCTTCCCGCAGAAACCCCAGTGAAGGCTCTGGCCTAACCTTCCCCTCGCTCCCTCTGCCTCCTGACTGGCAATGGTGCTCCCTGTGGCCCTGGGGGATGGGCAGTGCCTCTCGTTTCCAGGGGAACTGTGGGTAACATTAAACTTTTCTTTCAACAGTGCTGACCTCTCTGTGTTGTCCTCAGTCACCTTTATGAATTAAGACCAGGCACCCACCAGAGCCAGCCTCCAACACTGATGTCCTTGCTTCCTTTATGCTCCTCCACTCCACAAGCCACGCTCTGAGGCCAGAGCCCTGCAGAGCTGTGTGCAGGGGCCAGAAGTCTCGATGCCCTCCTGTCCCCACGGCACTGCAGGGACCCCTGGCGCTGCACTCGAGAGGGCGGAGGCCCCTTACCTCAGCCCACTGCTTGGCCCGGATCCGTATCTGGCTGTAGTTCCGCTCCTCAGAGTACAGGGCGCCCATGAAGGCCCCGATGGATGTCCCTCCAACCATGTCCACGGGGATGCCGCACTCTGCCAGGGCCCGGATGATGCCCACCTGGGCACAGCCTCTACGCCAACCAGGAGCACAGAGCAGGAAGTAAGCACCGCCACCAGGACCAGCGCCCGCTGTGCCCCAGCAGAGACGGTCATCACATTCCATCCACTCCCTCCCCAGACTCTTGCACAGGTCACAGAAAGTAGGGCAAGCACAGTGGGAGGGAGGGACTGCGGACACTGTTCAGATGTGTCAGCACTCGGCCTCCTCTACCCACTGGCGTCTGAGAGGTTGTGAAGCTGCACAGGCTTGGACGGACGCAGGAAGGGTGGGGCAGAGGAGCTGAGGCCACTGGAAGGGGGGTCCTGGTGAACATCCTAAAACACCCTAGGGGTCAGGGTGAGCAGGACACAGACGAGCCCCCCAGGGATGGGAAAGCCAGCGTCTGACTGGAGTGACCACTCTGAGCCTCAAACCACTGCTTCCATTTCCCATGTGACGTCCACCTCTCAACCAGAGATTACCAGTCATGTGAGGAGAAAAGACCATGTGACCATAAGCCTGGAGGAAAAACCAGACGAGAAGTGGACCCAGAGGGGACCAGAGAACAGAGACGTCAGACACTGGCTTTAAAACGACTGTTGTAAAAAGTCCAAGGAGCCAAAAGGTGGCAGCTGCCCGAGTACCCCTCGACAGAAGACTGAGGAGACAAAGTGGGCGGACAACATGCGGGAGCGCTGTGCAGCCTGACAGAGGTGGGAGAGCCACATGACACAACACAGGGACTGTCGCGGACTCTCTGAGAAGTGAAACAAGCCCGTCACAAAAGGACACACACCACAGAACTCCACTCACACGAGGGCCTGGAGACACCAAACTCACAGACATAGAAGATGGAAGGGTGGGCGCCAGGGGCTGCGGATAGGAGGTTATGGCTTACGGGGTACAGTCAGTTTGGGAAGACGAAAAAGTTCTGGAAATTAATAGTGATGGTTGCAAAACACTGTGAATATACTTAATGCTACTGAACTTCACACTCAAAAATAGTTAACATGGTAAAATTTCTAGTGTATATATTTTAACACAATAAAAAAGAATATATAGTATCACCACAAAAAAATTTAAATACGTCCTCAGGTATAAGCCTAAAAAAAAACTTCAAGAAATCAAAGACAAGATTCATAATTTTGGTATAGAATTGGAAACTATAAAACAGAACCAAACGGAAACTTTAGAAGTGAAAAATACAATAACCAAAATGAAGTACCCAATGAATGGGTGTGAAGCAGATTAGACACAGCTGAAGAGAGAAACGGTGAAATCTTTATAGGTCAGAAGAAAATATTGATTGAATCACAGAGCACCAAAAAGATAGAATATGTAAAATATTCTTTAAAAAATATGTGAAAGAGCTCAGAAAACATGTGGGATCTGGTGAAGCGTCTGACCCAAATGTTGGTGCAGCCCAGAGAGAGAGGGGCAGGAGCAATGTCTGAGAGATAATAGTTTGGAATTTTTTAGAACTGATAATTGGCATCAAGCCTTAGATTCAAGAAGCATTATAAACTCTAAGCATAAATCAAAAGAAAACCATTCCTACATTGTTGAAAACCCAAGACAGAAAAAAACTTTAAAGCAGCCTAAGAACAAAAAGACACATCACCTTCACAGGGCAGCACAGACAGAGCTGACTTCCCACCCTCTGTGGTCACGACAGATACCAGGTACTCACCATCTGGCCCTTTACAGACAACGTCTGCCAGCCCATAAGTTAGAAAACAAAAGAAAAACTTAAATCAAAGAGAGTAAAATTAAGAGCAGAAATTAATGAACCAGAAAACAAACATATAATAGAGAGGATCCAAAAAGATAAAAGTTGGTGCTTTGAAAGGAGTAATTCAATTGATACCTGCTGGTAAGACTGATCAAGAAAAGGAAAAAGAGAGAGAAGGTATCAATAACTAACATCAGTAATAAAAAAGAGAACATCCGTACAGATGCTCCAGTTAAAAAGGTAGGAAGCTGGCGTGAACTTCATGCCACCAGGAGGAAGATACAGATGAAAGGACACATTCCTAGAACAACATAAGAAATAGAAAATCTGAATAGTATTATAACTATATAAATAATCAAATCTTTAATTTTTAAACCCTCACACAGAAAATTTTATGCCCAGATAGTTTTACTAGTGAATTCTACTAAATGTCCAAGGAAGAATAACACAAATTTTACATAAAACCTTCCAGAGACTAGGAAAAGCAGCAACACTTTCCAACTCGATTTCGAAGCCAGCAAACAAACCCACGTGAATTTCAGAAGAGGACACATGCAGTCCAGTGTCACTCAGATTCAAAGGGAACCCAGCACCATCAAGAGGACAACACATCATGGGCAATGAGTCTACCCAAGAATGCATCTTAGTTTTCATTTAAAGATCAGTCAGTGTAATTCACCACATTAACAGAATAAAGGAGAAAAATTACACACTCATCTCAACAGATCCATAGAAACAACCATTCATGATAAAAACTCAGCAAACTAGGAATAGATGGACAGCTCCTCAGCGTGATTAAGGCATCTACAGGAACCTACAGCCAAGCTCAGGCTCAGTGAGGAAGCTGAGTGCTGCCCCTAACCTGGGGACAGGCAGCGTGTCTGCACCCACCACTGTACTCAGCATCGCACTGGAAGTTCTAATGGGTGCAACGAGGCAAGAAAAAGAAACAAAAGGCATATACATATTTTGGAAAGAAAGAGGAAATACTGTCTTTATTCTCAGAAGACATAACTGTATATATAGGAAATCCAAAAATAATCTAAACAAAAGCTACTAGATTAAGTGAATTTAGCAAGGTTGTAGGATATAAAATCAATTTAAAAATATCAACTGTATTTCTATATACTGGTAACAAACAATTTGAAAATGAAATTGAAAAGATATCATTTACAATAGCAAAAAAATCCCATAAAATACTTAGCTGATTCTAAAATTCACATGAAAATGTAAAGGACCTAGAATAGCCAAAACAATTTTGAAGATTTTTTATTTATTTATTTTTCCCCCAAAGCCCCAGCAGATAGTTGTCTGTCATAGCTGCACATCCTTCTAGTTGCCGTATGTGGGACGCGGCCCCAGCATGGCCAGAGGAGGGGTGCGTCGGTGCGCACCCGGGATCCGAACCCCGGCCGCCGGCAGCACACTGCGCGCACTTAACCGCCAAGCCACGGGGCCGGCCCGCCAAAACAATTTTGAAACAAAAAAACTGAAGGAATTACACTGCCTGATATCAAGATTTACCACGAAGCTACAGCAATCGAGACGGTGTGGTGGTGTCATTAAGGGCAGAACACCCACCTCGGAGGAACAGGACAGCGCCCAGATGTAGACTCACACCTGGAGAGTTATCTGATGTTTGACTCAGATGCCACAGCAACTCAAGAGGGAGGGAAAGCCTGCCACAGATGGTGTTGGACCTGAGACAACCACGGGAGAACAGAGCCGCACCTCCCACTCGCTCCATTCACAAAGCATCAGAGGTGGGTCACAGACCTAAATGTACAAGCTGGGATCATAAAGCTTCTGAAGGAAAATATAGACTACCCGTGTGACCTTGGGATAGGAAAGAGCTCTCAGAATACCAGAAATAATAACCAATAAAAAACTGGAAAAGCACACTTCATCAAAATTAGAAACTTTATCAAAAAATGCCATTAAGAAAATGAAAAGTCAAAGATTGAGAAACAATATTAGCAATAAATATATATGGCACAAGACATGTATTCAGACTATATAAATAACTCTCCTAACTCAATAATAAAAGACAAACCACTGTTAAACATGAGTAAAGAACATAAATGGTACTTTACGAAAGAAGAGACACAAATGACTAACAGTACATGAGATCACTAGTCCTCAGTGAGGTGCAAATTAGAACCACAATCAGACACCACTGCACACCCAGCAGAAGGGTTACAATTTACAGTACTGACGATACCAACGGTTGACAAAAATGTGGGCAACCGAACTCTCAAACATTGCTGGTGGGGGTGTAAAATGGTACAAGGACCCCACGCCCAGGTAATTCCACTCCTACGAATACGCCCAAGAGGAAAGAAAACAAACATCCACAGAGAAGATTTGTGCGAGAATGGTTATAGCAGTTTGTTCATAACGACCAAAACCAGAAAATACCCCAAATGTCCACGGACAGGAGGAGGGATAAGCAAGCACGGCAGACGTAACAGCACTCAGCACGCCGCCACTGCGCTCAGGAGCACACAGGCAGCCTCACGCTCATTGTGCTGAGAGAGCAAAGCCAGGCACGAGCCAGCACAGAGCAGAAACCCAAGCAAGCAAGTAAAAACCCGCATCAACAGTCTCCGAGACACTCAACATTCACCAGTGCAGCTGAGAGAGGAAACCACGCAAAAAGCACTTAGACGTTACAAACACTTTAGCAAAACAGATCAATTAGAAGACACGTTGGAGAAAAATCATCCAGGAAGTAGAACAAAAAGACCGAGATAGAAAATATGGGACAGAAGAGAGAGGAGAATCAGGAGATCTGTCCAGGATGCCTGGTCTCCAACGTGAAAAGCTCCAGGAAGGGAGAGCAGAGAGGGCAAACGCTGCACCAGAGCTGACGTTTATGGACTTCCGAGTGCAAAAGGGCCCACTGGGAGTCCAGCCGGTATAACGGGTGAAGAACGACCCAAGGCACAGCATCAACACCTTCAGAAGAGTAAGAATTAAGAGACTCTCCTACAAGCTTCCAGAGGAAAAACAGGCTTCATGAATAAAAAGGGCATTGAACTTCTTAACAGCAATACTGGAAGCTAAAAAGACAATGGAACCACGCTTTAAAGATTCTCAGGGAAGATTATTTCCACCTAGAATTCCATACCCAAACCATTCAAGTGTGAGACTAGAATGAGGACATTTTCTGCTGTGCATGGTCTCAAAAATTCTACCTCCCATGTGTCTTCTCCTAAGGAATTTCTAGAGTATGAACTCTACCAAAATCAGGAATCTACCAAGAAAGAGGAAGACATGGAATCCAGGAAGTGGAGATGAACACAGGAGAAAGACAAAGGCAGTTCTCAGGATGATGGTGAAGGGAAATTCCAGGGCCATACCAGCAGAGCTGGAGGGAGGCAGATCCCGAGCAGAGCTGAGCAGAGATGCCCTGGTGTGTCTGAGCACGCCGAGAGGAGCTAATGCTTCCAGCAGAGTGTCTGGAGATGAGTTAACGATACCCAGAAATCCAAGCAAATGGCAACTGTAACAATTATTAACTCCAAGGACAGAAACACAGTCATACAGTACAGCAGGAGATGGCTCAGCTCTGAAAAAGACCCACATTGACATCATAACATAAACAGTGATACTGGCTTGACCCATGAGAGAACCATACTTGGACTATGAGTATTAAGGAAGGCGACAGATAGACAGAAAGGAGACAAAGAGAGAGAGACGGATGATATGCAGATGATTGATAGATGCATGATACGTAGACGATAGATGCATGATGGATGATAGATGAATAGATGATAGATGGATAATACATAAATGATAGATGCACGATGGATGACAGATGACAGACAGATCATACATAGATGACAGACGGCTGATACGTAGATGATAGATGCATGATGGATGACAGATGACAGAGATGGACGGATAGACTCTGACTTTGCATATACCGGAGGAGGTCAGGACCTCAATAATCTAAAAACAAAAAAAACAAAAAAAGTAGGAGAATAGGAATGTTATGCTATTTAGAAATGTAGATGAGCAGACAACTGAAAAACAGCTGGAAGTGATTATCTCTGGGATCCCTCTGGATTTGGTGACGGGGCAGGATCGGCCGAGGACTGTTAGTTTGTGTTCTACAAACACCGCGTGGCCTTAGAGAATAGCCATATGGCTTTTAAACTAAGTATTTTTTCATTAAAAATGCTGCTGATTGGGCCATCCTGGCCTACAAACCAGGTCCAAGTCTGGGCCAGCTGCTCTGGGCCATCCCCCGTCCCAGCCCCATGGAAAGAAGCCTGGGTCCTCCCCTGGCCCAGCAACATTGGGCACATCTTCTGCAAGTACGGCACCAGATGATGCTCCGGGATCCTGAGATAAATGAGCACAACACTCATCCAGGCCGGGCCGAATTCAAGCGCGACAGGACCACCACGCGCAGGGCTGTCCCAGCCAGCTCTGGGCCCGCTGCCTGCCGGCAGTGGAAGCGGAGCCGAGGGCAGCACGCGGCTCTCTCCCCCTGCAGCACTGGGCCCTGGGTCCGCGGCAGTGCAGCCCAGCCCTCAGGAGCCAGGCAGCGACACCTCCGCTCTGCTTTAGGCACTAATGTGTGCTGTGAAGGAAAATGAAGCCAGTGAAGGAGCAGAGTGAGGAGGGGTGGTCTCCACCCACTTTCCTGTCAGTAGGGGTCGTAGACCAAGACTCCAAGCTTCAGAGTCTCCCATATTAGGGAAGCGAGGAGAACTCAGTTAGCAGTGCAGTTATGCAGCTCATTTGCATTACTTTTCGGATCCTTTCTAAAGAGGGTCTGAGTCTTCCCTGGCCTCAAAGCTGGACTGCATCTCTCTAACTGTAATTAGCCAAGGAGGAAAATGGGCCAGGCATGATCCAGGTCTGACTCCAAAGGCAGGAGACATCTTTGCAGAGTGGCTCCCAACATGGTGACTCCTAAGGGGCTTCTGTCCTTCTGAGCCCTTCCCTCCTCCAGCTCACTTTGAAAGGGATGTCCGTGGGCCACATGAGATGCTGAGCCAGGTACCTTCTGCTGAGCAATGGGGAGAGGTGGCCAACGCCATCAGCAGGGCCAGGACTCAGGACACAGAGCACTCAGGAGGTCCTGGTACAGTGCTGAAGAAGCAGCACATGCCAGCTGGCCCAGGGACCGCCCTGAGCGCCTCACTCTGCCAGCAGTGCTGATGTCCACCGTAGCGAGGGGCTCCACCCCACAGGACACCCCCAGCCCTGAACCCAGCCCAGCAGCACAGATGTTGCTGGAGGCACTGCTCTGTCCTCCACGTGTCATCTGGGTCACCAGAAGGCACTGGCCTCGTCAAACCCTCCTCACAAGGTCCCTGGGCCCCATTTCTGCTCCAAGTGTATATTTATTTTTAAATAAGTTCAGGAGAAGGGTGGCAAGTGTCAGAATGACAATTCGGGGTAGAAGTTACTTGGGTTAAAAGTCCTGTAAGGAACTCACCAGCCCAAAGAATTAAAGAATGCTTCACTAGGTTTGTGAGCAGATCAGATCATTATTCTATAAAGCATATGTTAAAACACAAAGCAACTCACCCGGAGCCCAATGGAAAGACTGGCAAGGATAAGAATAGAGTTTTCAGAAGAGGAGACACGAATGGCTAACAGGCAAACAGACACGTCTCGCAAAGACAATCACAACAAGATATAATTTTCCTCTACTGTATCGGCAACTATTAAAACTCGGGCCAGTTGGTGGAGTCTGAGCGGGACAGCCTGCGGGAAGCACCACTCAGCAACGTGCACTGAGGTGCTGCAAAATGCCTGGTTGTGCACTGGGCTCACCCATGGGGCTGCCTTGGGGGCTGAGCTCAGGGGCCTCCTCATCAGCACACGCGGGGCATCGTTCACACACACACACACACACACACACACACACACACACACACGGGGGGGAGTGGCGAGGACTCACCTTGCTCCCCCTCCCCCGAGCACCAAGGCGATGGCATTGCCGGTCAGCACACGTGCGAGGCGGGAGAAGTCAGAGTGCCGGTCTGGGGGCCTCTGGAAGACCCGCTCGTACATCTCCACCTGAGAGGGGCCAAAAGACGGGCCTGGGCGTGTTCCCATGCACCTCGACCTGAGCAGGCTGGCTTCCACCGTTCCTGACTCAAACCTCTCTCCAGGAATGGCGGGCTCTGTCTGACACCGACCCTGTCAGCACCTTGGTGCCCAGGCTCTCCTGGGAGGAGGCCCTCAAAGGGCACGTGGGTGAGTGGGCAGTGCGGGTGGCTGGGTCACATACCCACGAGCCCAGCAGGAGACACAGAGCCCCCAAGAGCTGTCCCCAAAAGGATACCCAGCCCAAACCCCAGCTGAAACCCCGCCAGCCCCCAGGGCGGACGGTGCTCCAGGGCACGGTCTCCTGTGCACAGATGCAGCTGTCAGGATGCTGTCCACCAAGCTGTGGGGCCAGGTAGGCTGCAGCGTGGGTGGCCTCTGTGCTCCCCCACCGCCCACCCCCCAGGGCTGAGGACACCCTAAGGAAGAGGTGCCTCAGGAAGTGCGTGCACGTCTGCCAGAAGGAGGAGGCAGTGCTGACCCTCTGAGACTCCGACTGAATGTGAGACTCTCAGGCTCATCCCTGACCCCTCGCCAAGCCCATCTTTCCGGGGTTCTGGCCCCCGATGGCCCAGCTGTGCTGCTGCCTCCACTATGCTGGGCCCCACCTGTCTGGGGGGCCCATAACCACCCTGTGGCCACCAGAATCCCGAAGACCAAGCCCAGCAAACACGAGCTCATAATCACACTTCACGAGCACGCTGAGAGGCGAGCCCCCCCATCAGAGCCTCAACGAGCTTAGATGATGGAGAATCAAATGGAGAACGTGAAGGAAATAAACTACACAATCGCAAAGCCAGTCAGGCGAGGGCTGTGGTCTGGAGGCCAGGAGTTCCCACCAGGCCGGCCCCTCGCCTTGTGCCCAGGCCTCACCAGCTTGGGCATGCTCCTCCTGGAGAAGACGCGGCGCGGGCAGCAGAGGTGCAGGTGACCAGAGCACCAGCTCCGCATGTTGAGCCACTCCACGGTGCGGGAAGGTGCGGGCCCCTCCTCCCGGTGCAGCAGGATCAGCTGCTTCTGGGCACGCACGGCTGTGCTCTCCAGCATCCGCTCCAGCTGAGGGAGAGCAGAGCCTGTGTGTCAGGCAGCCCAGGTGAGCCTGAGGACTTGGGCAGAACAGAGCTGAAGGCCAAGTCGGGGCTGTCTATAGAGATCCCACGCTGGACGCTGCCTCTCCGACCAGCCCCACACAGGCCGGAAGGGTCCGAGGCCAGGGCCCTGACGGGCGACACCCTGGTTCTGTAAACCAGTTTGGCTGTGGCATGCTCTGCCCTTTGGCTGTTGAAGCTGTGACCCAGGGGTCTTCCCGGCTATGTGCCTACTGTGTGCTGGGCTAGGGAGGCGTGGCCATGAGGGAGCTGCAGGGGTGTGCAGGAAGGAAGGAGGTCGCCTCCCCTCCCTGCTTCTCTAATACTGCCTCGAGAACACACACCGTGACCTTCTCCAATGTTGTAATTTGCAAACACTCTCCCTTGCAAGGGAGCATCACTCCCTGCAGAATAGGGGTCTGCATCATGATGAGGAATTTCTGGCTGCCCCAAGATCAGAGAGGCAGGAGCCTGTGATGAGAACAGAGTGATGGAAGGGAGGAAGGAGGTGGATGATCAGAACTAAAGGGATCACGAGACTCCACCTCACACCCGTGACGCTGGCAACAAACAGGACTGATGGTGCGGAGCGGGGAGGACATGGAGCCCCAGGTCTCTCCCGCAGCAACAGCGCGAGGGAATATGGCACTCTCAATGGGGACAGCAGATTGGCAGCATCTAGTAAGCCTGAAGACACATCCGCTGTGATCCAGCAACTCTTCCAGGGGGTACTCTGGAGACACGCTTGCACACGGTTCGTCAGAGTGAAACAACCTTGCAGCCCCTTGGCTGAGAACAGACAGATGGTGGGGTATTCACAAACAGGAAACTAAACAGCCATAAAAACGAGTGAAACAATACGGACAGAGCCCCAAAACCTAAGTGTTGAGGAAAAAAGGATATTTCAAAATGTTATAAAATAGGACACTATTTGTATAAAATTTAGACCTGTAAAACAGGGCCATACACACACAACTAAAGGGTGAAACACAGACAGAGGCTTCAACTTCACAGAGGCCACGGTGGGCAGGGAGGTCACTGCCCTGCTTTGTGCTAAAACAACCAGCAGGTAAACAAGCAAAATGTTCTCACAGCGAGGAGGGCAGATATCTGGGTGCTAGCTCTGATCATCCATCCTTTCCCGAGTTGTTGAAATATTGCATTCCAAGGAAAAGACAGAGAAACAGATGGGTCTGAGGAGAGAGCAGCCCCCAGCCAGGACCTGCCCACTGGATCCTGCCCACTGGAGCCTGCCCTGCTCCCAGCTCACCTCACCCACCGTGGGCTCCTGCTCGCCCAGGCCCACGATGAGGATGCAGTCGGCCTGCCGGATGCAGCGCTGGGTCCAGGGCGTGAGCGTGCTGTCCGCCTGGTAAAGCACTATCCGGTGGATGTCCTCCTGCTGCCCCAGCCAGCTGGACAGCCGGTACTCGTGGATACTGGAAGGCACAGACATGGGGGGGGCACAGATGCCAGAGCACGTGTAGATGCAGTGGGGTGCAGACACAGGGGGGACCCAGGCATGGGGAGCGCAGACAGAGAGCAGCACGAGGGGGCACAGACAGGAGGTGCAGACACAGGGGGACGCAGACAGAGTGGGGTACAAACAGAGGGACATGCAAGGGGGGCGCCGACAGAGGGGGCACGCAGACCAGGGTGTGCGTAGACATGGGGGGCGCACGTCAAGGCTGTGCTTAAAGCCACTGAGAGCAGGAAGCTCAGGTGGGCCGGGCTGTCCCTGCGTGGAGGCTGGCATACCTGTCCAGAGCAGCAGAGCCAAGGCGCTGTTTTATGTTGTCGCTCGTCAACAGCAGGATGGGGCCTGAAAACAACCGACCACAGAAAACTGTCCCGGCAGCCCCCTCCAGGACAACTGCAGCCTGTCCACAGGAGCAGCCCAGGTCTGGGACAAGCGCGGCCTGTCCAGAGCAGCAGCCCAGGGCCAGTGGACAAGAGTGCCCACTCCCTATGCTAGAGGTTTGCTCTTCTTGAAAGTAATGAGAAGCCTTTCACCTTTCAATGAGGAAGTGCCTGTGGCCTGAGGTGACCATTCCCTCTGCCCCGAGGGAGACCCTCTGAGCAGGTGAGTCTGCATGATGCAGAAGTAGGAGCTAGGAGAGCTGCACCAGCTCAGGGGCTCAACAGGTACAGGGATGGGCAGCCTCTCTGAACCTCAGTCCCCTTGTCTACACAGGGACAGGGGGCCTCACTGAACCTTGGTCTCCTCATCTACCCAGGAAGGAGTCAAATCTCTGCAGCACTGAGACTGTGTGTTGGGACAGGGGAAGCACAAGCTTGTAAAACGCAAGGTAATATAATTTCCCAAGTCCAGATAAGCAAGGCGGGCTGGATTCCATGTGGTATATAGTTCACTAGTGTCAAGACACACATCTTGTCACATTTTTGTCTCTGAAATCAGCGTGTGTCTTCCAGCTAAGTGTCTTAGAGTCACCGTCACAGAACAGTTGTCAGAGGCTGCTCAACCAGGAGGGCCAGCATCAGAATCTGTGAAAGGGGCCGGCCCCGTGGCCTAGCGGTTAAGTGCGCGCGCTCCGCTACTGGCGGCCTGGGTTCGGATCCCGGGCGCGCATCGACGTACCGCTTCTCTAGCCACACTGAGGCCGCGTCCCACATACGGCAACTAGAAGGATGTGCAACTATGACGTACAACTATCTACTGGGGCTTTGGGGGAAAATAAATAAATAAATAAAATTATATAAAAAAAAAAAAGAATCTGTGAAAGGAGGCCAGGCGCTTGGGACAAAAGCCAAGATGAGAGCGGCACTCAGCCTCAGAGAGTGCTGCCTCACAGATGCGCCGGCCGGCCGAGGACAAGCACCACAACCTCGGGCTCAAGAGGACCCGGAAGTCTGATGCTGCACAGGAAGAGCATGGGCGCATAAGAACTGAGCCTTCCCCGAGGGCTTCCTTCTCACAACTGAGCTTCTCCACAAGCGGATAATTAAAAGGTGAGAAAGAAGAAATCACTGCTCTGTATTTTAACTGGCAGCATCAGCTTTCTTAGAGGCACACAAAATAAGGGTGCACCGTACAATGGTGGTGGCCCTACTGAGGTGTGGCTACCTGGTGTGACCCGTGTGCACGTATAGCTCTGACTTAAATGGCAGAAACTTGCTGACGCGGAGAAGCAGCTCCTCTGGGGGCTTGGGGTGAAGAGCGCCAATCCTATTGGGTGGGCTGCGCTGCTGCTCTGTGGGTTGGGGGGTCATGCGGAGAAGAGCTCCAAGCTCAAGGTGGTCATCCCACATGGGTCCGACAGAGCAGGAGACCTCTCGGGGCTGGACTGCCTCATGTGCCTGCAAGAGCGGGCCCTCCTGGGCACTGCAGTGACACGTCTTGTTGACCTCTTGGACGTCCGGAACATGACAGGACAGGCAGGCTGTGTCTGGCTGCAGGAACACTCAGGGGACCTTGAGCTGGGCTCTACCTGCCCTTGGTGCAGGGCTCCCCTGCTCTAGGCCCCCCTGACTGGACTTGGGGGACACTGAGACGGCCCTTAGGGAAGGGTGGAGACCCCAAAGGTGGTGCTCTGGGCTCCCAGGGCACAGGCTGCATCTCCTGTCTGTCACAGATGTGGTGACCAACCCTGTCCCTGGGAGGAGTCTGCTTAAGGCCCAGGTGGTAAGCAGGTCCAGGGCAGGGAGGAGACACAGGATGGCTCATCGGCACTCGTGTCTTTGGCTCTGTGTGGCAAGGCGGAAGGACTGCCTCTTGGCTACCAGGGGAATCCAATCTGGCCCCATTCAGACCCGACAACCGCATTTAATAATCAACCACTCAATCAAGATATCTTGAGAAACTACCGTTAATAATTATAAACAACTGAGAGAGACCCTGGGGGTCCACAAATGAGTAAAATATTTCCTGCCTTCTAGAGCTTGCTGCTGGTAGGAGAGATAAGACTAGAGCAGAACAGACTCGCATATACCAGAAAAAGAAAAACAAGCAGACTGAACTATGAAGAAGGCCTGCAGACCGCACAAACGTCAGTCTCCTGGTCTCGATGCTGCGCCACAGCCATGTCTCCAAGAGGAAGGGGACGTGGTGCTCTCTGCACTATTTTTGCAACTTCCTGTGAATCTATAATTATTTAAAAATAAAAAGTTTTCTTTAAAAAAGGGAATAAGCTTTTACGAAGCAACACATCTCCACTGTGCAACTTGAAGGTGCTTTTGGATGCGCTCTGAACAGTGTGACCAAGGTCAATGGAAAATGAATGGAATTCTCTACATCTGGAATATTTGTTATAAAACAAAGGACAAGAAACACAGGGCAATTAATGCTTTCTGATTTTAAAATTTCATTTTGAGAATAACTTTTAAACATTAAATATTTATAGTAGTATTTTTCAATTTTATACGTCATTTTTATTTGGCATTTATTTAATGCTGTATCAGGTAGAGAGCATTTTCACGTGGTATTAAAGTACACACTCTTGTCATAATATATCATTGCATGATAGTAATATAACATTCATTGCATTTGCTATTATATCATTTTTTAAAGACAACCCCTGAAACTTTTAGTATAACCCTATCCTAGAAAATTGACTTGCTGTCTGTCATTACGGTTGCTCACAAATAGTCTATAAAAACTTATAAATAAGTGTTAAGAATATAAAATACTTTATAATTTTGGCAATTCATAAGAGTTCTCAGGAATTTCAATTTCTTTTTCTTGAATCCCAAAGTTTAACAGCTGTCAGGAATCTGGAAACACTACCCAAGCTTCCTGATCCCAACCAAGGGTGTCTTCCCTGTGGTCAGCCAGCTCCCCAGCCACTGCAGCGTCCCCTCCAAGCAGTGAAGCAGCTGGCAGGTGCCCCGCAGCAGGCTCAGAACCCAAGACGGGCTCTCGGCGGGGAATTCAGGGGTCTCTGTGCTGTGGTCTTGAGCGCACCCCGTGTTCAGGAAAGCTCTAGCTATCCTGGAAGGGCAGCCTGCGCACGACTTACACAAGCCACTGCGAGACAGAGTTTGCCCACCAAGACTGTCTGGAGATGCCTGATGGATGGTCTTCTGCCCACTGTGGACATGCCCTCCCCAGCAGCCCCAGGGCTTAGCTGTGAGGGCGACACCCACTGCACTTTCAGAAGAACCTAGAAGGACCAAGGCAGGAGGAGGAGGGGCTTACCGATGGCGCTGAGGGCATGCTTGAGCTCCAGGGCAAAGGCGGTGAGGGGTACATCCTCTGACACGGGCATGACGGCCACTGTGGACAGGTTGCTGGGAGGGTTCCCCGAGTCCCACTTGCTGCCTGCCGTGTGTAGCCCAAACTGGTGACCTGCAAAGCACAGGGTGGTGTGTCAGCCTCAGGGGTCCAGCCGCCGCTCTGACAGCGTCTAGGTGTGTCTAGATGTTGTCAGGCGACACTGCGGCACAAGTGGCCTGGGACGAGAGGAATTGGTGTGGGTCTGCTCCCGCTCTCCATAACTAGAGCTTCTCCTGCCCACCTGGTCTTTGGGCCTGCCTTTCCTGCTGAAGGAGCAGACCACATTGACAGCACCCTTGCATCTCACATACACTGGACACTGAAGGGAAACAGAGATGAGGCACAGCATGAGGAAAAGAACGTGAGGCCCAGAAACAACTCAAATAGTTCACATGATCTGCAGGTGAGGACCATCCTTCAACCACCCCTCCTCGAGTTCTCCACCACTCGCTCTAGAAACAGTAAACAATATGAGCCTTTACAAGATCAACAGACACATTTTCATTGTCTCTTGTCTGCATGGGACTTCCAGACACCGAGGGAGACTCAGAACGATCCATGGGGAGATCAGGGCTGGGATCCGGAGGCAGCAGCCCAAGCCTTTGAGGGTCAGTCAGTACAGGCAGAGCCTCCTGCCCCTGAGACCACAGGCTCTCCTTCTCTAGACACTGAGGCCCAGGAAGCCGTGTTGCCTCCTCAGGCCCCACCGCAGCAGGCACAGAGGCAGCAGGGTGAGTTTATTTCCAACAATCAAGTCAATTCTTGGTGAGTGGCATCTCCTGTTTTCATGGAGATAGCCGAGGGGGCAGCCTCACCCCTCCTGCCACCACGTCCCCAGACAGACCCTGCTCTCCTGGGGCCTGGACAAGCCGAGGGCTCTCTTCCTGGCTCTCTGACCACTCGCTCCCCAGCCTGCTCCATGCTGCTTGCCTGGCCCAGCCAGCTGGCTGCCACATCCCAGCTCCCACACGGACAGACCCTCCCAACCCCTGAAGGGCATGGCCAGGCACACACACCAGCCACGTCAGAAAGGCCCAGCTCCTCCAAGAGGGCGTCCATTTCTGACTCTGCTCATCTCGCCCCTGGTGAGGAGTGGCAATTCCCAAGCGGTGGAGTGTGGGTCCCTGTACAGCCTGACCCAGAAGACAGAGTGGGGGGATGCAGGACAGTGGACAAGGGGGTTTGCTAAGAGCTAATCTAGGGGCAGGGAAAGAAAAGTGAGGTGGTCACTGGCCGCACAGAGGGCAGCAGAGGGGTCCCCTTTCACTGGCTCTCCTCAGGCTTTTCCTTGGTGAATCCCCTTCCTCTCTATCTCCCCCAGTGACCTCTATCAGAACCCTCCGTTTAAGATAGAACCAACAGGGGATTCTATTGCTAGCTTTGCGCACCTCTTTCTTAGCCTTTAAGAAAGGCACTTAGGAGGTTCTGGTTCTGGCCAAGAGAGAGATGGAGCAGGCACATCCCACCCAACCACTGCCAGCAGTCACAAGGAGTCCCGGCCGCAGTTTTCAGGAGACCCTGAGGGGTGCAGAGGGGAGGGCAGACGGGCTAGGGACCTTGACTCATGGGAAGACCACCCTACTAATGCCACAAAAGCAGCAGTGCACCCCCACCCCCAGCTACAGGCAGGCAGGGTCCATCCCTCTCCCTCCCCCTCCCCAGTGGGTGCTCCCTCCAGGGAGACTTTCTGGGGGGGCCCCATCACTAAGCAAAAACCAGCTCCCTACTTGTATGGGGCTGTAGACACAGTAGGGTGGAGGTCCCCAACTTTCCATGCCCTGCCCTAGCAAGCAGAGGCGGCACCCTAACCAGAGCGGGGAGATCGCAGAGAGGAGGGAGATAGAGAAAGGAATCCTCTGAATCTCATATGAAGTCCTGGGCTCACCCCCAAGTAGCCCATGCATGAAACCAGCCAGAATCGCACAGCAGAGGCTCCGAGAACAGAATACGCTGCAGAATACCAGCCAGCCTTCACATTGGCTCTGGGTAGCGCACAAGCAGGGAAGACCAGAGTAATTCTGCAGAGGCCTTGAGAACTAAACGAACACTCAAACACAGTCCAGGAATGAGGGCCAGGACATGCTCTACGAATACAAGCACACTGACAGTCTGCTAAAATAGAAGATTTAATTGGGGAACCCGAGTCTCACAACATAATACTCAGAATAGAGGATACAACCCAGTATTACCAAGAGCCAGGAATGTCTCAGCTAATATGAGAGAAGACGATCAACAGACAAAAATGACAACACACCACAGGATTTGAAATTACTTGACAAGGACAATAAAGCAGCTGATCATAATCAGCTAGAAAAAGCAATTATGAACAATCTTGAAACAAATGCAGAAGTATAATAACTGAAACAAAAAACTCTCTGGATGGGCTTAAGAGCAGAATCAAGAAGACAGAGAAAAGAGCCAATGACGTTGAAGACAGATAAAAAGAAACTACTCAATCTGAACATTGAAGGGAGAAAAAAAGATGGAAAATACCAACAGTGTCCCAGAGACTTTTGGGACAATAACAAAAGGTCTAACATTTGCATCCCTGGATTACCAGAAGAGAGAGTACAGGGCTGCAAGAATATTTGAAGAAATAATGGCTGAAAATTTCCCAAATTTGGTAAAAGATATACACCTGTTCAAGATTTAAGAAGATGAGCAAACGCCAAACAGGATAAACCCCAAGAAATTCATGCCCAGACACTCCAAAGTCAAATTTCTAAAAACTAAAGACAAAAAGTCTTCAACACCACCAGAGAGAAATGATGTACTACCTACTTGGGAACGATTCAAATGTCAGAATTTCTCATTAGAAGCAAAGGAAGCCAGAGGGAAATGGCAGAAAATTTTTAAAGTGCTAAACTAAAAAGAATGTCAAAATAGAACTGCACATCCAGCAAAAATATCCTTCAGGACGAAGATGAGGTAAAGACATTCTCAGATGAAGGAAAATTAAGAAAATGTGTAGTCTAAAAGGACTATTACTAAAGGAGCTTCTTCAGACAGAAGGAAATGATACCAGAAGGAAGCGTGGAACACCAGGATGAAGCACAAGCAACAGAAATGGTAAAGATCACAGACTATTCTCCTCTCAAGTTTTAAACGTTGTGTTTGATAGTTGAAAGCAAAAGTTATAACACTGTGTGACATACATATATATACAAAGTGGGGGGTTTTCAATGTATGTAGAGATATTATTTAAGACAACTACAGCATAAGAGAAAAGAATAAAGTGACCTAAACAGTGATAAGGTTTCCACGTTCCACTTAAAGTGATAAAATGTTGATATTAAAAGACAAGGATAAGTATGAATATTGCGATCCCTAGAGCAATTACTGAAAATATTGTATGAAGACATGTACTGGAAATGACAATTGATGAACAAAAATGGAATACTCAAAAAACGTTCAAGTAACTCAAAAGAACATAGGAAAGAGGAATTAGACAAATGTCAAAAAAAAAAGAAAAAAACAGGGGAGAACAGAAAACAAATAATAAAATGACAGACAAATCGTAATATATAAATAATTATGTTAAATGTAAATGGTCTGAACACAAATAAATGTCAGAAGGAACACAAAGAGCGTCAGAAGGAATGACAAAACATGATCCAGCCACATGCTTTCTACAAGACACTCGCTTCAAACATAACCGTACAGATTGGTTAAAAGTAAAATGAAAAAAGATATGTGATGTATTCAACAGTGTCTCCCAAAAATTCATGACCACCTAGAATCTCCAAATGTGACCTCGTTTGGAAATAGCGTCTTTGCAGATGTAATGAGCTGAGAGGAGTCTACTGGAGTGAGGTGGTGCCGCCACACTCTGCTGCCTCCACACAGCACGCCTGTCCACCCATCCATTCACTCCTTCCACAAACACAGGCGTGTGCCTAGGTTACGCTGGAGACACAGACAGAGCCCCCCGCCTGCAGCTTCCCTGTTGGTGCCGAGACAGACAACAAACGAGCTAACTAAGCAGATAGGCGATGCGTCAGGTGGGAACGAGTGCAGGGATAAGTGGGAAAGGGGCGCTGAGGAGTTGAGGGCATTGCGGGTGGAGGGGGGTCGGGGAGGCGACGCTGTGGTGGCGGCTTGGGATAGAAGGGGAGCAAGGCTCTCCTGAGGGGTGCTCCAGGCAGAGAGGACAGTGGCCAAAGCCGGAGCAGGTGGTCATGGAACAGCAAGGAGGCTGGAACCCCACGCTCCTGACCAGGAGAGACTCAGATGGAGCCATCAGTCCTCAAACCCTCGGAGGCCAGTGTGCCCAGAGCTCACAGTGAGTGCCTCCTGAAAAAGGCACTTTCTCAGACTTACAACTAGAAGAGGATAAGCAAGCTGAGACAGAAGAACTTCCAACACTCGAGAACTGTCATCATCTTTGCTGCTCAGCACAGGTCACGCCATCGGCACTACTCCTTTGCCTCTGTCTGGTGAGCCGACCACCACACGGGGAGAGTGAGCACAGACTAGAGCTTCCCCCCAGTGCTGCCACACCCACACGCATTTCAGCAAATTCTTCCACACTGCCACAACCCAAGGAGCCTCCCCCAAGCTCAGAGGTGGGGATGGTAGGGGCTCTACCCCCTCCCCTTCCTCCTCCCTCCTCTTCAGAGCAGGGTACTAGTGAGGGGGGCAGCGCTCTAAGCAAGATGGGTGGGTACCTGAGTCAGGTGGGCGGGGCCCTGAGTGAGATGGGCAGACACCTGAGTGAGGTGGGCGGGGCTCTGTGTGAGGTGGGCAGGGCTCTGAATGAAGTGACTGGGGCTCGTGAGATGGGCGGGGCTCTAAGTGAAGTGGGCAGGGCCCTGAGTGAGATGGGTGGGGCCCTGAGTGAGATGGGTGGGGCTCTGAGAGATGTGGGCGGGGCTCTGAGCAAGGTGGGAGGGGCTCTGAGCGAGGTGGGCGGGGCTCTGAGATGGGAAGGGCTCTGAGTGAAGTGGGCAGGCACAGGACAGGGTGGGCATGGCTTTCAGGTGCCAGGCCTGGGGGACCCACCTGTCACAGCTCCCTGCTGAAGGCTGCCCAAGATCTTCTCTCCCAAGAGATGAATCAGCCGAGTCACAACCTGGAGGCAGAGAAAGAACAGAGACCCCCAAACCACACATTTTAAACCAAAAAGCAGAGTACCTTGAACCCACGTTTTCTAAACCATTATGGCTTTAAAATGCTCTGGGCCTGGGCAGGCGATGGGGCCAGCTGTCTGGTCCTGGGAGGTGGGACCTGACTCTGAGGGCGGCCAGCAGGTGTGAGGGGCACGTGCCCTGTGACCTTGCGCCCGTCAGCCTCTCCTCTGACTTCCAGAGCAGCAACACTGGGACACCACCACGGGAAGCCACGACGACCCCGCAGGCAGGACAGCACAGTCGTCCCTCAGGCCAGGAGGGGCTTCCCCAAAGCCAAGAGCTCACCACTCCTTCCTGAGCACCTGGCCAGGGTGGGACATGGGCAGGGCATTACATGATATGCAGGAAATACTACATTTTAAATATTGTGAAAATTAATAAAGAAACCTCAACTAAACTGGACCCAGAAGGCCTGCAGGGGGAGCGCTCACCCCAGTACTTATCTTCAATTACACCAAACAGGAAGAGACTGAGACTTCCATGGCCCACTGGAAGTACAACTACTTACTACTGAGGGAAGACTTCTCTCCCCACCCAGCAACAGCCCAGCCAATCAGAAACACCACAGCTCAGCCAATCAGAAACGCCACAGCTCAGCCAATGAGAGGCCGTTGCCACCCGGTTCTGTTTCTCTCCCCCAGTGGACTTTCCTTTAGAGCAGCCCCTCCCTCTCCCCCTTTTTCTCTATAAAAGCAGCTCCCTCCTTTGTTCTCCAGGTTTGCCTTTGGACATCCTGAATGGCAATTATTTTGGCTATTCCTAAATAAACTTGTTTTGAGAATGAAACAGGCAAATTTGCTTTTTAAGTTGACAATATAATAATGCTATTGTTGGTTATCTTAATACTAAATTTTTAGAATCACAGACCAAAGTATTTAAAGTTAGAATGTCAAAATATCTGTAATTTACTTTTAAATGCTTTTGTATAAAAATAAAGTGAGTTAAATGTTTTTTAATTGCTAAAGTTTACAACATGACAGAGGATGTTCTGTACAGACAGCCTACTACTGTGACTCTTAAACGCAGTGCAGGGTCAGCTTGAAAAGAGAAGCTGCTGTCAGCTTCAATAAAACTGAAATTATCTAGGACAACAAACACTGATGAGGTGATTCTGTTACTGCTCCTGAGGCGAATGCTGCTTCTCTCCCTTGATAAATAAATCAAAAGCAATAGGACATACTGGAGCATATGAGGAAGCCACTTGGTTTAAAACTAATTTGGCCTGATCTTGTTTTTCCAAAAGGGGCTGACATGGCCTGTTGAGTGTGCATTGTACATCTGCTTTAAACATTTACAATGTCCCAAAGACAAGAATGCTGCCCTTAAAGATAGGG
This sequence comes from Diceros bicornis minor, assembly GCF_020826845.1. Taxonomy (NCBI): domain Eukaryota; kingdom Metazoa; phylum Chordata; class Mammalia; order Perissodactyla; family Rhinocerotidae; genus Diceros; species Diceros bicornis. Next base: position 44,003,415 of record NC_080767.1, read on the forward strand.
ATGTAACTTCCCCCTATATTGGCATTTCTTTAAGGATAATATCTCTTCCTGGAAACTAAGGATAAATTATCAAACCTGCGGTGCTCACCTTGTGACCACTGACCTGCTGACCACCAACCTGCTGCTCCAGGTAAGCATCTTGTGACAGTAGTAAAAGAGATATTCCTGTCCTATGGTGTGTATGCTCTTTGTTCCAAGACAGTATATAACCACTCTGTACACCCCACTTCTTTGGTGCCCTTGAGGAAGGAAGGCCCTGGGCTATAGTCTCAAACCTGGCTCATAATAAACTCACCCCAATTTTGATTTATAGGTTGATTATGGATTATTTGCGTCGACACCCTGCACTCTGCCTCCCCAAGCCTCAGCCTCTGGTTTGCTTCCTGACTGTCTGCCGCCAAGAGCTCTAGGACTGACTCTGGAAACAGCTGGCTGAGACCTTATGCTCCAAGAACCAGCATCCCCTAGCCCCTGCCAGCTAGCCCTCCCCCTGCAAGCTAACTCAGAGACACTCTTTTACCCCCTGGATGCTGGAGCCCAAGACCCATTGAAGATGCAAGTGAAACTCTCCAAATTTTAGGATGTGAGACAAAAAATAGTTTGAGCAGAGTGGTCCAAAACAGAAGCTAAAAAGGAGTCTGGTTTATATTCAACTAATCTAGCATCAACCTGTTAATTAGAGCTAATTAAAAAACCACATTTTGTTATGGAAAATGTCAAACATACACAAAAGCAGAGAGAAGACTACAGCAAACCCCACCCTCCCATCACCCAGCTTCTACCATCTCATTTCACACACACAACACGAAAAATTTTGAAGCGAATCCCAAACACAGCATTTTATCTATTAATATTTGAATTTGTATCTCTAAAAGAGCCTTTAAAAACATAACCATGATATAATTATCACAATTACGAATTAATAATAATTCTAAGTTAAAGCTAATTTAAAAAGTGATCATTTGTACATCAAGTGAAAAAGGTTCAAAATGTGAAAATGGTTCAAAATAGGCCAATGAACACATGAAAAGGTGCTCAACATCATTAGTCATCAAAGAAATGCAAATTTTAACCACAATGGGATGCCATTTCCTACCAAAAGAACGGCTAATATCAGGGGAGATATTCACCCCAAGGTGATGATGCAGAGCACTGTGGGGGGACTGTAAATGGCACGACCACTCAGGAGAACTGGTTGGCAATTTCTTTAAAAGTTAAATACGGGGGGGCCGGCCCCATGGCTTAGTGCTTAAGTGCGCGCGCTCCGCTACTGGCGGCCCGGGTTTGGATCCCAGGCGCGCACCGACGCACCACTTGTCCGGCCATGCTGAGGTGGCATCCCACATACAGCAACTAGAAGGATGTGCAACTATGACATACAGCTATCTACTGGGGCTTTGGGGAGAAAAAGGGAAAAAAAAAAGGAGGAGGATTGGCAATAGATGTTACCTCAGGGCCGGTCTTCCTCAGCAAAAAGAGGAGGATTGGCATGAATGTTAGCTCAGGGATGATCTTCCTCACACACACACACAAAAAAGTTAAATACGTCTGCCCTATGACCCAGCAATTCCACTCTTAGGTAGCTACCAAGAGAAAAGAAAAATGTGCCATTGGGGCCGGCCCAGTGGCGCAAGCGGTTAAGTGTGCGCGCTCTGCTGTGGCAGCCCGGGATTCGCCGGTTCAGATCCTGGGCGCGCACTGATGCACTGCTTGGCAGGCCACGCTGTGGCGGCGTCCCATATAAAGTGGAGGAAGATGGGCACAGATGTTAGCCCAGGGCCAGTCTTCCTCACCAAAAAGAGGAGGATTGGCAGATGTTAGCTCAGGGCTGATCTTCCTCACAAAAAAAATAAAATAAAATAAAAAAAACAGAAGGAGCCTTGGTCCCGATACTAACAAGGAATCATCAAATTACCCCCAAATGTTATACAAGATAAAAATAAAATTCCAATTAAAAAAAATGTGCCATAAAAACATTTATACAAGAACATTTTTAGTAGCCTTTTCATAATAGCCTCAAACTGGAAACAAGCCAAGTATCCATCAAGGGAGAATGGAGGAAGGAGCTGTGGTGCACAGTGGAATACTACCTAACAATAAAAAGAATGTGCCAGCAACACCCAGAACAAATGGATCCCTCAGATACCAATCCAGCAACAGAAGCCAGACACAAAACACTGCATTCTGTATTATTTCATTTATATGAAATCCAAGAACAGACAGAAAGTGGCCAGTGGTGGTTGAGGGTGGGACAGGGGCTGACTGGGAGCAGCCCCACCACGGGGCTGTGTGGCCGGTGGTTCCCTGTGCTGAAGGGCCAGGGGCAAGCCCACCACAGACTGAGCGGCCCAGAGTCCAGGGCAAGGCTGGACGCCTGTGGGAGAGCACACGCCATCCCAGGGCAGCCCCCACCTGGTTGCTCTGAGCACGTGCCCACTGTGCCCCGAGTGTCACTGGTCAGCCCAGCAGCAACCGGCTGTGTGACGGAGAAGCCTGAGGTCTGGCTCAGGGCTCCTGTGAGCTGCACAAGTCAGGGCCCAGCCCCACAGGCCCCTCTTGCACCAACTCTTCCAACAGCTCACACTACACCCAGGGGCTGCCGCTCAACTTGCTGACAGGAGGAAGGAAGACTCCAGCTTGGCTGCCTGGTCAGCTTGGGTGTTGGCTTGAGCTGAAAGTGGACAGCTACAGCCCCCTCTGAGGATGATCCCCCAAAGGGCGAGGAGACCCTGGCCCCACTGTGCAGACAGAAAGGCGCCGAGGCAGAAGGCGGGAAGTTGCAGGACTGGAAGGTTGGAGACAAGGAGATGGGGATGGTCTGGGGACCCTCAAGGGAGTGGGTGTGAGCAGAGGATCTTTTCCTGGGCCCAGCAGGGAGCAGACCCACAGAAGAGGCAGCTGATAGGAGCACGGCCAGCCTCTGTCCTTGGCACGAAGGCCCAACAGCAGCGCTTGCCTCGGCAGGACCGATACCCATTCCAAGGGTGGTTGGCCTTTTCTGCCCCCATCTGAGGACTCTCAAAGTGGCTGACTCTGCAGAGCATCAACCAAAACCAGGGGCTGATTACGACCGTGGGCCCCAGGGGCCCCACCCCACACTGCACCACCCAGAGCTACTGGCAGGACAGTACCACGTCACACGGCATGCAGTGGCCTTGAGAGGTGCAGCTGAAGCACAAGCTGAGAGGTATTTCCTGATGACGAGGGCACCACCCTGCAGGATGTGCTAACCTCCAAACCAGCAGCCGCTCTGAAGCTGTGGCCCCCAGGCAGAACATGGGCCTGCTTGCCCTTGCTCCCCGTGACCCCAAAGCTCCTGGTGGCACACGGGCTGGCCCTGGCCACCATGACAAGCACTCTGCCATCTGCTGGGGTCTCCTGGTGCTTAAGGGCCATTAGCAGGGCCTTCAGATTTGAGTCTTGGTCACCCCACAAGCCATAGGCCAAGGGAGGGAAGCAGGGGGCTTTCCTCTGGTGAGTCTCAGGAGGGTGAGTGGGGCTGGGTGGGCTGCGACGAGACTGGGCCCTCTCCTGGAAATGTCTAGGGGCTTCACCCACTCCATGGCAGCCCCCAGCCCAGGTCTGGTGGGCACAGGGAGAAGAGGGTCATGAGAACTGGAAGTAATGTGGGTGTGAGGGGACAGCAGCAGCCTGGTCTGGGGTGGGAGTGTCTGTTTAGGGGGTGGTGACAGTGAGATTCTGCGGCAGTAGGGGGGTGGTCCTGAGGGAGGGGCTGCACACGCTCATAAATAAATGGGTCAGGATGTGGGAGCAGACATTCTCACTACTGGAGGGGAGATGCTCACCTCAGTCCCTTGCCATGGTCCCTTGCTGGGCCCACTGAGTGGGCCAGCACCCCCAGCACCCAGCTCCACCAAAGGGACCAGGGCTCCAAACAGAAATACAGCCACCAGGGCCGAGGTAGGGAATGTAAGAGGAAATCAGAATGAGCCCTAGGGGCCCCCAGGGGCCAAATTTGGGATACAAACATCCACATGAAAGATGACAGTGTCAAAATCAACTATAGTGGAGCCATTTTAAGATGGAGTCAGAGCTGCTTTTCCAGAGAAACTGCCTGCTGTCTTGAACCTTGGACTGAGCCAAACCTTTGAACTGGGCCAAAACAGCAATTGTTTTACAAGCAATTGTTTAAGAAGTCAGCAGGAGAACAGACATCCTGATCACAAAGACTGAGGATGGTTGGCTTTCTGAAGATAGTCAATACCCAATCAATGTTTAGCCAAGACCAGCTCTCCGCCTCCAACTTCAATTAACATTCTTTGTAATACAACTTCCCTTCTCTGCCTCTAAAAGCCCCTGACTTTTACTCCCTAGCAGGACGCTATTTGGGTTCCTACCTGAATCTGTGCTTCCCGAATTGAAATTCTTTGATCCCAAATAAACGCTTCGCCTCTCAAACTGGTTTCTGTATTTGTAGGTTGACAACAGGAAAAGATTAGAAACCATCTAATAATAAAAGAAGACTCCTGAGTCAACACTGACACACGAAATCAATGAACAAATACATGGGGAAAGCAGAAAGCTTTTCCTTACAGGAAACACTGACCATCAACATGGAAAGAAGCATAAATGAGAAAATCACCAATCAGGTCCCCCCATGACCCCAGAAGGCTGGAGACAGAGCCCTGGAGTTATCGTTACAGGGATACCAGGCCCAGAGACGGAAGGGTGAATGCAGGAGCCAGCACCGCGCAGCACATCAAGGGGAGAGTCTCCAGCCCTCTACCCTCGCCAGGGCCGTGGCCCCGTCAGGGGGACTGGGGCGGCCCGGAGCAAAGACTCCCGTAGATGCTGCTGTTTGGGTGCTGGTGTCAGAGCCAGCTGGCCCCAAGGTCTGCTTCCCCAGGGAAGCCCCCCTACACCGTCCAAGAAAAAAATCCCTTACCTGGTTTCCAACTGGAAAGACTTGCCCTGTAATGGAACTGGGCCCGCCCACGCAGGACGCAGCAAGGCCTCCAGCTACTTCCCGCAACGGGACCCTGCGGCCTGCCTAAGAAGCCCGTGTCTGTCTGACTGATCTTACTCTCAAGAACTCTGCTATTTTAACTGGGATGGCTGCTCCATTTCCATTTCTACCTGGGGATTGGAAGTACAGAATGTGACATGAGTTAGAGAAACCTCAACTAAACTGGACGGGAAAGGCCTGCAGCAGGAGCTCTTGCCCCATCACACACTGTCAATCACTCCAAACAGGAAGTACAATTATTTACTACTGAGGGAAGACTTCTCTCCCCGCCCAGCAACAGCCCAGCCAATCAGAAACACTGCAGCTCAGGGCCGGCCCGTGGCTTAGCGGTTAAGTGCGCGCGCTCCGCTGCTGGTGGCCGGGGTGCGGGTCCCAGGCGTGCACCGACGCACGGCTTCTCCGGCCATGCTGAGGCCGTGTCCCACATACAGCAACTAGAAGGATGTGCAACTATGACATACAACTATCTACTGGGGCTTTGGGGGAAAAATAAATAAAATTAAAAAAAAAAAAGAAAGAAACACTGCAGCTCAGCCAACCAGAAATGCCACAGCTCAGCCAATCAGAAATGCTACAGTTCAGCCAAGGAGAAGCCTTTGCCACCCTGATCTGTTTCTCTCCCCCAGTGGGCTTTTCCTTTAGAGCAGCCCCTGCCTCTCCCCCTTTTTCTCTATAAAAGTAAACTCCTTCCTTTGTTTGTTGGATATGCCTATGGGTCACCATAGCACGCATGTCCTGAATTGCAACTCTTTGGGCTCAAATAAAGATCTTTTAAGATGAAATAATGGATGAATTTGTTTTTTTGTGAGGAAGATCAGCCCTGAGCTAACATCTGTTGCCAATCCTCCTCTTTTTGCTGAGGAAGACTGGCCCTGGGCTAACATCCATGCTCGTCTCCCCCTACTTTATGTGTGGGATGCCACCACAGCACGGCTTGATAAGCGGTGCGTAGGTCCACAACCGGGATCCGAACCCACGTACCCCGGGCTGCCCAAGTGGAGCACGCAAACTTAACCACTACACCATCGGGCTGGCCCCTAAGGAGTCTGTCTTGTTTTGGGCTTTGGTGGTCTGGAATAAACAGTATTTGTTATATTTAAATGGTCTCCTTTCACTCCTATTTATTTAAAGTGTTTATTAGTAATAGCTGAATTTTGTCAAATGTCTTGATACAACCGTAAGGGGCTTCGCTTTTAACTTTTGCCATAATCAAGCATATTTTAATAATTTTCCAACACTTGACTAATATTCCTTGAATAAATCCGAATCAAACATATTTTTATAGTTGATTTGCTAATATTTAGAGTATTTATAGCTATGGTATTAAGAGAAATGATTAAAAGTTTTCTGCATTATTTTTATCAATTTTTGGTGTTAGAGTCATGTTAACTTCAAAAATAAACTGGGAGATTTTCCATTGTTCTAGAACGGAGACACGCACAACATGTGCATGCATGCTAATAAAGATGGAGCAGGCCTGAGCCTTCACAGCTGCCTCGGCCATCCTTTCTCAGGCAGCCCAATTGCTGATTCCGTCCAGGAGTAGCCCCATCCCACCTCCTCCACACCTCTGAGGTCAGAGGCTCTCCCATTTCCTTGGCTACACTCTTATCACCTAGACACAGGGAGGTAAATACCAGAAAACCAGCCACAGTAACTACCCGCCAAGTAGGACCAACTCCCCTCATTTTGCTGCCTGAACTGACCACCAGAGCCCGAGCCTGCATCTGCCCCTCCAAATTTCAGTTTCACCTCTCCTGAGTTGCACAGTAGGAAAGCTCCCACACCACCTAAAACCGCACTGTTATCGTGTCGTGTTCCTGCTTGTAAATACCCTAACTCTAACCCTAATCCCTCAACCTGACTGGTTTTAAATATCGCTTGTGAGATGGCTCATCTAGGGGGAAGTGGTGGGAACACGGCAGCGCCAGGCAGGCTTCACTTGCTTGGTTCCCACACATGGCTCCCACCTCCTGCCTGTGCCCAGGCCACCTGCCCTGAGGCCCTCATCCCTATGGGCTAGTCCATGCTGACATTTCTTTTCAAACCATGAAACCTGCCTGCTCCAGGTTATGTTTCAATCTCTACCTCACTCTGGCTCTTAGACAGGAGGCAGCCCACTGCTTGGTAATCATGATTTCACCACCTGAACGTCCTGCTTCCCTAGCGCAGCTCAGAGCAGGAGCCCTTACCTGAGGGTACTTGCGCTTGATGGATGTCAGGGCTCCTGCCGGAAGCTTGGCCAACTCTGAGTCCCGAACAGCATGCACTGTGGTCGCCCTGGCCTGGCGGGTGAGCGTCTCTACCTGGAAAAGGAGCTGCCGTGCTGGGGCCGCACTGCTTACACCCACTAGCCCCGCAGGGCCCAGCTGGTTGCACCCAGAACTGGAGGGCAGAGCACACCCTTCTAGAATGTGGTGTGCAGGTGAGAAAGGGGAGGAAGAGGAGCTCACCCACCCCCCTGAGGTGGTGCAGGAAGCGTCAGTGAGAGCTGGCAAGTGGGCATGCTGTCAGTAGCAATGGAACCTGCGAGAGGCCAAAGGGGCCCCCAGCACCCCCAGACAGGCTGCCCTGTCAGGCACCGAGAAGAGGTCAGTCAGCTGTCCCTCAGCCAGGGCTTCATTCTACATACAAGGGTCTCGAAGGAACCACCTTGACAGGCACGTTCTCCTGAGGGAGGGCGAAGGGGCTGCTCCCAAACCTCCACCTCTGCCCAGCCAGCCACTCTCCCTGGAGACCTTTGGGAGGCAACTCCTGCGGCTGTTCCACCCCTAGTGCTGCAGCCCAGGCTGAGAGCAAGCAAGCCACCTGAAAACTGCGGGTGCAGCACTCGGGCCACCGAGGAAAGGCATGCACTCCAGATGAGGGGGTCTCCCTGATGGCAGGGCATGGGGGGAGGGGCCCAGCCCTACCACACCGATGAGGTCTCCGCGGCCATACTCCCCCGCCAGGTGCTTTTTGCCATCGTCCTTTTGGATCACTGAGCGCAGCCGGCCACTGAGGACGATGTAGGTGCAGTCCGACTTGTCCCCCTGCCTGTGGGGACAGAGGCTGCTGGGAGCAGGCGGGGTACCGGCTGGGAAGCTCTTGGCCACCCGAGGTGGCAAAAAAAAAAGAATGCAGTCTTCTCACGAAATTGTTTTCTTTTGGAAAATATATTTTCCATTAAAAAATATGTATGCCACCATGTAAAAGGTTTATTGTGATTTTTAAATAAATAATTAAATATTTAAAACTTCCTTAGTTTCAATTTTTGTAACTAAGGACCATGAAAATTGATAGTGATAACCCAGGTCTGTCTGACTGGGCACGTGTGAAGCTCTGAATCCAGCTGTTGTTGTGAGTGGAACTAAGGACGCCCGCTGAGGTCACGGGGAAACCTTCAGCACAGAGCAACTCCATAAATACTGTCCGAACACTGCTTTTGTTGGCCATCTTAAAGGATGGTGTGGATTTGTGTGTACTGACACGGAAAGACGCCCGTGGAAAAGTGTGTGTCTGAGCATGTGTATGTGTGCACAAAACCCAGGAGGCCACGAAGCATGTTCCCGTGACGACCTCCGGGAGCAGAGCCAGAGGAAACTCACCCTTCTGTTGACAGTTTCCACCCTACCTGAGCTCTGTCCGTCAGCCCGTTTTCAGTCAGGACAATGCAGTTGACAGAGAAACCTGCACACCTGCGGGCCTCACCTGTAGATGGCACGCCCGGCCTCCACCTCCATCCAGTCCAACGCAAAGTCGATCTGCCGCACAAAGGAAGACACCCGCTTCACCAGGGTGTGTGCCACGCCCAGAACGACCGTCGGCTGCTTCCGCATGATCCTGCAGAGCCAGCCCAGAGTCATTCCCCTCACGTCCTCTGACCAATCCTGCCAGCTCTCCCCTTCGCTCCAGGCCACAGGACTCGAGAGTAGGCAGGACCCACAGCCCACTTATCAAAGCACAACACCATGTAGCTGGTGATGCAGATACCGGCCACAGGCTAGGACAGAGCACAGCACTCGGTCAGTCACCTGCCCCATCGCAGCCTGTGTGTGCCCATGGCCAGCGGCTTTGGAAAAGTCTTCAGAGCCCCTCTCCAGGCTGTTGCCCACCCCACGGATGTCCTCAGAGCACAGGCCATGCATAAGGACCCAACACCAGCCGTGGGATGCAAAGTCCCTGGCCCCATGACCAACCCATGAACACTAGAGCGGGAAGAGTGGGAGGATGCCAAGTGGAGGGTACAGGAGTGAGGATGTGACCGAGAGGTTGGTGGGCAGAGATCATACGGGGCCTTGTGCCAGGAAAGGAAAGGTGCCGGGTCGATCCTGGGCATGATGGAAGTCACTGGCAGGCTCTGGCCAGCAGGAACATGATCAGCCTGTCTCCCTAGCTGCCGTGGGAGAACAAGCTGCTGAGGGTGAAGGCAGAAGCAGGGTGCTCCACTATACTGTGGAGGCTTCAAGAAGGCAGCAGCAGGGGGGAGCGGTCAGCTCACTGGCTGCAGTCAGGCTGGACTGACAAGGGAGAGTGCGGGGGCTGGGGTGACTCCGGGACCTAGGCCTGAGCCAGGGGCAGGTGGAGTTTCCCAGTCGCTGAGATCACAAAACTGGGAGCAGCAGCAAACTGGGGGAAAATTTGAAGCTGTGCTTTGGACGTCAGATTATGGAAGCCCCTGAGACATCACAGGGGAACGTCAAGATGGAGCCCGACACACGAGCCTGGACTCAGGAGGGAAGTTTGCTGGGAGATGTGAATGTGGTACATAAAGCCCCGGGGTGGGATGAGATTCCTCAGGACATCAGTTGGAGGATGTCTGCAGGGCAGGAACTGCCTATATCAGGGTCTCACGCTGTGAGCACACACACACAGACACAAGCACACACAGATGACACACACACAGAGGGATCAGGCAGGGGACCGGCCCCAGGCTTCCCCAGCAGGCCAAGGACACATCTGGGCCTGAAGGGACTGGGTGGGGTTTACCAGGGTTTACATCCAGCCTAGGAGATGATGCAGACTAACTACCTTCCTGAGAAGCAGCCCAAGTTTACCTTGGCTTCCAGAGGCAGAGAGGCATGGCAGCCGCCCCGCAGCACGACATCCCTTCCTGCATGTCTCACCCCACTGTCCTTGCCTTTCTCCCTGGACTCCTATCTCCTCAAGTGTGAGCAGGGCAAGGGGCAGGACCTCTGTGAGGTGCCCAGCATGGGCCCCAGGACAGGCACGACAGACTGCGTGACACGAACGAGCTCAAAGGGCCACGCAGGTGCCACACAGGGGAGCCTGGTCTTACATGGTATAGCAGGAGCCCGGTGGTTAGATCACAGCAGGGCAGGGCGGTGGGACTCACTCATAGAAGTGTGCCTTGGAGATGGACAGGAAGCTGCAGTCCCTGTTGGCCTTGATGGTGAAGATGAGGGGCTCGCCGGTGAGCACAGCCAGCTGTCCCACCATCTCCCCAGGGCGCGTGACAAACAGGCAGGTGTCCTCCTCACTGTCAATCTTCTGCTGGTACACGTGCAGCAGCCCCGAGACCACAAAGAGGATGTTCACATCCTGACAAAATGAGAGGCATAAGCCAGGGACGCCACGGGGCCCAGGGCTCTGCAGCAGGCCCAGCCAAGGAGCTGCCAGGCGAGCTGCTCGCATCTCCTTTGCCTGTTTTGTCTCCTATAACTTGCCCTGGGCACAGAGTTTCGTTGGAAACATTTCAGCAGTGTCTACAGTTTTATCATTTAATTACCATCACAGGAGATTAATTTTTTCAGTAGGTCCACAGCAGAGAGCCTAGCCAGACACACACACTTTCCATCTCGGCACTGACATATTTAATTGTCCACACAAATATGTGATCAGCTCAACATTCACCAGAGACAATGACATAACCTCTCCCTTAAAAGCAGCCCACAGCCTGCACGCTGGTCGGCCTGCGCTGCCACACCTGCTGCTGGGCGGGCCTTTCCCAGGCCCCGAGTCCCTGCTTGCCCAGGTGACAGTGGCACGGAGCGGCTCCGAGGGGCACTGCCTTCCCTCTCCATGCAGCCCTGACAGGTTTTGCCCCTGGATGGGGTGGACACCTGACAGCAGCCAGCAGACCCCTCCCCACACCACGCCACCGCTCACACAACACAGGCATTTTGGGTGCAACGTCTGCAAATACGCCCATGTGAGCAGCCGGATGCCAACCACAACTGATGTGTGTCCATCATATGGCCTCTTGCCAAATCTTCCCAGTTGGACGACATCTCTCTGGTCTGTGCAGAAAAGCGCCCGTGCGGCAGAAATCAGCGGGGCTCAGTTGCGCTTCATGGGCTCTGGGCTGTCTGAGGGTCTCGGAGGCTCGGGGGCAGACAGAGGCCAGCTCTTGCTCCAGCTGCAGCCTCTGAGGGGCACCTGGGTGCTCAGTGCTCTGGAGAGGACTGAGGCCTGCTACGGGAGGAGAGGCTTTCCCAGCCAGATGGCCCAGACTGACCTACTGCAGGAGAGTCAGCAGTGTGCTTCCTCCGAGGAAAAGGAAAAGCCTTTCTTGATCATGGTAAAGACAAAAAAGAAAAGAGAAAGGGAAGAGAAGGAGGGAGAGAGGACAAGTGTCGCCAATGTCTGTGGGAAAGTGTCAGTGAGAGTCCCCAGGAGGCCTGAAGCTGCCAAGCTCCCCACCGGGCTGGGGCTTCTGCGTCTTCCCATCCCGGTGCCCACAGGCTCCTGCTGCCTGGGCAGGTCTGTCCTCCAAGCCCCGCCCTGCGTCTGCACTCAGCTCAGCACTGTGGCGGCCGGCTGTGGACACCTGGGCCCCTATGGTGTTGCTCCAGAGGACGAGTGGCACAGAAGTGAGGACCCAGGCTCGGTTTGCTCTCCCAGCAAGGCTGCTTTAAAAGCAAACTAAACAAAACACTTTCCAACACGCTAATGCAGGGGCCAGAGAGAATGCAACTCTTACAAAGAGAGACACCTCAGACAAGGCAACACCCAGGAGAGACGAGCTCCCAGGAGGACAGAGGTGTTGGAGATTATCTCTGCTGGCCTCGCAGGGTGAGGTTCTCACAATCAGAAATTAGGTTCATTTATGAAAAACAAAATTATTTTTCATCTGTATCTGGGTTTGAAAACTGAGAAAACAAAATTATTTCTTCTGCACCTGACTTTGTGAGCTCAGTGATGACTCTAAGGTAAATATGCATGTGTATGTGCGTACGTTGGGTGTGGAAATGTGCACACTCCCATGAAGAGGACAGGCTCAGTGATCCTCAACATGTCTGCAGACACCTTCACAAGCTGGAGGGAAAGAGCCCCTCCAGGAACAGTGACAACAGACCCTGCATTGTGCATCCAGCACACGCCCAGGCTGGACCACAGTCAGGATGCCTCCTCCAAGCTCCATCCAGGGCCAGGTTACAGGACTGGGCAGCCCTGGTGACTCCTCCCTTGAACCCCACAGCCTTTCGCTCACCTGGTCTCCCTGCCTCGACACCACCGTGCCCCCAGGGACATGGAGAAGCGTCACCCGGCCATCCAACAGCGAAGGGTCCTAAAAACAGAAACGCAGGGGTCAACACAAGGAGCACAGAGAAACGACCTCAAATGGAGGCCGCACCTGGGCTCCACAAGAGGCAGAGCCACACAGCCACAAAATACAGAAAATCTTCTGAGGACTGATCACAAAGAGGGACACAGCAGATGTCAGAGCACTCTGTAAAGCCACTGATATCAAACTGGTCATATCAGCACAGGACAGATAAAACATGGTGGGACAGAGAGAAAATCAGAAATGCACATCAGAGCCAGCCCTGATGGCCTCATGGTTAAAGTTCGGTGTGCTCCGCTTCGGTGGCCCAGGTTCGGTTCCCAGGTGCAGAACCACACCACTTGCCTGTCAGTAGCCATGCTGTGGCAGCGGCTCACATAGAAAAACTAGAAGGACTTACAACTATACACAACTATGTACTGGGGCTTTGGAGAGGGGAAATAAACAAGGAAGATTGGCAACAGATGTTAGCTCAGGGTGACTCTTCTCCAGCCAAAAAAAAAAAAAGGAAATGCACACCAACATTTTTGTGAACTTATGTAACAAAGAGAAGATTTCATTTAAGTGAGAAAGACAATTTATTTAATGAATAGTGCTGGCCTAATTGGCAAGAACATGGGGGTGGGAAGCCCTTTTCCATACAAGCTACACGCTCCAGGTCAGAAGCACAGAGTGCATTGGACCAGCCTTTTCAACCAGGCATCCAGGTCGCTCCAGCTAAGGAAAGAATCTCTGCGCTTGAAGGTATGTCAACAGAAATCTCCAAAACTGAAAAGCAAACAGAAAAAAGACTGATAAAAATAGAACAGAATATTTAAGGACTGTGGGACAACTACAAAAGCAGTAACATATGCCTGATGGGAATTCCAGAAACAGAAGAGAGAAAGAAACAGAAGAAATATTGGAAGCACTAATGACTGAAATTAATGTCAGACACCGAACCACAGGAAGCTCAGAGAACACCAAGTAGATAAACTACACCTTGACATATATTCAAATTACAAAAAGTCAAAGATAAAGAAAAACCCCTGTAAGAAGCCAGAGGTAAAAACACCTTATCTATACAGGAACAAAGGTAAGAATTACATCCTACTTCTCAGAAACCATGCAGGCAAGCCAGTGGACTGAAATATTCAAAGAGTTGAGAGAAAAAAACACCAGCTTAGAATTCTGTACCCTGTGAAATTATCCTTCAAAAGTGAAGGAGAAATAAAGACTTTCTCAGACAAATGAAAACAGAGGGAATCTGTTACCAGTAGGCCTGCCTTGCAAGAAATGTTAAAAGAAGTTCTTTAGAGAAAAGGAAGATGGTATAGGTCAGAAACTCAGATCTCCATAAAGAAAGGAAAAGTGTTGAAGAAGGAAAGTAAGATAAAATAAAACTCTTCAGTTTTCTTATTCTTAACTGATCTAACAGGTAAGTTTGTTCAATATAAAAACACAACAATGTATTAGATTATGTATGCTTATACATAAGTGAAATGAATGACAGTAATGATACAAGGGACCAGACGGAGGATTTATGATTATTTTGCTATTACAAGGTACTTACACTACCCACAAAGTGATATAGTGTTTAAAAGGAAGAATCTCTTTTTCTCTACACACTGAATACTTCTGACACGAAATGTGTGGGGTTTTCCCTACACCAAGCAATTCTCCAACTCTCTGGACACCAACTGGGTGTCGTAGGATTCAGTTCTGACACCAACTACCTGGAGTTAGCATCAGATCCCACAGGTTAGGAGCTCAGTCTCACAAGACTGCCCCCACTTCAGACACCCATGTCTGAAGCAGAGGGTCCCCATGTCACCCATACTTCTGTCCAACTTGGCTACAGATCAGGGTTCCCACAACTCCCTCATCAGGTTCAATAATTTGCCAGGATGGCTCACATAACTCTGGGAAATATTTACTTACATTTACTCGTTTATTATATAATAAAGGATACAGATGAAGAGGTACATAGGGTGAGGTCCAGAAAGGTCCTGAGCACAGGAGCTTCTGTCCCCATGGAGCTGGGGTGTGCCACCCTCCCAGTGTGGATGTGTTCACCAACCTAGAAACTCTCCAAACCCCAAAGGTCAGGGATTTTTATGGAGGGTTCATCACATAGGCATGACAGATTTTTAACTCAATATCCAGTCCCTCTCTTCTCCCTGGAGGATGGGAGTGGAGCTAAAAGTTCCAAGCTTCTGACCATGGCTTTGTCTTTCTGGTGACTAGCCCCCCATCCAGGAGCCCATGAAGAGTCTTCTCATTTCCTATAACCCAGGAAATTCCAAGGGATTCAGGAGCTCTGGTCAGGAACTGGGGGTAGAAACCAATATATATATTTCTTATGATGTCACTGTGTTATTTGAAAGGGGACTTGGATTAACTGTAAATGTACATTGCTAACTATAGGGCAACCACTAAAAAAAGAAGTATAACAGATAAACTAAGAAAGGAGAGAAAACGGAATCATATAAAACGCTCAACTAAAATCACAAAAAGCAGGGGGCCGGCCCTGTGGCCTAGTGGTTAAGTTTGGTGTGCACTGCATCAGTGGCCCACGTTTGGTTCCTGGGCACAGACCTACACCATTTGTTGGCAGCCATGCTGTGGCAGTCACCCACATACAAAATATAGAGGAAGATGGGCACAGATGTTAGCTCAGGGCCAATCTTCCTGAAGCAAAAAAAAAAAAACAATACACAAAAAGCAGAAAAAGAGTGGTAGATAAAAATAGAAACACAGAACAAGGGCAACAAATAGAAAACAGTAACAAATATGGTAGGTCTTAATCCAACTATATCAATAATCACTTTAAACATCAATGGTCTAAATATACCAATTAAAAGACAAAGATTGTCAGAGTAGCTAAAAAAACAAGATCCAACCATATATTGACTACAAGAAGCCCACTTTAAATATAAAGACAAGTATAGATTAAAAGTAGATGGATGGAGAAAGATATATCATGCTAACACAAATAAGAAGAAAGCAGGAGAAGCTGTATTAATTTCATACAGAGCAGACTTCAGGAAAGGAAAATTACGAGGGATAAAGAAGGGCATTGCATAATAAATGACAAAGGGGTCAGTTCTTTTAGAAGACACAACAGGGGGCTGGCCCCGTGGCATAGCGGTTAAGTGCGCGCGCTCTGCTGCTGGCGGCCCGGGTTGGGATCCCGGGTGTGCACCAATGCACTGCTTGGCAGGCAACGCTGTGGCGGGGTCCCATATAAAGTGGAGAAAGATGTGCACAGATCTTAGCCCAGGGCCAGTCTTCCTCAGCAAAAAGAGGATTGGTACAATGTTAGCTCAGGGCTGATCTTCCTCACAAAAAAAAAAAACAAGAAGACACAACAATCCAATACATAATGTGTATGCATCTAACAGCAGAGCATCAAAATATGTGAGGCAAAAACTGATAGACGTGCAAGGAGAAATAAATACATCCACTATTATAGTTGGAGACTTCAACACCCCTCTCTCAGAAATGGACAGAACCAGTAGGCATAAAATCAGGACAGAGTTGAACTCAACAGCATCACCAATCAACGGGATACAATTGACATCTATAGACTACTTCATCCAACAACAGCAGAGTACACATTCTTCTCAAGCTCACATGGAACATTCACCAACATAGACTACGGTTGTGGGCCATAAAAAACATCTTCACAAATTTAAAAGAATAGAAATAGTACAATATCTGCTCTCAGACCACAGTGGAATTAAACTAGAATTCAATAACAGAAAGACAGTTGGAAAACCCCAAAATACTTGGAGAGTAAACAATACACTTCTAAATAACACATGGGTCAAAGAAGAAATCTCAAGAGAAATTTGAAAATATTTTGAACTAAATTAAAATGAAAAAACAACTTATCAAAATTTGTGGGATCCAGCAAAAGCAGTGCTTAGAGGGAAATTTATAACATTGACAGCACAGATTAGAAAAGAAGAAAGATCTAATATCAATAATTAAGCTTCTACTCAGGAAACTAGAAAAAGAAGAGCAAATTAAACCCAAAGTAAGCAGAAGAAAAGAAACAAAATTTAGAATAGAAATCAATTAGGCAGAAGATGCCAGCCCCATGGCGTAGTGCTTAGGCTTGGCATGCTCTGCTTCAGTGGCCCAGTGTTCACAGATTTGGATCTCAGGTGCGGACCTACACTACTCGTCAGTCATGCTGTGGCGGCAACGCACATATAAAGGGGAGGAAGACTGGCACAGATGTTAGCTCAGGGCTAATCTTCCTCAGGAAAAAACAAAAAGAAGAAATCAGTTAGGCAGAAATCGATGAAACTGAAAACAGGAAATCAATAGAGAAAATCAACAAAACCAAAAGCTGGTTCTTTGGAAAAATCAATAAAATTGATAAGCCTCTAGCCAGGCTAACTAAGAAAAAAGAGAAAAGACACAGATTACTAACATCAGAAATGAAAGAGGGGTGGGGCCGGCCCCAGGGCTTAGTGGTTAAGTGCATGCACTCCACTACTGGCGGCCTGGGTTCAGATCCCGGGCGTGCACCGACGCACCACTTGTCCGGCCATGCTGAGGCAGCGTCCCACATACAGCAACTAGAAGGACGTGCAACTATGACATACAACTATCTACTGGGACTTTGGGGAGAAAAAGGGGAAAAAAAAAGAGGAGGATTGGCAATAGATGTTAGCTCAGGGCCGGTCTTCCTCAGCAAAAAGAGGAGGATTGGCATGGATGTTAGCTCAGGGCTGATCTTCCTCACAAAAAAAAAAAAAAAAGGAATGAAAGAGGGGACATCACCACAGATCCCATGGACATTAGAAGGATAATAAAGGACTACCATGAAGAACCCTATGCCCACCAATTTGATAACCTAGATTAAATGAGCCAACTCCTTGAAAGACACAATCTACCACAACTCAAACAAGAAGAGATAATCTGAATAGGCCTATATCTATTAAAGAAATTGAATCAACAATTAATAACCTTCCGAAACAGAAAGTACCAGGACCAGATGGGTTGACTGGTAGATTCTACCAAATATTTCAGGAAGAAATTATACCAATTCTCTACAATCTCTTTCAAAAGATAGAGGCAGAAAGAATACTACTTAACTCATTCTACGAGGCCAGGCTTTCCCTAACACCAAAACCAGACAAAGAGATTACAAGAAAAGAAAACCACAGACCAATATCTCTCATGCACATAGACGTAAAAATTCTCAAGAAAGCATTAGCAAATTGAATCCAACAACAAATGAGAAGAATTATACACAACAACCAAGTGGGATTTATCCCAGTTACACAAGGCTGATTCAACACTCGAAAATCAATTAATGTAACGCATCACATCAACAGGCTAAAGAAGAAAAATCACATGATCCTATCAATAGAGGAAGAAAAAGCATTTGACAAAATCTAACACCTATTCATGATAAAAACTCTCAGTAAACTAGAAATAGATAATTCCCTCAACTTGATAAAGAACATATACAAAAAATCTACAGCTAACATCACACTTAACAGTGAGAAACTTGAAGCTTTCCTATTAAGATCAGGTACAACGCAAGGATGCCCCCTCACCACTCCTTTTCAACATCATACTGGAAATCCTAACTAATGCAATAAGACAAGAAAAGGAAATAAAATGTATACAGATTGAGAAGGAAGAAATAAAACTATCTTTGTTCATAGATGACGTGATTGTCTATGTAGACAATCCAAAATAATCAACAAAAAAACTCTTGGAACTAATAAGCAATTATAGCAAGGTTACAGGATAAAGGTTAATACACAAATGTCAATTGCTTTCCCATATGCCAGCAATGAACAAGTGGAATTTGAAAATAAAAACACAACAACATTTACATTAGCACCCCAAAAAATGAAATACTTAAGTACAAATCTAACAAAATATGTACAGGATATCTATGAGAAAACTACACAACTCTGATGAAAAAAAACAAAGAACCAAATAATTGGAGAAACAGTCCATGTTCATGGATAGAAAGACTCAATATTGTCATCATGTTAGTTCTTCCCAACTTGATCTATAGATTCAATGCAATCCCAGTCAAAACTCCAGCAAGTTATTTTGTGGATATTGACAAACTGATTCTAAAGTTTATATGAAGAGACAGAAGACCCAGAATACCAATACTATATTGAAGGAGAGGAACAAAGTCACAAGTCTGACACTATCTGACTATAAGAATTACTACAAAGCTACAGTTATCAAGACAGCGTGGTATTGGTGAGATACTGACAAAAAGACCAATGGAACAGAATAGAGAACCCAAAAAGAGAGCCAGCCATACATATAATCAACTGATCTTCGATATAGGAGCAAAGGTAATAAAATGGAGAAAAGATAGCCTTTTCAACAAATGGTGCCGGAACAACTGGAAATCCACATGCAAAAAATGAATCTAGACACAGACCTTCCACTCTTCACAAAGATTAACTCATAATGGATCATAGACCTAAATGTAAAACACAAAATTATAAAACTTCTAGAAGATAACAGGAGAAAATTTACATGACTTTGGGTTGGGCAATGACTTTTTAAATACAACACCAAAGGCATAATCCATTAAAGAAATGATAAGCTGGACTCCTTTAAAATTAAAAATTTCTGCTCTGTGAAAGACACCATCAAGAGAACGAAAAGACAAGTCACAGACTTGGAGAAAATATTTGCAAAAGACATATCTAATAAAGGATTTTTATCCAAAACGTACAAAGAACTCTTAGAATTCAATAATATGGAAACCAAACAACTTGGTTAGAAAATGGGGAAAAGGGGCCGGCCCGGTAGTATAGTGGTTAAGTTCGTGCGCTCCACTTCCGGGGTTCACAGGTTCAGATCCCAGGTGCGGACCTAGGCGTCCCACATAAAGTAGAGGAAGATGGGCACAGATGTTAGCCCAGGGCCAGTCTTCCTCAGCAAAAAGAGGAGGACTGGCAACAGATGTTAGCTCAGGGCTAATCTTCCTCACACACACACACAAAAATAAATAAATGGGCCAAAGACCATAACAGTCTCACCAAAGAAGACATACAGATAGCAAATAAGCATATGAAAAGATGTCACATCACAAGTCATCAGGGAAATGCAAATTAAAACAATAATGAGATACCACTACACACCTATTAGAATGTACAAAATCCAGGGGCCGGCCTGGTGGCGCAAGCGGTTAACTGCGCGCGCTCCGCTGCGGCGGCCCAGGGTTCACTGGTTCAGATCCCAGGCACGCACGATGCACTGCTTGGCAAGCCATGCTGTGGCAGCGTCCCATATAAAAGTGGAGGAGAATGGGCACGGATGTTAGCCCAGGGCCGGTCTTCCTCGGCAAAAAGAGAGGAGGATTGGCAGATGTTAGCACAGGGCCGATCTCCTCACAAAAAAAAAAAAAAAAAAAAAGAATGTACAAAATCCAGAACACTGAAAACACCAAATGCTGGTGAGGATGTGGAGCAGTAGGAATTCTCACTCATTGCTGGTGGGAATGCCAAATGGTGCAGCCAGTTTGGAAGACAGTCTGAGAAGTTTCTTACAAAACTAAACATGCTTTTACCATATGATCCAGCTATCGTGCTCCCTGGTATTTACCCAAAAGAGTTGAAAATCTAGGTCCACACAAAAACCCGCACACGGATATTTACAGCAGCTTTACTCATAATTGCCAAAACTTGGAAGCAACTAAGATGTTCTTCAGTAGGTGAACGGATAAATAAACTGTAGTACATCCAGACAATGGAATATTATTCAGCCACTAAAGAGAAATGAGCTATCAAGCCATGAAAAGATACAGAGGAACCTTAAATGCATATGACTAAGTGAAAGAAGCCACTCTGAAAAGGCTACATACTATATGATTCCAACTATATGACATCCTGGATAAAGCAAAACTATGGAGACAGTAAAAGGATCAGTGGTTGCCAGCGGTTAGGGGGGCAGGGATGAAGAGACAGAGCACAGAGAATTTTTAGGGCAGTAAAACCCTCTTTATGATGCCATAATGATGGACACGTGTCATTATACATTTGTCCAAACCCACCGAATATACAACACCAAGAGTGAACCCCAGTGTAACCTATGGACTCTGAGTGATAACGACTTGTAGGTTCATCAGTTGTAATAAATGGACACTCTGGTGGGGGATGTTGATAATGGGCGAGGTTGTGCATGTGTACGGACAGGGGGCCTCTATGGGAAATTTCTACATTCTCCTCAATTTTCTTGTGAACCTAAAACTGCTCTAAAAAATAAAGTCTGCTAAAAAAATTTAATAAGCATTGAAAAAAACCCATGCATGATGTAGTTGAGGAAACATGAACACTGGCTGGGTGGCTCAGGATATGAGGCCTTTTCAACATTTTAGTTGTGATAATGATATTGTGGTTATGTTTTAAAACATGGTCCTTAGCCTTTAGAGAGGGATGATGTGCTAGGATACAGTGTTTGAAGTTTTTCAGACAGAAAATGACTGGGGAGGGATTAGGAGTAGAGTTATAAAAAGACTAGCTATGAATGGGTAGTTCTTGGCTGGGTGATAGGTACCTGGGGTTCATAAGGCTATCACCACTGCCTTCTGAAATGTTTGAAGCTTTCCACAGTGAATAAGAAGATAAAAAATAAATAAATTCTAGATGAACCAACGATTGAATATAAAAAATAAAATAATAATAATAATAACAAGTTTGTTTAAAATCACTAAAATGAAACTCAGAAAAATGTCAACTAAAATTATCTGAAAGTTTTATTGATGGATTAAATACCACAAATAAAAATTTTTTAAGCATAACTGAGGAATTCTGAAGTCCAGCTTTGGGACATCTGGGTGGCCTTGAGCTTGAGTATATGGAGACCCCAGACTGCTGGCAAAAGCTACTAGAGCCCCTCGTGCAAGAAGGTCACATCATCTCAGGCTCGGGCAAGTGCTACAAGTGAGTGCTGTACACACAGTCACCCCGGACAACCAGGCACAATGAGAGACAGGCGCTCTGAGCAAGGACCATGGGAACAAAACAGGGGCTCCGAGGGAGAGACCTGACAGCTGCAGAAACGCATGTGTGCTCACTGCTGAAGAACACGAAAGCTAATCTTGAAACATTCGGTCACAAGTAAAAACTATTCAACAGTGACACTGGATTAAAAAAAGTAGACATTCTTGAGCCATAAAATAGGATAACCAAACTCAAGAACTCAACGCACAGGTTTATTAGCAGATTAGCACTGTAAAAAGAGAACTGGTGAATTTAAATAAAAACATCTATATTCAAGTACAGACTTTTTTGTGTGTGTATGTGTATATATTGAAGAATTTTTTTTATTGATGTCTTAATGGTTTATAACATTGTGAAATTTTGGTTGAACATTATTGTTTGTCAATCACCATATACATGTCTCCCTTCACCCCTTGTGCCCACCCCCCCGAACCCCCTTGCCCCTGGTAACCACTATACAGTTCTCTCTGTCCGTGTGTTGGTTTATATTCCAACATATGAGTGAGATGATGTGGTGTTTGTCTTTCTCTGTCTGGCTTATTTCACTTAACATAATACCCTCCAGGTCCATCCATGTTGCTGGAAATGGGACAATTTTGTCTTGTTTTATGGCTGAGTAGTATTCCATTGTATATATATACCACATCTTCTTTATCCAATCATCACTTGATGGACACTTGGGTTGCTTCCACTTCTTGGCTATAGAGAATGCTGCTGCGATGAACATAGGGGTGCATAAGCCTCTTTGGATTGTTGATTTCAGGTTCGTTGGATAGATTCCTAGTAGCGAGATAGCTGGATCATAGGGCATTTCTATTTTTAGTTTTTTGAGGAATCTCCATACTGTTTTCCATAGAGGCTGCACCAGTTTGCACTCCCACCAGCAGTGGTTTAGGGTTCCCATTTCTCCACATCTTCTCCAACATTTGTTGTTTTCTGTCTTGGTGGTTATAGCCATTCTCACAGGTGTATGGTGATATCTTAGTGTGGTTTTGATTTGCATTTCCCTGATGACTAGTGATGTTGAACATCTTTTCATGTGCCTATTGGCCATCTGTATATCTTCTTTGGAGAAGTGTCGGTTCATTTCTTCTGCCCATTTTTTAATTGGGTTGCTTGTTTTTTTGTTGTTCAGTTGTGTGAGTTCTTTATATATTATGGAGATTAACCCCTTGTTGGATATATGTTTTGCAAGTATTTTCTCCCAGCTGGTAGGCTGTCTATTCATTTTGGTCCTGGTTTTACTTGTCTTGTTGAAGCTCTTTAATCTGATGAAGTCCCACTTGCTTATTTTTTCTTTAGTTTTCCTAGTCCGAGTAGACATGGCATCCAAAAAGATTCCTTTATGACCAATGTCAAATAGTGTATTGCCTATATTTTCTTCTAGGAGTATTATAGTTTCAGGTCTCACCTTCAGGTTTTTGATCCATTTTGAGTTAATTTTTGTGAATGGCAATAGCAGATGGTCTACTTTCATTCTTTTGCATGTGGCTGTCCAGTTTTCCCAGCACCATTTTTTTTTTAAAGATTTTATTTATTTATTTATTTTCCCCCCAAAGCCCCAGTAGATAGTTGTATGTCACAGCTGCACAACCTTCTAGTTGCTGTATGTGGGACGTGGCCTCAGCATGGCCGGAGAAGCAGTGCGTCGGTGCGCGCCCGGGATCCAAACCCGGGCCGCCAGTAGCGGAGCGTGCGCACTTAACCGCTAAGCCATGGCGCCGGCTCCCCCCCAGCACCATTTATTGAAGAGACTTTTCTTTCTCCATTGTATGTGCTTAACTCCTTTGTCGAAGATTAGCTGTCCGTAGATGTGTGGTTTTATTTATTTATTTTTTTTGTGAGGAAGATCAGCCCTGAGCTAACATCCATGCCAATCCTCTTTTTGCTGAGGAAGATTGGCCCTGAGCTAACATCCGTGCCCATCTTCCTCCACTTTATGTGGGACACCGCCACAGCATGGCCTGACAAGTGGTGCATCAGTGTGCACCCAGAATCCGAACCTGGGCCACCAGCAGCGGAGTGCACTCACTCAACCGCTATGCCACGGGGCTGGCCCCAGATGTGTGGTTTTAATTCTGGACTTTCATTTCTGTTCCATTGATCTGTGTGTCTGTTTTTGTACCAGTACCATGCTGTTTTGATTACTATTGCTTTGTAGTATGTTTTGAAGTCAGGGATTGTGATGCTTCCAGCTTTGTTCTTTTTTCTCAGGATTGCTTTAGCTATTCAGGGTCTTTTGTTGCCCCATATGAATTTTAGTATTCTTTGTTCTATTTCCGTGAAGAATGTCATTGGGATTCTGATTGGGATTGCGTTGAATCTGTAGATTGCCTTAGGTAATACAGACATTTTAACTATGTTTATTTTTCCAATCCATGTGCATGGGATATCTTTCCATTTCTTTATGTCACCATCAGTTTCTTTCAATAATGTCTTATTGTTTTCATTGTATAGGTCTTTCACCTTGGTAAGATTTATTCCTAGATATTTTATTCTTTTTGTTGCAATTGTAAATGGTATTATCTTTTTGAGCTCTCTTTCTGTTAGTTCGTTATTAGCATAGAGAAATGCAACTGATTTTTGTAGGTTGATTTTGTACCCTGCGACTTTGCTGTAGTTGTTGATTAGTACAGACTTTTTTAATGGAAAATACAGAAGAAAGGGTACAACTTACAAAGGATAAATAAGAACATACATTCATTTAAGTTTCTGAAGGAGAAGACAGAAAATGGGCAGAGACAATATTTGAAGAGATAGTGCTGATAATTTTTCAACAGGACTTCAGAGACACAGATTGAAGAAGCCCAAGGAGTTTCATGCAAGATAAATAAAAAGAAATCCATACTCAGTTCTGTCATAATGAAATTGCAGAAAACCAAAGACAAAAATATATCTTAAAAGCAGCAAAAGGAAGAAGTTATCTTCAAAGGAGCACTCGACCTCCAGCAGCGACACTGGGGGCCGGAGTCGGTGAGCTGTCACCAACGTGTAACCTAAACTTACCCTGGTGAAACGTCCTTTGAGAAGGAAGGTGTCTGGAGGAAGTCAGCCCCCTGCAGCCTCTGTCTCCCTCTGATCAAACTGAAGACTCTGGGCAGAAGGCAAAGCCACTGCCTGAGAACTCTGAGAGCCACAGCGGCAGGGGGCGGGGAGGGAGGTCACAGCATCGGAACGACAGGTGCAGTGGGAAGTTCCTTTCTTTCCTCCTTTACCCCCCAACTTTGGCCTGAAAGCTGACCCAGTCAGGATGCTTGCTGTGCCGTGGGCGTAGATGACAAAAACTTCATGAAAAACCCTCTCTTTCTGACCAGAGGGCCAGGAAAGGAGGCTCCTGTGAGCTGGGAGGGTGTGGGGAGAAAGCCTTGTTCCCTTTTCTCAGGTGGCCCTGGGAGGGCAGCCCCAGGTGCAGAGCTGCAGTGCCATGTGCGCGTATCAAAAACAGTGGAGAAACAGAATGGAGGACCCAGACAGACCGGGTTTATGAAAGAGGCATAGCAGACCAGTGGAAAAGGTCAGACTTTCCAGTAATGATGCTGGACCAACCAGGTATCCGTGAGCAGGATCTGAGTCCTTCCTTGAATCGTGCACAAAAATTAAATCCATCTGCATTAAAACTTAAGAAAGGCGAAGCAACTGTTAGACAACAATATAGAAAAAATCTTTATGAAGTCAAAGTATGGAAATGTTGCTTAAACAAGGCACCAAGAGCACTAACCATGAGGAAAAGACTGATAAGTTTACTGCATTATAATTAGGAACTTCTGCCCACCAAAGATACCACTCAGAAGGCAAAAACGGCAAATCCTGGAGTAGACGATTATGTGCAAGACCTATAACCAACCAACGACTGTTACTCAGGAAACATAAAGAAACCCTAAAAGTCAAAAAGGAAAAGACAGAGAAATGGGCAGAAGGCTCAAAGCACTGCCTCCCAAGAGGCAAACGAAGCAAATACTACCCCACAGTAACCCAAGAAACAAACAGTGACAAACAGTGGGGGTGTAGAGTGACAAAGCCTCACTCTACACCCCTACCTCCACCTATCTGAAATGGAAAAGTCCAAATCCCGCTTGCTGGCAAGGACACAGGGCCACAGGAGCCCTCATCGGCCAATTTGCACAGGTGATGATGCACACCCCCCTGGGATGTAGACACACACGTGACCAGGCACACATGCCCCACAGCAAGGACAAGAGATGGACACGCACAGTGCTTTCACGCACTGGCCCAAGAGCAACGGAGCCTCCATCATAGGCAGTGACGTGGGCGACCCGCAGACACGATGCCGATCAAGTGACAGTGGACTCAAAGGACACACAGGAGGAGCCACGCAGACGAAGTCCACATACAGCCTCAGGGCCGTGGTCTGTCTAGGGAGGAAGGGGGTTGTGGCCGCACAGGGCACCAGCTGGTGTCAATAGCTGCTAACCGTCTAGTCACTGACACGGGGTTTCATGGGTATTCTCTCTCTCCTGTATGTAAGGCAGTCATAACGTTTTAAAATGTGAGAGCAAGAGGATAAATGAAAAACGTGCAAGTGATGAAGACACTCAGGAGTGCCACCACTTTTAGCCCTGAACCAGCATCCTGGGTGGCGCCCCAAGTCTTTAGAACACATGTGACTCATGACCACTGCCCTCCCACCTGCAGGCACCTGGAGGAGGCCAGGGACCACCAGAGCCGCTGTGCACAAACATGCCAGGAGAGCTCCAGGGGAAAGGGTCTGCGAAGCCACGCTCTCCCGAGCCCCGGCCAAAGTGGACCCTGCCTCAGGTCCCCTACCCTGGAACAGGCAGCCTGAGAGAAGTGGTTCCTGTGAAGGAAAAGAGTCTGCAGGAGAGCCAGATGCCCACCCACCTCTCAAGAGACCGTGCACCTCTCCCCGCTCACCGCTGGCCAGAGAGAAGGCAGGAGGAGGGGCCACTTACGTCCAGCTTCATCAGGGTGAGCAGGTCCTTCTTGGCGGCTCTGAAGATGGCGTCTGTCTTCCTGTTGGGGACAGTCTCGTCCGAAGTGCTCTCCTCATAGTGGAAGACCGCAGAGGGGGTCTCTGCAACAACCACGTTTTTCTTGGACTTGAGAAGAACACAGGTATTGTGATCAGAAGGGATATGGCAGGGAAAGGATGTGGGGGGCCCAGCCAGCCCCAGACCCCACAGGGAACACTAGCCTCAGGAGAAGGGCAGAGCCGAAGATGAGGAGTAAGAAGAGGAGCCACCTACCTTGCTGGCCATGGCGCTCCCGGGGCGTTCCTCTGCCTGTAGGAGGACCCTGGCACGGTCACATGCCATCCTCAGGTCTGAGGGGGCACCTGCTGTGCTCCCTACAAATGGAGGGGAGACTCAGGACACTGTGCTGGCTCGACCGGATGCACCAGTCTGTACGCACTGGTCTGTACGCGCTCCGCAAGGGCTGGCTGAGTGCTCCCTGAAACCTAAAGCGGCACAGACCCTGGTAGGTGAGGCTCAAATCACGGCAGCCCAAAGCCTCTGTGCTGTCCAGCTTTTCCACGACCCACAACCAACTTAGGCATAGGAAGTACCAGCATGAGCAAGTCGCTAGAGCAGGTACTAGGAACTCTGCCGAGGACGTGAGCTCTGGATCAAACATCTAGGTTTGCATCCCAGGCCCGCCATGTACAAGCTGTGTGTGCAAGCGACTTACTGGAGCCACGGTTTCCTCATCCAAAATGCAGAATTCATAACACCCCCTCCTCAGGTTGTTCTAAAACGTGCATGAGGTCTTGCACACAGCACTTGGCACTAACAGGAGAGAGAAATGAGCTTCCAACACAACAAACCACAGAGGCATGCAACACAGCTCAGTCTCCACAGCATGACGCTGAGCGAAGGGCTCCAGACAGAGAGCACATCCTGCATGCTCCACCACGGAAGTTCCAGAACAGTCCAAACCAGAGACGCAGGCTAGGCGTGGGGAGGAGTGACTGCTGACTTGGGTCCCAGCACCATGACACGGGTGTGCACTGTGGTCAGAACTCAGGGGCTGTGCACTGCACTCTGTTACTCACGCCTCAGTAAAGTACTGCCAGCATTTAAAAACCCCAAGTCTGAGCCAGCCTTGATGGCCTAGTGGTTAAAGCTTGTCGTGTTCCACTTCAGCAACCCGGGTTTGGTTCCCAGGCGCAGATCCACAGCACTCGCCTGTCAGTAGCCATGCTATGCTGGCGGTTCACATAGAAGAACTAGAAGGACTTACAGCTAGAATATACAACTACGTACTGGGGTTTTGGGGAGGGAAAAAAACAAAAAAATAAACAAAAAATAAAACCCCAAGTCTGAAGAGGTCAGGACAGTGCTTTCTCCAGTACGGTGTGCGAGAAGGCGGCGGCTGCTACACGCTGTGTCTGAGCACACAGGCCTGTTGGGCAGCTGCTGCACACACCACTCTTCAGTAAAGCACGCAGCTATAAAGTAAAACTGAAGAACCTGCAATCGTTGATTTAAACCAACTTCAGACAATCACAGAAAGCTGGTGTCAGAACTACACAGAAATTGCAAATTCTCAGTGTTATTGCAAATGTCCAGTTTTAGACGAAAGCAGAGGAGCGTGGGACAGGGCTGATGACACCTTGGGCGCTGGCCCAACTGGACCATGGCCTGTGTGGATCACGCACTAAAGCCCTTTGCCTGGGAACAGTGGGGTCCACCTGTGGTTTGAGAGTGACTAAGCCTTACTACCTTAATGTGGCAAAACAACACAGTCTGTACTCAGACGAGAAAAATAAAAGTGGGACTCATTGCCAGGAACCACAAAGACCAATCTCCACTAATTTTGTAAAGGTTGTATTTCATAGGAAAATACTTAAATCTGTGCAGCTATTTTCTTATCATATTAATAAGACTGAAAAGTTTAAAACAACATAGCAGTTAATAATAACTATTTTTGTCCATCCTAAGATACCATATATTCATAGTATTACAGGATTATTATATTATTATATAACATATATTACACTGTGTATTTTATATTATTGTTTTGTTTTTATTATTAATAAGCCAAAGTATAATGATAGCAATATCTGTTTTAAAAATAAAATCCAACCATACTCCCTGTGATAAATACATGCATACATTAAAGGTTGTACATTTCTACAGAATGCTGGTGTTATAATCATAGTTTATAAAATTTAAAATGTTGAGTATCTCTGATTTTTGCCAGAAACACATCCTATATATATGAGTGTCTTATCTACACAGACCAGAGGAAAGATAACTCTGCAATCTGTATGAATGTTAACTGGATATGTTCATGGAATTGGATAATTCATACTCAAATTTTATTATCTGTGGATTGCTATTATTTTCAGTTATCTATCATTTAAGCTTCTTCTATTTGAAAAAATTCACTAAACATATTTTTTTAAATATGGCAGGTCAACTGGATAGCCATATGGGAAAACACCTACCCTGACCCCTAATCGCTTTAGACAAAAGAATCAGTCCTAGATGGATGAATACGAAAGGTAAATGTTGAAGCTTACAGGCACGTTTCCTAAAGAAGACACAAAATGTATTAACCACAAAAGAAAAAATTTGATAAATTGGACTCTATTAAATTTAAAAACTTCTATTCATCAAAAGACACCATTAAGAGAGTGAAAAATGAGCAGAAAATATTTTTAATACATACATCCAACAAAGGACTCATACAGAGAGTATCTAAACAACTCCTATTAATCAACAAGAAAATGAAAGAAAACCTGAAAGGAAAATGGGCAAAGGATAGTCCACTCCTATCCCACTGGACACGGAAGGTGCCTCAGGCTCATGAGTCGTCAGGAAGATGGAGTAATAGCCACAACAAGGCCCCCCTGCAGGGCACCGAGGGCCCAAAATGAAAAAGATGGAAAACAGCACAGGCCGAGCAGGACAACCTCCTGCAAGATGGCGTGGCCTGTAAGATGCGCTGTCTGACACATGAGGCCAGTGAGCACGTGAGTAGGACTGGGGATCGAACTGTTAGAATTTAAGTGTGAACAGCTAGATGTGGCAGGCGGTTCCGTACTGGCCAGTGCAGACTGGAGCAACCAGACAGCCTTACGAGGCTGGTGGGAGTACAAGTCAGGACAAGTGCACAGAAAACCACCGGCAGTGCTTCCCAAGCTAAACATACATGCACTCTACGACCCAGCAGTTCCAATGGGAACATGCACATGTGTTCAACAGACACATAAATGCAGTGTATTCACACAATAAAACACTACACAACAGTGAGAACGGGTGCATATGGCTACACAACAACACGGAGGGATGTCACAAACACAAGGCTGAGCAGAAGAAGCCAGACTCAAAAGCAGCCTGAGCTGCCAGAAATCAGGAGACAAGGTACCACTGGTGCAACAGCTTGTTGCTGCCCTAAACATCACTGCTGGCAGTAACCCAAGGGGCATGAACGGGGGTTTGGAGCAGCTGGTTTCTTTATCTGGATGCTGGTCTCATAGACGAGCTCAGTTTGTGAAAATTCATCAAACTGCCCACTTACAATTTACACATTCCAAATGCATATTTATATCCATAAACAGTTAATAAAAATAAAAAATGACTTGGTATTAGTGAAGAAACAGGCAAATATACCAGTAGAACACAAAAGATACCTAAAAAGTAGATCCAAGTAACCTAATATCCAGAGCAGACAAATCCATAGAGACGGAAAGCAGATGGGTGGTTGCCAGGGCTGGGGGGCTGGGCAAGGGAATGATGGCTAACGGGTACAGGGTTTCTTTACTGGGTGATGAAAATGTTCTGGAATTAGACAGTGGTGATGGACGCACAATTTTGTGACTATACTAAAAGCCACTAAATTATACACTTTTATTTTTTTTAATGAGGTTTTTTTTTTTTTTGAGGAAGATTGGCCCTGAGCTAACATCTGTTGCCAATCTTTCTCCTTTTTTCCCTGTTTCTCCCCAAAGCCCCATTAGACAGTTGTATGTCATAGTTGTACATCCTTCTAGTTACTCTATGTGGGATGCCGCCTAAGCACTGCTTGATGAGCAGTGCATAGGTTCGCGCCCAGGGTCCATACCGGCGAACCCCGGGCAACCAAAGCGGAGCATGCAAACTTAACTGCTATGCCGCCAGCCCGGCCCCGTAAATTTTACACTTTAAAAGGGTGAACTTTATGGTAAGTGAATTATATCTCGAAAAAGCTGTTATTAAAAAAAAAAAAAGTCTATGTAGATTCAGAAACTTGATACCTATTGAAAATCGCACCAAAAAAGCAACAGGGAAATGAAAGTGTTTTGTTAATGGTGTTGGGAAAATTATCACTCTATAGAGTAAGAAAAAGCTGACTTTCTCACCTCAGACATATGCAAGAGAGAACGACAAGGAATGACAGACCTCAATGGGGGTGGCGAGACTGAAAAACTAACAGAAAGAATCTAGAAGAACACACTTATGACCCAGGAATAAGAAAAGAGACCCAAAATACAAATGGCAAGGTTTCCATAAAGGGACGTCAAGGCTCCTGTTCCCTGAAGGTCCCCCTGGCCATGTTTCCGACAGATGGAGACCAGGAGAAGATACCTGAGCAACTAATACTGATGAGGGTTCTCTACCTGGAGCATATAAAGAATTAATGCAAATCAACAAGACAACCTCAGGAAACTGCAGAAAATGGGCAAAGAATATAAACAGACAATTCTTAAAGAGGGAACCAAATAGCTCTCATGGAGATGATGAAACTTGCAAGCAACCCACAAACAAAACAGACTTTCGAATGAACATAAGAGCAAAATTAGAAAGGTGATAAGGAGCGAGCTGGTCTGTGGCGGGGTGTCAATGGCCTGCTGGCTGTAGGCCTGATGTAGGGACATCACCTGAAGCTGCCCCTGGCCCACTTCCCCCTGGCCCACTGCCCCGTGGCCCATGGCCCACCCCAGGATGCACCCACGGAAACTGTCCAGGCTGCGGCACTCACAAGCTAACAAAGGTCATGGCAAGGTCCCCGTAGGGGAAGGTGCTTGGGGAGACAGGAAGAGAGCCAACTGATGACCAAAGGGCTAAGAAAACTCTCTCTGCAACTGAGATCCCACAAGAAAACAGAGCGGAGAGGAAGCAGGAGGGGCGCGCAGACACCCCCGGAAGAGTTCTGCTACAATGAAAGCACCACACCTGGGTGATGGCTGAGGGGGACAGAGGGCCCAGGGAAAACCACTTCGGTGGAGGACACAGCATGCTGGCATGTGGTGGGCACAGCCCAGCACAAGGAGCAAGGATGGTGCTGGGGTAGACACTCCTGCAGGGGCAGGAGGGGGCACGCAGGGCCCAGCCAGGAGAAGCTTCGTGGACACGGACACAGGGGGCAGTGGTGAAACAGGGTCACTGCGGACAGGAGCTCACAGGATGTTCTGGCAGCAAGATGTCCACCACAGCCTCAGATCAAGAGCCAGAGTGTGGGCGCAGGGTCCTCTGGGCCCCAAGGCTTGCCCACCTTATTAAACGCTCCAAGTTCAGGTCCTTTACCTGGTGGAGCTGAAGGGGCCTGGTCACCTGCCTGGGCCTTGCCAACCTTGTCCGAGATCTCTTCGTGGACAGAAGGCAGCGGGACGGAGTGGCTCCTCTTCAGCAGAGGCCCAGAGGCTGCTGCACGGCTGCCCCCACGATCTGCTGGGACGAGACGGTCGTGAGGCAAGGCCTCCGTTCCCATAGTAGTGCACAACCGCACATCTTGAGGCCCAGACAGCCCTCTGAGAGTCCTGCACATCTGCCACCTCGGGCCACGTCCTCATCATCTGCACCTGCCTGGCCCATCACCTGTGCCCACTTGCCCCCGTGAGTGATGCGTGAGTGTCAGCCTCAGACTCAGGCCCTGCTCTGCCCCCTCTCCAAGGTCTTCCTCAACTGACTGGCCGCTTGCTGCCAGCCGAGCACCTTGAAGGTGAACTCCTGCCCCAGGTGGAAGCGGTGTCCCTTTCTCAGTGGATTCTTAGTCAAGGTGGCCATGTGAGCACACCTGGGATGAGCTTGGTGAGCTTCAGCGTTCCACCAGTCCCTCAGGTGAATGAATCCAAAAGAACCTTCCAGGAAGGACCCTGAGCAACACCGGCTTTATTGAATTTGACATACTTCATTAGTCACTTGTTTATAAACAAACAGGTGACATATCCCACATCTGTTAGTGTTGCTGCATGTTACACCATCACCCTGGAGGTGACTCCTGGCCAAAAAGCCTCAATGGACAGTTTCTTTCCCCAAATCTAAGCCCCTCTGGAGAGCTGAGAGCAGTGCAGTCAGAGAGCAAAGCTCGAACCTGCTCCCTGAATGTCTTTCCCCGGGGCCAAGTCTTCCCACAGAGACTTGGGGGTGGGGGGCTGGGGAGGGGGTGTGGCACGGGGGGACAGCTGGTGACCCAAGGGGTGGGAGGGAAGGAAGGAGGCCGGGACTCAGGCTGGAGGTTGGCCCGGGGGGGCAGTACCTGGGTCACAGGACTCCTGGGGACGCAGGGGCCTCTCCTCGGGGCCACAGCTCATCTGCCTCTTGGCCTTTCCAGCAGCCACACTGGCTACAGACACGAGGGGGATGGCCTGGCTCTCCTGGGTCGTGAGAAAGAAGTGGGGGCTGCTCCAGGAACACACCTGGGCTGGTGTGAAACCCTCAAGAAAAAGCCCCATTTCAGGGAAGGAGAGGAGGCAATGATGCCCAGGAAACCAGTGACGTGAAAAGAGCACTCGTTTGTGTCAGGTAGCCGAGGCTAAGCTGGCTTCTGTCTCAGCATCTCTATCAAGTTTAAACGACATTCAAAACTGTCAGGAACCTTAAGACTCTTCATGAAGATGAAACAGAAGGCAGCAAGCAAAAGGACATGTCCTGAACTATCAGCAGGGGAGACGGCAAAACCTAAAACATCATCAAACCTAGGGAAGACGGAAAACCTAAAGCATCATCAAAACTAGGGAAGACGGCAAAACCTAAAACATCATCAAAACTAGGGAAGACGGCAAAAATTAAAACATCATCAAAACTAAGGAAGACGGCAAAATCTAAAACATCATCAAAACTAGGGAAGACGGCAAAACCTAAAACATCATCAAAACTAGGGGTTGGGGCCGGCCCCGTGGCTTAGCGGTTAAGTGCACACGCTCCACTACTGGTGGCCCGGGTTCGGATCCCGGGCGCGCACCGACGCACCGCTTCCCCAGCCATGCTGAGGCCGCGTCCCACATACAGCAACTAGAAGGATGTGCAACTATGACATACAACTATCTACCGGGGCTTTGGGGGGGGGGGAAGAACTCTATGGGGCGGGAGGGGACAGGAGGTGACAGCCCCGCTGGATGGGCCGTCACTCAGTGTGTGCCAGGGAGGAGCTGGAAAAGGGCAGGCGTGCTCATGGAGCGCAGTGCTCCAATGAGCCAATCCAGCCCAAGCTCCAGACTCTCCTGGGAAGGGAACGGCAGAGGCACAACAAGTCTCCAGGAGGTACGCACTCTGGCATCTAAGAAAGAATCCCATCTTCTCCCACACTTAACTGATGGGACAGGTTCTCAGCACAAGACCCCAGGAGATTTGAGGCCTGGACAAGTAAACTTGGCCCATCGTCACCTCCCAAAGTCCAGGGTCCTGATGACCAGAGATTAGGAGGCCAAGGCCACACTTACAGGGTTGAAGAGCTCTGTGGTGAGGCCCAGGTAGTTGTGCAGAGCTAGAAAGGTGACCCTCTGCAGCCGCACCATGATGATCTGTGAGAGAGACAGGCCAGCTGTGCCAGGCTTGGCACCTCCCCCAGACACTCTGAGCCACCTCGGGGCATTCTGACAACTCACCACGGTCACCCAGGATGTTAGCATTAGAGGCATAAGGGAACTCTTTGCATTGTTTTTGCAAGTTTTCTGTAAATCTAAAATTACTTCAAAGCAAGAAGTTTAATAATTAAAAAAAGAACTCTTTTGGGGGTAGTGGGAGACCTGAAGACCTCTTTGAGGTTATGAATATTAATTTTTATTGTAAAATAAGTATTACAAAATTTTTTAAAAACTATCTTAGTCCTTCTTACACCCACCCAGAACCCCACCATGCCAGCAGTCAGTCTGCCATGAAGTTGATCCCACTGTTGGGGATGCGTCTTCACGGCTGTAAGATTCAGAAGCCACACAGTAAACTGAGGATCCGGGACCTGCACTGAGATGGCCCAGGGCAGAGAGGTCAACTGGTGAGCAACCAACCTGTACCACTCTCACCAGGGTTTCAGGATATTTCTCAAACACTCCCTGAAAAGCCGCAGCAGGAAGCCGGAGGATGGTGGACGGGACAGCGGCGCGGGCAGACACTGTTTTGTATGGTGCGGTGTGGCCCTGTAACGACAGCTTTGGTTAGCCTGCTCTCGCCTGTCCTGAGAGTTCGGAACCGGCTCTCCAAGTCCGTGCCCTGGACTCAACCGTCACCCCTCTCAGGACCCCGCTCTCCAAAAGGGTACGTGAGACACCAGCCCACATGGCCCTCCCATGGGGAGCTAGGATCATCCCAGCAAACCACCCCCATGGCTGAGCTCCTTTCACTGAGATGATGCACTTGAGATTCATCACGCTGCTCCTGTACCAGTACTTTGTGCTCTTGGCTGCTGAGAACTAGTCTGTTTTACGGAGGCATCAGTTTATCTATCTAGCAGTTGAAGGACATTCCGGTTGTTTCCAGTTTTTGGCAATTATAAATAAAGCTGCTAAAAATATTCACATATAGGGTTTTGTGTGAACAAAGTTTTCATTTCTCTTGCTAAATATCTAGGAGTGGGACTTCTGGGTCATACAGTATATGCATCTATAACTTTTAAGAAACTACCAAGAGCCAGCCCTGACTCTAGTGGTTAAATTTTACGGTGTTCTGCTTTGGCAGCCCGGGTTCACCACCCGTATGTCAGTAGCCAAGCTGCTGCAGTGGCTCACATAGAAGAACTAGAAGGATTTACAACTAGAATATACAACTATGTACTGGGGCTTTGGGGAGAAAAAAAAAAAGAGAGGAAGATTGGCAACAGATGTTAGCTCAGGGCAAATCTTTCCCAGGAAAAAAAAAAAAAAAAGAAACTACCAAGCTGTTTCACAGTGGCTGCACCACTCTGCACTCCACCAGCAATGAATGAGAGTTTCAGGTGATCCACACGCACACCACACCTGCACTGTCAGGGTTGTAGGATGAAGAATTTGGCCAGTCTTGGTCCCCGGTTCCTCGGAAAAGCCTCTCAACCTTTGGAAGTCTCTAAGTGTTAGCAGTATCTTGGTTACTCAAGGTGGGGCTGGCCACACCAGGAAGATTGGCCACAGGATTAGAGGGCTGGGGTGTTCCTGACCTCAGGGAGGAGAGAGGCTGCAGACTGAGTTCAGTCTCACGGCTTTGATTCCATCAGCCTAATCCATCATTCCAAGAGGTGTGCAGTGTCTCACCATGGTTTTAACTCTCATTTCCCAAATGACTACTGATGATGAGGGCCTTTTCAGGCACTTCTCTGACATCAGCATATTATCTATGGTGAAGTGTCTGTTAAGACCCCTTTTGTCTATTTTTCAGTGAGTTGCTTGTTTTCTTAACGTTGAGTTGGACAGATCTTTGTATACTCTGGATGCAATTCCTTTACCAGATATATGTTTTGCAAATATTTTCTCCCAGTCAGTTGGTTGACTTTTCACCCTTTTAACAGTGTCTTTCACAGACCAGACTTTTTAATTTTGGTGAAGTCTAATTTACCAATTTTTTTCTTTCATGGATCATGCTTTTTGTGTCATGTCTAAGAAATCTTTGCAAATCACAAGGTGACAAAAGTGTTCTTCAGAAAATTCTGTACTTTCAGGTTCCACATGTAGGTGTACGACCCATTTGGAGTCACGGTGAGGTGACGCATGTGTGCACATCACGTCCACCGCTCTGGCACCACTTGTTGAGAAGACTGTCCTTTCCCCAGCAGGCTGCCTCTGCGCCTTGGTCAGAAACCAGCTCACTCTGCACGTGCACCTACTTCTGGGCTGTCTGCTCGGCCCCACTGCTCTGTGTGTCTACCATCACGCTGTCCTGAAATAAAGTAGTGTGACTCCTTCGGCTTTGTTTTCATTTTCAAATTCTTCTAGCTATTTCTAGTTCCTTTGCCTTTCCATATAATTTTATACTCAATTTGTCTATTTCTAGAAAAAAAAAACTCTGCTGGGATTTTTATTGGAATTACGTTGAATAATTTGGGGAAATTTGCCTTCTTAACAGTACTGAGTCTTGCACTCCATGAAAACAGCATATTCCTCCAATTCACGTAAGCCTTCTTTGATTTCCTTCATCAGTGATGTGTAGTTTTCAGCATACATATCCCGTACATATTCTGTTAATACTTAAGTAATGTGTGGGTTTTGGTGCTATTATAAGTACTGCCATTTTTTAAAATCTCTATTTCCAATTTTTAATTGCTAACATATAGAAATACAATTGGTTTTATTCCGTATAGATCTTGTACCCTTGTTATGCTCACTCATAAGTTCTAACAGCTTTCTTGTTGATTCTACAGGATTTTCTACATCGATAATCAGGTTGTTTGCAAATAGAGACTGTTTCATTTTTTTCTTTTCCAACATGTGTGCTTATTTCTTTCTCTTCCCTCACTACCCCGGTGAGGACTTCCAGCATGATGTTGAGCAGGAGCGGCGAGAATGGACATTCTGGGCTTAATTCCCATCTTCAAGGGAAAGCATTCAGTCTCTCCCCTAATCAGGTATGATGTTAGCTGTTAGTGTTTTTATAGATGTCCTTTACTGGATTTAGGAAATTCTCTTCTTTTCCTAGTTTTCTGAGAATGCTTATCATGAATGGATGCTGAATTCTGTCAAAAGCTTTTTCTGCATCTATTGAGATGCATATGGTTTCTCTTCTTTACTCTGTCGATATGGTGAATCACATCGACTGATTTTCAAATGTCATTTAACAGCCTGCATTCCTGGAATAAACTCTATAACATCATTAGATATTATCCTTCTTTTATATATTGCTGGACTCAAATTTCTAATATTTGAGGATATTGTGGGTATCTAATATGTAAGGATATTAGAAGATATCTAACATTGAGGATTTTGTGTTTCTGTTCATGAGAGATATTGGTTGGCAATCTTCTTTTCTGGGAATACCTTTGTCTGGTTTGGTACCTGAGTAATACTGTCTCAAAACTGAATTGGGAAGTATTTCCTCCACCGCACTTTTCTGGAAGAGTTTGTGTAAAATTAGCATGATTCCTTCTTTAAATGTTGAGTAGAATGCCACAGTGAAGCCATTTATACCTAGAGTTTTCCTTCTGGGATGGATTTCAACTACGAATTGGATCTCTCTGAAAGACACGGCTGTTCAGATGATCCAAGTCTTCCTGAGGCCCTCTGGCAGTGGCCTCTTTCCAGGACTATGTTGATTTCATCTAAGTTGTTGATTTTAGGGGCATAAAGCTGTTCATAATAGTCCCTCATTCGTCTTTTTACACCTGTAGAGCCTGTAGACATGTCCCTTCCTTCACTTCTGATGTTGGTAGCTTGTCTCCTCCCTTTTTTCTTCACTGGTCTGGCAAGAGGTTTCTCTGTGTTACTGATGTTTTCTGAGAGCCAGCTTCTGCTCTCATTGATTCTCACTGTTGTTTCTCTACTTTCAATCTCACTGATTTCTGCTTTTATCTTTATTCCTGTCTTCCTTCTGCTTGCTTTGCATTTTCATTTGCTCTTCCTAGTTTCTTAAGATAATAGCTTAGATCATTGATTGCAGACATTTTTTCTTTTCTAAAGCATTTTAGGTTATAATTTTTCTCTATGCACTACTTTAGCTGCACTTGAAAAATCTTGATATGTTAAATTTTCCTTTTCATTTAGTTTGAAATATTTTGATTTCCTTGTAACTTCTCTGACTGACGTTTTATTTAGAAATGTATTCTTTAATTTCCAAATATTTAGGGGATTTCTTATATTTCCTCCTGTTATTGATTTCTAGTTTAATACCATTATAATCAGAGGACATACTCTGTATGATTTCAGTTCCTTGAAATTTATTAACGTTTGTTTTGTGGCCCCGAATACCTATTCACAAGACATACTGAATGTGCACTTGAAAAGAATGTCTTTTGCTGTTGTTGAGTCCAGTGCTCAATACTGTTCAATAAATTAATTAATTAATTAAGGTGGTTGATAGTGTTGTTCAGATTTCCTATATCTTTGCAGACTTTCTATCTACCTTGTCTATCGATTACTGAGAGAAAAGTTAAAGTCACCAATTATAACTGTGGATCTATTTCTCCTCTCAGTTCTGTCAGTTTCTGTTCCACTTCTGAGATTATGTATTTGAAACTCTGTTGTGAGGTGCACACACACGTGGGACGGTTCTGTCTTCTTGGTGAGTGATGTCCCTTGTTTATCCCTGGTGACATTCCTTGGTTTGACGTCTGCTCTGTCTGATATTAACACAGCCCTTCAGTTTTCTGTTAATTCGAGTTTTCATGGGATAGCTTTTCCCATCCCTTTATCTTTTATCTAAGTCTTTACATTTAAAGTTTCATGGAGTCAGCATATAGTTGGATCTTGGTATTTCCATCCAGTCTGTCGATCTCTGTCATTTAATTGGTGTATTCAATGTTATTATTGATACAGTTAGGTTTAGGTTACAATTTTCTGGAGAATGTTGATTTTTTTTAGCAGGTTATCAGGTTAGATTCAGACACAAGTTCTGTCCTACCACCTGTGGGCAGTGGGTTCCAAAGTGCAGCCCCTGATGCTTTCTCTGTCCTGCACAGGTGCCACTCGGGGGTTAGTCCAAGATCTGGGCTGAGGCTGACTCTTCATTCAGCTCTCATGGTCTGTGCTGCACTGCTGGGTCTTCCCTGAGGCTTGTAGAGGTTCACAGACTTAGAAGATCCACTTCTCCAGATGCCTTCTTCTGGGATCCACTCACTCACCCTCTGAAAGAGGGGTTCCTACTGGAGCTCTGGCTTCCTGACTGGGCTGCCACTCAGAGCAGGGAGACAACAGAGGAAACCCAGGAGCTCCCCCAACGTGGGCTGCTTCTCCAGCTTTGATTCCCACCCACAATGTGCCTGCTTTTATTTTCAGAGTCTTCAGTAATTGCTTTTTGCATTTTGTCCAGAGTTTTTAGTTGTAATCAGCAGAAGAGAGAGGTGGTAGGGGCATCACCCTGCCACAGCACAACCGGAACCCTATTTTAGTTTTACTGAAGATAAAATCTTAATTTCCTTCTTCTTTGAGAGCCAGAATGAAGAAGCCTAATAAATCACCACAGACAGCAGCTCCCCTGTGTGACAAGACTTATTGCAGCTGCTGTTAGAGAGAACTCTGTTTTACTTTCAGATGCTCGGACACGCAAGCAAGAATGTAAGCAAGGTGAACCCAATCTCCTGACGTCGCTGTACCCTAAAGCAAACCTGGCAAATGCCCCTCCTGCTGCACAGCCCTGCGCACCAGGAACAACACTAGGCCTATGGTTCTCAAGACGTGCTAAGTGAGCTCTAGGACTCAGTTCTATTTCTTCTGCTTGGAATCCTTTCTGCTCTTTCAAATCCTTTATAAAGAGAAAGTTGTCCCCTAAGAGACTCACAACCACACCACAAGAAACATGAGCACAGAACAGCACTGGGCAGTTGCCTGCAGGTGTCTAAGGAGGGGAATTACAGGCCAGCTCCAGATTCCCAGGCCAGAGGTCCCAGCATGCCCCCTCACCATTTATGCACCACTTGGTTGCTCTGTGGAGAGTGGACCCCCTCTTCTTCGGGCTCACAGGGTGTGGATGGTGTATCTCGGACACGGCCTCACCCTATTTCCTGGCTGTCTCTACAGGACCCGTGAAGCCAGTGCATCTCCCACTCACCAGTGAGTCAAGCAGCTTGGAGACCCTAGGAGAACCGGGAGGGATGTCTCCACAAACCCCATCAGACGGCAACTCTCATCTCTGTTCCAGAATCAGAGAACAGTGTGTGTGTGTGTGTGTGTGTGTGTGTGTTTGGAGGGAAGGTGGGAAAAAGAATGACAACTTAGCGGCTGTTGCCAAAATGGCTTGTGGGCATTTTATTTTCAAATTGACTTGTCAGAAAAACAATGCTCTCATCCTCATCTAAAATCAAGAAACTATGAAAACCACAGGCAGAGGCTGCGCTGCTGGGGTGTGAACAAAGCCCAGGTACCGACCCCCAAGAAAGCCTCATACTAGCACGTGTTTACAAATGTCCTCAGCAGCACAGGGCACAACAGAAAACAACTGTAAACAACCTAAATGTCAACCAGCAACAGAGAGATCAACAGTGTAGATGGCTGGATGAGAAAACCTGTCCACGTGGAGGGCTCTTACGCTAACACTCCTGCACACACCAAGGACGCTGCAGGAGGACTGTGTACTGTGTGATGCACTCCTCAGTGAGTCCTGCACAATCACACCACACAGGGGGAGCAGCCGCCCCCAGGGAAAGGAGAGGGTGAAAGGTGGGTGGGTGACTGCACAACACTGACAGCTTACAGCTAACCGGAGTGACAGCTAGCTCATAACCTGGGTGACAGCTGACAGGTCTGCCTACTATGGTGTGCTTTTTGGTATAGCTCAAGTATTTCATAACAAATTTATAAAAATTAAAATAATAGGGGGAGGTGGAGTTGGAGGAAGGTGGTCAAAAGCACAGACTTCGGGTTATAAGACACATAAGTGCTGAGGATGTGATGCACAGCACGCA
This sequence comes from Diceros bicornis minor, assembly GCF_020826845.1. NCBI lineage: Eukaryota > Metazoa > Chordata > Mammalia > Perissodactyla > Rhinocerotidae > Diceros > Diceros bicornis. Next base: position 44,044,591 of record NC_080767.1, read on the forward strand.
GACCACAGCCAACACTGCTGGACGACGTATAGGAACGTGCTGAGAGTAGATCTGAGTTCTCATCACAAGGAGAAATTTCTTTTCTTTTTATTGTATCTGTGTGAGATGATGGATGTTAACCAAACCTATTGTGGTAATCATTTCACAATATATGTTAATCAGACCATCATGCTGCATACCTTAAATTTATAAAGTGATATGTGTCAATTATTTCTCAATAAAACTGGAAAGAAAAGTAAATAAAAGAAGAATCAAAATTATCTCAGTGTCAAAAGAATATATTGTTACTTCAATTGGAAAAAAAATCATACAGCCTACTGCCCACTAAAAACGGTAGTCAGAAGGTAAAGGTTTATCTCCTTTCCCTCCTGGCACACGTGCTCATCTCTGCTCTATTAAAAAGATACAGGGGCCAGCCCAGTGGCGCAAGCGGTTAAGTGTGCACGCTCTGCTGTGGTGGCCTGGGGGTCGCTGGTTCGGATCCCGGGCGCACACCGACGCACTGCTTGGCAAGCCATGCTGTGGTGACGTCCCATATAAAGTGGAGGAAGATGGGCACGGATGTTAGCTCAGGGCCAGTCTTCCTCAGCAAAAAAAGAGGAGGATTGGCAGATGTTAGCTCAGGGCTGATCTCCTCACACACACACACACAAAAAAGATACAGGGCCGGCCCCGTGGCATAGAGGTTAAGCGCGCGCACTCCGCTGCTGGCGGCCCAGGTTCGGATCCCGGGCGTGCACTGAGGCACTGCTTCTCAGGCCATGCTGTGGTGATGTCCCATATAAACTGGAGGAAGATGGGCACAGACGTTAGTCCAGGGCCAGTCTTCCTCAGCAAAAAGAGAAGGATTGGCAGATGTTAGCTCAGGGCTGATCTTCCTCACAAAAATAAATAAATAAATAAATAATAAAAAGGAAAAAACAAAACAAAACAGGGCAACCAAAAAAAAAAAAAAGATACAAACCTCCAAGGATGAAGAAAAAAGCTAAGAGCAGATGAGACACGTCAACAACATTTTGGAAGCTGATGAAAAGTAAGTGACAGAGTGACAGCTAATGGAGCTAACAGGCTGTCCAACAAAAGTTGAAACGTTCTCTTTAGGGTATAGAGCCAAGAAGGTGAAAACTGATCCTCGCAGGCTAGTGGGCCCACACCCCCTTCCCTCCCCTGCAGTTGGCCACCGGTGTTCTTCTGGAGAAGGTGAAGCAGACAGGTCTAAGCACCGGGACGTCAGGCACAGCCATGAGCCGAGTGCCATCTTACACCTGGGCCAGAGGACAGTGTGCACCTGGATGAGAGCACCCCCAGACTCCTTCCCCGACTCCACGGCAATCTCACCACAGCAGAATATTGGCAGATTCTTCTCTGGGACTCTGCCCTAGAGAAAAGACCTAGACACTGACATGTAACACTCATCTGCCTCTGTCACAGAGGGGCAAACTACATACAGTCCAAGGGCCAAATCCCACCCAGCACCTGTTTTAGTAGATAAAGCTTTACTGGAACACAGCCACGCATGTTCATTTACACTAGGATGGCCAAACTGAGCAGCTGCAGCAGAGACCCACAGAGCCTAAAACAGTGACCCCCTGGCCTCTACATCACGTTACACTCGCTTGTGCCAAGCCTCCTATAAGCGCTCTCTCTGCCTCTGGCCTCTCTGGTCCCACATTCTGGTCTTATGACATGTCTGCGCTGATCTGCACTGGTTGTGCAGCCAGGTCTGATGTGACTTCACTCTCAAGTAAATGGGCTGTCGGGAACAGGAAAGGCCCGGATCTGAAAGACGCAAGCCAAAGTAAACAGGGAAGAGAAACTCACAGGAGCCAGAGATGACATGGGGAGCAAAAGAAAACCTCGTCTTACTTCATCCATGAAAAAAGAACAAGACATTATTTAAAAAAAAAAAAAAAATTCAGAGGAGAAAAAAGAGCTCTTGAAATAAAAAACATGATGACAGAAATTTAAAATTCATGGACGTTTGGAAAATAAAGTTGAGGAAGTCTCCTGGAAAGCACCACCAAAAGTTAACGGTAGTGTAGAATGAAGACAATTCTAGATTTGTAAGGGCTAAAACTCTCTTGCATCCTCTCGGGAAGCTGACGAAGGATCTGCTCCCCAAACCAAGAAGAAAGAAAGGACCCCAGGGCGAGCGAGGGGCAAGAACCCGAGGGGAGTGGCCCGGCGAGCGGGAGGTCAGACAGGACAAGAGGACGGGGCTCAAGGGAGCGCTGGGTCAGCGTGTCAGTGCAAGAAATGCGCAGAAGACTAAGCAACCAAGAAGGAGGTGACTGTGCACTGGGGAGAACAAAGTCCAAGGAGAGGAACTTCCTGCAGGGCCCACAGGCTGGGTGTGATGGGAGGAACAAGACCGCATGGGTGGGGCTTCATGGGAGGAGCTGGGAGGAGCAGGCAGGAGAGCAGGGCAACCAAGAGAGCTGCCTTCGTTTTCCAGGCCAGGAAGTCGACAGGGATCTAAAACGCAAGAATTACGGAACAGCAAGAGAAGCAGTTTGCGCAGAGGAGCCGAAAAGAGCTGGGAGTGGTTTTTCCAGGGAGGGTGCAGTGGAACAGATAACTGTGGTTCATAAAACATCAAATACATTTTTAGAATTTGTCCACGTTGTTTGAATGAGAATTAAAATTTTTTTTCAATGACAAAAACGTTTGGTGAGGCAAAAGTGACATCCTTTCAAATGATCAACTAGTATACAATACAGGGGCTGGCCCCGTGGCTTAGCGGTTAAGTGCACGCACTGCACTACTGGCGGCTCGGGGTTCGGATTCCGAGCGCGCACCAATGCACGGCTTGTCCGGCCATGCTGAGGCTGCGTCCCACATACAGCAACTAGAAGGATGTGCAACTATGACATACAACTATCTACTGGGGCTTTGGGGAAAAAAAAGGAAAAAAAGGAGGAGGATTGGCAATAGATGTTAGCTCAGGGCTGGTCTCTCTCAGCAAAGAGGAGGATTGGCATGGATGCTAGCTCAGGGCTGATCTTTCTCACAAAAAAAAGAAAAAAACGATAAGAGTTATAAAAAAAAAAAAAAACTAGTTACAATACAGAATCGTTTCTCTCCAACATCATTCATTCTCCTCTCCCACCTCCGCAGGGGAGATGGAGCCCTGCCCCCAAGGAGGAGGGGTAGGGCCAACCACCGACATCAGGCCCAGCCAACTGCAGCAGGCTGGGAGAAGGGGTGACCCCGGCCCTGCTCACAGCACATGACTCTGCAAGAACCAGCGTTCAACCCAAAAGACACAACGAGATCTGGATCAGCCGTAGAACAAGAAAGAACAGAGAAGGCCTCCAACCAAGTCTGCGCTGAAGCTATTTTTTGCTTAAACCCAGTCGAGGTGGAGAGAGGTGCAGAGCCACCTACTCCCTAATTTACCTCCATGTACACTGACAGCCCGTCTAGACCTCCTGGCCTTCTCAGGCCCACCAGTGCACCTTACAAATTCAGACGCACACCAGCCAGAGCCCCCCAGAGCTGTGCAGAGTGGCTCCGTGGCCCAGACCCCACTCTGGCCTGAACTGCATGTCCTGGTACCCTCTCCCAGCACAACGCTCCAGGCAGAGGCTGCCTCCAGGCCGCGTGCCAGCCTTTCAAGAGGGGTCAGCCTTGCTCAGAGGAGGTGGTGCCTCTCTCAGCCCAGTCTGGTGTCTTGTGAAGACACACTAGGTCCCAGGGGCACAGCAAGATGACAAAGTCCCGTCCATGCCTCCACTCCAGGCCTCAGAACAGCTCAAAGCAGGTCTGTGCTGGTCTGACGGGTCAGGGTGAGCACACTGAACACCCCCAAAGTCTCTGTTTGGAGCACGAGAACTCAGCGCTGGACTGGAAGACAACCACCAAGGGCTCCACTGTCATGTGCGTCACACAAGGACCAGGACTCTGGGCCCTGCGTGGATGCACCCTGCCAAGGTTCTGGCTAACTGCCCTGGAGACCCCTCTGTGCAACGTCTGGAGAAACTGAGGACAAGTCACCTCAATATACAGCAAAAATGAAAACAAAGGGGATAGCTTCAATGGACAAGATTAAAATCAAATACACCTTTTGAGTTACACAAGTGTATGCATTTATCAAAACTCAGCTAATGTATACTTAAGATTTGTTTTATTGTACATAGATTCTACTCGGAAGAAAAAGAAAATTAAACAAATATTAAATTCTAGTTAATGGGGAGGGAAGGAGGCACGCTGAGCTGAGACTTTTTGCAGCTGGTGATGGGCACACAAATTGATTTTACTATTCTGTCTACTTTTGAATATGTTTGAGATGTTCCATAATAAAAAGTTTAAGCCTCACAAGATAACATGAGATGCTATTTTTTAACCGACTGGACTAGTAAAGGTCAAATGTGGACGGCTCGCTAGTTGGTGGGATGAGGAAACGGGCACCTTGCATGCGACTGGTGTCGCCCCTTGATCCAGCAAGTCTCTCCTAAGGATGCGTCCTAAGGTTGGTTTCCTAACATATGAAATGATGTCCACACAAGACCATTCGCTGCAACAACGAACAGCCAAAGACTGGGAACAACAGAGAGACACACATTAGCCCAGGAGAGCCAGAGAGGGTTCCTCCTGTGAAGGGGCCTCGGGGCCTGAAGGAGGAGGATGTGTTTTCACTACACAACGTTTTGTACCTTCTGAATCTTGGGCCACATGCATGCATTACCCAGTCCAAAAAATGATCATTTAAGAGACAGTCAAAATCTGTAGGCAAACGCCCAGCTCTTCTTAAACAGATATTCCAAGTTGCTCCCATGCACACCCCCGACCTCCTAGGGGTGCCTCCCGTCCCAGAACAGCCCCTCCTCACTGTGGAGAACTGGCCTTGGCACTGAGGACCTGCTGTCCAGGTGAAGCTGGGCAGATGGGGGGACTCACGGTAATGACGTCCAGGATGCTGAGGAGACTGTGGACACTGTCTCCGGCCAGAACCTCTTTCACCACCACCTCCATGCCGTCCTGCGCTCGGGAAGCAGAGCAGAGTGGTCCACTGGCGGGAGGTCTGGCCCAGCCCAGGCCAGCTAGGTAAACCAACCTCCTCTGCCACCTATCTCGAGGGGCAGAGGCCGCACCCTAGGCAACTTGTGGGAATTAGAGGGGTGACAAGCTCCAAACCAGAGGACAGAAAAAATGAGGATGAATGAGCAGAATGAAGCAACCCAGCCCAGCCCAGGCACGACCTTTCAACCCCATGACTTGTGTTTACTGGTAAGATTTAGACTGCATTTTACAAAACCTAAGTGAGTTTGCTGGCATAGCTAGAAGAGCTGTGAGAGCCAAATTTAGTCATTTTCGGTATAAACAATAGCATTTTGATATATTTTCCCACTAGATTAAAAGAGAAAGAAAACCATGCAACACTGGTGATTTAACATAGGAACTTCATCTCAGCTTGACCCAGGAAAAGCCTTTTGAACTTGTTCAAACCAGTACTGGTCCCCCTCCATGAGCCCTTCCATCTGGCCCAAAGGCTCCAGCACTTTTGGGGAAGGCCTGTCAGCTGGATGACCACAGCCCTGGACCTTGATGGCCTGACTACAGGAGACTGGATGAAGGCCATTTCCTTTCTAACAATCCCATCAAGTCCAGACACAGCGGAAGCTACACAGGTGAGAATTCTACCCTGACAACACCAGGGTCTAGAAACCGAAGAACATGCAAGAACCATCCCGGGTCAGGGCCCACCCCCAGGACTCTGGCAGGTAGGAACTTCGCACAGTCTGGGGTGACCTTGTACGTCTGGGGTTTGCTAAGTGTCTGCTTTAAAAAATAACAACTGGTGGGAAGCCTGGGTCACAAATGTCCGGGCAATGAATCCATTTGTTCCTCCTGGAAAGCAGCAAGACCTCACTAGGTGTGGCTTGGAGGTCACCCTCTGGCAATTGTGATTGAAGGGTATAATTTAACAGAGGCAGGAAGCAAGTATTTAGCTTCAGCTGAATTAGGAACTTAAACTTATTTATTAAAATTATTATATTGGGGTCGGCCCCGTGGCGTAGTGGTTAAGTGCACCCGCTCCGGTGCTGGTGGCCCTGGTTCAGATCCTGGGTGCGCACTGAGGCACCGCTTGTCAGGCCACGCTGTGGCGGCGTCCCATATAAAGTGGAGGAAGATAGACACAGATGTTAGCCCAGGGCCAGTTCTCCTCAGCAAAAAGAGGATTGGTACGGATGTTAGCTCAGGGCTGACATTCCTCACAAAAAAAAAAAAAACTTAGAAGGGAAAAATAAAAATAAAATCATCATAAATTATTTATAAATTATTTATAATCTGAGTTAAATTATTTATAATCTGAAACCTGAAAATAAGGCAAGGGTGCAATTGATCATGGCAGATCAACACCCAACCACTGAGAGGTGTTCTGAGGAGTGGGCAAGACATTTCAAAATGCTTAAAATGCATCAGGTGAAATGCAGAAATAAAACCACTAAATGCCACAGAAACCACTAAATGACAGGCACGTGTGTGAAAGATAACACACCAATGTCAAAAGAGCAGCTGTGTTCCAGTGTGGGCATCAAAGTGTGCCTTTTTCCCCAAAGAACTAAAATTTTAAAATTTGCACTAACTTTTCAGTGGAAAGCTTTAAAAAATTTTACAATGGCAATCTCTAAGTAAAAGCACAACAGATGCGCACCCTCCACTCCACTCGGCACCCCAGCCTCCTGCACACGTGACAGGCGCTCTTACCGCATCCTGGATGCAGACTTCCAGCCGCCCGTCCTGCACCACGTAGATGCTGGTGTCCGGCTCCCCTGGCCGGAAGACGTGCTCCCCTTCGAGCAGCTGCACAAAGACCATGTGTTTGCAAAGTTCCAGGAACAGTGGCTTCTCGAAGTGGCCCAGGACCCTGCAAAAACCAGAGCACACATGGGACACCCTCCAGGAAGGAGGAAAGGAGGGACAGCTTTTGAAAGAGGCTGACGGGGACACAGGCCACCACCACCGCTGGCCAAATGCACAGAGCGAGCTTTCACAGGGCTGCAGGCCCCGTGGCACCAGCAGCCTGGAATCGCTGTCAGGACAGAAGCTGAAACTTCGGGAATACTCATAAGCTGTTTTCCCATCAGCTCAAAGAACTCTCAAGCCATGACTGTGAATTTGAACCAGATGCATAACCAAGGGCAGGTAGAGAAGCGCCCTTCCTGGACAGGGAAATGGTGCTAGAAAGAGGAAAGGGGTTTCCAAAGAGAGATGGCAGGGAACCCAGATGTGCAACTTTTGGTCCGGCTACACACTTCCCACACCTGCTCCGAGTCTCCTCCTGAAGAGGAAAACACTGACAAGCAAAGAAGCACGACAGGAAAGAACCAGCAAGGAGGTTCTGCTGCCTGCCAGGGGCAGAGGCAGCAGCAGGAGAGCAGCTTTGCAGCCATCAGCGACCACAGCAAACGTAAGCCTCAGACACCAGACCGAAGCCGGTCCCCAGCAAGCAGGCCTCCTGCGCCTGGCTTCTCTCTTACCGAACGTTTTTCAGCATGTACAATACTTCTGACGGCAGGTGAGAATTCTTCACGTCAAACTCCGTGAGGTCAGCCTCCAGCAGGGAGGGCGGGGGTTCCTTTGGCTGCAGGGTAGGGTATTCCTTCTTGAAACGCAGAATCCTACAAAGCAGAAATCCACACACCTGGAGCAGAAGCCCAAAGGGGTTCAAAGCAGACAGCATGAGAGCTGTGAACCCTGAGGCGGGGAAGCCACAGGCAGTGGCGACATCCAGTAGGCTCGCCAGGGCGCACCGGGGAGGGCAGTCAGGATGCAAGGGGGTCTGAGGGGCACCCAATACCTCTTGGCCAAAGACAACACCTTGGTCCTCTTTCTCACCCGCTGCCGGGGGGCAGCTGTGCTCCCCACAAGCGTGTGGGGGAGTGTGGTCACCTGCAGAGTGAAAGGGAGAGGCCAAGTCACGACCCTGCAACTGGCCGGATCCAGTTTTCAACCTCAGGGGTCAGTCCCAGCCCTCAGGACCCACCCTGTGGAATGACTGCCCAGTCCTAACACCTGGCTGCCCAGGGTACGGAGAACCATCCTTGGTGCTGTTGAGACACACCACATGACCATGTCCCCAAGCAGCCAGTGCTCTCAGAGCTCCGAGTCCTCAGGCCTGTGTCCCCTCCGCCTGGAAGGCTGACTTTGCTCTGCATCTCCTCTGTCATGCTGGCATGGCAACCCCTTCCCACGGCCCTTTAAAAGCCTGCCCTGTCCGGCTCTGCCCGCCTCCCCGCCTCCCTTTCTCCACCCCAGGTCCCTGCACAATCATCCCAGGTCTGGAAGCTCTTTGCCCCTTCCCCACAGTCGAGGCCAACTCAATTACCCCCAACAGTGGTGGTGAGGTATGCAGAACGCCTGATTCCTACCCTGGATACTGGCAGGCCCCCGTGGGCAGCCATTGCCCCTCACTGTCCCCCAGCTCCCCGAGATGCGTCTGCCCCACGGTGTCAGCTGTGGTTGTGGGTGTGTGGTCACCACGACTCTCCTTCCCTCCTGGGGGTCCCAGCACCCTGGGACCCCGTTCCTGTCTTCCTCAGCCCAGGTTCAGTTTGCCACTGTACAGTCCTCAGAGGGACAACGGGTGGATGGCCCCCCACCCGACCATTCACCGGCTCCTTCAAGACCTGCTCGGGGTCTCTGTGTGGCCCTGCATGAGGCTGCAAGGCGGCCCTGCACGCTGTCCCCACACGCCAGGGCCCGGGCCCTGCCAGACAGAGCAGGCCGCAGCGGTGTCCAGGCTCTACACAGCACCACAGCCCGCCGGCTGGTCAACTCATCCTCCCTTCCACAATGCCTGACACTGCCGAGGACGAGAAAGCCACGCAAGGATACCCACATACCTTCTCGTCTGATACCTCAAGTTTTCTGCAAAGAACACGAATTAATCGTGTAACCAGAGAAAAGTAACAAATAGAGGTTACTTTAAAACATCAGAAATTATTTTAAGCCTGTATTTTAAGCACCATAAGCCTCTGGGCGGTCTGTCCAGCCCTTCCTGATCTTGGGGTGGAAGGGGGCTGGGGGTAATCAGGAAGAGCTGCACCAGGCTGCTTATTCCCAAGATGAGTGCTCAACACTGAAAAGGCAGCCTCACAGCCTCCACCTCATGGGGACCTGGCCCCAAATCCTGGCAGGACCACTCATCTCAGCACCGGAACCAGGACCCTCTGTGCCCACGTGCCCCAGGTTTCTCGTCGTCTTTTCTAGTGAAGACAAACATCCACCTCACAGGGCCAGTGAGGCCCCCATCTCCTCGCCCTTGCCAAAGCAGTCTCGAGTGCTTCACCCCAGCTCCACCCCACGCCCCGAGGCAAGGAGCTGCTCCCTATGCCAGGTGGAGGCAAGGCCTCTGGGACGAGGGCAGCGCCCACCAGGGGCTTCCAGGGGTCCCATTCCACAGGGGCCTGTAGGAAGGGAGCCCTGTGTCCCCCAGGGCCTGCAGCACAAGTTACCTTCCTCATGATCTTCCTGCCGTAAAACATCACTTTGTCTCTCTTCCGGAACCTGTACTGAGGAGTGGGCTGCACTTGTCCTGCGGGGGGAGCAGAGGGGCCGCCTGAGCCACGGCCAGGGCACCTCGAGGTGTGAGGGCTCTGGGAGGGCAGCCTGGGGGATGAGTGGTGCGCACACTGAATTCATCCTGCCCCTGCTACGTCACACAGCATGTGGGAAAGGCACACAGCCTCTCGTCCCAGGGCTGACAGACCAGCTCACAGGAAGCAGGAATCGCATCTCTTCTCATTGCAGCCAGGTTCGGAAACCAGAACTGAGAAAGCTCCGAACAGACTCAAATTCTGTGGATCCAACGTGCTCAGCCTCAGCCTAGACACGCCAGCAGTTTCCAGCAAAGGCCACCATGGGCTTGAGGGCTGCTCTGGGGAGCTCAAAACATGTCGCGGGCCATCCAAACGTCCCCCCACCCTTCCGAGTCCTCGTCCTCCTCCCTCTAGAGCCGGAGTCCGAAACAAGATACTCACGGAATTGGCTAACCCTTCTGTACACAAAAAAGACAGTGACGCCAACGAGGGCCAGGGCCAGGAGGGCTCCAATCACAATCCCCGTCAGCTGGGCAAGGTCACAGACAGAGCTCCTGTCAGTAAGGCCACCGCAGAGCCCCTCCCGACCCTGACCACAGCCTGGGCACAAAAGGGCCGGGGGCAGCCACGGGTGAAACAGGTCACAGAACCTGCGACCCACCCCTCGCCTGGGAGCACCTGAGGTGGTTACCATGGTGGACTGCAAAGGCTGCTCCGTCAGCTGCAGCCCCCAGGATCGCAGAGTAGCATCCAGACAGAAGCCAGCCTGGAGAAGAACACCGCAGTCAGGCCGGGCCAGGATGGGCATGGCCCTGGCTTCCCAGGACAGCAAGAATAGAGCTGTCGGTCACGGAGGATGTCAGCAACCCTGGAGATCTCCAGAAAAGAAGCGATCTTCTGGGTTGCTGAGGTCCTCTGAGCCCATCTGCTCAGAAGCACGTGGACAGCAACCTGTCTCCCACAGGTATCTCAGGGACAGCGGGCAGGGGCCAGCAGCTGTGCCGTGTTGATGAAGCTCTAGGCATCATTAATACATCTGAATCCTAAATCCTCGGCTGTCCAGTTCCTCAGGATGCAAGTGCAGAGGAGCAAGCCCGGCTGGCCACAAGTGGTACAAAGGCCATCTCTCAGTGCCCTCTGATCACTAACAGGACCACGTGCTGCTGGTCCCGGGGCACAGGGAATCCCACACACCAGCAGAGCTGGGAAACTCCACGGAGGCGTCTGGATTCTGACATTAAATACCAGCTCACAGCAGAGAAGGGCTCTCTATGCCTGCTCCCCTACTGCCTCCCAGGGAATGAGTTCACAGTGGCTTCAGAATTCCAGACCCAAGGGAGGGAGAAAAGAGAAAAAAGTGAATGCAGGATGGTGAATGGGCAGATGGCTGGTGCCACTCATATGGAGGATGCTGGTTGATTCCCCAAGATGAAAATGAAAACAAGAGCAAAACCAGCCAAACAAGCAGCCACTCGCCATTCCTCCTGGGATCACACACCTCTTCCCAAGTAGTCAGGAACAGGATGGGGTGGGGGTAGGGGACACTTGTCAATCCTTTCAAGTTTCTACATAAGTACCAAGGACTGAAGTAGCTTGCGCCATCCTTCAGAGAGCCAGGACCAGACACAGCATTGATGCCAGAACACCCAAGGAAATCGAAGGGCAGGACGCTGAGAAAGCATCTCAGAATGTTGCATCAAGACAGAATAAGTAAGTGCTCTGAAAAACTCAATCTTTTAAACTTGGCTCAGGAGGCAAATGGAAGCAGTGGGGGCTCGGTGGGGCCTCAGAGCTGAGGCACCCAGCCCCTTCTGGCCCAAACTGTGCTCAGCTCACAAGAACTTGTCAGTTAGAGAGCAGAAGAGCACCCACCACCACACCCTTCGTGTGAATGTGTCCTTCGGAGCTCAACCACCACTGGGAGGACAGCCCGGCCCACCCAGGGAAAGGGTCCCACGGCGTCCCCTAACCTATTTACACCGTCTCCTACAGGCGGGCACCTCAGACTCTTTCAGTTTTTCGCCGTTGTTTTAACGCAGCTAATGTCCTGGTTTAGGAGTAAAGGCCTTTGTAACCTGACTACAGACAGTCAGCTGAGAAAAACACCCTACGACAAGACAGCAGGTGAAGTCCTCAGGGGAAGCAGGAACTGACAGCTGCGACTCCGGGGAGAAGGGGCAGGGCCCAGCGACAGGGGCAGAGGGGCCTGAGGCCCACCCCACACCGGGCTGAAAGGAGCCGGCAGAGCAGACGCTAACCCCCTTTCCCTGGTCCAGTAATGCCCCAGCGGGGAATTCTAAGGCTCTGATCCGTCCTTGGGCTCCTCCTGTTCCGTACCTCTGGGCCGGCGTCCTCTCGCTCCATGGCTGGAAACCAAACAGCGAAGGTGAGAAGGAGAGACGGGTTCAAACCCCGCGGCCCCGGCTCGGGCGGCAGAGCAGCGCTCTCAGCCCTTCTCCGGCTCCTCTCCCCGAGCGAGCTCTGGCTGCGGGGAGACCCTGCGGAGACACCGCGCTCTCCACAAGAGGCCGCCCTGTCGGAAGCCCCGGCGCCACCTCGCTCGCTGTAAACAGCGCCGTGTGGCCGCGCGGGAACCCGGGACCGCGGCCAAGTGCGGCTCCGCTCCCCGCCAGCGGTCAAGGGCGCGGGCGGGCGGCCGGCTCCGGGTGCCGGGAGGGGCTGCCGCCGGGGAGGGAGCTGGGCGGCGGCCCCAGCGGCCCGCGCGGGGACCGCCGCCCCGCGGGAGGAGCGCGGCCCCCGCCCCTGCGGCCCCAGGCCCCGAGAAAAGCGGCAGCAACGCAGGCTCTCTGTCTCCAAGCTCCCACCCAGAGACGCCGGGCGACGGCAGGCGCGGCGTCCGCGTCCGCGCCGTCCCGCGTGGGCACCCTCCTTCTCAGACCCTCCAGGGCTGCAGCCCCGGGACCCCGGCTCGGCGCCCCCAGTACCCTGCCCGGCCCCTGCCCGCCCCCAGGCCTGCGGCGGGACGGAGCCTTCCGTTTCCCAGCTGGGACAGCACCGCCCGGAGACCTGGAGGCAGCGACTTCGTGGGCGTAGGGGTCAGAGGAGCGGCGGAGTTTGCCGGCGTGGGATTTCGGGGGGCGTGGGGTTGGGGGGGCGTGGAGGTTAGAGAAGCGGCGGACTTGGGGGGCGTGGGGTTTCGGGGGCCCAGAGTTTTGCGGGGCGTGGGGTTGGGGCGGCGTGGAGTTTTGGGGGCCGTGGTTGAGGGCGTGGGGTTTGGGGGTCCGGAGTTTTGGAGGGGCGTGGGGTGTGGGGCAGCACTTGACGTCCGCGGTCTGAGAGGGCGCTCCCACAGGGTCCGGCTCCCACAGGCGGCTCACCGCGCATGGCAGGGCCGGGCGGGCCTGTGGGAGCCATGTCTGCCCTCCCATAGGCCGGACCCGAGGCTAGCTCAGGGCGTTCGACAGCAACTCACCGGGACCGCGCGCTGCCAAGCCCGCGCTCCCGACTCCCGCGCTCCGCTCGCTCCGCCCCACGCCCCGCCCCCGACGACTGCGCTCCCGACGTCCGCGCTCCCGACGCCCCGCCCCGACGACTGCCCTCTCCGGCGCCGGGTCTCCTCGTGCATTGGCCGAGTCCCCACCGGTCCCGCCCCATCGCTTGCCGAGGCTGCGCATTGGACGCGGCGTAGCCAATCGGAGCTGCTTTCGCCGCAGCGCGGAGGCGTGGGCGCCGGAAGCCGTCGTGGGCCCCAGAAGCCATCGTGGGCCCCGGAGGCGGAGCCTGGGTCCGCACAGGCTCTAGGGGGCCGCAGCCGGGCCGGTGTGGCAGGGCTCGGAGAGGGTTCGTGTGGTGTGGCGCCGGCATGGGCCTGCTGAGCGGGGTGGCCCGCTGCCTGGTGCGGGGCGCCGACCGGATGAGCAGGTGGACCAGCAAGCGGGGCCCGCGCACCTTCTGCAAGGGCCGCGGCGCCAAGGGCACCGGCGTCCACGGCCGCGGCGGGAAGTTCGTGCAGGTCCGGGAGATGGTCCCGGAGCTGGTGGTGCCCGACCTGGCCGGCTTCCGGCTCAAGCCCTACGTGAACTACCGCGCCCCGGCCGGCGCGGACGCGCCCCTGACGGCCGAGCAGCTCTTCCGGGACGCGGCGGCTCCTGCCATCGAGAGGGACTTCCGGGACGGCACCTTCGATCCCGAGCGCCTGGACAAGTACGGTTTCGAGCCCACCCAGGAGGGCAAACTCTTCCAGCTGTACCCCAAGAACTTCCCGCGCTAGGAGCGGGACGGCGCCGGGCCCGAGCGGCGGACTGCGCCCCGCCGCCCTCACTGGACGGAGTCCCCGCCGCCCTCACCGGCGTCCTCACCGGGCTGCGCCCCCGGCGCCCTCACCGGCGTCCTCACTGGACGGAGTCCCCGCCGCCCTCACCGGCGTCCTCACCGGCCTGCGCCCCCCCCCCCCCGCCCTCACCGGCGTCCTCACCGGGCTGCGGCCCGGCGCCGTCACTGTTGCTCTTTACCGGCCGCCAGTCCCGGGGTGGGTGGGTGCGGAGGCGCCCCCCTCACTTCGTTTCTATTAAAGATCTCGGCTACGGTCCAGCGTGTGTTTTGGCATCTGGTCATTGAAATGCAAGTGTGCAACCAAACAGGTGGAGTATAGGGACCTGAGCGAAGTTCTCAATCAGTCTATTCCCTAGGAGAGGAACAGTCGTCTTCCCAACCAAAAGGTTCTGGAGAAGTGGCATGGGCAGGAAAACATCGCTTAGCTTGCAGAGGGAGAAGAATTTACGAGGCCTATGCTCCGCATGGCATCGCAGGTTAATTCATTTATCCGCCCCCCCAGTTCTTTCCCAAGGAGCAACCCATGAGCATACTCTTTATGGGTTCCAGAGCAACTGTTTGTGGGGGTCAAGTGAAAGAAACTGCCCTTCTTGGGGCAAACCCAAAGATGAGGCCACACAGAGAATTAGTACCAAAACTAGGATTTCTCTAGTAATCTAGCCTCTTTACTCTGTGTTCACCTGTTTCAGTGCATAGTCCCTGAGATCTTCTGCATTCTGTTTAATTGGCCCTTAAGTTAAATATCTTAACACAAACTCTAAAGGAGGGTTCAACATTTTTCTATTGAAATAAATGGGCCATTAGCTGGAAATTGATCATCTTAGCATATGATAATTTTTTAGAACACATTCTGACCTATGTTGCATGTTGCGTTGTATCATCAGAAGACAAAGCAAAGGATAGAAGTGTGTGAACATCTATGTATCATATTAGCAGATGCTGAGGATGAGACAAATTCAACAGTGGCCTGTACCTTTCCTTCCAGAGAGACAAGGATGAACTCATCGGTGGAAGTCAGATGAGTCACAAACCCAGTTATGTTCCTGGAGTTGCTGTATCCAGGGTTTGGAAGCTACTGAGTGTACTAAGGCCACAACGAGGAAGTGTGATTAGTCCACCCGTACTGTCTTAACAGACAAGTTCATGACCCACTAAGGCAACCTGAAACAGTCCACGCTCCCTTTGCTTATCTGCACAGGAGACTTATTAATAATACAAGCACTCTGGTGCCTAAATGAGGTAATCTTTTTAAATGTTCAATTAAAACTATTTCTGGTGTTATAAAGTAGCTTTAAAAAAAAAAAAACTTCATCTAGTTAATATAAATAGTTGCTTAAATAAATATGAAGAAGTAAAAGTCAACTCGACACAAGAAACTGACAAGTCTGAGAGCTAGGAACCAAGCCCTCCCACTCCCCGCGCCCAGCAGCATGCTAGGCTAGGGCAAAGGCCCTTTTGCTGCCAGACAGAATCCCCATTTTCAAGGGCCCCAGCAGACAGGTTTCCTTAAGAGAAGCCAACAGTTTCTTAACTGTCTATACTGTAGATTCCATAAGATGCACTGAGCCCTATACAGTAACCTGCAGAGACTGCAGTAAGAATCTCAAGGATATGCTCTGAGGGCAGTTCATTCACAGACCAAATACAGTCGCACTCTTGGTTTTATTTGTGGAAATGGTCTTAATGATTTCAAACCAAGCAAACTCTTCCCTAGCTCAGCGGTTCTCCCACTTCCAGAGGTGAAGAACGTGATCATAAAAGGAGCACGTGGCTAGAAGGTTGATGTCCAAGTTTGCTGCCTGCAAACAGAGGCCACAGTCACAGATTGTGGCCTCTGCAGTGTGCAGCTGGCTGCCGCTCTTCACGCCCTCTGAGAGTGGCTGGAGGGCAGTCCTCGGTTTGCCTCCACTCTGGGGTTTGCTATGGCCCTCTTTATCGTCGGCTGCTAAACGATCAGAAGAGGCAGCAGGCGACTGGCCCACAACCTTCAGGTTATAGACCAGATCTGCTGTTCTGGCTCCTGGGTCGCTGCAGGGAAAAGACCCTGAGCAGAATGACTGCTGAGTCTTTGGCAGATGGTGGAAGTAGAGCCAGGACCAATCAGCTCCATACACCAGTGAGTTGGGCAACGTATGAGACACAGAGACTGCATATGCTTCCTGCTTCTCCTCTGGAAGAGACAGGAGAATACAGGAAATGCAACGTTACCAAGAATCCGTCTCATCACCCCCAACCAATGGCCCCTGCCCACCCTCAAAGGGAGACTCTGCCAAGAACAGCCACTCACTCATCAGCAACCACTGTGTGTCGTGCACAAGAATCATTGAGACGGGGACAGGTGAGCAGAGAAGTGAGTATGCTGTGTGTGCCTGAGAGAGGAATCAGCCTGGGCTACAGAACCACAGATGCATGGGTGCTTTTCCAAGTCGGAGGACTTGGTAAAAGCCTCTCAGTTAAGACTTTTTTTTTTTTTTTTTAATTTTATTTATTTATTTTTTCCCCCAAAGCCCCAGTAGATAGTTGTATGCCATAGCTGCACATCCCTCCAGTCGCTGTACATGGGACACAGCCTCAGCATGGCTGTAGATGCGTTGCGTCGGTGCACACCCGGGATCTGAACCCCGGCCGCCAGCAGCGGAGCGCGCGCACTTAACCGCTAAGCCACGGGGCCGGCCCTCTCAGTTAAGACTTAAAGCAAAGGACAAGAGTCATCCATATGAGAGAGAAAGAGATGTATGGGAAACAGGGAACAAGCACGTGTGCAGTACAGTGGTAGAAAAAACCTGACGTGAGGAACCACACACAAGTGGACGTGGCTGAAGGCCGTCGGGGAGTGGTGACACATAACCGGAGGGTCAAAATCATGCAAAGTGCAGCATGCTCCATTAAAGAGTTGGAATTTTAGCTTGGAAAGGAGTCATTGAAGAGTTTAAGCGTGAGCAGTTTTCCTTAGGGTAAGTTGCTGTGGCAACTCTGAGGCTGGAGGGTGGGACTGGAAAGAGGTCAGGGTTGCTTCCAGACAGTACCCAGCTGCAGAAGGTTTGAAAGTGACATCTGACCAGAAAAAGAAATGATGAGGTGCTGCCAAACCTGAGGTGGTCCAGGTCAAGGCTGGGGCTGGCAAGAGCTGCCATGGAAAGCTAGTGGCCTGTGAGCTGGGGATGTGGACTTAGAGAACTGTCAGCAGCTGGAAGCCTGGTGGCCATTCAGGTCTTCAGTAAGCCTGGACAGCCACGACACTCTGAAAGGGTGGCCACTGCTGCCTCCCAAGTGCAGGGATCAATGCCACAATGTCTGAGTGATGATCAGAATGAGCAATGATGAAGAAAGGAGAGGCGCAGACTAGGTCGATGCTGGAATTGGGAAACAAGCCACGGACACAACGATGACACAGGAGATCCTACTCCCTAACCCAGCGCGGCGCCTGGGCAGAGGCGGCTCCAGAGGAGCCAGATGCCGAGCTTCCTCAGCCAGAGAGGCGCTCAGGCAACACGCATGGGAGGAGGCTCCCCAGGAAACCATCCCTGTCCTCTGTGTTAACGCCTGGACGGGATCGGGAGATGGGGCCGCTGGGACAATAAGGGCTCGCCACAGCCTTTCCAACAACCACTCAAAGCACCCACTGCTGGCCAGGACCCCGGCCAGGCCCCAGGTAACCCAGTGAACATGGCTGGTCCTCCGGCCACACAGTAACATCACACCCAGTAATACAGACATGTCTCCTACTCAAGTGCACGTGGAACATGAACAGAACAATCATGCTAGGCAAAAAAGGATTGAAAAGTTCCATAAAATAGAAATAGTACAAGCAATGCTCTCTAATCATAATGCAATAAAATTAAAAATTAATAACAGTCAAAAAACAAAAGAGTCCTTCCACTTAGAAATTTTAAAACATGGGCCGGCCCCGTGGCTTAGCGGTTAAGTGTGCGCGCTCCACTGCTGGTGGCCCGGGTTCGGATCCCGGGTGTGCACCGACGCTCTGCTTCTACGGCCATGCTGAGGCTGCGTCCCACGTACAGCGACTGGAAGGATATGCAGCTATGGCATACAATTATCTACTGGGGCTTTGGGGGAAAAAATAAATAAATAAAATTATAAAAAAAAAAAATTTTAAAACCTACTAAACCACACTTGGGTCAAAGGGGAAATATAAACTCAAATCACCAAATTTCTTTTTAAAAAATGAAAATGAAATCACAGTCACACATCACTTGACGACGGGGATGGTTCCTGAGAAAGGCATCCTTAGGTGATTCCAGTTTTGCTCGAACACCACAGAGTGAACTCACCACCTAGACGGCAGGACCTACGACACACCTAAGGCTCTAGGGAACTGATCTTAAGGGACTGCCGTCATACATGTGGTCTGTCATTGACCCCAGTGTCATTATGCAGTGCATGACTGTACTACACATCAGAACCTAAAAATATGCTTAAATCAGAAAAATTCAGACATAAAAACCCCTAAATTAATACAAGCAAAATAATAAGGTATGTGAATTGTATTCCCAACTCAAAATACTAGAAAAAGAACCAAGGAGGCACAAGGAAGGAAACCACAAAGATCAAAAGAGTGAGTGATGAAGTAGAGAACAGAAAAACCACACAACTGTAATAAAAACTAAACCCCACTTCTTCAAAAGACATGACAAAACGGTAGCTAACCTAAGGAGAAAGAGAGAACTTGCCATATGTATTTGTATATGTGCATAAATATACAAAGTAAAACATGACAAAGCGGAAATAACCATTAAAGAGGAAATTTTTTTTAAAAAATCACAAGTGACTTCTTTACACACCTTAATGCAAATAAATTTCAAAATGTAGATGAAATGAATAATAGCCTAGGAAAATACAGTTCACCAAAATTGACTCCAGTAGAGACGTAAAGCATCAACAAACCAATTTCCAGAGGAACTGATAAAGCGACTACCATACACAGTAGATCAGGCCCAGGTAGTCTTACAGGAGACTCACCAACTCTTGGAAGAAAAGATAATCCAAATGATGCATAAATTATTCAAGAGAAGAGAAAATGAAGAAAATTTTTCACACTTCTGGTTTTGATTTTCACATGAACCAAACGTAATGCTGATATCTAATCTTGATAAAAACAGCATAAAAGAAGATTTGTGTCACCTTTCAACATTAATGCAAAATCCTAATTAAAATATCACCAGAGGGGCCGGCCCGGTGGCGCAAGCGGTTAAGTGCGCGCGCTCCGCTGCGGCGGCCCGGGGTTCGCTGGTTCGGATCCCGGGCGCGCACCGACGCACTGCTTGGTAAGCCATGCTGTGGCGGCGTCCCATATAAAGTGGAGGAAGATAGGCACCGATGTTAGCCCAGGGCCGTCTTCCTCAGCAAAAAAAAAAAGGAGGAGGATTGGCGGATGTTAGCTCAGGGCTGATCTCCTCACAAAAAAAAAAAAGAAAAAAAAAAAAAATATCACCAGAGTCCAATACCACATTAAAAAAATAACATACCATAATGAGGTGGGATTTATTCCAGAAATATATTCCATATTAGGAAATCTACAAAATTTACCATATTAATATATCTAAGGAGAAAAATAACACAGCTCTACAGATATAAAAGCATTTGACAACAATTCAGCAATTCCTGGTTTAAAAAAAATACTCAAGAAAACAGGAATTGATGGACACTCCTTCAATATAATAAAATAGATACACTTTAGTCCTTATACATTATCGTACTCAATGGGAACCACCAAGGACATCCCTATCAAGGTCTGAGAAAAGGCAAGGATGCCCTTCACCTTTTTGAAACTGTATTGGAGATATCAATGGATGAAAGTAAACAAGAGAAAACAATTATTGGCATTAGAATTGGAAAATAAAGAATAAAACCATATATTTTTGCAGATTACATGATATTTACTTGGAAAACCCAGAGAATCAATGATAAGACTAACAGAAACCGGCCCGGCCCCGTGGCTTGGCAGTTAAGTGCGTGTGCTCTGATGCTGGCGGCCCGGGTTCGGATCCTGGGCGCACACTGACGCACTGCTTCTCCGGCCACGCTGAGGCCGCGTCCCACATACAGCAACTAGAAGGATGTGCAACTATGACATACAACTATCTACTGGGGCTTTGGGGGAAAAATAAATAAATAAATAAAATTATAAAAAAAAAAAAAGACTAACAGAAACCAAAAACTTTAGTTAGGTAGCAGCATATGAAATTACCAACAAAAAACCCAATAGCTTTCAAATACTCAGACAGTATCCATTTAGAAGATAAAATGAAAGAGAAAAACCCCATTCACAATAGCAACAATAAAGATAAACTACCTAGGAATGAAGTTAACAAGAAATATACAATGTATACATAGAAAAATGTTAAAACCCTCTGAAAGATAGAAAAACAGACTTGAACAAATGGAGAGATATCCCTTTTCTTGTATAAGATGACTCCAGATGATAAAATAAGTCAGTCGTAAAGTTAATGTATATTTAATGCAATCCCTATAAAAAGCCAATAAGCTTTTTTCTGGGACAACATAAGCTGATGCTCAAGTTCAAATAGAAGAATAGTCGGGAAGTCCTTGAAAAAGAAGAGTGAGAGGAGGCAGTACACCTACTCTTACAAACGCACTGCAAAGCTCCAGGACTCCGGCCAGGGGGACAGAATAGGAAGACAAGACATCGTGTAAGGACCCAGGGAAAGTCAACACACAAGAAAGGTGGCATCTCGATTCACTGGGGGCTCCACACACCACAGGTAAGAACTCGGGTCAAAGTTCTAACCGCAAAAAACTGAAGCCATACAAGTACGAGAAGAAAACACTGGAGGATTCCTTTACAAACTGAGTGTGTGAGGGGAAGGCTTTTTAACTAAGACTCAAAATCCAGATTCAATGAAAAAAAATCTATAAATTTGATTACATTAAAAAAAAAAAACTTTTGCATGTGGGAAAAAAAGACCATAGGCAAAAATCAAGGCAACAAACTGAAAGAAAATATTTCCAACATACCAGAGATAAAGGGCTAACACCACTAATACAGAAGAACTCTGTAAAAACCAAGGGGAAAAACAACTAGAAACCAGAGAGAAAAACAGGCAAAAGACAGACAAAGATAATTCATAAAACCAGCTCTTTAGCATATGAAAAAATATTCAGTTTCCCTCATAATTAGAGATATGCAATTTTAAACTACTCGGATGTTATTTCTCACCTATCAGATGCAAAAATCCCAAAGCTGGACAACAAACTCTGTTGGCAAGGCTCTGGGGAAGCCAGCATTCTCATACATGGCTGGTGAGATAATGAAACTGGATATATATTGAATCTTTGACCCTGCAATCCCACATCTAGGCAGTAAGCCTAAAGATACACCTCCAACAAAACGAAAACACATACGCAAAACAAGATACATAGGAAGCATTATTTATAAATGCAAAATACTGGAAATAACCCAAATACTCACATAGAAAACTGGATGAGGGGCCGGCCTAGTGGTGCAAGCGGTTAAGTGCACACACTCCGCTGTGGCGGCCCGGGGTTTGGATCCCGGGCAAGCACCAACGCACTGCTTGTCAAGCCATGCTGTGGTGGCATCCCATATCAAGTAGAGGAAGATGGGAACGGATGTTAGCCCAGGGCCAATCTTCCTCAGTTAAAAAAAAAAAAAAGAGGAGGATTGCATTGGATGTTAGCTCTGGCCTGATCTTCCTCACACACACACACAAAAAAGAAAATTGGATGAAAAAACTATGGTATATCCACTAAATGGAGTGCTACATCACTTTAAAAGAACAAAGAAGACCTCTATGAACCAATATGGAGTGATTTCCAGGATACATCTTTAAATGAAATAAACAAAGTATGAAAGAGTGTATGTAAAATATTTTTTGTACAAGAAAGAAGTATGCATATATATATATATACACGTATATGCTTATTTTTGCGAAAAGACATACAATTATAACCAAAACCTAATGAAATGTGTTATCTACAAGAGGTGAGTGGGAACAAGGTGGGGAGGGTCTGATATTCCTCTGCGCATACTTTTTAACATAATTTTAATTTCTGGAACATTGTTAATGTTTTACACATTCAAAAGATAAAAATTAAATCAATGAGGATGAAGAAAAAAATCCTTAAAAAAACAGACCTAACTGTATTTCAAATAACCACACAAGAAAAAAAAATACAAATCTCATCCAAGTAACTTTTGAACACAGTACTTTGACTATAATCAAATCAATCTGACACAGAGAACCGCAGGGCATCCTGAGTTTACTTCGCAGGCTTGTTCTGCAATGACACCAGTGGCCACTCTGTACGGCTGAGCACATGAGCACATTCGCTGGCAGCCAGGGTGTTCTCTGGAGAAGGGAGACACATGCAGAATGGGGACAGCAAAAGCTGGAACGTAATTAGAGGCATCACTGTGAACTCATGGTCTAACACACACACACACACACACACACACACACACGTACACATGACATCCCAGTATTATAAGACCGCTAATTACCAGATCTTGGATTCTAAACACCACTCACGACTAAGGATCCGGACTCCCTGGAGAACAGCTGATTCCAGGTATGGGAGAGGTAAAATGCAAAATGAACCTGGTATATCTTGTGCCAAAAAGCAAGGAAGTACTCAAAAATCAATAGGGACATGTGAAAAGGCCACAAGAGACAGCTTAAAGGGGCTTTCACAGGAAAACTCTAAGACAATGTGAACATTATAATGAATAACAGCAATAATGGATTATGACCCATTGAATAACATAAAAATTCATGAATCTGTATGGATACTAAAAATACAGACAGACATATAGGAGAAAGGAAAGCTCTTACTTTTCCTTACAAAAGAACACTAATTTAAAAATGTAGAAAGAATGATAGTAGTTAGAAAATCACCAATTTGCACTTGCGGTAATAATTTATTCAGGCAAGAATCATCAATGGATTGAGTACAAGTCTGACAAGGAACACAGGTGCAAAGACTATTATTCATTACAAAGGGAATCTCGGTAACTCTTACAGTGGAGAACTCCGGGGGAGAACCCCTTAACCAAGTGATCACATTAACGCTAGCGGAAAGGGACAGAGTGGTGCCATGTGCCCTGACACAGCACACTAAGGAGGGCAGAATGTCACTTCTGTAATGTCCCTGACAAAACTGCATACCCCGATACAGGAGACATGTTTCAGATTCAAAGCCATGAAGAGACAGAAAGCAAAGGACGAGAAAAGACGCATCATGCAAACAGCAACCATAAGAGAGCTTGAGTGGCTCCACCAATACCAGATGAAATGGACTTTGAAACAAACAAAAAGGTGACCAGAGATAAAGAGGGCACCTCATAATGATACGAGGGTCAATACCTTAGGAAAACACAACAGTTATAAACATATACACCCCTAACAACAGAGCACCAAAATACATGAAGCCAAAGCTGACAGAAATTAGGGACGAAAGAGACAATTCAACACTAATAGTTGGAAACTTCAGTATCCCACTTCCAATAATGAACAACCAAACAGAAGATCAACAAGGAAACAGAACACTTGAGCAGCATCTGCAACGCACGCTGCCCACAACAGAGCACACGCTTCTCTGAAGAGCACAGAGACACTCTCCAGAACAGGCCACATACTAGGCCACAAAACAAGTCTCAACCTAATAGAATAAAATCAGAAATCAATAGGAGAGGCAGCTGCAACGCCAAGCGGAGGAGGCAGGAACCCGAGTGCGAGCAGGAGCTGGGTGGGCACCATGGCCGGGACCACCACCATCGAGGCGGTGAAGCACGAGATCCAGGTTCTGCAGCAGCAGGCGGATGATGCAGAGGAGAGGGCCGAGCGCCTCCAGTGGGGAGTGGAGGGAGAAAGGCAGGCCCAGGAACAGGCTGAGGCTGAGGTGGCCTCCTTGAACCGTGGGATCCAGCTGGTTGAAGAGGAGCTGGACCGCACTCAGGAGCGCCTGGCCACTGTCCTGCAAAAGCTGGAGGGAGCTGAGGAAGCTGCTGCTGAGAGCGAGAGGTATGAAGGTCAGCGAAAGCCGAGCCTTGAAAGATGAAGAGAAGATGGCGCTCCAGGAAGTCCAACTCAAAGGAGCTAAGCACATTGCGGAAGAGGTAGACAGGAAGTATGAAGAGGTGGCTCATAAGTTGCTGATGATTGAGGGGGACTTGCAGCGCACCGAGGAACGAGCTGAGCTGGCAGAGTCCCGTTGCCGAGAGATGGATGAGCAGATCAGACTGATGGGCTAGAATGTGAAGTGTCTGAGTGCTGCTGAAGAAAAGTGCTCTCAAAAAGAAGACAAATATGAGGAAGAGATCGAGATGCTTACTGATAAACTCAAGGAGGCAGAGACCCGTGCTGAGTTTGCTGAGAGATGGGTAGCCAAGCTGGAAAAGACAACTGATGATTTGGAAGAGAAACTGAAATGCACCAAAGAGGAGCACCTCTGTACACAAAGGATGCTGGACCAGACTCTGCTTCACCCGAACGAGATGCAGAGCACCACAGTCCTGTCCCGCCACTCCTCCTCCCTCTCACCCCGACTCCACCTCAGGCCAGCCCGCCCGAAGCTGACCTTTAAACTGAGGGCTTGGGCCGGCCCCGTGGCTTAGCGGTTAAGTGTGCACGCTCCGCTACTAGCAGCCCGGGTTCGGATCCCGGGCGTGCACCGACGCACCACTTCTCCGGCCATGCTGAGGCCGCGTCCCACATGCAGCAACTAGAAGGATGTGCAGCTATGACATACAACTATCTACGGGGGCTTTGGGGGGGAAATAAATAAATAAATAAAAAATTATAAACTGAGGGCTGATCTTCAACTGGAAGGCTGCTTTCTCCTTTCGCCACCTCTCCCACCCCCACCCCTGTGTCTTTTTGCCCACTGTCTCTGCCTCTCCCCAGAGATTCCAGTTGGGCTAGAGGCTGAGCACCTTTGGGAACAACATTTAAGGGAATGTGAGCACAATGCAAAGTGTCTCTAAAAGCATGTTGTGATGTACACATTTTGTAATTACCTTTTTTGTTGTTGTTGATGTAGCAACCATTTGTAAAACATTCCAAATAATTCCGCAGTTCTGAAGCAGCAGTCTAATCCCTTTCTCACTTTTGGAAGGTAACTTCTTAGCTTAACGCATATTGCCCTCTCCATAGAGGAAGGAAAGAGGTATGGGCCTGCCTTACTGAAAGCCAAACAGAGCCCAGAGAAAGACTCCACTATGGGAAACCTCATCACTCTGTACAAAGTACCAGCCAAACCACAAGGGTGATTCCAGGAGTTAGCAAAAAAGAAAAAAGTGCTGTTCAGGTTTTCAGCTTTAAGGTATCTTTGGGCAATTTTATTTTTATTTTTTTCATCAGAAGTGACCAAACAAATTAAGACGGTGATACCTCTCTCTGAGACCAAATCCTTGTCACATCTCTACTCCCTTCCCAACTACTCAGAGAATGGATCATGTGCACCTTACGTTGAGGTGACAACTTATCTGCTCTCCTGCCTCCTTGAAAGAAAGGAAGGAAAATTATGTTTTGGCCACTGATTTAGCCATATGAAACTCATCTCATCACCCTTTTCTGGGTCTGAAACTGCTGTCTCTAAAAGTGCCATCTCATTGTGCTTCGTATCAGTTAGTGCTGGAGAAATCTTGAATAGCTTATGTACAAAACTGTTTCTAAATTTTATATTATTTTGAAACATTGCTTCTTGGGGGCTGGGGCATCCTGGCCACCTCATTTGGCTGTGAGAGCTCTCTACAGTCTGGGCCGGCAGTGTGCTGATCTTCTGAAGTTTCTTTCCCTACCCAATCCTCCCTTTTTGGTGAGGTTTCTGTGAGGTCTATTAGGTGTGCATCCTGCAGCTTACTGGCTAAAAATGTACTCTCCTTTGGTGTGGTCTCTTTGGGGACCAATTGGGAGAAAGAGAAACCAATAGTGCAACTGTTTTGATACTGAAAATTGACAAGTGTCTTTTTGAAATAAAGAACCAGTCCCTCCAACAAAAAAAAAAGAGAGAGAAGTCAATAACAGAAAGAAATTTAGGACACTCACAAAAATGTGGAAACTACATAACACACTCATAAATAACCAATGAGTCAAAGAAGAAATCACAAGGAAAATTAGAAAATACTTTGAGAAGAATGAAAATAAAGATAAAACATACCAGAACACATGGGATGTAGCGAAAGCAGTGCTCAGAGAACAACTTATCACTGTAAATGCCTACATTAAAGAAAAAGAAAGCGCTGGCCCAGTGGCATAGTGGTTAAGCTCGCGTGCTCTACTTCAGTCACCCGGGTTCACAGGTTCAGATCTGGGCACAGACCCACACACCACTCATCAAGCCGTGCCGTGGTGGCATCCCACATATAAAACAGAGGAAGGTGGGTACAGATGTTAGCTCAGGGACAATCTTCCTCAAGCAAAAAGAGGAGGATTGGCAACAGATGTTAGCTCGGGGCCAATCTTCCTCACAAAAAAAAAAAAAAAGGAAGAAAGATCTCAAGTTTGAAGATGAGAATATTACAGCACGTTCATATAACTAATAGAAATGATGCCAAAGAGACAGAGGAACTGAAGATACAGAAGAGGAAGGAAGTCCTTGAGTACAGCCCAGTGCCAAGATGACTGGCCTAGGAGCAATGGTGGGAAGGCGAGGCAGTATCATTGTACAGAGGAAGGGTAGGGGAGATCATGAACTGAGAGTGAGGAGGGAAAATAAGGTGCTGGGGGTTTGAGAAGAGAAGAAAACATGAAATCATTCTGACAGTGAAGAATTACTGGCTAGGGAAAGGCCCTGGTTCACCTGGCAATTACAAGGACCCACCACAGCATCAACTTGAAGTGAGACCCCACAGGAGCTTCCCTCCAGCCACATTCTGTGGCTCGGGCATAAGCAAAGTTGGATTTTAACCAGTGCTGGGTTCTGCCCAGAAAGTGTGAGGAAGGGCGCAAGGGAAGAGAGTTTAGGTATGTTAGGAACATCAGACTGTGGAGACCACACTGTCCACAGGCAGGAAGACCATGGCAGAGGGAGGCCAAGGATGGTTATGAAAGTGACAAGTGGTAACACTTCTTAACTAGAAGTCCCAGTATGGTCAGAGAATCGCTAAAATGCAGAAGGTTCCAGAATAATTGAGCTGGTCAGGTAAAAACTATAGACAGCAGAGTGCTTGAAACTGAGATTTCAGAGTTGGCGCAGCTATGGATCACGGCAAGGCCTAGAGTGTGACCCTGGGAATGTTTGGCAGGTGAGGGAAGAGCTTGGTAGAGTGAGAGGGCAGGAAACTGGGAGCCTCCACCCCAGGCTCAGCTGCCACGGGCCCCCCACTCACCTATTGCCTTTTGGCAGTTGAAGATCTTAAAGCCACTGTGCATACATGCTGCCAAGAGCAGGTGGTAGTGGAAAGGGTGCCACTTGAGCCTCCACACCCCACCGTGCGCGGGCATGTCTACAAATGGCTGCTTCATGTTCCGAGTGTCCCACAGGAGAACATGCTCATCATAGCTGAAACCAATCAACCAGAGAGAGCATGCAGCAAAGCCAATGCCCACTTACTCCCCAAGGCCCCTAGATGGCAGGGAACATCTCCCAGGGAGACCCATCCCATTCATCCCTCTAGGACCAAGTTCCCTTTACCAAACCCAGATACCTACACTCTGGTTTGAGAGCTGGCCCAATGAAACATCACAACGGTCAAGATGAGAAAAGGAAGTGAAAGATGCAAAGACCCCTGTGAACCTACTCCAGCGGACTCACCTTCCCGTGGCCAAGACGTTCTCTCTGTGGGGGCTACTCTGGATGCTGCACACACCCATGGAGTGTCTGTAAGCAAAAGGCACAACCTGAGCAGCACCTAGGCAGGGCACTTCTCCAGCGGCAAGTCCACGGAGGAGAGACAGGGAGAGCTGGTGTTCCATGCTGAGCACTGGCCCCTTGATGATTTACCTCTTGCTGGTGAACAAAGATGTGCCAGGGGTCCTGGTGTCCCAGCCTTTCAGAAGGCCATCATCCCCACCTGTGTGGAAACAGAAATGCCCACTGACAATGGCACTGATAACAGGAAATGGCCATTTCTCAGGGAGAGAATTTACGTCTGCAAGGAAATTCTCATGAGCGACTTTTCCTGGGTGGTTTCAGGTTGCCACCAGGCAGAAGAGCCCCAGAGACAGCACCCCAGAAAGTCACCCTGTGCCGTAATTGTGTCTTCAGACTTGAAGAGGGTGCCTGCAGGGAAGAAGGGAAAGACCAATGGGCTATGCCTGTAGGAATAAAGGGGAAGACCAGGAAGTTACAGGGGTAGAGTTACCAGGTCACATGTGGCTAAAGTGCCTTCTATTCAAGCCCCAGCAGTCAATGCTCTTGGCTGCCATGAACCAGAGCTGCCATACCAAAGAACTCTGAACAGGAACTGTATGCAGGAGGCTGTGAACATGAGGACTTCTTAAGGTTCTGGAAGCTTCAACACACCCTCACATGTTTTCAAGGGAAATGTTCTTTACAATCTCATGGTACAAAGGGCCTCTGAGCTTGTTTTAGGGGAACTGAAAGAACAGTAACACAGGGGAATTGGTGCCCTGACCACAACCAGTCTCTGAAGAAAAGCAACACCAAGATACAGGGAGATGATATCTTAAGCAAAGGAAAAAAGGCTGATGAGCAAGGCCCTGAGGGAGGATGAAGAGAAGCAAAAAAAACAAAAAAAAAACCAACAACAAAAACGCCTAGACTTGGGCCGGCCCCGTGGCTTAGCGGTTAAGTGCGTGCGCTCTGCTGCTGGCGGCCCGGGTTCGGATCCCGGGCGCGCACCGACACACTGCTTCTCTGGCCATGCTGAGGCCGCGTCCCTCATACAGCAACTAGAAGAATGTGCAGCTATGACATACAACTATCTACTGGGGCTTTGGGGGGAAAAAAATAAATAAATAAAATCTTAAAAAAAAAAAAAAAACACCTAGACCTGACCACTCCATCCATCCACCATTCACCCACCCATCCTTTATCCCTCCTTCCATCCATCCACCTGTCCACCATCCATCTACCCATCCATCCCTCTACCCACCCATACCCATCATCCACCCATCCACCTTCCACACATCCACTCATCCATCCATCTACCCACCCATATCCATCATCCATCCATCCACCTGTCCACCATCCATCCACCCATCCATCCCTCTACCCACCCATATCCATCATCCACCCATCCACCTTCCACACATCCACTCATCCATCCCTCTACCCACCCATATCCATCATCCATCCATCCACCTGTCCACCATCCATCCACCCATCCATCCCTCTACCCACCCATACCCATCATCCATCCATCCACCTGTCCACCATCCATCCACCCATCCATCCCTCTACCCACCCATATCCATCATCCACCCATCCACCTTCCACACATCCACTCATCCATCCCTCTACCCACCCATATCCATCATCCATCCATCCATCTTCCATACATCCACTCATCCATCCCTCTACCCACCCACCCAACCATCCATTCACATTCCAGCCAGCCAGCCATCCACACCCCTATCTTCCCACCTACTTTCCAGTCAGCCATCCACCCACTCGTCTGCCCATCTATCCATTATCTATCCACCCACCTTCCATCCATCTATCCACCCACCTTCCATCCATCTACCCATCCATCCACCCATCCACCTTCCCCAACCACCCACCCATCCAATAGGTACTTAGTGAGCACACTACAGATGCCTGTAACAGACAGAAGGAATATGGGATGAATATGATCTGTGATTAAGTGAACGAACCAGCAGAATAAGTCGACCCAGGCACAAAGTCTGTGGGTGAGCCTCAAAGAAGCTGCCATTCTTTGACAAATTTGTAGACAGCTGGTTGTGGCTTCTTTACACACTGGACTCTCCTCTGTCTCTCACATTCCGCATTCACTCCACCAGGAAATCCTGTTGATCTACCTTCACACATGTCCAGAGCCCCACCACTTTTCCTCATCTCCACTGCTTCCAACTTGGTCGAAGTCATTCTCATCCCTCACCTGGATGACAGATCTCCAGGCTCCAGGCTCCGCCCTCACCCCCTTGCAGTCTATACTCAACACATTAGCCAAAGAGATCCTGTTAAATTTTGAAATATAAGTTAGGAAATGTCATTCCTTTGCTCAATATCTTGCAATGGCTTCTATTTCATTCTGAGCAAAAGCCAAAGTCCTTCCTGAGGCCTGCAAGGTGCTGTGACCTCTGATCTCACCTTCTTCTCTTCTACCACTCACTCGTGTCATTCTGGCCATGCTGGCTACTTGCTACTCTCCTACACACCAGGCTCTCTCTTGCTTTAGGGCCTTGGCCTCCTGTGACGACACTCTATAACAGGACAATCAGCACCTGCCCGCAGTGCCCCGATCCCTCACCCTTTTCTACCTTTCTTCTTTCCAAAGCACTTATCACCTCTGACCTACTGTGCAATTTCCTTATTTATTACACAGAATTCTTAGTGTTCACTGTCCATCTCCTCTCACTCAACATGAGCTGAAGGAAAGCAGGGACCGTTGTCTGTCTTGTTCACTGATGTCTCCCCGGCACCTGGAACAGGGCTTGGCACACAGTAGGTCTCCATAAACATTTGCTGAGTGAATGAATTGGTCCTGAGTTATTAAGTCATTGCCCCATTACACCCTTGCTTTGAATTAGCTAAGCCTCAAGGTAGAAGAACTAATCCAAGAATGAGAGACCTTAGAAAATTAAACTTTTATTATTCTCACTGAGACTCCTCAAGGGTGTGATAGCAAATAATGTAGCAAGGACTCTCTCAGGGGAAGATAAGCATTAAACACACAATCATAATTAGGATGAGCACAGGGTGCCACGAGAGCGATGACAAGGGTTCAGGCCTGGCCAGCATTTCTAAAGATAAGATTTTAAGCTGAGCCCTGCCAGAAAAGTAGATTAACCTGTGAAGGAAACATCATGTGATCCAACACTGAGACTGGAGAGAAGGTGGAATATTTGAGGAAAAGAAGACTGAAAACAAAGAGAAGTCACTCAAAATACAGCCAGAAAGGTAGGCACGGATCTGATTACATACGCAAGGCTGAGGGGCTCTCATCAAGTATTTTGGATGGGAGCTGCAAAGGGTTTTAACGAAGAGTGAGGTGTGATAAAGTCTGCATGTTTTTAAAACAACTGCTCTGGCTACAGAGTGGAGACTGGATTGGAAAGGGTCAGGAATGAATATAGGGCTATCACTTAGCACTCTGCTATGACAAACGAGATGAGATGGTGGCCCAGACACGTGGAGAGGGAAGGAGATGGCCAATTTTGACAAAGGCTTAGAGGATAAAATTAATCGGACCCGGACTCACTGGAGGAGTGAGGGCAGAGATGTCTGATTTGGGTGACAAGACCCTGTCCTGCATTAAGGGAAGAGCAGGTGTGAAACAAGGAGACACAGGGAGTAAAGGCTCAGCTCTAGACCCATGAAGTGACCTGATCTCACCTCTCAGTGTGGAGCTCAGCACACAACCAACACCTGGATGGAGAAGGAAATGAGGGGTGAGGCCTTTTCTATGCCTCTCTGCAAACTCAGCAGCTCCTCTCTGTCTTCTCTCAGAGACCAACACCTCCCCCTCCCATGAGTTATCTGCCTGGGTGAGAGAAGCTGACCAAAGCAACCTCATTCCTGGAACCACTGGTTCTGTTCATTTCTCATGCCCACGTCAGCATCCCCCAAATACATGCCACTCACAATACCAGGAAGTTAATCCTCTCCCTCTCATGCTTCCTTCTCTTTGGGGAGGTAAACTGTATCCAAAAAGGGAACAGACGAACCTGAAATCCAACGTGACGAAGTCAATGCTGGACCCAGAAGCACCAGGCAAAGAGCACGGGAGCTCTGACTGGGTTCTGAGAGGGAGAGCAAGGGACTCGACACTGAGAGCCCTGCTCCAACATCAGGAGCACCTCCCAAGACCCTGAAGGCCTGCAGCAAACCGCACCGGGCTCTCAGAGGAACCACTAAGTGGTGAGCACCAAAGACAGCTTTTGTCCCAGAAAATGCATTCTCCACAGAAGGTCTTCAAGATCCCAACATGTCCCGAATCACGGCCTTGACGCATGCCCCATTTGCTTCCCTCAGCAAGTCTCCAGAAAGGGGACTGTGATGACAACATAGCTCCCTCCCTCACAGGCCGACACCCAGCAGAGGAGTACCAACCTGAATACACAATTTCTGTCTGCCAGTAATTGAAAGCAGCAATCCAGGCCTCGAAGTGATGGGCCTGCCATGTGGCGACATCCTGCAGTCCGGGCCCCGCCTCGTTCATGCTTATGAGGTGGAGCTGCCCTTTGGAGTCGCTGCTAATGATTTTCAAGGGCTGGTCACTGGCTCTAGACACAGAGAACAAACAGAGAAACTGGCTGAACTTTATTCATTGACCCAAACTCATCACCCTCTTCTGTTCTCAATTGGTACCATTTTATGCCCCTAAGACATGTCATGGGAGAGGTTCTCCATGGACCTGGTACGTGGACACGCCTCTTAAGAGGCTTGCTTGGGCATCTGGCAGAGACCAAAGCTACCACTTAGCTTATCAAAATAAACAAGGAGCTGACACTCCTCTTGATGAAAGCACTATCCCTTTTCATCTAAAATGCTGGGATTCTCGGGGCCGGCGCGGTGGCGCAGCAGTTAAGTTTGCATGTTCTGCTTCGGTGGCCCAGCGTTCGCCAGTTTGGATCTTGGGCGCGGACCTACTCACCACTCATCAAGCCATGCTGAGGCAGCATCCCACATAAAAGAACTAGAAGGACCTACAACTAGGATTTACAACTATGTACTGGGGGCTTTGGGGAAAAAAGAAAGAAAAAAAAGAGGAAGATTGGCAATAGATGTTAGCTCAGGGCCAATCTTCCTCAAAAAATAAAATAAAAAATAAAAGGCTGGGATAATTTTCTTTTTTGATTAGGACTGCTTATGACATTCCCAGGTTTGGGAACCACAAGCAAGCCAACAGAGGTGGCTTTAACTCTCGCATGCATGAAAACAGGAATGGATCCTCACAGGAAAGACTCAGGTCCCTCAGCAATGCTGACCCTTACCTTCCAGTTTTCCCAGTGGACCAATCGAGGGACAAAGCCAGACACTCCTTCTCGAGGACGAAGCTAGAAAGTGGCTGTAGTGTGTAAGTGTTCTACTGGAAAGAAAGCAACGCAATCTGAGGGAAACAGCCCAGAGCCCTGAGAAGATTACTCCTCCAGTTCAGGTATGCCACCGTTCCCTCATCTACTCCTGGGGGAACAAAGTGTCTCAGTCACCCATTCATAGCAGAACCTGAAGACACCAGAAAACTGGCCCCTGCCCTCCAGGAGCTCACACCCCTGTGGGAGGGCTTTCCCACACACGTGACCTTGGAGGAAGCAGGTCTCTCCGCTTTTCAAACCCCCTCGCACTGTCCATGCACTCCTAGACACCACCACAGCACCCATGCAGGCTCCGGGAAGCACCTCTGGTAGAGACTCTCCCCGCAACCCAGGCCTCCAAGGATGCTGGCATATTCTGAATCCAGAGACGGAGACAACAGGAACTTTCCTCTGGTTTCCCTTTCATAAGCCACAACTAGCCATCAAAATGCTGTTTCTCTTCTCTAAGATCTATGTAATGTTTATTACCTAAACAATCTGGACAGTGCTTAACTCTGTCAACAGGCTCCCAGCAGGCTGCTTCATCAGGGTCCTCTCTTGGGTGTATGTGCTCCTGCCCTCAACTCTGATTTATGGGCCCACAGACTTCCTCAGATATTTCCTCCCTCATTCTTAAGACAGGGCTGCTTCTCTCAGCTGGCATAAAGCAAGGCCCTTTCTGCACAAGCCCTCAGTTGCCATGAATCCAGTGCCAGCTGGACCTCTGCTCCAGTCTCATTCACAGCACCCACATTTGTGTGTCCCTCCCACAGTCATGTCCTGTGGGCTGTTCACTGCACCCCACTCACTACGTGACTTCTGTTACCTCCCTCCCCTAACACTCACACGCAGTCATTCTGGAAATGCATAGTACAGGATTGCTGTCAAACTGTTAGAAAAATTCACACAGGAATCACATGATTTCCTAACTATCAGTGAGAAATGCAGTAGTCCCCCCTTTATCTGTGGTTTGTTAACCACGGCCAACGATGATCCAAAAATATTAAGTGGAAAATTCCAGAAGTAAACAATTCTCAAGTTTTAAATTGTACACCATTCTGAGCAGCGTGAAATCTCGTGCTGTCCCGCGTCGTCCCACCCGTTTGTCCAGCAGATCCACACTGTATACACCACCTGCTCATTAGTCACTTAGTAGCTGACTTGGTTAACAGATCGACTGTCATGGTATCACAGTGCTTGTGTTCAAATAGCCCTTATTTCACTTAATAATGGCCCAAAGTGCAAAGTAGCAATGCTGGCAATTTGGATATGCCAAAGAGAAGCCGTAAAGTGCTCCCTTTAAGTGAAAAGGTGAAAGTTCTCAACTTAATAAGGAAAGAAAAAAAATCATATGCTGAGGTTGCTAAGATCTATTTAACTTTAGTTACAGTATATTGTCAGACTTGTTCTATTTTATTATTAGTTACTATCGTTAATCTCTTACTGTGCCTAATTTTTAAGTTAACCTTTACTGTAGGTCTGTATATATAGGAAAAAACATAGTACACATAGGGTTCAGTACTATCTGCAGTTTCAGGCATCCACTGGGGGTCTTGGAACGTATCCTTTCGGGTAAGGGGGGGATGACTGTACCATTTTCACATAGGAAATTCATTGCTATTCTTAGCCCCAGCATCATCAACCCAAGAATGCTGGTCCAGGCTTTCCTTATGGAAGAACTTTCAAATCCATTGACAGGTGAATGAACAGCCTGTCACTTCAGCCCTTCTACTGGTCACGCATAAGGTGACCTCCTCTCGGAGTCAGATGCAGATCTCAATAATTTAAAATAGACTACATACTACCTCGGAAGGCTTTATGATAAAGTTCACCACCGAACAGAAACTATGTTATAAAAATGTTTGTATTGGCACAGCCTCCCTCCCAAACCCTCTTCATTCAGCTTCCTTCCATCCCCCACAAAGCCTGGCCCCAGTCACTGACCTCAGATCCCACCAAGCGGAGCAGCTCTATGGATCCACCAGCATCTGCCACACCCAAGAGGGCACAGCCAGCCACCGGGATGTGGCACCTGAGAAAGAATTCACACGCCAGTCAGAACATGGGATATACCCAGAGTACAAGAGAGCATTACGCACCCCAGTAATTGACTATTTAAATTCCAGCTCCAAAACCAGGTTGGAACCTACAATTCTGCTCCAACGAGATTCCCCAGCTTATGCAGCAAGAAACCAGCACCACTTCCCAGACTGATACTAACTCCAGGGCTCAGAAACTGACAAAGGAAACAAGCCCCAAGTCTACAGCCGCCTCCAAGTGCTCACAGGTTAGCAGGACAGTAAAGAAATGCATCCAAAGTGCAGACATTTCTCCACTTTGTTGAATGCCGCCAGGCATCAGGCTCACCTGATTAAGTGAATAGATATTCATGACAAATTCCAGACAAGTGGATTGTTACCGTCATACCATTTCATGTCCAGGACTGCAGAAGTATCTCTTCTTTGGATCTCAACCAAGGGGCAAGCAGAGCCGTCCTCATTGAAACTATACAGGCAGAGACGTCCTACACGGATGTGAGGCTTGTCTACGTCCAGTCCACTCTACAAAAAATGCAGATGTGTTCTCTGATTACCCTAACAGATACTGAGAAACCCAAGGGATGGGAAAAGGGGTCCAGGGAAAGAAAAGGTTTGCCGAGGGTCTGGAACTCTGCCTGGAAGCAGCACCCCTGACTGTCTCTTCTCTTGTATGGGATTAATGAGCAGGAAGATGAGCTCTGCTGGACCCAGCACAGAATGCTCCTTCTCAACAGCTAACGGGGACCAGCTATGGTGAGGGTCACCACAGGACCAGTTTCCCTGGACAGTCCTGGCTTTGGCCTGCTGCTCCAGAGCCAGTTCACATTCTTAAAGGTGTCCTGGTTGGGATCTGTGCAGAAGCCTTCAAGGGATTAGGTACGGCTCCTAGAAAATCCCGTTTTCTCTTTAGACTTCAACCATGAGCTCGAGCCTCACCGGCACACACACAACATGCTGCTTTCAAGATGCCCCTGTTTCTAGCCTATGTTCTGGCCACAAGGCCAAGGTCGCATCTCCATCCCCGGTGCCAGTCCACAGGAGACTTTCCTCTTTCAGCCCCTCCGCTTCCCGCGGTGCAGACCAGAGAGCCAGGTCCCAACAACCGTGGTCGGCTCTGCCTCTCCGGAGCCTGTTCTCGCCCTTCCTGAGACCCTTCTGAGAGCGGAGTTTGAAGTGGGGCCTTAGCTTCCGGGGAATGCAGACCCGGGACCCAGGGTGGAGACCGCCCGAGGCCAGGCGGGCTCCGCGCACCTTGCCCTCCGCGTCGGCGGGCTGGTCCTCCGGCTTCCGCAGCTGGTAGGAGCCGCAGGCCAGCAGATGCCTGCAGCCTTCCAGCGGGCACCACTCCACCGAGTCCGCCGTGTACTCCGTGTCCACCGCCTGCAGCAGCCGGACGCGACTGCCCGTCGCCCAGCAGTCGAAGGACCCGGTGGCGACGGGAGTGGAGGAGATCGGGCGGGGGAGGCGGCGTGACGAGGCCAGGATGGGAGGCGGCGTGGGGAGGGGGTGAAAGCGGTCTCCGGGTTCGGGGCCGGGGTGAGAGCGGGGTCGCGGGGCCGGGGCGGGGGGAGAGCGGGGTCGCGGGGGCGGGGTCCGGGTGAGAGCGGGTTCGCGGGGTCAGGGTCGGGGTGAGAGCGGGGTCGGCGGGGCCGGGGCGACAGGTGAGAGGGGGGTCGCGGGGTCGGGGCCGGGACGGGGGTGAGAGCGGGGTTGAGGCTGGGGGCCCGGGGCCTGAGCGGCGAACGGAAAGCTCAACCTAGGGCTGGCACTTACTCCACTTCCGCAGTCTCTTCCCCCTCCGACTCCTTCCGGGGCCGGGCTCCCGCGCCCCCTGCCGGCCGGCGGACCCCACGTGCCAGGGCGCACCCCCGGCCCTGGCCCCGAGACTGGGGGCTTGGAGGGGACAGCGCGAGTCCCACACGGAATCAGAGTCCCGCGGGGAATCGCGGGAGAGCTGGGCCCTGAAGGGCGAGCAACGAGGAGGAAAGCAGGACATGGACGTGGGCGTATGCAGAGGGGCTAGACGTTCAGGGAGCAGAGTCCACGATACACCCAAAGGCCTTGGGCCTTGGCTGCCCTCCCTGTCCCTCTTCATGTCCACTCTAGGGGGCTGCCCATTGGGCAAGAAGTGGGGCACGTCGGTGGGTACAAAGACCTGCCTGCCAGGACAGCGCAGCAAGGAGACAGGGCCAGCTGCAGGGCCCATGGGCAGGGTGGTGGGCAGGAAGGTGGACAGAGGGCAGCAAGAGCAGGCATCTGGGCCCCAAGAGGCAGGATCCGGTCCGCTAGTTAGATTTAGGATGTAAGGGAGAAGACCCAGTACAGCCACCATCTGATCTGGGAAACTGAGTACGTGCTGAAACCATTTAAAAAGATTAGTGTGGTCTACAGGACAGGTTTGAGGTAGGCAAGTTTTGGACATTTTGTTATGCATTGAATCGTGTCCCGCCAAAAAAGATATGTTGAAGTCGTATCCCACAGTACTTCAGAATGTGACCTTTGGAAATGGTCTTTATGGAAATAATCCAGTTAAAATGAGGTCATTAGGGTGGGCCCTAATCCAACAGGAGTGTGTCCTTATGAAGGGAAGATTTGGTCTGTCAGGGACAAACATCCATAGAGGGAAGACAATGTGAAAACGGAGGATTGGTTTGAAGCATCTGCAAGGAAAGGCTGCCGGAAGTCAGGAGGCCTGGAACACACCTTTCCCTAGCACCTTCAGTAGTAGCATGGCCCTGCCAACACCCTGATTTGCCTCCAGAACTGAGACAATATGTTCTGTTGTTTGAAACTACCCAGTTTGTGATACTTTGTTATGGCAGCTCCAGGAAACTGGACATGTTGAGACTGTAATCCTCACGGATACCTGGATATTCAGCCTGCAGTTCCGTACCAGAGCTATGGCCAGAAATACAGATATGAGTCAGCTCAGATGGAGCTGAAGCACAGAAGCAGGAAAGGTTCAGCAACAGGACATTCTGAAATGGCTGAACCACACATCTCGATCTGGCACAAAAGATGGTCTGGCCAAGCTGCCCCACACTTCACTCCAAACAGGTGAGAAACAAGCCCTACATTTTGACTACCTGAATGTTGAACTTTCATAGACGCTCTCAGATGTATGGCTACAAAGATCAAGAGGTTGGAGCCATCAGAAAAGAAACCAGGGGCTGAGGATCAGATAAGGGACAAGGGAAGCAAATGGATAAAAAGTCTGTGGACTCAACAGCACCTTCATGATGGCATCTGCTCCAGGAGGCCACGGTGGTGATGTGAGCAAGGAGCAGGAGCTGCCACATGGGACAACTCCAGAACCCCTATGGCTCCCTCCCTGGCCCCAGCCCACAGCCCTTCACCAGCACAGGCTTCAGGGTCTCTAACAAATAGCATGGGGACAGCACAATCGGATAGGGAACAGCCGCCAGCTGCAGCACCAGCTCCCAGCGGACACACTGGACAGTAATCCCCAGCTCAAGGCTATTCCAGATGAGCCACTGGGACCCAGCGTGGTGTTCTCTGGCTCAGCCAAAAGATCCCAGGCACTTCCCTTTCGATGTGATTTTCTGACGAACAGCTAACCGCAAAACTTGTGCTGGTCAGGAATGTACACAGGCTCGAGTGCCTGGCCACCAAACCCTTGTACGCCTGCCTACACAGGATCCTCCACCCCAGCAGTCCTGGCCAGGGCTGGCCTCTGGAAACAGGAGTTACCCCAGCCCTGGGAACGTCCCGAGGGCTCAAGCCAGTTGCTCTCTGTAGGGCCAACCCTCGCTCAGGGTCACGCATATCCTCCTCCCCGATAGCTTTCTGAACCCCATGACTGCTCAGCCTAGGACCTGGAGGGACCTAGAGCAGGCCTCATCTATACAGCAAAATGTGCCTGACCTAGAAAATATGCCCCACCTGACTGCACAGTGGCAAAAGGGAGCTTCTTGGCGAAAACACGTGCAAGGCCCGTGAAGTTCTCTCATCTTCAGAAAACCCCTCCCTCAGAATGAGGACGGAGCCCTCCTGCTCCCTGCATGTTGCCATCATCTGTCTCCCCAGTCCTGATCTCCAGGATGACTGCCCAAGAGGATTCCAAATACTGCA
Source organism: Diceros bicornis minor (assembly GCF_020826845.1). Lineage (NCBI taxonomy): Eukaryota > Metazoa > Chordata > Mammalia > Perissodactyla > Rhinocerotidae > Diceros > Diceros bicornis. The sequence goes on from NC_080767.1 coordinate 44,083,723, forward strand.
AAAGAAGCTACTGGAAGCTCAGCTTACAGACCAAAGGCCACCAAGGGCTGTCTCCAGCCAGGGGAAGCAGTGAGAACACACTGGGCATCCTGGAAGATGGCAGAAGAGCTGCAAGAGGGAAAGTGTAGCGGGAGCCTGCAGGACTAACGCCGGACCAGGGATAGCCCAGGACACATGGTCAGAAGTGGGATGGCCAGCCTTCACTCTCCCAGGAAGCAAGGCCTCTAGCAGGCTGGTTGGCTGGATCCAGAGACCAGCAACAGCCTGGCCACACAGCCTGGCTCGTTGCTCTCAGGTGGCTCTGCAAGGTGTACAAGATGCTGCCCAGCCCTCAGACCGTGGTTCCCAGAAAGGAGAGGGAGGCCTGGCCTGGGGGCCACAGCCCAACGCCGCGGACGGGGAAGCAGCACTCACTCAACCTCGCTGCTCCAATCACAGGACTGCTGGGCCGAAGGTAAGCGCCCAGCCACTCAGTGCCTGAATCAGGGTGAGAATTTACCAGTACCAGGGCTCAGAACATTCCATGCCTGCCACACACTCGCTCAAGAAGCCCAGATGTGAGGGCAAGCCCTCCCACCCTACACCCACAGACAACCCCGATCCACTCAGAAGTAACCCTCAACAGCATAAAGGGTGAAGAGGAGAGCAGAGAACAGCTGAGGCGCTAGACGATTCCGCCCCTTTACTTCGCCTTTTAGACATGACTCCTGCGCAGGCCGCGCTCCTCAGGGCCACAGCTGCCTAGGAGAGAAGCTTCTGCAATGTGACAGTTTTTAGACGTGTGGCCCGACCGTCTGCCATTTGAGGATTACCACAAATGATTCTATTTGTAATTTCTAACCCTCTCACTGCCTCCCCCCCAAAAAAAACTGTACATGAGTTTACAAACATATTAACATATAAATAATGAGAAGCATCCTGGCGGGAGCCTCCCCAGCTGTCTCTGCTTGAGATTAACACTTTGAGGAGAGCGCAACACCCACACGAAGACCCATGACCACGGGGCCTCCATGCGGCTATCCTGGGTGCTCAGCACTGGCTTCTTCAGCACCTCCAGGTTCAACCACCAGTCTGTGTTCTGTGTCCGCTGTGCCCAAGGAAGGTCCAAAAGCCACACACATGGGGCCTGCACTGCTGCCCCGCTGCCCGGTCATCGCTCTGGCTCGAGCTCATGCTGGAAGGGACGCTTCTTCTCCCGACAGTGCTTCTTATGGGCAGGCCAGTCCTTCTGCTGGCACTGGGAGCCACAGTACCGGGCCACCTGGCAGCGCCCACAGATGTTGAACTCCCGGAGCTGAAAGAACACACAGAACAACCACCGGGTCAGGTCACACCAGGACATCTCAGAACTGGGAAGGATCCAGCAACCCCACGCACAGAGGCTGGAGGGTCTGAGCCCTGGTCAGGCGACAACAAAGGAAGAGCCACCACAATGGAGAAGCTGCGAGAGAGGGAGCTCTCAGAGAGGGGTCTGCAGGGACGAGACCCCCGACCAGGGCTGGGAGGGCAGGGTGCGGAGCGGCCCGGCGCCGGCGCTCGCCACAGGGCGTGTACCTGCTTCTCCATCATCGTGCAGGGAGGGTAATGGCACTCGTAGTAGGTGCAGGAGTTCTCCTCCTCCTCCACCACGTCCCCATTGGCGTTATAGTACCGGGTCACGTTCAGGACGGGGAACTGCTCCTCTATGGGGTCCGTGGGAAGCTGCTGAATCGCGAGCCAATATAAGCTCTGCTCCCTTAGAGAGAGAAGAGGACACTCAGTACCCTCCAGCCAGACAGGGTCATGGCACAAGGTGACAATGGCAGGACTCCAGGACAGGCAGGCTGTTTCTTCTTCCTCAGGATACTCTCGCCCCAATGTTTGTTACAGCAACTTGACTTTTCTTTGGCCCGCCCCCACTGCATGGGCTCATCTCCATGTGACCTCAAGTATTTAGCATGTTCTGTCTTCCCACTAAGATACAGGGCAGTGCTGTGTCTCCCCAACACCTGGGACTGACAGGCACACAGAGGCACAGAGAGTGTGCGGTCTCAGTCCCCAGACATGATGGAACCAGGCAGTCCTTCTCCCTGCTCGTGGCCCCAGAGGCACCTCTTCTGCCCCAACTGGTCACCTCCCCATCGATGCTGTGAGCTCCTCTACATCCTTCTAAACACTTATCTTGCTTGAGTGGACCAAGCACTTGCAACTGAAGAATCCAATCCAATGCTAGAACTGAGGTGCCCGTGACAGGGCCCACAACGGGCACAGGCCAGGTGCGGTGAGCACAGGGCAGCGAGCAGCCACCTTTGCAGCTGGGATTCAAAGGAGACACCACCTGCACTGCGAGAGCAAAGGGGCAGGTGAACCATCCCCTTCAACCCACGTACCCTCTACGGGGGCCAAGCCTGGAGGAACTTGGTTAAAAAAGAAAAGGGTCAAGGTCAGCGTGGTGGTGTAGTGGTTATGTGTGCGTGCTCCACTGCAGCGGCCAGGAGTTCGCCGGTTCGCATCCGGGTGCACACTGACGCACTGCTTGTCAAGCCATGCTGTGGCGGCGTCCCATATAAAGTAGAGGAAGATGGGCATGGATGTTAGCCCAGGGGCAGTCTTCCTCAGCAAAAACAGAAGGATTGACATCGGATGTTAGCTCAGGCCTGATCTTCCTCACAAAAAAAAAAAAAAAAAAGAAAGAAAAGAAAAGGGTCACCCTCCTCTAGCACCATACACAAAAATTAACTCAAAATGGTCAAAGACCTAAACGTAAGACCTTAAACAATAAAACTCTTAGAAGAAAACAAAGGGCATAAGCTTTAGAACAATGGATTTGGCAATGACTTCTTGGATATACGCCAGAGGCAGAGGCAACAAAAGCAAAAATAGACAAATTGGGTTTCATGAAAATTTAAAATTTTTGTCCATCAAAAGACACTATCCAGGGCCAGCCCCGTGACGCAGCGGTTAAGTTCACACCTTCCGCTTCGGCGGCCCAGGGTTTGCCAGTTCCAGTCCTGGGCTTGGACCTACTCACCACTCATCAAGCCATGCTGAGGCAGCATCCCACATAGAGCAACTAGAAGGACCTACAACTAGGATATACAACTATGTACTGGGGGCTTTGGGGAGAAAAAAGAAAAAAAAGAGGAAGATTGGCAACAGATGTTAGCTCAGGGCCAATCTCCCTCAAAACAAAACAAAAGACACTATCCAGAGTAAAAAGGCAACCCAAAGAATGGGAGAAAATATTTGCAAATCATGTATCTGATAAGAGATATGCAGAACATACAGAGATCTTCTACAACTCAGCAACAAAACAAGAAACCCAATTACAAAACTGGCAAAGGACCTGAATAGACATTTCTCCAAAGAAATACACAAATGGCCAACAAGCACATGAAAAGATGCTCAACATCACTAATCATCAGAGAAATGCAAATCAAAACCACAATGAGATATCATTTTACACCCACTGGGATGGCTGCTGTCAAAAAACCAGAAAACAACAAGCACTGGTGAGGACGTGAGAAACTAGAACCCTGTGTACCGTTGGTTGGAATGTAAAACGGTACAGCTGCTGTGGAAAACAGGACAACAGTTCCTCAAAAAATTAAAAAAAGAATTTAGTGGGGCTGGCCCCGTGTGGCGTAGCGGTTAAGTGCACGCACTCCGCTGCTGGCAGCCCGGGTTCAGATCCCAGGCGCGCACCAATGCACTGCTTGTTAGGCCATGCTGTGGCGGCATCCCACATAAAGTGGAGGAAAATGGGCATGGATGTTAGCTCAGGGCCAGTCTTCCTCAGCAAAAAGAGGAGGATTGGCACGAATGTTAGCTCAGGGCCGATCTTCCTCACAAAAAAAAAAAAGAAGAAGAAGAAGAAGAATTTATATATGATCCAGCAATCCCACTCCTGGGTATTTATCCAAAGAATTGAAAGCAGGGTGTTGAAGACCCTGTTCATAGGACGCCCACATTCACAGCAGCACTATTCACAACAGCCAAAACGTGGAAACGACCCAAGTGTCCACTGATGGATGAATGGATAAACAAAACATGGTCTATCCATACACTGGAATATTATGCAGCCTTAGAAATGAAGGAAATCCTGACACATCCTGCAACATGGACAGACCTTGAGGACATCGTCCTAAGTGAAATAAGCCAGACACCAAAGGACAAACCCTGTAGGACTCCACTTACATGAGATCCTTAGAGGAATCAAACCTTGAGAGACAGGAAGTGGGATGGTGGTGTCGGGCTGGGGGAGGGGGTGGGGGTGAGTGTTTAATGGGGACAGAGCTTCAGTTTGGGAAGATGAGAGAGTCCTGGAGACGGATGGTGGTGACAGCTGCACAACAATGTGAATATGCTGAATGCCACTGAGCTGTGCACTTAAAAACAGTTAAGAATGTAAATGTTATGTGTATTTTACCACAATAAAAAATTTTTTAAGGAGAAAAACAGGGAGAAGAGTCAGGATGTAGGAGGATCTGCCCACTTTCTGAGCCCTTCAATGAAGTCCTACAAGACAGAGGCAAGTTCCAGCCCCAGCCGACTTTCCAAGGCAGAAAGGTAGGAAAAGGTACCTTTGCAAAGAGGCCCTTCCACCTGTGACTGAGCTGCCCTCGTGGCCCCACACCGAAGCGATGCCAGGAAAACAGGGTGGAAGGTGCAGGCCTGGAAGAAGCCGTGTGCTGTATCCCCTGCCTCACAGACAGGGGGATCCCCACCATAAGAACCAGCTGTGTGGGGGCCACTAGCTGAAAAATGGAAGCACACGTAATGCCCAGGCCAGCCGGGGGTTCACACCACACTCAGGCTGGCTCTGACCCATGACAAGTGGAGTGAACACTGCTGAGGGTCTACCCCCAGCTGGGAAACCAAGGACGGCCCCAGCTGATGGGCTCCTCAGATAACCCACAGGAGGGAGCTTCATGAGTACAGCCTCAGGATGGGCTGGTCCCAGGCCTCCCGGGAGTGGCCTGGAGGAGAATGGGCAGCCAGGCCACAGCCCACCAGAGACCACCAGACGGAGCAGACCCAGAGTGTAACACCCTCTTCTACACAGGTACTTTTTTTTTCACCTTTTTCCATTTTTTAATTAATCAAATGATACAAAACAACTATCATTCTGTAAAGGCCCAAGCCCCCAGCTGGTCCCAAAGTCATTCCCAAAGTCTCACCCTCCTCAGCCTCTCCCCCACCCTGCTCTCTCTTCCCCTGCCCTAGCCCAGGGATACATTCCTGGCAGGAGGCTGGGCCAGAGCTGGGGGCAGGAAGGGACAGCACTGGACAGACAGCTACAGTTTGGGTTTAGGAAGAGATTAGGAGGGATGGGTTCTTAGAGACCCTTTAGTACCAAATATCCAGCCCTAGTCCCTCCAAACAGGTGTTCTTAATAAGGTTCTCTTATCTCACGACCGCAAAGGGTGTCAGATGAGGAGAGATGACAGTCAACCCCATGCGTCACATGGAGACCTGCCTGAAATGACAGATTTCATAGCCCAGAGATCCTGAAAGGAGCGGATCCATCACTGGGTGAAGGAGTGGGCAGTAGGAGACCCACATGGAGTCAGGGAGGGCAGGTCCCGGCCTCTACACTGAAGGACCCTGTGTGGAGTCAAGGATGGCAGGTCCCGGCGTCTACACTGAAGGACCCTGCGTGGAGTCAGGGAGGGCAGGTCCTGGCATCTACACTGAAGGACCCTGTGTGGAGTCAGGGAGGGCAGGTCCCAGTGTCTACATGTTGGACCACCCAGGGGGAGTGTATGGACACTGGTTTGCCTGCTCAGCTGTCCTTACCCTTCCGTTGATAACACAACCTTTGTTTCGTTTGATGACAGAGCCCTCCCATCCCCAACTTCGGGGTAGAAAAGTGATTCAAAGCAAGCTACCTAGAGTTGATCCTAGACCTTCCTCGATGCCACCAGAACACTCCACCATGGAAAGCGAGTCTGCAGCTCTGGTGGCTGCTCCAGAGGAAAGAACTGGTGGCACGGCCTTTCTGGCTTTCATCTCAGGTTGGGGAATCCATAAGGGCCCTAGTTTTGCTTTAGCCAAATTGGGGACAGTTTCTGTCACTTGCAACCAAAAGTCCAGACTAACATAATCCCTTGGAGGATAAGAATCCTACCCAACTATCATAAAAGGGTCAGCTTCCCTCAAGAGCAGCATGAGGGAATTGTAGGGTCAAACTCTAACATCAAAGCAGAGAACCCAGAGAGGTGGAGACCCCAACCCCTGCTCCTCTCGCCCTGCCAAAGCCAGGCAGGAAGCGATGGGTGTGCGGAGCGCAGGATCTCTCTCCAGAGCTGCAGCAGCATCCGTTGGTCTGGGTATGGCTTCTTATAGCCCGGGGACTGTCCCCTCACCACCTAGCACGGTTGGCCGAGGAATCCCACTGTTACCACCTGCACCGCATGGGTCCCCTGACCCTCTCCAAGGGCTCCATGAAACTCACAGCTGGGCTGTTCCCGGGGCCACAGGAACTGCCCTCAAGCACCATATCTGCCCACGGGGGATGCCTGTGCCATCCTGAGCAGAAGCACTGTCTCTAGGACTGTGGAGAGGAGGAGGCCAACCCCCGAGCCACACTGTCATGCTTCCTTTAAACCACTGCTTAGGCAAATGGTTCAGCAAAAAAACAAAAAGACCCATCTGAGTGCACAAGGGGCACCCCTAAGATAGAGGCCTGATGCTTCCCAGGGCGTGGAGCAGAAGTCCTGCCCACACAGCCATTCTCCTTGTTACAGCCAGCCATCAGAAAACCAACCCCCAGGAGTCGGCCCCGTGGCGTAGCAGTTAAGTGCGTGCACTCCGCTGCTGGCGGCCCAGGTTCAGATCCTGGGCACGCACCAACGCACCACTTGTCAGGCCGTGCTATGGCAGCATCCCATATAAAGTAGAGGAAGATGGGCACGGGTGTTAGCTCAGGGCCAGTCTTCCTCAGCAAAGAGAGGAGGATTGGCATGGATGTTAACTCAGGGCTGATCTTTCCCACAAAAAAAAAAAGAAAGAAAGAAAGAAAGAAAACCAACTCCCAAAGATAATTGTCAAAGTCTTATCCCACCCCCAAGAAGAACAGGAGGACCCCACACTTTCAGGGAAAATAACCAAGGTCCCCAACCCACAGAAGCATTAGAGCACAGAGACATGGCTCCTCTGGGCAATGAGAGCTGCTGGCAGCACCAGCCCGAGAAGACCCACCTTTGTTTGCTGGAGGTCTCCTCGGCTTTGGGCCGCCAGCCCCACGGCACCAGCTGCAGGTTGTCCAGGCGGTTGTCCACGGTCACAGCGTTGAGATGTACCACCTGGAACCCAGGGGCGATGCCCCCCCTGTGCCGCTCCCTAGGAAACAGACAGCTCTCTAGATCGGCCTCCTCCGACCTTCCCAGACATTTCCGCCACACGATCTGAACCAGCCCCTAGTCACACTGACCAGGATACATCAGGAGCAAGGCTGCCGACAGGAATCCAAGTACGTCAGTCTGTACCCTGAACAGAACAGACCACGCTGACTGCTCAGCCCTGGATTTAAGAGCTAGGCTGCAGGGAGCCAAGGACGCAACCTCACAGCTTCAAACACACAGCGTGGAGATCATCCGTGTGAGTGGCCCCAAGCATTTCTGAACTCCACTGTGCACCCTGAGGACAAGCAGCCCCTTCCCCACATCCTACCGACAGGCTCAGCAAAAGCCCGGTGAAGGAACCAGACCCTGCTCTCCCCTGGAGGAGGCTGTGTCCAGAGTGAGCACCAGAGCAGAAAGCCCACTGGTGTCTGAAGACTTAGTGCCATGATATATGAATCAGTCATTCCTCTGCGTTAGTGGCAACGACGCAAAACTAACTGGGAGTCTTGGGGAGGGCACCACCTGTCCAGGGCAGGTGGCTCCACTGCCTCCACACACCCTGGGGGCACCAGGGCTTACGCAGGACCCGAGGTGGGAAACAAACAGCTCGAAAATACCCACCACAGCAGCTCATGAAGGAGCCTTCCAGACCCTCTTCCTCGGTTTTTGTCAAAGGCATATGCAAATATCTTAGCACCATTTCCATCTGCGTCTACTTCCATCCGGGCCTGAGAAGAAACAAGGAAAAGTTCTATTAAAGAATCTCTGATTCTCGGAAACATTTCAAATTCGTCTTAGAAAAATCAAGTGAAACAAACAAGCCAGAAGAATAAATGCCAGTCTGGTTCCTGGGAAGTTAGGGGTCTGAGGAGGCTCCCACAGACACATGGCACTGAGAAGCCACTGCATCCCAACAAGCACCCGCCTGCATTCAAGTAAGACACGCGCACGAACCACTCTGCAAACTGCTGTGGACAGAGAAATAAACTTTCGTCCCCTGAAGAAAAGCCCACAATCCACTGAGAGAGAAACCCCTGAGCAAATAACTACCATGAGGGGGGCTGAGGTAAGAAAGTGGTGGCCCCAGACTCCTGGAGGCTGGAAGGGGAGGAGCGGGTGGTCGTCAGCAGACAAGAGTGGAAGGCAGGGAGGCTCAGGAAGACAGAGGGTGGCGAGCATGTGAGGCCAAGGCCAGAGGAGACGTGGGGTGGCACTGGACAGGTTCCAGGGAACTGGGCTTGTCCTACTGAACAATCAGCCACAAACATGACACAATGTGGTCTGTTTTCTAGGAGAAGCCAGCACCTAGGTGGAGGTAGGGGAGGGCCAGTGTTGCACAGGCTTCACGGGCCAGCTCACATGCACAGTCTTGCCCTCACATTACAGGGAAGAAAACCCATCATCCCTTGTTACCCTCCCCAGACACGGGCTGGAAGCAGGCCAGCAAAGGGACAGCCATCCTTACCTCAAAGGAGTAGCCCTCCACCAGCGGGATGTCTTGCTCATCAATCAGGGTGTACTTGGTCTGGAAATTAACGTTTCAAAACGTTACGATTGGAGTCAGTGTAAGGTACTAATAACAGGCAGGAATAGCCCCTTCAGACTGAGAGGGGTCAGCAGGCAAGGGGCATGGGGCAGTCTACCCCAAAGAGCAGGTCAGCGTGCCAAAGGCTGGTCAGTCCCCACTCAAGAGCATACCAGAGGAGACGGTACCAGGCTTCACTTCCCATCTGCACAAGACTAACCACAAAAAATGGACCTGAACTGGGCAACCTCTAAGCCGTACATGTTAATGCGCCCATGAACCCCGTCCACCACCGGGGCTTCGCTGCTGTAGAGGGAGGGGCCAGGACAGAGGCAGGACATCCAGAGGATTTCAATTAGTGTTTATTTAGTAACCTAGGTGGTTGGCACGCAGGTGCACACTACATTGTCCTTTTTTGCTTTTTGTCTGTCTGAAACATTTCAAACAAAAGTTTTAAGGGATGACATTAATGCAGCCAGTCACTGACTTAAAAGGGGTCTCAGGGCTGAGAGAAGCCCACCCCGCCTAGTTAGAAAGCAACATCCCGGGCCAGCCTGGTGGTGCAGCAGTTAAGTGAGCGCACTCCGCTTCCGTGGCCTGGGGTGCACAGGTTCGGATGCCGGGCGCACACAGACGCACCACTTGTCAGGCCATGCTGTGGCAGGCGTCCCACATAAAGTAGAGGAAGATGGGCACGGATGTTAGCTCACAGCCAGTCTTCCTCAGCAAAAAAAAAAAAAAAAAAAGCATTGGCACGGATGTTAGCTCAGGGCTGATCTTCCTCACAAAAAAAAGAAAGCAACATCCCTCTGCAGGAAGGGCAGGAAACGTCCCCAAACCGACCAGTCTCACTCTTGCTGGGAAAGCTTTTTTCTAGGATCTGAATCGGTTTTACCTTCATCTGACTGCCTCTGCTCCTCTCTCCCACCAGAAGCTTCCGCCGCTGGTGATGGGAACAGGGTTCCCATCCAGGGTGAAGTCTGTGGCTGGTGCAGCTGCACGACCGGCCGGCTCCTGGAAACAGCCAAGCCTGGATGCCCACAGGTGCCAGGAAGCCCCAGCCTCGAACACACGGAGGGCGGGGCCAGGTAAGGGAGAGAAGCAGAGGGAGACCCTGCTCTGGCAAGGCCCACTGAGGCTCAGCCAGACGCGGCCACCGCTGGCAGCGTGAGACCTGCGCGAAGCTCCACTACTGACCGACAGGCACGGAGCGGCGCGCACACACCCGTCTTGGCAAGCAGCGAGCGCGCCGCTTCGGAAGGGCGCAGCGCTGCCCGCGGCCGCAGGTGCAGCCCGACAGCTCTCTCCTCCCCCGGCCACAGTGCACGGTCTGAGCCCCAGCCCGCGGCCCGAGGAGAGCTGCCCCGCAGGGACACGCCGCCGGCCCGCCGTCCGTACAACCGCCCGGCCCCACGCTCCCGGCTCCCGGCCAGAGCCCCGCGCCCCCGGCCCCCGGCCCCACGCTCCCGGCTCCCGGCCAGAGCCACGCGCCCCAGGCCCCCGGCCAGAGCCCCGCGCCTCAGCCCCCGGCCCCGCGCCGCTCACCTTCCCGGCCACCCGGCCGAGCCGCACGATGCCCAATTTGAAGTCGGTCATGGCCGGGCCTGCGCTCGGCCGGCGGCGCCGCTCCCTCGGGAGGCGCCGGGTCGGGCCGGGGCGGGGCCGCGGCGCGCCAGGCGGGCGGGCCGGGGCCGCGGTCGGGGCCGGGCGGGCGGGCGGGCGGGACGAGGCTGGGCCGGACTCGGGCCGCCACCGCCTCGCGCCCGCCGGACCTGCCACGCGCCGCCGCCGCCACCGCGCGCACCACCGCGAGCGGGGCTGAAGGCGGGGCGGGGCGCGGACACACCCCCGCCCGCCGCCTCCTGGCCAATCGCGGGGCGCGCACTGCTCCGGCCGCCGCGCGCCGCCGCACCGCGGCCAATGGGCGGAGGGCGAGTGCGCCTGCGCGCTGAGGAGCAGGGCGAGCGCGGGGGAGGGGCGCGGCCGGGGGCGGCGCCTGCGCGGCCGTCCCGCGCGACGTCAGGTTCGCGGGAAGCTTTGTGCGGCGGCGCTCCGGCCTCGGGGTCCCCGCCCCCGGCCTCACACCCCGCGACCCCCGCCCTGCTTGGAGGGCGGCCCGGCTCGCGCCCCGGCGCACTCCGCAGGGGCCCTGCACGTGGCGTCTGTGCGGGATCCGCTGCGGCTCCCCGCCTCCGGTCCCTGTGCTCAGGGCCGCGGGCAGGAGGCGCGGGGCGGGGACGGACCCAGAGCCACGGGCCGCTGCGGAGCAGGGGCCGGGGCAGGGCCTGCGGGACGCAGAAGACGGCCCGAGCCCCGCCAGGAGCGCCCTCCTTCCTCCCCGGCCGCCGGCCGCGTCCTCACCACGGGGGCCGGGGCTCCTCCACCCAGCCCATCCTCGGGCTGCACTCACCTTCCCGGGGCCTCAAGCTCCGTAACTGAGCTGGGGCGATGCGCCAGGGTTCTGAATGCTCCAGGTCCTTCCTGAACAGGACCTCCAGGGCCTGACGGCCATGGGGGGCCTTCTGCCCACCACCCGTGTCTCCTGGCTACCACTCCAGCTGGGCTTCCACCCGCAGAACCTACTGAGACTACTCGACAGCAGTGCACAAGGCAAATTAAAAACTCCTGCTTGTATTCCAGCGAGTGAGGCAGAAGAGGCCCACAGTGAGGGAGTTATATGCCATACTAGAAACCGATAAAGGCTATGGCAGAAACAAGTAGATTGGCATTAGGGGGTTGGAGTCCTGGTGAAGGTGGTGGGCAAAGTAGGCCTCATGGACAAAGGTGGCCATTGTGACCAGACCTAAGTGAAGGAGAGCAAGAGGGGACAAGGTCAGAAAGGTGGTAAGGGGGGGTCACATAGGCTCTGTGAGGACGTTGACTTTATGCTTAGAAAGAAGGGAGGCTGTTGGAGGAGCTGAACAGGGAAGCAGCCTCTCAATGACTCACGCTGGCTGATGGGGACAACTGTTTACACCGGGAAAAAGTGGAAGCAGGAATGCTGTTAGGGAAATGAATGCAAGGGCTCAACCAAGAAACGATAGTGTTTGGGCACATATGCTGGCGGTGTTCTGTAGCAGTCAGGGTAGCCCTGGTTATGCTACAGTAACAAACAACCCCAAATTCTCAGTAGCTTAGCAAAATAAAAATGTATTTCTTTGTTTTTTTTGTGAGGAAGATCAGCCCTGAGCTAACATCCATGCTAATCCTCCTCTTTTTGCTGAGGAAGATTGACCCTGGGCTAACATCCATGCCAATCCTCCTCTTTATGCTGAGGAAGATTGGTCCTGGGCTAAACATCCGTGCCCATCTTCCTCCTCTTTATGTGGGAGGCTGCCACAGCGTGGCCTGACAAGCGGAGCCTCAGTGCGCACTGGGGATCTGAACCCGGGCCACCAGCAGTGGAGCGTGCGCACTTAACCGCTACACCATGGGTCCGGCCCCTAAAGGTGTATTTCTTACTCATGCTACATGTTAAGGTTACAAGGCAGTTCAATATATGAATATACAGTTGAGGGGAGATGTCCAGCCTGGGGGTATAAATTTGGCATTCATTAGCATATTTGTTATATTTAAAGCCATACAACTGGATGAGATCACCGTGGGAGAAAATGCAGATAGAGAAAAAGAGAGGTCAAAGACTGAACCCTGACACTCCCATGTTAAGGGGGAAGAGAGGCTAGAAAGAGGAGGAGTCAGTAAAGAGAAAGAAGATGTTAAGTAGGAGGAAAACCAGGAGACGGCAGTGGCCTGGAAGCCCAGTGGAGACAGCGCCTGTGGTACAGGGAGGGATCAGCGATGTCAAACGCTGCTGACAGGTCCTGTAAGATGAGGATTGGGAGTTATTCAATAGATTGAGCAACACAGCATGAGGGCACTGGTTACCTTGACAAGCACAGATTTGGTGGTGTGGTGGGGGAATGAGTCCATAAATGGTTAAGAGGGAGTGGAAGGAGACAACTGGAGACCATGAGACAGACAACTCCCCTGAGGCGTTTTTTGCTAAAAACAGGAGTCAGGGTGCTAGAGGGAGTGAGGGAGGTAGTGGCCAGAGATGTGTGGATTTGAGATTGTGAGAGGGCTGCAGTTGTTGGTGACTACCATAGGTTTCAGTTACCTACCAATGTGTAACAAACCACCGCAAACTTAACGGCTTGAAATAACATTGATTTATAATTTCTCGCAATTCTAATTGACTGGGGATCTTCGGTTGCACATGGTGTCAGCTGGGAATTTGAGTGGGACACCTCATTTCTCCTCCGTGTAACCTCTCTCTGTGTGATGTCTCATTATCCAGGGTTTCCCCACATGGCCAGGCAGGATAGCTAGACTTCCTTACAGTGTGGAGGCTGTGCTGTGTGTGACAAGTGCCACTGGGCAAACATTTATTGGGTTTCTGCTTGAATCATGCTTGCTAGTATCTCACTGGCCAAAGCAAGTTATGTGAGCAAGCCCAAAATCAGCGTAGGAGGGCTGTGCACAAAAGCATGGGTTCACTGGGGGGCTTAGGAAGTGTGGTTCAGTGGAGGGCTACCAGTGGAACAGCCTGCCCCAGTCCGCCCTCTGGCCTCTAATGATCCATGCTCCTCCCACATGAAGATTGCACTCAGCACCTCCTAAGACCCTCAGTATCACCATCTCATCAAGGTGTTAGGCTTAGAGTCCAGTATCTTGTGATATGCAACAGGGCCAGATGTGGATGAGAACACCTCAGGTGTGACCCCTTTTGCTCCAGAGGCATGTTATTACCCCTCCCATACCCAACATTCTACGGTGGAGCACAAGATAACTGAATAGACACCGCATTCAAAAAGGAGGAGTGTACCCCACAGTCACTGGTCCATAACAATTTGGAAATTCAGCCAGACGTCCATCGCAGCGTTCTTTGATCAGGGCCTGTCTGTTCCCCGTGTGGTGTGGTTCCCTGACCTCCTGTCTGGGCAGTGCTTGGCTTCTCCCTCTGGACTCTTGGCCTTGCACTCTCGGTCATCCTCCCTTTCCATAGGAAATGGCCCAGGTTTGCAGCTGAGTAGCTTCCTCAGCTTCTTGCCTGTAGAAAGTTGGGGGCCCAGAGGCCTCTTTTATTTCAAACTCTGTCCATTTTAGTTCAAGCATATACAACCCTTAAAAAAATTTGTGGATTTTCTATGTATCAAATTAAAACTCACTTCATTAGACAAAAGCTACAGCACAAATGTCTTTGAGAAGGCTCCTTTCTACTGTGGGCTACAAGTCAGGCACTGTGGGACAATGACCTCAAAATTCTTAGAAGCCCTTTTGTATGGCTGACAGGGTCTATGAGGACCCACCCACCCAGAAATCTTTCAGAGGTCTTAACAAGGGATCATACAACCACACCCTTGAATTTATTTTGACCCCGAGGCCATGTTTTGTTGGCAGGACCCCGGAATTGATCTTCACCACGACACCGTCGCTCACCTTGAGAACCTCTTGCTGCCTGGAAAGGCTGGGAATGAGAAATAGTTTTTATTTGCCAACTTAGCAAGACCTGGCTTAGAAACATGTCCTCTAACTTCTGCTGGAAGATGCAACAGTCGCTTCTTTAGTTCCTTTCTCTCTTCCTTCACTTTCAGTAAACAAATGAAAGAAGCCAACTGGCCCTCTAAGCTTTCTGCTAAGAAAATCAGATCATTACAGACATTTTCTTTTGTGTGTGTGTGAGGAAGACCAGCCCTGAGCTAACATCTGATGCCAATCCTCCTCTTTTTTCTTTTTGCTGAGGAAGATTGGCCCTGGGCTAACATCCATGCCCATCTTCTTCTACTTTACATGGGACACCACCACAGCATGGCTTGAAAAGCAGTGTGCTGGTGCGAGCCCGGCATCGAAACCTGTGGACCCCAGGCTGCCAAAGCGGAGTGTACGTACTTAACCACTGCGTCACCGGACTGGCCCCATAGATACATTTTCTGTCTTCCACATTACCATAGGCAATGGCTTTGCCATTTTTCTGCTAATACCCAACATGGCTTATAACTTTCTCTAGCCTCCAACGGCAATATTCTCACTGCCTTTCTAGTGTCCTCCTGCTGCCTGGTTCCAAAGTCAGTGCCGTATTTTAGAATTTTGGTATGGCAGTATCTCACTTCTAAGTACCAATGTCTGTTCCAGTTATCTATTGTTGCATATTAAACCACCCCAAAACTTAGTGGCTTAAAACAACAACTATTTATTTTCTCATGATTCTGTAATCTAGATTGGGCTCAGATGGCTGGTTCTGCTATTGTTAGCTGGTGTGGTAGGCTTCTCAAATTATCACCATCAATCCCTTCCCTCCCTACAAGTGTGTGATGTTCCACCACATTGGTCCTGTGACTGTTTTGATGCATTTAATGGGTAGAAAGTTCTGGGACTTCTAAGCCCAGGCCTGAGGACTGGCTGCCTCACCTTCCTCCTTCTTGGGGGCCTACCGCCAGGCAATCAGTGTCACTCTCTGGAGACCATCATGCTGTGCAGAACCCCAAACTAGCCTTGTGGAGAGGCCTCGTGGAAGAGATACGTGTCCAGCCACCAGCCAAGGTGGCAGATGTGTAAGCAAAAAAGACACCTTGGACGTTCTATCCCCAGTAGACACCACACAGAGCAGGACCTCCCAGCTGAGTGCAGACTAGTTTTCAGAATAAGTAATAAGTTGGGGTGGTTTGTTATGCAATGATAGACAGCCGAAACAGCCAGGGTCGCTCGTGCAGTGCAGCCACCGGGTGTGTGACCGAGGCAGGAAGTCAGACGGTTTCACTCACATGTCCAGGCATCCTCTCCTTCTGGGTGAGCTCTCCAGCAGCGTGACTGGATACTTCTACATGGCAGCTCAGGACTCCAAGAGAATGACAACAGAAGCTGCCAGGCCTCCTTAGAGCCTGCAACTGGTACAGCATCTCTGTCGTTGCAGTTCTACCAGTTAAAGCAAGTTCCAGGGCCAGCCCAGATTCAATGGGAGGGGATGGAGCCCGCCTTCTGACAGAGGAACAGTGTGAATGGAGAGGGATGGGACAAGTTGTTAGCAGACATCTTTGCAGACAAACTAACGAAGCCAAAGGAGGGAGCTGCTCAAGTCAGCTGGAGAAGATTCTTGGAGGAGAGGAGGCATGGAAACGAGAGCTGTTTGATCATGTTTTTTATTTTCTGTAGCTTATGATGCTTTGACATCTTGGGGGCCTTGCTGGCTGGGGAGAGACTGCCCTTCCCAGGGCTAGCTAATTCCTAGAGAGAGCAAACAACTTGCCTGTGAGCACACTTTTCACATACAAACCAACCAATCCAGAGCTCGCGTCCCAAACCACCTTCTTTATCTAACTAGCCAATATTCCCCTGCCGGAATCATGAACGAATTCTGGTACATCTTAAGATAGAGGCCAGGAGTTTGGAAGGATGACCTCTGTGGCTTCTGAAGTCACGGAGAGTTCCTGCAAGGGTGGTACGGCAGGAATCACAGTGAGTCAGGAGCTGGAATCACCAGGATGTAAGGGCCTGACCTGGGCTTGGAAGATGACAGCAACGGTGGAGGGCAGGGGAATATCATTCTGAGAAAATGAGAGTTAAAGCTGGGAGCTTTCAGAGTAGAGGTGGTGGGGATGGTCTGGAAGTGGTCATAAGGAGGCAGACCCAGAGGTACAGGGTTGTGTGAAAGTAAATATCCACGGGAAGCCCAGGTTCCATGGGAGCAAAAAGAGGAAAAGAATGTTTAGGAAAAAAAAGAAGTCAGGGTGTTTGTGCTGATGGCGGTTACAAGGGCACAGCAGCAGTTTCCAGAACATGGGAGGGGTGGGCGAGGCGGTCAGAATAAAGGATGCACAGAGTGGTATGGTGGTCCGATTGTGGGAGATAAAGGGTGATGAAGGCCACCCATTTTCTGTCCTCATTTACTCCATCTCAGCAGCAGCCAACACAATCTCTCTCCCTCCTTCCTGAAACACTTCCTTTTTGACTACTGTGTGGAAGACAGATGTGGACATTTGGCATTTTGGGGCTGCTGACAATCCTCCCTCTTCCCATGGACACCCTGAACTACTTGTTCAGGAACTCCCCCATTTGTGTAGTTTTGATAGGAAAGTGTCTTAAGTGGGGCCAATCAGACTCTCCCTCCTGGAGCGCCAGAATCCCCAGGAAGTCAGGTGAGGCCGGTGCTTGCTGCATACCCCTAGCCCTGCAAGGCTCCCGGGCCCCTCCCTTTCCTCAGCTTAGCCAGCGGGACCCTCCAGCCTGTGAGTTCCCTCTCCTTTTGCTGGAGGGCAAGATTAGGTTCTGTGGCTTTCGCCCCAAACTCTGATGTCTTCAATACCCTGACTTGAGTTACCATCTACAAACAAGGGTCTAACAAATCTTTAGTTTCCCCAAACTCATGCATAGAAGTGCCTAGTTCACTCGGGTGCCGAATGGGCATCTCAGATTCTGCTTGTCACTTTCTCCCACCCTCAAAACAGGGTTTTGTACCTAGGCCAGTCTTCTCCATCAGAAAATGCCACCCCATTCCCCGGCTGTCTGGACAAACACCTAGCGTCACCTTGTGACCTCCTTCAGGCGCTCCCATGTGGAGCTAGCCATGGGCGCCCACAGCCACTTCTCCAAGCCAAGCACCGCCTCCTCTCTCCCAGATACCTCACCGGTCCCAGGCGTGCATTCGCCCCTGGGTATTGAAGCCGCACGCCTCACAGCCCACTCTCCACAAAGGGACCTTTTAAAAACGGTACATCAGAGTACATCCCCCCATCTCAGAGTCCAGCACATCCCGCCCCCGTGGCCTCCGCCCTCCGCTCCCTCCCGTGCGCTGCGGCGGCAGCTGTGCTCCGCGACGCGCCACCCCGGCCCCGGGGGCTCCGCACTCGCGGCTCCGGCGCCCGGGCGAGTCGCTCCCCAGGGGCCCCGCCCAGGTGCCCCGCACGGCGCGGCGCACACAGCAGGCGCCCCGCAGCCGGCAGAAGGAAGCGACGCCAAGGCCCGGCGAGGCGCGGCGGGGCCTCCTGGGGCCGCGCGCCTCCGCCGGACACCGGCCCACCCCTCGTGACGTCCTTCCGTGCCGCGCCGCGGGCGCCGGAGACCCCGGGCGGGCCGGCCGGCGCAGAGCGCAGCTACGGGCCCTTCCCCGCGAGCCCGCCGCACTACGGGCGGAGACTGGGGCGGGGGCGCCGGCCCGGCCCGTCCCCCAGCCCCGCGACAGGTGAGCCGGCCGCGCCCCCCGGGCAGCAGGGGGCGCCCGTGCGCCGGGTTCCCGCGAGCGCGCCCGACCTTCCACCCTGCGGGCCGGGCGGGGGCGGGGCGGGGGCGGGGCCGGGCGGGCGGGGTTGGGAGCGCGCCGGCGGGTGGGGGTCAGTACGCGGCCGCCCGGCCAGGGCGCGGCATGGGGAGGGTGCAGCTCTTCGAGGTCTGCCTGAGCCACGGCCGCGTTGTCTACAGCCCGGGGGAGCCGCTGGTGGGGGCCGTGCGCGTGCGCCTGGGTGCGTCGCTGCCCTTCCGAGGTGGGCGCGGGGTCCCCCAGGGGAGGGCCGGGCCGGGCGGGCTCAGGTGGCCGCGCCAGCACCTGCGGCGGGGCCGGGGCTCCCGGAAGTCGCTGCCGGTGGCCGGCGGCCGCCCCCTTCTGCCCCTCCTCTAGCCCGGGGCGCATGGGCTCCGCTCCGGCCCCGCCGGCTGCGGGCGAGCTGGGGTGGGGCCGGCCGGGCGGCGCAGACACGCCGTGGGGGGCGGGGGGCTGGCGGCGGTCGGGGCGGAGCGGGAGGCCCGGCTGGCCCAGTCCTTCCGCATCTGCCCTTCCTGCTCTCTCCGCCTCGAAGCGGCCAGAGCCCGGGGCGGGGGCTTAGAGCCTGTCCACCTTGCTGAAGGCCTCTCGGACCTGAACACACGCATTCCTCCGACCTTCCGTGTCGGCTCTCCAGGGTCCGGTGCGCCCCGCGCCTGCTGGGCCCTCACCTGGGGCCGGGCCCACGCTGGGCTTTCTCTGTCACACACTCCTGGCCAGGCCCTCCCTCTTCACAGACAGTCCACTGAGAGTGCGGGTCCCCAGCAGGGCCCACCGGGCACCCGCTTACTCTCAGCCTAAGCTTGTCTCTGCGGTCCTCGGCCCAGTGGGCATTTAGGAGCTGAACCTGAGCCTCCTGGCCGGTCCTTCTGTTGGTGCCAACATCTGGGACTTTGGGACTGGGGATCGGGTTGCTGCAGCGGCCCTTGCTAGGGCTCTCCGCCGGTGTTGGCCTCCTCTGCCCACCAAGGTGTGAACAGGGCCCTGGACCGGACTTGACGGCTCAGCCCACTGGGTGGGTGGGCAGAACCGCAGCCCAGGGCCTCTCTGCCTGATCCCTGGCTCTGGGTGTGAGGTTGTATGGCATGTTCCTGCGGGGGTGCTTCTCCACCTTGGGGTGCTTGGCCCAAACCACAGCTGCTGGGCTTCCTTCTGGACCTGGGCCCTCTGGGCCCCTGCGTGGTTGAGGGCTCAGTGCTTCTGGTGCCCACTGAGGACTGAGGGCCGCTGTCCTCCTCTCTGGGCAGCCACTGCCTCGTCTGGGATGGGACCCCGGACCTTGCCACTGTTTGAGGCTGCAGGAAGAAGCTAGGCGTGGGTGCCTCTCCTCAGGCGTCTGGCCTTGTGGAGCCTCCTCCCAGTGGCTCTGTCGCCTTCTTTCCTGTCTCCCTGGTTGGAGTTTGGGTGGGGGTAGGTGCAGCTGTGGCAGGGTGCACAGCAGGGACAGCACAGCTCTTCCCTGGGGCACAAGCCAGAGGTGAGGGGTGACATGGTACTAGAAGGCTCCTGGCTGAGGGGAGAGTGAGATGCAGGGCCACGGGAAGGAGGGGTAGGCTCGTGACTCGGGGGACAAACAGACACGACAGAGACCCCACGCAGTGCTCACTACCTGTCTCGGCTGCCCTGTTGCCCTCCTGTAGCTAGGGCCCAGGGTGAGCAGGCCTCTGCTGACTACAGTGAAGGGTTGGCCCGAGCTGTGTGTGACTGGCCTGGGCAGAGCCCCCCAGCCCCCATCTGGTAGGTGGAATGTTGGTGAATGGATAGCTAGGCCATAGGAGGCCGAGGGAGCCCCTGCTGATGGTCCCAACTGTAAAAGTGCTAGCTGGGCCACTGAGTGGGGGAGGAGAGGGGGCCGTGGGCTGCGGAGGTGGCTGGGCCAGAGAGGGTAATGCTCAGGTTGCCCCCCGGGGAGAGGGGATATGGGTACTGGGGCCACGCTGGGGCTTCCTTCAGCCCTGCTTGGCTGTGGGAGAGGAAAGACCATGGTTCTTTTTTGTTTTTTCTTGCATTCAAAAGATACTTGTTGATCTCCTTGCAATGTTCTACCTGAAAGACCTTGTCCTTTGCCTCAGATTGGATATTAAAGCTGAAGCCCGTTTCTGTGTCCTGAGGTGGCGTTCCAGTCCTGCTCCCAGCCAGAGCCCGCAGTGCCCACTATGACCTGGGCCCTGGTGCTCCTCCTTCACCCAGGCACTTCTTGGAGACTCTGTTTTTTTTTTTTTTTTAATAATTTTATTTATTTATTTTTCCCCCCCAAAGCCCCAGTAGATAGCTGTATGTCATAGTTGCACATCCTTCTAGTTGCTGTATGTGGGTCGCGGCCTCAGCATGGCCGGAGAAGTGGTGCGTCGGTGTGCGCCTGGGAGCCGAACCCCGGGGCGCCAGCAGCGGAGCGCGCGCACTTAACCGCTAAGCCACGGGGCCGGCCCTCAACTTTGAATTTAAATACATAATAACAATATTTTATTCAGCTTAAAAAAAAAAAAAGATACCTGTTGAGCTCCCGCCACCAGCCAGTGATGCAAGGGGGAGGCTCTCCACCCTGAGGAGGACACAGAGGAAGCCCTGGGGGGCTCCCAGGCTTGCCCACGCAGTACCTGTCTGAGGGGTGGCAGTGGTGATCTGCACTCGGCTATGAGGGCTCTGGCTGCCTCGGGAGCTGATGTGGAAGAAATCTGGGGAAGGAGCCATTTCCTAGAGCCCAGGTCCAGCCCAGCACGGGGTTGGGGGTCAGGCAGGGCTGCCCTGTATTCTGCTCTCGAGGTGGCCAGTGAGTGACGGTAGTGCCAGACAACGGCAGCAGCCCGCTCCGTGAACTCTCATCGTGGGCCAGGTGCCATTCTCCCCACCTCCCATGGACCAACTCCATGAATCCTCATAGCAACCTTGGGAGGTGGGTGCTGTTATTATTCTCATGTTACAGATTTGGAAACAGGACAGAGCTTCAGTGGAAGAATATGGCCAAGGCCAGGCTGCCCCAGGTTTGTGGGAGTTGGCTGAGGGTGGTGCAGGTGAGAGACCTTTGGAACCAGGATGAGGAGCCGGCAGAGGTCTTCGTGGTCAGGTGGCAGGTGGTACAAGGCAGGAGGGCTGCTGAACAGGTGGGAGTGCTGGCTTGAGAGGAAATTTCTGGAAGTCATCTGGAGCACAGTGCACATGATGATTTTCTTTAGAGAACCAGAGCAGCCCTAGACCTCCGAAGACGGATGCTCGTCGGTTCAGTGCCTGCCTTTCATTATGCGTCCGAACACTGTTAGATCTAAAATGCTTTTTAAACCTAGCTGGCACAGCATGGAATGTTCTGCAGCCTGCGCTCAGTGCCGTTCAGTGGAGGCTGCACCTGCCAGAACAGACCTGCCCTAGTCCTGTGGCCCTGCCACAGGGCACACACGCTGGTGCGATGGTCATGCTCACCTCCAGGAGCAGATCCCCCCTGCCTGGGGTAGGAGGGACGGGCCTGCTGTGTGTGTCCTTCCCCTGCGCCTCCGTTGTTTCCCTGAGGAGGAGAGAGTGGACAGGAACAGGAAGGTTTGACTCTAAGACGGTGACTGGAGGCTGCTCCTTGAAGCAGGGTCCCTGAAAGGGCCTCAGTGTGTGTGCAAAAAGGGGCTCTGCTTGGGCATTGGGAAGGTCACAGAGCTTGGGACCCTCTGGGATAACCCAAGAGTCAGTTTGAGAATTTTTTTCTTTTTGCTGAGGAAGACTCGCCCTGAGCTAACATCTGTTGCCAATCTTTCTCTATTTTCATATGAGCCGCCATCACAGCATGGCCGCTGATAGACGAGTGGTCTAAGTCCAGGCCCAGGAATCAAACCCAGGCCACTGAAGTGGAGCGTGCCAAACTTAACCACTAGGCCACTGGGGCTGGCCCTATACTGTTTCTTTTTCTGGGGTCAGATGCCCCATGGCTTGTTCACCTGAATTCTGGGGGCCAGGTCCAGGCTGGGTGGGTGACTGGTTCAGCCACCATGCTGTGGACACGTTGGCTCTGCCTCTGCTGTTTGCTGTTCTGAGCAGTGTTGCTTGAGGCTCCTGGGTGAGTAGGGTGAGATTCTAAGGAGAGCTGCTGGTCTCCAGGTATTGCATGTCAAGTTGCAGCAGGTCTGCCTCCTTCTCCAGGGCCCCATATCAGCCCACAGTTTGATCATTGTAAGGGAGTGTCTGTTTTTCCATCTCCTCTCCAACACATGTCAAAATATTTAATGTTTGCCAATCTGATGGGTTAAGATGGTAACTCATCTGAGCTTCCTTGATTCCTAGTGATGTTGGACATCTGTTCCTGTTATCTGCTGCAATGTAAGTCACCCCTAGGAAACAAATCACCCCTAAACTAAGTGGTTTCATTCTATCTCATGGCGTTGTGGTTAGGAACTCGGACAGAGGTGGGCAGGGCGATTCTTCAGCTCCATTGCCATCCACTGGGGTCACCTGACAGCATTGGCTGGCACCGGGCCTGTCTGGGGACCACTGCGCCCCGTCCGGCATTCTCTGTTGGTCTGCCCGGCATTCACAGGGCAGCTGATTCCAGGGGGGATGCACCCTCCCCACAGGAAGTGTTAAAGCAGTGTAGCATCTGGAATCAGGGTCATGTCCCCTTGTCTGTCGGTTCACTGCCCCGTGTGTTTCTGTTGGGCTGTGTTGGTCGGTAGGCGTACCACTGGTGTCCCAGATTTCTGGGGTGGGAACAATTCCAGGTCTGGCCCTAGGAGGGGATGGCTGACAGAGCGTGGATTAGAATTCGGGGCTGAGGTCTGGGCGATGAGGCTAGGCTGGCACGGAGGCTGAGGGCCGGTCACTGGCAGTGCTGATGGGTGGAAGATGCGCCAAGGGTTCGTGGGCAGGGAAGCCTGGTGCGCTGTGGGTGACCACCAGGAGGCCTGCATCAGCAAGGTGGGCCAGCCTGGAGAGACTGGAACATGGCTGGTGTGGCTGACCCTGGCCCTGGGCACTTGGGACACAGGTCCTTCCTGCCTGATGGCTCTGTCAGGAGTGCATCAGATTCTGAGTCATGTCACTTGCCTGACCATCAAGTCTGGGAGGAGAAGAGGGGCCGGGCAGGGAGCTGGCCAAGTCTGGGGAAGGAGAAGAGGGGCCGGGTGGGGAGCTGTTCTTGGGCGTTGACTCAGCTCTGCAGGAAAGGAGGGATGGGGCCGCAGGGCTGCCTGTCACTGAGCTCCCACCCCCTTCCTACTTGGGTCTCCAGCTGTGGTGTCCTCCCTGGTTGTCCAGCCATGGCCTTCTGCCCATAGTGGGCTCTGGGCACACGTCTGTTGGACTGAGGAATTCGAGTTCCTGACTGCAGAACAGTGGCAGCAACCTCTATGGCCAACAGTACCTGGTCTGGGGAGCGGGGGGAGGACCAAGCCATCTCTTGAAGCAGAAAATCAGCCCTCCTGGGAAGTACTGGCCCAGGAAGTCAAGGGTGTCTCCACCCTCCAGTGTGCCAGACTGTTGGGTACCTTATCTGCTCAGACAGGTCTGACCACATTCCTGCAGCATGAGTGCTAGCAGTTAGCTTCCTGGAGTGGGAAGGGCTGCCTTCTAGCCTGACTGACTTGCCTGGCAGCAGCACAAAGGTGGGGTCAGAGGTCAGCTGCCCCACAGGCCTCTGTTCATCATCTGTGTCCCAAGCATCTCCTCTAGGGAGCTGGGTTTTCACAGGTCTGCTGGGCCCAGGGTGGGCTGGGAGGCAAGCTTACCGGGTTGGGGGGTGCCCAGGGCTCATCTGGGTGACCACTGGGGCCCTGTTGTTCTGAACTGTAGGACAGATGTAACTCTGTGCCTCGCCATCCTGGCTCCTTGGGAGCACCCCAAGGTGGGGAGTGGGCAGGAGGTGTCCTCTGAGGGTCAGCAGGCTGCTTGCTGGCCTTCCCAGGGCCCAGTCAAGTGGGGCTGCCTGGTGCCTAGGTGCTGCCAGCCCTGCCTGAACCTCTGTGCTGGAGGCAGGGACAGGCCCAGGCCAGTGGGTGGCCAGGCTCACACCACCCACCCTTCGCAGCCATCCGAGTGACCTGCACGGGTTCCTGCAGGGTCTCAAACAAGGCCAATGATGCAGCGTGGGTGGCGGAGGAGGGCTACTTCAACAGCGCTCTGTCGCTGGCCGACAGGGGTGAGTCTGGGAGCCCCCCCCCCCCGCCTCATCCCATACAGCCCTTGTTGGAGAGTGCAGCCTGGCTGTCCACCCCACCTCCCAGTCTGTGCTGGCCCATCCTCTCCCAGGGCTGTGCACCTGATGAATATCTCTCCCTGGCAGGCACGGGGCATCGCCTGATAGGGGCTGGGTGGCTGAGGGAGGCCAGCTTCTCCTGGTGCTGGATTTGGGTGGGCTCCAGCCCCTGGAACAGCCCTGCCCCGGCCCCTGTTCAGGCCAAGCTCTTGTCCCCTGTCCTTTGCCCAGGCCACAGTCCCGTGCTGCCGTGGCGCTGGAGACAGAGGCTGGGAGACCCAGCAGCCAGACACAGTGTGAGCTGGTCAGCTGCAGTGCCTGCTTCTGTCCCCAGCCCTGTGGTGCTCCTGAGTCCCCTCCCCCCACACCTCCCTCCTGTCTCTACAGGGAGCCTGCCTGCTGGAGAGCACAACTTCCCCTTCCAGTTCCTGCTTCCTGGTGAGAGCCCAGCCTGGCCAGGCCTGGTGGGGACAGTTGGTGTGGGGGTGAGTGGGAGGTGAGGTGGTGGCAGTTGGGTGCCAGTCCCTGCTCTCTCTGCAGCCACAGCGCCCACGTCCTTTGAGGGCCCTTTTGGGAAGATTGTGCACCAGGTGCGGGCCACCATTGACACGCCACGTTTCTCTAAGGATCACCAGTGTAGCCGCGTGTTCTACATCTTGAGCCCCCTGAACCTGAACAGCATCCCAGACATCGAGGTGAGGATGGGACAGTGGCCTCCTGGATGGCCGCACCTTTGCCCCACTGGCCCATCCCTAGCCGAGGTGAGGTGGCCAGGGTCTAGAATAGCAGCAGCCTGTCTCTCCTGAGCTGACTGTGCTGTGTCCAGGGGGAGTGTGTGGCAGGGCTGAGTGGGCTTGTCCAGGGACCCAGCCTGCCCACACTCACCAACCCCCTTCCTGCTTTATCCCCCAAGCAACCCAATGTGGCCTTCACCACCAAGAAGTTCTCCTACAAGCTGGTGAAGACGGGCAGCGTGGTCCTCACTGCCAGCACCGACCTCCGCGGCTACGTGGTGGGGCAGGTGCTGCGGCTGCAGGCCGACATTGAGAACCAGTCGGGAAAGGACACTAGCCCTGTGGTGGCCAGTCTGCTGCAGGTCAGAGTTCCCTCTGGCTGCCTAGGCCTGTCCTCATGGGGCTGGAGGAGGGTTAGGGGGCTGGCCTGCCCAGGCTCACAGGCTGGCCCTTCCCCAGAAAGTGTCCTATAAGGCCAAGCGCTGGATCTACGATGTGCGGACCATTGCAGAGGTGGAGGGTGCGGGCGTCAAGGCCTGGAGGCGGGCACAGTGGCGAGAGCAGATCCTGGTGCCCGCCCTGCCGCAGTCGGCCCTGCCCGGCTGCAGCCTCATCCACATTGACTACTACTTGCAGGTGCTGGGGCTGGAGGGAGAGGTAGGGGAGGGGTGCTGGCGGCCTGGCCACTCACACCCCCTCCTCCCCAGGTCTCCCTGAAGGTGCCGGAAGCCACAGTGACCCTCCCGGTCTTCATCGGCAATATCCCTGTGAACCATGTTCCGCTGAGCCCCCAGCCAGGCCCATGTCCTCCTCCTGGGGCCCTGTCCCCAGTGACGCCCTCAGCACCCCCCCAGGAGGAGGATGAGGCTGTGGCCAGTGGCCCCCACCTCGAGGACCCCATCTCCCTCTTCACCAAGAGCCACTCACAGCAGCAGCCACTGCCTGCCGCCTTCGGCTCTGTGCCTGGCGCCCCTGAACCACGTGCTCAGGATGGCAGCCCTGCCTCCCACTCTTTGCCCCCTCCCTTGTGCATCTCCACAGGTGCCACCGTCCCCTACTTTGCAGAGGGCTCCGGGGGGCCAGTGCCCACCACCAGTACCTTGATCCTGCCGCCAGAGTACAGCTCCTGGGGCTACCCCTGTGGTGAGTGGGGACCTGGGGCCTGGTGGGGCAGGGAGTGCCGCTGGCCCCATGCAGACCTTGCTCTCTCCCCGCAGAGGCCCCGCCGTCCTATGAGCAGAGCTGTGGAGGTGCGGACCCCGGCCTGACCCCTGGGAGCTGACCCTTGGGAGCTCGCCCCATGCCGCCTTCTCCGGGCAGGCTGACCTCTGCCCTGGGACTGGGAGCCCAGGGCCTCGTGCCTTTGCTCCCGGCCTGGCCCGGCCCACTCAGGACCCTCCGCTGCTGGCCGCTCCCTCCGCCTCCAGACCAGCCTCTGCGGCTCCCTGCACTAGGCCTTGCCTGGGCGAGGGGCTGGGGCCTGGAGAGACGCTCTGTAAATAAAGCGCTTCATTTGTAGAGCTGGGTACAGGCCGGCTTCTCGGGAGCCCTCTTCCTGCTGGGTGCGCAGATGGCCAAACTCAGGGGGCGTCTCCTCGCCTGGCTCCCCTCCTGGGCGCGCACACCTCTCTCGTCGGTCCCCTCTCCCGGCCCCTGGCACACGCACCCTCTCCTCGGCACTGGACCTCTCCTCTTTTGAGATGTCTTGGGTGGGAAGGCAGGTCTACGGGTGTGCTCGAGGCCGAGGAGTTGCACCTGTGTTGCTTCCCTTTAATCCAGGGCCTGGGCTGGTGCTTGGCCTCCCGGTTCTGGTTAAGGATGTGCCCTGGAAGCCAGGCTTGTGTGTCTGGAGCCTTGGCATTGATTTAAAATGTACTTCTGACGCGGGGAGAAGACCCCCCCTCCCCCAACCATTTCCTTAACGCACGCCTTGGGCTCGCCCGTCTTGCACCCGTCGTTCAGCGCAGTTTCTGCACCAGAGGAAATCCTGTGGGGAGTGAGGAGGAGGGCTTGCCCAAGTCCCCTCCCCCGTGGAATTCCCTTACCCTTAGCCTCAAGTCTCAGGTCCCAGCTGGCACCACTGCCACGTCTGCCCCTGAGGGATGCTGCTGCTTGTCTCCCATCCGAATGCCAGCACACAAGCCCGGTCCTGAGGTCTATATTTCAAAGGACTGTTGTCTAGGACCCAAGGAACCCAAGAGCAACTAAAAAGTCAGGGTTCTGCAGAGCAACGATTCCCAAAGGAACATCCTGCAGATGTTCCAGTGCTGAGGGGAGAGCCCGTAAAACCCCCTACTGGCCGTTGGTCCTGGAACGTGCTTTGGGCAACACCGGAGGGGGAGTTAAGATAACACTTTGGGTTCAAATTCCAGCTCTGCCATATGGTGCAAGGGTAACTTTGGCTAGGTGTCTCAATTACCTTATCTATAAGAAATTCATGACTATAAGGCGACAGGTCAAGGTGGTCCCCCTCCCTCCAATAACGTAAGTTGCTTTCTTGTACATTTAATAGTTCAGAGGTAGAAGATTTGGGCCTCATGGCATAGCTGTCATTCTCCAGTTGAGGTTTCCACGCCTCCATCCAGGGCAGCTGTTCCAGTTTTCACCGTCACCCAGCTTATTGGGTCTGCACCTCCCAACTTCTTGGGGGGCAGGCTGGGAAGTAGATTGTATCACTTGCACACATCCCACTGGCTACCCCTTCAGTTGGAAATGTGCTCTTTAACCAGGCAACCATGTACCTAGAACCTGTAGCCTCATTGTTGAAAGGAAAATCTGCCTAGGTTTGAGTCCCGTCTCTGCCTCTCAACAGTTACGTGGCCTTGAAAGCACTCCCTTGCTTCGGTTTGTTCAGGTACAGAATGTGGATAAGAACAGTGTCCACCTCTCAGGGCAGACATGATGGTTAGAGTTAACACCTCATGCTGAGAACAGCACCTGACATGAGTGATCAGTGATCACACAAGGGTAGGGCAATTCAGGCTGAAGGTGCAAAATGGGGGCGTAGCCTACTTCTGGCACATTCACCCACTGTCGCTATTTGCCTGGTAAAGGATCTTTCTCCACGTCTAAACTCATTCATTCAACAACTATTTATTGTGTCTCCTGCACGCCAAGCATTGTTCTTGGCACTAGGGAACACAAAACAAAACCCCCTTACATTCTGTTGCGGAAGACAGACACCACAGCGATGGAGGGTCATGGAATAAAACTAGGCAAGGAGGTTCTGGGGTGTAGCATTTTAAAGTAGGGAGGCAAGGGAAGCCTGTGAAGAGGTGGTATTTAAGATGGAAGGACGGTAGAGAAGTGAGCCACACAGATACTTGAGAGAAAAAGGGACACCTTAAGGCCCAAGGCAGGAATGGAGGTAGAACGGATGGTGCCAGAGAGGAAGGTGTAGGGGAAGGCAGGTCAGATCACGCTGTGCAGGCCACAGAGGGCAACTCCTACTGGGCCGCCCCTCCCGAGGCTCCAGACAGCTTGGGGTCACTGGCCTGTCATGAGCTGACTTCGACTGTTGCGAACACTGGCCCGAGAACCCCAATTTCAGGATGTGCTTCTTTCCTCAACTCTCAGGGGATGGAGAAACAGGTCTGGCCATGGGGAGCGGGTGGCCTAAGCCAACTTATGTGCTGCTGTCCAGTGAAGGCTGCTTGGTCGGCAGGCAAGGTCTTGCCCTGTGCATAACTGGGTGGGAAGCAGGGAGCTTGGGGTGATCAAGGAGGCTGCCTAGCCGGGGCACACCTCTTAAGTGGAGCACGCCCCGATGGGGGGACTCCTTCCTATTGGGACATTCCCCACCCCACCCTCAGCCTTCCCAATCAGGACACTGTCCCCAGCCAGGGCATACTCTCCTAGTTGGGCACCTTCCCTAATCAGAGCATCCTCTCCCACAATCTGGACATGCCTCCTGGCTGGAGCACTCCCGACCTGGGGCACCTCCCCTACCCGGAGCATCCCCAACGGAGGCAACCATTCCTGTTGACACATCTTCCCAAGTTGGGGCAATCCTCCCCTTTGGGACATTCCCTTCGTCCCGCTCAGGGCAGCCTTCTCAATCAGGACGTTGTCCCCAGCAGGCATACCCATGCTCCCAGCTGGAGCACGCCCCCAGCCGAGTACCCCCATAACCGGAGCAACCCCCAGCTAGGGCATTCCCCCTAACCGGGCACCCCCCTAACCGGAACACCCCCCCCCCAGCTAATACATTCCCCCTAACCGGAGCAACCTCCAGCTACGGCATTCCTCTTCACCGGGCACCCCCATAACCGGAGCACTCCCCATATAAGGCATTCCCCCTAACCGAGCACCCCCATAACCGGAACACCTCCCCAGCTAAGGCATTCTCCCTAACCGGAGCAACCCCCAGGTAGGGCATTCCCCCTAACCGGGCACCCCCATAACCGGAACCCCCCCAACTAGGGCATTCCCCCTAACCAGAGCAACGCCCAGCTAGGGCATACCCCCTAACCGGGCAATCCCATAACCGGAGCACCGCCACAGGCCGCCCCCACTCCCCCCGCCGGGCACACCCCCCAACCGAGGCACCGCCCTAGGACGCAAGTCAGGGTCCGCCTTCTGCGAAGGCCGAGGAATCGATGTGTGTCCGGGGTTAGAGGTCAGGGTTCCTTCTCCACCCCGGCCAGCCCACCAGAACGCCTACGGAGAACGAGAGACTGTTGGCGAAAACCGGAGGACGAAGTCCGGCCGCCCCGACGACTCCGGAAGGCCGCCCCTTCCGGCCCCGCCCCTCCCCGCCGGCGGCGCGCCCGGTTCCGGCCGGCTCAGGGCCGCCTGCGGACGCCGCACGTAGGGCCGCAGCGCGCAGGCGCGGGCGCGGGCGCAGGCGCAGACGCGCGCGGCCGGCCCCGCCCCGCCCTGGGCCGCGAGGCGCGGGCGGGGCGATGGCGCGCGGGAGGGGCGGGGCCACGCTGCGGGCCCGGGCCATGGCCGCCGCCGACGCCGAGGTGAGGAGCGGGCCGGCGGCCGGTGGCCGGCGGGCGGGGGGCGGCTGGCCGGCGCGGGCCGGGGCGGCGGCGGGCGGGGCGCGCGCGGGCGGGGGGGGTCGCCGCGCGGCGGGGCGCGGGCCCGGCCGCCGCCGCCGCCGCCTCCCGCCGCTGCCTCAGGCCGAGGCCGGGCCGAGGCCGCCGGCGTCCGGGCCGCGCTGCGCCGGGCGCGCTTTGTGCGGGGCGGGCGGGGCGCGCGGGGAGCCCGCGGAGGGCGGAGGACAAAAGGGAAAGTGGGGCGCGCCGGCCAACTTCGGGCGCCGCCGAGGCGAGGCTGTGGCCGCGGCCGCTCCGGCCCGCTGACCTTCCGCCCGTGGCGAGCGGGACGGCCCGTCTTCCCGGAAAGTTGGCGGGCCCGGCGCGCTGCTCCCCGGCGGAGCCGCCCGGGCCGGCCGCTGTCAGGGCGCGGGCGCGGCGTGGGCTCCCGCGCGGCAGCCGCTCTCGGCGGCGGGTGCGAAAGTTCCCTTCTTTTGTTAGCGCTCGTGGCCTCCGCGGCGCGCCTTCCCGGGTGGTTGGTCCCCTCGCCCGAGCCGCGCGGACACCGACTCCGGGGGCACGCACCGCCGGCGGGAGGGCGGCGGTCGTGCGGTCCCGGGGCTGGCACGGGGGCCAGCTCGGAGAAAAGTGATGACCCGGCGGTTTTCTCAGATTGCCCCGTGTGTGGTGGTAACGGCGGGGACTGCTCGAGATGGGAGGCTCGGGCGCGGTGGGGAGCTGTTGCGGTGCTTGGTGCGTGCGTGCAACAGTGCATCTCGATCCAGGTCGTGGACAGCCTGTGTGTTTCTTTCTCTTTTCCTCGTTTTGGGACTTGACGTAAGTAAACTGGGAAGGTTCGGGGGAGTTCTTAAACTCAACGCGTGGAGTGTTTGTTGAGCGCCCACGACGTTCGAGGAAAGTGTTTGGCTCCGCGAACAGAAAGGTGGGTTGGATAACCCCGGTCACCTCCAGGCCTGTGGGAGAGCAGGTGTGCAGTGGGTCTTGGCGTCGCTGGCTGAGCACACGCCGGGTCCGGGCACCGGCTGAGCCCTGCAGGTGAGTCCTCTCGTTGAGCTTTCTCTGCCCTGTGCAGGGGTACCAAGAGGAGGAAACCAGACTGCGGAGAGAGGGAATCAGTTGTAGGACTAGCACTTGTTCTGTGTCTGGCACGTGGTGGGCTTTTAATAAATAATTGGTGACCAAGTAGCCCTAGATGTCTGTGATTCCGTAGGAGCCTTGAATAGAGGCTTGACTGAGCCGATGATGACAGCCTGTGCTTCCTAAGCCCTTACCTGTGTCCAGCCTGCCCTGACGCTTCCTGCGAATTTAGAGCCAGACAGCAGTCTCATGAGGTAGGTCCTGTTAAACCCCCACTCGCAGATGAGACAGGCACAGTGAGGCCCATCGTCACAGAGAGCGTGGCTGGGGAGATGGATGCAGGTGGTCTGGCTCTGGGGCCTGTGCTGCTAAACGTGTGCTGTGTCTGTGGTGGTCGTTTTAAGTTGATGAAAGCTCTGGGTCTAGATTTGCGATTCCAAGTCTTTATTATGGTGGTCAAAGATGGGGTGAGGGGCCTCCTGGGCAGTGGGAAGGCATGGGGTCATCTCTTGCCACTAAATCTGGGGAAGGGTTACTGGGTTCACTAACTGCCAGATGATTAAACCAGCAAAGTGGACACTTGGTGCTTATCTAACTGCATATTTATTCTTTCTTCTTTTCATTGACCTAGAAAGATAGTTACCACTTTTTCACACTAAAAAGAATTACTGAGGTAGTGGAATACATGTCCCACCCGCTTTTCGTAGATTAGTAAGTGGGGGCTCCTGGGGTTTAATGTGTGTTCAGGATTGTCCAGGACCAGAGCTTAGGGTGGTGCACTTGAGGCTTTTGACCCAGCAAAATGTCACCTTTCAGCAGGGGGACCTTCCCAGGCAAATTGTATGCTTTTCTAGCAGGGTGGCTACTATGTATTTCTTTCTTTAAGGTTATTTTCTGTTTTTTAAATAATTTTATTTATTTATTTATTTTCTTCAAAGCCCCAGTAGATAGTTGTATGTCATAGCTGCATATCCTTCTAGTTGCTGTATGTGGGACGTGGCCTTAGCATGGCCGGAGAAGTGGTGCCTTGGTGTGTGCCTGGGATCTGAACCCGGGCCGCCAGCAGCAGAGCGTGTGCACTTAACCGCTAAGCCATGGGGCCGGCCCAATTTTTTGTTTCTTAAAATAATATATGCACATGCATGTAGGTTAAAAAGTCAAATAATGCTAAAAGACGTTAAAAAAAGGCCACTCTCCTCTCCTGCCTTTCTAGAGAGGCAGCAGCCACTTGACACTATCATTTACTTCATGTTTCTAAATAATACGCCTCTGATGTTATGTCTTTATTCACCAATTTTAGGGGTTATATGTTGGCTTCCACTAATAGTAGATGACAATTTCAATGCTCTCATACTCTCTGTTTGTTATCTAGATAACTCACAATTTTGGTTAAATCTGTGTCCAGAATCTTCGTCAGTCTATTCAGGGCATTATTATGCCGTGCTGAGCCAGAAAGTAAACTACAATTGTATTTCTTTTTTTGTACAGTGTTTTTTCCTTCCCTGGAGTTAATAATTGCCTTATTTTTCCTTTGCCTGGTTTCCTTTGGACCTCAGAATAATGTTCTTGCACCTTTCATTCTGTAAAATGTTTCCCAATTGAAGTTTTCACCCCTCAACCCTGCTGACTCAGCAGTTGGCTCCTCTGTCCCCTGCCCAGGTCAGAAGGCTTGTTGTCTTGGCCTGGTGCCCACTGCATCCTGGGAGTCCTCCCCACCTTTCTTGGGAGATGAGCCCCTTCCCTGCATCTAATGGCTCCCCTACATGTGAGCTTTACTCACATCGTGGTGCGTATTTACTGACTCGTGGTGGTGGAACACATTTTCCAGTAGCTTCCCAGTAGTCTGGTGGGAGGCAGACTTTTGGGACTTGCATGTCTGAAAGTGTATTTATTCTGTCACCACACTTAAAGAATAAGTTTGGCTGGGCTTGGCATTCCAGGTTGGAAGTGATTTTGGTTATCGCTCCAGTATCCAGAATCCAGATCCAGAAATCTTCTGGTTTTCATTGTTGCTGTTGGGAAGTCCAGTTTGATTCTTAATCCTTTTTTTTTTTTTTTTTTTTGGAGGAAGATCAGCCCTGAGCTAACATCCGTGCCAGTCCTCCTCTTTTTGCTGAGGAAGACCGGCTTTGAGCTAACATCTATTGCCAATCCTCCTCCTTCCCCCCCCACCAAAGCCCCAGTAGATAGTTGTATGTCATAGTTGCACATCCTTCTAGCTGCTGTATGTGGGACACAGCCTCAGCATGGCCGGACAAGCGGTGTGTTGGTGTGTGCCTGGGATCCGAACCCGGGCCGCCAGTAGCGGACGCGAGCACTTTACCGCTAAGCCACGGGGCTGGCCCCGTGATTCTTAATCCTTAGTAAGCATTATCCTCCCACCAAAGTTTTAGGATCATTGTGCCCTTGATTTTCGTACTTTTCATCATGTGCCTAGTGGTAGCCTTTTTTCATTTATCAGGCAGGGTACTAAGTAGCCCTGAAATCTGGGAATGGAGGCCCTTTCATTTAGAGAGTTTGTTTGCTACTATTTTCTCTGTGTTCTCCTTTTCCAGTTCCTTTAGTTGAATGTTGGACTTCCTGGGCTCAGTATTCTAATTTTTGAAATCTTTTCTCCTTGTCATGTCTTGATCTTTTTGTTCTACTTTTTCGGACTGTTTTTGACTATTTTCCAATTCTTTTACTGAATTTTTAACTTCTGTCATATTTTCATGTTCTTTACTGTTCTCTTTTCCTTTTTTAATGCTTCCTGTTCTTGTTTTATGTATACAGTATCTTTGCTTATATCTTAATTTCAGTTAAATTTTTAAAATTACAGTTAAAATTTTAAAAAAATGGTTAAAAAATTTTTGTTTCCTGCATTATTTCTTTTCTTTTTTTTTTTTTAATTTTTATTTATTTATTTTTCCCCCAAAGCCCCAGTAGATAGTTGTATGTCATAGTTGCACATCCTTGTAGTTGCTGTATGTGGGATGCGGCCTCAGCATGGCCGGAGAAGCCGTGCGTCGGTGCGAGCCCGGGATCCGACCCCTGGCCGCCAGCATCAGAGCGCACGCACTTAACTGCTAAGCCCCGGGGCCGGCCCTCCTGCATTATTTCTGTTTCCCCTGCATCCCTCTTTGCTGTGGTATCTTTTGGTCTTTTTCTTTCATGCTGGAAACCTTCTTCCACTGTGTGGTGATCCTTGGCTGTTTATTCACTTTGAAGAATAAAGTACTAAAAATGGAAAGCTGAGTGTTTGGGGGGCTTGTTTACTTATTGCTGTTGCTGGAGGGTGATGACTAATGTTTTTTTGTTGGCTTGCCTCCAAATGTTATTATCTGCTGGTTTGGTTTCCTTGGAGAAGGATCCTTCAGTCTCTTGCCTTGTTGGTGTAAGCTGGATGTTCTAGAGCTAGGTTAAGGGGCAGAGGGAAGAGGAGGGTCTTCCCATGGTTCAGTAGATAACCTTTTTACCTGATCTCCCTGTGTTACTCCTGTTTTCCTTTGTGCCTGCTGTGCCCAAGTGTGGTACGTTTCTGGTGGAGCTTTTACAGAGCTAGCCTTCTGGTCTCCTGTGGCAGCAGATGAGGAGGGCTTGCCTCAGTGGGCAGGAGGGGCCTGGGGACCTGGAAGTACAATGTTCCTTACTCACATTTTTATACTCACACCCCTTTTTAGCTCCAGGTGTCACCCCCATCTTCTGAGCCTTTCCATGGTTCTGTGGGGCCAGTCAGCCTGCTTCTTAGCGGTAACTCCCTTATTTAGTTCCTTCTATCTCTGCTCTGTGGAGTGATTGAGTTTTCCTCCATTTGCCGTATTCCTATTCATGTTTTGTGTACAGTTTCAGGTGTCTCCTAGGTTAGTCTATGTTTCTCTTTCCTGTTCCTGTCTTTGGTTGGTTTTTGATATGAGCAGGAGGTGGAAAGTCTATTCTGCCATCTAGAAATCAGAAGCATTTACTGTAAATCTTGAAAGCGAATTTTCACCCACCCTAAAAACACAGCTGTCCTGTGGAAAGGGCTGCCCATCTCGAGATCTTACTGTGTAGTGTGTGGTTCTGGAGTCATAGCAGAGGTTAGCAAGGGCAACAGATGTGCCTCAGCCCTCATGTCCTTTGGGAGATGCTCTTGGAGACCCCACGTGTGGTCAGTGCCAGAGTGGGGCTGGAGCTCCATTTCCTGCTTCTGCTTTCTGTCGTAGCACAAACCAGTTTGTATGTTTGACCACATTTTATTGAGTTTGTCTTTGAAAATAATTTATTTAACTGATAACCATGTTTTGGGCTCTTCTCTTTAGGAGCTCTATGTTCTCTGTCGTTTCGTTGGCCCGCCATGTTTGGTAGACGCCTTTATCTTACTGTAAGTGGCCGTTTTGATTTCAGCTTATGTTGCTTGCGCAGCAAATCAGGTAGGAAATAGTTATTGGAGCCATTATTTTGGCCTACTGCAGGTGTGATACAAAAAGCATCAGTTCCAGGATTGAGAAGTCCTCCCATTTACTGTTCTGCTTTTATTTTTTTTAATTTTTTAATTTTTTTGTGAGGAAGATCAGCCCTGAGCTAACATCCATGCTAATCCTCCTCTTTTTGCTGAGGAAGACCAGCTCTGAGCTAACATCCATTGCCAGTCCTCCTCCTTTTTTTTCCCCCAAAGCCTCAGTAGATAGTTGTATGTTATGGTTGCACATCCTTCTAGTTGCTGTATGTGGGATGTGGCCTCAGCATGGCCGGAGAAGCAGTGCGTCGGTGCGCGCCCGGGATCCAAATCCGGGCCGCCAGTAGCCGAGTGTGCGCACCTAACCGCTAAGCCGCGGGGCCAGCCCTGTTCTGCTTTTATTTAACTTCTAGTATTTTCATTTATTAAAAAAAAAAAATCTCTTTGAAGGTTATGGATTTTGAAAAACAAAAGTTGAAGTGGTTCTTTTAACTCTTCGAAAGTGGTATTTATTTTGAAATGGTGTCTTCCTAGATAGAAGGTCACTTTCCCAATAACATCACTATCAGTTGCTATTTTGTTTTGGAAAGTTTTTGGACTGCTTTCTGCATCCTACTTTTAATAGATTTGTAGTTCTTGATCAGAGTCTATTTAAAATGCTCTTTCCAAGGGGTCTATAAGCATTTAATTGATTGAGCACCTTCTGTTTATGAGGTGCTATTCTAGACATTGTGTAGAGGATATACAAGTTTTTGAGATTAGTCCCTGATTTCATGAAATTTAAGAGTGTAATAGAACAAATGTTACCAAGCAGGACATGAGACGGAATCACTTAAAAGTAAGCAAGATGAGGCCTGTGTCGTTGCACTGATTGTTGCAGCCAGACTGTTTTGGGAAAGGCTCCTTGAGGAAGATTAGTTAGTCCAGGTCTTAAAGGAGGTGAGGCATGAATTGGAATGGCTATGTATATAGTATGTATGTTTCAAAAAAAAAAAAAAAAAAATAGACATTTTAGCAAATCTAGAAAATTGAAACCTAGAAACCTAAGAATGTCAAATATTTGTCATCTGTTTTTTTCTGATGCTTATGAGTGTGCATGTTGATGTTTATAAGTGGCTGTAATTGGTAAGTACGTGCTATTTGCACTCTCCAGTTTCACATATTATCTCGTGCATCCGTGCCTTTGACATTTTTAATAACCACTTGGTGTTTGTTATCTAGATGTCCCCATTTCCTTGGTTGTGAATTGGGTGAGTCTGTATCCTTTGGTGCATGGTGGAATTACTAAGTCAGAAGGGGCAGGTGGCATGAGGTGAAGCTGGAGTGGCAGGGCCAGGTCACATAGGGCCTTGTCACTGTGGTGACAAGTTGGTAGTTTCCTGGGCACTATAGACAGTCACTGAAGGAGTTTAGGCACGAATGCATGCTGCTGTGTGGAGAGTGGATTGAAGGATTATCAAGTGGAAGCAGGGGGACCAGTGAATAGGTCTTGGGCCCGGTGGCATGGTGGGGCTGCAGAGAGGCTCATGGATTGTCAAGGTATATATGTTTAAATATAATTTTTTGGGTAGGTAGGACAGTTATATGGTTCAAAATTCAAAAAGCATAAAAGAGTATAAAGTGAAACATCTCCCTCCTTTGTGCGCTAGCCACTCAGTTCTTCTCTGGGCAGGCCGCCACTATTGTAATCATTGAGCATATACAAGGAAATGCTTATGTAGATATTTTATCATTGAACTTTTTCAAACCGATTCAGAAGTAGATATGGTGGTAGAATGAGCTCCATGTACCTAGCCCCAGCATCAGCAGTTCTCTCCTCATGGCCAGTCCCCACGCCATCCTCAGTGACTTTGAAGCAGTTATCAGACGTTTCATCTATGAATATTTCAGTTAGTATAAATATTTCAGTCGATAGATATCCAGTCACTGTTTAGATTTATTTCATTTCACATTGGGAAAAAATATGTTCTGTTCATTGCCCTTGATAGATCTCTCTTAAATCTCAGTCTATTGATGTCCATTCTTTATTTTTCTCTTGTTATTAAGTTTTGAAGATAATGGTTCATTTGTCCCAAAATTTCCCATAACCTTGATTTTGCTGATTGCATTCTTATGATGTTTAACATGTTCCTCTGTGCTCTGTATTTCCTGTTGTTGATATTTAAGATCTAGAGCTGCTGTTTTCCAGAATGATGGCCGGTAGCCACATGTGGCTCTTGAGCAATTGAAATGTGGTTAGTGTGAATTGAGATGTGCTGTGAGTGCAAAATACACACGGATTTCAAAGTTGGTGCGAGAAAGAATGTGAAGTGTCACATTAGTACTTTAAAAAAGTATTGATTGCATGTTGGAATATAATATTTTGTATATTTGGGTTAAATAAAATATTACTAAAAGTAATTTGTGTTTCTAATTCCTTTTTTTAATGTGGTTACTAGAAAATTTAAAATTACATATATGGCTCACACTTGTGGCTCACGTTGTCTTTTTTTTTTTTGGTGAGGAAGATCAGCCCTGAGCTAACATACGTGCTAATCCCCCTCTTTTTGCTGAGGAAGACCGGCTCTGAGCTAACATCTATTGCCAATCTCCTCCTTTTTTTTTTCCCCCCAAAGCTCCAGTAGATAGTTGTATGTCATAGTTGCACATCCTTCTAGTTACTGTATGTGGGACGCAGCCTCAGCATGGCCAGAGAAGTGGTGCATCCGTGTGTGCCCAGGATCCGAACCCAGGCCGCCAGTAGCGGAGTGCGCGCACTTAACCGCTAAGCCACGGGGCCGGCCCTCACGTTGTCTTTTGATTGGACAGCTCTGGGCTAGAGGCTCCATCAGATGTAGGTTTGTCTTTAAAAAATTTGTTTTTTAGCAAGAATATATGTAACTGGTATTGAGGTTTTTTTAATCAGGCATAATAAGTCTGATCATTTTGCTTTGTGATGTTAGCAGTCATTGATATTCATTGCTCAGAATCATTAACTGATTAGGGGTTGCAAAATGGCAGTCTCTCTTCATTTTTTTTTTTGTGAGGAAGATCAGCCCTGGGCTAACATCTATGCTAATCCTCCTCTTTTTGCTGAAGAAGACCAGCTCTGAGCTAACATCTATTGCCAATCCTCCTCCTTTTTTTTTTCCCCCCAAAGCCCCAGCAGATAGCTGTACGTCATAGTTGCACATCCTTCTAGTTGCTGTATGTGGGACGCGGCCTCAGCATGGCTAGAGAAGCGGTGCATCCGTGTGTGCCCAGGATCCGAACCTGGGCCGCCAGTAGCGGAACGCGCGCACTTAACCGCTGAGCCACAGGGCCGGCCCCTTTCTTCATTTATTAACTGGGGTACCTCTACAAAGAAAAACTCCTTGGTTACTGTGAAGTACAACTCCTACGGGAGAGGGGGGATGGATTCTTGGTACTATATGGAAAGCACCTGCTACCCAGTAGCCTCCTGATAAGCACTAGCCGAAGAAAGGCTTAGAGGGTTCTCTGTCCTGTGTGGTTTGAAAATTGTTTCCTAAGCTGGTTAAGATGAACTCTATCCTTGGAGTCTAGGTCCTCCCCTCCCTATCAGATTCCAAGGCTAGCATTTAGACTTCGAGAATCTTGGTTGCTTCCCCATCCTTGCTGGTTGCCTGTGTTCTGTGAACTCCTTGAACTCGAAGGTGAAACAAAATGCCAGTCATTATATGGGCCAGTGAATGGTCAAGTGTTCCCCTGTCTCCAGCTGAGTCAGCCCTCTATTTTCCTTCTCTTATAGAAGTAGTCTGCTAGAATTTGTCATTATGGTTTTGTAGTACCTGTCGCTAGCCAGGTTCAGTACCAATAAGACATTTAACCAAAGCATGAAGACTGTATTTTTTTTTTGGTAAATTTTATTAATGTATGACACATATCAGAAAAATGCACACGTTATGTATGTGTTATCATACATGTCTCCAGTACCTAGTTCAAGCAGGAAACATTACCAGAGCCTCTTTATGCCCCTTCCAGTCCTGCACTTCCCCAAGGGTGTCTGCTACCCAGACTTCTGATACCTGGGTTAGTTTTGCCTGATTCTGAACTTTATATAAAGGACGTCATGCAGTGTGTGCTCTACAATCAACGTGATGTTTCTAAGATTCATCTGTGCTGTTGCATACTGTGGTAGTTTGTTTATTCTCATTACTGTATAATTTTCCATTGTCTGAGTATGCCACAGTTTCTTTATTCATCGTATTATCCATGGACATTTGAATTGTTTCCAGTTTTGGAGTATTCAAATAAAGGTGATGTGAACATTCTCGTATGTGTTTTTTGGTGAACGTAGGTACACGTTTCTTTTGGGGTCTGCCTAGGAGTGGGAATGTCGAGTCACGGTATGTGCAAATACATCCCGAGTGGTTGTGCCAAATGACAAATGTAAGAAAGCACCGATTACTCCAGGTCCTCGGTAACACTTGATGTTGTTTGTCCTTTGCTTTTTAGCCATGCTGGTAGGTGTGTAGTGGGTCTTACTGTGGTTTAATTTGCATTTCCTCAATGACTAATAATGTTGAGTGCCAGTATGCTTTTTGGTTGTTTTGTTTAGCCACTTTTGGGATGTGCCTATTTAAACATCTGTATTTTTTGGGGGAAGATATTTTATTCCTTTATATAGGTGGATAATATTCCATTGTATGGATATACTGCATTTTGTGTATCTATTTATCAGTTGTTTCCTTTTTTTGGCTGTTATGAGTAATGCTGCTATGAACATTCACGAACAAGTGTTGTATAGACATATGTTTTCATTTCTTTTGGGTGTATACTTACGAGTAGAATTGCTGGGCATATGGGCATAGAGTTAGAGTGAGAAAACTGCCAAACTGTTTTCCACAGCAGTTGTGGCATTTTACGTTCCTACCAGCAATGTACGAGGAGTCCAATTTCTCCACGTTCTTGTCAACACTTGTTGTTAGCTGTCTTTTTGATTATAGCCATTCTCTTGGATGTGAAGTGGTATCTTTTTGTGTTTGTTTTTCCCCCCAGTTATTCAGGTCATATTGGTTTATAATATTGTGTAATTTCAGGTGTACATTATTATTTATTAGTTTCTGTATAGACTGCATTGTGCTCACCACCAATAGTCTAATTTTTATCCATCACTATACATATGTGCCCCTTTACCCCTTTCGCCCACTCCCCCCACCCCCTTCCCCTCTGGTAACCACTAATCTGCTTTCTTTATCTATGTGTTTATTTATCTTCCATATATACGTGAAATCATACAGTGTTTGTTTTTCTCTGTCTGGTTTATTTTATTATTTTTTTAATTTTTATTTACTTATTTTTCCCCCAAAGCCCCAGTAGATAGTTGTGTGTCATAGCTGCACATCCTTCTAGTTGCTGTATGTGGGACGTGGCCTCAGCATGGCTGGAGAAGCGGTGCGTCAGTGCACGCCCGGGATCCAAACCCGGGCCTCCAGCAGTGGAGCGCGCGCACTTAACCACTAAGCCATGGGGCCGGCCCTCTGTCTGGCTTATTTCACTTAACATAATACCCTCAAGGTCCATCCATGCTGTTCCAAATAGGACGATTTTGTCTTTTTTTATGGCTGCGTAGTAGTCTCTTGTATATATATATGCCACATCTTCTTTATTCATTCATCAGTTGATGGGTGCCTGGGTTGCTTCCATGTCTTGGCTGTTATGAATAATGCTGCAATGAACATGGGGTGTGTAAATCTCTTTGAATTGTTGATTTCGTGTTCTTTGGATAAATACCCAGTATTGGGATAGCTGGATTGTATGGTATTTCTATTTTTAATTTTTTGAGAACTCTCCATACTGTTTTCCATATTGGTTGCACCAGTTTGCATTCCCACCAGCATTGTATGAGGGTTCTTTTTTTTCCATATCCTCACCATATTTTGTTGAGAATTTTTGCATCTATGTTCATCAGTGATATTGGCCTGTAATGTTCCTTCTTTGTGTTGTTCTTGTCTGGTTTTGGTATCAGGATAATGTTGGCCTCATAGAATGAGTTAGGAAGCATTCCATCTTCAGTTTTTTGGTATAGTTTGAGAAGGATAGATATTAATCTTCTTTGAATGTTTGGTACAATTCTCCAGAGAAGCCATCTCGTCCTGTACTTTTGTTTTTGTTTTTTGGGAGCTTTTTGATTATTGTTTCAATCTCTTTACTTGTGATTGGTCTATTCAGGTTCTCTATTTCTTTTTGATTCAGTTTTGCAAGGTTGTATGAGTCTAAGAATTTATATATTTCTTCTATGTTGTCCAATTTGTTGGTGTATAGTTTTTCGTAGTATTCTCTCATAATTCTTTGTGTTTCTGTGGAATCCGTTGTAATTTCTCTTCTTTCAATTTTAATTTTATTTATTTGTGCCTTCTCTCTTTTTTTCTTAGTGACTCTGGCTAAGGGTTTGTCAATTTTATTTGTCTTTTCAAAGAACCAGCTGTTAGTTTCATCGATCCCTTCTATCGTTTTTTTAAGGCTTTATTTTACTTATTTCTGCTCTAATTATTATTTTCCTCCTTCTGCTGACTTTGGGCTTTGTTCTTCCTTTTCTAGTTCTGTTAGGTGTAGTTTAAGATTACTTATTTGAGATTTTTCTTCTTTGTTGAGGTAGGCCTGTATTGCTATAAATTTTCCTTAGTTCTGCTTTTGGTGCATCCCATAAGAGTTGGTATGTTGTATTCTCATTTTCATTTGTCTCCAGGTATTTTTTATTTTTTTCATTGATCCAGTGGTTGTTCAGTAGCGTGTTGTTTAGTCTCCACATATTTGTGACTTTCCTAGCCTTTTTCTTGTAGTGAATCTGTAGTTTCATAGCATTGTGCTCAGAAAAGATGCTTGCTGTGATTTCAATCTTCTTAAATTTATTGAGGCTTGCCTTGTTTCCCAACATATGGTCTATCTTTGAGAATGTTCCATGTGCACTTGAGAAGAATGTGTATTCTGCTGTTTTTGGATAGGATGTTCTATATGTATCTATTAAGTCCATCTTGTCTAGTATTTCATTTAAGGCCACTGTTTCCTTGTTGGCTTTCTGTCTGGATGATCTGTCCATTGATGTAAGTGAGGTGTTGAGGTCCCCTACTATTATTGTGTTTCTGTCACTTTCTCCCTTTAGGTCTGTTAATAGTTGCTTTGTATACTT
This sequence comes from Diceros bicornis minor, assembly GCF_020826845.1. Classification (NCBI taxonomy): domain Eukaryota; kingdom Metazoa; phylum Chordata; class Mammalia; order Perissodactyla; family Rhinocerotidae; genus Diceros; species Diceros bicornis. Next base: position 44,126,346 of record NC_080767.1, read on the forward strand.
TGGTGCTCCTGTGTTAGGTGCACATATATTCATAAGTGTTATGTCCTCTTGATGGAATGTCCCTTTTGTCATTATATACTGCCCCTCTTTGTCTCTCTTTGCCTTTTTTATTTTGAAGTCTACTTTGATATAAGTATGGCAACACTTGCTTTGTTTTGCTTGCCATTTGCTTAGAGTATCGTCATCCATCCCTTCACTCTGAACCTATGTTTGTTTTTAGAGCTGAGATGTGTTTCCTGGAGGCAGCATATTGTTGGGTCTTGATTTTTGATCCATCCAGCCACTCTTTGTTTTTTTTTTGTGAGGAAGATCAGCCCTGAGCTAACATCCATGCCAATCCCCCTCCTTTTGCTGAGGAAGACTGGCCCTGGGCTAACATCTGTGCCCATCTTCCTCTACTTTATATGGGACCCCGCCGAAGCATGGCCTGACAAGTGGTCCATCGGTGCGCACCCAGGATCCGAACCCGGGTCGCCAGCAGCGGGCCGCACGCACTTAACCACTACGCCGCGGGGCCAGCCTCAGTCTTTGTTTTTTGATTGGAGGATGCAATCCATTTACATTTAGAGTGATTCTTGATATATGAGGGGTCAATACTGCCATTTTATCTCTTGTTTTCCGGTTCCATATTTCCATTGTTTCTTTTTTCTTGTATTTCTGACTGCCGTTTCAGTTTGGTGGTTTTCTCTGTTTTCTTTTTATTTGTGATTTGTGACTCTGCTCTGGTTTTTTTGTTTAGTGGTTACCGTGAGGTTTGTATAAAAGATCTCATAGATATGATAGTCCATTTTCTGATAGCCTCTTATCTCCATTAGCCTAAGCAGCTTCCATCCCTCTCCTCTTCCCCTTCTGAGTTACTCTTGTCACAAATTGTTCTTTTCTGTGTTGTGAGTTTGTGACTAAATTGAAGTGTTTATGGTTATTTTTGATGCTTTCCTTCCTTTTGTCTTTTATGTTATAATTGTTTACTGACCTATTCTGATATAGAGCTGCAATTTTCTGATTTTGTCTGTTTATCTCCTTGCTCAAGGCTTTGTAAACCTTTGCCTTTTGTTACAGGTTGGAGGGCTTCCTTCATCATTTCTTGTAAGGGAGGTATAATGGCGATGAACTCCCTCAGCTTTTGTTTATCTGGCAAGGCTTTTATTTCTCCATCATATCTGAAGGATAGTTTTGCTATATAGAGTATTCTTGGCTGAAAGTTTTTGTCTTTCAGTATTTTGAATATATCATTCCATTCTCTCCTAGCCTGTAAGGTTTCTGCTGAGAAATCCACTGAAAACCCAATATGGGTTCCTTTGTGGGTTATTTTCTTCTGCCCTACTGCCCTTAATATTTTTTCTTTGTCATTGACTTTTGCCAGTTTTAATAGTATATGCCTTGGAGAAGTTCTTTTTGCATTGATGTAATTAAGAGTTCTGTTGGCTTCATGTGCTTGTAAATCCAGTTTCTTCACAGGTTTGGGAAGTTCTCAGCTATTATTTCTTTGAGCAGGCTTTCTGCTCCATTCTCCCTTGAAATACCTATAATCCTTAGGTTGCTTTTCTTAATTGAGTCAGATATTTATCGAAGAATTTTTTCATTTTTAAAAATCTTAGTTCTCTTTCCTCCTCCACCTGAAGTATTTCTTTATTTCTGTCTTCTGAATGACTAGTTCTGTCTTCTGTAACATCAGCTTTATTTTTTTTGGATTCTAGATTATTTTTTTTTCTCATTAATTGTGTTCTTCATATCCAGAATTTGGTTTTTTTTTTTTTTTTTAGAGTTTCAGTCTCTTTGGTGAAGTATTCCTTCTGCTCATTCTGAGCTCATTGAACTTTCTGAGTTTTCTTCCTTTCTTTCTTCCTTCCTTCCCTCCAATCCCCTCCCTTCCCCTCCCTTCCCTTCCTTCCCTTCTTTCTTTCCTCTGAGGAGGATTGGCTCTGAGCTAACATCTGTGCCCATCTTTCTCTATTTTGTATGTAGGATGCTGCTACAGCATGGCTTGATGAGTGGTGCGTTGGTCCGTGCCTGGGATTCAAGCCTGTGAACCCTGGGCTGCTGAAGCAGAGCATGTGAACTTAAGCACTACGCCACTGGGCTGGCCCCCTGAGTTTGCTTGTAATTCGTTGAGTTTCTTTTTTCTTTTTTCTTTTTTTTTTGCTGAGGAAGATTAGCCCTGAGCTAACATCTGTTGCCAGTCTGTCTTTTTTTGCTAGAGGAAGATTAGTCCTGACCTAACAACTGTGCAAGTCTTTCTCCACTTTATATGTGGGTTGCTGCCACAGTATGGCTGATGAGTGATGTAGGAGGTCTGTGCCTGGGATCTAACCCGTGAACTCTGGCCACTGAAGTGGAGTGCGCTGAACTTAACCAGTACGCCATGGGGCCGGCCCCTCCTTGAGTTTCTTTGTGACAACTATTTTGAATTCTCTGTCATTTAGATTGTAAATTTCTGTGAGTTCAGGATTGGTTTCTGGAGACTTGTCATTTTTCTTCTGCTCTGAAGTGTTAATGTAGTTCTTCATGGTGTTTGATGAAGTGATCCTTTGCTGGTAGATTTATGGTAGTATCAGTTCGCAGATTCCACGTGCCACCGCTGGGAGGGGGGCAGGAGCTGTGTGTTCTGATCCTGCCCCATCTGCTGGAAGTCGTGCAGGTAGGGCTGCTCTGTGTTTGCCCAGGCCGGCCGCAGCGGCTCTGCAAGTTCTGCTCCTGTGGGCAGGCCTCTGTGCTGAGCAGGCAGGTGGGGCAGCATAGGCAGGGCCTCTGTGCTTGGCAGGGGACCAGCTGAGCTGCTGTGTGCTAGGCAGGAGGAGCACCTATGTGGAGGCTGAGCTGCCACTCAATGGGACCCATGAGCTGCTGTGCTCCATGGGTGGGGCTCCTTCTCACCTGCACTGCACTAGTGGGGAGGGGTGCCCACGTAGGGGCTGCGCTGGCGCTTGGTGGATCCTGTGGGCTGCTGTGCTCCGGAGGCGGGGGCGCCTTCTCGCCTGCGCTGTGCTCAGCAGGTAGGGCTGAGCATTCTCACCGGCAGGGCGCCGTGGGACAGTGGGTGCTCCTGTGGGCTGGGCTGCAACTCCGGAAACGTTCATGCAGGCCAGGCTGTCCTGCCTCCTCTTACAGTCACGCCGGCTACTGTGTGAGCATCCGTGACCTTGCTCGCTGCTGCTGGGGCCAGGGAGGGGTGCGCTCGCCTATTTCCACTGCCTCCTGGCGATCCAGGTGTATGGCTGCGTGGATCTGTCAGAAGTCCTGTTCTGCTGTACAGGGAGTCCTCTGCTGGTTAATGAATGTCCATTTAGTTGTAACTTAAAGGAGAAAGACTAACGGAACAACTCACTCCGCCTTGATGGTGACGTCGCTTGGACCCTTCTTGTGTGTTTTTTTTTTTTTGTGAGAAAGATCGGCCCTGAGCTAACATCTGCCAATCCTCCTCTTTTTTTTTTTTTTTTTTGTTGAGGAAGACTGGCCCTGGGCTAACATCCATGCCCATCTTCCTCTACTTTATATGGGACGCCGCCACTGCATGGCCCGACAAGCGGTGCGTTGGTGTGTGCCCAGGATCCGAACCCGCGAACCCTGGGCCGCTGCAGCGGAGTGCGCACACCTAACCGCTTGCGCCACTGGGCTGGCCCCCTTGTTGTGGTTTTGATTTGGATTTCCCTAATGACTAATGATGTTCAGGGTTTTTTTTGGCTTATTGGCCATTTGTGTATCTCCTTTGCAGAAATGTCTCTAGTAATCCTTTGCCCATTTCGATTGGATTGTTTGCGTTTTTGTTGTTGAATTGTGAAAGTTTTTTGAATATTGAAGATTGTATATACAAATCCCATATAGATATATGATTAGCAAATATTTTCTCTCATTCTGTAGGTTGTCTTTTCACTTTTTTGGTAGTGTTCTTTGAAGTGCAAATGTTTTTAATTTTGATGAAGTCAAATTTATCTGTTTTTTTCTTTTGTTGTTTGTGCTTTTGGTGTCATATCTAAGAGTCCATCGCCAAATCCAATGTCATGAAGATACCCTGTGTTTTCTTCTAAAAATTTTATAGTTTTAGCTCTTATATTTTGGTCTATGATCTATTTGACTTAATTTTTGTATATGGTGTGAGATAGGGGTCCAACTTTATTCTTTTGCATGTGGAAATCTAGTTGTTCCAGCACCATTGGTTGAAAAGACTGTTCTTTCCCCTCAAGTTATCGTCATACCTTTGTTGTAAATCATCAGTCAGTCGATCCTAGATGTTAGGACTCATTTCTAGACTCAGTTCCAGTACTTCTTTTCCTTTTTGCTGAGGAAGGTTCACCCTGAGCTAACATCAGTTCCAGTACGTTGACTTACCTGTGTGTCCTTGTGCCAGTACCACACTATCTTGAATACTGTAGCTTTGTAGTAAGTTTCAAAATTGGGGAGTGTGAGTTCACCAATTTTGTTTTGCTCTTCTGGGTCCCTTGCAATTCCATGTGAATTTTAGGATTAGCTTGTCCATAGCTGCAAAAAAACCTTTTAGGATCTTGATAGGGATTGCATTGAATTTGTAGATTCCTTTGGGGAGTATTACCGTCTTAAAGACATGAAGTCCTCTGATCCATGAGCATGGGATGTCTTTCCATTGTTTTAGGTCTTGTCTAATTTCTTTCAATGTCTTTTTGTCTTCATCAGTTTAGCTAAAGTTTTGTGAATTCTGTTATCTCTTCAAAGCATCAGCTTTTGTTGATATGCTCTGTTTTTCTCTTCTCTTTCATTTACTTCTACTCTAATCTTGATTAATTCTTCTGCTTGCTTTGGGGTTAGTTTACACTTTCTGAAATCAGTTTTTTGCATGTAGTTTGAGGTGTGGGGATCAAGATTCGCTATCTTCTATATGAATCTGCACTTGAACCAGCATCGTTTACCAGAAAGGCCATCCTTTACCCACTGCACTTCAGTGTCAGTTTTGCCCTAAGTGAGAAAACCACATACGTGAGGCTCTAGAAGACTGGTTTTTCGTAGTAACTCCTTAATGTCTCTTGCTGTTAGCATTGATCAACAGGTGGAAATTACTAAATAGGGGCCGGCCCCGTGGCTTAGCGTTGAAGTGCGTGCGCTCCGCTACTGGCGGCCTGGGTTCGGATCCAGGGCGCGCACTGACGCACCGCTTCTCCGGCCATGCTGAGGCTGCGTCCCACATACAGCAACTAGAAGGATGTGCAACTATGACATACAGCTATCTACTGGGGCTTTGGGGAAAAAAAAAAGGAGGAGGATTGGCAACAGATGTTAGCTCAGAGCCGGTCTTCTTCAGCAAAAAGAGGAGGATTAGCATGGATGTTAGCTCAGGGCTGATCTTCCTCACAAAAAAATAAATAAATAAAAGTCAGAAGCAGTTAAATTCAAGCTTCCTACCCATAAACTGTTTTAGCGTCAAACCAGGGATGGTAGGAGGAGGCATGATCGTTCCTGAGCGTACTGGTGACGTGTCACCTCACAGAAGTGCACTCAGTCCAGTCTGTGGAGCGAGCAGGTTGCCCCATGGGCGCTGGAGTCTTCTGCCTCCCCTCGCACAGCGTGTTCCTGGGCAAATCAGGCAGCTCAACAGGGAGCATATAGCCCTTACTGCTTGTTCTTTCTCTCCTCTAATTTCTGTCTCCGTTTTTTTGTCTATCTGCTGTAAGCTGTTTGATCATCATGCAAGGCAATGCCTAGTACTTAGTGTGGTGGAGATGCAGGTTAGATACAGGTGGCCTTGCTCCTCGTTCTTCATGTTTCCAGTTTGTTTTTTATTAACAGTTAAAAGATCATTTAATTTTGCTTTTTAACATTTGTATGTGTATGACAGGAACAGCTGGGCTGCTAGCCTCCTTCTTATCTCTGTCCCCTCTCCCTTGCTCCCCTCTGTGGCAGAGGTTTCTGCTGAGTGCCTACTTTGGGAAGTTGGCCTGGGTCTCACTCTCAAGGTACCCAGCCTGGCAATGGATGCAGTTGTGTAGGGAAGCTGTTGGACTTTCTCATGTGCTTGGCATTTGTTGTCTGCATATGTGGGGCAGTAAGACAGGACAGCCGTGACTGTGGTGTGTGTGCAGAGGTCCCTCAGAAATCCCTATTTGAGGATAATGCCCGGGGCCGGCCCTGTGGCATAGCGGTTAAGTGCGCGCGCTGTGCTGCTGGCGGCCCGGGTTCGGATCCCGGGCACGCACTGACACACCGCTTGTCAGGCCATGCTGTGGCTGCGTCCCATATAAAGCAGAGGAAGATGGGCATGGATGTTAGCCCAGGGCCAGTCTTCCTCAGCAGAAAAAGAGGAGGATTGGCATCGACTGTTAGCTCAGGGCTGATCTTCCTCACAAAGAAAAAAAGAAAAAGAAAAGAGGATAATGCCCACCCTTGTGGCCATTCTTCTGTTTTGTTCTGTTTGTACTGCTTTATAGACTGACTTTTTCCCTGGTCTCAAGTTCAAACTTCTCTCCTCCAGGTGTGCAGAACTTTCTTTTAGTTTTGTCCGTTACCCTTAAGCATGCTGAACTGAGATTTGGGGCAGCCTCCCCTTCCTGGTTCAGATCTCTGGGACCAAGGTGCGTGAGTCAGTTTGGTACCACCTGTGTGCACTGGCCACCTTAGGGTGGAGCCGCACAGCAGGTGTTCCAGAAGGGTCGAGTGGCAGGAATCACATGCATTGTCGTGCTGCCCAGAGGTGCTGGACGCTGGGGCAGAAGGCTTCGGTCTGTCGGGGGGGTGAGCAAGGACTTCCCCAAGAGATGCTGTTTGGGTAGGACCTGAAAGAATACACGCATTTGCTGGGCAGAGAACTAAGGTGTTTGAGATTTGTGGGGGCCTGGACTGAGGCTGCCTCCAGTAAGCAGTGGGAGGGGGCTCCCCTTCCCTGGAAGTGCAGTGAAGGCTGGTGGATCCTAGATGATCCCTGTGTTCTGGTGCTGGGGACCCAACAGGACACAGGAGTAAAGGAAGAGCTCACTTGCTCTCCCACTGCCCAGAGGAAGTCAGGGCCAGCTCTGTCCACCACTGAAGTTTCAAGGGTGGGTCACCAAGAAGGGAGGACAGACGTAGGCTGGCTGGATGTTGTTAACCAAATTCAGCTGCCTAGCCTTGTTTCTTAAGTTGAAATTTGTAACAATAGAATATTGTTTGTCTAGTGTGTGAAATACTTTGTGGCAATGTTGTCATAAGACTCTGTAAGTGACAGAGACTTCATTTGGTAGGCCTTAACTGCTTGGGTTATTTTAAGAAGAGTTGCCTTTTAAGAAAAATTGATTTGTTTTATTTTATGAGCAATTAGTCAATGAGTGCAAACTCTTGGATGGCACAATGGAGTGAGAACTTTGTGGCGTGGATTTTAGAATCAAGATCAGAACTTCTAGAACAGTTCCTACGTGTTCCAGAATGTGTTGAGGGAATCATTGCCCTTGTAGGTTATCACGTGTTTTTTCTCGGAACATTGCTTTTGTGTTTGCTCTTCCTTCTTTGCTCTTGTATGATGTTCAGGATTCTTAACATTTTGCAAGAAATGCTACCATCTGTTAGTTCCAGAGAAGACTATGGCTGGGTAGCTTGGTACTTTCAAATGACACAGAGGCCCTTCTCTAGTTACACAATGCTTTCCTTCCCGGTGGTGGGCGAACTGTGAGCACTTTACCTGTTTTCATTTGTTTACTTGTGACGCAGGCCTTCCAGTCAGGAACTGTTATCCCAGCCTTACAGGTGAGACGGAGGCCAGAGAGGTGACTCACTTGCCCAGGGTTGCTGGTTCATTGGAGAAGGCCGGGTACTGTGGCACAGTGGAGATGTGGTGGACAGAGGGATGGAGCAGGGAGGGGCAGCTGTGTAAGGCCTCAGCTGCCAGAGGGTTTGGGTGGAGGGGTGAACTGCTCCAGCTGCGCTGCAGGGCAAGGGTGGGCACAGAAGGACATTCAGGAGACATTGAGGGAGTCCCAATGAGAGATGGGAGCTTGGACGAGGGTGGAAACAGCTGAGGTGCTAGGGATAGGTCAGACTCTTGACGTGTATGTGCAGGAAGAGCAAAAAGGAGTAGATGAGTGAAAGAAATAAGCACCCGAGGGGCCGGCCCCGTGGCTTAGCGGTTAAGTGCGCTCGCTCCGCTACTGGCCGCCTGGGTTCGGATCCGGGGCGCGCACCGACGCACCGCTTCTCTGGCAGTGCTGAGGCTGCGTCCCACATACAACAACTAGAAGGGTGTGCAACTATGACATACAACTATCTACTGGGGCTTTGGGGGGACAACAGAAAGGAGGAGGATATGCAATAGATGTTAGCTCAGAGCTGGTCTTCCTCAACAAAAAAAGAGGAGGATTAGCATGGATGTTAGCTCAGGGCTGATCTTCCTCACAAAAAAAAAAAAAGAAATAAGCACCTGGAAGAATAAGATACAGAGTGTGTTTCCATTTCTTAACTCTTGAATTTCTTTTTTTTAAAAAAATATTTATTGTGTGTGTGTGTGTGTGAGGAACATCAGCCCTGAGCTAACATCCATGCCAATCCTCTTCTTTTTGCTGAGGAAGACTGGCCGTAAGCTAACATCTGTGTCCATCTTCCTCCACTTTGTATGGGACGCCGCCGCAGCATGGCCTGACAAGCGGTGCGTCGGTGCGCGCCTAGGATCCAAACCCGGGCCACCAGCAGTGGAGAGCGCGCACTTAACCACTACACCACGGAGCCGGCCCCTTGAATCTAACAATGTTTTCATGTATAAATCTTGCACTTCTTTTGTTAAATATGTCTCTAAGTATTCTTTTTGATGCTTTTGTAATGGAATTGTTTTCTTAATTTCATTTTTAGGTTGTTCATTGCTAGTGTATAGAAATACAATTGATTTTTGTATATTGGTCTTGTATCTTGCAACCTTGCTGAAGTTGTTTATTAGCTGTAATAGTTTTTTTGTGGATTCCTTTGGATTTTCCATATACTAGATCATGTTGTCTGGGAATAGAGATAGTTTTGCTTCTTCCTTCCAAACCTAGATGCCGTTTATTTCTTTTCCTTGCCTGGTTGCTCTAACTGGAACCTCCAGTAAAATGTTGAATAGAAGTGGTGAAAGCGGCCATCTCTGTCTCTTTCCTGACTTTAGGGGAAAGCTTTCCGTCTTTCACCGTTAAGTATGATGTTAGCCTTGAGTTTTCATAGATGCCCTTTATCAGGTTGAGGAAGTTCCCTTCTATTCCTAGTTTATTAAGTGTTTTTTATCAGAAAGGGTTATTGGATTTTGTTAAATGCTTTTTCTGCATCTGTTGAGATGATCATATGGTTTTGTCCTTTATTATGTTAATATGGTATAGTACATTGATTTTCATATGTTGAACCAACTCTGCGTTTCTGCAGTAAAACCATTTTGTCATGGTATCTAAATCCTTTTTACATCTTTCTGCATTTGGTTTGCTAATATTTTGTTGAGGATTTTTTCATCTGTATTCATAAGGGGTATCATATTGGTCTGTAGTTTTCTTTTTGTGTGTGTGATTGTGTGGTTGGTGTCTGGGTAATACCAGTTTCATAGGCTAAGTTGGGAGTATATTCTCTTCTATTTTTTGTAAGTGTTTGTGAAGGATTGGTGTTAAATGTTTGGTAGAATTCACCTGTGAAGCCATTTGGTTCTGGGCTTTTCTTTGCTGGAAGTTTTTTGATTATTAATTTAATCTCTTTACTTGTTATAGGTGTTCAGATTTTCTGTTTATTCTTGAGTCATTTTGGTGTTTTGTTTCTTTCTAGGAATTTGTTTTTTCATCTAGGGTATCTGCTTTGTTGGCATACAGTTGCTTATAGTATTCCCTTATAATCTTTTTTATTTTTTAGAGAGTTGGTAGTAATATTCTCTTTTTCATTCCTGATTTTAGTAATTTGAGTCTTCTCTCTTTTTCTTGGTCAGTCTAGCTAAAGGTTTGTGAGTTATGTTGAAGTTTCAAAGAAGTAAGTTTTGATTTTGTTGATATTCTTTGTTTTTCTATTCTTTGTTTCATTTATTTCCACTCTTTATTTCCTTTCTTTTGCTTGCTTTGGGTTTAGTTTGCTGTTTTTCTAGTTTCTGAAGGTGGAAGCTTAGGATCTTTGTTTGAGTTCTTCTTTTCTGATGTAGTTTAAAGCTATACATTTCCCTCAAAGTGCTTCTTTAGCTGTGTTATGAATTGAATTGTGTCCCCCAAAAAGATATGTTGAAGTCCTGCCCTCCCCCCGACTACTTCAGAATGTGACCTTATTTGGAAATAGGGTCATTGCAGATGAGTTCAGATGAGGTTGTACTTGAGTAGGGTGGGCCCCTAATTCAGTATGATTGGTGTCAGCATAAGAGAGGAGAATGCGTAGTGAGCACAGACATGTAGGGAGGAAAGACAGCGTAAAGAGACCCAGGGAGAAGATGGCCATGTGACTGGAGTGGTGTGTCTGGAAGCCGGGGATTGCTGGCAAACACCAGAAGCTGGAGAAGCAAGGAAGGAGGCTTCCCTAGAGCCATCAGAGAGAGCCTGACCCATCTGGCACTGTGATTGTGGGCTTCTGGCTTCCAGAACTGTGAGACAATGAATTTCTGTTGTTTTAGTTTACGTAGTTTATGGTACTCTATTACAGCAGCCCTAGAAAACTAAAACAAGCTGCCTCCTATACATTTTGATATGTTGTTTTTGTTTTTTTTTCAGTTAAAAGTATTTTCTATTTTCCCTTGTGACTTCTTTGACCCATGGGTTATTTAGAAGTGTGTTGTTAAATTTAAGTATTTAGATATTTCCTAGATTTCCCTGTGTTGTTGATTTTTAGTATAATCCCATGATGGTCAGAGGACATACTTGGTTTAATTTCAGTTTGTTAGATTTCTTTTCGATGACTCAGATTACATTCTGTCCTGAGAGTGTTGGTGAGCACCTGAACAAAATGTGTGCTGTGCAGCGTTAGGTGGCTCTTCCCTGTGTGTCAGAGGGAGGTGGTCTGTGCTGTTGAGTCTTCCTTAACCTTCCTCATTTTCTTCTTTTTAGTTACTCTATCAGTTACTGACAGTAGGGTTTTGGAGTCTTCAACTATTATTGTCGAATTTTCTTTTCCTTTCAGTTCTGCCATTATTTGCTTCATGTATTTTGAGGCTCTGTTGTTAGTTGTGCGTATTTATAGTTGTTATGTCTACCTGTTGTTTTGACCCTTTTATCATTATGAAATGTTCCTCTTTCTCTAGTCATATTTCTTTTTTCGTGTGTGAGGAAGATCAGCCCTGAGCTAACATCCATGCTAATACTCCTCTTTTTGCCGAGGAAGACTGGCTCTGAGCTAACATCTATTGCTAGTCCTCCTCCTTTTTTTTTCTCCCCAAAGCCCCAGTAGATAGTTGTATGTCATAGTTGCACATCCTTCTAGTTGCTGTATGTGGGACGCGGCCTCTGCATGGTCGGAGAAGCGGTGCGTCGGTGCATGCCCGGGATCTGAACCCGGGCTGCCAGTAGTGGGGCGTGTGCACTTAACCGCTAAGCCATGGGGCCGGCCCTCTAGTGATATTTCTTGTTGTAAAGTCTGGTTTGTCTAATATCAGTATAGCCACTTCTCTTATGATTTCTCTTTGCATTGCATCTTTTTCTGGCTGTGAATCTCTTTGTCTTTCAGTCTAAGGTGTGTCTCTTCTAGACAACCTGCAGTTGGATCATATTCTTTCATTCATTTAGTCAATCTCTGCTTTTTAATTGGAATATTTAATCCATTTAAATTTAATGTTATTACAGAAAAGGTATGATTTACATTGTTAGTTAGGTATTTGTTTTCCATATGTCTTATGTCTTTTTGTTCCTCTGTTCCTCCTTTACTTTCTTCTTTTGTGTTAAATAGATATTTTCTAGTGTACCATTTTAATTCCCTTGTTGTTTGTACTTTTTATTTCTTTGTTTCCCTTGGGATTACCATTTAATATTTTAATTTATAACAGTCTAGTTTGGATTAATACCAGTTTTATTAAAATAGTATGCAAAAAATTTGCTCCAATATAGTTCCATTTCTTTTGTCCTTCTTGTGCTGTTATTGTTGTACAAATTACATCTTTGTACATGGTATGCCCGTCTACATAGATTTACAATTATTGCTTTATGCACTTGTTTTTAAATCATATAAGAGAAAAAAAGAGTTACAACTAAAAATACATTTGTGTTGCCTTTTATATTTACCTGTGTGGTGTCCTTTTCTGGTGTTCTTTATCTCTTCATATGGATTTGAGTTACTCTCTAGGGTCCTTTCATTTAGCCTGAAGGACTTGCTTAATATTTCTCGTAGGGTAGGTCTGCCAGCGACAAATTCTCTCTTTTCTTTATCTTGGAATGTTTTAATTTCTCCTTTGTTTGTGAAGATATTTTGGTGTATATAGAATTCTTGGTTGACAGTCTTTTTCTGTCAACACTTTGTGTGTGTCATTCCACTGCCTTCTGGCCTCCATGGTTTCTGATGAGAAACCAGCTGTTAATCTTATTGAGGGTCTCTTGTACATGATAAGTTGTTCTCTTGCTGCATTCAAGATTTTCTGTCCTTGGCTTTTGACGGTTTGATTATGATGTGTCTAGGTAAGGATCTCTTTGAGTTTATCTTACTTGGAGTTTGTTGAGCTTCTTGGAATTTTCTGACTTTTCTCATTGTTGCTTTCCTGTTAGTTGTGAACTTTGTGATGAGTGCTTTGTCTGTAGTGTCAATGTATGTTGTCATCTTTTACCCTAGCTAAAGTGTCTTTCATGATAAACACAGCGCTTTGCCGTCTGAGTCAATAACATAGTAATCCAGGGATTAAAGGCACAGCACTTGGCATTTGGAGTCCACTATTCTCTTCTCTTGTTTTTCTGTGACAGGTATGCACTGGTTACAACAACAAGGTCCAGTGCAGTATGGTGATAAGGCAGCACTCGGTGCAGGTCCGTTTGCTTGGCATTGCTGAGCTCTGCCTCAAAGCACGAAAGCACACCACAGACTGTGTATGGACAGGTGAGCCTGGCTGTGTGGTGCTGGATGTGTGGATACCGGGACTTGAATTTCAGATCATTTTTACTTGTATTTAAACACTTAAAACCATCCTTAGCTTTCAGGCTGTACAGAAGCAGGTGGTGGGCTGTGATTTGCTGACCTCTGATGGAGATGTCAGAACATTTATTTTGTGTTTTAATTACTAGTTTCTTTATGTATATTTTTTTCATTATTATCTCAATGACTAGACTGTAAACTCTCTGAAGGTAGGGCTTTAGCTTTTGTTAGTTTCCCAACACCTTGAATATTACCTGGCACATGTTAGGTGATCTATAAATGCTATACAACTTAATATAAAAGGGGAAGGAGCCAGAATTGGCTTATGGATTTTTTTTTTTGGTGATGGCCTGGGGTGAGTCCTTTTGGAATTAACTGGCTTCCAAGTGCATTTTTCATTCATTTGTTCGTTTTTGTAAAAAACCTTTAATGCCTTCTGTGTGTCAGCTTCCGAACTGGGAGCCAGATGAGAATAAACTTGGTGCCTGTCTTTATGGAGGTCCTTGTGTTCTAGTTTTGAGAAAGACATGCAATTACACAGTTCGATAATTGTTATTAGAAGAAGAGTAAACAAAGTGTTGTAGAAGCAGCAAAGAGGAGATGGTTAACCACTTGGGTGGTTAAAGGAAGGCTTCCTGTGTGCCGATTACTGCTGCAGACTGAGACCGCAGGTGTCTTGCTCAGGATTCCAAATGGAATCTTGGAGAAAGTTTGGCTTCTGCACATGTGCAGACTGGAGTGAAGAGGTGGCTGCTATCTCCAACAAGCTGGCCACAGCCCCATGTGGTTTTTGAACACTTGAAATGTGGCCACACCAAACTGAGATATGCTGTAAGTGTGAAACGCACACTGGATTTCAGAGACTTATTGAGATATTTTGTATTCTTTTTTTGGTACTAATTATTTTATATTGGTTGCATGTTGAAATTATATATTTTGGACATGTATTGGTTAAATAAAATTTATTAAAATTAATTACTCCTCTTTCTCCTTTTAGAATGTGGCTGCTGGAAAATTTAAAACTACACTTGTGCCTTGTACCGTGTGTCTATTGGACAGTGCTGCCCTACCCTGAAGAGCATTTCCAGTTTGTGTTAACTTTGGACCATCTAGGATGTGAATCCTGTAATCTAGGGGAGAAGATGAGAGATTAATTATCCAGAAAAAGGGCTAAAGAAGAAGAGGACTGAGTGAAAGGCTGGAGGAATGCTCCCGCTTTGTGGATGGGAGGAGTGAGGCTTTAGAAAGACCAGTCAGCAGTTGGAAAGCAGGCTTGCTAGCAGCTGCGCAGCCGTGAGCTTGAGTGTAGGTGCACGGGTGTGGGTCAGAGCCACCGGGAACCAGAGTAATGTGGGTGTGTGTTGCAGTTCTCTTGTCTTTGTATATGCAGGCCTACGAGATATGTGTGGGAGGGAGCTCTGGCTTAGTGGGAGCTCTAGGTTTTGGTCCAGCTTTGCCACAGACCTTTTGAGCATAGAGATGGCAGGAGCATCCGAGGTCTTAGCTGCTTTTCAGCTTGAACATTCTGTCATCCTGGCTTTGAAAACATGGGGTATTTGTGTTCACATGCTTCCTTACCTTTCTGTAAATTGAATCCCAGTTACTCACACTGCATTCTACCTTTGCTGTCTCCAGGACCTGCCAGGCCTGATCTTTGAGCTCCTTTTGAGCAGGGTTCTGTCATCCCAGGTGTTGCCAAATCCACTGGGTAGTTCTCAGCCTCCTTCTTACTAGATCTTTCGACAGCATGTGACATAGTAATTCAAGAAAAAAGGAGTGATTAGTTGTCTTCATTTGGCTTCCAGAACACCCTGCTCTTCTGTTTTTTCCTACCTCGTTGAGCCTTTCTTCTCTGTCTTGTTTGCAGAACCCTCCTCTTGAGCCTGACCTGTAGATACTGAAGTGCCCCAGGGCCCTGTCCTGGTTACCCTGTTTTGTGTGTCCTTACTCTGAGCGACCTTAGCCAGTGCTGTGTTGACCTCAGCCTCACCTTTGCTTGGCTTCTGGGTTTGGGGACATATTGATTGCTTGGAGGGCTGATGGGCACTTTCAAGGCAGTGTGAAACCCAAGCTCTTACTTGACCTCTGAGCCTGCTTCCTGTGGCTGCTTGTCCTGCGGTGACCAGCACCATCTGTGGAATGTGTTCCTCAGAAGGTGCCGTTGACTCTACCTGTAGAGTACGTCTTCTGCCCTCCACTGGGGCTGTTCCTGGGCCAAGCCCGCCTCTTTTCCCTGCTTCACAATGGCCCCTCTGCTCTCTGCCCAGGAGGCTGGGCGTCTTCGTAGTGTTTCTGCTCTGCAAGCAGCCTTCCTGTGGCTTCCCAGCTCTTCACCGGGGCCAACAAGGCCTTGGGTGGTGTCTGGCCCTGGGCTACCTACCATCTTTTCCTGCGACTTCCCCTGTCTTGCTGTGCTCCCTGCCCAGTGGCCTCTTGGCTGTTTTCGGATGAACTGGGCCCTGCACTCCTGCTCCTCTGTCTGGAGGGCTCTTCGCCAGGCCTCCAGGAGTGTGGACATGCTCTCCTCTCCTGCTTTCTTTTCTTGGCAGCACTCACCCTTT
Organism: Diceros bicornis minor; assembly: GCF_020826845.1. Lineage (NCBI taxonomy): Eukaryota > Metazoa > Chordata > Mammalia > Perissodactyla > Rhinocerotidae > Diceros > Diceros bicornis. The sequence goes on from NC_080767.1 coordinate 44,141,867, forward strand.
GTATTTGCTGTATACTGGGAAACCAAGTCACTGTGTCTGGTAAAGTTGTGGGTAGACTAGATCACCTGGTGCTTGTGAAGACCTGAGGGCTGTCCCTTGGGATTTTGTTCTTGGACTTTGCAGTGACTGTTTTGGCCCTATGAGTCTTTTTTTTTTTTTTTTTTTTTTTTTTGTGAGGAGATCAGCCCTGTGCTAACATCCGCCAATCCTCCTCTTTTTTTGCTGAGGAAGACGGCCCTGGGCTAACATCTGTGCCCATCTTCCTCCACTTTATGTGGGACGCCGCCACAGCATGGCCTACCAAGCAGTGTGTCGGTGCGCGCCCGGGATCCGAACCAGCGAACCCCGGGCCGCCGCAGCGGAGCACGTGCACTTAACCGCTTGCGCCACCGGGGCGCCCCACCATGAGTCTTTTATTAGAATCTTTGACTGGTTTTGCTTGTTGGTTAGAGGCTGTGTCCTGAAGGCTGTTTGCAGAAATGTGACTAATTGAGAAATTCCCATGCTGACACTTCTGTTATAGTTTCTTAACAGGACTTGATCTGGTTTGTTTGTTGTTAGCTTTTCAACCTTTATGACTTGACTTGCTGAATCTGTTGATTAAAAACAAAGGTAATCTTTTTTCACAGTGAAGCATTTTGTTATCTGCTTTAGCTCTTCTAACAACAAGAAAGTAACTTAAAGTTTTGAATGTAAACTTGGGTAATGAAAAAGCTAAAAATTAAATTGTACGTCATAGTAGTAACTCGAAAGATTTTTTACCAACTTACTTTGAAACATTTCAAACCTTTACAAAATGTCAAAGAATATTCAGTGAGTACTCATACACTTCACCTAGATTCATCAGTTACTTTATTCATGCTTCTCTCTCTCTGTGATGTGTTGTTGTTAATATATTAATGAACCGTTAGAGAGTACATTGCAGATGTCGTGACCCTTTAGCCCTAAGTTTTTCAGTGTGTGTTCACGTAACCCCAGCACAGTAATTACATCCAGGAAATTCAGTATTGATACAATACTGTTAACAATCTATACAATACAGTATATTGTTCAAGTTCAGGTTTCCCCAGTTGTTCCCCAAGTGTCCTTTATTGACTTGTAAGAAGTCACAGGTAACACGTAGCATTTGATGGCCTGTTCCTTTCATCCTCTGTAGTCTAGAATAGGCTCCCAGCCCCTCTGCCCCTTAAATCTTTTACAACACGGACATTTTTGAAGAGTCCAGGCCATTTGCTCTGTAAAGTGATCTGCAGTCTGGATCTGTCTGCTTTGTTTCCTCTTGATTAGATTCAGGTTAAGCAATTTTGACAAGAATACTATTCAGGTGGTGGTGTGGACTTTTTCATTACATCAGGAGTCACATGTGAGTTTGTCCCAATATTTTTCAGCTGCAGCTTGGTCACTTGGTTAAGATGGTGTCTGCTAGATCTTTCCATTGTGCAGGTGCCTTTACCTATGTATAATTAATCAATAAACTAATTCTGTCATTCCTTCCCATTTATTAGCCGACACTCTTCTGCCTTTTTTTTTTTATAATTTTATTTATTTATTTTTCTCCCAAAGCCCCAGTAGATAGTTGTATGTCATAGTTGCACATCCTACTAGTTGTTGTATGTGGGACGCGGCCTCAGCATGGCCAGAGAAGCAGCGTGTCGGTGCACGCCTGGGATCCGAACCTGGGCCGCCAGCAGCGGAGCACGCGCACTTAACTGCTAAGCCACAGGGCCGGCCCTCTTTTGCCTTTTTTTTTTTTTTGGTGAGGAAGATTTGCCCTGAGCTAACATCAATTGCCAGTCTTCCTTTTTTTTTTTTTTTTTTTTTTTTTTGCTTGAGGAAGATTGTCCCTGAGCTGACATCTGTGCCAGTCTTCCTCTATTTTGTATGTGGGTCGCCGCCTCAGCATGGCTGCCAACGAGTGGTGTAGGTCCGCACCTGGGATCTGAACCCGTGAACCCGGGCTGCTGAAGCAGAGTGTGCTGAACTTTAACCACTACGCTGCGGGGCTGGCCCTGACACTCTTCGTTAGAGAACTTTCATTCTCCCTTTGTTACCCTCACTTTTTTGGTATTACTAGAGAGTGAATTTGTATTTATTTAATGTATTAGAACTTGTTTTTGCCATTTTTTCTTTTGTGTGTGTGTGTGTGTGTATGTGAGGAAGATCAGCCTTGAGCTAACATCCATGCTAATCCTCCTCTTTTTGCTGAGGAAGACCAGCTCTGAGCTAACATCTATTGCCAATCCTCCTCCTTTTTTTTTTTCCCCCAAAGCCCTAGTAGATAGTTGTATGTCATAGTTGCACATCCTTCTAGTTGCTGTATGTGTGACGTGGCCTCAGCATGGCCGGAGAAGTGGTGCGTCGGTGTGCGCCCAGGATCTGAACCCGGGCCACCAGCGGAGCGCGTGCACTTAACCGCTAGGCCAGAGGGCCGGCCCGCCATTTTTTCTTTTTGATGCTTTAATTATCCCCAATTTGGCTAATTGGAGTCCTTCAAGCAAGATTTTATGTCTTTTTGACATGTCCCCATTAGTCATTGAGCACCTTCTTGCTTTGTGGAATAACAAAAAAAATGAGACTATTTTGTACAGTTCTTGGCAAATAAATGTGAAAACTTAGATGAAATGGATACGTTCCTAGGAAAATATAACTTGCTAAAATTTAACCTAGTAAAGATAGTATGTTAGATATCTATTGCCGTGTAACAAATTCCCTCAAATTTAACGACTTAAAACAACACACATTTATTATCCCACAGTTTCTGTGGTCAGAACCCCAGACTGGGCCCCCTGGGTCAGGGTCTCTTAAACAAGGCTATAATCAGGATGTCAATGGGGGCCGCAGTTGTCTCAAAGTTCAAGTGAGGCCAGATCTTCTTCCAAGCTTGCAGGCTATCTTATATATGCATCCTACCCATCCATCCTACCCCTCCTTCCTTCCTCTCCATCCTTCCTCCCCGCCTTTCTTTCTGTCTGTCTTTCTTTCTTGGTGGGGAAGCCCTGGAGGCATCCTACCAAGGTCAGTAACAGAGTTAGAGTGCTTGTCATTTCCACTAATCTCCAACATTTTATTGGTAGGGCTAAGCAGTGTAACAGATGAGAGAACTATTAGAGACAAAAGAATTAGAAAATAAGTAGTAAAACGATTTGCAAGTGAAATAACTATACCTGGAGAAGGTGAGAGTCAATGCTAAAATGCAGACAGTGAGATCGTTCAGTAAAGGAACTGGATGTAAAATTGTCTTGTAAAAGTCAATAATAGCTTTTGTATATACAAAACAGTATCCCCATTTACAACAACAACACAAAAGATTAAAAAAATACTCTGAAATGAGTTTAATAATGTGCAAAACTTATATGATGAATACTGTAAAACACTCCTGAAACAAAAGAGCTGAATCATGGAATGCTTGTTCTTGGACATCGTAAAGATGTTAGTTCTCCCAAATTAATATAAAAATTCACCTTTATCCTTGTAAAAATACTGAAAAGGAATTATTCGTATTCTGCTCTTTTTCTTAATCTCATATTCAGTCAGTCCATCTGAAAATCCTGTTAGCTCTGCCCTCAGAACAACATCTCATTTCTCTCACCACTTGCATCTCAGACCAGAAGTACAACTACATTACTACCAAAGGAAGACTTCTCTCCCCAGCCAGCAACAGCTCAGCCAATGAGAAGTGCCACAGCTCAGCCAATGAGAAGCACCGCTGCTCAGCCATTGAGAAATGCTGCAGCTCAGCCAATGAGAAACACCATGGCTCAGCCAATGAGAAGCCGTTGCTGCCCTGGTCTATTTCTCTGGCCCAGTGGACTTTCTTTCAAAACAAACCCTCCCTCTCCCTCTTTTTCTCTATAAAAACAGCTCCCTTCCTTTGTCTGTTGGATTTGCCTCTGGTTCGCCATGCACATCCTGAATTGTAATTCTTTTGGCTACTCCTGGATAAACTCATTTTGAGACTTTTCAGGTCAACAGCATCAATGTCAGTTCAGTATCGTGGTTATGATATTGTTGGTGGAAGAGGGAGAATCCCCCTCTGCCCTTTCCCTTAAGGTTCTTATGGCTGGCCAAATAATTAACAAGACAGGTTAGCAGGAGAAAATAATACCAAGTTTAATAACATGTATACATGGGAGAAACTCAGAAATGAGCAACTCGTCCCTCTCTCTAAGCTGCTTGCTTAAGTATTGTAGGTAAAGGAGAGGAAGGTGTTGGGTGGTCTGGGACTTCAGAGGGCAAGAAGACAATTCTTTTTAGGGTCGTCTATAGATAATGTGGTCAGGGAGAGAGAGAGTTTTTTGATAAAAGGGGCTTGGTGCCCCTCCCATTGTAACATCTATTTTATCATGATAGAAGATCTGTTCCAGGAAGGAGCCACCATGTCAAATTCCTTAGGCAGTTAGTGGTGGACGTCAAGTGTCCCTCAGAGAAAACAATCAAGGTAAATAGATATATTTCAGGGTGGCCAAATCTTGATCTCCCACAATATTATACTGTAGTTTTGCAATATGTTACCATTGGGGAAAACTGGATATTAGTGAGTTGAATAGCATCCTCCCAAATTCATGTTCATCTGAAACCCCAGAATGTGACCTTAATTTGGACATAGGATCTTTGCTGATGTAATTTATTAAGGATCTGGAGATGAAATCATCCTGGATTTAGGGTGGGTTCTCAGTCCAGTGACTGGTGTCCTTGTAAGAAGAGGAGAGGACAGAGACACAGGAAAGAAGGCCATGCGACAACAGAGGCAGAGATTGGAGCATTGCATCTGTAAAGCAAGAAATGTCAAGGATTGCCGCAGCCATGAGAAGCCAGAAGAGGCAAGGCATGAGTCTTCCCTAGTGCCTTCAGAGGAAGCTTGGCCCTACCAACACCTTGATTTTGGACTTCTGGCATCCAGAACTGTGAAAAGATAAGAACAAGTTTACTTTGTTCTGAGCCATCCAGTGTGTGGTGTTTTGTTATGGCAACCCTGGGAAACTAAGACACTGGGCAAAGGGTACCAGGGGCCTCTGTGTTAGTTCTTACTTTGTGTAAATCTGCAGTTGTCTCAATAAGAGGTAACCGTTTGAGGAACTGCGAAAATGTCTTCCATAGCAACTGCACCCTTTTACATTTCCGTCAGCAGTGGATCAGGGTTCCAATTTCTCTATATCATCACCAACACTTGTTATGGCCCATCTTTTTTTTTTTTTTTTAAAGATTTTATTTATTTATTTTTCCCCCAAAGCCCCAGTAGATAGTTGTCTGTCATAGCTGCACATCCTTCTAGTTGCTGTATGTGGCACGCAGCCTCAGCATGGCCGGAGAAGCGGTGCGTCGGTGCGATCCTGGGATCCGAACCCGGGCCGCCAGCAGCGGAGCGCATGCACTTACCCGCTAAGCCACGGGGCCGGCCCCCCATCTTTTGATTATAGTCATCCTAGTGGGTGTGAAGTGCTATCTCATTGTGGTTTTGATTTGCATTTCCCTGGTGAGTGATGATGTCAAACATTTTTTCTTGTGCTTGTTGGTCATTTTTATATGTTTGTTGGAGAAATTTCTATTGAGATCCTTTTCCCATTTTTAAATTGGGTTGTCTTCTTATTGAATTGTATGTGTTCTTTATATATTATAGATGCAGGTTCCTTATCAGATATATGACGTTCAAATATTTTTTCCCTTTTTGTGGGTTGTGTTTTCACTTTCTTGATAGTATTCTTTGAAGCACAAACATTTTTAATTTTGATCAAGTCCAGTTTATTTTTCTTTTGTTGCTTATGCTTTTGGTGTCATAGAAAAGACAATTGCCAAATCCTAGGTCATTAAGACTTATGCCTATGTCTTCTTCTAAGAGTTATTTTTTTAGCTCTTATGTTTAGATCTTTGATCCATTTTAAGTTAATTTTTGTATGTGGTGTCAAGTGGGGGTCCAACTTACTTCTTTCGCATGTGGCTGTCCAGTTGTCCTAGCACCATTTGTTGAAAAGATTTTTCTTTCACTATTGAGTGGTCTTGATGTGTTTGTTGAAAATCAGTTGACCACAGATATATGAGTTTATTCCTGGACTGTCAGTTATGTTCCATTCATCAGATACCTGTCTTTATACCAGTACCACATTGTCTTGATTACCATAGCTTTGTAGTAAGTTTTGAAATGAGCAAGTGTGAGTTCTCCAACTTTGATCTTTTTCAGGATTATTTTGGTTATTCTGAGTCTCTTAAGTTTCCGTATGAATTTTAGAGTGAGCCTGTCAATTTCTACAAAGAAGCCGTGTGAGATTCTGATAGGGATTGTGCTGGGTTTTCTTTTAAATGTAGTTATTGGATGGACACTCAACGGGAGATGTCTTTGTAGTTGCAAAGTGTAGGGAACCTGCTCTGGGTCTGAGCCCACAAGCTGGTCCAGGCTGGGTGGTGGGGCGCATCTGAATTGGATGGTGACCTTGATGGTTCATACAGGCCAGTGGGGGGTAGGGGGCAGAGGCAGGTGTCAGGGACCCTCAGTGCGAGGGAATGCAGCGGGAAGGAATCGGTGTTAATTTTTTTGAGCACTGGGCTGGCAGCCTAGCTCGGGGAGGCTGGTCAAAAAGACCAAAAATTATTACTCCCCGTGGACCCAGGAATCTTTATTTCTGGGGCTTTACCTCAAGATAGGACAGTGCTTTGCATGTATTAGTTGTTCACTTAATATTGTTGAATCGTGAATGGATGAATTCATAGTAATTATCACTTATGAAGATGTTAATAGTGTTTTGTAAAGTAATGATGAATTGAAAAGTTACAGATGATCAGTGATAGGAAAATGCTTAAATACTTTATGATACATCAACTTGATGAAATATTATATTGCTGTTAATGTGATAATTGTGAAGACTATGGAGACACAATGGAATGTTTAAGGGAAAAATTATTGATATAGCTCACAATCATGTAAAATGTATACGTACGAAGAGAAACTGGAAGGAAATGAAAATTTTTGAGTTAAGGTGGTGATACTTGTTTTGAAATTTCCCTTTAAAATACTTCCCTAGTAAACAGAGACTGTTGGCTCTGTGCTAATCTGTAGGGAGGTACTCAGACTGGACTTTGCTTTTTGTGACTGCCTTGGGCCCAGGCTGGAATCACACCAGCAGGCAGGGGGAGTAGGAAGGGGCCCTGCTGAGTCTCTGGTCCCTGCTCCCCTGCAGTCTGCACGTCCTCCACCTCCATCCGCTCAGTGAGCAAGTACTGTATGCCTGGGACATAGCAGTGAGCCAGATGGACGGGAGCTTGTATCCCAGCAGAGAATGCAGACAAGGAAGAGCAAAGGGAACGGGTGTGGGAAGGCGAGTGCTGTTGCAGTCTTGGGAAATTGTCAGGGAGGCCTGTGTTTCTGCAGTGGTGTGAGGGTTCAGAGGTCAGGGCTTGACCTCTCTGGGTGAGATGGAAGGTCTGAGGTATATTTGAACAGGGCCGTTGGCTGAAGGGAGCAAGGGTGCAAGCAGATGAGATGAAAAGCTGCTATATAGTTCAGGTGACAGAGACGCGGCTCGGTGAGGTAGTGGGAAAAAAAAGGTCAGGCTCACGTCTGTTTTAAAGATGGAACATTCAAGATTTAAAAATAAATTGCATATTCACATAGGAAGTGAGAGAAGTCGAGGATGATGTCTTGAGAAGTGATCAGATTCTAGAAATATTTTGAAGGTAGAGCCAAAAGGATTTGCTAATGGATTTGGTGTGGTTTGTGACATGAAAGAGAGAAATCAGATTCTTGAGGTTGTGGGCCAGAGCTTTGGCAGTGGTGGTGAACTGAGAGATGGGGTACACCAAGGAGGAGCAGATTTGGGGGTGATCACGAGTTTGGTGTTGGATATGTTAAGCTTAAGATATCTAATAGTCATCCAAGTGGAGATGATCTTCTCAGGTGGAAGGAGGTCTGAGCTGGAAATACAAATGTGGAAGTCTCTATATTGTCTAGAGGAAATTAAACCAGGAGATGGCACATGTCACCAAGGAGGGCGTCTAGAGCAGGCTTCTCAGCCTTACACCGTGGTGTCGATGGTGTGGCCCTGGCCATTCTTTGTTGTAGGGTTACCTGTGCAGTGTAGGATGTTTAGCAGCATCCCTGGCTTCTTCCCACTAGATGCCGGTCACTCTCCCCTGAACCTCGTCATGAAAATGAAAAATATCTTGTGGGTGGCAAATTGCCCCTGATTGAGAACCGGATATTGAGGGAGAATAGAGGAATCTGATCCGTTCGCTTGGCTCGATGCAGGTCACACTCGCAGGCTTAGGACCATTGCGGGATTCTGGTTAACTCACTCTCGCTTGTATGATTCATTCTTTGCCAGGAATCCAGAGGGGTCCTTAAACACTGAAACAAACAAAAACACTCTCAAGTCACTCCCCTCCCTCCAATAAAATCACTGCGGTTATCAGAAAGTGCAGACTCCTGCTCTTCAAGGCCACTGGACTGGCCTGACCCTGGATGTGCAGGCTCCTCCCCGCCTGGCCTGAGCTCTTCCTGTCCTCATGCTCACAGCATTCTCGTTTAGAGATGCTTTCCCGAGCATCATATCTAACATGGCTACTCCCTGCTTCTCTGTCCCTTTACCTTGCTTTATTTATCTGAAGTTATCTTTTGTTTTGTCATATTTTTTTGGGATTTTGACATCCTGTCCCCTTCCTTTTAGAATGTTTGCACTTTGAGGACAGGCACTTTATGTGTCTGTCCGCTGTAGCCTCCATGCCTGTCCTGTAGTAGGGACTCACTCTCAAATAGGAGCGAATCTCCTTCTAGACATGCATGTGCATATGTAGACATATATTATGAATTTTACATATAAATGTCAGTACCCAGTACATATATTTTTAACTGGCTTTTTTTCATTCTTCTCATTGTTTTCTAAAAATTGTTTTACTTTTCTGCCATAGGGTTTTACCAAGTTCTAAATACAAAGCATTCTTTTTTTTTTTTTTGAGGAAGATTGGCCCTGAGCTAACATCTGTTGCCAGTTTTCCTCTTTTCTCCCCAAAGCCCCAGTACATAGTTGTATATCCTAGTTGTAGGTCTTTCTAGTTCTTCTGTGTGGGACACCACCTCAGCACGGCTTGATGAGTGGTGAGTAGGTCCATGCCCAGGATCTGAACCTGCAAACCCTGGGCCACCAAAGTAGAACGTGCTAACCGAATCACTGCGCCACTGGGCTGGCCCCACAAAGCATTCTTAATGGTGCTTTTTAGCATTTACAAATTTTTTTTTTAATTAGCTGTTTTTTTTTTTAATTGTTTGCTTTATTTATTTATTTATTTTTTGTGAGGGAGGTCAGCCCTGAGCTAACATCCATGCTAATCCTCCTCTCTTTGCTAAGGAAGACCGGCTCTGAGCTAACATCTATTGCCAATCCTCCTCCTTTTTTTCTTCCCCAAAGCCCCAGTAGATAGTTGTATGTCATAGTTGCACATCCTTCTAGTTGCTGTATGTGGGACGCGGCCTCAGCATGGCCGGACAAGCGGTGCGTAGGTGCGCGCCCGGGATCCGAACCCGGGCCACCAGTAGTGGAGCCCGCGCACTTAACTGCTAAGCCATGGGGCCGGCCCTCTATTATGCTTGTTAATTACATAGTTTCATCATAAATCCTGGAAACTGGTAGGATAAGCCACTCCTCTAAGCTCCTCTGCTTCAGAAGCATTCTGGATATTTTTGACCATTTATTCTTCAATATAAACTTTAGAATCATCAAATTTTATGAAAAATGCTGTTGGGTATTAATTGGAATTGCATTGAATCTCTAGATCAATTTGACGAGCATTGAGATCTTCCCAATATTATGCCTTCCTATTCATGAACATAGTATATCTCTCCATTTAGTTTAAAAAAAAAAACAAAACTCAATGAAATTGTATTTTTCCTGTAGAGGTCTTGCCATCTTTTGTAGGTTTATTCCTAGATAACTGATGATTCTCTGATGCCATTGTAAATGATATCTTCTCTTTAATTACCATGTCTAATTGTTCACTGTTGGTATTATAGCAAGGCAACTTACTGAAGGTTTCACCTTAGATACAGTCACCTTGCTAAGCTCTACTGTTATTCCTAGTAGTTCGTAGATCATATAATCTGCAAATAACAGTTTTATCTCTTCCTTTTTGATCCTCAAGCTGCAAATTTCTTGTCTAACTGTACTGGTTAGGACTTCCAGTACAGTGCTGAAGGGAAGCAATGCTGGTGGACATCCTTGTTCTTGGTTTTGTTTATTTATTTTTATTATTTTCTTAACTTTCCAGTTTGGAATAATTTAAAACTTACAAAATCTTGCAAAAATAATACATAGAATTTCCATAACATTTTACCACATCTGCTCTGTTATTCTATGTATCTGTCCCTCTGTCTAGTTTGTATTTGCTTTTCACGATCATTCTTGATTTTGAAGGGAATGCTTCCAATATTTCCCCATTTAGGGTGATGTTTACTTTATTAGTTTTTTTAATTTAATTTAATTTTTTATTTTTTTGTGAGGAAGATCGGCCCCTGAGCTAACATCTGCCAATCCTCCTCTTTTTGCTGAGGAAGACTGGCCCTGGGCTAACATCCGTGCCCATCTTCCTCTTCTTTATATGGGATGCTGCCACACCATGGCTTGCCAAGCGGTGCGTTGGTGCGTGCCCGGGATCCGAACCGGCGAACCCCGGACCGCCGCAGCGGAGCGCGCGCACTTAACCGCTTGTGCCACCGTGCCGGCCCCTACTTTATTAGTTTTTTAATACTCTTTATCAGAGTAACTAAAATTCTCTTCTGTTCCTAGTTTTCTCAGTTTTAAAATCATCTTGGATATTGTTTTACCACATACTTTTTCTACATCTTTAAAAAACCTATCAATGTGGCGAATTACATTTATGAAATTTTCTAAAGTTAAATCACACTTGCATACCTGAGAACACCCAATAATACCTGGTAGTTTTTCTACACTGTTGAATTCAAGTTGCTAATGTTTTGTTTAGAAGTTTTCATCAATATTTATAATAGAAATTTCCACTCATTTAATTGTCTCCTTCGGATTTATTTTGTTGTTTATTTGTACTTTCTTTAGATGGATTTATTGTTAGCTCATTAATTTAGGGACATTTTTCATGAAGCCGGAGCCCACAGCTTCTGTTTTGATAGTTACTTTGGGCGAAGAGGCAGGGATGATGGGATGGGGAGGCCCTGTAAACTGGTTAGGAATAGCTTATTGTCAAGATCCTAGTTTTGTTGTGGCTGATGGGTTAATGGGTCCTTATTACATAATTAATAAGTGAAGAGAAGCATGGTCCAGTGGTGACAGTGCATCAAGTACAGAGTGGCATTGGTCACAATTCTTAGTATACCTGAGATCCAAAAGAAGGAAGAAAGAGAAAGAACAAAAGTTAAATAGTGAGACAAGGTGCACTTTGCAGAGTAACTTTCCACCTCCCTTTCTGCTCTTAATCTTACCTACAAAGGTCATGCTATTAATAATTTCTTATAATTCCTTCCAAAAATTTTTATGCACACGCCAGCATCTCTCTGTTCTTACAGGGATCTTACAGACACCCCATTCTGTACCTTACCTTTGGCTTGTCTCCATGGTTTTCATACAGTAGCACATCAGCTTTTTCTTACACTTTTTAAGAGCTTTTTAGTATTTCTTTGTAGGGCTATAACAATTTCTGTAACTGTTAGGTGGATATTTAGATTGTCTAATCGAGAAAGAAGGCTGAGTGCATGTCCTTGTTAGGTTTGATTTGGAGAACCTTTGCAAGTATCCCTTAGAATAAAGTCAAAGGTAGAATTGCTCTGCCAAGGGGTATGTATGTTTTCAATTTTTATAAATATTGCCAAGTTGCCCCCAAAGAGGTTTCATTAATTTTATTATACCAGCAGCATGTGAGAATTGCCTGTCTAGCCATATTCTCATATTAACCAACTTTAAAATTTTTTGCCAGTCTGATAGGTGGAAAATGGTATCTTTGTTACTTTCAATGCATTGTTTTAATAGTGAGTGGTTACATTTATTTTTATTAGCATATGCATTCATTTTCCTTTAGTCTGCCTTTTCTATCCTTTGTTTGTACGTGTGGGGAGAGGGAGCTGGGGCAGGGGCAAGATTGTCTTACGTGCTCTTTGTGAGCTGCAGAGGTTTGTAAATGACCATGGATCTGTTGACCTTGTGTTTTCTACGTTTGAACTTCTAGTCTGGGTCTGAGTTTGCTTTGTTCGTTATTTGCTCTGGGCTGAGTGGAATTTGGGTATTTAAAGAGGAATGACTTATCATTCATTTTTCTGACTTGTTGTCGATGGTCTTTGACTTGACCCCGATGGTCTGTGACTTGACCCCCTCCCCGTGTGTTTCTGGGGTTCAGCCACAGCCTGCAGGCCCAAGTCAACACCAGTGCCCAGCCAAAAAGACAGCAAGTGGGTGGGGGGTTTTCAGAATAGCATTTGTAAAGAAAAGTTAGTATTATTTACTTTCATATAACCTTAAAAATAGGAAATAAATATTGTTTTAATTTTGCAGTTTGTATGAAACCTGAATACAGTATTTTAAAAAGTCCTTTAAAAAAAGGACTTCAAATATTTATTGTTTTGTATTAAGAGCTACAACTTGGACTTGATTGGAGGGCTGGCACAGCTGTAAAAGGATCTCATCCCTTAAGGGGAAGTTTGAGAGTGAGGGGTGGATGCAGATGTTTGGCAGGAGGCCGGCTGCCCTAGCATCTGCTCTGTGCACGTGATCACGGGGTTCGTACCTCGTGGTGAGCTCAGGCACTGAGACCCACCCTGAGACATGCTCACAGTAGGACAGAAGCGCTGCCAGGAGGTGTCTGACGTGCATGGTGAGCTTTAGGTTTGCTTCTCTGTGATTCAGGCATGTGGGCTCTTGACTCTAGAGGCAAAATCTTCAAGGTGAGTTTCTTGTGACAGGGCTGGTAAAATGACTCTTCCTTTAGACTTGACCTTCGGTTCCTTTCCTAGGTTTTTATTTGTTAGTATTTATTTATTTATTTTTTGTGAGGAAGATCAGCCCTGAGCTAACATCCGTGCTAATCCTCCTCTTTTTGCTGAGGAAGACCAGCTCTGAGCTAACATCTATTGCCAATCCTCCTCCTTTTTTTTTACCCAAGGCCCCACTAGATAGCTGTACGTCATAGTTGCACATCCTTCTAGTTGCTGTATGTGGGACGCGGCCTCAGCATGGCCGGAGAAGCAGTGCGTCGGTTGCGCGCCCGGGATCCGAACCCGGGCCGCCAATAGTGGAGTGCACGCACTTAACCGCTAAGCCATGGGCCGGCCCTATTAGTATTTTTTAAACAAAGCTGATCCCAAGAGACCCTAAGAGGAGTGATCTTTTGTGGGTGTGTGAGATGAGCTGTGTTGATGGTTTCTGTAGAAGGACGCTTCACCATTTTTAGGGTGAAGACAATAAATGTACAAACGGTTTCCTTCTGAGAAAACTCAAGTTATTTAAATGTTTGTTAATCCGAGAGTTTCAGGTACACTGTGGGCCCACAGCTCTGGAAGGCTCTCTGCCTGGAACTGCCTCCATTGCATGAAATGGTTGCACTGCCATCATGAAAGGGCCACTGAGCATGCCCGAGGACAGCCCTGTGCAGGCAGAGTTAAGCTACTGTAGTTGCTCTGCAGTGGCCGCAGTCAACAACTGTGCTAAGCAAGAGGGAAGATTGGTAGAGGTCCATGCAGGGAACATGGTATTGAACGTTTTTCTTCCCTTAACCCCGTGCTTTCCATGGGTACTCCTAGGCCAGGGTCAGGGCCTAGGAGGTAGGGGGTTCTCTATTGTGCTGGTGGGGTGGCCACCTTGTCCACATCTCCCCACCCCACCCCCACTCACTGCAAAATAACCCTGTTTGGATGGCTTGCCAATGGACATGTGTGCTTTCTTGGGAGTGGGGGTGGGAGGTTCCCCCAAAGCTGCGGGTGTTGAAAACCGGGTAAGGCCTGTTCCATATGGGCAGGAAGAAGCTCATAATTTTTCAGTTGTGCTCATGATAAACCAGTAGTTTTTCTCCTGCTCACATGTATATGAGAGCTTATAAAGCTGAACTTTCTTGCTGACTAATGATGTTTCCTTGTTTTCTCCTTCCCCGCCCCCATAGCAGCCTCCCTGGTGATGGGGAGGGAGGCTGGGAGGGCATGAGTGAGAGAGAGCCTGGGAGGCTGGGGACCACTCGGGGCTGTGCACAGAGGAGCTGGCCATGTTGCCGTGCAGTTGCTCATTTTCCATGCAGGCTGCAGAAAAAGAAGTCTGTCAGCCCTAGGCGTGAGACTGGCACCTACCAGTCACCAGGACTGCCCCTTGGAAGGCTGTGCGTTGCCTAACGGGAGCTGTCCGGGGCACGTGTTCATCTTGTGGGGTGGCCCTGTCTGCCTTCGTCATTGGGAGACTCCCATTTATCTTGGAATGACAGAGAAAGGAGCTGGTGGAGAGGTGCAGAGAATCAGGGCAACAGAGCTTCCACTTGGGTTTTCTAAGCGATTCCATAGAAAAGCAAGACAGAGTATAAGCAAGTGCTAGACATGTCTTGGGGGCAACCTAGTAGGGGGCTGTGGTTTTATTTATTGTAAACAGCAGAATTGGAGCAGATTGGTTCATGGGCTGCCTCTTCTAGAACCGTTTTCTTGGAACAAAAGGGTGGGGGAGGGTAGGCCGCTCTCCTAGATCTGAGGAAACTCCAGCTCAGCCAGCAGAATGAGGAAGAGGGAACAATAGGGACGGCTCCTTTGTGCCTGCCCTTGAACATGGGGCTCCCTGAGCCCCCACCTGGCACGCTGGGAAATGGCACTGTTCTGGGTGGTGGTTCTGAGAGGAACCATTTAACCAGGTATGCAAACGTGCTTTGAACACCTGTGATGTAAATGTCATTGGTGGTTAATGTTAGCAGCTCACCTCATAAGGGAGTATTTGTTCTTGTCTTTTCTAGTAGAAAATGTTCTTTTAGAGGAGATGTTTCCCCAGGCCACGTTAGTGTCCTGCCCTGTGCATTGGCTGGTTCTGGCCTCCCTCCCTCCTCCCCCTCCCCCTCCTGTTCCTTCCTCTCCCCTCCCCCACCTTGTCGTCCCCTTCCCCCTTTCTCCTCCTCCCTCTCCTCCTCCCTCTTCCTTCCACCTCCATCTCCTCCCTCCTCCCCGCCTCAGATGAGAGGTCCCTCTGTGAGAAGGGGGGACCCAGGGATACCATTGGCAGACTGCAGCCTCAAGGTGGGGGCAGAGGCTGGGTATGTGGGGAAGGGCACGGCCAGCGGGAGGCTTCCTCTTAGGTAGACATTTGCTTTTCATTTTAAGAGAATTTTAGAGATGAGGGGTGTTTGTTTAGCATTAGGAGATTTTTATCTTCTACTTGAAGCAGTGTGAATTGTCTGTGGATCATGGTGTTAAGAGAAAAAGACCATAACCAAAGGGATAAAGTTTAAGTAAAGTAAAAGTTTTGGTGGATTTTCAAAACTAAAAATGTATTCAGTCAAGCGTTTTGTCTTCTCTTTAGAGAACTAGGGAAGGAGAGGTATACTGTTATGCTATTTATCACGCTGGTCTGGCCTTTTTGGCATCTGAAATCTTGTAGGGATTTGTCTTATGTAGAGTGTATGATGCTTGGTGGGTTTCATAGAATCCAGAAAAGAGCTTATCCAAACTGTCTCACCTTTAGGATAAACTGCGTTGTAGAATTGTAACAGATGGCGGGCGTGTGGGACCTCTTAGCGGTCTATTTCCTCTAACACATTTCCGTTTCACAGACTTGTTTTTAGAAAGAAAAGTGAGAGAGTGCTGTGAAGGAGAGCTCATATCTACTTTATAGACTTTTGAAGAACACGTTTCTTTGTTTCTGCCTTGGAGAAGAGTTGGGGCCAATGGGGATGCAGCCCAACAGGAGAAGGAAGACCAAAGGAAGGAGGGGGTGCCAACAGGAGAGATGGCTTTGGGTGCCTGCTGTCCACCTCTAGGAGCCTGATTGACATGGGACTTCCAGGCTCCCTCTAGAAGAGGAATATCCTTCCCTCTTTACCTCCCTTTCTTCTTCTCCCTCTCTCCCTCCCCCTGCCCATCCTTCCACCCACCCATCACATATGAATTACCTATTATATACCAGAATTACTAGTGTGGAAATTTTGGTGTGTGAATGAACAGAGCACAAAACATCCAGAACATTTTCATCATCCGGAAAAGAAACTCTGTACCATCAGTAGTCACTCCCCATTTCCTCCCCTCCCTAATCCCTGGCAACCACTAATATATGTTTTGTCTTTGTAGATCTATGTATTCTGGACATTTCATATAAATGGAATCATACAATATGTGATCTTTTGTGACTGGCTTCTTTCACATATCTTATTGTTTTTAAGGTTCATCCAGTTCATTTTGTTCCTGTTTATAGTGGAATCGTATTTCATGGTATGGATAGACCTCGCTGCTTATTCATTCATCAGTTGATGAACATTTGGATTATTTCCACTTTTTTGGCGATTATGAATAATGTCAATATTATTTTTCATTATATTAATATGAAAAAATATTATTTTTTCCCATTTTGTGTTGACTTTTCACTTTTTTCATAGTGTGCTTTGAAGCACAAAAGTTTTTAGTTTGGATAAAAGTCCAATTTATCTACTCTTTTTGTTGTTCTGTATGTGAAAGTGATATTTGATCCAAGACTTAAAGGAGGTAAGGGAGTGACTTCTGGGAAGCAAGAAAAGCCAGTGCAAAGGCCCTGTGGTGGCAGCCTGCTTGGTGTTTATGAGTCGTCCTGGGTGGTTGAAGGGGTCAGCTGTTGGAGATGGGTTGGGAGAATAACAGGTCCCTAGGCTTTGCTCCAGCTGAAACTGGAGTGAGGGTTTGAGCAGGGCAGCTGTACAGGGAGCCCTGGCTGCTGCCTTGTGAGAGGGTTATAGGAACCAGGGAGACCAGTTAAGAGGCTGTGAGAAAACAAAGGGAGGGATGAAGGTGACTGGGCTGGGTGGGAGGACACAGGTTCTTATGTGTCCCTCATACCGTGTCTTTTCCTGTCACACCTTCAACCCCCCGCCCCCCTCACTGTCCACTAGGACCTTGTTTCCTGCTCCCCTGAGAAATTGGGACCGCAGGAGAGAAGCCCATCCCAGCATGTGCGCTCGCCCACGTGCACTCCCACGCCCACAGGCAGGTGTTAAGGCTCTGCCTCAGGTGATCCTTCTATGCTTGCTGCTCAAACAGATCTCTGATGCCTTACGTCCTCCTTGTGCCCTCCCCCACCCTGCTTCCTCCCATCCCCCCTCCCCCCTCCCCCCGACACTTTCACTGTTTTGCTCTCTTCAGAACACTTAGATCAGCATACAAACATGCTGACCCCTCTATTGTTAAGAAAACTTTTCTTGATCTTACTTCCCCACCGCCTCCCACCCTACTTCTCTGCTTTTGTTGCACACTCCTGCAGAGACCTGTCTGTGTTCCTGGTGTATGAGTCCTCTCCTGCTGTCTCTTACATCCTCTGTCAGACCTTGCTTCCCCCAAGTCTAACAGACACCGCCCCCCTCCATCAGGCTCCCTGGGGCCCTCCCTGTGGAGCCCCCTGCTGGCCTTCCCCACCCGAGTCTGGGGCTCTGAGCCCGCCCGGTGTCTCTTGACAACCTGCGTGCTCAGCACCTCTCATGGACACCTCCTCCTTCCACAGGGAAACCTCAGGCTGGGGCCTCTCCCTCTCCCTCTCCTTCCAGAGCTCCTGCCATCTGACTGGTCTCCTGGTCGCTGACCCTGTGCCCCCACCATGGTGTGCTGGGAGGGCGGGCACTCTCCTGGGCTGCTGGCTTCCCTCTTCCTCTGCAGTCACCTAGCCTCAGGGCCCAGGGAGGGGGCGAGTCGTCCTTCCGTGCTTGTATGTGCCGCTTTTTTCCTTCTTGGGGTTTCTCTGGGGTGCAGGCAGGGCTCTCAGAGCTTTCTTGGCGTCCACAGAACTGGACCGTCAGGGCTGGACCGAGGCAGGCACTACAGCTGGGCTGGTAGCTCCTTTCTTGCCTTGTCCTCAGCCACCGTTGGTGACTCTCTATTCCAGAGCCAGTGCCAGTGCACTTAGCTGGGGTGCTGTGGGGCAGCCCCGTCTAGTGTACGAGTGTTGCCCGCGTTCAGTCGGGAGGTCTTGCAGGGCCCACCATGTGTTTGCGTGGGAGATCGCTTGTAGAGTTTAAATAATGGAATAGTGAGGGTTTCCTGTCTATAGTTATTATTATTCTCTTAGCATCTGTATGCTTTATAGATGAGCTCACGTTTTAAATATTTATTAAGTTTAGGGAAAAAACAGAGGGAAATATACCAATAGTTAACTTGGATATTCCGGATTGTGGAATTGACAAGTGATTTTTGTTATATATTTTTTGGAATATAATAAGTTTTTTTATAATGAGCATGTATTAGTTTTACAGTAAAAAATGTTACTGGAAACCCTCATTGATTGGTTGACACCGTAGATGGAGTGCAGGAGCTGTGAGCACCCAGCTGTGTTAAGACAGAAAAGATAATCGCAAACATGTAACAGTGCCACGCTTGTGTCTATTTTTTTATCTATGTTAACATGTAAGGTGTTTAATGTTATTTTTAAAGGAAGTGACAGTGATTTTAAGGTTTTCTCGGTTTTAATCTCCAACTTGGTAATATCAACAGCTATAACCCACAGGGACAAAAACACTTTGGGGTGCTCAGTAATCATCTGTACAGTGTAACTTGGTCCTGGGACTGTAAAGTTCAAGAATTGCTGTTTATCATGAACTGAAGGACTTGGTAGGACGGTAGTGAACAAAATCCCTGTTTCTCAGAGAGCTTACATTGTTATGGGGGTTACATTTCACATTTTTATGCTACCTGCTTCAAAATAGTCACCTCCTTTGGTTTACTGTCTTTACCATTCTCACTCTTTTTGTCAGAATGGGGTTTTGAATAAAATTCAGCTGTAAATGTGTTTGTTTTTCCCATGTTGTTTCAATCCTATTACAGAGCAGTATTGTGGAAAGATTTTTAGAAAAATCTCCCATGTAATTAGGAATGTTGTCTTTTTCCAAGAACCTTTCTGATTATAAGGGAAAACTTTTCAATATATTTCTGTGGTTTTCTGCATGTAACCTGCACTTATTCTGTTAACCACCAGATGGTGCCTTTGTTCTAACAAGCCAGAACGCCAGCTCCATTTGGAGATTTCCTAGGAAGGAGGGACTGCGATTTTACATGGACTGCCTTTTTGCCAATTTAAGATGATCCACTTTTAAGTTACAGTGCTTGGCAAAGGACGCATCTTACTTTCAGGTCAATGCGGTCTCACTTAGTGCAGAATGATGTCCTAGGAGTAAGAGCTGTTCCCGCAGATGTTTGTTGAGCTCCAGTTGTGTATGAGCTTGTCCTTAGATGGATATTCTTTGGTGACCAGCAGATGTCCACCGTGCTCTCCTGGGGTTTACAGTCTCTTACCCCTCTCTGCTGCTGCTTTTGTGTTTGTGGCATTTCAGAAAGGATTGTTGCTCGAGTTATTCTTCTCATTTGAAGAAAGGGGTAGGCCTCTCAGTTTTCTTGGTGTATAAATTCTGTCCAGTCTTATTTTCATCTCCTGCAGTTCAGAAGAGAAGGGTGCCCTCAGAGGAGAGGTGTGCTTCTAAGCCGCACCATAGTTGGGCGTAGAGCTGGAGGCAGCGTTAAGCTCTGGCCCTGAGGATGTGCCCAGGGACTGTCCCGACGTGGTCAGTTACTGTTGTCCTACCTCAGGCTAGTGCTCTTAGACTGTGCTGCATGGCCTCACAGCGCTGTGGGGTCTCCTCAGAGAAGGTGGACACCAAACAAACTCATGATTAAACTGGGGCCGGCCTGCCAGGACCTGAGGGCTGGTGAGTTTCAGGACCTGGACGAGGTACATGTCCTGCCCTCAGGGAGTCCATATCAGAGACTGCCAGTGTTTTTCAGTTATTAAAAACTTTTCTCACATCAAAAAATTTTTAAGGCTCTTCCTCTCATGGTTGTAATTGTGAAAAGTATGTATCAATTGAGATGATAGAAAATGACAAAATTACTATGAATCTAGTGCTTGTTTATGTGGTAACATATTTACTTAGCCCACAGCCAGTACTGGGAGCCCCTGTGAATTTGTGGGTCCTTTCTGGTGACTCCGTTGTTCTCAGGAGCCTGCAGTTGAAACCATGAGCTAGGGAAGAGCCATCTTTTGTCCTGGAATAGAGCCCACAGTCTGACCAACCCAGGGGCTGAGATGTGTGGTGACCAGCTAAAGCTGTTTTATCCCCACCCTCTTTGACACATAATTAGAAGAAATGATGATAGAGAGATGGGGGGGGCCTGGCAGGGAGAATTTCTAGAACACTGAGTCGTTTCTCACAAGGATATGGATCTCAGTCCTGGAGCATAGCGAGCATAGAGGACTAACAACAATAGCTACTACCATTTATGAAACGTGGCAGAAGCCATGATGAAAGCTATACATCTGTAACCCGTATAAATCCCAGGGCTTCGTGAGTACCAGTCTCTTCATAGAGCCATTTTAAGTAGCAAATTTTAGGAGCCAAAAGAAATTAAGCAGGACTACAATCTTTACTGGCATCTATCAAAGAACATTAAGTTGATAGAAATTAAAACCCACAGTAAATCTCTCCAAACTCCCTCTCCTTTCCAGTTCTCCCACACTGAAGCCTAATTCAGAATCTCGTACTTGGCAGATATCCCAGAATGTTCCCTGACTCGCAGCTCTGGAGCTTTTTCTTTTGTTCTCTTTGTTTTTCTGTCCAGTCTTAAAGAGCAAGTTCAGATCAACTGTGGCAGCTACTCTGCATTACTTTGTGCAGTCTTCCTCTGATTGCATGACTTATCTCTTGATGTTAGAGGCCTGCATTTTATATTTAATCATATTTAAAAATGTATTCTTCAGAGAGTCGTGGGATACGTATTATGTGCCAAGTCTTATGCTAGGTGCTGCGGTTGCAAAGATGAGTAAATCAAAGCCCATGTTTCTTATGGGCTCTCCTTTTACTGAGGAGATGGACATGCAGGCAGTCCCAGTGCAGCATGGGATAAGCTGGAAGAGCCACAGGGGTTGCAGTGTTTCGTGGCAGAGTTGGATCTTCAAGGATACAAGCTGGGAAAAAGACAAATGCAGTGGCTGAAGACTCAAGGGCACTCTTCAATGAATTCGAGGTAGCTTGATGTGGTTGGCATATAAGGATGTTTGACAGCCTATTTTTGGACCTGAAAATTGTTGGGCTGGGTTAGGAGTCAGCAAATTTTTTTGTAAAGAACCAGGTGTGCAGGCCACATACGGTCTCTAATGCATGTTCTTTTTAAATTTTATAACTTAAAAAAATGTACAAAAACCATTCTTAGCTTGCAGGAAGTACAACGATGGGCTTGGGCTAGATTTGGCTAGTGGGCCATAGTTTGTGGACCCCTGGCCTAGATTGTTGTCGTGCCCTCTGTCTGTGTTATGAAGTGTGAACGAGCTCACGGGCAGTGGGAAGCACTGGATGTTTTAAGAAGCTTATGGCAAGATCACAATTCTAGAAAGATAATTTTAACTGCAGAATAGATGTTAGACTGAAAAGGGGAGAGACTGGAGTTAGAAAAATGAGTTAATACGCTATTCCTATTACCAGTGACTTTAGGAATGATATGGCTTAAAGTAAGAAGGTAGCAGTCGAGTTTGGTGGGAAATGTAGGAAGTATAGAACTTGGTGACTGCACAAGGTGTGAAGCTTGACTGAAAGTTCTTAATTAAGGGTATGCACAGAGTTAGCCGCAGTGGTGTTTATAATAGCTAAAAAGAGTCAGTTGTAACCATAGAATATAGCACTATTGCATATCTTAAAAATAATGTTATAGGGGCCGGCCCTGTGGCCTAGCGGTTAAGTTCGGCGCACTCTGCTTTGGTGGCCCAGGTTTAGTTCCTGGGCACAGACCTGCACTGCTTGGTGGCAGCCATGCTGTGGTGGTGACCCACATACAAGATAGAGGAAGATTGGCACAGATATTAGCTCAGGGTGAATCTTCCTCGGGAAAAATAAAATAAAATGAAAAATAAAAAATGTTATAGATATCTTTATTATCAGGTTGAATGAAAAAAGTAGATTAAAAACCAGTGTATTATATAATCCATTAATGTAAAAGACCTGTAAGAGATGTAAGACGTTTACTGTTGGTGGTAGGATTTGGGCAATTTTTATTTTCTCTTACTTGTATTGACATGCACACATCGTTGCACTGGCTAGAGCCCTCAATGCATTGTTGCAGTCTTGAATAGAAGCAGCAAGAGTGGACCTCCTTGACTTGTTCCTGTTCTTAGGGGTACAGAATTAAGCCTTTCACCGTTAAGTATCATGTTAGCCACAAGTTTTTCATAAATGTCCTTTATCAGGTTGAGAGTTTTTATCATGAAAGAATTTTGTCAGATGCATTTTATGCATCTATTGAAGTGATCATTGTGGTTTTTGTCCTATATCCTATTAATATTTATTACATTAATTGATTTTCAGATGTTAAACCAACCTTGCATTCTTGAGTTAAGTCCCATTTGGTCAATTATATAAAAATGTACAATTCTTTCTACATGTTGCTGGATTCATTTGCTAATTTATTGTTAAGGAGTATTGCTTCTCTGTGTATGAGAGGGCTGATCTGTGGGGTTCTTCTGTCTTTGACTTGCGTTGTCTTCTGTGTGACCCTGCTCTCACAGAATGGGTTGGGCAGCGTTTCCTCCTCTTCTTGCCAGTCCATGATTACTAATGGGGTGGAACATCTCCCTATAAATACCTGTTTAATTCTTTTGCCCATTTTTTTGTTGTTGTCTTTTTAAATTAATTGATGTAGTTATTATTTATCTCTTCCTTCTAGAGTTGAGTAATATTAAAGCTGTTGTACTTAGCCACATATGTTGCATATATTTTTTCTGTCTTTTAAAGTTTATTTATTTTGCCACATAAATGTTAAAAGTATTTTGGTAGTTAAATCTGCAAAGCTTTCCTCTTGTGATTCTGAGTCTTAGTGTTATGCTTAGAATCAAGAATTCCTCATTTCAGGGTTATCAAATATTTTCTCCTAGTGCTTTTATGATTGTATTATTTTGTATTTAATCATGTCATTCATTGATTCATATTTATGATACACTTTTCCCCAGTGGTTAGCCAGTTGTCTCATTAATTGTTTTATTAATTATTCTCTCTTCCTACTCATTTGAAATGCCCCTTGTCCTGTACTATATTTTTATATTCACATGTGAATGTTTCTAGTCTTGCGTTAAATATATTTAATGAAAAATTTAAGAATTTTCATAGGCAATAGTAGGTTTTCTTTCACAGAATCATGCCTTGACTGATCAAGATAATTATCATCTGTCCTACCAGATGTTTAAAAGTCTTAACTTTTGTTGCTTACACTATTAAAGGCATCAAGCTGATCGCTATTTGTGTATGTAGATGTACCAGAGGAATAGTCCATTCAGAAAGGTAGAAATTGCACTGTTCACATTCTACATGAAATACCAGTGTCCTTAATTAGTCTCATTTCTCCATCGTGAGGTTATTCTTCATCAAATTTTCTTAGCAACCGTGGTAGACGATAGTTAGAACTTAGACATTGCCCATTACAGAGAACCCTCAATTTGAGGGACGTGTGAAATTTTGTCTTTTCAGTCAGAAACCTGCTACATTTCCATTGTTTTTGCAGTGTGTAAACCAGCATCCCAGTGTGCAGGAGTCAAATTGGAACCCTGAGAACCATATTCAGCCTGAAGCTCCAGGATTTTGCTGAAACTTTGTAGTATCTGCGTTGCACATTGTACAAGTTCTTTTGTCCTATAAATAGTTCGTCTTCCTGAGGAACTGTAGTTTGACTTAATATATTATGGATATAAAATCAGTACAAAACTGCTTCTACTTAAATTTCTTCATTATTTGTGGTAGTGAAAACACTGGCTTTCTCTCCAGAAATTCAGAACCGTAATGTACCTTGCTGTTTGCTAATTTCCCTTCTGGTCCAGGCCATTGGTTTGATTTCCCACACAGCCCTTGTGTCCCTGGGAAGCCTCCGTGTCTGCTTTCTCTCCTGTCCTCGGCCTCCCTCGGGCCTCCCAGCCTCCAAGTGAGGTTAACCCTTGCGTTGGATGCATACTGCCTGCTTTTGTCTGTAAGATTCTGACCAGCCTAACCTGACTTTTGCTCTTTGTGACCACGAAGGCATTTGAAGGGTGAGACATTTTACTCATTCAGTCCCTGGAAGTTTATACTCCAAGTCTGAGACTTAAGAGTGACCCCAGGAGTTGGTGCGTGTTTATGCCAGCCCCCTGTGTTTATGCCACGGGAAGCTGTCAAAACGGTAAAAACCATCTTCCTTTAAAGTAGTCACTGGGTTTGGGATTTATTAAAGTATTTAAAAGTCTTAAAAAGTTAAAAATTTCAAGTAAACTGTTTTTCCTCCCTACATCAACCTTTTTGTGTTTTCTGAGGAAGTAATAGTTTATTACTGTTTTTGATAGAAAATTTATCATGTCGAAGAGGTTATGATATTTTTCTCTATTTAAAAATTCACTTTTATTCTTTGCAGATCTTAACTAGTTCAATCTGTGGTGGCGAACATCTTCCCATCGTCTAGGTTTAGCTCTGTTCTGGGCTTGCCTGTCACTTGCTGTGCTCCCTAATAACTAGGTGCGATGCATGGAAAACAGTGGGGCCTCCATTGGCTTCAGTGGAGAAAGAGGTGCAGTCAGGTGGCAGAAACCAACTTCTTGGAGCTGCAACAAAAGAAAGGAATTTATCACTTCACATAACCAGGAACTTGGAGGTTAGGGCCTAGTTGGTGCTGAGAACGCTGCCTTCCTTGTGTGTGGCCTTGCTTCCTTTCTTATGTAGTCAGTGGCCTCTAGCAGCTGGGAGCCATCCCTAGGGAGATGGCTGGAGGTCAGTGGGTCCCAGACCAGGACTAGAGAGTGTTGGGGGTGTGGTTTCTGGGCAGCTTAGAACAATAGGTTCATAGGTGAAAGGAGTGCCACCCTACATGGGTAACCCCTCACACTAGTGCATGAGGCAGTTTACTGCTTCCTGCCAACAGAAATAACAATTGCAAATGAAAGGCTGTACATGGCCCCGGCCTTGCCTCTGTGAATTTTCAGTATTTTCTCATGTCACTTTCCTTTCATTTTCCAGTTCTACACTGCAACTAGATACAGTTATGCTAACAAGCGTAAAAGCCAAAATCATGTTTCTGTTGCATAGGTTTACTTTTACATGTATTAGTGAGCTCATCATTTGACAGCCGTTCTCATTTAATAGACTTTATTAAAATCAGATCAGTAAAGCTGTTACTCTGGGTTCCAAGCTGGAATATAGAATATATTACATTAATTTCAATAGTTAAAATAGCATTTATAGACGAGAGATAGTCCCTGTAGAAAGAGCTGATATTCCTGCTGTTTGGAGCTACAGTAAGGCCAGGCAGCAGTGCCTGAGCGTGTCCGTGGAGCTCCAGGGGACTTGGGTTGTCAGATGCTAGCTGTCCTCATTGTAGGAGGAAGGGATGTCGTGGCTAATGGCGTGTCACATAGACATCTTTTTGGTAAGGTAACCTACTTGGCCGGAGTTTGGACTTCAGAAAACAGACCTCATTTATATAAATTAGAGTTGTATAGTGCTGGGCGTCATCACCTTAAGCCATTGGTTTGAGAGTTAGCTGGCCCCTGGAAGCTAGGAAAACAGTGGAGGTTCACATGCCTTTGTATTTTTCTCACTTACTTGTAAAATTAAGAATCAACTCAGTAGCTACTTAATTATTTAGTCTAGAAACAGGTGACATTCAATCATGTGAAGTTAGCTAGGAGTAAGGACTTCTGCATGAGTTTTACAGTTCGTGTCTTTTCCCTGATTCAGCTCTGTTGTCAGCTCCTTAGGTGTGTGGATGCAGCCTGCAAGTCCAAAGACAGGGTGATGCAGCATGGCCTCACCACAGCTGTTTCTTAGGCCCAGGGGCTCCTGCCCCTGGTAAAAAGTGAGGCTGTATCAGGGGAAAGGTTCCTTTCTCTTGCAGCTGAAATTGAATCCTGGTTAATGCATTTAGCACAAATCAACATGAAAAGGATCTGGAGTTATTTTTCCAAAATGTTTTTAAAGTGGTTCAATCTTAAAAACGAAGAAGGAGGAAAAAACCCTCTGTTTAGGACCTCTGCTGAGACATCTGACACATCATTTGTATATGGGAGAGGATAGCTTTAATTTCTAGTTTGTCCTTTATTTTATAGCTATTTCCTAGAGAAATTTACAGAGAACTACGTACAAATGAGTATATTAAATGAAGACGTTCACTTCAAGGTTGTTTATATTATTGAGTCGTTGCAATTGCCCCTGTGTGTCTCGGTGGTATCTTGGGTGTGTGGGGTATCTCACTGGACGCTGTGTGCCTCTACAGTGGGGTCTCTGCAGCCTGTGATGAGGTAGGTTCACTTGCTCACATTAGTTAAGGGAAAAACAGTTACCTAACTATGTGTAGTATCCCATTTATATAGTCTGTGTTAATTATACCTTTATGAATATATTTGCACAAAAAATCTTTGGACAGTTGTACACAAAGTAGTTGGCTAATAGGTAACTTTCACTTTTTAATTTTTTTCCAATTTCCTTTACTTAAAAAAATTAAAATTATACAGTAATATATGAATTTTTCTTTTGAAAATCAAATCCTGCCCAGGCAGAATCTGCCCCTTTCACACTCCATCCCCACAATATCTGTCATGATGAGTTTGATGTGTATCCTTCCAGAGCTTTCCCTTTAGCTTTTAGAGACACGTTTGAACCCACTGAAAATATATAGTATTGTTCTATGTTTTATTTTTTTCTATCTATAAAACTTTTTCTTTTTCTTTTGAAATACTTTCAAACTTAACAGAAAAGTTCCAAGTATGATAAAAGTTTTGATTAAGTTGCCTCGTAGATGCTTCATGTGAGATGAGTTAGAGAAACCTGAACTAAAATGGACGGGGAAGGCCTGCAGGGGGAGCTCCCGCCCCATCACACACCGTTAATCACTCCAAACAGGAAATACAATTACTTGCTACGAGGGAAGACTTCTCTCCCCACCTGGGAACAGCCCAGCCTATCAGAAATGCCGCAGCTCAGCCAATCAGAAATGCCACAGCTCAGCCAATCAGAAACGCCACAGCTCAGCCAATGAGAAGCGGTTGCTGCTCTGATCTGTTTCTTTTCCAATGGACTTTGCTTTAGAGCAGCCCCTCTCTCTCCCTGCTTCTTCTTTCTAAAAGCAAACTCCTTCCTTTGTCTCTCCTCATTTGCCTGTGATTTGCCTTAGCATGCGCATCTAGAATTGCAATTCTTTTGGCTATTTCTGAATGAGCTCCTTTTGAGGGTAAAATAACTGGCAAATTTGCTTTTAAAGTTAATGCTTGTCATTCCTGTGTTAATATGTATTTCCTAGAAAGACATTCTTTTGCTGAACGTGGTATATCCATCAACACCAGGAAATTAATATATATCTTTAAAAATATATATTTGTATGATGTCATGCTGTTAGCACTATTATGCTATGTCCTTTTTTTGCTACACAAAATATTATTTATTATTTTCTGATTTTTGTTGTATATATGTTACATACTCCTGAAAGGAGTCATTTCTGTTAATTCCATTGGTTTCATTAAAGAAGTTCGTGATTGCATCTGTAAGGTTGTTGTCCTAAAAAATAAAATAACCAGTTATTTTACCAGCAAAGTGGGTTTATTTGGGAATAGCAGAGGAATTGCAATTTGGGACAAGCAGGCTGTAGCAAACACCACAGGCAGGTCCAGCAAACAAAAGAGAGAAGTGTTACTTCATAGAGAAAAAGGAGGAAGTTGGCAGGGGTTGTTTTGAAAGAAAGTGCATTGGAGGAAAGCAAAAGTTCAAGGTAGTGACAGTTTCTCATTGGCTGGGCTTGTTGGGCAAGGAGAATTTTTCCTGTTGGGGTCCCTAATTGACATCAAATGGGGGAATGTGAGGGTTCCCTTTTGTGGCCTCCTGACTCCATTTTAGAAGAAGTCTCCTTTATTCTTTTCCACACTTTCTCCTTTTGATCAAGATTTGTCTCCAAAAGTATCACTGATCAAGAGTCAAGTTTTCTGGATTCAGCAGCCTTTGTTTCTTGGTGCCAGGAAGGACCTTTCCTGAGTGTCGGGCTCCATGTAGGAGGGAAGTTGCACAGATTGGAAACCTCTTAGGGTCATTGAAGTAACGAGGTGTAGGAAGGAGAACTCTCAGACATTCCCATCTGAAGTCTATATCTTATGAGGGTCGTGAGCATTGGAGATCATCTTGAAGTGTTGACCCAGCATGACCTTATTTGGTACAATGTTTTATAAAGGATTGACAGACAACAGATACAACACTTAAAAGTAATATACAAAACATAATATATATATTATATATATATCTCCTTTTATCAGTTGCAGATCAAAAGAGGTAGGGGCCAGGTACCCTGGACGTCCTGTGACTGTCTGAAAGGGTGAGAGCTTACAAGATTCAAAGTGGGTGGATCTGAGATTTAGAAGGACCAACGGTAATGCTTTTGACCAAGGTATTTGGAGAGTTTCTACGAATTTTGCCAGTTGAGTCTAAGTGCCGTTAGTGTGTTCGACTAACCCTGAGGGTTGAGGATGGTAACCACAGTGAAAGTGTGGTAACACTGGCCAGACAACACAGACTTGTCGAAGTACCTGACTGGTAAGATGGGTTCAAACCCCATCACTATGAGGTTTGAGAGGAGTTCCCCAGGTAGGGTAATCTTTTCTAACAGAACTTTAGCCACGGAAGAAGCAGGGCCTCCGTACAAAGGAAAGCTTCAGTCCAGTGAGAAAACATGCAAACCATGACTAAAACGTATTTATATCCATGAGACGGGGGAAGCTATCTGAAATCCATTTGCCATACCTCATCTGGCCCATTAGGCAGTTCAGAGTATCTGGGAGCAGTGCGAACAGGTTTCCCTGGATTGTATTTTAGACAGGTGGGACGAGTGGGGTAGGCACTTTTTGTGGCCTTATTAATATTTTCCTACCAATGTTGGTTCATGAATGCTATCATTTTGTCAGTAGACCAATGGTTTAATGCATGTGCAGTGGTCAGTTGTGGGACTTTCAGAATTTCTGGTAAGACTGTATTATTGTTTGGCCCAAACCCGAGTTCTCTCTTTTTTTTTGTAATTTAATTTTTTTTTATTGATGTCATAATAGTTTATAACATTGTGAGATTCCACTTGTACATTATTATTTGTCACTCACCATATAAATGCACCCCTTCACTCCTTGTGCCCACCCCCCAATTCCCTTCCTCCAGTAACCACCAAAGTGTTCTCTCTGTCTGTGTGTTAGTTTATATTCCACATATGAGTGAAGTCATACAGTGTTTGTCTCTGTCTGGCTTATTTCACTTAACATAATACCCTCCGGGTCCATCCGTGTTGTTACAAATGGGACGATTTTGTTTTTTTTTTTTATGGCTGAGTAGTATTCCATTGTATATATATACCACATCTTCTTTATCCAGTCATCTGTCGATGGACACTTGGGTGGCTTTCACTTCTTGGCTATAGAGAATAATGCTGCAGTGAACAGAGGAGTGCATAAACCTCTCTGGATTGTCAATTTCAGGTTCTTTGGATAAATACCCAGAATGGGATAGCTGGATTGTAAGATATTGGTATTTTTAATTATTTGAGGAATCTCCACACTGTTTTCTGTAGAGGCTGCTCCAGTTTGCATTCCCACCAGCTGTGTATGAGGGTTCCTGTTTCTCCACATCCTCTCCAACATTTGTTATTTTTTGTCTTGGTGATTATAGCCATATTCACAGGCGGAAGGTGATATCTTACTGTAGTTTTGATTTGCATTTCCCTGATGATTAGTGATGTTGAACATCTTTTCATATACCTATTGGCCATCTGTATCTCTTCCTTGGAAAAATGTCTGTTAATATCCTCTGCCCATTTTTTTTTTTTTTTTTGTGAGGAGATCAGCCCTGAGCTAACATCCGCCAATCCTCCTCTTTTTTTGCTGAGGAAGACGGCCCTGGGCTAACATCGGTGCCTATCTTCCTCCACTTTATATGGGACGCCGCCACAGCATGGCTTACCAAGCAGTACTTCGGTGCGCGCCCGGGATCCGAACCAGCGAACCCCGGGCCGCCGCAGCGGAGCGCGCGCACCCAACCGCTTGCGCCACCGGGCCGGCCCCCCTCTGCCCATTTTTTGATTGGGTTTTTTTTGTTGTTGTTCAGTTGTGTGAGTTCTTTGTATAGTGTGGAGATTAACCCCTTGTTGGATATATGATTTGCAAATATCTTCTCCCAGCTGGTGGGTTGTCTTTTCATTTTGATACTGGTTTCCTTTGCCTTGCAGAAGCTCTTGAGTCTGATGAAGTCGTACTTGTTTATTTTTCTTCTGTTTCCCTTATCCAAGTAGACATGGAATTCGAAAAGACCCTTCTAAGATGGATGTCAAAGAGTGTACTGCCCATGTTTTCTTCTGGGAGTTTTATAGTTGCAGGTCTTACTTTGAAGTCTTTGATCCATTTTGAGTTAACTTTTGTGTATGGTGAAAGATAATGGTCTACTTTCATTCTTTTGCATGTGGCTGTCCAGTTTTCCCAGCACCATTTATTGAAGAGACTTTTCTTTCTCCATTCTATGTTCTTAGCTCCTTTGTCGAATATTAGCTGTCCATAGATGTGTGGTTTTATTTCTGGACTTTCACTTCTCTTCCATTGATCTGTATGTCTGTTTTTGTAGCAGTACCATGCTGTTCTGATTATTATATCTTTGTAGTATGTTTTGAAGTGAGGGATTGTGATGCCTCCTGCTTTGTTCTTTTTTCTCAGGATTGCTTTAGCTATTCAGGGTCTTTTGTTGCCCCATATGAATTTTAGTATTCTTTGTTCTATTTCTGTGAAGAATGTCATTGGGATTCTGATTGGGATTGCATTGAATCTGTAGATTGCTTTAGGTAGTATGGACATTTTAACTATGTTTATTCTTCCAATCCATGTGCATGGGATATCTTTCCATTTCTTTTTGTCATCATAGATTTCTTTCAATAAGGTCTTACAGTTTTCAGTGTATAGGTCTTTCACCTCCTTGGTTAATTTTATTGTTTTTGTTGTGATTGTAAATGGGATTGTATTGTTGCGTTCTCTTTCTGAAAGTTCGTTATTAGAGTATAGAAATGCAGCTGATTTTTGTAAGTTGATTTTGTATCCTGCAACTTTGCTGTAGTTGTTGATTGTTTCTAATAGTTTTCTGATAGATTCTTTAGGATTTTCTTTGTTTTTTTTTTTATTTTTATTTATTTATTTTTTCCCCCAAAGCCCCAGTAGATAGTTGTATGTCATAGTTGCACAACCTTCTAGTTGCTGTATGTGGGACGCGGCCTCAGCATGGCCAGAGAAGCGGTGCGTCGGTGTGCACCCAGGATCCAAACCTGGGCCGCCAGCAGTGGAGTGCACGCACTTAACCGCTAAGCCACGGGGCCAGCCCCTAGGATTTTCTATATATAAAATCGTGACGTCTGCAAACAGCAAAAGTTTCACTTCTTCATTGCCTATTTGTATTCCTTTTATTCCTTTTTCTTGCCTAATTGATCTGGCCAGAACCTCCAGTACTATGTTGAATAAGAAGTGGCGAGAGTGGGTACCCTTCTCTTGTTCCTGTTCTCAGAGGGATGGCTTTCAGTTTTTTACCATTGAGTATGATGTTGGCTGTGGGTTTGTCATATATGGCCTTTATTATCTTGAGGTACTTTCCGTCTATACCCACTTTATTGAGAGTTTTTATCATAAATGGATGTTGGATCTTGTCAAATGCTTTCTCTGCATCTATTGAGATGATCATGTGGTTTTTATTCCTCATTTTGTTAATGTGGCGTATCACATTGATTGATTTGTGGATGTTGAACCATCTTTGTGTCCCTGGTATAAATCCCACTTGGTCATGGTGTATGATCTTTCTAATGTATTGCTATATTCGGTTTGCCAACATTTTGTTGAGGATTTTTGCATCTATGTTCATCAGTGATATTGGCCTGTAATTTTCCTTCTTTGTATTGTCCTTGTCTTGCTTTGGTATCAGAGTGATGGTGGCCTCATAGAATGTGTTAGAAAGTGTTCCATCTTCCTCTATGTTTTGGAATAGTTTAAAAAATTAAATCTTCTTTGAGTGTTTGGTAAAATTCTCCAGAGAAGCCATATGGTCCTGGACTTTTGTTTTTTGTGAGGTTTTGATTGCTGTTTCTATCTCTTTAGTTGTGATTGGTCTATTCAGATTCTCTATTTCTTCTTGATTCCGTTTTGGGTGGTTGTATGAGTGTAAGAATTTATCCATTTCCTTTAGATTGTCCAATTTGTTGGCATATAGTTTTTCATAGTATTCTTTTATAATTCTTTGTATTTCTGTGATATCTGTTGTAATTTCTCCTCTTTCATTTCTAATTTTATTTATTTGAGCCTTCTCTTTTATTCTTGTGAGTTTGGCTAAGGGTTTGTCAATTTTTTTTGTCTTCTCAAAGAGCCAGCTGTTTGTTTCATTGATCCTTTCTACTGGTTTTTTGGTTTCAATTTTGTTTCTGCTCTAATTTTTATTATTACCCTCCTTCTGCTGACATTGGGCTTTGTTCTGCTTTTTCTAATTCTGTTAGGTGTAGTTAAAGGTTGGTTACTGGAGATTTTTCTTGTTTTTTAAGGGGGGCCCGTATTGCTATGAGTTTCCCTCTCAGTACTGCTTTAGCTGCATATGAGTTGGTACGGTATATTTTCGTTTTCATTTGTCTCCAGATATTTTTTGATTTCTCCTTTAATTTCTTCAATGATCCATTTGTTGTTCAGTAGCGTGTTGTTTAGTCTCCACATCTTTATCACTTTCCCAGTTTTTTTCCTTGTGGTTCATTTCTACTTTCATAGCATTATGGTTGGAGAAGATGCTTGTTATGATTTCAGTCTTTTTAAATTTATAGAGGCTTGCATTGTTTCCCAACATATGGTCTGTCCTTGAGGATGTTCCATGTGCACTTGAGAAGAACATGTAGTCTGCTGTGTTTGGCTGGAATGTTCTCTCTCTATATCTATTAAGTCCATCTCGTCTAGTTTTTCGTTTAAGTCTGCTATTTCCTTATTGACTTTCTGTCTGGATGATCTGTCCATTGATGTAAGTGAGGTGTTAAGATCCCCTATTATTATTGTGTTGTTATTAATGTCTCCTTTTAGGTTTGTTAATAGTTACTTTATGTACTTTGGTGCTCCTGTGTTGGGTGCATATATATTTATAAGTGATATATCTTCTTGATGGGGTGTCCCTTTTATCAATATATATTGCCCTTCTTTGTCTCTCATTACCTGTTTTATCTTGAAGTCTACTTTGTCTGATATGTGTGTGGCAACACCTTTCTTTTGTTTGCCATTAGCTTGGAGTATGGTCTTCCATCCCTTCACTCTAAGCCTGTGTTTGTCTTTATTTTTTTTTATTTTTTATTTTTTTAATAATTTTATTTATTTATTTTTTTCCCCCAAAGCCCCAGTAGGTAGTTGTATGTCATAGCTGCACATCCTTCTAGTTGCTGTATGTGGGATGCGGCCTCATCATGGCTGGAGAAGCGGTGCATCGGTGCGTGCCCGAGATCCGAACCTGAGCCACCAGTAGCGGAGCGCGCGCACTTAACCGCTAAGCCACGGGGCCGGCCCATGTGTTTGTCTTTAGAGCTGTGTTTCCTGGAGGCAGCAAATTGTTGGGCCTTGTTTTTTAATCCATCCTGCCACTCTGTGTCTTGACTGGGGAATTCAATCCATTTACATTTAGAGTGATTGTTGATATATGAGGGCTTAGTGCTGCCATTTTATTGCTTGTTTTTCAGTTGTTCTGTATTTCTCTTGTTTCTCGTTGCGTGCATTTTGGACTGCTAATTCAGTTTGGTGGCTCCCTATGATGGTTTTCTCAGCTTTCTCTTTATTTATCATTTGTGTCTTTGTTCTGATTTTTTTTTTTAGTGGTTGCCATGTGGTTTGTATAAAAGATCTGGTAGATGAGATAGTGCGTTCCCTGATACCCTGTTGTTCCCTTAGTCTAAGCAGGTTTCATCTGTTTTATCTTCCCCTTCTAAGTTCTTGTTGTCACAACTTATTCTGTTATGTGTTGTGAATTTGTGGTTAAAATGAAGTGATAATATTTATTTTCGATGTTTTCCTTCCCTTTCTCTTTATTTTATTTATTTATTTATTTATTTTTGTGAGAAGGATCAGCCCTGAGCTAACATCCATGCCAATCCTCCTCTTTTTGCTGAGGAAGACTGGCTCTGAGCTAACATCTGTTGCCAGTCTTTCTCCTTTTTTTTTTTTACCTTTTTCTCCCCATAGCCCCAGTAGATAGTTGTATGTCATAGTTGCACATTCATCTATCTGCTGTATGTGGGACGCCGCCTCAGCATGGCTGGACAAGCAGTGCGTTGATGTGTGCCCGGGATCCGAACCTGGGCCGCCAGTAATGGAGCGCGTGCACTTAACCGCTAAGCCATGGGGCCGGCCCCCCCTTTATCTTTAGAGTTATAATTGTTTGCTAATCTGTTTTGATAGAGAGTTGCAATTTTCTGATTTTGTTTCCCTATTTTTCCCCTTGCTCAAGGCTTTGTAAACTCTTACTTTCTTTCTTTTTCTTTTTTTCAGGTATGAGGGCCTTCTTGATCAAATCTTTTGTGTGTGTGTGGGGTCTTGTGGCAATGAACTCCCTCAGCCTTTGTTTATGTGAGAAAGTTTTTATTTCTCCATCATATCTGAAGGATATTTTTGCTGGATATAGTATTCTTGGCTGAAAGTTTTTGTCTTTCAAAACTTTGAATATATCATTCCACTCTCTCCTAGCCTGTAAGGTTTCTGCTGAAAAATCTGCTGGAAGCCTGGTAGGGCTTCCTTTGTAGATTATTCTCTTCTGCCTAGCTGCCCTTAATATTTTTTCTTTGTCATCGACTTTTGCCGGCTTTACTGATATATGTGTTGGAGCAGGTCTTTTTACGTTGATGTAATTAGGAGTTCTTTTGGCTTCTTTTACGTGTAATTCCAGCTCCTTCTCCAGGTTTGGGAAGTTCTCTCTTTTTCCCTCTCTTCTCCCTCTTGAATGCATATAATCCTTATGTTGCATTTCCTAATTGAGTCGGATATTTCTCGGAGAATTTTTTGATTTCTTTTTAGTCTAAGTTCTCTCTTCTCCTCCATCTAAGTATTTTTGTGTTCCTATCCTCCAGATTGCTAATTCTGTCCTCCATGTTGTCAGCTCTGTTGTTTAAGGACTCCAGATTTTTCTTTATCTCATCCATTGTGTTTCATCTCTAACAATTCTGTTTGGTTTTTCTTTATAGTTTTGATCTCTTTTGTGAAGAATTCCCTCTGTTCAGTAATTTGGTTCCTGATTTCATTGAACCATCTTTTGGAATTCTCTTGTACT
The DNA here is from genome assembly GCF_020826845.1 of Diceros bicornis minor. Classification (NCBI taxonomy): domain Eukaryota; kingdom Metazoa; phylum Chordata; class Mammalia; order Perissodactyla; family Rhinocerotidae; genus Diceros; species Diceros bicornis. The sequence continues at coordinate 44,177,315 of NC_080767.1, forward strand.
TGTTGAGTTTTATTACGATGGCTGTCTTGAATTCTTTGTCATTTAGATTGTAGATTTCCGTGCCTTCTGGATTGATTTCTGGGTGTTTGTCTTTTTCCTTCTGGTCTGGACTGTTAATATATTTCTAAATTTTTTTAAATTTTATTTATTTATTTATTTTTCCCCCAAAGCCCCAGTAGATAGTTGTATGTCATAGCTGCACATCCTCCTAGTTGCTGTATGTGGGATGCGGCCTCAGCATGGCCAGAGAAGCGGTGCGTCGGTGCGATCCCGGGGTCTGAACCCAGGCCGCCAGCAGTGGAGTGCGTGCACTTAACCACTAAGCCACGGGGCCGGCCCTGTTAATATATTTCTTTATACCATTTGATGGAGTGGATTTGTGCTAGCGCATAGTGATAGTTTCTGGATGCAGGTTCCACCTGCCGTCATTTGGTGGGGGCAGTAGCTGTGTAATCTGAGCCCGCTGCTGTGATCCCTGTCAGCTGTGCCTGTCCGAGCCTGGGCCACTCCTTGGGATCACAGTGGCCCTGTGGGGTCTCCCACCAAATGGGAAAGCAGTCACGTGGGGGGTTCAGGGCTGCTGTCACCTGCTTCCACAGTCCTGCCGTGTCGTGCTCCCCTCTTCGGGGCTGCAGTGGTACTGTGGGCATTCATGGCAGCCAGGGGCTTGTTTGGTTTCTGCTACCCTCTGCTTCTAGGTCGCACCAGCCATTGTGCTTGGTGGGCAGGACCTCCCCTTTGTAACTGAGCCAAAACCACTCCCTAGGACCCTGGTGGGATTGTGGTTTCTCCCACTGGATGCGAGAGTGATCACACGGGAGCTCAGGTCTACTGCCACCTGCTCCCACACACCCACAGAGTTGCACTTCCTGCTTCGGGGCTGCAGTGGTACTATGGGCATTCATGGCCGCTGGGAGCTTCCTTGCCTGGTCTCAGAGCTCAGCTGCCCTCTGCTCCTAGGTCACATTAGCCATTGTGCTTGGTGGGTGGGACCTCCCCTCTGGGACCCAGCCAAAGCCACTCTCTAGGACCGTGGTGGGATTGTGGTTTCTCCCACTGGACGGGAGAGTGATCACATGGGGGCTCAGGGCTAGTGCCACCTGCTCCCACAGTCCCACCAAGACGTGCTTCTCCCGTTCGGGGCTGCACCGATACTGTGAGTGTTCATGCCAGCTGGGAGCTTGTTCGCCTGGGCGGCAGCTCAGCTGCCCTCAGCTCCTAGGTAGCACCAGCCTTTGTGCTTGGTGGGCGGGGCTTCCCCAGTGGGTCCAGGCCTCCGCCACTCTCTGTGGGCTGCATGGCCCTGAGGGCTCTCCCACTGGACAGGGAAGTGATCACACTGGGGGCTCAGGACTGCCATCACCTGTTTCCAGTCGAGCTGAGGCATGCTCTCACCCTCAGGGCCACAGGGGTGCTGTGGTTGCTCCAGCCAGGAAAGTAGTTGCATGCGTGTGCTGGGCTGCCTGGGGTCCAGAGGGTGCTCACCTATCTCTGCCACCTTCTTAGGGGGTAGTCCATCCACCTTCAGGTGTATAGCTGCTCGGGTCTCTCAGGCGTCCTGGTGTGCTGTGTGGGTATCCTCCGCTGATCAGTGAGTGTCCTTTTAGTTGTAGTTCGAAGGGGGAGAGACACAGGGAACAGCTCACTCTACCATGTTGCTGACGTCTCTCTCTCTCTCTCTCTCTTTTTTAGTCAAGCCAAAAGTCATTAGATTTCCAATATGATTTTTCTTTTTCTGGGGCTAATTGTTTGGCATCTTTAGTCAGTTTTTCCAAATTATCCTATGGAGAAACATCCTTTTGGACCATGACAGATGCTTGGCTATTGGTTTCCTTGAGAGCAGCATTTTTGGCAGAAATACCAGTGAAGTGGCTTCCTTTAGCCACTAGAGCGTCAAGTTTGGAATGCCTGGGGATCTTAATAATAACCAAGGAAGCTGGAAAGAGTATGGCGTCTAATAGATCTTGGATATAAAAGCCATTTTTAATCTTTTCATCATTAGAGGTAAGGAAACCTCGCTGTTTCTGTAGCATCCCAAAGTCATGGGCTACCCCAAAAGCATACTGATTATTGACTGTTGGTATAAATGTTTGCGGTTTTGTCCTTGGCTAAAGTACAAGCCCAGGTAAGAGCACGTAATTCAGCCTCTTGGGCCAAAGTAGCCAAAGGTAAAGGTGCTACCTCGATGCCTTCAAAAGCAGTTGCACTACCACACCCAGCACAACCTTTACCATTGTCATCCTTTAAATAAGAACTGTCAGTAAACCATGAAAAATCTGCATTGGTTATAGGAATTTCCTGTAAATTACTAGGGGGAGTCAAGAGGTGATCTGTCAGCATTAAGCAGTTGTGAGGGGTTCGTCAGTGAGAGAGGGGAGAAGAATGGTGGGGTTGAGGTTATTACAATGAGAAAGAGTTATGTGAGGAGCAGTTAGCAAAAGGATTTCATAGGAGGGAGACGACTGAAAGGTGTTGGGTGTGATGAGAAATTAGAAGGGCTTCTACTGCATAGGGCTGTTTCTTCGGTGTCTATCCCATGACTGTTTCTTTGGTGGCCTTAACCAGAAGGACAGTGGCAGGAATGGCTCTAAGACAAGAGTATCCTCGTGCCACAGGGTCTAGTTGTTGGCTCCTATACCCTGTGGGTTGATGGTGGTCTCCATGTTTTTGAGTGAATACCCCAAGGGCATTCTCATACTTTTCACATGCAAAAAGGAAAAAAGGAAGCTGATGATTAGGATGTTCAAGAGCATCATCCAAATCAGCTTTTAAGGTTTGTCAAAAGTAAGAGGGACTTCCTGTGAAACCCTGAGGCATTACTGTCCAGGTTTATTGCTGTTCTTCCCAAGTGAAGGCAAAAGATATGGCTAGCTTTATCAACTGGAATACTTGAAGAAGGCACTGCGTAGGTCAATTACAGTGAAAAATTTGCTTTCAGTGGGAATGGATATCAGTAGTGCGTGGGCATTGGAAACAACAGGGTGCTGAGGGATAACAATATTGTTTATTGCTCGGAGGTCCTGGACAAACCTCCATCACTGGCCAGGTTTTCTCACAGGTAAAATAGGGGCGTTACAGGGACGAGTACAGGGGATAATGAGGCCCTAAGCCTTGTAATCTTCTATTATAGTCTTGATGCCTTGAAGGGCTTCTTTATTTATAGGGTATTGATTAATTCTAGGGAGAGGTTTTAGGGGATATTTGAATCTTTTTTTTTTCTTTTGTGTGAGGAAGATCGGCCCTGAGCTAACATCTGCCAATCCTCCTATTTTTGCTGAGGAATACTGGCCCTGGGCTAACATCCATGCCCGTCTTCCTCTACTTTACATGGGATACCGCCACAGATGGCTTGCCAAGCAGTGCGTCAGTCCGCGCCCAGGATCGGAACCGGCGAACCCTGGGTCGCCGCAGCAGAGCGCACGCAGAGCGCACGCACTTAACCACTTGCGCCACCGGGCTGTCCCCCCAGGGATATTTGAATCTTGATGGGAGGTGCACTGTGGATTCTGCCAATATCAGTTGAAGATTTTGCCCATAAAGAGGGTGGTAACTGATCCAGTAGGGACAAATGATCCGTGTCCCCAGACTCAACTATAGTGCACTTGGAGACGGAGCAAATAAAAGATGTTGAAGGGTCATTTAATTCACCTGCTTGGCTATTTTGATTGCTACTGTCAAATTCTAGAATTATTTCGCCCTTTCTCCCATGATTCCTTTGTAAGAAGTCTTGGCCTAATAAATGAGTAGGAGCAGAGGAACTAAGGAGTGTCAACTTAAAAAGCAAAGTCACCTGTTATTTTACCCTCAAAATGAGTTCATTCTTTTGGGAATAGCCAAAAGAATTGCTATGGGGGAAAGTAATGGTTTGGGGGTGGCAACAGCTTCTCATAGCTGCAGCATTTCTCATTGACTGGGTCAGAAGAGAAATCATCCTTCAGTGTTGAAGATGCAAGCGTATGTCTCTTCCTGTTTGGAGTAATTGAGATGTGGGATAGGGCCTGAGAGCTCCCCCTACAAGCCTTACTGACTCCAATTTAGTGGAGGTTTCTCTTGTTCATTTCCCATTGGCCCCTTTTGATCAAGATCTTTGTCTGAAAGCATCACTGATGAGCAGTCGGGTTCTCTGCAGGTAGTGGTCATGTCTCTCAGTGCCAGAAAGAACCTTTCCTGGTTATTGTCTCCCTTGTTGGAGGTCAAGTACATGGTGTTTGGAACCCATTTAGGCCACATTTGAGTAACAAGGAAGGTTAGGAGGGAGAACTGTCAGGCATTTCCCATCTAAAGTCTATGTTTCTCCAAGGTCTCAGGTGTTGGAGATCATCTCGAAGTGCTGAGCCAGCATCACCTTATTGGGCACATCATTTTACAGAAATTTAACAGGCAGTAGCTACAGAACTTCACAAGTATACAGAGTGAGATTAAGAGCAAAACTATAAGCCTAGTTTGCAGGACAGTTCTAAACCAGGAGCCCAGACCTGTAGGTAACCAGCTGAACAAATCAAAGGACTGTGGATTGTTAGGTGACATTTGTTGTAGCCAATGTGCGTGCTCTCTAATCTTCTGTAACTGGGTTTCTACTTCCCCAGAGGCATTTATCCACCCCCGAGGCATTTATCCACGTGCAACAGGAGGTGTTGCTGGGCAAGTAGTCAAGGGCTATGATTATCTAAAACTACCTTGAACGATGAGTTAAGTGACTGTTGCTGAGGTGAAATTGCTTTCGCTGTGGAGTCGGCCGATTCTTCTAGTGTCAGGGAGAGCAACAACATTTGTTTGTTGACACTAACTCTGATCCACAGGAAGAAAGCTCTTTCTTTGGAGGCAAACCCAGAGTCACATACACCTCCTGGGAGTTGTCATTTAGGGCAACTATGGAGACTCAGTGGGAGAGATCAGTGAAAGGTCTTTGGTTATTCAGAGAACAGGACAGTGAATATGGCAAGGGCACACTGTCCTTGTGTTCTCCCGCTGTCAAGGCAATGAGTTGCTCGAGCATAAAGGCCATTACTGAAACCTCCACAGATGAAGATGTAACGAGGGGTGTACATAAGGCTCCCGCATAAGTGACATCATCTATAGACTCATTCATCAGCATAGAGGCGTTAGTGTTATATAACCAAGGCTCAGACACTATGTTGTTACGTACCAAGAGGTTGCCTAGATATGTGGACGTGTTCAGAAATATACAATTTGACCTACAGTGATGGTCCCATAAAATTTCTCATACAAATACTGAAAAGATCTTGTGTTCTCCTCCCAAGGTTGGGTTAGATTAAAGCAAGAAACGAGTTTAGGCAGGCTTAGCACCCTGAGTCTGTAAAATGGGCCATCAGAGCAATTTAGACAAATCTGGAATCCCAGTGAAATTACTTACAGGGTGAACTAAGGGGTCATTACTGTCTTGGACAGACTGAGGTTTCTCATGGCAAATCCAGCAATCAGAGAGGTTTCACCTTTTTGCAAGGGATTGGGAAATGTGAACAAGGGCGTTGTGTTTCCAGGAAAGGGAGGGAGAAAATAAAGTAAGAAACAACAGTGGGAAGAGGGTATATAGGCCTGGTCTAGTTGTCTTGGGAAAGCTGCCTGCCTCAGGTGTTGGCTGCTTTTTTCCTAGTGAATTTGATTTGGAGTCTCCAGTGTTTGTACAGGACTAGATGTCAGGTGGAGCCTTCTTCAGCTGTGAGATGTGCACCCAAGGCTCGAGTACCTGAACTTTGGCTGCCGTCTGGGTAGTGAGGAGGACCTGGCATAGTCCCTTCCAAGGAGATTTTAAGGGCAGTAAAATTGGAAGCATCAGTTTGGAGTATTGTAGCCAGATATCTAAGGAAACTAGAAGAATTTAGGATCTAGTCCAGCTTACAGGTACATAATAACACCTTCAAGACAGTTAATAGGACTAGAATTTAATATCTGCAAAAGTGCAAGCGTAATTTCTCTCTCCACAGTTACCATAGTAAAACTATTTGTATTAAACTTGGCCGGATTATTTATATAAATGTACAAAAATAGTGATTGACCATATAAGCCCTTTTTTAAGATTGTTTTGCTGAAACCTTGTAAGCAAGGTTTTTAGGCCACTTTTTTCCAAGCAGTTCCTTAAAGCTGTTGGTCGTTTCTGAGTCTGTGTGCAACTTTCTTGAATATGGCATTCTAGTCAAAGCCTTGGTAATGTAGTCAGTATTTCCAATTGTGTCCTGTTATAAGGAGAACAGGCCTTCATTGGACCCATGCAAATAGATACATTGTCATGAAAAGAATACTTAAGAGTTTCCCAATTCTGGAGGGATCAGGTAGAGAGAAAAAAATAAATGTTTCGACCCTTGTTGCAACGATATGTTTTACCAATTTGCTGTAAGTTATAGGTAGCTTAAAGGAGAAGAGAAAAAGGGGTCCTTTTCATCTGGAAAACAAAACATCAAAGCCATCAGTCCTCCAGTCGAGTTGCAGAAACTCCACCCAGTTCAGTGTTATGATCTTCAAGTTATCAAAACCTGTCCTCAAGAGTACTTGTCAAAATCTTTTCCAAGAGTCTCTTTGAAAATGAAACATATTTGTAAAAGCATCAGAGTAAAACAATAACTGTCTGTAACTGACAAAAGACCTAAAAAAAAGTCAATGGGTAAATGAAATTGACAGGAAATTTGGTTATTTTTGTTACATACATTTTAGATATTTGACCATGCTTCTCATGTAATTTGACATACCAAATAAGCCTAATTAGTGTAATAGCTCTCTCTTTATAAGGAGAGGAAACATATCTTTTGGATGTCCTAGGTACCCTCTGGAAAATCCCAAAAATACATTCAGGTCAAAAGATGTCATTTAGAATTTGAGTATTTTGGGAAGCCTGTCAAAAATATCAAAAGGTTGGACCCTTGACCAAATAGGATCGAAGGTCATTATGCAGTAATATTTACCTATCTGACAAATGTAAAAATAAAAAGTTTCAAAGGCAAATACAAAAAGGTTACACGGTTGTAAGCAAAACTTAGCTCATTTAATACTAAGAAGACTCAGTTTTCCTAAGTAATTAAAGACCTGATTAAGAAAAAAGCAGTAAGTGATTTTGATAAAAAATAAAATCTCTGTTTAAAACAGGTAAAGAAGCTTTCACACTCTGTTATCAAAAGCAGACCAATAGCCCAAGAAAACCTTGTCTTTTCAACAGAAAAGAAAGCCAAGTTTAATTTTGCTTCAGCTTACTTTTGATATTAAAACTCATTCACTCCAACCTTAGCCAGTCCTGACTGTGCATAAAATTCCTATCCCAAGATTTCTTTCCACAAACCTCCTACCACTTTCTTTTTACATTCAGATTTTGTCCTGTGTTTTCCCTTTTTCTCATTCTGAAATAACAAGCCTCTCTTTAGGACAAAATTACTTTCTTTTTCCTCAACAAAATTTCCATTCTGTAAACCTTCCTTTGCCAAAACACACATTCTACTTTCATTGCCTATGGAAATGTTTTCGTTTTTATTTCTAGTAGCTTTAGTTACATATATTAAAATTCCTTTTTTTTTTTTTTTTTTGGTGAGGAAGATCAGCCCTGAGCTAACATATGTGCTAATCATCCTCTTTTTGCTGAGGAAGACCAGCCCTGAGCTAACATCTATTGCCAATCCTCCTCCTTCCCCACCCCTGCAAAGCCCCAGTAGATAGTTGTATGTCATAGTTGCACATCCTTCTAGTTGCTGTATGTGGGACACGGCCTCAGCATGGCCAGAGAAGTGGTGCGTCGGTGCGCGCCCGGGGTCCGAATCCAGACCACCAGTAGCAGAGCGCGCGCACTTAACCGCTAAGCCACGGGGCCGGCCCCTAAAATTCTTAACTCTTATAATCCCCAATTCCTAGTGAAAGCCAAAAAGTAAGCAATTGTGAACTGTAATAGCATTTTGCGGCTTGGAGAATTTATAAATACCTTTTATAAATTTCTAGAAACGTGTCTTTTTTTTTGTGAGGGAGATCAGCCCTGAGCTAACATCCTATGCTGATCCTCCTCTTTTTTGCCCAGGAAGATTGGCCCTGAGCTAACTTCTGTGCCCATTTTCCTCTACTTTATATGGGATGCCGCCACAGCATGACGTGATAAGCGGTGCGTTGGTGCTCGCCTGGGATCCGAACCCATGAACCCTGGGCTGGTGAAGCAGAGCGCGTGCACTTAACTGCTTGTGCCACCGGGCCGGCCCCGAAACGTGTCTTTTTTAATAGAAAATTTCTCAGTATGACATAAAACATGTTCACTAATAGACTCAAATATGTTTAGTTTCTCTGCAGTAGGAAGCCAAAAATACATAAATCTATGTTCAGTAATGAATGTTTATCTTATTTGGAAATGATTTAGATATTCAATGGCCATCCATTATTTAGTTTTACTTACTATAAACTTTGATCTTTTTTACATTTATATAAATTACTTGCTTTTAACAGTCATGCTTGGATTAGACATTAAATAGCCAAACATCATCTTAAGTTACTTTTTGCTGACAAATTTTCTAACAGAGACAGCACAAGCCTGCTTGACTAGTGAGCCCAGGCAGTGAGAAAAGTTGCACATTTGCATGAGACCCAATACTAACAAGTCTGAAGACAAGCCTGTGTTTTATTTATACCAACAATGATAAGCTAGCTTTGTTTACTGAAGATTACTCCTAGATCATGTGAACCTGAAAAGCGTTTAAGTTAGTTTCTATTATATTTCTGAGATTTAGGAATACTTAATTTATAAGCACTTAATTTCAAGCCAATTAAATGGAGCTTTTTACAAATCAATTCCAGGAAAACCATCCAGAGGTAGAAAACATCACGTCTTTGTAACACGTATACATAGACACATAGAGAGACGTGAACAGAGATCTCATAGCTTACATTTAAAAACATTTAATTTGTACTGTGTCTCAGGTACAAAACTCAAAAGAATAGTTGGATCCAAATTATATTTCTGGCAGATGGACTAAGCTAAATTACTTGTTCAGATGGCCAAAGTCTTTTAATGAGTATCTGTATTTGCATGCTGTAAGGATGCTTTTAAAGCTGTTTTTGGAGTCATTTTGTCTATTATCAAAAGTCTAGGGTAATTGCTATTTAAATTTTTCCTTCTAGTTATGTATTTGCTCCAGTTAACTTATAAATAGTAATTAGGGGTTTGGTATTTAAATCCCCAGGGTCTGATTTTAAAGGGGGAGGTTTTTGCAGAGGGGAAAAGAGGAAGGTATTGGGAGCAGAGCCTGGGCACAAGATAGTTGCTGGGGTGGAGCCTGAGACACAGGAGCCTGGGAGACAAACAAGATGGCCCCTGAGACAGAGGAAGGGGGAGGGGAGCAGGAGGCTTCAGAAGCCATTTTTCTCTCCCTCAGTTTTTTAGTTGTTTCAGCTGGTTTAGACAAGGTATGTTGTAGTGAGTCAATTTTAGATCTTTGTGTGTATCCAGAAGCCTCCAGGCACCAATGAAAATAGACGTACCGTTTATTGCGCTTAACTTTAGAGCTGCAGTCTTCTAATTTGGTTTTAAGAAAAGTGATTTTGGGAAAAGTGAAAGTTACCCATAATGGCCATTGCACTTCTGGATTGCTTTTGGTCTCTTTGGTCCACTTAGTTAAAAAATGCACATGCAGGGGGCCCACAGTTCTTAAACATAAACCTGGCTGGGGTCCCTGAAGGAGGGCTGCCCTCAGAACATTTAGATGACTGGGATCCCATTTCTGAAATTTCCTCTGAAAACTCAAGAAGTTGCTAGAGTCCTAGCCCTGATCCCTGAAGGAATCTAAAAGTAAAAGAAAGTTGCCGGATTCCCAGCCTTGATTCCAAAAGGAATCTGAAAACCAAAGAAAAACTGGATTCTCAGCAAGCTCGAGCCCCAGAAGGAACTGTGCTACGTTCAGAAAACAACTGAGAACTCACCGAGGACGACCCCTTGAACCCAACGACAGAGGCTTGAACCTGGAGGACAAGGTCCCTCTCCTGAGATGACAAAGCCTCTCTGGATCCTGAGTAAAGTGCGAGACCCCAGACTGCAAGGAGAGCGGAGCTCAGAATCCAAGAGGAGACTCACCAAACCGAAAGCAGGCGACACCCCACAGAATGATGAGCACAAGGGGCTTGATGTGGTTAGCTTGTTTGATTCTGGGGGTTGCCTCCTTTAGATCCCACTTCTGACACCATGTACTTCAGCTAAAAAGCAAATTCGCCTGTTGTTTTACACTCAAAACGAGTTTATTGGGGAATAGCCAAAAGAATTGCCATTTGGGATGTGCATGCTGTGGTGAATCATAGGCGAATCCAACAAACAGAGGAAGGGAGCTGCTTTTATAGAGAAAAAGGGGGAGTAGGGAGGGGCTGTTCTAAAGGAAAGTCCATTGGGGAAAAGTAACAGTTCAGGGCGGCAAGGCTTCTTGTTGGCTGAGCTGCAGCATTTCTGACTGGTTGGGCTGTCGCTGGGTGGGCAGAGAAATTTTTCTTCAGTAGTAAAGTAGTTGTACTCCCTGTTAAAGATGGAAGAATAGGTCTCTTCCTGTTTGGAGTAATTGATGATGTCTGATAGGGTTGAGAGCTCCTCCTACAGGCCTTCCTGACTCCAATTTAGTTGAGGTTTCTCTTGTTCTTTTTACGAGAGAAAAGGATGAATATCTCTTAAAGGGTGTAAACAAAAGGGAATAGGTTCAGAGACAGGAACCTGTTGAGGTTTATTAGAGACTCTCATTATTTGAACTCTTTTGATACTCCAAGGGAGGGGCTGCTTTATAACAGTGGGGTTGAGCCACCGAGAGTGTCAGTAAAGACTGAGAGAGATTCATTCCCAATCTGGAGAATTGTTTCTCCAAGCCAGTTAAGAGGGAGGATTGAGAAGAGCCTCTGTAGTTCCTTGGAGCCCCATTATTGGGAGTTAGAAGGACATTGGAAAGGTGGGCTAGAGAGCTGAAGACACCTGGAGTGCTTAAGCTTGTAACAATCACTTTTCCAATGTCCTGGCTTTTTGTGATAACAGCAGAAACCAGAAGTGTTTTGGTTTTGTTTAGGGGCTTCCATTTGTTCGAGTCGAAAATTTAGTTTAGTGGTCTTCCTTTTAGTTAAATCATCTAGGGTCTGAGTGAGTTGATTTGCGAAATTAACTAAATCTGGAGTGGACTTAGTTTGCCATTCCATCCTGGTCCTTTTAACTAAAAAAGAAAGATCCCAGTGCAGCCTGTTAATAAACATTGAGTTAAAGACTACCCGAGTGGATTCAACATCTTGAGGACTAGAATTTTCTTTAAAGATAATTTGGAGTTGATTGTAATAGGAACGGGTTTATCAAAGATTTGTGTGCAAGCCTGAATTTTGTTCCAGTCAACAGGCTTAGGAAAAGCTACTGTAATTGCTTAGTGGAGTTCTCCAGCAAGTGTTCTAGAATTTTGCCAAACGTTAGGGGTTTGTTTTTTGAAATCCCTTTCAGGATGTTCCCATCAGGCAAGTTTCATCCAATGCGGGCCTGACCCTCACCAAGAACGTGTGGACTAACTGATACCAATCTGAGAAACCAGATTGGTAAATTTGAACAACTATGTTAAGTTCTTCAGCAAACCAATGAGGATCCTCAGTTACTTGAGGAAACTAACTATGGCTCACAATTTGGCCTTAGTCCAGAGAACATAAGAAATATGTGGTTTATTTGGAGGTTCAGAGGAGGAGGGAGCAAGGAGAGTTTCAGAGAACAAGTGAAGTTCTGGGAGAGAATTAGAATGTGAAGACTGAGGGTGTAGAGGAGGTGGAGGTTGTGCAGAGGGGAAGGAGGAAGAGGGTGTCAGAGGCAGGGCCTGAGCGCAGGATGGCTGCCTTGCGTGAAACACAACAGGAGGGGAAAAGAGAGGGCTCAGAAGCCGTTTTGTTTTTCTTTCCTTGTTGTATGCCTCAGTTAATCTAGAAATTGTATTTTGCAGAGAGGCAGTTTTAGAGTCCTGACCATGCTTGGAAGCCTTAAGATACCAATCAAAATAGGTGTCCCGTTCAGTTTTTCCAATTTTAGAGCCATGGTTCCCCATGGCTCTCCAATTCAGTTTTGAGAAAAGTAAGTTTGGAGTGATTGAAAGTTTCCCATAATGGCCATTGGTGTTCTGAGTTACTTTTGGTTGTTAGTCCATTTAGTTAGAAATAGGCAAGCGGAGGGACCGTAGTTCTTAAATATAAAACCAGCCGGAGTCCTTAAAGGGGGGAGCCTCAAAGCATTTAGATGTCTGGGATCCCATTTCTCAGAGGTTTTTCTCTAGAGCCAAAGAAAAATTCCTAAATTTGGCCTTTGGAATCAGGCCAAATGCTAGCACACTTCCAACAGGAATTATACCAAACGAGTACTCACAGAAAGGACAAAACCTTTAAACAGAAAGGATGAAGGCTTTAGACAGAAAGGCCAAAGTCTTTACAAAAAACAGATCCCAAGTGAAGCTGGAGAGATCAAAATGCAAGGAGAGCGGAGCTCAAATCCAGGAGAAAACCTACCCTCAGACCCCAGGGTCGACGAGAAAGCAGTGAGCTCCGTGGGCTCTGTGGGTCCTGACACCTATGTGCTCCCTAGCTTCGGAGCTCTCCCGGTCTCTGGATCCCACTTCTCTGACACCAAGTAATGTTGTCCTAAAAATAAAACAGCCAGTTATTTTACCAGCAAGATGGGTGTACTTGGGAATAGCAGAGGAATTGCAATTCGGACAAGCAAGCTGTAGCTTGTTCTTGGGCAGGGAGAGTTCTTCCTGTGGGGCTCTGTAATTGACCATGAGCGGTAGTGTGCGGGGGCTGCCCTTTCTGGCCTTCTGACTGAATTTTAAATAAGATCTCCTTTCTTCTTCTTCTTCTTTTTTTTTTTTGAGGAGGATTGGCTCTGTGCTAACATCTGTTGCCAGTCTTCCTCTTTTCTTCTTTTTCTCCCCAAAGCCCCAGTGCATAGTTGTGTATCAGAGTTGTGGAGTTGTAGCTCTTCTATGTGGGACGCCACCTCAGCATGGCTTGATGAGTGCTGAGTAGGTCTGCGCTCAGGTTCCGAATCGGCAAACCCCAGGCTGCCAAAGTGGAACATGCAAACTTAACGGCTACGCCACTGGGTCGGCCCCTCCTTTATTCTTTTTTTTTTTGGAGAGGAAGATTGGCCCTGAGCTAACATCTGTTGCCAATCCTCCTCTTTTTGCTTGAGGAAGATTGTCGCTGAGCTAACATCTGTGCCCATCTTCCTCTATTTTTTGAATGTGGGACACTGCCACAGCATGGCTTGATGAGTGGTATGTAGGTCTGTGCCCGGGATCTGAACCCGTGAACCCTGGGCCGCCAAAGCAGAGTGTGTGAACTTAACCACTGTGCCATTGGGCCAGTTCCGATATCTCCTTTATTCTTTTTCACAAGGTTATGTTTGCCCACCTCTCAATCTTCTTTTACTCCCTGTATTTTTTTTTATTGTGGTAAAATATAAACATATATTTTATCATTTTAATCATTTTTAAGTGTACTTTTTGGTGACATTTGGTACATTTACAATGTCGGGCAACCATCATCACTCTCTCTCTCTCTCTCTTTTTTTTTTTTTTGGTGAGAAAGATCAGCCCTGAGCTAACATCTGATGCCAATCCTCTTTTTTTTTTTTGCGGAGGAAGGTTGGCCCTGAGCTAACATCCGTGCCCATCTTCCTCCACTTTATATGGATGCTGCCACAGCATGGTTTTGACAAGTGGTGTGTCGGTGCATGCCCGGGATCCGAACCTGCGAACCCCGGGCTCCCAAAGCAGAGTGCGCACACTTAACTGCTTGCGCCACCACGCCAGCCCCCATCACTATCTATTTCTAAAACACTTTCATCACCCCAAGCAGAAACTCTGTACCCATTAAGCAATAACTTCCATTTTCCCCTTCCTGTCTCTATGAATTTGCCTAAACTAGGTATTTCATATAAATAGAATTATATGATATTTGTCATTTTGTATCTGGCTTATTTCACTTAGCATAATGTTTTCAAGGTTCATCCAGGTTGTAGCATGTGTCAGAGCTTCATTCATTTTTCTGGCTGAATAATATTCCATTGTGCATACAGTCGTGTGCCGCATCATAATGACATTTTGGTGGATGATGGACTGCATATACGATGGTGGTTCCCTAAGATTGGTACCATATAGCCTAGCTGTGTGGTAGGCTATACCATCTAGGTTTGTGTATGTGCGCTCTGTGATGTTCACATGACAATGAAATCTAACAACGCGTTTCTCGGAACGTCTCTCTCTGGTTAAGCAATGCAAGATTATACATGCCACAGTTTGTTTATCTATTCATCTGCTGATGAACATATGAGTTTTTTCCATCTTTTGACTATTTCGAATAGTGCTGCTATGAACATTTGTGTACAAGTATCTGAGTGCTGTTTCCATTCCCACCAGCAACACGTGAGGGTTTCAGTTTCTCCACATCCTCACCAGCACTTATTATGGTTCATCTTTTGAGTCTAGCCATCCTGGAGGGTGTGAAATGACATCTCGTTGTGGTCATTGAGATTGACGCCATCCAGCAGTCCTGTTCTCTCCACCAGGGACCATGGCTCTCTGCCTCCTTGCCTCTGGTGTTTTGTTCCCTTACTCCTTTAATCCAGGAGCTTTTGAAATTGTTCTCTTTGCCTGAAATATAAATGAAGCACAGTTTACTAAAAATTCACAGGAAATTCCCGATTTTATTGAGGTACAAATAGTCAGAACTAATGAGAGGTTGACGGGACTCTGGAAGAATTTGGAAATGGCATAAAATGAGAATTGTAAAAAACACCAGACCAGGGGCTGGCCCGATGGCATAGTGGTTAAGTTTGCGCGCTCTGCTTTGGCGGCCCCGGGGTTCGCAGGTTCGAATCCCAGGCGCAGACTGAGGCATCAGTTGTCAGACCATTGGGTCTGTGGCCGCATTCCACATACAAAATAGAGGAAGATGGGCACGGATGTTAGCTCAGGGCCAATCTTCCTCACAAAAACAAACAAACAAACAAAACACCAAACCAGTATTGCTCAAGGTGCCAAAATATTGTCAGGAGAAGGACTCCTTCTACTGGCATTCTTAAAGTATATTTATACATACATTTGGATATTTCTAATGGCCTTTAGTCATTTTATGATTTTTTCGATTCAACTTTTCTTACTTTAGAAAGGAGTTCTTACAATAGTAAAAAATGAGAAAACATTCTTTTAGACGTAAGTGTCTTTTGCATCTGGGAAAGAGTCAGATGACCTGGAATATGCCCCCACTGTGTGTATTAGATAGTAGTGAGTGATGCTCTTGGGCTCCAGTTAAGTGAGGCCCGTGGGCACTGAGGAGGAGCTGGCCTCAGAGCTGGCCCATGAGGGAATGGGCACGTGCGGGCACAGGCAGGGCGTCTTTCAAAGGAGGGTATGATAAATGTAGAGTCATGGAGGGCCTTAAGGAAAGTCCAGAATTTGAGAGCCAGGGTGGACATGGCAAACCAGAAGGAGACAGTCCATGGAGTGGGGCCAGGCTGTGCCTCTGCCCACCTTGCCCAGGGCTTTGGACTGTCCACCCTTTCGGGAATGGGTCCAGCAGAGTTTTTAAGTATGGCGGTAATAGGAATTTTTTTTTTTTTGAGGAAGATTGGCCCTGCTCTTAACATCTGTTGCCAGTCGTCTTCTTTTTTTTTTTCCTCCCCAAAGCCCCAGTGCATAGTTGTGTATCATAGTTGTAGAGTTGCAGCTCTTCTATATGGAACGCCTCCTCAGCATGGCTTGATTAGCAGTGAGTAAGTTGGCACCCAGGATCTGAACCAGCAAACCCTGGACTGTTGAAGTGAAACACGCAAACTCAACTGCTATGCCACCGGGCCGGCCCCGGTAATAGGATTTTTAAAGAAGGAAAGTAGCTGCTGCTGTTGTGGAGGGTAGATGGGAGGAAGAGATCAGTGGAGAGAGTCTAGCTATGGCATTCCTTCGGGGAGACGGGATGTGTAGAGTTGGCCAGGGCACAGGGAGGCCAGACTCCAGAGACTGGACTTGTTTTTGAACAGTTGAATTTTGAGGGTGACTGACAAGAAGGAGTTTATGTCTGGCACGTGGCAGGTATTAGAAGTATCTTTATGATATATTTACTGGATATATTGAACAGTAAGAATAGTTGATATCTACAGGGCACTTAGGTGTCGCCCATAGTTTTAAGCATTCTGCAGCCTCCTCACAGCCCTCTGAGCTGGGTTTGGTATAGTTGTTCCCATTTTAGTCAAGAGGAAAGTGAGGCAGCGAGAGTTAAGTGACCAGGGTCCCACGTCTGGACGTGGTAGAGCTGGGATTTGAACCATGTGTGCTGTCGGCTTCTGATGTGGCATGTGGAACCACTGCGGTGGGGCTCGGGTTCATCGTGCCTGCTGCTGACCTGGGGTGGGGCTAGTGTGCGTGTAGTTTTCCTCTTCGGTACAGGTTTGTTTTGTATTTTAGATCTAGATTTTCATAAAGATTTTATGAAGAATTAAAATTTCCATCATG
This sequence comes from Diceros bicornis minor, assembly GCF_020826845.1. Classification (NCBI taxonomy): domain Eukaryota; kingdom Metazoa; phylum Chordata; class Mammalia; order Perissodactyla; family Rhinocerotidae; genus Diceros; species Diceros bicornis. The sequence continues at coordinate 44,193,787 of NC_080767.1, forward strand.
TACAAAAGGAGACGACTTGTAGTTGTGTGAGAGTTGTCAAGGTTTTGCCGCCTGGTCCCTGTCTCCTTTTTTTCCTTCTTTCCCCTTCGCTTTTTTTGTTGCTCAGGTGTCTTAAAGCACACCACAGATGTGAAATTTTCACCTCTAAATTCTGAGTGTCTTTAAGAAAAATGCAGACATTTTTAATATAACTACAGCGTCATTTTCACACCTAACAAAATTTAGTGATCTCTTTGATATTATCTAACCATTTTCAAATTTCCCTCCAGTTATGTTAGTATGTCATTTTATGGTTGGTGTGTTCAAATTAGGATCCCAACACGGTCTACATTTTGCATTTGGTTGTTATGTTTAAGTTTCTTATCTGGAACAATCTCTTCCAGATATCTTTCTTTCATCCATCGACTTGGTGAGGAAACCATGTCAGTGGTCTTGCAGAATGTCCCACCTTCTGGATTTCTGTTACTGATTTTTTTTAGGGCAAATATATTTATGAGCCATGTGGCCCATTTTACTTTTTATATTGATAACCTAAGGTATAACAAATGACATCATACTGAGCACCCCCTCCCCCCCCGTGATAGTTTTATATTGTGAACAATTTGGTTGAAACTGAGAAAGTGAGAACTAGATCTTTGGAGTGGAGCTAAATTACCCTGGTTTTATAGGGTGACTCTCAGTGTGCCCAGTCATTGTGGTACAAGCTGGGCACAGCTGGTGGACAGGCTTGCGTCAGCCTGGGCCTGGATGAGGCACACAGCCGCCCGAATTGTCCTGTGGCCCCATTGTCCCTATTCTGTGCCCTTCTGCCAGTGATGCATTCTTATTTCTAATGGAGTCCGTGAATTTTCTTCTTAATTTACTCCAAATTAAATTAACGGAGAGGAAGTAGATGTTTGCCAGTTTCAAGCCCTTCAGATAAAGGTTCTGAGTCTCCACAGTGTTGTGTTGAGTTGTGTGCCCTGTGAGCACCTGATGGTGCCAGGCACACGCAGACCTGACAGTCAGCTGCACAGCCACATGGAGGACCCCCTGTCTCCGCCCCTGCACTGCTCTGTAAGGTGGGAGCTTTCAGTGTGATGGCCAGGCACAAGGTCCCCGTGGAAGGCTGGTGTCATCTCTGCAGGTTTGGAAATGTGATTTTGTCAGTAAACCAAATTGTGGCGATCATACTATCCAAATTGATGAAAGACTAATGTATAAACTAGAAAATCAGCATATTTCTTGGTGGTGAGAAATATGTGTAACCCCGTCTCTACTCCGAGGAAGGTCAGACTAAAAGTAAATGTCGTGTGACCCCACTCCCTGGTGTGTGCCCTCACAACAGATATGCTCTAACCTAAGACTCACCAGTTCTGGCTCAGGAGCCGGTTCGGTCATGGCTGATTTTTGTTTTTTCTTTTTTCCACTGACCTGAAAGGGTCCAGATAGTGTGGTTTAACTCATAGAAGCTTAGCGCGATGCTGGGGGCTATGGAGTGCAGGGATCAGAGTGGGAGAGGCCTGTGCTTTCCCATGGGCTTCCATGGCACCTGTACATCTCTTGGCTTGCTACATCTTCTCTGTAGATCGTGTTCCTAGAGGGTACCACCTTGGCTGTGAGGCCCAGGCCCAGGTGGCCAGGGACCATGGAAGCCTATATGGTTACGTTGCTTGCTCAAGGTTCACTGTGTGCCAGGCCTGGGGCTGTGTTTGCTCTGACACTGGAGGAGGATCACATTGTCTGGGGCTGGAAGGAGGGGAGCACTGGTTCCATTGTCTGTGCACTCAGCACACTACCCTGAACTTAGTGCCTTCAAACAGCAGTGATTGTGTATTATCCCTCATGGGGCCAACAATTCAGGCAGGGCACAGAGGGGAGGGCTCTTTCCTGGTCCACAAACCTGGGGCCTCAGCTGGAAGACTTGAACACAGCGGGTGGGGCCATCTGAAGCCTTCTTCACTCTGGCGGTTGATGCTGGTTATATGGGCTCCGGCCAGAACGTCCACAGGTGGACTCTCCTGTGGTCTGGGCTCCTCACAGTATGTGGCTGGGCAGAGCTGTGCTGATGTCTGTGACCTGGCCTCAGTCGTCATGGAGCTCACTTTAGCTGTGGTCTCGGTCCAGGCGGTTACAAAGGCCTGCTCAGTAAAAGGTGAGGGAACACAGAGCCCACCTCTCTCGGAGGAATGTCCACATCACCTAGTTGGACGGACGTGTAGGATGGAATATATGTTGGTCTGGCCATCTTTGGAAAAACACAGTAGCTGAGGGAGTTCTAGACCAAGGGAACATCAAGGATGTATTGTCTTTGGTTTCTTCTTTGCAGAGAGGCCAACTAAGTGTTAAGTAGCAGATGGAAAGGGAGTCTGTTCTGATGTTTCAAAATCCCTTAAATGTAATTTCTGGGGCTACTTTGGATATTAATTGTGTTTTCCAAATTTAGGAACTAACTCTCCTTTTTCTGCCAAGGGAAAAAACAAAAAGACAAAAGAGGGAAAAGGAAATCTATCAGATATTGAAAGGGTTCATTCTTTTTCTCCCCATCCCTTTTGATCATTTGCTAGTGAAATTGGTATGTGGAAAATAGTGTAAAATTAGGGGGTGGACAGATAGCACTCTACATTTCAGAAGTTTCCTGGACTGAGGATGCGTCCCGTCTTTGAGAATGTGTGTGGTGTTTGGAGCCCTGCATTGGCATTGATGCAGTTCTCGAGGAGAAGACACTATCTTTGGTCTAGATCTTGGGCAGAGGTCCAAGGCAGAGAGGAACAAATGGCAGGTTGGAATTTGACATTTTTCTTACTTTGGCTAGAACCAGACGTCTCCACCCTCCCGGAGAGAAGGCCTCTGTGTCTTCCGTGTGTTGGATGCTGCGAAGTGGTCTCCAGGGGTGTTGTCAGAGGAAGGTAGTGTGCTCTTGTTGGAGGAGAAGGCTCTCCTGTCCACGGTCTCCCCAGTTGCGAAGCGTAAATGCAAGATCACTGTGGGGTCACAAAGATAAGTTTAGTGAGTGTGCACTTATCATGAAGATGAGTGTTTAGAGAGGTTTTTTCTTCTTGTTTCTTAATATCTTGCCATCATTGGGTGTCTTTACAGCTCAGGTAGGTAATATGTGGAAGCTGACACACCCTCCACCAGAACACAAGTGGCGGGATAGAAATGCATTGAGGCCGGATGGGGAGGATAGCAGTTCCCTGGAGAACGTGTACTTCATCCTTCCTTCTCTCCCTCCCTTGTGGATGGAACTGTTTTACACGCTCCACCACTTGCAGCCATACCCTTTGAGTCAAGTTCGTCTCAAATTCTGAAATGACTTAACTTCTTTTCAACTTAAGATGTATGTGTAGCAGTTAAGGAGTTAAATTTGTGCTTGAAACAGGAGGTCTGTATAAAATGTCTGGTTGCCCGGTGGCTTGAGTGCTGAGGAGGGAGCTTATCTGTAAAACGGCGGAGGCTTTCACTGGGAGAGGGCCCAGGACATGGTGGGGCCGCCAGGGCTGGAAGAGGGAGCTCAGCCTCTGGCCTCTTCCAGGCTTGTCGGCGAGTCCTGCAGCTTGCAGGCCCAAGATCAGACCACAGAGCTGACTCCATGTACATGCGGCAGAGTCTGAGATCTGTGTGCTGGCTTGTTTCAGCATTTGGCTTTGGTATTTTTATGGATGACCTCTGAGTTACAGAGCTGACTCTCCTGGAGGGTTTGTCAGTATCTACTGCTCCCTGTGGGGCTGGCCTGGCCTGGCCTGCGTATGCCAGACTCAGCGCTTGTCCATGGTGAGTGCTGGTGGGGTTGTCCAGTGGACCCTGCACACTGTTTTGAAGAAGAGTATTTGGAGGCAGTTTTAAGTTTCTGGTGACCTTAAGGATTTTACTTTTACCCTCATAAATAAGGATACTTTTTGTGGTTAGAACCTTATTGTTGAGATTAGAATTTTTCCTTAGGATCATATATATTGTATTTGGTAAGTTAGAATGAATATGTGAGAAGACATTCATTTCCAAAGTAGTTTGCATAGTTGCGTCTTTGTGAAATAAAGCCGAGTTACAATTAGGCTTCATAATTCAGGAGTCTAAGAGAAGAGAGCTTTCTAGAAAAGTGAGCAAAAGAACCCTGAGATAGGTGACTATGTTTTCTTCTTCTAAGTTTTCCTTTCATACTGTTTGCCTGTACAACCCCTTCTTTGTACTTTAACCTGAGTAAGTGGGATTGCACAGCCTGGTCCAAAGGGGGATGGTGCTTCCGGAGGGTTCCCTGTCTTGTTTTAACTCTCACCTCCTGGTGAGCGTGCAGAGGCCCTGCAGTAGGGAAATAAAGACCACTTCAATGGGCTGGCTCAGAATTATTGTGATACTGTGGCTTGCTGACACGACGTGGACGGGATTCGTCTTGACTCGTCCTATCTAGGACATGTGCATAGGGAGGGGAATTTTGTTTGTTTTTTCAGACTTTGCTGTGGAAACCTTAGGCTTCATTACGTTTGACTAGGAAAGCGATAAAATGATCCCTTTTGAGGGATCTCTTCTTGATAAGTTATTGTAGACCTTGTAAACTATCTCATTCATCCTTGCCTCTTGGTGATGGCTGGCTGGGCAGATTACAAAATGCCGTAGTCTGTGCTGTCCTCAGTAAACCTGAGTGACCTGCAGTGGGCAGGATCCCTCTGGAGACCACTGGCACTGTCTGACATGGGGGACAGGCGTAGCAGATAGAGCTGGCGAGCAGGTTGTTGAAAATTAACCAGCCTCGGATGAGGGTGGTGAGCCTGGGGTGGTGGGGGCCTTTGTCTTCGTCTGGACGGCGATGCTCGGCCCGCTCCCCTTCCTGGGTTCACAGGCAGCCGTGGAGCAGTGGAAGTCCTTTGTTTCTCAGGAGCCAGAGGCCAGTCCCGGTTTAGAGCTGACACAATGTCATAGTTCCTTCTCTCGTGTCTTTAAAATTTAAATTGATAAAATTATTTAAATACTCGATGGGCTTGTCTCTGAATAATTTTAGTATAGACTCTACGAACTATAGCTAGCCCTTATTTGTCTTTGAATTTTAGGAATCCTCTAAGTGTAATGTCAGAGTCTCTATGATCTTTCTCCCACCAGTTGGTGTTTATTTTAAAAACAGAGACAAGTCAGCAGTGTAGTGGAAGCCGATTGGGCAGGTGCTGGGAGGCCAGCCTGGGGAACCTGGGTGTGGAACCTCCTCTGCAGGGGTGCCGTGTAGCTCTGGGCATGCTCCTGACCCTGTGCCCCAGGCTTTTCACCTGTGCGGGAAGGTGTCTCTCAGGTGAACAGGCTGTACATACCAAGATGCATTGCCATTGTTTCTGGAAAGGTAACAAAGGTTCTTCACAAAATCTTAACCTTAATAATTTATACTGTGTGTATAACAAAAATTATCCTTTTATAAAGCATCTGAAATCAAATGTAAAATTGAGGTTAACTGTATTATGACAAGTTACGTTTGATGCCTAGTCATGTCATATTAAATGACAGAGGAGAAATGACTACCTGTGGATGAGAAGTCATGCTGTCCTGTGAGTGGCAGATGGAAATCCTTGTCTGCCACGAGAAGAAAATTCATTCAATTTAAAATGTCGTGTCTAGGTTGCTTTTATTTTATCTACAAATTATGTTATTTAAGTTGTAAATGATTATTACATGCTTATTTTATGATTACATTTAGAGGGAGGGACATACCAAATAAAATGATAGTGCTGTAAAAACTTATAAAAGATTTTTTATTTATTTATTTATTTATTTATTTATTTATTTATTTATTTATTTATTTATTTTTTGTGAGGAGATCAGCCCTGAGCTAACATCCACCAATTCTCCTCTTTTTTTGCTGAGGAAGACGGCCCCGTGCTGTGTCGACGTTGTGCCTCCCTCCCCACCCCGTGGCATTTCAGCCTTTGACGGTTACACCACGCTTCTAGTTGGGATTTTATTGTAGGCTGTGACGTGGGGTGAGGCTCTGAATGGGCTGGTGGAGGAGCTGGTTCTGTGAGGAGTTCTGGCACTTCAGGTCCCTCTCTCAGGTTTTATGTCAAAAACAGCAGGTCGCCACGTGTGAGTAAGCAGTGAGGTTAGGCCCAGCTGGCAGGACTGAGCCTGGAGGGAGGTGACGGAGGAGGAAGAGCCGACCCCCCTGGAGGAAGGACTGGGCCTCGCTTTCTGATGGCCCAGTGGGAGCGAGGTGGGGGGTCACAGCCTTAGCCAGGGGTTGCAGATTCTGAGAGTTTTCTCATGATTTCAGTTTTGTTTAAGGAACATGGGACACTGCAGACAGAGCTTTGTTTTCCTGACTGAAGAAGAGTTGAGTCTTAGGGCTGTCAAGATTCGTGTTTCTGTGAGGAGAGGGATGTCCTTGGGTACAGCCCCACCCCGTTGCACAAGACCCACACCCTCCTTCTAGTTTGCGGAGTGTTGCTGTGTTGCTGTGCCTGGCGCCCTCTTTACTCATTGCTTTTCACCCTTGATGTTGTCTTTTTATTTAGAATTTTATGCTTAAAAGGCTCTTTGATTGAAAGAAGGCCCAGAGTTCGTGGAAATCCCAGGCTCTGGGAAGGTTTGGGATTTAGATATGAAGTCTACTCCTGAACATTCTGGAGTTTGGGCAGATGTGCTGAGGATAAAGAGAAAAAAACTTCCAAAGAGCTGTTTTTCTGGAGCTGTCATTTTTTTTTTTTTTTTTTTTTTTTGTGAGGAGATCAGCCCTGAGCTAACATCCGCCAATCCTCCTCTTTTTTTGCTGAGGAAGACGGTCCTGGGCTAACATCGGTGCCTATCTTCCTCCACTTTATATGGGACGCCGCCACAGCATGGCCCACCAAGCAGTACTTCGGTGCGCGCCCGGGATCCGAACCAGCGAACCCCGGGCCGCCGCAGCGGAGCGCGCGCACTTAACCGCTTGCGCCACCGGGCCGGCTCCTCTGGAGCTGTCATTTTTAAATGGAAAGAATGAAGCCGGCATTGACGAGAATTGGAATGCAGGTGTGCTCTCTGTTCACACTTGGTTAGCACACACTGCTTCCTCCTGTTTCTATTGCACATGTTGGATTCTCAGTTGTGCACAAGTTTGTGGCGTTTGAAAAACGGAAGGTCTGATGCTTATGGAGAAGGTCAGTGGGTCCTGTGTGCTTTCGCGGGTAGAGTTTGACTCTGGGCTGTTTCTCTCCTCCAAGGAGGATGTGAAGGAGGTCTGGATCCCTCCTGCCTTGATAGACGTGGGTCTTGGGGTGGAGATGGAGGCCGCCAGCATTCTGACTGTCATGGTTAAACCCCTTGTGATTTGGGCTGGAGGCCAAGGCACTCAATGCAGGGGAGCAGGTGCAGCCCACACTGAAAGAGAGCAGAGACAGAAAGGCAGGCTGTCACTTGGAGTGGGGGCCCCACTCCTTCACTGTGTGTCTTCTTGAGGCTGGAGGCTGGCACTAGTCCCTAGAACTGATGCTTCTTGGACGTGGGGTGTCAGGGCTCAGGGCTCTGAGGACCGTGGGGTCCTGGGTCATGGGGTTCCCAGGTTATGGGGGCTGTGGGCTGGGGGGTCCTGGTCCGTGGATGGGGTTGCAGGCTGGGTCAGCTCTCAGGACTTGGGGTGGGGGTGGGCTGTGCCTTCAGGGGAAGCCAGGTGAAGGGAGCTTCCGCCCTGACCAGTGATGTGGCCTCAGGGAAAATTTATGATTTTATTGCAAGTGCTTCCCAGAAAGAGACCAGGCTTATTGGGAAATGATTTAACCAAATAGTGGACCTTAACCGGTGTTAATTCTGTTGTCCATGTGCGAGTAAGAGAGTGGCCTTTGGGTTTTGTGCGTCTGCTGCTGTGTTGACTTAATTAAGAACTTGAATTGCTGGGCAGGCATTCCTATGCGTTAGCCTGTTCCACTCCCCTACAACTAGGTAAGAGTGTTGTAAGTGGAAAAGTCTTGATTTAAAATAAATAGTTAACACAAAATTTTGTTTTAACCAATTATTTTGTTTGGCTTAGGTCAAGGAGAAAGAATAACCTGCTGGGCTAGACAAGGTTGAGATAAATAGATAACATTTCTTTTCTATGAGTTTTATGAATATGAGCTGTTCTTTTTTATTCAAGAGAAGCTGGTGACTGGCAGTGCCCGTGTTTTAAAGGCACACCAAGTGTTAGGGAAGGCTGAGGAAAAGTTTTGTCAGGTAGAGGCTTGTGTAAAAATTTCAGAACCAGAGAGTATTCCTTTTCTATGGTATTTGTTTTTTATCTTTGTCTGATGAGCTAATTTGTCTGTCCTTTATTTGGAGATGTGACAGTATCCTAGAACCCGTCACCTGTAGAGACAGTATGGAGGAGTCACTCAGAGTGGCCCCTGCACACCATCCCTGTTTCGCTGTGCGTCAGTTCCTCTGGGGTGGCCTCCTACCCTATGAATGTCCGGGCATTGCTGGGACCACAGAGGCAGCCTTGAGAAGTGAGGGGTGGGGAACAGAAGAGGGTGCAGGGTGTGAGCCCTGCCATACCACTCAGTGCCTCCTTCTCTTCCTTCGTCCTTCCCCTAGCCCTGCTGCGCTTCCTCTGGCCTCCCTCCTCCCCACTTCCCTTTTCTTCCTCCTGTGCCCTCATCAGCAGTCACTTAGAGAAATGGGCAAGGAGGATGCTTGGGTTTCAAGTAAGAGGTACAAACAAGGCAGAGATACTGGTGTTGTTTTTGGCTCTTATGCTTGTCCAGGGCTTGGCATGTTGACTAGTGCTTGTCAGAGGATTCCTGAATGCAATTGAATAGATACAGAACAAAACAGTGGATAATTCTGGCATTGTTTGAAGATATGTTACATAATATTCTTAAAACAGAATTTTTTGGGAGGAAAAGTCACGAAAGTTAATTTAGTGGGTAGGACATGTGGCTGACGATGGCGACAGGAGATAGGCGGTTTGTAGGTGATTCATGAGAATCCCAGGGGAGACCTGCCCTGCCCTGCCTGGCCTTGGGCTCACTAAGTTATGGAGATCTTCCATATGTTGACACATTTTCTTATCCAATATCAAAAAATCATATTCACTTAATAACACCTCCCATATCGCCAGGAAAGTCTTTAAGTATTGGGAAGCTGTCAAGCTCATAGGGGCAGATACACGTTTACCAAAATTCTAGTTTTCACTCAAAAGCTAGAATTTTAACATTGGCAACAAATACCGTTGTTTTTCTTTGAGGTGACAGGCTCACTTTGTTTATTTTGAGAAAATGTCTGCCAGATACCCACATCTGAGTAGCCGTAGATTTCTCCAGTCGTCTTTCCAAATGCAGATGCTCAGTGAGTGAAGCTCAGCCCAACCCCCACATGCTGCCCCCAGCAGGCCTCAGACTTCTGCTAGTCCACCTCCCTTCCGCCCGGGAATGAAGACCTCTTACTCAAAGGCTGACGGTAAGATTGATACCATAGTCCCCGCTTACCTGTGGGGGACACATTCTAAGACCCCAAGTGGATGCCTGAAACGGCAGGTAGTACCGAACCCTATATATGTTATGTTTTCTCCTCTACATAAATAGCTATGATAAAGTTTAATTTATAAATTGAACTCATGTTCTGAAGTCATCTTCTACTTTTTCTCACCCCTACCCTGAAATTGGTCGTCTCTTTAGGAGTCTCAGTTCTCTTAGTGGGGAGTGGCCTATAGGAACCAAGATTCTGCTCCTGGTGTGCTTGCTGCTGCCAAGGTGTCCTTGCTTCAGGGCCCTTGCAGTGGGCAGAGCTCCAGCTGCACGTGCAGCCGTGGGCTGGCGGTTTCTCTCCTCCCCATCATGTTCCTATTTCTAAAGCTAAAGTGCCTGTCCTCATCCTGGTGTTAGTTAAGGCTTTTCTTGCAAAGCAGAGACGCAGCCTACCCACCTATCTTCTACTGTCAGGATTTTCACAGCCTCTGCCCTGAGCTGGAATGCTGGCAGGGCCAGAAGTCTCCACTGGCAGTTCTGTTTGGTTTTGCCGTTGCCAGTACAGGGTTTTGTTACTGGTTTAGGCTATGTGTTCCGTCTTTAACCCTTCCTTGATTTGGTATTGATTTTGTAGGTTGCTGGCCCTTTAGAAAAGGTGATGAAAACCGTGTTCCCTCTGGCTAGATATTCGTAGGTTCCGCCGCAGAGAGCATCTGAATTCGGGAGGTTTCTGTTCTTCCTGCTCTGGTTGTGGGCCAGGCTCATCACCAGGCTCAGCGTCTGGGCCTTTGGCCTTCCAGACGCACATCCTGGCTGTGCCCTGTTCTCCTCTGGCCACAGTGGGTCAGAGGGGCTGCCGCTCGGCCTTTCCTTTATTCACGCAGCAGATGCCGATGTTGCAAAGAACCCATCCGGGCGTGTAGCCTTGTGGGAAGTAGACACGGAAGTGGGGGTAGAGGCTTGTCCTGTACCCAGGGGCCTTTCTTTACTCAGCCTCTTAGAAAGGCCCTGTTCATTCTCCTGCCACATACTCACTCAGCTCCTTCTGCATGCTGGGTGCTGCTGGCGTGTTGGGGATATGTTAGAGAACAGGACAGGTCCCTCCTGTGGAACCCAGAGTTTGCATGCTAGTGGAGCAGACAGACAGGCTGGGTGGTGTGTCTGATGGTGGTGGGCACCATGGGGACAACGGGGCAGGGTCCAGGAGAGGCTGTCTGATGCGGTGGAGCTTGGCCTGTTGAGGGGCAGCAGGGTCCCGGGGCCAGAGGCTGTGGTCAGTATCTGGAAGAGGGTGGTGAGTGGGAGGAGAGGCCAGGCCCTGTGGCTTTGCTGTCCATAGTGAAGACCTCTTTCTCCTTAATGGGGTGAGAAGACCTTGGCGTTTGAGGAGGGAAGCATCCAGGTCTGACCCCTGTGAGGAGAAATGCTCCCCACCTTCTGGGAGGAAGGCTCCATGGCCCCTGGATGTTTCCTTAGTGCCTAGCACCAGGTTCCAGCTTCCTATGGCATACGTGGTTAAGAGAGGGATTGCAGAAGAGTCAGCCAGCGGCTGGCTTTATCTGGAGGGTCCGAGTGACGAGTGGGAGCTGGCCAGCGCAGACTGATGATGGGTGTTTAATCCAGGCCCCTTGATGGTATGAACATGAAGCCATTGGCGGGGGCTGGGGGCTCCCCTCCTTCTCTACAAGCCCCACCCCCCCACATGTTCCCCCACTCAGCCAGCCACCCCTCCTTCCCTGCTACAGCCTTGCGGCCCCTGTTTTTCAACTTCAGAGCACCCCACTCTCTGAAGTTAATGAGTTTGTTTCTTCTCCCCCAGTTAGAACAGGAGTCTGCGAACTTTTCTGAAAAGGACCGCAAATGGCTTTGACCACAAAGGTCTCTGTCATGTATTGTCTGTTGTTGTTCACAGGTCTCTGATGATGTAAAAACCGCTGTCAGCTGGCCTGGCCTGACCCCTGTTTGCTCACTGAGGTCTCATTGGGCTGGCACGTGCCTGGTACATGACAGGTGCTCCATGATAGTGGTTGGCCTTCATCCACGTGACCACATAGACGACTGAGCTCTTCAGCTCCTAGAAGAGGGACTGTGTGTGGCCAGCTAGGAGCAGATGTCCACCCAGGTGCCATCGGCTGTGATCTCGGCCAGGTTTGGGCAGTGCCAGCAGGCCCCCACCCCTGAGTGTACGTGTGCATGTGCCTCCAAAAATGGGTCCTCTCAAGCCCCCTGAAAGAATCCCAGGGACCCCAGGAGTCCTTTGCTTACACTTTGAAAACCACTAGTGGGGCCCCACGCAGAGATCCAGGGAAGGAGGGAGGGTGGCAGCCTAGAATTGGCAGAAGGAAGCTGGGCTGCACTTGCACTCTTTCTTGGCCTGTGTACCTGGGGTGACGAAGTCAGCTCCACTCAGGAAGGCTGCCGGTGGGAGCATTCTGGAAGTGCTGAGGAAGGTGGGGCATCGTGGGAGTGGGAGGCTGCTGCACGTCCTTGAGGTAGGTTGGTGGTCCAGGGTGACAGGGCAGGGCACCGCCACTGCTCTTGGGAGCCATACTTGCCATTCGTTCTATGAGATGAGCAGTGAGCCCAAGGTGCAGTAGGAATGCTCTGAGAACATTCTGCAGTGTCTTTTGAGGAAAACATTCCAGAAGTTATAGGAGTGTGACAGAAGTTATGCCCTTGGATTCTGAAACTCTAAATGGGAAGCCTGAAGGGTCTACGTCACCCGGCCCCCAGGGTGAGCAGGGCACTTGCTGACCACTGTCCTCCTTCTCTGTGGACTTGTGGTGCCCCAGGGCACTTGCTGACCACTGTCCTTCTCCATGGATTCATGGTGGCCCAGGGCACTTGCTGACCACTGTTCTCCTCCGTGGACTCGTGGTGGCCCAGGGCACTTGCTGACCACTGTCCTCTTCCTCCGTGGACTCGTGGTGGCCCTGGGCACTTGCTGACCACTGTTCTCCTCCGTGGACTCGTGGTGGCCCAGGGCACTTGCTGACCACTGTCCTCCTCCTCTGTGGACTCGTGGTGGCCCTGGGTGCTTGCTGACCACTGTTCTCCATGGACTCGTGGTGGCCCAGGGCACTTGCTGACCACTGTCCTCCTTCTCCGTGGACCTGTGGTGCCCCAGGGCACTTGCTGACCACCGACCTTCTCCATGGATTCGTGGTGGCCCAGGGCATTTGCTGACCACTGCCCTTCTCCGTGGATTCGTGGTGGCCCAGGGCGCTTGCTGACCACTGTCCTTCTCCGTGGACTCGTGGTGGCCCAGGGCGCTTGCTGACCACTGTCCTCCTCCGTGGACTCGTGGTGGCCCAGGGCGCTTGCTGACCACTGTCCTCTTCCTCCATGGACTCGTGGTGGCCCTGGGCGCTTGCTGACCACTGTCCTCCTCCGTGGACTCGGGGTGACCCAGTGCACTTGCTGACCACTGTTCTCCTCTGTGGACTCGGGGTGGCCCAGGGCACTTGCTGACCACTGTCCTCCCCCGTGGACTCATGGTGGCTGCTGCACCTGCAGAGACCCCAGATAAGGGTGTTTTGTGTATTTATGTTCACTTCTCCAGCCAGACGCTGACCTTCCAAGACCTTCCATGTATAATTCATGCCTCCGCATAGCAGACCAAATGTTTAGTCATTCAGGTTTTTATTGAATTTTCTTGATTTATCCATTTCTGTAGCTTTTTTGTAGGCTTTTGGACATTGGGCATACTTACATGAATTATTGTCAGCAGCAGAGGGCACTTTGAAATAATTTGTAGCATTCCTATAACGACCAAAACATTTGAGATTTCTAATTATTTGAGTAATGCATGGACACATTCTTCTTATTAAAAAGCTGTCTCCAAAAACACAGACCAAGTAGGAGTTCCTTGGACTGTTTCGGAAAGCCTCCTCCTCCTGAGGTGACCGTGTTGTCCGCTGGCTTGAAGGTACCCTGACAGTCCAGTCCTCAGATGGTGCGTCTTTACCTGTGATTTGTTGTTGCTTCAGATGTGGTGTCCACTTGGAGAAGTGTTGGTGAATTGCTGAGTCCACCTGTTGATGAACCCAGGCTGACAGTTGTTTCTTCTTCGCAGGCAGTTCCGGCGAAGGGGGAGACTCAGCAGGATTGCTGCATGACAACTGAGCTGCTGGGAGAAGAAGGTAAGGGCTGTGTCTGCTCTTGTGCAGATGTGACTGGAAGACCTGCCACTCTTGGTGTCTTCCTGCCTGTCCCCACTCCTGACTTCCCTGCTGTACCCAGGTTTACAGTATACTTTCTCACCTCTCCTGTTCCCAGACAAAAGCACATGCACACACAAGAGCTGCTAAAGGAGAACCTTAGTAAAGAGGGGAAGGCAGTCACCCTCCGGGTCCTGGTTGCAGGTACCCCCAGAGAACGGAAATGGGTGGTCACGTGAGTGTTTATGTCTTCTTTATTCATATCCCTCAAAGCCACAACCACTCGGGGATCCCTTCACCTGAGCACCAGCTGTGGCACTGCACTCATAGTGGAAGGACAACACGATTCCTGCAGCCACACAGTGACACTTAGGTGCATTTTGCTAAGTGAAGGGAGCCAGACACACAGGCCACGTGCTGTGTGACTCCACTCATGTAACATTCTGGACAAGGTAAAACTAGAGGCTTGGAAAACACAGCAGAGTTGCCAGGAGGTAGAGGGAGGCTGGCAAAGGGGTGTTTGTAGAGGAGAACTTCTGGGCTGCCCTGTAAGAGCTGTGTTGGGGGATACGTGACTCTGCGTTGGTTAAGACCTGTGGGACAGACTGTGACAAAGGAATCCCACTGTGTCACACATGAGCCCCATCGGGGGTGCTGACCAGGTCACTTTGGAGAGCAGTGTCCTGCCTGGACACCGTGTAGCTGGAGGCCCAGGAGTGGTGCAGGCACTGGATTCTGCTTGGCTGTGTCTGATACGAGAGATGGACGAGTGGTCCTGAGACTGCCTGTGTGAACACAGGGCTGAGCCGATGCACAGCGTGTCGTCCTGTCGGCCACTAGCCTGTGAAGTTGGCGCTGCCCCAGTTGACACAGGAGGAAACCTGCCGAAGATTGTGATCGGCCTCCTCGCTGATGTCAGTCGCTGCTCTAAGCACTTCAGGTGTTGTAGTGTGGTCTAGCTGCACACCTCTGATGTCTAGGCCCATCTGTCATCTAAGGAGGAGGAGACTGAGACAGAGAGGTACTAACGGCTAGTCCCTCCATCCCAAGGACACAGAAACGATGGCGTGTGGGTGGCAGAGGCCATGGCTGGTAACATTGCTGTGTGTGTCTCAGCAGGAGAAGGGAGGCCTGCCGCTCTAATGAGTGGAGAATTGGGGGCCTGTCTTACCAGGCACTGCAGGTGAGTGGAGGCCTGTGCCCAGCATCCCAGTGCAGACCTGTCTTGGTGGCGGCGACTCTGAGTGCCCCAGAAGTAGGCTCACATGGCCTAGTGGGAGAGTGCCTGCTTGGGGATCACTTTGCACACCCCATGCTGGTGGCTGCCTATAGTGTCCTTCCTGAGCTGCAGCACAGCCCCCCGCCATAGATTGCTGCAGCCCCTGTCCACTTCCCAGGTGGCCCCAGGAGCTGCTGTGACATCTCTTCACATGGACATGGTCATCTTCTTTTGTGACCGCCATGTGCACACCCGAGAGCCACTGTGGGTGAAGGCAGAGTGTGGGCACTCAGCTTCGGAGCAGATGGCAGGGCAGCCTCACCTCGGGAGAAGGGACCCAGTGGCCCAGGCCACAGGGCAGGGCTGCCCTCTCTGCATGTGCATCACTCAGTGTTGAAGTGTACGTCGGTAACAGAAATGCTGCGGACTGCAGTAGAGTTGTCAGGGCTCTGGGACAGCTGGGTTGGGAGGTCGGGCGGTGGCCTGCCTTACTGCCCAGCATTGTTTCCAGACCCCATTCCCTCCCTGGTCAGAAATCTGCCCTCTGGGGGGCCCTGGCTCAGGTCTGCCCTCCACCCTGGGAGGTGTTTTGCAGGCCGAACGCCATGGCCCTGTCCTGTATTCTGCCCTCACCCTGGACCTCTGGGTGTCTCACCCCGCCTGCCGGCTCCCCTCTGCTGCACCACCTGGCCCCTGGGGCGCGTCATCTCCCAGAGCTGCCCCACGCACTGCTCCACCCACACCTCCACACATGGTGATAGGTCTCTGAGATCTGCCTCAGTGTTCTCTTCCTGGCACCATTCTCCTCTCCTTTGCTTGAAGTGTTCTCTGGGCTCACACACCCTCCTACCTCCCTGTCTCCCTTTGTGGGGACTTTCTAATAGAAGTTGTGGATAAACGATGCCAGGTGCTGTTTTCCTCCCTCACACGCTGCCCTGAGCCAAGGCCTTGACTCCTCCTTTTGAGGAACCGCCAGACTAATGTCCACAGCAGCTGCAGCCTCGTATGTTCTCACTAGCAGTGTAGGAGGGCTCCAATTTCCCCACCTCCTGCCAACACTTGTTAGTACCTGTCTTTTTGATTATAGCCCTCCTGCTGGGTGCAGAGTGGACTATGGTTTTGATTTGCGTTTCCCTGATGGCTAATGATGTTGAGCATCTTTTCATGTGCTCATTAGCTATTTGTATATCTTCTTTGAAGAACTATCAATTGAGATCCTTTGCCTATTTCTTAAATTGGTTATTGATTTTTATTGTTGAATTATCAGAGTTCTTTGTGTATTATAGATATAAGTTCCTTACCACATATGTGATTTGCAAATATTTTCTCCCATTCTGTGGCTTGTCTTTTCCCTTTTTATTTATTTATTTATTTATTTTTCCCCCAAAGCCCCAGTAGATAGTTGTATGTCATAGTTGCACAGCCTTCTAGTTGCTGTATGTGGGATGCGGCCTCAGCATGGCCAGAGAAGTGGTGCGTTGGTGCGCGCCCGGGATCTGAACCCGGGCCGCCAGCAGCGGAGCGTGCGCGCTTAACCGCTAAGCCACGGGGCCAGCCCCTCTTTTCCCTTTCTTGATGGTGTCCTCTGAAGCACAAGTTTTTAATTTTGATGAAGTCCAGTTCATCTGTTTTTTTTTTGGTTGCTTGTGCTTTTGATATAACATCTAAGAAATTGTTGCTTAATAGAAGGTCACAAAGATTTATGCCTATATTTTCTTCTTAGAGTTTATAGTTTTATCTTTTATAGTTAGGTCTTTGGTCTATTTTGAGTGAATTTTTGTATATGGAGTAAGGTAGGGATCCACCAGGACCATTTGTTGAAAAGACCATTCTTTGTGCATTGAATTGTCCTTGCACTCTTGTTGAAAATCATTTGTCTGAATGTGAGGGTTTGTTTTTGGACTCTCACTTCTGTTCCATAGATCAAGTGTCTTTCCTTATGCTGGTACCCACACACTCTCGATTACTGTTGCTTTGTAGTAAGTTTTGAAATGGGGATATATTAGGCCTCCAACTTTATTTTTCTTTTTCAAGATTGTTTTGCCTATTCTGGGTCCCTTGACTTTTGTATGAATTTTAGGATCAGCTTGTCAATTTCTGCAACTAAACCAGCTGGAATTTTGATGTGGACTGTCTTGAATCTGGAGATCAATTTGGGTAGTATTACCATCTCAGCAATGCAGTGTCTTTCAATCCATGAACGCGAGTATCTGTTTATGCAGGTCTTCTTTAATTTCTCTTAGTTACTTTTTTTAATTAAATATATTCTTAAATATTTATATTTTTGATGCTATTTCAAATGGAATTATTTGTTAAATTCTTTTTCATTTTGCTTGTTGATACTGTATAGAAATACCATGTGTTTTGTTTATTGATCTCATATCTTGCAACCTTGCTAAACTCATTTATTATTTCTAATAGTTTTTTTGACTTAGGAATTTCTATATACAGTTACGCGTTGCTTGATGGTAGGGATATATTCTGACTACTGCTTTGTTAGGTGAGTCTGTCACTGGACAGCATAGAATGCACTTACGCCAACCTTGATGGTACAGCCTACTGCACACCTGGGCTCTGTGGGAGTGATCTTACGGGACCACTTCACACGCGTGGTCTGTTGTTGACCAAAACGTCATCACGCAGCGCATGATGTGTAAGGTCATGTCGTCTACAAACGTATAACATCCCTTTTTCTGAAATCAACTTAGTTTAATATGTATGTAGTCAACCCAGCTTTCTTCTGCTTAGGGTCTGCATGATACATGTTTTCCCGTACTTTTATATTTAACGTGTCTGTGTTTTAAGACATATTTACGGTGGTTTCGTATAGACACCATATCACTGGGTCTTACTTTTTTATCCAGTCTGACAGTCTTTGGCTTTTTATTGGAGTGTTCAGACCATCAATTTGTTTTGGTTTAATTGAACCATATTGTCATTTTTTTCTGTTTTTCCATTTTTTTCTTTGTTCTTTTTTCTTTCTGTTATTGTATTCTTTTGGACTGAATATTTTTGTGATTCTGTATCATCTCCACTGTTGGCATATTAGCTATATCCTTTTCTTTTTTTTCAGTGTTTGCTTTTGGGCTCACAATATTTATCTTTAATCAGAGTTTGCTTTTAAATATTACTATGCCACTCTGTGTACATGTGTTCCTTTAAAAATAGTGAATTCCATTTCCCCCTCTTGTCCTTTATGCTCTTGTTACAGATTTTACTTCTACAGATGTTACAAGCCACAAAATACATTGTTACTATGTTTGCTTTAAGCATTCAATTTTCTTTTAACAAAAAAATTTTTTTTTCTTCTTCTTTCGTGAGCAAGATCAGCCCTGAGCTAACATCCATGCCAATCCTCCTCTTTTTGCTGAGGAAGACTGGCCCTGGGCTAACATACGTGCCCAGTATCTTCCTCCACTTTATATGGGACCCTGCCACAGCATGGCCTGACAAGCGGTGCATCACTGCGCGCCCGGGATCTGAACCCAGGCCGCCAGCAGTGGAGCGAGCACACTTAACCGCTATGCCACAGGGCAGGCCGCAACAAAAATTTTTAAGTGAGAAAATTTTTGAATATTTTCTTACCTGTTTATCATTTCTGATACTTCTTAATTCCTTTTTGTAGATGAATTTCCATGTGAAATCACTTCCCTACCACCTGGAGAACTGTATTTAACATTATTTGATGTGTTTTTCTTTTGTGACTAATTTTGTCAGCCTTTGTTTGTTTGAAAAATGCTATGTTTGAAGGATGTTGTGTTGGCTGCAGAATCTAGGAGAATGTTTTTTTCCTCTAGCAGTTTAAAGATGTTGCTCCATTGTTTTCTGGCGTGCTTAGAGTTTAACCAGAAATCTGAAGTCACTCTTGTTTTTTTTCTCTGTTGTCTACTTCTCTGTGTGTAATGTGTCTTTTCTTCTCTGACTGCTTTAAGATTTTTTCTTTATCACTGATTTTCAGCCATTTGATTATGTTGTGCTTTGGGCTGGTTTGTTTGTGCTTATCTTGCTTGGAGTTCCTTAAGCTTCTTTGTTCATGGGTTTTTATCGTTTTCATCAAATTTGGAAAATATTTGGCAAAAAATGTTTTTCAGCCATTACTTCTTCAAGTCTAGATTTTTTACTTCCTCCCATTGTGGGCCCTCCAAGTATGAGAAAGTTAGATTGCTTCAGATGGTCCCACGGCTCACTTAGGCTGGGTTCACTTACCCTTCTGCCTTTCTTCTCTTTTAGCTTTACTTTGTATAGATTCTAATGATATGTCTTCAGGTTCTGTGATTATTTCTGCTGCTGTGTCTGATTGCTGTTAGTGTCACCTCATGAGAGTTTCATTGCAGATATTCTATTTTTCATCTTTAGAAGTTCCATTTGGATAGATGGGTGTGGTATGGGTATCTTTATCTATATCTCGTACTTCTCTCATGTTTCTGTTTTCCTTTAAGTACTTTACAGTGCTATAATACCTCTTTTAACATTCATATCTGCTGGGTCCATCATCTCTGTCATTTCTGGGTGTTTCGTTGACTGATTTTTCTCTTCATTATGGATTCTTCTGCTTTCTTGTGTATCGTAATTTTTGGTTAGATATTTTGAATAGTATTGTTGGTGGGTTAAATATGATGTTGGATTTGGTTATCTTTTTTTTAAAAAGGTAGATTGTTGGGCTTTTCCAAGCTACTTGATTAATTAACTTGCAGACGAGTTTGGCCTCTTCTCAGCCTGTTTGTAGGCATTTTTAGCACTGAAATAGTGAGTGTAACCTTCGATCAGTGGTTGGGTTGTTATATGACAGATTTTACTTAGGTAGCGGATATAGTTCAGCCCTACTATTAAAGTTTGGCCATTTGGAGTCTCTACTGAGTGCCCATTGCTGAGAATTCTTCTTTTCACCTGGTCAGACTTCTATTGCTCGATTCACATGTAAGACTCAGTATTGAGTCTTCTGACTTGTGAAGAGGCTGTATCTCTCCATTTATTTAATTTTTCTTAGCCACACTTGTATTTTTCAGTGTACAGGTCTTACACCTCTGATTATTTCATATTTTCTTATGCTATTGTAAATGCATTTAAAATTTTTCTTTTCAGTTTTTCATTGCTAGTGTATAGATTTGCAGTTTATCTTTTGTAATTGAACTTTATTTTGAGATTGTAGGTTCACATGCAGTTATAAGAACTAATACAGAGAGATCCCTGGTACTCTACCCAGTTTCCACCAATGGTAACATCTTGCAAAACTGTAGCACAATATCATGCCCAGGATGTTGACAGGGATGCAATCTACCATCTTTTTCGGATCTCCCCAGTTTTCCCTGTACTCGTGTGTGCGTTTATCTCTGCATTTTTATCACATGTCTAGGTTCACGTGTCCCCATCACAGTCAAGATACAGAGCACTTCCATCACGCAAGGACCCCCCCGTTGCCCTTTCCTAACCACCACCTCCCGTTCCTTCCCCCGCCCCCCAACCCCTGCATTTAATCCCTGGCAGTCACTGATCTGTTCTCTATTTCTGTAGTTTTGTCATTTCAAAAATGTTACATAAGTGGTGTCATACTGTATGCTACCTTTTTTCCACTTGGCATAATTCCCTGGGGATTCATCAGGTTGCTTAAGTCAGCCATTTGTTCCTGTTTCTTCCTGAGCGGTCTTCTGTGGTGTGGATGTGCCGCCATTTGTTTAACTGTTCACTCGTAGGGGGGCATCTGGGTTGTTTCCAGTTCTTGTCTGTTAGAGTAAAGCTGCTGTTAACATTCGTGTTCATTTTTTGGGGGGCATAACTTTTCATTTCTCTGGGATAAATGCCCACAAGTGCATTTGCTGTCATATGGTAAGTGTATGTTTAGTTTTATAAGAAACTGCCAAAACAGTCTTCCAAAACAGCTGTGCCCTGTAACATTCCCAACAGCAGTGTATGGCGGGTTCCCTTTCTCCACATCCTGTCAGTGTCCATCTTTTTAATTGGAGCCGTCTCAGTGGGCGTGAAGTGGCGTCGCCTTGTGGGTTAAATTTGCTGCTGGTTAGTGCTGAGAAGTTTATAATTTTGATGAAGTCCAATTTAGCAATTTTTCTTTTAGAGATTGTGCTTTTGGTGTCAAGGATAACGGTCTTTGTCTAGCCGTAGATCTTGAAGATTTTTTTGTATTTTTTCCTAAGAGTTTCGTAGTTTTACATTTTACATATATATTTCCTTTCCATTTTGAGTTAATTTTTATATAAGATGTGAGGTTTGGACCAGTCACTAGTTCTAGCAGTTTATTTAGTGGTTACTTGGATTTTCTGCATACAGGAGCATGTCAATTATGAATAGATTGTGCTGCTTCTTTCTGACCTGAATGCCCTTTGTTACTTTTTGTTGCTTGATTGATTGCACTGGCCAGAACTTTCAGAGTAATGTTGAATACTAGTAGTGACAGCAGACAGCTGTAGTTCTGCTGTCTAAGAAGAAAACTGTGGTCTCCTTTTTACCTCATACTCGCACAACACCCCGACACCAGATGTGTGAGGCAGGTCTCCAGTTCTCTGCAGACATCAGCTTGGGTGTCCTCCGATTCAATTTGATTCTGACGCTATCTCCCTGGAGTTAAGGGCTCAGTCCACGAGACTGCCCCCACTTCAGACACCAGTCACAAGTAGAGGGTCCCCAGGGCACCCAAACTTCTGACCAACTGGCGATAAATTGGAGGTTCCCATTACCCCCTCCTCAGGTTTGGTAATTTCCTAGAACACACAGAACTCAGGAAGACACTTTACTTACTGTTACTGGTTTGTTATAAAGGATACAACTCAGGAACAGCCAAATGGAAGCGATGCATAGGGCAAGGTAGGAAGGAGCGTGGGCTTCCGTGCCCTCTCTGGGCGTGTCACCCTCCCCATGTGGACATGTTCACCACCTGGGAAGCTCTCTGAACCCCCTGTAGTTTAGGGGTTTTACGAGGCTTCATCATGTAGGCTTGATAGATAATTAACTCCATTTCTAGCTCCTCTCCCCTCTCTGGAGGATAGAGGCATAGGGCTGAAAGTTCCAAGCTTCTGACCATGGCTCTGTCTTTCTGGTGACCAGCCCCCATCCAGCAGCCCACCCAGAGTCACCTCATTAGAACAAAGGGCACTCCTACCACCCGGGATATTCCAAGAGATTTAGGGAGCTCTGTGTCAGGAACCAGGGGCAGGGACCAAATATCTGTCTTGTTATGTCACACTACCTAATCAAATTTATCTTTTTCTTGTTATTGTTATCACTTATGCTTTTGATGTGTAACAAAATTTTTCCCTGTTTATAGGCCACAAATCTATTTTCCTGCATTTTGCCTTGTTAACTTTGAGGTTTTCAGACCATCTAGGACAGTATTTCTCAAACTTAGGTGTGCAGATGACTCACCAGAGATTTTGGTGAGGCCCAGATGTGTGGACTTCACCTTCGGAGATTCAGATCAGCAAGTCTGGGCTGAGGCCCAGAAACTTGCCTCTCTAGTCAGCTCTCGGGCTCCAGCCCACTTGTGCTGCTGTCCTTGGACCTGCTGTGAGTAGCCAGTGTCTAAGTGCGCCTCCGTGGCCGGTGTTGGGGAGAGGCCTGCCAGCTCTCTCTGTCGTGGGGAGCCTGTGTGCCCTGCACCTTCACTGTTCTTTTTCACGACTGACTTTGCTACTTGTAAAAATTTATTTTTCCCATACATCTTAGAATAAGGTTATGGAGTTCCTCAGTACACTGATTGGAATTTCCACTGGGACATCATTGAATTTATAGATTTAATTTGAGGCAACTTGACAGCTTTGTATTTTTGTCATCCCATTCAAGATCATGAAATGCTTTTATTTAAAATTTTTTTTCTCTACAGAGGCCTTGAGTAGTCTTGGTTGAAATTTTATGTCCTTTACAGTTTTTCCTGCTTTTGTGAATAGTATCTTATTTTTCTCTTGTATATTTTCTAGTTAATGCCAGGGTAGAAAAATGCCCCTGACTTTTGTAACTTGATTTCGAGTTCAGCTGTCTTGCTGCACTCTTGTGTTTTAATCGCTAGTTGATTCTGTTTTTAAAAGTAAATGATCATATTGGGTGCAGAGGAGAAGGTTCATCTCTTTGTTCCCATCCTTGCACCCTCATTCCTTTGTCTTCCCTTTAGTGTCACCCAGTTCTCCCATTCCTGTGCTAAACACTTGTGGCATTAATTGACGTCCTTGTGGTATTTCTGATCTCACATGGAAATCACGTAGTATGTCTGAATCAGTGTGTGTTTGTTGCAGATTGTGATATAGTAGCCTCTCCAAGTTAAGTCAGTTTCTGCCTATTCTGTTTTGCTCAGGGTTTTTAAAAATATTAAAATGTTTATTTTAATAGTTTATTCATTATTTATTTTATTATTTTATTTATTTATTATTTATTATTTTATTTATTATTATTAATATTTATTATTATTATTTATTTATTATTATTATGTTCACTCATTCATAAAGTGTTTATTGCACTCATATTATGTGCCAGGCCCTGTTTCTGTGTCAGGGGACAGTAGTGCACAGACAGACAAGACCCTGCCCTCGCAGACTGTGCGTTCGAGGGGCAGCGGGACAGACAGGCCCTACTGTCGCCCATGAGGTCTGTTGTGGGTTAGGTGATAACACTGTGAAGGCAGAGTGAATCAAGGAGCCGGGAGTGGTGGAGACTTGAGCTTGATCAAAGTTCTTTCTGCCCCAGGATGCAGTCGTGGGTGTCAGTCAGCTTCTGGTATTTGTGGATCTTCTGATGTAAAATGCAGTTGGATGACTGGTCTGTCAGAGTTGTTATGGGAGACTGAGCTTTTATGGAGAACAGGCTTGTGGGCCAGGGGTTTGTGACGAGGCTTCTGGCTGATATACTGAAAATATGACCCTCTTTCTGGGTTTATTACCCATTTTCTTTAAGTTTGTTCTTGTGAAGCTACTTCTGAAGCCTTGTTTTCAGTCTCGACATCACACTCAGTTTTATTTTACAGTGGTGAATTTGTTCCTGGTGGGTATGTAAATCTACATAGTGTGTCTTGAAATCTTGCTATCTTTTAAAAATTAACTTACTTACCAAGAGGGAAGCGTTTGTTTTGTGCCTTGGTTCTTCAACTTTGGGTCTCTTGAGGCAGGTCTGTGAGCCCTCGCCTGCACCTCATGTGTGGGATGGGCTGACAGCCTGTGACATGCTTGAGCTCAGGGCAGACTCCCCTTTTTAGGATTTGGTCTTCCCCAAACTTAACCAACTAACTTTCAAAGTTAATGTCTGGGTCATCATTTTTTTTTTTTTTTTTTTTTTTTTTTTTGTGAGGAGATCAGCCCTGAGCTAACATCCGCCAATCCTCCTCTTTTTTTTTTTTTTTTTTTTTGCTGAGGAAGACGGCCCTGGGCTAACATCGGTGCCCATCTTCCTCCACTTTATATGGGACGCCGCCACAGCATGGCTTACCAAGCAGTGCGTCGGTGCGCGCCCGGGATCCGAACCAGCGAACCCCGGGCCGCCGCAGCGGAGCGCGCGCACTTAACCGCTTGCGCCACCGGGCCGGCCCCCTGGGTCATCATTTTATATTCAATTTGTTTGAACTTAAATGCTTGTTTGTACAGGAGATAAAATGATTTTTTCTTACGCAGTTTAATGTAAACCAGTCAAAGAAATTGTAACTGTTGTGTTGGTGGTGTCATGGCAGGGCTGGCAGCAGCACTGACGGCTTCTCCTCTGTTTTCAGAGACATCTATGGCTGCTGATGAAGGCTCAGCAGAGAAGCAGGGAGGAGAGGCCCACACGGCCACAGACGGTGAAACCAATGGGTCTTGTGAGAAGAGCGATACCAGCAGTCACCTAAATGCAGTAAAGCACACTCAGGAAAATACAAAAGTCAGCCCACAGGAAGGTACCAATAAACTAACCCGAATAGCAGAAAATGGGATTTCAGAAAGAGACACTGAAGTGGGGAAGCAAAACCATGTCAGAGCTGATGACTTCACACAGACTTCTGTCATTGGGAGCAACGGATACTTCTTTAATAAGCCGTCCCTGCAGGAGCAGCCCTTGCGGATTACCAGCACTTTGGCTTCTTCACTTCCTGGTCATGCTGCAAAAACCCTTCCTGGAGGGGCTGGCAAAGGGAGGACTCCCAGTGCTTTTCCTCAGATGCCAGCCGCAGTGCCAGCCAACCTTGGGGAGGGGAGCAAAGACACAGAGGACAAGAAGCCTGTGGCCCCTGGCACTGACATCAAGGTTCACAGGGCGCGGAAGACCATGCCGAAGTCCATCCTGGGCCTGGTAATGCTTCCCCGGCAGAATTCGATTGCCTTAGTGTCTGTCTTGCTGTTTCTTTTCTGTCTGTCTTTTTTGTGCATTAAGGAGAAAGGCCAGTAAATGGCAGTGGTCATTCAACAGTGGTCACCTGTGGGCCTGTGAAGGGTTAGGAGATGCTGCTAATAGTTCCTTTGTGAGTGACGCAGCAGATGACCCCTCTCAGCCTGCTTTCTGGGCTTTGCCTTCTTATAGGTGCCCATTGCCCAAGTAGAGACGCGTTAGATACTTGCACAGAGACCATTCCTCTTCTGCTTTGGGCCTGGGGCTTTCACCCCAGCTTGGGAAGCTCAACACCCACCCCATCTCATTGGGAAATGAGTAGACATGAAGTTGGTTAGGTCCACAGTGCGACAGAAGGGAGGGGACAAAGGACCACATTGGAGACACACCCATGTCTCCATGCTCACACCAAGGCCCTAGGCTCACGGTTTTGCACTGAGAGCAGGCAGCGCCTCCCTAATTTACTGCCGAGTGAGTTGGCCTGTGCCACCACCATGGATCCTGTGCCTGTGCATGATGCGCTTTCTCAGAATGTCGGCAGTGTTGTGTTTTGCTCTCCCAGTTCTGTGTAGATTTGGCCAGGGATGAATTCTAGGGGTGCGGTCATATTCCCTTGGGGTTTCTTGGAGCTGGTGTTGCAGGTGAGCATTCTTTATTGTATTTTATTTTATTTTTTATTTATTATTATTATTATTTTTTTTTGTGAGGAAGATCAGCCCTGAGCTAACAT
This sequence comes from Diceros bicornis minor, assembly GCF_020826845.1. Lineage (NCBI taxonomy): Eukaryota > Metazoa > Chordata > Mammalia > Perissodactyla > Rhinocerotidae > Diceros > Diceros bicornis. The sequence continues at coordinate 44,219,557 of NC_080767.1, forward strand.
CCGTGCTAATCCTCCTCTTTTTGCTGAGGAAGACCGGCTCTGAGCTAACATCTATTGCCAATCCTCCTCCTTTTTTTTTTCCCCCCCAAAGCCCCAGTAGATAGTTGTATGTCATAGTTGCACATCCTTCTAGTTGCTGTATGTGGGACGCGACCGCAGCATGGCCGGAGAAGCGGTGCGTCGGTGCGCGCCTGGGATCCAAACCCAGGCCGCCAGTAGTGGAGTGCGCGCACTTAACCGCTAAGCCATGGGGCCGGCCCCTGGGTGAGCATTCTAAAGCTGGTCTGATTGTCCTTCACTAGGAGGTCATGTGAGGCTTCCTCTTTGCCACCCTCCAGGGCTGCTCGCTCAGACCCTCCCCATGGCCTGTCGGTGTGAGATGGCGTCTTCCCTCAGCTCTAGCAACATGCTTTGTACAGCTTTTCTTTCCATGGACGTGGATCTTCTGTCTCCTTGGACAGCTCCTCACCCGTTTTCCAGCTTTTGCAGTAGTTCTTTAGCACTTGACATTCTTGCTGTTCACTCCACATATTGATGTTTTTAATTTTGACAGTTATTTTTTTCATACCCGGTATCTCTGATTAGTTCTTTTAATTAAAATCTGTGTTCCTAGTTATATTCCATCTCACCCCTCAAAAGACATTGGTTGTAATTCTTTTATAGTCTCTGCTATAAAAGAGACTTTTCCACAGGTGGGCGTTCTTTGTGGACTTGGTACCTCTTGTTTGTGCTGATTTTCTGCTGAGGAGTGTGCTCATCTTTACTTCTGTGATTTTGCCTTGCCTGACTGTGAGCTCGCTGTGTTTTCTGTAGCCTCACCCCTAGCCCAGCCCGCTGGCCCTGACTTGGCCTCCACCTTTTACAGTACTCTCTGTGCATGCCAAAACTTTAAAACTTTAAAAGAATCATTGTGGATTCATGGGAAGCTGCAAAATAGTACAGAGAGACATTATGTGCTCTTCACCCAGCTTCCCCTAGAGTAATATTTTGCGTAACCAGAGCTCAGTGTAGATTTATATGACCTCCCAGCAACTGTGAGACTCCCAGTTTCCCCTCAGAGTCACCCCGCCCATCCCTGACCCCACCCTCCATCTCTGTGGTCTGTTAGTTCAAGCTTCTATAAGATGGGATTGTAGAGGAGGGGACCCTTGAGAGTGGCTTGTTTCACTCAGCACAGTTCCTTCCCTGAGACCAGCCATGTCGTAGCCATGGTTTCTTCCTCTGTGTGCTGAGGAGATTCCGTGGTGTGCACGTACCAGAGTCTAACCGCTCACCGCTTGAAGCACGTTGGGGGGGTTTCCAGTTTTTGGCTGTTACATTAAAGCTGCTCTGGACATGTATGTACACGCTTTTCTTTGGGCATAAGTTTTCGTTTCTCTCTGTTAAATATCCAGGAGTATAATTGCAGGGTCATAGGGTAATTGGATATTTAGTTTTATAAGTAACTGCCAAACTATATTCCAGACAGGCCACAGCCTTTTTATGTTCCCTCCAGCAAGGTGTGAGCAATACAGTTTCTCACATTCTTGCCAGCATTTGGTATTGCTACTGTTTTTTATTCTAGCTGTGATATCTCATCATGGTTTTAATTGAACTTCCCTAATGACTGATGTTGTTGACATCTTTTTTTGTGCTTATTTGCCATCTGTATGTCCTTTTTTTTTGGTGAGGAAGATCAGCCCTGAGGTAACATCTGCCAATCCTCCTCTTTTTGCTGAGTAAGACTGGCCGTGAGCTAACATCGATGCCCATCTTCCTCCACTTTACATGGGATGCCACCACAGCATGGCTTGCCAAGCAGTGCGTCGGTGCACGCCCGGGATCCGAACCGGCGAACCCGCGCACTTAACGGCTTGTGCCACTGGGCCGGCCCCTGTATGTCCTTTTTGATGAAGTCTCTTTCATACCTTTTGCCTGTTTTACTGCAGTCATGCATGGCTTAAAGACTGGAACATGTTCTGAAAAATGTTTTGATAGGGGATTTTGTTGTCATGCGAACAATACAGAGTGAACTTAGACAAACCTAGATGGTACAGCCTACTGCACCCCTGGGCTCTATGGCACTAATCTCACGGGACCACTGGCATATGTGTGGTCCATCATTGACTGAAACGTCGTTATGCGGCGCATGACTGGACGTGTTTTGTGAGCTTTGGGAGTCCTGGATATATGAACCCTTTGGCAGGTATTGGTTTGCACATATTTCCTCCCAGTCTGTAGCTTGTTTTCATTCTTTCTAAAGGGTCTTTCACAGAGCAAAAGTTCTTCATTTTGATGAAGTCTAGTTTATCAAAAATTTTTTTCTTTTATGGCTTGTGCTTTTGGTGTCATGTCTAAGAACTCCTCACCTAGGCCTAGATCTCGAGATTTTCTCTACTTTTTAAAAAAGTTTCTTAGTTTTATATGAACTTTCACCATATGATTTTGAGTTAACTTTTTATTAGATGTCAGGTTTATGGTGAAATTCATATTTTGTCCCACTATTATTGATTTTAAAATGCACGTCAGAAATTTTACATTATTTATTGATCTCCTTTAAATTACACTTTTAGTTCATTACTACTCTTTCCAGGATTTTATTCTCATGTATTTTTATTCTTAAGGATCTTTTATTGTCACCCTGTCATATTCCTCTGGGGGACAAAAAGCAATTTGAAATTTAATTTTAAGAAATTTCTCTATGAGACTTATCTAAGTGTTAGCTTTGTTCTGGATTGAGTTATTAGGAGTGGTATGCAATCAATTGCAACACATACTATTTTGTTGGAAATTACTGAACATTCTCAGGCTGATCAGTTGTAGGGAAGGGTTTTGAGGCTTCAGAAACTCATTTCCTGAAGACTGTCTTGCCTGCTGCACACCCTGGAAACGTCATCTGCTCCCAGGGGTCCTTGTGGGAGGAAGGAGGAAACAGTGATGCCGAGAGGAAAGACAGAACCAGGACGGGCGGGGTCCCCGAAGTCCCCCTTTGGTATGGTGCCCACCTTGCTCCCAGGAGCCGCTTGGCACCTGCAGCTCCAGACCCACCTGACCTGCCCTCCGGTTTCTCTGCCCCCCAAACACAGTTTAGTCTTGTTTGGTTTTCTTAGGAAACCGTGTTTTGTTGAAAATGATCTTTTAAAACCAGTCATTCCAATGATAAAATGAGTGTTGTAGGCTTATGATAATAGCCTGTTTTCCTTGTAAGAGTTCAGAATGCAGGTTTCTTCATGGCAGCATGGTCTAATGTCCCTGGCAGTGCAGAGGCAATTTGCTCCCCCGTACCCAGTGTTGGTCCCACAAAAAGCACCAGCACAGGGTTATACTCATCCACTGTTTGGGCAAAGAAGATGGAAGCTTCTGGAAGGGAACCTTTTTTTTTTCTGCATTGAAATGCTTGTTACTGTGGCCTCTGTTGAGACCTCTTTCCCTAATTGCACTGTACACACTCCAGGAGGCATCAGCACAGTGGCCCCTTAGCTTACCCCTTTTGCATCTGTGTCACCACATTCTCCCCATTTCCTTCCATACATACCCACCGATATTCTGTAGGTTCTGGGAAAAAGCTGAGGCCCTGTTCTCAGTCCGGTTAGGAGAGGTAGTTCTTAGTGCAGTAATTGTGCAAACTGTTCCGTTGCAACTGGAATTAAGTGCTGGAAGGAGAGGTAGGCTAGGCTGTGAGAACTCACACTGAGTGGACTCACTGAGTGGGCCTGGCTTGTGTGTCAGGGAGGGGCCACTGGGCAGAGGCCTAATAGTAGCCAGGGTGAGGAGGGGAGAGCCGGCACGCTGGGGGCAGAGAGGGCCAGCCAGGGCCAGACCTCGGTCACGGGGAGTGGTGTGGACACCCCTCTCTGCCGCCTGTGACGCAGCAGTGATACAGGTGTGACGTAGGTCCTCTCTCCGGGTGGGGGAGTGGCCAGGGTTCCAGCACAGCAGTGGGTGCCCCACTGTGAAGTCGAAGGCCAGCTTCTCTGCCTCTGTGGAAAGCAGATCTTGTCTCCTTCGTCTTTCTGCTTTGTGAGATAATAGAGCCCTAACAAAATCTAGAATCTTCACCAAAGGTCAGCGGTTCTTAGTTATTATTATTATTTTTTTTAGATTTTCAAATATAACATCTTAAAGGATTGGTTTTGTACCAAGTGAGAATTAGCCTCATGTAGCTGTTTCCTCCTCAGGTTTTATTTCTGCCTCTTATTTATGTGTACTTTAAAATCATATTTTGCGTTTGTCCACAAGCACTGGTCGAGGTTGGTAGCCACTGTGGGTTGCACAGTCTGCTTGGTGGTTTGTAGGAGACATAAAGGAGCAATGTCTGATTCCTGGGTTCAAACAGTGACTTCGTTAGAGACAAACCTGGCATATTTGACAAAGACTAAAGAGTTTTACAGAGCTAATGAGTTACAGTTAAACAGTGCTGTTTGTGTGGAGTGTGGGTTAATTGCACAGGTGTGGCGGGGAGCAGTTGTATTTGAGTTGTGCTTGGAGGAGGGAAGAGAGTCTTAATTGTTGGAGGGAGAAAAGGAAGGGCACTCCAGGGTGGAGCCACGTTCAGAGCCAGAGAGTTCAGGGCAGGAGAAATCTAGTTGCCACGGGCAGACAAGCTGGTGAGCTGAGGATGAGTGGACCCCACTGGGAGAAGTGGAGAAGAACTGCTGCAGCTGCGAGAGCTTGAGCCCAGGTGGTTTCCCAGGCCAGCCTGCAGGCACGAGCAGGCGTCTCCCTGATGTTGACCCAGGAGATAGGGATGCCTTTTTTTATTGTTGTAAAATACACATGACCTAACATGTACCATCTCATCCATTTTAAGTGTCTAGTTCTGTGGCATTAAGCACACTCACATTGTTGTGTAACCACTGCCGTCCATCTCCAGGACTTTCTCATCTTCCCAAACTGAAACTCTGTCCCTGTTAAACACTATCTCCTGGTTCTCTCCCCTAGCCCCTGGCACCACCATCCTACTTTCTGTCTCTGTGGATTTGACTCCTCTAGATAACTCATGTAAATGGAGTCCTACAGGATTTGTCCTTCTGTGTCTGGCTTATTTCACTCAGCGTGATGTCCTCAGGGTCATTCCAAGTTGTAGCACGTGTCAGGATTTCCTTCCTTTTTAAAGCTGCCTAACATTCCATTGTACATTTTACCACATTTTGTTTATCCATTCATCTGTCCATGAACCCTTGGGTTGCTTTCACCCCTTGGCTATTGTGAGTAATGCTGCTGTGAACCATTGTGTACAAATAGCTGTTTGAGACTCTGCTTTCAATTCTTTTAGGTATATACCCAGAAGTGAAATTGCTAGATCATGTGGTAATTCTATGTTTAGCATCTTCAGGAACTGCCATACTGTTTTCCACAGTGGCTGCACCTTTTTTGCATTCCCACCAACAGTTCACAAGGGTTCCAATTTCTCCACATCCTTGCCAACATTTGTTGTTTTCTGTTTTTTTTTTAATTGAGATATAATTGACAATTTTCTTTCTTTCTTTCTTTCTTTCTTTTTTGATAGTAGCCATCCTAATGGATGTGAGCTGATAGATACCTCATTGTGGTTTTGGTTTGCATTTTCCTGATGATTAGTGATGGAGCATCTCTTCCTGTACTTTTTAGCCATTTGTATATCTTTTTTGGAAAAATGTCTATTCAGATCCTGTGCCCATTTTTTAGTTGGGTTGGTTGTTTTGTTGTTGTTGAGTTGTAGAGTTCTTTATATATTCTGGCTATTAATCCCTTATCAGATGAGTGATTTGCAAATATTTTCTCCCATTCTATAGATTGCCTTTTCATTCTGTTGATTGTGTCTTTTGTTGCACAGAAATTTTAAATTTTGATGTAGTCTAACTTATCTGTTTTTTCTTTTGTTGCCTGTGCTTTTGGTGTCATATCCAAGAATTCATTGCCAAATTCAGTGTCGTGAAGCTTTCCCCCTGTTTTCTTCTACGAGTTTTATAGTTTTAGGTCTTTGATCCATTCTGAGTTAAGTTTTGTATATAGTGTGAGGTAAGGATCCAACTCCATTCTTCTGTGTGTGGATATCCAGTTTTCCAAGTACCATTTATTGAAGGATACCAATTTCTTCACTATTTATTGCACCTACTGTGTGCACAATAAAATTTGGTTAAATTGAATTTGATTTGAGATCAAACTATGTCAAAACTTCAAGGAAGCAAACGGAGGGGAGAGCGTTAGTGATGTCTGGGCTCTGGAACGAGGCGGGGCCGAATGGGTCCTAGTGGTGTGGCGTCGGTATCACAAGCTGCCGGAACCCTGGAAGGCTGAGGCTGAAGACAGATTTAGGAGATCAGCAAAACTGTGAGCAGAAGACGGTTTAAAAATGTAGCGTGATTATCTGTTGTGGCATAGCTCCCATTTGGGGGGTGTTGCACAGTGTAGCCACGATAAACTGTGAAAGCACTGTCTGAGAGGTTTCCATGCTGCCCATTTTGAGTATTTTTTAACTTAGTAATATTTTGTTACCTAAGTCGAGTTGGCAAGCTCTTTCTGTAAAGGGCGGGGTAGAAACGTTTCAGGTTTTGTGTGCCACGTATGGTCACTGCTGCTGCTGCTTTCTTCTTCTTCCTCCCTTTATAAATGTAGACACCATTCTTCACTTGTGGATGCTGACCCGTCTCACCTGAGGGGTAGCCAGGCACGCGTGCCTTAGTGCCAGGTGCTTCCGTGGTGACAGCAGGTTTTCGAACTTTTTCCTCTCTCTTGGTAACTCACCTCTTGGTTGAGGGGAATTCATGGGGAAAGGAGCTGTGTTTTGGGGGGCATGTTGTTTCAATGACCATCCGCTTGTGCATAATTATAGTGATTGTTTTTGTTTTGAAGCATGCAGCCAGTAAGGATCCCAGAGAAGTTCGAGAAGCTCGAGATGAGGAGCCAAAAGAGGACATCAATAAAAACATTTCTGATTTTGGACGACAGCAGCTTTTACCCCCCTTCCCACCCCTTCATCAGTCGCTACCTCAGAATCAATGCTACGTGGCCACCACAAAGTCACAGACAGGTAAAAAGAGGCGCAGCAGCATGTGTGTGTCGCGAACCTGCGCCTTGCCAAACTAGAGTCTGTCTGACTGTGGTGCACGTGTGCTCTGGATGACTGCGGCTGGAGCCGGAGGCCCTCCTGTGCTCTCGTGAGCCTGCAGAGGGATGTCGGGCCTCTGCTCTAAAACCTCGTCTCATGCCTGCGTTGATTTCTTCCTTTGTTTTCAGTCTCAGGATGAAGATTGTTTTCATTACTAAGATCTTACTGCCTTGGTCTAATCGGGTAGAAGACTCTCTGGATTTGAGACCTCTCCCAGTGTATAACTTAGGTGCTGTTGGGAACATCGTGGCCTATTGGGGAGACCTTTGGGTTCAGGTTGTGTAGAGCTGTGGTTTGGTTCTAGCCCTGTTACCAACCACGCGCCTGTGGGCTATTATCCTTGCTCTTCTTCTTTTTTTTTTTTTTAATAATTTTATTTGTTTATTTATTTTTTCCCCAAAGCCCCAGTGGATAGTTGTATGTCATAGCTGCACATCCTTCTAGTTGCTGTATGTGGGACACGGCCTCAGCATGGCCAGAGAAGCGGTGCGTTGGTACGTGCCCGGGATCCGAACCCGGGCAGCCAGCAGCAGAGTGCACGCACTTAACCGCTAAGCAACGGGGCCGGCCCTATCCTCGCTCTTCTGAGCTCGTTTCTGTTTGTGGTCAGTTGGGGGAGTGGATGGACATTTGATTCCTTACTGAGGCTTTTTGCATGAGGTGGGAGCTGCATGAGTAGCCCCACTGGGAGGATGCTGGTGTGGGGGTGCCTTGAGTGAGGGGCCTCCCTCTCGAGCCTCTAGGACACAATTCCTACAGAGATGAGGTGCTCCCTCCAGTGCAGAAAGGCCCTTACCGTGAGGCCGTTATGCATGTCAGGTGGAGACTCGCAGACACGGGTGAGGTCAGCCTGGTGCTAGGCATGCTGGGGGCTGTCCACCTGAAAGGCTGGATTGGGGAGTATTACCCTGTGATAAGTGTATGTCTTCTTCTGGACTTTTAAAGTACTTTTTATTTGGGGTCCGGCACCATGGCTTAGTGGTTAAATTCGGCACACTCTACTTCCGGGGGCCGGGTTCGTGGGTTTGGATCCCGGGAGCAGACCTACACCACTCGTCAGCCATGCTGTGGCAGGGACCCACAAACAAAATAGAGGAAGATTGGCACAGACATTAGCTCAAGACGAATCTTCCTCAGCAAAAAAAAAAAAAACCAAAAAAACAAACCTTTTTATTTGTAAGTAATTTCAAACTTCCAAAACAGTTGCAGAAATTCTGCAAGAATTCCTGTGTCCTCCCCCGTTTTACCACATGTGCGTAGTTGTGCCTCCCCCCCTTAAAACTTTTTATTTCTGAAACATGAAGGTAAATTGCAGGCATTGGGCCCTTTGACCTCTAAATACGTCAGTGTTCTTTCCTAAAAATAACAATGTAATGTCCCTAAAAATAAAGACATTCTGTTAGATAACTGCAGCACAGTTATCAAAATCAGGAAATTAACTTTGCTGCAATACTGTTATCTAGTCTTCATGCCTTGTTCACTTTTGCCAGTTGCCCTGTTAATGTCCCTTCCAGCACAGGGAAACATTTCTGGTCCAGGTTCCAGTCGAGGGTTCTACGGGTCACTTAGTGCTGTGTCTTGTTAGTCTCCGTTAATCTGGAACATTCCTCGTGTGGGTTTGCTGCTGTTGCCCCTGGTCAGGCTCAGGTGGTGGAACGTCACCGAGGGGCGTGTGTCCTCAGTGCGTCTCCTGGGGTGTGCGGTGGCCATTTGTCCCTCCACGGCTAGGCTGGGTCTGCAGGTCCCTCGGTCAAAAACCTGCTGTTCCTCAAATTGTGGTCAGTGTGTGTCCTGGAAGGGGTACTTTGAGGCTCTGCACATGTCTTGCTTCTCCTCACATCCCACCTGGTGGCTTCAGCATCTGAGGACGCCCACCCAGACTAATTACCACAGGGTGTGTTCCTGACTCCGTCACTCCCTCTTCACTTATTAGTGGAGTTTCTGCTGGAAGGAAGTGCTTCACATTCCCATCCATGTATCTGTCTGTTTATTTTTAAGTATTGACTTGTGGATCCTTATTTAGTCTCTGGGCTCTAATCTGTCACCATCATTATCCAGTTGTCCCAGTTTGCCCCTCCGGCTGGTTCCCGAGTCTTCTGATGTGACCCCTTTGCTAGATGAGGACTTTCTGCCTCAGCCAGAGGGTCCCGGCTCATCCTGTCCTTCCCCGGTCTAGTCTGGAATTGGCCGTCTCTCCAGGAAGCCCTCCTTCTGTTTATTGGAGCATGGTAGTTAGAAAAAAAGATCAGTCTGCCTTCCCCCGCCCCAACTTTTTGCCTGTTTTGACTCAGTATTACTTGTTTCAAACAGTTAAACCAGGCACTTTACAAAACTCTGTGGAATTATACACGCATGTGTGTAAGGATTGGCAAGTATTGTCACAAGTCAGTGCTTCTGTTAATGTGTTAAGATTTTTCCTATTTTGGCTTTGTTATTTCATCTTTTTAATGTAAGTTTTCTAAGAAGAAATGCTCAGTATGTTTAGCAGTTTCCCACAAAAATTAACCCTTTGTACCCTTCTTCGTTTCCTTACTTGGAAGCTGGAAATGGGGCTTAACTGATGTGTTAGTTCAGGACAGTGAGTCAGCCTCGCGCCACGGGTGCACCCTCAGCGGTGCGCTGAGCTTGGTCTGTGCTGACAGGCGTGCCCCCAGCCCAGCTGCTCCTAGTGCCGTCACCTCCAGGGAGGGTACAGAAGTCAGTTTCTCTGCCTGCAGAGGGGAGCGCCATCATGGCCACCTTACCTGATTGCAGAATTGCTGGGGTGCCTGTCAGTATCTGGGGAGAGGCAGGGGCAGGTGTCCGGGATGGGGTGGGACACATGCGGTCCCCTAGATGTGCCGGGTGTGAATGTGGCCCTTTGTGACAGTGTCTTTGCAGACCGGGAGTGGTCTGTCCACTTTATTCTTCAGGCCTCAGTCCTTCCTCTGCCCGTTAGTGCTGTCTTCCCCGTGGGTGGGGTGTTGGAGCTGTTGCAGAAGAGAGGTACCTCAGAAAGTTTAAGATTCCAGCTCATCTCTTGTTACCGATATTTTAAGTTACTGTGGTGATGATCCCAGAAGGTTCTGTTCTTTTCCATCCTGCTGCACCACAAGAAGGAGACATGAGCAGAGTCACACGTAGGTGACAAAGCGCATTTTACTCTCCCTGCTATGATTGCAGAGGACTTGTATCTCAGCCTGGCTCACCTGTCCCTGCGGCCCAGTCGTCTTGTTCTAGCACTTGGTGGACAGAGCTGTGCTTCCTCGTGACGAGTTACGTGCTCAGAGCAACCCCCAGTGAACATGCTGCAGGACCGCATGGGCGATTGTCCTAAGTGTCCTGTGTGTCCCCAGTGCCTGCAGTCACTGGGCACCCCCTCACCCCAGGGCTGAGGCACACCTAGTGTCCACCACGCCGTGTGCTTATGGGGCTGTCAGCATGACCCACGCAGTGTTTACAGTCCACGCTCGTGCATATTCTTCCAACATTCTTTTTCTACATTTTGTAGAACTAAAACATAAGGTAATTTTTTCAGCCCTTTAGTAGAGTTCCTCTATGTGAAAGCAATGGTTTTCAGATTATTATTAAGCCCTGAAATTTTTTTTTAAATAAAATATTTAGGAAGCCTCATTCTGTAAAACCAGTCAACCTGGAGTGCTTCATCCAGAATGGGATGGGGGGCCCTGAGCTCCCATTCAGTCTCCCCACCATGGCCGCTTGTCTGAAAACGTGCTCCAAGACCCCCAGATGTTTGTTTCTCTCCGTCGTCCCTTTCCTCACCCTCATGTACCTCGATAATTCGCTGGGCTGTAGCTTCAAGGGCTTCTTTCCCTTCAGTTTGAGGGCGGTTGAGTGAGGAGGCGGGTGATGGGGAAAGGGTCCTGGTGGTAATGGACTGCGGTCACTGTTGTGTGGTTGTGCTTTAGAGGTGGACACGTCTAGAGACTGTGTGACTGATTTCTTGTTGTGGGTGAGAGAACAGAGTCTCAGGAAGGCCGACGTAGCCGCATCCCAGGGACTGGCAGGGAGGCCCCCCTTCCTCTCAGCTTCGTTCTTGCCACCACGCTGCGCATGTTCAGAGGCGAGGACTGGGTGCATGAGGCGCTACAGGGCCCTGGGGCTACCGGTGGGTGGGTTCTCCTGCCTGCGGGGGTTGATCATGCTGCCATCTGTACAGCTCAGGGTTTCATTGTGAATAAAACAAATGATCTGTGAGGTACTTTCAGCTTTCCCTGTGTAGTTTAGGGCAAGTAAGAAATAGCTATCACTGTGTGGCATGCTGTGACTTTGGTAATCAGATTTGTGAACTGTCACCTACCTTTAAAAGCACTTGAATGTGTTTCTTTTCCTTTCTTGTCCCCTTTTGACTTTTTTTTTTTTTTAGCTTGCTTGCCTTTTGTTTTAGCAGCTGCAGTATCTCGGAAGAAAAAACGAAGAATGGGAACCTATAGCCTGGTTCCTAAGAAAAAGACCAAAGTTTTAAAACAGAGGACGGTGATTGAGATGTTTAAGAGCATAACTCATTCCACTGTGGGTTCCAAGGTAAGGGGGAGGCTTGTGTTATTCGTACGTGTGCTTGGAAATGTGAGTCTGTGTCCAGGACCTCTTTGGCCAAAAGAGCACCATGTGAGGTTGTCGGTAATTTGGATGACCTCGGTCCCTTTTGAAGCAACCCAGGCCTAAAGTGCATCTACTCGGGGGCGCAGTCTCCTGTCCAGGTGGGTCATTGGAGGCCTCCTCACGCCGCCTGCCACCTGCTGGGCTCTTTGCCTGCGGTAGTCGCCGCGTCCAGTCCTGCAGGCCACGCCTTGGTGAAGTTAGCAGGTTGTTCCTGATGCCGGGGTTCTGCGTGACGGATGTACCCCTGCCGTGTTCCAGGGTGAGAAGGACCTGGGCGACAGCACCCTTCATGTGAACGGGGAGAGCTTGGAGATGGATTCAGAGGAGGAAGACTCAGAGGAGCTCGACGAGGACGAGGATCAAGGAGCCGAGCAGGCCGCTGTGTTTCCCACGGAGGACAGCAGGACTTCTAAAGAGAGCGTGTCGGAAACGGACCGCACTCAAAAGGTAGGCCTTTCTCACTTCCTTGGTGAAGAGAATAATAAGGTGGACCGTCCCTCCTGAGGATGAGCAGTCTGGCCACTCCTAGGCTACGTACTTCTGACTTGGATTTTTGTGTTTTATTTCTCTTGAATTTTTAGATTAGTTTATTTTCATCAGAGAAGTGTTTGTCTTCCGTACAGCATCCATTGAAGTAAACGTCTTGAGCTTTTTTTAGGCTCTAGATTCACAGGAATAAATCAATGGAGGACTGTGTGCCAGTAACGCTGCTTGCTCTTGGCCTTGTGGGACATACCTCCTTCTGTCCTGGGCCTTCTCCACAGGGGCAGCTCTCTTTCTCCTGCAAGTGAGGGGCTGACACTGGGGAGGCCTCAGTCCTCCTGGTTGGAGCGAGCATCCAGGGCTGCTGACCGGGCCTGTGGAGAGGTTATGGGCAGTCTGTTAATGCCCAGTGTATCCCGGGGATAGGGGCCAGGCATGTCCTTGTTTTGAACGCTTCATCCGTGTCCCCCTGAGAACGAGCTCTGGGAGGCCGCAGTGCTGTGGCCCCTGCTGGCTAGGCACTGTCTGTAGGTGGTCCTGGGTCACGACACTGGGCACAGACCTGAGTAGAATGATGTTGACCTCTGGGCTTGTGTTGATGCTCTCTCAGTCCTGAGAGGGATGGAGAGACGGGAGTTGAGAATCAGGCTGGCGTGGATACCTGGTTGCGATTTTACTGTTCCGCGTAGCAGACTTTTTTGAGAGAACTTTTGACCGTCTTTATTTAAGGTGGACTGTTATATCTAATGAGTTATTCTGAAACTAAGAGTAGGCAGAGAAGTTCCAGGTGAGTTCATTAAATAGTGACTTGTTGGAAATGTATAATTTTGTCGATTAGCTTTTTACACTTCGAGTCAGCTGTGTGCTCTGTAGATACGGCCTTGACGTGTGTAAAGCATTTTCTTTCAGCCCTCAGAGTTTGGGGGGTGTCTTTTCTTAGTGTTGCTTAAATTTCAAATTCGTTTTTAGCCAGTTAATGCCTGTTCTACTTTTTTTTTTTTTTAAACAGTTTTATTTATTTATTTATTCAGCCCTGAGCTAACATCCATGGTAATCCTCCTCTTCTTGCTGAGGAAGACCGGCTCTGAGCTAACGTCTATTGCCAAGCCTCCTCCTTTTTTTCCCCCCCAAAGCCCCAGTAGATAGTTGTATGTCATAGCCTCACATTCTTCTAGTTGCTATATGTGGGACGTGGCCTCAGCATGGCCAGGGAAGCGGTGCATGGGTGCGTGCCCCGGATCCGAACCCGGGCCACCAGTAGTGGAGCGCACGCACTTAACCACTAAGCCATGGGGCTGGCCCTATTCTACTTTTTTTTTAGCAGGTTTTTGGGCAAATTTTAAAATGTTGTCCCCAGCTCTTAAGGTAATTATTCAAAAGTAAATTAGTGGAAAATGCTAACATTAGAGATTTAAAGGGAATTTGAAATTTATTTATTTATTTTAAAATATCATTTATTAGTTTTTTCCCTTTCCTATAGAGAAGTGTAAGGAAGAAGCCAACAGCATCTTAACTCTTGTGGTGGCTTTTACATGGTGATTACAACAGACGTGGCCATGCTCATGTCCTGTAACCAGGAGTCTTACTCTCCACGCCCTGCTTCTTCGCTTAACTTGGCTGCTGGCCACAGCACGCTGCCGGGTCTGCCCATCCTTTGACAGGCTGTGTGCTCCACTGCACACGTCACCCATGCTCTGAGCACCAGCAACCGTAGGGGCCTTCATTGTCACACTTCCTGGAGTATAATCGTGGGTAACGCGTGTGATCTGCACTTAGAAGGTAAATGTCGGCCTGCCAGATCACCCGTGCGTTTATGCCTCCTGCCTGCGGTAGCTGAGAGGGGTGGTTTCCTCACCTTCCCCAGCAGTCAGCATGATTGGAATTTCAGTGTTTAACTGAAGTTCTGAGTGGGGCTGAGCTCCTTCTCACATGTTCACTGGCCATCAGTATTTGTTGTTCTTTGAGCCACCTGCTAAATATCCTTTGCCCGTTTTTCTCCTGGCTTGTGCATCTTTTAAAAACGTGGTCTTAGGAGCTTTGTGTAAATATGTAAATGTCGAGTTTCTGTGTCGCTCTCATGTGAGCTGTGGTTACTTTCCAGGTGGTGGTTGGTCTCTAGCCTTGCTTGTGATGTCAGAACCCACGGGGACTAGTCTATTTCTTTATGATTTCTGGGTTCTATGTTCTAATTATGATAAACAGACCTTTCTTACTCGTGATTTTGAATAAATTGATATAAGCCATCTTCTAATACTTCATTGATTTCTTCTTTATGTATTAATATTTGATTCATGTAGAATTTATTTTGTGATAAAACGTGAGGTAGATACACTCAAAATGGGTGAGTTTTCTGGTGTATAAATTATATCTCAATGAAGCTTTTTAAACAACATTTGAGGTCAGGGTCCCATGGTTTCCTTCAAAGCGTTAGCCCATGTGTTGCACCATTTGTTGACTGACATTTCTGTCCCCTGCTGATTTAAAATGCCACCTTTATCCTATACCATATGGCATATGAATTTGAGTCTATTTCTGGATTCTCTATTTTGATCGAGATCTCTTGTCTTCCAGAGAGAATCTAGACACTGCATAACTCTGAACAATAACACTGCATAGGGCCCTCAGCTCCTAGCCGGAGTCTGTAGCTGGGCCTGGTGACCAGAGTGGCGTCATGTTGGGTCAGGGTCCCCTGCTTGCCCCCGGCCCGCTGAGCCCCTGCCCGCCCTGTGTGAGCTCTTCCTGGCTCACTTACGGTTCAGCTCAGACTCCACGATGTCGGCAGATACCCTTCTCTTTCTGATTTCCTCAGTTTTTCAACTTACACCTTACTCCTTGTAGCTGTCATAGGGCAGTTATCAAGTGACCCCTTGTAAAGTAACTGTTATTCCTTCCTTTACAGTCACTTTATAGGAGTTTTGGAAGGAACTGGAGTTAAGTTGTTAGTGTGCCTATTTTAATTGGTAGTTTCATTGCTCAATCTTTTTAAGATAAAAAACTACCCACTAATATTTAAAGATAACTTACATTAAATAAAGCTGACTAAAGATATCAGAATCCTACAAAAAAGATTATACTGAATGGTGAAAATTTTAAAGCATTTCTAATATCAGTGATAAAAAGAGGGAGGGTTTGCCACTTTCTCCCCTAACAGGAACACTGCAGCTCCGTCATTCTTGCTGCGATGCTGTAGGATGAGAACCAGAAGGAAACATTAACATTTAAAAGGACAAGGGAGGGCCGGCCCCGTGGCTTAGTGGTTAAGTGCCCGAGCTCCGCTACTGGCGGCCCGGGTTCGGATCCCTGGCACGCACCGACACACCGCTTCTTGGGCCATGCTGAGGCCGCGTCCCACATACAGCAACTAGAAAGATGTGCAACTGTGACATACAACTATCTGCTGGGGCTTTGGGGAAAAAAAAGGAGGAGGATTGGCGATGGATGTTAGCTCAGGGCTGGTCTTCCTCAGCAAAAAGAGGAGAGGAGGATTGGCATGGATGTTAGCTCAGGGCTGATCTTCCTCACAAAAAAATAAATAAATAAAAAAAATAAAAGGACAAGGGAGAAGCGTTTGCTGAGAATATAATCATCCATCTAAAAAAATCCAAGAAAACCAGCTGAAAAACTGCTATAGCTAGTAAGCTGACATATATGCGACAAGACCTGAACCTCCTGTCTTCATGTGTAGTTGCAATAGCCAATTAGAAAAGGTAATGACAGCAATGTCAGTAATATCAATACATGCCTGGGGATCTTTTTTAACTTTTCTAAGTAGAAAATGTCAGGATATGCGAACATACAGAATAGTGAACAGTCGTCAACACTTGGCTAGTCTTGTTTACGCTTGCATGGATTGTCTTGAAGCAGAGATTTCAGTGTGGATCTTTAAAAGATAAGGACTCTTTGAAAAACAAAACCATGGTATCACACCTAAACATTAGCTGTAATTCTTTACTGTCACCGGAGTACTGTGCAATAAATTTAATAAGAAATGTCTGTTACCTGAGAGGAAAACTGTAAAACTTTGCTGAAAGAGGTAAAAAAAAAGACGTAAGTTCATGGAAAGACCCGTTATTTGTCTGAATGAGAAGATCTTTTGTTTTATTCTCCGTGTGTTATCCGTAAGTTCGGAACAGTCCTCATCAGAATCCTAACAGGACTTTCTGTAGAACAGCTGACGTGGGATAGAACAGGGAACAGGACAGTAGTAGCAATCCCGGAGTGTGACTAAAACGGGGGGTTTGTGCGGCAACAGGATAGCAGTGGCGGTGGAATAGGGGTCCATCACACGCCTGTTTGTACGAAGATAGAGTCTATTGTAAGAATGGGGTTTTCAATTTGTGGTCAAGGGATCATGAACTTTTCAATAAATGTTATTGGGACAACTGTCTGATCTTTTGGGGGAAAAATAGAGGTCAGCTCTTGTATCATGGCACATAAGAAGTGTAAACTGCATTCTGGAATTAGATGGTGTGATGGTTGTGCAACTCTGAATATACTAAAAACCACTGAATTGTGCACTGAACAGATGAATTTTAGGGTAGGTAAATTATCTCGGTAAAGCTGTTATATAAAAAAGTAAATTCCAGAAGATTTAGTGTCAACACAAAATATTGAACTGTGGAAGAGAATGTTGGAAATTATTTCTCTAATCTCAAACGAGGAAGGCCTTCAAGTGCAGGACACAAACCCAGAAGTCACGAAGGGAAAGATGGACACGTTTGACTTGTCCAGATAAAAATCTCTAAAGTTTTATATAAGAAGAAATAGCAGAAGCAAAGCTTAAAAAACTTGGTAGGAAAAATATTTATAACATATTTTGCAGACAAAGGATTACTATCCTGCATGTGTGTAGCTTCTACAAATTAATAAGAAAGCCAGGACCCAATAGAAATATGGACTGAGGATATGGTCAGGCCAGACCTAGTGGAAGAAATAAAGTGTGATGAAGTTATGGAAGACACTCAGTTCCTCTGCTACTTGGGGAATGAAGACCCAGGCAGCCATGCGACCCCTTTGCAGGGCTTGTGGTGCCTCTGTGGGTGTTGCTCCTGGCAGCATTCCTGGAACGCCACGTCTAGAGTGTTCTATGCAGAGAATAGCATGCCTGTCGATTTGTCTCAGAGGGTCTGGCTTGTCTAGAACACAACGTTAAGGTGAAATTGCAGGGTGCTCATCGATCGTGGAATGAAGTTACCACGTGCAGCGCCACAGTGTGTGTGACCACATCCCTGCTCCAGGGAGTGGGTGGGAAAGGGCAGATGGGTACTCACATGTATTTTAGCATCATTTGCAATGAAAATGTGTTTGTGTATTACCTGTGTGGTTAGAAAAGATAAATACAAAAGAAAAAATAAGATATTTCAATTGTTCTATATGGAAAGAATTCCAAAAAGTATTTTTGTTTGGAAGAGAGTAGCGTTCACAGAACTGTGTTTGGTGCTCTGCGGTCCGTACAGACAGAAGCACACTCTTGCGTCCAGGCAGACATTGGCTGCAGGTACCATGAGCAGCGGCAGCGAGATGGCCCTGGGGCTGGCTGGGAGCTGGGGGGTACGTTTTGCATTTTTTATTATTTTGTGGACTCTGAAAATCTTTTTACTGTGTGTGTTTTGTTACTTTTTAATTGCATTCTACCACACATAAAATGGATCAAGTGCACTAATCTTGAGCGTACAATTGATGACCTCTTACACTCCAGAGGCACCAGAGGAGGTGCCTTCCAGATCACTTGTAGATCAGTATACAGATCTATACGTCCAGGTCAGTATAGAAATACGGTAAAGGAGCAGCCTGCCTGGGATGGGGGCTTTCAGGGGAGCAGGAGGGGCCTGGAGCTGGCACTTGGTCGTTCCTTGGACAGAGACAGCGTCCAGCCCCCTGCACGTGCATCTCCAGCGTTCACTGCCAGTGTGTTTGGTAAAATGTATTTTTGATTGAATCACCTGCCACTGAAGGGTCTCATTAGTTTCTGTTTTCTTTTTGGCTTATCGTGCGGCTGGTCAGATGGATGGCGAGTCTGAAGAGGAGCAGGAGTCGGTCGGCACCGGGGAGGAGGAGGAGGATGGAGATGAGTCTGATCTGGTAACCCCAGCGTTGCATTCTACTTCATGTTTTATAGCAGAGTAAATACAGGAGACGCTGTGGACTGACCAGTCCCTCACTTAGCCGTCATTCATTGCGCTTTAGTGTGGGTTTGGAAGCCAGGGCCACGACTATGGCCAGGCAGATCTGGTCCTGGCCCTTGGAAGGGAGCACGAGAGACGCCCGTGCAGAGAGCCGAGGGAGATGGGCCCAGGGTGGGCAGGGCAGGCGAGAGGGCCATCCCGGTGGGTGGTGGGGCTTAGGGGAAGGGGTCTGTTGTCCCTCGTGTGTGGTTGGACGGGGCAGGAGCTGGCCGCAGTGACAGCAGCCGTGAGTCTGCCTCTGTGACTGATGTGAGAGGGAAGGAAGGAATTGAGGTGTCTGAGATAGACCTGGCGGACCTTTTGGTGGGCTGGATGTCACGTGGAGGTGAGGGATAGGAGTGAGTATGTTATTAGTGGTCAGCCAAGTGGAGACGTCCTGGAGGCAGGGGCCAGAGGACAGGGCCCGGGGTCCAGGCTTGGGAATGGGGAGCATGGGGGAAGAGCACAAGGCCCCAGGATGGAGCCCGGGGAAATGTCCCGTAGGTGAGCATTAAGCAGAGAAGGATGCGTCGGCTCTGAGACTGGGAAGCAGGTCTTTGTGCTGTGGGAAGAAAACTCAGAGAGTTTGGGCCACGTGAACCGAGAAATGCTGTTAACTGGGAGAAAATAGTCAGTGGTGTCAGGTTGTCACATGGGTGGATGAGATGAGGACACAGAAGAAAGGGACTGTTGGGTTTGGTGATCGACTGTCGTTTCTTTGGGACGGTGGATTGAAGTGACAGTGAGCTTTGGGTGCAGTGCTCACAGAAGTCCTTTCTGAAGTTTTGCTGTAAAGGGGAGCACAGGAATGAGGAAGATGGAGTGGAGTGTAGGGTGCAGTGGGTGGTTTATTAGGAGGGACACTGGACGGAGCCTAATGCCCCGCCACAAGATGATCTCCAGGACCGCCCTCCCTTGCCACGTGACTGCAGGCCGACCAAGCACCCAGCACGAGGGCTCATTCCAGGCAGTTGGGAAGGACAGAGCGCTGCACCTGGTGCATGTTTTTGTCTCATGAACACATTCTTTTAAATTTGTGTCTGTATCCACAGTAAGCAGGAATTGTGAGATCCTCGTCTTAGACTAGTTAGAAGGGGCTGGTGGTCCGAGCTGTGTGTCTGTATGTAATCTGTGGTAGTCAGATGCCGTTTCTCAATCTAGGCTTTAGAAACAGATACTTAAAAAATCTTGAAATATTATAAATTGATTATAACCTCTTTTCCTTGTCCTCCATGTAGATAGTTAATTTAAACGTAGATTCTGAAGCCATTTGAGCCATTGACTGTTCTTTTCTCATGAGCAAAATGAATGGATATGTCTGATTGAGTGGGTTCTCTCCTCACTGAGCTTATTTATTTAGTTCCTGAGGAGAGCTTTTTCATTTATTCTTTTTTGTGCCAAACTCAAATAAGATTGATAAATTCTATTTTAATTTTCTTGGCTTTTTTTTTTGGCCTATAAAGTAACTGAGCTTAGAGTGATGTTTAGGGAAAAGCACACATATCTTTAAGAATGTGACCAAGAAAAATGTTTAAAATTAATATTCTAGTGGAAGAAGCAAGATATAACAGGTATTTTACTTTGCAAGAAAACAAAACTCGTAGTCCTTTTTGCTTTCAGGAGCTCCCGTGCTTTACCTTTTCTGTTCCTGCCCCTTTGGTCCTCAGAGTTCTGAGTCCAGCATCAAGAAGAAGTTTCTCAAGAGGAAGGGGAAGCCTGATAGCCCCTGGATCAAGCCGGCTAGGAAGAGGAGGCGGAGAAATAAGAAGAAGCCAAGCAGCGGGCTGGGTAAACTGCCCGGGCGGCCGCGGGGCCTCGGGGGCTGGCCTGCGGCGGGGGTTCTGCCTAGGATTTCATTTGAAAAGCGGGCTCCATGGTTTAGAGAAACCCAGAACGGGTATGAAGTGGCTTGGTAGAGGCACTCAGCTGACCCTAAAGTGGCTTCTTTCCGGCGAACCTCCTGTGTGCTGGCCTCGTTGCTGGACTGGGGCTGATGAGGGTCGTGCATCGCTGCCCGTGTGGCTGGGAGTCTGTGGCCCGCGTGCACAGTTCATGGTCACCATAGCTGCCGTCACTGTCCTGTGTGGGCAGTCCTCGCTCCACATGGCTTTACGCCCTTTGGTCAGATTCCCCTGTCCTAGGAGTAATTTTGTTAAAGGGAATGCAGGGAAGGAAATGACCGTCACACTAAGAAGGTGAGCAGGCCTAGTGGGCAGGGGTCATGTTTACAGCTTTGTTGCGGAAGACCTGGCGTACGATAAATTGTATGTAATTCAGGTGTGCAGTTGGTAAGTTCCAGCACCCAAGTATGACTGTGAGACCTCTACCACAGCCACTCATGAATGCCCCACTGGCAGGGTCCTGTCCCCTGCCTCCCCTTGGTGACTACCCTCTCCCCAGCCAGCCCTCCTCCTCCTCCACCTCTGTTCCGCTTTCTGTCCTGCAGATTGGTTAGCACTGTGTACAACCTTATAGGAGTGGATCATTGGGTAGGTACCCTTTCTCTGTCTGCTTCTTCGCACAGCGCTGTTTGAGAGCCATCTGTGTTGTAGTACGTAGTACATGTCGATAGTTGGCTGTGAAGTATTCCAGGATGTGGCTGTTCATGGTTTATCTTTCACCTGTTAAGGGACATTGGCCTCTTTTTGTTTTTTGGCTATTACAAATAAAACTGCTATGAATGTTTGTGTACAAATCTTTATTGAACAGATGGTAAATATTTAGGAGTGGAATGGCTGAGTCGTATGCTGTATGTCTGACTTTTTAGGAAACTGCCAAACTGTTTTCCGAAGTACTTGTCCTCTTAACTTTCCCACACAGCACGTGAGAGTTCCCGTCCCTCTTGTGTCCTTGCCAACACTTGTTATGGTCAGTCTCTTGAATTTCAACACTGCTGGTGGGTGTGCAGTGCTATCTTCTGTGGGTTCACTTTGTACTTCCCTAATGAGGAATGAGGTTGCACATCTTAGCTTTTGTATAGCATCTGTAGAGTGTTTGTATCTTTTTCTCATTTTTAAATGAGATTGTATGTCTTCTCATTAAGTTGCAAGAGTTCTTTCAATGTCTTGGATATAAGTCTTTTGTCAGATACGTGTTTTGCAAATATGTGCACCTAGTAAAAGTTTTTAAAATTTGTTGAAGTCTGTGAATTATTTTCTTTTAAAATTCATCCTTTCTGTGATCTCAGAAATCTTTGACTAACTCAGGTCACAAGATTTTGTCCTAGTTTTCTTCTTGGAGTTTTACAGTTTTGGCTCTTACTCGTGGGTCTCTGATCCATTTCGAGTTAGTTTTTGTGTGAGGTGGGGTCAAGCTCTCTTTTTCGCATGTGGGTATCCAGTTATTCAGCACCATTGGTTGAATTGACTTTTCTTTCTCTGTTTTACCCTTTGAACCTTTGTGGATACTCAATGTGTGGGCTGTTTCTGGACTTTCTAGTCTGTTTCATTTATTTGTTTATCTTGACACCAGTACCGCAAAGCTGCAGGACTTTGTTCTGGTTTTCACAATTACTTTAGCTGTTCTTCTACATTCCCCTGATATAGAAGTAGGTTTGCTAAATGGATGTCGGGGAGGCAAAGCTGTCCCCCGAAATGCAGAGGGCTGCAGGAGGCCTTTGTGTGAGTCACGGTTTCACGCTGGAGGTGGGTGGTGAGTGGGGCTCGCTGACTCACCAGGCGCACAGGAGCCTCCTGTGAACTTCATCTCCATCTCCGTCACTTAGGTTTCCTTTTCTCTCTACCTCGATGATCAACTGAGATCAGAATACTTGATGTGGCTTTTATTGTTGGCTAACAAAAGCATTTGTAGATCCAAGACTAAAAGTTGTTTTGGAGTTGAGGTTTCATCTTTGCCTTCTTGGGCATAATGTGTAAAATGCATGCTTAAGTATTTATCCACATAGGAGTTTGAATTTTATTTTTTTTCCATGAAATGTTTAAAATTGCACAAGGACTACTCATGTTCTTCAAATTGGTGGTGATGATTTCTCACACATGATTGGCTTCTTCCTGTCTATCCAAGATCTAGGTGCAGAATATGACATGAATTCAAAGACTTTGGATACCATGAGTCTCTGTATTATGGCTCATTTATTTCCGATTATTGAAATAATATCAACAACTAGTATTTATTTATTTATTTTTAATAATTTTATTTATTTATTTTTTCCCCCAAAGCCCCAGCAGATAGTTGTATGTCATAGCTGCACATCCCTCTAGCCGCTGTATGTGGGACGGTGGCCTCAGCATGGCTGGAGAAGCGGTGCGTCGGTGCGTGCCCGGGATCTGAACCCGGGCTGCCAGCAGCGGAGCACGCACACCCAACCGCTAAGCCACGGGGCCAGCCCAACAACTAGTATTTAGAAGCTTGGCTGTGAAATACGGGCATTTGCCCTCTGCTGGTGTTGCATGTTATCTTGTGTGTATGCACACTTTTGACAGACCTCCTCAGTGAAATGCCTTTACAATGGCAAATACCTGGGTAGGCCCTCCTGGGACTTGAGGCCCTCGAGGCCAAAATGTGCACACGTCCCAGGAGGCCTGAGCCTTTGCAGTCCCCACTTCACAGGCTCCTTTTTTGCCCACATGCCTTCTCCTTGGCATGTTCAGATTGTGTTGCCCTCTGCTGAGTGAGGCACTTCAGAAACCACTCATGTCTGACGAGTGGACGCCTCCTCGCAGTCCTGTGTCCTTTCCCTGTGAATCCTGAATGCCAGGTGTCGGTGAGGTTGGGCAGATTTCCTAGCAGCACTGCACGTGTCTTTAGCTACTTTACGTCAGGTGGTCTTTCAAACCTGCAAGTCAGATTTTTCTGTTTTATTTTTAAAGTAATAGTCACAGAACATGACACATACCATGTTTTTATCCATTTCCTTTATTATTTCGTCAGCTTTTGTCTAGCTGTGTAGTTACAGAGAAGGATGTTTTCACATGTAAGCACCTTTGTTTCTCTTGATACTCTCTCCTCTCCTCCCATGAATATTATGTAGAAATGGGGGAATTAGCAAAATGATGCACAGGAAAGAAAATGATAGTGAAACTGAAGTGACCTAGACAATAGTGGCATTTTAGTTTGTTGTTGGAATGGGTTAATTAGCCTTCCCTGTGAGCCCAGCCTCCACAGTCTCTGGTGGAGAGACGTGGCCCCTGTGCAGTGTTTCACGTGCGTGCTCTTTGACTGCAGGTTCTGAAACTTATACGTCGTCTTCAGGAAGCGCAGAGCAGACGGCACCAGGAGACAGCTCGGGGTACATGGAAGTTTCTCTGGACTCCCTGGATCTCCGTGTCAAGGGGACGCTGCCCTCACAAGCAGAAGGTGAACGTTGGTGCTGTGACAAGGCTGGGCACCATCTTGCTCTTTGTTTGCTGGGTGGCGTCCTCTGTATTAGCTGGATGCCCCCTGCTGGGTAGTGATGGAACGTTTGATTAAATGCATCCCTGAAAGGTGGCCAAATGGACATAACACAAGGCATGTGTGCTGTGTCACCCACAGCATTCAAGTGGAAACCCTCAGGGATAAGGTAGCAAACATCTCCCTTGAGGTCACATTGTTGGTGGTCATACAGCATTTCCCCCATAAGTCAGACACATTTTTATGTAGAGTTCCTAATGAAAAGGTGTCCTTCTGTCCTGACTGTGTTCCAGGAAATACACAGGTGGCTTAATTTTGAATAATGCGGCTTTTTTATTATATCTGATTCTAATTATGGTTGGTTGAAATATGTCTTCTGGTTAGTGTTGCGCTAACAGTGCTCAGATACAGTCTGTAATGGAATAATACGTGGGTGGTGCTGTGTTTGAGCCTTTAAATCACAGAGGCATCAGCAGCTCCTGTGGCGCTCCTTGGCCCCGGGGCTGTGGGCGGGGGCCAGGGGCGGGGGCGGCCTGTAGGCTGCCTGCACTGTATCAGCACTTGGTAACCGTCCCGCACACAATCTCTCCACCAGCATTTCCTCTTCTTCAGCCATTCAAAAACCTTTTATCAATGAAAAGTAACTAATAACTGTTTGACTATTTTGGAAAATTTATTTGAAATGTAATATGGGGAAAATGTAAAAATCCCAAAGTTATTTACATTTTATGTGGATTTTGTAGCTGTGAGATTGTGGACTGCTATAGGGGTTTAACCAATCATTTTTTTTTTTTTTTTTTTTTTTTTTTTTGTGAGGAGATCAGCCCTGAGCTAACATCCGCCAATCCTCCTCTTTTTTCGCTGAGGAAGACGGCCCTGGGCTAACATCTGTGCCTATCTTCCTCCACTTTATATGGGACGCCACCACAGCATGGCTCACCAAGCAGTGCGTCGGTGCGCGCCCGGGATCCGAACCAGCGAACCCCGGGCCGCCGCAGCGGAGCGCGCGCACTTAACCGCTTGCGCCACCAGGCCGGCCCCGCAATCATTTTTTGAAGAACAAATAACTAGCTTTTCATGGTTTTGAACATTAGAGAAATCTTTAGCCTAAGACATAAATCGTAGGCTTGTCCTTCAGAGAAACAACCATTTTTCTTCTTGCATCAAATGGAGCAGAAACCCCTCTCCATTATGAGTTCTCAGCATAGTCCCCCCATGCTTTCTTTCCAGATGAAATATAACACTGTATGTCTCATTTTTCTAAACTTGCTTGTAGATTTGTCTCAGGAAGTTACAGATTTGGATGTAAGCATGAAATGGTGTTTCATTTTATCAAGTTGCCTCCTCTGCTACACCCCAGTGTCAGCTGTGAGAAGGCAGCACAGCGCCCAGTGGACACTACACTCACGAGCGCAGTGACCTCAGGCTTGCCCTGATTTGTTGTTTTAGCTGAGCAACGGGAGATTGATGGAGATGGTGGGAGATGGTGTTTAGAGGCCCTCTGCCTTCAGATTTTTATATTCTGTCTCTGGTAAAAGTAAGGACCGGAGGTGGTGGTAAAGGGACCAAAAGAAAAGGACCTGAGACAGTAACTAAAAGTAACTGTGAAGGGCCGAGAGTGGCAAAGTGAGGCCACGCTGGTGAGAGCCGAGTTAGAGAAGGGAGCAGTGAAGGCTGAGGCTTCCTGAGAACCCAAGACCTCTTATATGTTGACTTCCCCAAGTTTATTTCCCTGTGATTGAACCACTGACTGATCAGTCATGCTTTTGATTTAGAGAATCAGCATAGAGAAGAAACAAGTTGCATTGCTCAGTTGCATTCATGCTTTTTAGCCCTAGAGTTCTGGAAACTTGAAGGAGACAGCAGCAGAGCCTTAGGCTGGACAGCAGGGGTGCAGCATCTCAGGCTCGTTGGGCATCTGGGTGGTGTGCACCTGTGACAGGTGCAAAGGGTGGGTGACAGTTCTGGGTTGTCGTTCAAGAGGGTCCAGGCTTGAACCTGCAGAATGTTTGTACCAAGATCAGAAATCGCTCCGTGTGCATGTCTATCTTCTCTTCGTCGTCTTGGCTCTTAGTTCTGCTGAGTCAAGGTTGAGCGATATTGTGATCCCAACAGGTGACTGAGGGGAGGTCAAGAGCTGGTGACCTGGAAATGGGGGTGGGGCAGGTGAGTCAGAGCTCAGGGGGAGCGGACACTCGGGTGGGATTCGCTCGGACCATTCATTTGACGTCCCTGGTGGCTCCTGCTGCTGGAGACAGGAACACATACCAAGTTCAGGAGATGTCTGAGCCACTGCCACATTGTGCAAGTGTGTGGGAAGCTAACTCCAGGGACCTGGGCCCTCGTCCCCTCCCGTTGGCCTTCTCAGCCATGTTGGCGGCAACTCTGCGCAGTCTGTGTCTTCCTCATTTTAGAGTCAAGTTGCTCAGCAGGTCACCACAAAGGCCTCCCAGTTTTAAACTTGCAGTGATTCCGGTGTGAGTTCTACCTTACCACCAAGGAAAGGCATCCATCTCTTGGAGTGTGGGTGACCCCGAGGCTCCGCTGCACTGGGTGTTGGCGACGGGACGAGGCGGAGTTGCCCCCCTGCTGCATTGCTGTACAGAGCACCCGGGCTCCTGTGTCCTGAGTGTGCCCTGGCTGTGACCAGCCTCAGGTTACAAACAGGGTAGCGGAGAACAGTCAGGGCGTGTCCTCTGGCCTGACATGGGCCTGTTGTAGATGTGAGGACAAGAGTTCATTGTTCTTACCTGAGAGGTGGTGGTGAGGTGGGGGACGCGTGGGTTCACCTTCTATTTCTACTTTGGTTCCCAAGGAGAACGTGAGAGGTGCCTGGGTTTGGAAGCAGCAGTCCTTGTAACCGCTGGTCAGATCGAGCCGTCTTTCTGGGCAGGCCTGGGGTTGGGGGGGTGAGGTGGAGCTGGCTGCAGGCCCCTTCCTGCCCGCGCTGCTCAGCCGGACGTCTTCCCCGGGCCCCGGGATGAGAAGAAGATACTGAGTGCTGCTCTCATTCACGTTTTTATCCTCACCCTGCTTTCTTCCCTTTGTTTCCCCAGCTCTTCCCTCCATCAGCTAGTAAATTGGCCCTTTGGACTGTTGTAGTGGGTGAAAGCGTTCTCAACAATAAACAAATCGTTATTAACCCTTCCAGATTAAATTGAACATTTGTTTTTGTGGCTGCAATTCTAAAAACAAGTGAGGAAAACAAGGTCTCAACATATAGTGAACTTTTTTTGTGTGAAAACCAAAAGACTTAAGAGTAGCTGATGATGGTCTCTCTGAACTTACCTGCTGGCTCCTAAGAACATGGATTACCAAATCATTCTCGAGAGCCTGGCGGGTGGTAGCTAGCTGGAGAGACGCGTTTTCCTGTCCTGCGGTGGTGCGTGCTCGATGGGCTGGACCCTGCCGCTGTGCAGGGCTGCATGTGCTGACAGAATTCCCGGTGTTGCTTTCATTTCCTGCACAAGAGGCTTCTGCAAAGAATAACTGGGCTCTTTCTGGACTACCCTTTTGAAGTGGGAACTGTGTGTCTCTGAATATAATGAAAGCCTGTCTGGGCACGTGTGCCGTTGTTAGTGATGCTCATGCATGTCTCTATGACTTTAGGGCTGGCCAACGGTCCCGATTCGGTGGAGACTGATGGTCTCCAGGAAGTGCCCCTCTGCAGCTGCCGGATGGAAACCCCGAAGAGCCGAGAGATCACCACTCTGGCCAACAACCAGTGCATGGCTACGGAGAGTGTGGACCACGAAGTAAGCAAGTTTACTTTCATTTACAACAACAAGAAAGGAGGCAGTGCCCCAGAGAGCACAGCCCTTTCCGTTGAGTGTGGTATCGCACGACCAGGGAGCCGAAGTAGACTTTGCACAAAACCAGCCAACGGACACCAGCGGTGACATAATGAGATGGTGGAAACCAAAACATAGGTCTAGAGCTTTTTAAAAAGGTAGATGTGGGGCCGGCACGGTGGCGTAGTGGTTAATTTGCGTGCTCCACTTTGGCGGGCCAGGGTTTCCCAGTTCGGATCCCAGGCGCGGACCTACACGTCGCTCATCAAGCCATGCTGTGGCAGGCATCCAACGTACAAAATAGAGGAAGATGGGCACAGATGTTAGCTCAGCCACAATCTTCCTCAGCAAAAGGAGGAAGATTGGCAACAGACATTAGCTCAGGGACAATTGTCTTCACCAAAAAATAAAAAGGGAGACTCTGCAGTGTGTGGATAAAAATGACCTGTAAGCTTTACTTTTCTGTTATGGTCATGCTTTTACAAAGATTTTTCTGCCTTGCTGTAAATTCAGATGTGGACAAGTTGAGACAGCAGAGTTGAGCTGAGGGGTGGACGTTATTTGCCACATGTTCCGTCACACACAGCCTCTCCACAGACTGTCCACCTCTTTTAAAAAAAAACTTGTCGTGGTGAAAAGGTGTACTTATCCTTCTGAACCTATTACTCAGATTCCGCTGTCACCAGCATTTCAACTCGTCCCTCCCTCTTGTCCTCTCTTGGTTGTGAGCTAGCATTTTAAAGCAAACCCCATTTTACCACTCAGTATCTCAGTATGTATCTCTCTTAAAAGAGAACCTTTTCTCATGTAACAGAAATAACATGGGGTCGGCCCAGTGGCATAGCGGTTAAGTGCGCACGCTCTGCTGCTCGTGGCTCGGGTTCGGATCCCGGGCGCGCCCAATGCACCACTTGTCAGGCCATGCTGTGGCAGCGTCCCATGTAAAGTAGACGAAGATGGGCACAGATGTTTGCCCAGGGCCAGTCTTTCTCGGCAAAAAGAGGAGGATTGGCAACAGATGTTAGCTCAGGGCTGATCTTCCTCATACACAAAAAAAGAAATAACAGCAATTTCCTTTTATGATGTAACGCCTCGTCCATAGTTACATGTGTCTGTGAACAAATGTGTTTTACGGTATTTTTCTCTGAATCCAATTAAGTTCCATTCATTGTATTAGTTGCAGTGTCTCTTGAGTCTCTTTATCTCTTAATCCGGGACGCTCTGCCTCACCCGTCCTCTCCTTGCCTATGCTGGCAGCTTGTTGAGGGAACTGGGTGAACTGCACGCTGCCACAGACTTTGGGTTTCTCTGATGGCTCTTTTGTGTTAAGTACCCCCCTCAGTTCCTGTAGCCTGGAAGTTAGGTCTGAAGACTTCAGTAGATTCGATTTAATTTTGGCAAGAATGCTTTGGAGGGGCTGCAGTGAGCTCCCCTGCACCCTATCAAGACCACTGCTAAGATGAGCAGGGCTTTCTCTGGCCACGGCCTGTCCCAGCATCAGCTCCTCATCAGCCTTCACCTGGCAGTGTTACTGTCCTTGGGCACTGCTGCCTGAGTCCATCATCTCATTAGAAGTTGCAAAATGGCAATTTTACTGTTCTGTCATTCCTTCTGCAATTGCTAGCTGGAATTCTTTGGCACAGAAGAACTTTCCCTTGTCTGCTGGGGCTATTTGGTACCCCTGAAATATACTTCATAGTGGATAGACAGAATAAATAACTACTTTTGGTCTTTTTTTTTCACTTTTCAGAGTAATGAGCTGGTGCCCTAATGGCTTCCCGTGGCATCCAGTGGGCTTGATTGATTTTGGCCCCTTCCCCCCGATATCTCTTAGGAACTCATGGTCTTTTTTGTGTTCAATGTGTTATAAACTTTTTTGTTGTAAAATGAAACATAGATCCAGAAAACAGTACAAGACGAGTGTTTGGCCTGATGAGTCTGTATAGGGTGAGGGCTCTGGTAACGACCACCAAAGTCAGGGAGTGGGGCTGCCCCCCAGCCCCATCCTGCCTCACGTCATGCTCATTCCATCCACGTGACTCACCAGCCACGCGTGTGTCCTGAGACCCTGTTGCCTTCTGTCTTCTGCTTTACACACACGTCTTCCCTTTCTCTTCCTTTCAGTTTATCTGTGAAGCAGCCTGGCCCTTTGCCCTCGTCATCTGAGTCTGTGGGTCTCACACGCATGGTGCACACAGCATGCTCCTCTGTGCTGCTGCACGCCTGCAGCTTGATACAGAGACTGGACCAGACTCGGGTCCGTCCCTTTGTAAGACTTCACAGGGAGTTTAGCCCGAGACAAGAGACGAGAGACAGGATCAGCTGTGATCTAGTTGTCTCTCTTTTTCTGGTGTTAGCGGCTGTTGACTCTTAATGCCTGTATTTATTAATTCATTGGAGGTTTCAGAGTGGTGATATCCTATCACTTGTTGTTGATTTATCGGTTGGAATGGTTTCCTAAAGAAGCACATCATCTCATCTGCTGTTTCGTTACCCAGTGGCACATCTCCTGGGGGAAAGACAGGAGGAAGGTTTGAGCCTCTCTCTTCATTTCCCAGTCTTTCAGACCATGAGTTTGTCCTCTGTCCTCTTCTGAGGTTGACCAATGTTTTCTTTTAAAATAAGTTATGAACTGTTGTATTTAAACATATTTGATGAGTTTTAATACTTTTTGTTATTTTTATTATTGAAGCTCAGATTGCCCCATCTTTGGCCCATGGGACCCTCTTCATTTTGAACTCTTTCCTGGGGTCTGCAAGGTCAAAACTATTTTCATAATGATACTAAAAAGTGATGTGCCTCCTCACTTATTCTTTCACAAAGTGGACAGTGGCATTTTGTGCATTTAGAAGATCTGTATAACTTAGGGAATTAGTAATTTCCACAGTGTTACAAAATCATTCAAAGTGCGAGACACACCTGTGGGTTTTAATGTAACAGTACTAAAACTTTGTGGACACTGGTTTGGGATTTCACATTGCAACAAATATTTTAAAACTACCGCTTATACAGAGTTTTGATGTAGTATCAGAGAAGAATGTGCACAGTTGTCTTCTCTGAATACCAAAGCAGAGATGAGAATCCAGCTGTCTTATTAAACCAGGTATTAAAGAGTTGTGCAAACAGTATAAAACAGTGCCACTCTTCTCATAAAAATTTTTTTTGTTTTCGAAAATAATTTTTTCATTAAAATATGTTCTTTATGTTAATATGTGATAGGTTTACAGTCAGTTGCTGCATAACAATGTTTCAGTCAAGGACAGACTGCATGTATGATGGTGGTCCCATAAGATAAGTACCACAGAGCCTAGGTGTGTAGTTGTGTAAGCACACGCTGATGTTCGAGAAACGACAAAATCCCCTAGTGACACATCTCAGGATGTTTCCCTGTTGTTAAGTGATGCATGACTGTATCACTCTTTGTTTGTTTTTTTTGGTGAGGAAGATCAGCCCTGAGCTAACATCCGTTGCCAATCCTCCTCTTTTTGCTGAGGAAGATTGGCCCTGGGCTAACATCTGTGCCCATCTTCCTCTACTTTATATGGGACGCCTGCCACAGCATGGCTTGACAAGCAGTGCATCTGTCCGTGCCCAGGATCTGAGCCTGTGAACCCCAGGCCGCTGAAGCGAAGCGCACAAACTTGCCGCTGGGCCGGCCCCCAGTTTAATTTTATATATGCTAAAACCCCACAGTACATTGCTATTATTTTTTCATTAAATAGTCAGTTATCTTTTAGACTGATGAATCATAAAAGTAATGTTTTCCTACGTTCATTTAGACCATACCCGGACAGCTTTATTCTTTGTTTAGATCCCACTGTCCCTCTGGGATCATGCTCCTTGTGCCCGAAGACCTTTTCGTTATTGTTTTTTTTCCCCCGTAGCACAAGTCTGCTAATAATGCATTTTCTCAGCTTTTGTTTCAAAGTCCCTGTGTTGCGTTTGTTTTGAAGATATTTTCGTGGCTGTTGCGTGCTCAGCAGTGGAAGCCGTTGCTCCACTGTTGCTCCTGTAGTTTCTAACGAGAAGTCTGCTGTCGTTCTTGTCTTGATTCCTCTGCAAATGATGTGAGTTTTTCTTAGGCTGCCTCCTAGATTTTCTCTTTGTCTTTGGGCCTAAGTATGGTGGTTTTTCTGTTTTGTTTTTTCTCTTTTGGAATTTATCCTCTTTAGGTTTCTCTGAGCTTCTTCGATTTTGATCTGATATCTCATTATTCCTAGAAAATTAATTCTTACTTGGTAGCTCTTTATTTTTCAGCCTGTTCTTTCTTCTCCTGGGGCTAGAATCACACGTACATTAGGTTGTTTGATACTGTGGATGCTCTGCTTTTTTTTTTGTCTTTCTATTTTAGGTTTAGATCATTTCTGTCAACTTTTTCAAATTCAGTAATTTCTTTCGTCCTCCTTGTTGAGTATACTAAGGAGCCAATCAAAGGCATTTATCCATTACCATATTCTCTTATTTCTAGCATTTCCATTTGACTTTCATAACATTCCCATCTGATGGTACGACACCTGGTTGTCTCTGAGTCTGCTTCTGTTTTGTCTCCGACGGCGGGCTCAGACTGCTGCAGCGCAGGACTTCTTGACCTCAGTACTGCCGACGTTTTGGACCGAATGATTGTCTGTGCTGGGGGCTGTCCTGTGTGTTGACGGCTGTTCAGCAGCATCTCATCCCCGGCCTGTGCAGCCCTAGCTGTCTCTGATGCTGTCAGATACCAGGTTGGCCCGCTGTCAGCCTCAGGATGCCTGATGTTTGCTCGTGCGAGCTCCTCTCTCTGGCTCCCCACCTCCCCACCTCCCGCCCCCAAGAGGTCCAGGTCCTTGGACCTCTTTTAGTTTCGCCTTCTGGTGTTTTTCTCCATATTTTTAAATAATCCGCTTTCTACTCTCATCTCTTGACGTTCTACTTTGAGATATCGTCTGCTGGTTCCTTATTGTGGAGGAGACACTCCACCTTTTCATTCCACTTCTCCGCTCTTCTCGTTGCCCTGCCCGCATTCTGTCTCTGTCCTCGTTTTTGGTTAAAATAGCTGTTTGCAGTTTTCGTAACATGCTGTGAAAGTGTTCACAACCCAGCCAGTAGTGAGCTTGGGTTACATTTCCTTTCCCGAACATCTTTTTGTTTTCCTCAGGGTTAATTATACCTGACTTTTCACTTTTTGTTTTCTTTGTACCTACTACAAATTCAGTCCCACGCTGAAGGGATTGCCCATCTTTGTAGATGTTTCCAGACACAGTGAGTCTCTCTGGGTTGCGTAGCTTTTTCCTCTTGATGGTGCTTAACCTTCAGTAGCTTCTTAGGAAAGCTTGCTTGGGAGATGACTATCTGAGACTTTGTATTCTGGAAGTATTTCATCACGTTTTAACTGACACTCTGGCCAGTAGAGAACTCTAGGTTAGACCTTGTTCCTTTTGAATGTTGAGATCCTCTTCTTTTGCTGGTTTTTACTGTGTGGGACCTTCTTTGACTCTCTGGACACTTTTAAGTCCTGTCTTCACCCCTGGGGTCCTGGTCCTGACATGTGCTGGGACACCTCTTTGGTTGTGTTGGGCTGCTGGTGGGCTATCTCAGAAGCACAGCGTGCATATCCTTAGCTTCTGGAAACATCACTTAAGTTCTTTTATCATTTCCTCCTCTTTCTTTTTTCTTCATTTTAGATCTTCTAGATGGAGCCTCCAGTTTTCTTACCTTTTCTCTATTTTCCGTATTTTCGACTTTTTGCTTTACTTAGAAAATTCTCTCTGTCTTCCAGCACTTCTATGGAAGTTTTCATTTCTTCTACCTTATTTCTGACTTCTAAGAGTTCATTTTTGTTGCCTGAGTGTGTCTTCCTAATAGTCACTGTTCCAACTTCAGAGCTGCCATGAGGTCTGTTTCTCTAAGGGTGTTAGCGACAGTGTTTCTCACACACTCATCTCCCTCTGCCCCATCTCGGTGCTCTTCTGAGTTCTGATATCAGCTTGTTTGCCTTAGTCTCTGTCTTTCGTCTTAGCTTCCCCCGTGCAAGCACTTGGCTGGAGAATGCAATCCATCGAGGGGGAGTTGGGCCGGGAAGATGGGACTGGGGCGTGTCGCCCATGACTCCGTCCCTCGATGCTCACTGACTCTCTGCATCAGCTGCACTTGGTGGCAGGGGGCTGCGTCAGCTGAGCAGTTGCTGGGCAGGAAGTGAGGGTCCTTGTCTGAGGCCTGAGGTGGGCTGCTGTCGTAAACGCGCCTGAGCTACCCCACTGGTGTAGGACAAGTCCCAGGCCTGTAGTCTGCATGGCTAACTGGTAACCCATTGTCTACGTAGCTAACTGGTAAGGCTTTGTGGGGGGTTTTTTTTTTTTTTTTTTGGTAAGGAAGATTGGCCATGAGCTAACATCCGTTGCCAATAGCCCTCAGCTAATATCTGTACTGCCATCTTCCTCTATTTTGTTTATGGGATGCCGCCACAGCATGGCTTGATAAGCAGTGTGTAGGTCTGTACCCAGGATCCGAACCTGCGAACCCTGGGCCGCCAAAGTGGGGCATGCAAACTTAACCACTATGCCACCGGGCTGGCCCCTAAGCCTTTGTGTAGTTAACCTAACTGGTAGCCCTTTGTCTGGTGTTTTGCTCTGGCTGCCCTGGCCACGTGTGGGTTCCACGGATTTGCTGTCTGGTCCCCACTGCCAGCCTCTGACATCCTTGCTGTCTAGCCTGAGCTGCCCTCCCTGGCATGTGTCCATTTTCTTCAGTACCCAGCCCAGATCCCAACTTGCCTAGGATTTTCTCCTTGATCTTGTCGAGTTAACCACTTGCTCCTCTTAACACTGTGCATGTGTGGCCACCCTGTCACCCTGTCCTCTTCCAGTGGACATACAGAAGACAGTGCCCTGCGTTCCCTCTTTGCATTCCCGACTGTACACAGGCACTCGAAGTCTGCCTTGGACTAATTTTCTGCGTTCCCTGCCCGTGACTCTGTCTCTGACCCTGGTCTTGTCTGTTTGCAGCTGGGCAGGTGCACAAACAGCGTGGTCAAGCACGAGCTGATGCGCCCGTCCAGCAAGGCGCCACTCTTGGTGCTGTGTGAAGACCACCGGGGCCGGATGGTGAAGCACCAGTGCTGTCCTGGTTGCGGCTACTTCTGCACGGCGGTAAGTGCCCAGCTAGCCCAGCCAGCCATGTGGCTCTCTGGCTGCACGCCTTGTCTGCTTGTCAGTGCTCGCTCCCTCTGCCGGCAGCAGGCGAGGCAGACACGTCCCAGCAGCTCCTAAGTCTGGGGCCCACTGGAGGTCTCGAGCTCTGCACGAGCCCCTCCCCACACGCTCCCTTCCTCCTGGCTGTGAACCTTTGGCCTCCCAGGGACAACTGGGACGTGTGAGGTGGGCACCCTCGCCTCTGCTCCTGCTGCTCACTGTGTCTAAATGCACAGCAGCCTTTCTCCTGGGCAGCGCACACCTTGCCTTCTGCTTCACCCTCGTCTGTTTTTTCTAGGATCTTCGTCATCAGTTACTTCATTCCACACATACCTGTGCCCACCAATGCCCAGGGCGCCCTTCCTGTGCATCCTGAATTTCACTTGGTCTCCAGCTCAGGCGCCCACCTGGGCCCAGAGCTTCTCTGGGGGCTTTCCTTGGGTTTCACACCTGTGTGCCCTCCCCCTGTCTTGAACATCCTTTTTTGCTTCTGCTAAAGAAGAGGGAAGCTGCTTCTCTCTGTCCATTGACCTCTGGTTTCCTGCAAGAACATGCTGCCCTTGATGCTTCTCACCCCTCTCGAGAGCTTCCCCTTTCCGCCAATGAGGGTCCTTTCCTGAGATCATCAGGGGTTTACCTGAAAGGTCACGGGGATGTTTGGTGACCTCTGCAGATACTGTTGACAGCACCTTCCTCCTATGCTCTGTTCCAAGATTCTGTTTTCTGGTCTGTCCTCCCTAGGTCCGTCTTGGGACCTGGTCTTCTGTGCAGCCTCTCCCTTTGGTAGGACAGCTGCAGAGTTAGGCCTCGGCCTCCTTGGGGCTCAGGGGCATGGGGGGCAGGCAGGTGACCTCTCCCTGCTTTACCTTCTCTCTTTAAAATAGGGAGATGTGTACGTACTTTGTAAAGTCCACACAGATGTAGGACTTTGGTCTCTTCCTCCTCACCTAGCCGGCCTCTGGGCTTCCCGCCCCCAACCGGGCTCACTTACTTGCCAGTTCACTAGCACTTTGTTTACTTTTCTGCATATTAGCCCGAATTTTAAAAAATGGTTTCTCGTCTTCCCATTTTTAGGGTAATTTTATGGAATGTCAGCCTGAGAGCAGCATCTCTCATCGTTTCCACAAAGACTGTGCCTCTCGAGTCAATAATGCCAGCTACTGTCCCCACTGTGGGGAGGAGACCTCCAAGGCCAAAGAGGTGACGATCGCGAAAGCAGACACGACCTCCACGGTGACGCTGGCCCCTGGGCAGGAGAAGAGCTCTGTGGTGGAGGGCAGGGCTGACACCACCACCGGCAGGTACGGTGTCCAGCTGGGCCTTCAAGCAGTTCCCCTGAACGTGTGTCTGTCTTTAATTGTTATTGATTGCTACTGTGTTTCCCACAAGTCTCCCTGCTGACTCATACTCATGATTTCTGGTGTTCAGACACACTGACATTCATATACTCATTGCCGTTTATGCAGAGGTCTCTTTCTGCAGCAGCTTGGCTTTGTAGATTCATGTGCCTGTTTTTGAGCCCATATTACAGTACCCTAATTGACGTGGCCTTACAGTGCTTTCTGTCTGTGGCACTGTGCTCCCATAGCGGGCTGTGTGTATACAACTGGAATACCTGTATACATGTCTGTACGCATCTGTACATTTGTGTTCATGTCTGTACACATCTGTACCTCTGTGTATGTGTCCGTATACATCTGTGTGCATATATGTGTGCATACATGTGTAATATGAAACATTAGCATCGACTCCTACAGTCTGCTATTACTACATTAGGTTTTGAAGGCTGTAGCTGAACACAGAAAAAGCAATCTAAAAAGAAGGATTGAGGGGCCGGCCTGGTAGTGTAGCGGTTAAGTTCGTGCGCTCCACTTCAGCAGCCCGGTCTTCGCAGGTTTGGATCCCGGGCATGGACCCACGTGCAGCTTGTCATGCGATGCTGTGGCGGCATCCCACATAAAGTAGAGGAAGATGGGCACAGATGTTAACCCAGGCCCAGTCTTCCTCAGCAAAAAGAGGAGGATTGGCAACAGATGTTAGCTCAGGGCTGATCTTCCTCACCAAAAAAAAAAAAAATCAGAAAAAAATAAAATAAAACGAGGTATTCATATTGGAAGCATAATTTTCTTCCTAAAAGAATTCAGTACAGACAGCTGAAAAACTCGTAGAGCTAAAAGGAGTCACTAAGATGATCAGATAAGGCAGAGATATTGGAAGTTACTTGCCTTGTTCCCTATCAGTATTATGCATCTAGAAAGTGAAATGATGAAAGAGCCTTCAAAACAGCAACAGAACCCACCACTACCAGGAAAAACAGTTAATATACGTCACACTGACGAAAGGAAAACTAAAACTTCACTGACAGTCAGACTCGAGTTGTAGACACATCAAAACTCAATATTACAGGGGCCGGCCCAGTGGCATAGTGACGAAGTTCACATACTCTGCCTCAGCGGCCTGGGGTTCATGGGTTCGGATCCCAGGTGTGGACCTACACTGCTCGTCAAGCCGTGCTGTGGCAGCAACCCACATGCAAAGTAGAGGAAGATGGGCACAGATGTTAGCTCAGGGCTAATCTTCCTCACCAAAAAAAAAACCAAAACAAAACTGAATATTATCAGGGTGTCCATTCCTTCGTATTATTGTATATTAATCATATTAATCTTAAATTCAATGCACTTGAATCAAAATTCCACTGGGATTTCCTTCTGTTGGGGAGGGCAGTAGACTTGATAAATTCAACCTGAAGCTCATGCACAAAAGAAATTCAAATTCAAAAAAAAATTGGGGGCCGGCCCCGTGGCTTAGTGGTTAAGTGCACGCGCTCCACTGCTAGCGGCCTGGGTTTGGATCCTGGGCGCGCACCGACGCACCGCTTCTCCGGCCATACTGAGGCCACGTCCCACATACAGCAGCTAGAAGGATGTGCAGCTATGACATACAACTATCTACTGGGGCTTTGGGGGAAGAAAAAATAAATAAATAAATAAAAAATTAAAAAAAAAAAAATTGGAACACAGGGCCTGGAAGTCCTAGAGAAGTTGCCCAGGTTTTGAATGTCGTTTTTCTCTGGGAATTTGATTCTGAATCTGAACTCTTTGATCTGGGGACTGAGCAGGGTGAGAATGCGAAGTCCTTGTCACTCTCAGAAGACGGCTCTGAATAAGTCCTGGTTTGTTTTCATTGGTCTCCATAGGAAGGGAGGTTTCACACATCTCTAAAACTCTGCATTTCATTTATTTCCTCCTCCTGAAGCGCTGCTGGACCACCACTCTCAGAGGATGACAAGCCGCAGAGCACAGCTCCCCCGGTGCCCGAGGGCTTCGACCCCACAGGGCCGGTTGGGCTGGTGAAGCCGGCCCCTGGCCTTTCCCAGGGACCAGGGAAGGAAACCTTGGAGAGCGCTCTCATTGCTCTGGACTCGGAGAAGTAAGCACTGGCCTGCATTTTCAGACCTGGCCCAGGTCCCTGACTTGTTTGCATCTCCACACCAGGCGTTTTCCCTTCTGCACATTTCTCTTCCTCCTGTGCTCTCTCCACACCTGCATAAGTCAGCCACTGGGTCGTTTGTGTGTGTGTGTCCGTCAATCCCCTAAGGCTTCCAGTACTTGCCAAGGTCGTGCTTCCCAGGTGCCTGCACCCCATCAGGGTCGTGGGGCATTCCCAGGAGATCACTGTAGCATTTTTTTTTTTCTTTTTTCCGTGAGGAAGATTGACCCCGAGCTAACATCTGTTGTCCATCTTCCTACTTTTTTTTTTTTTTTTTTTGCTTGAAGAAGATTGTGCCTGAGCTAACATCCATGCCAGTCTTCCTCCATTTTGTATGTGGGATACCGCCACAGCATGGCTTGATGATCAGTGTATGTGTCCGCACCCAGGATCCAAACCTGCAAACCCTGGGCTGCCACAGCTAAGTGCATGAACCCAGCCACGATGCCACTGGGCCGGCCCCCATTGTAGCATTTTTCAGCTTTTTCATTAACATTGTTCATCAGGATAGTTCATATATTTTTTAGACTATTTTGGGAAATTATTGCAAGTTATTGTCCATTAAACTAAGAGCAAGAAGTGACCCCTTTGAAGTCATCAGCGAGGACAAACATTCCCCGGATACTGCTGACCGTGGCCTTGACCTCAGGGCAATATTAGGGCAGGTGCTGCTCAGTCAGTCCCTCATCTGTGAAAGGAAGTGTTGCACTAAGTGGCCCCTCAGGCTTACCCACCAACTCCCAAATCCTGCAGCCTGACTTCTGGTCCTGCAAGAGGGCCCAGTCTCCGTGACCTACAAGCATGCAGGTATCCTCTCGCTGGGGACACCACTGCCCACCCCCAGGGAAGCCAAGCAACCCAGCTCTTCAGGCCTCGGGCCAGGCTGGGTGTCCTCCTCCCTCAGGGCACTGCGCCCGTCTGCCAGAAGGGGGCGGGCGTCATGTTAGTCTTTTGCTTTGTGGGAAGTTCCAGTGTGGGGACACATTTCCCAGTCCTCTGTAGCTTTTTCTCTGTCAGTCTACAGCCTCTTCTCTGGCACTGTTCTTACGTTGACTGTTCCGTCCCCCCGTCCTCACCAGCCCAGACTCTCTGCTACTGAAGGGGGTAGGTGTAGTTGGCTGTAACCACACTGCCCCCGCTGCCTTGGGCCTCCTTTGCCCTCATACTACAAAGAAATGGTTCGCTCTGTGCCCCTAGTTGGTTCTGTCATCAGAGTATATAGAAGCCTCAGGAACCATTCTCTTGTGGATGAAGAAGACAGTTCTTCACTTTTGTTGTTTTTACTATGAGATGCCTCAAGCCTGGTGGGGTTGGTGCCCTTGACCTTGAGGAATTGGCAGGTGGATGTCACCCAGGCCCTCCCAGCCTGCAGTGAGCTTCTCAGAAGCGCATGTGTGGGGTGGGTGTGTTTGCACGTGTGGGTGGTGGCGGGTGGGCCAGGAACCGGTGCGAGGGGAGCCTGCTGATCTCAGCTGCCCTGTGCTTTCCCCGCAGACCCAAGAAGCTTCGCTTCCACCCGAAGCAGCTGTACTTTTCCGCCAGGCAAGGGGAGCTGCAGAAGGTACTACTCATGCTAGGTAAGTGGCCTGTTGCTTCCACTGGGCTCCGTGCCCATCCATGTGGCCCCAAGGAGCAGGTACTAGTTAGCTGCTCTTTTCTCGTAAGATTCCTCTCATTTTCTCTATTTATGTCTCCTGGTTCTCTGATCCACGTCAATAGGTTGCCCAGTGGTGTTCAGCCTGTTTATGATGTTCATGTTCGGTTACTCGTGGTAGTGGAAATATTCTCTATGAATTTCTCATGTCTAAAAGGAATTACATATATGATTATTAACTTAAGTAAAAATGTACATTCAGAAGACAGCAGAATTAGTGAGCTGGGGCCCGTTGTGCTGTGGTGGTGTGAATGCAAGCGTCTCTCCTGTGCTGGCAGAAGCAGCAGCTGTGTGGACAGAGCTGGATGCAATTCTGATTACATTTGGAGCCTCCTCACTTTTGTATTTGCATTTTATAGTAGGTGTACCTATTGCTGTGGATTTCTGATATCCGAAAATGTACCCATCAGATCCTTCTCAGCTTCGTCTTGTGCTGAAGAAAGGGCAGTAATTTGATTCTGAGTTCGTAGCTCTAGGCTTGATTTCTCTGGGTTGAAAAGGGTGATTAAAAACTCCTTTAGGGGCCGGCCCAATGACGTAGCAGATAAGTTTGCACATTCCGCTTCGGTGGCCTGCAGTTCACCGGTTCGGATCCTGGGTGCAGACTCACTCACCGCTCATCAAGCCATACTGAGGCGGTGTCCCACATAGAAGAGCTGCAACTCAACAAGTGTGATACACGACTATGCACTGGGGCTTTGGGGAGGGAAAAAAAAACAGAGAGAAAAGAGGAAGATTGGCAATGGATGTTAGCGCAGGGCCAATCTTCCTCAAAAAAACCCATAAAACTCCTTTACTCGGCAGTAAGTCAAGAAACAAGCTTAACGGTTTGTGCTAAAAAAACATTTTATTTAATGTTGACCAGAATGGCAAATTTCATCATTTTCTACATAGGCTTTGTATGGTGCTGAGGTTGGCCCGCTGCTCCAGGGCTGGTCTTGTGGCTGAGTGTCCGTCAGGCCTGCCCAGAGCTGAGCTCCCCTAGCTGCATTTCTCTTGGGGCCTCGTCCCGGAGGCACCTGCTCCCGTGGAGCCTCTGTCCTCTGAGGTCGGCGTGCACAGTGGTCCCTCCACCCCATGCTCTGCAGGTGCCCCAGGGCTTGGGGAGGCCGTGATCAGGACGCATGAAAACACAGAGGGAACCCCAGAGAAGTGACTGGAGCCCCGAGTTAGACGAGAGAAGGGAAGCGTTTGTATTGTTAGGTGATTTCTGACAACAGCCTCACCTGCTGAGCTTCGTATGGAACCAGGATACTCCCTTTCGAATCTTACTGGTAAAATTGGGGCTTGGTTCATCCACAGGTTGGTGTGTAAGGTCCCTCAGGGCTCCAGTGCAGGCTGTTGGCTCAAGTTGGTTGTCCGCGTGTGTCCCTGCCGGCCTTTGTGACTGTCCTGCAGTGGTGGGAATCAGTGGCTGCCTCTGAAATAACTGGTAACACTGTCTGTTCACAGTTGATGGAATTGACCCCAACTTCAAGATGGAGCACCAGAACAAGCGCTCCCCCCTGCATGCCGCAGCGGAGGCTGGCCACGTGGACATCTGCCACATGCTGATTCAGGTCGGACGGCGCGGCTCTCTGCAGAGCACTCCACCTGCTCTCTCCTGTCTTGATCAGAGTAGAATAACACAGAGTTCATGGTTCCAAGAGCTAAAGAGTCGAGTAGCGCTCAGAGGCTTCAGTGGAAAACCAGCTTTTCTGTCCCTCCTGGTCCTGGTCCATCCTGGTGCCTGCTATCTGCCTGCAGCGGTTCCTCTGGGCGTTTCCCGCTGTGTGTGAAAATAACATCCTGCTGAGATGGCTCTTTCCTGATGGGTCTTTTCATTTTTGATCTCATTCCTGACTTCCTCGTGTGGAAGGGTTTAGCCCAGGCGTGCACGCACACGCTTCCCTCTGATTTGATTGTATCGCCCATTGTGTTTAAATCAGTGGTGAGAATTTGCACCACGTGACGATCACGTAAATAGTTTCTGAGCTGAGATGGTACACGATGGCATTAGTCACTGTTGGCTGAGGAGAGTCTGCTCCTCCTGCTCATTCATTCCTACCCTCTGAGCCGCTTGTGATACTTGTCTCTGTGTCCAAACACACAAGGTGCTCAGTGCCACCTGGGCGGCGCCTGTTGCTTGCTCTCACTGCCATCAGTCTTTGGGACATCCCTTCCCTGACTCCTGTGTCCACAGGGTCCCCTGTGTCCTGGGGACCACATTTTAAGTCTGAATCCTTTGTGTGTGACCTGTTCTTGATCTCTGGATGCCTCAGGAAATTTTCTTTCACCTGCTGGTCTGAAATTTCACCTCTGTGCAGCACGGTCTTTTTTAACCCTTGGGGCACGTGGCTGCCCTTTCAACATAGACATCCTGTCCCTGAGTGTGGGAGGCTTTCTTGTCTGGTTACTTGGATGTTGTCTTCCCAGCCTTCCCTGGGGCACCAGTTGTTCAGATGTTTGGGCCTAGTGCTCCGGGCTCCCACTTTTCTCTGCCATATTTTGTTTCTTCGTCTGTGGGCTCCACTTTCCAGGCAGCGATCTCAACTTGCCCTGCTAGCCCCTCTGGGGGATTTTCAGTCTGCGCTGCCACATTTTGAAATCTGAGCCCTTTGTTGCTCCTGAGAGTTCCTTTTCTGTAGTCTCTTATTCTTCCCTTGTTTCTCTGAAGGTATGACTTAAAGTGATTTTGAAGTTTTATGCTGCTCTGTTTGTTTTGGTCTTTCTTATTTAAAGGTTTTCCTCAAATGCCTGATGATTCCTGTTTGTTTCTGTTGAACATAAAGTACCAAAATGCTGATGGTAGGTAGGTTCTAGGTTGGAGGAGCCTTGTCAGCTGCTGGTGTTCACTGTCGGGGTATCTGCAGGGACGGCTGTTTGTTGGGCCAGGCGTCGCTGTGTGGACGGACGTGCTTGCAGCTATCACTTCGTGTGCCTCTGTTGGAGCCAGGGAGCAGAGAGGCTGACCGTCTCACCGTTTCCCGAGCAGCATTACCAGCCCTCTTTCCCCTCCAGTCCGCTCTGTCTCCTGTTTCAAGTCACAGCTGCTGCCATCAAGTCACTATTTGCCCAGAATATTTTCTTCATCCTTTTGTCCTCACCCATGCCGGTGGAAGAAGCAGCTGTGTGGACAGAGTAGGATGCAATGATATTTAAATTAGGAGCCCACTTTTGCATTTGCATTTTATAGTAGATACACCTATTGGTATAGATTTCTAATATCCCTAAAATGTGCTTGTCGGATCCTTCCCAGCTTCTGCTCATGCTGAAGACCCTTTGTTTTGGACGTGCCTCTTTTTTTCTTTCTTTCTTTCTTCTTTTTTTTTTTTTTTGGTGAGGAAGATTAGCCCTGAGCTAACATCTGTTGCCAATCCTCCTCTTTTTTTGCTGAGGAAGATTGGCCCTGGGCTAACATCTGTGCCCATCTTCCTCTACTTTATATGTGGGACATCTGGCACAGCATGGCTTGATGAGCAGTGTGTAGGTCTGTGCCCAGGATCTGAACCCATGAACCCCCTGCCACCAAAGCGGAGAGTGCGAACTTAACCATTATGCCACCAGGCTGGCCCCTGGATGTACCTCTTTTAAATAGCATATTAGCTAGATTTTGAAAAGCTCAGTCTGACAATCGTGGTATTTTAATAAGAACCTTTAGTCTAGTTAATACTTATTGTAATTTCTGACATTTGAATTTATTTTTAATGTCTTATATTGTCGTTTTGATTCCTAGCCTTTTAAGATAAATATTTCTTTTTCACTCCCCTTTGTTGCCTTCTTTTGGGTTGATTTTTGTTTTAATCATCTCATTTCTTTTCTCTTTATTCGCTTGGAAGTTACATACTTCTCTTTCTTGCCCCCAGAGGTCACCCTGTGTTCTAACACGCACACACTCCTTAAGTCTGGAGACTGGTAAGAGCCTCGTGGAGGAGCCTGTGAGGCGGTGGCCAGGGGGTCCTGGAGGCCGAGGGAGGAAGAGTGTTGGCCTGAGAAGTCTTTGAGTGGTTTTGGTGGGGACGCCCACAGAGGCCTGCAGGCGTGAGTTCAAGGGAGACAGCAGATGGGGGAGATGGGGGTGCTCAGATTGGGCACACGGGTATCCGTTCTCCGTAGTGACCGTGGTGAGGGTGGCTGACCAGACGGAGGACAAGCTCCTTGAGGGAGGAGGTCAGAGGGCTGGCAGGTGGGGTCATCGACATGGACGTGAGGCAGTGTTGGAGGGAGTGACTGTGGGGAGCTGGTGCTCTGAGGGGTGGCCCTGCACTGTGGGTCGGCCAGGCTCCAGCAGGATGTCCTCTTTTCC
Source organism: Diceros bicornis minor (assembly GCF_020826845.1). NCBI lineage: Eukaryota > Metazoa > Chordata > Mammalia > Perissodactyla > Rhinocerotidae > Diceros > Diceros bicornis. Next base: position 44,263,612 of record NC_080767.1, read on the forward strand.
TTCCGGTGCTGAGAAGTCAAGGAGGGCACGCATGTGGTTTGTGCTTTTGTTGAGGGTGGACCCGAAGGTCCAGCACACGGCAGGATTGTTGCAGGACGGGGGCGACGCAGAAGATGGGGACGGAAGGGTGTGCAGAGCCCCGAGGGTGCTGGGTGGGGCCGCGGCATGGGGTTGGGAGAGGTAGCGGCCAGGCTGCTCTTGGCTCCTGGAGATCATGTGCGGGCTTCTTGGGATCTGGAATTCCCAGTTGCTAGTTGCTTTGTCTCTCTTCCTGAAAGAAACAATCTCACTGTCTTCTGACCTCCAGTCTTCCTTTGGAGAAGTTAGCTTGTCACTCCTTTGAAAGGATCTGTTTTCTCTTTGGCTTTTTTTGTTAACATTAAAGTGTGTGTGTGTGTGATGCGATGCACGTGTGTGTGTGTGTGTGTGTGTGTGTGAGATGCGATGCATATGTGTGTGTGTGTGTGTGTGTGTGTGATGTGATGCATACAGAAAAGTCCTTAAAATGTAAACATCCTAGTTAATAAATAATTATAAATGGAGCACACCTAACTGCCAGGTCAGGCCACAGCTCTACTTGCTTCCCAGAAACACCGTGTGTCCCTCCCCTGGAGGTAGCGACTCTCAGGCTTTATTGTGACGGGCATGCCTCTGCATTTCTGTATAGTTTTGCCATCATGTAAGTATCCTCAGACAATACACGTTAGCTTTGTCTGCCTTTAAACTTTATGCTCATTGAGTCACACAGTGTGAATCCTTTTGTGTCTACCGTCTTTCAGTCAAAGACCTGAAAACCTAATGAGTGCATGCAGACTCCGGGGAAACCGCGTGTGGTCTGCGGTCTGGTCAGTGGCACTGATGTCCCTCTGCTGCTTCTGCCCACGGGCTATGGTTTTGTAAGATGCTGTCATGGGGAAAGCTGGGTGAAGGGAGCATGGGAGAGCCGTGTTCTGTTTTGCAACTTCTTGTGAGTCTTAAACAATTAACAAAATAAAACGTTATATATTTTGGGGAAAAACAGCTTTTTTATACATAGGCATTCTCCGTGACCCTCTACAGTGACGTCTGTCCAGAGCCGGGAGGTCCGACTGGCCTGGCACCACTTCAGATTGGATCCTCAGCCTGGTGTTTTAATTTGATGACCCAGGTTGCGAACTCCCTGAGCTCGAGGGCCTGCGATTTTGTGCATTTTTCTTCCCCTAGAACCTAAGCAGCTCTCCTGAGGTTCCCCAGGAAGGGAGATGGAATGGGGGTATTTCTAGTTTGACCTGCAATCAGGGTGTTGTTCTTGGAGGTTTACTTTTGTGTCGAGGGTGTCCCCCCTCACAACCCTCCACGGGGCAGGCTCGGGCTTTGTGCTCTCTCCCCAGCCCCGAGGCAGCACTGGACACTGCCTCCTGGGGTCCCCAGCCCGTGCGCCTGCGCTCGTTCTCGGCTCCAGGCTTGCTAGGGTCTCATGAGAATTCTCTCCAACCAGGAGTGCCTGTGAGGGTGGCTGTGATGCTTCTTCACCCTGTTTAGTTTTCATCCTGAGGTCTCACTGGAAACAGTGCTCTTGTTTCATTCGGGCCTCAGGCCCCCTGCAGCACAGTGGACCCTGCCACGTGTGGCTGTTTGAATTTAAATGGAAAAGTTAAACGAAAGGAAGGATGCGCTCCTTGGGCACTCAGCTGCATTTCGACTGCTCAGTGGCCACGTGGTGAGGGTGGCTGTGCTAGTCGGTGCCGGTGGAGAACATCCAGCACCAGCGGGTCAGCCCCAGCCTTTGGTGGCATTGGGTCATCCGTGGTCTGAGTGTCCCCACTGCTGGTTGCTCACAGCAGCTGCCCTGTCCTGGGCCCAGGGCTTGTCCCCACCAGCGGTCACTGCTGTGACTTCTGCCACTGGGCTTCTGTCTCCCCATCCTGTGCCTCCATCTGCTGTCCAGCTTGGGACGCACTGCTGACTGGTCTTTATGTGCTAGCGTTTGCTGCTGTGTCTGAGGTTTCCATGCTGGCTACTTCACTTTTATTTTTATTTATTTATGTATTTATTTTTGGTGAGGAAGATCAGCCTTGAGCTAACATCTGTTGCCAATCTTCCTCTTTTTGCTGAGGAAGATTAGCCGTGAGCTAACGTCTGTGCCCATCTTCCTCTATTTTGTGTGGGACACCTGCCACACCATGGCTTAATAAGTGGTGTGATGGTCTGTACCTGGGATCCAAACCATGAACCCTGGGCCACCCGCCGGAGCGGAGCCCGCAAACTTAACCGCTACACCACCAGGCCAGCCCCTGGCTACTTCACTTTCAAACGACAGCATGCTGTGAGCCTGTGAGGCATTTTCCAGTAGAAAAAGGCACATTTTCTATTACTCACAGAGCCTGGAGGGGAGGCACGGAGCGATGCCTGCTGCACTGACCCCCTGGGAGCCCGAGGACCTGCCGTGGGCTGCACACCCCCCCCACACCTCACACAGGGGCCTGCACACCTCGCACACTCGTGCAGTGAGGATTTGGGGAACAGTGGGGCCGGGGCCTGCTTGGTGTCCGGCACTTCTGCCATGATGTATCTAGCCTGGACTTGCGTCAAGTCCATCCTGCTGGAGGCACTGGACTTTTCAGTTGAAGACCTGTTTCCCTGTGCTCTCCGTTCTCTCTGGTGGAAATCCTGCCGGTCCTGGGGTGACTTCCTGGTTTGACTCTCTCTTCTCTGCCTCCTCCCCGTTCTCGAGGTTCTCAGAGACTGTGTGGCTTTGTCTCTGGGCCACCCTGCGCTTTCCTGCTCATGACCACTTTTCTCTGGGCCTACTCTCCTGGAGTTGGTCCTGGGTTGTCTGCGTGTCTCCCCGAGGGGCCTCTGTGCTTGTGTGTGGAGCTCTAAGTTCAGACGAGCATGCTGAGAACTGGTTGTGGGTCCGCCCAAAGCAGTCAAACCTGCACCCTGAGTCTCAGGGAAGACCTGGTCCCCTGACCCTGGACTTAGTTAATGCCTGTCCTTTGGCTCTCTTCTGGGTCCTGTCCGAAGGCTGTCCAGCGGGGTGGCCCCTCCGCAGGCCGTTCCCGGGGTCGGCCTGTGGCTGGTGTCCTCATGCCTGCTGTTGCTGCCCACCCCCAGCAGCCTTTGTTCTTTCACCAAGATTCCCAGCGGTCAAGGAGGAGCATTGTCAAGTGCATGTGCCAAGATCGTGGATAGCGCCTGGCCTTCACCTGCAGAAGGCACGCCCTGCTCTGTGCAGCCCGGGCTAGAGTGTGGCCTGACCCCGCACTGGCCTCACGAGTGCTGTGTGGACCTCTCACTTTGCACCCTATCTTGAGTGTTTTTTTTTTATTTGTTAAAATTAGCTGCTGTGGAATTCTGGCTTTACTTTGCCCTCAGATTGGGCCGCCTGACGTTGGCTTTGAGTTTTGTGTGTTGAAAGTCAACCTTGCGTCCCCTGCCCCCATTTTCTGCCTTGAGGCTCTGTTCTCTTTGACCTTTGACTGCAGCTCTGGACCGGTGGCTCTGCCCTGTGAGCTGGGGAGGCGACTCTGAGAACTGCTGAGTCTCCTTCAGAGCTCCCTGGACCCTCTCCATTCCCGGGATTTCCATGTGTACCATTCTCCGTCTATTTAAAGATTTCTCACTTAATGGTGTTACTTTTGTTTTTTAATTGCTAATGGTAAAAACAGTACTATTTTCAGACTTTGCCACAGTAAATATTTATTTTATAAACTAAATATTAGCTCTTTGTACATCGGTCTGAGAAGTCAGACAATTTCTGCCCCTGTGGGGAAAGGTTTCAACTGCCAGACAGCTGGTTTGCTTTTAGCACACAACCCATTTTAAAGTTGGGGGCTTCTTAAGTTTCAAACAGACAGAAGTTTACCTATGTAAACCTGCTAGCTTGTCAGTGTTTCAAGTACACACTCTATTGGAAAAATTAGAAATTGCTCCAAAATACATACCACTAGAAGTTAGTTTTTGTTCTGTTTATTTTGGCAAGCATGAAAATAGCTGGAGAAAGAGGCCACTGAGGCTGCTGAGCCAGGGTGTCCTGCAGTCACTGCAGGCTGGGTCCCTGCCTGCCTCCAGGCCAGCCTTGCTGAGGGGCCCCTCTGCACCCCTTCCTCGCCTGCTGTAGAAGGTTATCACCTTCGTTCTCATTCCTAAAGGTGTTGTCGCTAATGTGCTGTAAACATTTTGTATCAAATTAATTTAGAAATGGAAATGCTCTTCTTGAACTAAAGCTTTGGTAGTAATAGAATAATCACGTCTTTGAATTGAGTTTTGGAAGACCAGCCATACTTGGTCAATAGAAGCAATTTAACGTAGCTCGTGAGATCTTTGCAAGTGTCTGGAGCATGTGAACGTTTCCTCACTAGATGGTGGCTGCGACAGCAGCTCCACACATCTGAACTGTCCCTTGTTTCACTAGGCGGGCGCAAATATTGACACCTGCTCGGAAGACCAGAGGACCCCATTGATGGAGGCGGCAGAAAACAACCATTTAGATGCAGTGAAGTACCTCATCAAGGCTGGGGCCCTCGTGGATCCTAAGGTACGCTCACTGGTCAGAATCACAGTTCTGTTTTGTGTAGAAATTTCTCATAAAAGTAAACCGGGGGCCAGTTCCTTGTTGGAGCATCTTCAGGAATTGGTAGCCATCAAGCATCCACCCGGTTGTCTGGAAGTAACGAGTTCATCTCGCTTGGTTACTGGTTTATTTGTAGAAAATGCTGGTGAGCACTGGGTCCGTTGTGCCTGACAATAGACAAAGTAGCTAATAAGGAGTTTGCCGTGCAGAGGCTTTTAGCTCCCTCATTTAGTACATTTTCCCACTTCTGTCTTCTACCTGGAGCAATTAGGCAAAAAAGAGAAATAAAAGACATCCACACTGGAAAGGAAGAACTAAAATGATCTCTGTTCACAGATGACATGATCTTGTATATAGAAAACCCTAAAGAATCCACACAAAAAATGTTAGGACTAATAAAAGCATTCAGGAAATTTGTAAGATACAAAAGCAGTACGGAAATCACTTATACTTCTATACACTTGCGATGAACTTTCCAATAAGGAAATTCAGAAAACAATTTCATTTACGATAGCATTAAAATGAATAAAATACTTAGGGATAAACTTAACCAAGGAGGCAAAATACTTGTACACTGAAAACTACAAAACATTGCTGAAAGAAATTAAAGAAGACATAAATAAATGGAAAGACATCTCATGTTCATGGATTGGAAGACTTAAAATTATTAAAATGTCAGTACTATCCAGAGCAATCTACAGATTCAGTGCAATCCCTATCAAAATCTCAATGCCGTTTTTTTTACAGAAGTAGAAAAGGCCATCCTAAAATTCATATGGAATCTTAAGGGACCCCGAACAGCCAAAACAATCTTGAAAAGGAAGAACAAAGCTGGAAGACTCCCACTTCCTGACTTCAGAACTTACTACAAAGCTATAGGAATCAAAACAATATAGGACTGCCATAAAGACAGACATGTAGACCATGGAATAGAATAGAGAGCCCAGAAATAAACCCTCCCGTATATCAAATGGTTTTCAGCAAGTGTGCCAAGATCATTTAATGGGGAAAGTACAGTCTTTAAACAAATGGTGCTGAGAAAACTGGACATCCACATGCAGAAGAATGAAGTTGGGCCCTTACCTTACACCATGTACAAAAATTGACTCAAAATGGATGAAAGACCTAAACTTAAGAGCTAAAACCATAAAACTCTTAGAAGAAAATATAGAGGAAAATCTTCATGACATTCGATTTGGCAATGATTTCTCAGATATGACGTCAAAAGCACAGGCAATAAAAGAAAATATAGACTAATTAAACTTCATCAAAATTTGAAACTTTTTGCCTCACAGGACACTATTCAAGAGAGTGAAAAGACAACCCACAGGATAGGAGAAATATTTGTAAACCTATATCTGATAGGGGATTACTACTCAGAATATATAAAGAACTTCTATAACAACAAACATATATAAACAACAAAAACCCAACCCAATTCAAAAATGGGCAAGGCATTTGAGTAGACATTTCTCCAAAGAAGATATGTGAATGGCCAATTAGCAAACGAAAAGCTGTTCAACATAATTAGTCATTAGGGAAATGCAGATCAAAACCACAGTGAGATACCGCCTCACACCCCTTAGGACAACTGTTATCTAAAAATTAGAAAATAAGTGTCAGCAAAGATGTGAAGAAATTGGAAACTTCATGCATTGCTGGTGGGAATGTAAAATGATGCAGTTACTGTGGAAAACAGTTTGGTGCTTCCTTAAAAAGTTAAACATAGAATTAATTACTATACAATCCAGCAATTCCAATCCTAGGTTATGCCCAAAGAAACCAAAGCAAGGACACGAACAGATGTATCTGCACACCCATGTTTACGGCAGCGTTATTCACAGTAGCCAAAAGGTGGAAACAAGCCAGGGTTCATCAACATATGATAGACAAACAAAATGTAGTCCATCCATACAATGGAATATTATTCAGCCTTAAAAAAGAAGGGAATTCTGACACATGCGGCATGATGGATGAACCTTGAGGACCTTATGGTAAGTGAAAGAGGCCAGACGCAAGAGGACAAGTTCTGTATGATTCCGCCTATGTGAGGTGCCTAGAATAGGCAGATTTAGATTAGATGTTACCAAGGGCTAAGGGAGGGGAGATGTTACTGCTTAATGGTTACTGAGTTTCTGTTTGGGGTGATGAGAAAGTTTGGGGAATAGAAAGTGGTGATGGTTGCACAATGTTGTGAATGTAATTAATGTCACTGAACTGTACACTTAAAAATGGCAAATTTTGTTATATATGTATGTTACAATAAAAAATGTAAAACAGATCTTATAGTCTCTCATACTAATACACATTTTTCCAATGAAAAAGTGACCATACTGTTTATACTAATTTATCAAGTCCTTTTTCCCATCCAATTCTCACTATTTTTCTGCCATTAAGTATTATTCTACAACATTATTTTAAGTGGCTACATTGTGTTTCATGATAGAATTGTATCATTTTTGTTCACATTTTCTTACTGGTATTTTCAATTTTTATTATACACAGTAGTTCAACAAACATTTTCATAGCTAGATCTTTGCACGTTTGATTTCTTTAGGACAGATTTCTGGGTGCGAAATTGCTAGATCAAAATATATAATCATTTTTAAGGCTTTTGATCCCTCTTTCTGAACTGCACCCAGGAGTGTCTGAGCACTGATTTCCCTACACTCCTACCAATGCCGACTATTACAGATTTTTTTTTTCAATATTAATTTGATATGCGAAGTGGTTGTTTTTTATTTTTTACTATTTTAATTTGCTTTTCTTTAAGTGAACATTTTCTCGTATATAGTTATTCACGTATGTTGTAAATATTTTTTCAACATTGTATTTAGTCCTTTGGTTTTTTTTTTTTTTTTTTTTGGTGAGGAAGATTAGCCCTGAGCTAACATCTGCTGCCAATCCTCCTCTTTTTGCTGAGGAAGATTGGCCCTGGGCTAACATCCGTGCCCACCTTCCTCTGTTTTATTTGGGACGCCAGCACAGCATGGCTTGATAAGTAGTCATTGGTGCGTGCCTGGGATCCGAACCTGTGAATGCCAGGCCACCGAAGCAGAACGCGTGCACTTAACTGCTACACTACCCCAAAAACAGGCCAGCCCCTGTTTTTGGTTATTTTTGAGATCTGGAAACCTTTAATTTTTCTGTAAATACCTATAGATAACTATTATTAATCTTCTCCATTACGATGGGTGGGTGAGTTTGGCATTTACCCAGTTCTCTGCCTGGGGACTATTTCCCAGCCTCATCACAGGAGCCAGCAGCCAGGCAAAGCACCGCTGAAGAGGCAGGAGAATAGAGTTCAGGGTTTACGGAAGCAGCTGGAGCCTGCAGGACAAAGGATTGGAGAATTGGTGGTGGTTTTGGGGGGCAGCAGACGTGAATTGGACAGCTCGTGGGTGAACTTAACAGCAGATTGGGTTCAGTAGAAGAAGGGGTCATTGAAACTGAAGACCAAGCATAGAAATTATTCAGTATGAAAAACAGATTGTAAGTCAGTATCAGACTGTCTGACACGTGTAATTGGAGTCCCAGAAAGAGGAGAGAGAAAACCCGGTAGAAAAAAATATATTGAAGAAAAACATGGTCATACATTTCCCAAATTTGGTGAAAAACAACCACAGATCCAAGAAACTCAGCAGACTCCAGGCTGGATGAATACGAAGACTATCACCCCTAAATACATCATGGTTCCGCTCTTGAAAACCAAAAATAAGGAGAAAATTTTAAAAGCAGCTAGAGAAAAACAACACATGTAGGCAAACAGCATTACAAAAAATTGCCAACTTTTCATCTGAAATGATGGAGTGATATGTTTATTGTGCTGAAAGAAAAAAAAAACCTCAAAAAAACTTTGTCAACCCAGAATGCTACATCCAGTAAAAGTATCCTTCAAAAAATAATTGTGAAAGAAAACGTTTTCAAGTAAACAAAAGCCGATAGCACTTATCAGCAGATTTATACTAAGGCTACCAGAGGAAAACTCAGCCTTCAGGAATGAAGGAAAAGTGCCAGGAACGGTAAATAAGAAAGACTATTGTTACCTTTAAATTTCTTAAAAGGCTATGTATAGCAGAAGTAATAGAAGTAATTGTAAGGTGGAGTTGATACACATTTAGAAGTGAAATACAGGACAGCAGTAGCGCAGAGGTGACGGCAGTGCGTGCAGTTACCTGGCCTGTCATCAGGTTATTTTATTTGTGTTGTGGGAGGCGAGACGTATTAATCTAAGTAGACTGATATAGGTGAATATTGTAATACCTAGAGAAAGTATTAAAATAATTTAAGAGATAGAGCTTTAAGGAAACTTCTCAAAAAGCTAGTAGAGCTATTTAAAGTATTCCATTAAAATGGAATACTAAAAAATATTTGTAACTAAAAGGCAGGAAAAGAGGAATAAATACAGAAGGGACAGATAGCAAAGGGATACACTTAAACCATGTCAGTAATTACATTAAATGTAAAAAGACTAAACACACCAATTAAAAGGCAGAAATTCATCTGAGTAGATAAGAAAGCAGGAACCAGCTCTGTGTTTCTGCACTGTTCTCTTGTTAACTATGAAGACACAGGTGGACGTAAAGAGGATGGAGAACATACTTCATGCAAATAGTAAACAGAAGAATCAAGAGTAAAAGCAAAATTATAGAACTTTTAGAAGTTAAGAGGAAGGATTATCTATGATTGCAGCATAAGGAAAGATTTCTTCAACAAGACACAAAAAAGATTGATAAAGTCACGTGCGGGGGGTGGGGCCGGCCCCATGGCTTAGCAGTTAAGTGCTTGCGCTCCGCTACTGGCGGCCCGGGTTCGGATCCTGGGCGCGCACCAACTCGCCGCTTGTCCCGCCATGCTGAGGCGGCGTCCCACATACAGCAACTAGAAGGATGTGCAGCTATGACATACAACTATCTACTGGGGCTTTGGGAAAAAAAAAAAGGAGGAGGATTGGCAATAGATGATAGCTCAGAGCCGGTCTTCCTCTGCAAAAAGAGGAGGATTAGCACGGTTGTTAGCTCAGGGCTGATCTTCCTCACAAAAAAAAAAAAGAAAAATGTAAAGTGCGTTAGAATTAAGAATTTCTGATTAGCAAAAGATGTCACAGAGCACACGAACGGCAGGCTACAAATGGGGAGAAGATTGTACAACACACTGGCAAAACATTAATAGCCAAAAAATCTAAGGAACTGCTAGAAATAAAAGAACCCAAAAGAAAATTGAGCAAAGAACGTGAATAGGCACTTCCCAGAAGAGGAAACATAAGTGACCAGTAAACACGTGGAAAGGCACTCAGCCTTTTTTTTTTTTTTTTTTTGGATGAGGAAGAGTAGCCCTGGGACAGCATCTGTTGCCAGTCCTCCTCCACTTTATATGTGGGTCACCTGCCAGAGCATGGCTTGATAAGTGGTGCCTAGGTCTGCGCCTGGGATCCGAACCTGCAGGCCCCGGGCTGCTGAAGCAGAGCGTGCGAACTTCACCACTATGCTGCTGGGCTGGCCCCCTCTTAGTCTTTTTAAAACACCACTCAGGTGCCACTGTGTGGCCATTGAATTCTGTAAAGCCCAAAGGCTGCGGCTCCCTAGCAGCATAGGCAGCGCTCCCCGTGGGGCGGGGTTGCCTTCCCACGGAGCCCAAAACCGGCAGTCCTCCCTCCTCGGAGCCAGGAGAAGCCTGCGGTCAAGTCTTGCATGTGCACACAAGGAAACATTTTGTGATATTCAATGTGTCTTTAAATAACACAAAGTCAGAAACAGCTAAATGTTCCTCAACCAGGAATACACAAACCAGAAATAGTTTTACATCAGTTGAAATAAATGAATTAATGCTACGTATTATCTACAAAGATAAATTTCAGAAACATCCTGTTGAACTAAATATGAATTGCAGAAGGATAAACAGTATGATAGACTATTTAAAAACATGTAAAACCATCATTTATGGATACATACATATATAGCAAAAGTATCAAAAGCTGTGTGAGAATGGTAACTGTTGAATTCAGGATAGTGATTACTTCTGGAGGGAGGAGAATAAATGGGACCAGGCACCATGGGGTTGTTCCTTGAGATGGTAGTGGGGCTGTGGGGGTGACAGTCCTATGCACACACATTGGTCCACCTGAAGATTTCGTAACTAACCACTGTGGGTGAACCAGCCCAAGTACCTGTCCCTGCCTACAGCACACTGTTTGCCTTGCCACTTGCACGTCTTTTTCTGTGGTGTTCCCTTGGCTGAAATACCCTCAGTCCCCGCTCTGCACTCTTGTTGCTTCCCCAATAAACCCTCCTAGCTTGTGGGCCAGACGCTGCTGCCTGGTCTCTGGCTGGCCTCTCCCCACTCCTGGTCTCTGCTCTGCCTGGCCTCTCCACACTCCTGGTGTCTGCTCTGCCCGGCCTCTCCCTGCTCCTGGTCTCTCCCCAGCCTCTCCCCACTCCTGGTCTCTGCTCTGCCCAGCCTCTCCCTGCTCCTGGTTTCTCCCCAGCCTCTCCCCACTCCTGGTCTCTGCTCTGCCCGGCCTCTCCCTGCTCCTGGTCTCTCCCCAGCCTCTCCCCACTCCTGGTCTCTGCTCTGCCCAGCCTCTCCCTGCTCCTGGTTTCTCCCCACTCCTGGTCTCTGCTCTGCCCGGCCTCTCCCTGCTCCTGGTCTCTCCCCAGCCTCTCCCCACTCCTGGTCTCTGCTCTGCCCGGCCTCTCCCTGCTCCTGGTCTCTCCCCAGCCTCTCCCCACTCCTGGTCTCTGCTCTGCCCGGCCTTTCCCTGCTCCTGGTCTCTCCCCAGCCTCTCTCTGCTCCTGGTCTCTGCCTGGCCTCTCCCCACTCCTGGTCTCTGCTCTGCCTGGCCTCTCCCCGGCCTCTCCCCACTCCTGGTGTCTGCTCTGCCCGGCCTTTCCCTGCTCCTTGTCTCTCCCCAGCCTCTCCCCGCTCCTGGTCTCTGCCTGGCCTCTCCCTGCTCCTGCCTCGAGTCCCAGGGCTCAGGGCACCTGTGGCCTTGCTCGCTAAGGCACGTTCTACTGACAGGTGAGAATCATGTTGCATTTGTCCCTTCATCTGCCCGACACAGAAATGCAGCAGCTCTGTGTGTATTTGGTGCTCTAGGACCATCCCGTTTAGCACATCTGTTTCGCGGTTTCTGTCCTCTGAGCTGTGGCATCCTCTAGATTTAGGGGACCATCAGACTGTACCTGTTCTAATGATTGAGAACACCTGAAAATTAGGCAAGCCTTTAAATGAACAACTGTACATTTTGTATTTATAATAAAATTTTAAATACCAGTAATATGGGATTTAAGTGGTTTTCTTGAGAAAAGTAGGTTTACTGATTACCTTCAGAAATATATGTAATGATTTGTGTTAAAATCTGGGATTACTGCTCTGAGAATAGAAATGAGGGAGAGAAAGGGGGTACCGAGCGTAGTCAGTACAGACCGGAATGGAGGAGAAGAGCGAAGAGCCCCTGCCAGGAGGAAATGGTGGCAGAGTATCTGCATGGCCCTCGAGGTGGCTGCACAGGGAGGGTCCACCTGTGGAAGATGGAAGCTCAGCTTGGCCTCGAGCCGGCTGTGTGACCTGGGCATGGTGGCCCTGGCCTCCCGAGATCCTGGGTCTCTCCTGCACACTGGCTGGGTGGCTTTTGTTTTGTTTTGAGATAGTTCAGATAATGTGATGTATTTAGTGTCCTTGATAAAATAGACAAGGACACGTGCCCAGCAGCCACAGGCAGCGAAGCAGAGGCAGTCGGCTGTCATGATGTATCTCGGGCTGCAGGGCAAGCTTCCCCTGTTCTGGTCCCTGCTCTTCTCTGCCATGTATGATTTATAGTTCTGTGGAACATGGACAACTTTTACTGGGTCACTGGCACTGTTCTAAACGTGCCATGGCAACTGTGAACACACAGAGGGCCGGGTGGGCCGTCCCCGTGCCGTGTGAGGAACCCCAAAGGCCTGGAGTGGCGCCGAGAGTCCTGTTGGAATAGCTCGTCGAGGGACAGGGCCCTGCACACGGGCCACAGGGAGGAGCCCGTGGTGTCCCGCAGCCTGTCCACACCACGGGGGGAGGAGAGGACAGGTGATTGTCACGTGCACCTGCAGGTGTGTCTTGAAAGCGGAGGACTCCTCTCTACCTGAGGCCCTGCCCCATCAGCGTCAGGAGCTCAGGTCGAGAGCCCACTGGACAGGGTTTGGATGCCGGCCGAGCGACCTCAGCCCGGGTCACTCCTCATTCCGTACACACCTCCCTCCTGGTGGGGAGTGAAGGTTCACTGTGTTCATGCACTCAGGGTCTGGCACGCTGTAAGTCCCAGTGTGGTTTCTCTGGACCTAAATGGCATTTGTGTTGCAGGACGCAGAGGGCTCCACCTGTTTGCACCTGGCTGCCAAGAAAGGCCACTATGATGTGGTTCAGTATCTGCTTTCAAATGGACAGATGGATGTCAACTGTCAGGTGAAGCCACCCCTCCACTCACTGACACCCCACTTGACGGACTGGCCAGGGATGCAGTTCTCCTCTGCAGCAGTTCTGTCTTGCGTCCGTCCTCTATGGCCGCCCCCTTAATGCCCTGGGAGGCCTGGCCGCACCCTGCCTGTCTGCTCCTCCCCTGGCCTGCTCATTGGGTGCTCTGCAAACTCACACTCACACGGTGTCCGTCTGGGCTGCGCTGGCCTCCATCTGGCCTGTGTTCAGGTGTCACCACCTGAGTGAGGTCCCCAGCCTCTTATGTGCTGTGCCCCCCGCCCCAGAGAGGGCTCCCCATCTTCTCTCCTAGTACTGGCCATTGTCTGATATTCTACCTCTTTCTCTGTGTTTGCTTATCGTTTGCCTGTCTATCTCCACCCTGCTGTCAGGGCCCCAAGGGTGGGTCTGTGTGGTGTGGAGTGCCTGGCAGTGCCTGGCATGGAGGAGGCCCTATGCGTGTCTGTTGAACAAGTGAGTGACTGGGGAGAACAAGGGCGCCTCCCTCCCGTTCATCGGGATCCCCCTACATGACTCTCTTCACTCACAGGCTCCACCCCATTAGCCCAGCCATTGTTGCCCCCCCCAGCTCCCTGAGCGCCACCCCGACTGTGAGACCCTCCCAGATGTCCAGAACAGCAGCTCCTTGTGGTGTAGCCTGTGACCCACCTCTGCTCTAATGGGGTCCACAGCTGGACCCTTGCCCTATTCACTCGTCTAAGCACTCGTCTAACCTTGCCTGGTTTCATTTCTTGTCTCCCATCCGGTTGGGTTTGTGAGTTTCTCCCCGGGGCTGGGCTGGCTCCACAGGTGGGCTTGTGTCATCCTTGCCGTGTCTCCAGTGCCTGGTGGTACCCACAGTTGACCTGCAGGGACGATCTCGCTTTAGTTGTGGAAGCTGTGTGTCCACAGAAGAAATGTGGCACCTGGGATGTGCAGGATGTCGTGTTAGAGGTGCTGGGAGAGGTGGAGCCTTCTGCCGCCAGACTAGGAGTTGGCAACGTGTTGCTCATTTCCTGAAAGGTTGTCCTTTTCTGGTTTAAATAAAACTACCCAGGACCACTGCATAGGGAGACAGGCCTGTGCGGGTGGAGTGGTAGAAAGCCAGCTCATCAGAACCATGATCCACCCCACAGACAGAATCAGCCTGAGCAGGTTTTCTGCTCCCTGCCCTTCAAGAAGAGGCTAGACTTTGCACGACCTCGGTTAATCTCTGGGCCTCGATGTCCATCTGTCTGTCCATCTGGAGTTCTTAGCTGCTGCTCTTGCTTGGCATCCATGTCACTGGGACCAAAAGGATAAGCAGACACCATCCCTGTTAGTGCTTCCCACCAACCAGACTCTGGTCTCTGAGGGTCAGGTGTGGTCCTTTTCTTTTTTTTTCTTTCTTTCCTTTTTTTTCTTTTTTTTTTTTTTTTTGTGAGGAAGATCAGCCCTGAGCTAACATCCGATGCCAGTCCTTCTCTTTTTGCTGAGGAAGACTGGCCCTGGGCTAACATCCGTGCCCATCTTCCTCTCCTTTACATGGGACGCTGCCGCAGCATGGCTTGACAAGCGGTGCCTTGATGCGTGCCCGGGATCCGAACCCGTGAACCCCGGGCTGCCGCAGTGGAGCACGTGCACTTAACCGCTGTGCCACCGGGCCAGCCCCGTGGTCCTTTTCTTACATGACTTGGTCACGTGTCCTGAGATGTGTAGAGTTGTCCTGGCGGGTCCTGCCCAGTGGGCTTGAGAGGGCGAGGTTCACCAGCAGTTCTTTCCATCCTTAGAGCAGAGGTTTGTGTCGGTCAGAGGGTGCTGGTTCTGGCTCTGTTCTGCACTCGCTGAGGTAGCTGGGGCAGCGCTCTGAGCCTCAGCTTCCTCATCAACAAGGTGGGAACTCTGACTGGCTCCTGCCTTCCGGGCCACCTTGCAGGTCCTGAGTGAGGTGGTTCTTCATGTTACTCATTTCTAGGAGCTGTGATGGATTTTTGTTTCTCTCTTTTCGAATTAGGATGATGGTGGCTGGACGCCCATGATTTGGGCCACTGAGTATAAGCACGTGGACCTCGTGAAGCTGCTGCTGTCCAAGGGGTCTGACATCAACATCCGGGACAACGTGAGTCTCTCTGGCCATCGCTGCCCTTGGTTGTGCCTTCCCCCCGGGGAAGCGGGTCCTGGAAGAGGATAGAGGGACGAGGGTATGCGGGGATGACAGCTGAAGGCTCTTTTTGCTGGGAAGTGGGACCCTAGCACCTGGCCGCGGCTCTTCTCTCTTCCCGTTGTGTCTGCAGTAGCCCGTTGACCCATGTGGCTTTCTGTTGGTATTTTGCGTGTTGGCCAACTGCTGGATGTGAATCGAGGGCCAGAGGTCTGAGAAAAATCGGCGTTTTAAAATTTATTTATTTATTTATTTATTTTTTGTGAGGAAGATCAGCCCTGAGCTAACATCCGTGCCCATCTTCCTCCACTTTACATGGGACGCTGCCACAGCATGGCTTGACAAGCAGTGCGCTGGTGCGCGCTCGGGATCTGAACCAGCGAACCCTGGGCCGCCGCAGCGGAACGTGTGCACTTAACAGCTTGCGCCACCGGGCTGGCCCCTAAATCAGCGTTTTTAGAGGCACATCTGGACTGTGATGATACTTCTGACTCCCGTGTCCATGTTTGGGACTGAGGAGCGCCAGGGCACACCCCCTACCCAGGCAGGTGGAGGCGTGACCCCGGCTCTTAGCACCGTAGTTGCCTGGGAAGGAAGGAAAGAAAGGGAACGATTGACCTTGTCCTGTCCTGTTTTCTGGACTGTGATTTAAGATACTGCGTTGATAGTTTTGTAGGACAGCTTTGTTTGCCCAGAGAATAGGGCTTGGGACCAAGCAGAGGACTGGCCAGGTCTCTGGGAACAGCCCTCCAGCCGAGTGTCAGCGGGGCTGTTTGGTCTCAGGCAGCAACAGGCGCCTCCGATTCACTTCGAGGGAGTTTCTTGGAAGGTCTTCCAGGACCCCCTGAGCCAGCAGGGTGGTGGGACACCATCATGAGAGGAGCTGTGAGCTGGGAGGCACTGGGGAGAGGGTCTGGATGAGAATGAGAGGGAAGGAAAGTGACGAAGTTCAGTGTGGCTATAGCAGATGGCTGCACACAGTCACCGTCTGCCTCGCTAACGTGTCATCTGCACGTCAAAAGTTGCCTCCTGAAAGGGTGATGTGGTGGGTTAGAGCAGTGCCAGCCCTGTGTCCTCTTACCGCATGCAGTTGTCGCAGGGTGAGAATGTTCTGGGGGCGTGGGCAGTGTCCAGTGGACGTTAGCTCTGCAGCTGGTGGTAGTTCTGATGAATTGGAAGAATTGATTAAATTGCATGTTTGTTATTTATATGACGAAACAACATTAATATTTTATTTTAACAACTTTATTGGTGTGTAATTGGCACACTGCACTATTTAAAGTGTACAATCGGATAAGTTTTGACCCCAGGAACCATCACTACAGTCATGAGAGTGAACGTCGCTTAGTCCCAGGTTTCCTCCTTCTGCTGACGCCGTCCCCAGGCACCCACTGCTCTGCTTTCTGTCGTGATGGATTAGTTTGCGTGTGTTGGTTTTTCATAAATGGATCTGTGCTATGCGGACGTCTCTCTCAGCATTGTTATTCTGAGAGTCGATAGTTCCTTCCTTTCTGTGGCCGTGTGCTCCGTGGTGCGGATGCATCAGCATGTTTATCCTTCACCTGTTGACGGCCATTTGGGTCTCTAGTGTTTGGCTGTTATGGACAGAGCTGTTGTGAGAGCATTCAGGCCGAGGGCTCTCATTTCTCTTGGGGACTCCCTCGCAGTTGAACGGCTGAGTCACCTGATAGGCCCAACTGCCCAATGCTTTCCACAGCCATGGCATCGTTTCCAGTGTGCGAGTCTGGCTCCCCCAGCCTCCCCAACTCGTAATGTGGTCCGTCTTTTTCTTCTTTAGTGAAGGGTCTCTTCTCATCTGTTGCTCATTTTTTATCAGATTATTTATTTTCTTATTCTTGAGTGTTAAGAGTTTTGTGTGTTCTGGATACAGGTCCTGTATAAATGTGTGATTTACAAATCCTAACAGTTGGCTTTTGAGGAGCAGATGTTTTTTAATTTTGTTAAAGTCCAGTTTATAAAGTATTTTCTTTATGGATCGTGTTCTTTTTAAGAACCTTTGCCTAACCCCAAGATCCCAAGACTTTCTCTGATGTTTTCTTATAGTAGTTTTATAGTTTTAGGTGTTACTTTTTGTGTGTGGCGTACGGTATGGGTCAGAGTTCTTTTCATTTGCATGTGGATGTCCAGCTGTTCCTGCACCATTTGTGTAGAAAGCTGTCCTTTCTCCATAGAATTGGCTTCTGCATGTTTGTCAACAGTCTGTTGTCCGTGACGTGTGGGTCACTTCCTGGGCTCTGTCTTCCACGCTGCTGAGCTCTGTGTGTCTGTCTTTATCCAGCACTGCGCCGCCTCGACTGATGCTCTTTATGGGAAGTCTTGAAATTACAGACGCAGAGGGACCTTCCATTTCTCCCTCCCAACCTCGTGCTGCTGTTTTCGTACATTTACTTATACATGTGTTCCGAACCCCAGAGTGTGGTGTCATTTTGTTAAGCAGTCTTGATCTTTTGAGAGGCTGTGATGATAAGTCTCCTGTTTCAGCTGCTGGTGTCACCCCTCCGGTGCTCCTCGTTGGTTGCTCGGGTCCTCCCGCCACTTTCTCGTCCGACCCCCATGGTGCTGGTCTGCTCGTGATGAGTGCTTTCAGCTTTCTCGTGCCCGCAAAGTCCTTATTTTGCCTTCACTTTTGAAAGATATTTTTGCTGGATACAGAATTCTAGATTGACAGTTTTTTTCTTCCTGCTCCACTTTGAACATATTGCTTCCCTGAGTCCTCACCTGAAGTGTTTCCAGTGAGGAATTCTGGTGTGCCCTTGTCTCTGCTTCTCTGTATGTGACATATCTTTTTTCTCTTGGCTGCTTTTAAGATTTTCTCTTTGTCACAGTTCAATATGATGTGCCTAGTGGTGTTTGTTTGTGTGTGCACGTGTGCTCAGGGTTCATTGAACTTCTCAGATCTGTGGGTTTAGGGTTTTTGTCAAATTTGGACATTTTTCAGTCATCATTTCTTCCAGTGCTTTTTCTGCCCACTCGCTTCACGAGGGCCCCAGTTCTGTGTGTATCAGGGGCTTGAAGTTGTTCTACAATCACAGAAGCTCTTTTCATTTTTCTAAAATGATTCTTCCGCTCTGGATTTCAGTGCAGCTGGTTTTATTGCTGTGTGTTCAAGCTCACTACTGTTTTCTTTTACAATGTCTGTTATGCTGTTAATCCCATCCAGCACATTTTCCTGTCAGATGTTGTAGCTTTCAGCTCTAAAAGTTCTGTTTGGATCTTTTTAGTATTTTCTTTCTTTTTTTTTTTTTTTGTGAGGAAGATTGGCCCTGAACTGACATCTGTTGCCAGTCTTCCTCTTTTTGCTTGAGAAAGATTGTCCCTGAGCTAACATCTGTGCCCATCTTCCTCTATTTTATATATGGGATGCCGCCACAGCACGGCTTGATGAGCGGTGCATAGGTCCATGCCCAGGATCCGAACCTGTGAACCCCAGGCTGCCAAAGCGGAGCATGCAAACTTAACCAGTATGCCACCAGGCCAGCCTCCTCTTTTTAGTGTTTTCTAAACTACATCTCTGCTTAACTCTTGAGCATGTGGAATACACTTAGACCAACTGCTCTGATGACTCGTTTGCTAATCTCACATCTGTGTCAGTTCTGGGCTTTGATCGGTTGGTTTTGCTCCTCATGCGCCTCATGTTTCCGTTTGTTTGCGCGTCTGGTAACCTTAGGTTGGACGCCGGACGTTGTGAACTTGACCGCACTGGGAATTTCTGTATTCCTGGAAGTGTCTTGAGCCTTGTCCTGGGTGCAGGGAAGTTACTTGGAAACAGGATGGCCATTTTGGGTTTTGCTTTTTAGTTTGGTTAGGTGGCTCCAAGCCAGTCTCCGCCTGGGGCTGGTCACCTCTTCTGTGTGGGTGGCAGCATGGAGCCCTCTATGCCTTGGCCTCGGGGTGTGTCCTCTTGGAGGTCCAAGGTGGGCACGTACAGATCTCCAGAGGCCTCCGTCCCAGCCCACACCCTGCTCTGTGAACTGTGGCTGTGTTGGCCCTCAGCTCTCAGTTTCCTGTCTCGGGCTCTTCCCGTCCCCTCCCCACACCGAGGCTGGTTGCTCGAGACTGTGAGCAGGCGGTTGCAGGCCCCCTTGTTGGTTTCCTCTCTCGGGGTACAGTCTTTCATTGCCTGATGTGCCAGTGTCTTGAAAACCTTATTTCACATATTTTGACTTTTTTTCTTACTCTTTTGTTTCTTTTGGGTGGGAGGGTGAATCCAGTCTGGTCTCCCTTGCTCCATCTTTCCTGGAAGCAGAAGTCGCCTCTGTCATCTCAGACGTGTAGGCCAGGCTTGTAATGTAGCAGGTGGGCCTTAGAAAGGCTGGGACCACACAGTCTTACCATAGGAGGAGCTCAGGAGGACTGGGAAGTCTTGGAACTGTCATTCTGGTTACCAAATCATTACTCATTCTGATGAAGGAAAGAGAAGAGAGGCCCCTAAGGAAACCACATTTTGCTCAGGAGCTCACAGATGTATGGAAGATGGAAACCAGAAGCCAAGATCAGAGGAGTGGAAGGCTTCTAAGAGCAATGTCAGGAAAGGAAGCCCAGACAAAAAATAGGCTTTTCAGGAAATACTGAGGCTGACAGAGTGTGCTCTTAGTTTTCCTGTTAGAAACAGAGTGGAGGTGTTAAAGCCCGTGCTTGGGGCTGGCAGTTGCTGTTGACGAGGATGACAAAGAGACAGGACCACTGAGTCCTAAAGGTCACTGAGCTGACAGCCTTGGAGCTACTGAGAATGTGGAGACTGGGAGGCGGATGGTCTGAGAGCACCGCGTGTGACAGCCGGACACTCGGCCTCCCAGCAGGTCCCCGCAATGTGCTGAGGCCATCACCCCTCGGTGGGAGAGGGGACAGGAACTGAGCCATGCGGAGTCGGCCCACCAAGGCCAACGTGGGGTGGGTGTGCCCTGCGGTGGGCTCTGCCTGTGTGATGAGAGTGGACATCAGTCTTCACTTTTGTCCTGGTGCCTGGGAAAATACTGGTGTTTCCGGGGGGATGGGGCTGCAGTGAGCCGGTCTGCGCTCTCTGCCAGTAGAGCAGAAAGCGCTTCAAGGGCAATAAAACGCATGTGTCTTTGAACCCCGAAATCCCCCCTCTGAGGGTTAAGCCTTGAGACTAATCCAAAAAAGAGAAGTAGTCAGCGTTCACTGGCATCAGAGTCCAGGGGAAGAAGCGGAGACGAACTAAGGGTCAGTGAAGGACGGGGACAGGCTGAGTCCGTCCCCATGCTTGAGCTCAGGGACCATGGAGGAGTCAGCGCACAGGCTGCCTGAGGGGAGCCCGGCGGTGGGCTCCAGGCTGGGGGCAGGTTAGGGTAGGGGTGGGGGTTCAGATGCACAGACCAGCCCTGCAAGGGGTTGCACATTTCTCGTTGTATCTGCCACTCCTTTATCCCTAGTGTGAGAGGTTAAATATTACTCTGTTGTTCTAATTTATGTTGTTCAGCTATCTGGCAAGGTTGAACATTTTCTTGTATTTATGTTTACTCTTCCTCTTTTATCTTATGTAAGTTTTTTATTTTCATATCCTTTGCACACACATTTTTTCAAAATTGTAATGTTCTAATAAACTTTGTAATAATCATAAGTAGTATATATTTTATATATGGCACAAATATTTTTCAGGTTTTTTTTGTTTTGTTTAAAATTTTAATTTTATAGAAGTTTTTATGAGGTAAAATTTTAATTGAATTTGTCTGTCTTTTTGAAATCTTATACAAGTATTACTCTATCCTGCAATTATAACTGTTCCAAAGTAAATATAATTAAAAGAAAATAAATAACAGTACCCCCAAATATTATGTTAATAATTTGTTGTGTTTAGGGTGGTCTAATTCCAGATGTTTTTTTTTCCTATTTTTAAAATATTCTGTACTGTGACTATGTTACTTTTATAATGAAAACAAAACGAAACAGCAAAAGGAAGCACCCTCGGGCGTGCGCACAGGCGCTCGGCGCTTGGCTCTGCTCTCCTTTCCTCTCCTCTTGGTACACCGAGAGGTCTTCCCTCAGGTCCCACCATCTTCACGGCTCTCACCGTCTGTCTGTCTGTCTGCAGGAGGAGAACATCTGCCTGCACTGGGCGGCCTTCTCGGGCTGCGTGGACATAGCCGAGATCCTACTGGCTGCCAGATGTGACCTCCATGCTGTGAACATCCACGGAGACTCGCCCCTGCACATCGCTGCCAGGGAGGACCGCTACGCCTGTGTCGTGTGAGTGGCTCTGCTGCATGCGGTCCCTGCGAGGCTGGTGGGGTGGGAGAGCGCCCTGGTGCCTTAGGTCCTCCTAAGGAAGCTTGTTCTTCGAGCAGACAAGTCTTTCTGTCTGAGGTTGGTGTGGTTATTTCTGGTTCAGGGGGGATCGTTGTGAAAAATCCCCAAATACTTAGATTAAACGTGGAGATGAGTCCTGCCCTAATACTTCCTGTCAAGGGTGACGGGCCAGCCTGCTCCAGGAGCCCAGTGGGAGCAGCGCCCCGTCAAGGAGGGCTGGAGTAAGGGCGTTCACCACTAAGAGCTCTTTCCAGCCTTGAGGCTCTCTTCCCACGTCTCTCACACCCGGGGGGCGGGGGGCCGGGTCCTGGAGAGCCTCTTTGCCTTGCTCCCAGTGGAATGTCAGAGGGGTGCAGCCCCTTGTTCTCATCAGCAGGAGGGACATGGGGACAGGGCCCAGCCCTGCCCAGTCGTGTGCCCTCAGGTGACTCCTGCCTCACCTGGAAACGCGGGGATGCCCCTGCAGTGGCACACGTGCCCTCCGAGATTTGCACCTCCGTGGCAGCTCAGCCAAGTCAGTGTGCCTGGCAGGGTACACTCACAGGAGCAGCGTGCTGCAGCCCACTGTCTGGTCTGACATGGCTCAGGTCTGGGGAACACCTGCTGGGGTGCTGACTGGGTTACCTCCACGTCACTGCCCTTTACATCCTTGAGGGTGCATTTGAGTGGAAAAGCCAAGAACAATCAAATACCATCCTAGGTCTTTACACACTCTTCCCGCCAAGAAAACAGATGACTTTTGACAGTAAATATGGGAGCACTGGTCAGCGAGCTTGTTAACCTGAAAACGAATGATGTGTTCTCTTTATTTTTACTGATGATGATCATTTCATAAATCTCATCTTCATATCGTTTAAATTAAGATCTGAATGTTCTGTTGGCTTACATTTTTCCTTTTAGCCTCTTTCTTTCTCGGGATTCAGATGTCACCTTGAAAAACAAGGAGGGAGAGACGCCCCTGCAGTGCGCCAGTCTCAACTCTCAGGTGTGGAATGCTTTGCAGACGAGCAAGGCGCTGCGAGAGTCTGCCCCAGAGAGGCTTGTCCCGGTGGAGAAGACGGTGAGCAGGTGAGGAGCTCTGGGCCACACCGGCTCTGGAGCAATCACTGATGATGGATGTGAGGGTGTGAAACGAAAGCTTCTCTCCAAGCTGAGATGTCCCACAGCCCAGGTCCAAATCGGCTGGCCAGGGCTCAGCAGCTGCTCTCTTGTGCTTCTTAATCAGTCCCTGTTGGGGCAGCACTCGTCGCAGTGGAGTGTAATGTACCCCTTTCCCGTGGCAGAGACATCGCTCGAGGCTATGAGCGCATCCCCATCCCGTGTGTCAACGCCGTGGACAGCGAGCCATGCCCCAGCAACTACAAGTACGTGTCTCAGAACTGCGTGACGTCCCCCATGAACATCGACAGGAACATCACCCATTTGCAGGTCAGCGGTGGCAGGAGGAGGCTGGCTTCTGTGGGGAAGACGGGGTCCTCTGGAGCCAGGTCTGTGGGGGTTTCTGCAGGAAGACCCGGTGCTCTCCGAGGTTGCCTCCCGCCAAAGAGTTGGAAGGCAGAGGAAGATCCTTCCAGAAAATGGATCTGAAGCCCTGTGTTGGGTCCCCAGCCCCTAGGGCAGTGCCGAGCGTCCCCTGGGAGTGGTGGTTTAGGGGTCCACTAAGGGAGAGCAGCCCATGCTGGAGCCGCTGACTTCTCAGACTAAGTCAGACGTGTGCCCTCGGGGCAGGGCGTGTGGCCCTGCTCCTTGCCTTCTCATTGAGCATAGGAGCATCTGGCCTTGAGTGCAGCGGGATTTCTTTAGCCTTCGGGGTCTGTGCCCATCCTGCCCCGCATCGTGGCCCCTGCGTCCCGACCTCCCCGCTCCTCTCCTTCCTTAGGGTTCCTCGCCCAGAGCCCCTCACGAGAGCTCTCAGGGTCTTAGTGGCTGAACATTCTCTTCTGCCTGCACACCCTCCTTCCTGAGAGGCCGCACACCCCCTTGATGGCCTTGAGAATAGAGAAAAGAGAGGCACTGCACCTCTCTTCAGGGCGAGCACATGTCAGCTTAAGAGACAGTTTTGAGAATGGTGATCTGAGGGGACCAGTGGCGCCCGTGCGCTGGCCTCGTGTGATGTGCCGTCTCCCTCCTCAGTACTGTGTGTGCATAGACGACTGCTCCTCCAGCAACTGCATGTGCGGCCAGCTCAGCATGCGCTGCTGGTACGATAAGGTGAGCCCTGCCTCCGGCTGGTGCACTGGTGCGGTAAGTTCTGCGAGTCGGAGTTTATGAAAAGGGAAGTCGCCCTGATTCCAAGAGTATTCCGGGCCAGCTTTGGGAAGGAAGCAGGTGAGCCAGGTGTGGGAACCAGTGAGGGAGGAGCGACAGGTGGGAAGAAGTGAGAGGCTGGACAGAGGCAGGGTCATGGGGACGTAGCCGTCTGTGTTTGTGGCCACCTGGAGGTGGTGGGGGTGGCCATGGGCTCGGGAGTGGCCAGAGGGTGCTGACCGGAAGCACAGAGGTGGCCATTGGTGAGCCCAGCCTGGAGGCAGCTGAGGAGACAGGAGAGAAGGGCTCTGGAGGCCAGTGTCCAAGAGAAGAACCCTAAACATACTCGGATTTAGGAGTTCAGAGGTCATTGGTGGGGGCAGGAGCCAGGGTGTCCTGGGTGGAGAGGAGACACAGGCTGAGAGTGGAGGCCACAGGCGGACGATTCTTTCCAAAGTGGACTTCAGAGGAGAGGGGGCATGGGGCGGGTTCTGTGGCGTCTGGGCAAGAGCCTGTGAGTGTCATAGGGCGGGGGGCAGATGTGTGCATGAGGGGCTGGTGGGGTTCACAGCTCGTGGGGTGTGTTCTCTGCGAAGCATGGCCATACTGAGCATTTTGAGGAAAGTTCTAACTGCTCAGAACAGACTTAGGCCGCTGGGGCCTCAGATTTGGCCGTACCGTTGCCTCACAGCTTTGCCATGTCTGGAGTGTAGGACAGGAAAGCAGGTGGCGGGTTCCCTCCAGAGCTGGGGATTTGCAGGACAGCAAGGCCAAGAGTACAGAGGGGCAGTGAGTGTGGATGGGGGTGGTCCAGGCTGGAGGCCACAGGACAGGAGTCCAGGGGGCGCTGACTCCTTGAAAGAAGTGAAGAGGCCCCCATGCCGGCAGCCTTGGCAAGGCTGAGAGAGGGCAAGGGAAGGAGGGAGGCTGACTGGGGTGGACTGAGACGGCGACAGTTGGGGGTCAGGGAGAGCTGTCCAGGAGGTTTCCAAAACCTGTATAGATGCCTGGTTTGAGGCTTCCCATCCACGACATGAGCGCATAGGTTTGTCCTGTTGCCCCAAGTATAAACTTGACCAGAAACCGTTGTTTTTATGTCAGTTTGTAAAAATGCATTGGTGTCAGTTTATTTAGCAAGAGTGATGAGCTGCACTCGGTCCTAACTGCTCGTCTGTCTCCAGGACGGCCGGCTCCTGCCCGAGTTCAACATGGCAGAGCCTCCCCTGCTCTTCGAGTGCAACCACGCCTGCTCCTGCTGGAGGAACTGCCGGAACCGCGTGGTGCAGAATGGCCTCAGGTGGGCCTGCCCGTGCTCCCGGAGCCCCTGCGTGGGGTTGGGTTGTAAACTCTTCAGTCCAGAGTGATGTCAAGGGTCACTGTTTTAACACTTTGAAAATGATTCGAGTTTCTTGAGAAGCTCACTGTATTTTGTGTGTATTTCACGCAGACAGGAACATGGTGTGGTTAAGTCTACGTGTGCTTGCACATGGAGACGGTGACTGACTGAGTCCTTTAGCCTCGGGCAGTGGTACAAGGTGACGTAAATAACAAAAGTCATGCTTCCCACCAGCTCAGACTTGGATCTGAGGCCTGAGAGGACCAGACCGTCAGTCAACTGAGCTGAAAGCGGAGAAATGGGCTTGACGCAAGAATGGCCTTTGTTTCCCAGTTCACACGTGCGCTTTAGCTGTTGGGGCCATTCTAGTTCTATGTGAATACTCAGTCATTTTCTGAATACTCTGTACTCTTGAGCTTCTCTAATGATAGTGTGGTGGTGGTCTGGTGTAAACCTTTTCAAACTGCATGGACTCCGTGTTCCGAAGTCACTCAGCGCACTTGGTCCAGTGAGGCCTGGCCACACCCCTCCCTTGGCAGCGCTCAGATCCCTCCCCCAGCATTCCCTGGCCCAGAGCCAGGTCCTGAGTCTGGTCATGAACCTGCCCTCCGTGAATGTGCCCGAGAATTAGAAGATTTAAGGTCCCTCTGAGTTATAAGGGAAAATTTGTGTTCAATGTAAATGTAGCTGAACACCAGTGTTCATAGTGTTTGTGGGGTTTCTTAGTATCGGTAATCTTGGAGTGCTCGTGACCAGCCCACATGTCTCTGTCCTCATGTGTGACAGGAAGTCCTTTGGGGGTGAAGACAGACATGGCCATCCGCCACAAGTGCCACTGGACATGGCAGTGGGCACGTGTGATGCCTGTGGCTTGCGGGCCTTGGGAGAGTGCCCTGTGCCTTCCCTGAGGGGCCAGCTCGGCTCCTGTGGCTAACCCGCTGCCTGAGCTAACCTGCATCGTGCCCTAGGGCCAGCGGAAGTGTTAGCCCCTTTGGTCCTTATCCCAACCCAGTGGGTCAGCCCACACTTGTCCCTGTGTTACAGATGAGGAAACTGAGGCACACAGAGCGCCAGGGGCTGTGTTTCACGCGCTGACATCAGGTCAATTTTTGAGGTCTCAGCTTCCTGAGGGCGAGTGCCTCAGTGCCTGTGGGGTTTGCTCTAGGGTCCTGCTGCATCACATGTGAAGTCCTAACGCATTTTCAGATACGAAAGCAGTATTTCCTGTTTCGTTCACTCCTGTCGCTGGTGGTAATCTGAGTGTGAGCTGGGTGTTGTGGAATGTGGCCTTGAGTGGCTGACCCTGTTTTCCAGGGCAAGGCTGCAGCTCTACCGGACTCAGAACATGGGCTGGGGCGTGCGGTCCCTGCAGGACATCCCGCTGGGCACCTTTGTCTGCGAGTAAGTGAGTGCCTGGGTCACCAGGGCTGCCGCTGCATCTGTCACTTTGGGGAAGGGTGCAGCAGTGTGGGGTGAGTGCAGACCTGCTGGGTGGGCCCCCGTACTTACTGAGAAGGGGACTGCCAAGGCCTGGCCGGGCCCGGGACCCACTGGGTGCCCCTGAAACCAAGCTCCTGGTGTCTTCAGCCCCCTCGCCCACCTCTCTGGCTGTCTACCTGCACTCGCTTGCTCACCAGCTAACAGCTCATTGCTCATTTAAGAAGATGTCACTGGGGACCGGCCTGGTGGCATAGTGGTAAAGTTTGTGTACTCCACTTCTGTGGCCCTGGTTCACGGGTTTGGATCCTGGGCATGGACCTACATTGCTCATCAGCCAGGCTGTGATGGCAACCCACATACAAAATAGAGGGAGACTGGCACAGATGTTAGCTCAGGGTGGATCTTCCTCAGCAAAAAAAAAGTTATCATTTTCAGTGATTTTCAGGGGAGGATCATTCTGGATCCTTGGTCAGATAGAGAGGGTTTCTGTGCCATCATCTTCTGGAACCTAAAGTTAAATCACACTTCAGTCACTGGCAAAAGTCTCCAAAATGTTTGGCCACAGTTGTGTGGGCCTTGTCAGGCTCCTGAGCACTTCATTCTGTAGTTAAGGATAACGACCCTGCTGTCTTCAGTTTCTCGTGTGCTCCAATTCCCCCACAGGTATGTCGGGGAGCTCATCTCTGACTCCGAAGCCGACGTTCGGGAAGAAGATTCTTACCTTTTTGATCTTGACAACAAGGTACCGTGTTTTGAGGGGTTGGGGCCTAAAGAGCTGATTGTGACTGTACAACGTGGAAGTGTCTGTTCTGACGGGGCCTCGGCTGGTAAGGGGGCTCGCCCGTCCCTGTTGAGTGTCTCCCACTGTCCAGCATCGGCCTCGCTTCTGTGGTCCAGGCTCAGAGGGCATCCTCAGTTGGGACCCCTGACCTGGGAGGTCCCTGAACTTGTGTAGCAAGCAGCTCTGCTCACATCAAAGTGTGGGGCCTCGGACATGTTACTCCAGCCCTCTGAACCCCAACTTCGCATCCCTGGTTAGAGCTCACAGCCTCCACAGCCACTGAGAAGCTAGGTGTCCAGGTGTGTGTGGTGACCGAGGACACAGGGGCGAGTGAGGGGTGAGGGATTGCACATATGGACAGGGCAGTGCTTCCCTCGTGTCCCTGGCCACCCTCCTGGGTGCTGGGAGAGTAGCCAGGCCCTGGCCTTCATCTACTCTAGGACCCTGGTTTCCAGGGTGTTTCTGAGACTGACCATCTCACACTGCACTTTACTGTAGTGTGGATCCCAGTGTTGCTCCTTAATTCAGAAATTGCCTGTTTAAGAACTTCCTGGAACTTCTAGTCATGGGCACTGGAGGCAAAATTAAGGTGGAGATGGGGAAATAAGGATTCTCTCCTCTGTAGCAGCAGCCACAGATCTGAGTATTTGTCTCTGTAGATCAGGGTGAAGCCAGGCAGACGCCCTCCCATGCTGAGGGCAGTACCCCGCTCACAGCCCAGCTTGACCCCGCTGCCCTGCAGGCACCTTCTGTGAGATCAGTATTTGTGACACAGACATTTCACGAAGAGCTCTGGTGCTGCTCCACCCCAGGACGGCTGGGCCAGACCTTCCCAACAGCACCCCTGTGAGCCCGTCCTGGGTGTGCGTGTGCAGGGCTGTGAGGTTTATGTTGGCCGCGGGAGGTCGTGTTCTGTCCTCTGCCTACTCGGTCTGCTGCCCGCCCGTATCTTTGGGCTGTGTGCTTTCACTGGGTTATGACAGCTCTGTCTCTTCTGGATGAAGCCTCTTCTGTGACGTTTGTGTTTTGCAGATATCTTCCCTCTGTGGCTTGTTTATTCCTAATGACGTCTTGTAATGAATAGAAGTCCTTATTTTTATTATAGTCCAACTTATCAGTCTTTTTCTACATACCTCTGGGTTTTTGTAATGTCCTAAATAAGTTTTTTTAAAACCCAGGTCACAAAGATGTGCAGCTCTGCTGTTTCCAAAGTTGCGTGTTCAGCTCACGTTTACATGCCAGGCATTCGCTGTGCCAGTCAGTTCTTCCCTTATTCTTCCCCATGTCGATATCTGCTGGAATTAGCGCCGTTTGTGGAACATGGTCCTTTCCCCACGCTCAGCAGTGCCCCCGTGTGCCTGGGCCCTCTGCCCGCCCTGTCTGCTGACTGCCCTGAGCAGGCCGCGCCCTGTGACTGTCCCGGCTAACCTCCTTTGACCGGCCATCCTTGAGGAGTGTCCTGCTCTTCTTGGTCTCGTGCAGTTTCTGTGTCAGTTTTAAAATCGACTTGACAGGTTCTACAAAGCTCCTATAGGGATTTGGTTGGGAGCGGTGGGCTGTGAACCTGTGAACCAGGTGGGGGCCGTTGAAGCTTCACACCTGCTTTTCCAGTCCATGGACACGGCATGTCACTCCCTGTGTTTAAGTCTTGAATCACCCATGATGCTTCGTGGTTCTCTTTGCTGTGATCTTGTGTATCTTGTTGGATTTTTTTTATCCAATAGGTTTTTGATATTTTTTTCTTTTTGTATCAACTTTATTGAGATTAATTTACCAACAACAAACTTTTAAGTGTATGCCGTTAGTTTTGACAAATGTAAACAAATGTATTTACCAGTGTAATCATCACCACAAGCAAGATATGGAATGTTTCCATCACCCCCAACACTTCCATCCCATTGGCCACGGAGCCGCTTTCTGCCTCCGCAGGTGAGTTTTACCTGCGTTAGAATTCCCTGTAGGTGGGGTCAGAGCGTGTGCTCCTCTGTGTCCGCTTGGTGGTGGCCTGTCGGCAGTTCAATCCTGTCTGTCGCCGAGTGGTGACCTGGGGCCGGCCATGCCAGGTTGTGCCACTTGCCTGTCGGTGGACCCAGCCGTTCCCCGTTTTTGCTGTTGCGAGTAAACGTGCTCTGAAGTTTCGTAGACTTTTTTGTGGATGTGAGTTTTCGTTTCTCTTGGGTAA
Organism: Diceros bicornis minor; assembly: GCF_020826845.1. NCBI lineage: Eukaryota > Metazoa > Chordata > Mammalia > Perissodactyla > Rhinocerotidae > Diceros > Diceros bicornis. The sequence continues at coordinate 44,293,029 of NC_080767.1, forward strand.
ATCCTGGGAATAGAATTACTGCCATCTGGTAAGTGTTCATTAATCACTGTAAAAGAAATGGCCAACAGTTTTCCAAAGTCGTCGTACCACTTTACATGCCCACTAGCAGTAAATGAGAATTCCAAACACTGAAATTTTAATTTGCAGTTTTTTGATGATTATTGATGGGAGCGTTTTTTCACATGCTGATTGGCTTCCTTATGTCTACTTTTGTGAAGAACTTTTTAAAATTCATTGCCCGTTGTCTCATTGGGCGGCTTGTCCTCTTGCTGAGTTGTAAGAGCCCCTCACGTTTCCTGACTCAGGGCCTCATCAGACAGTTGTGCGGTTTCCCCCCAACCACTGTCTTTCATAGAACAGAAGAATATTTTTATTGTTTAGTGTGTGTCCTAAAAAATTTTTGAAGATTTTCTCTGTTCTCTAGAATTTTTATATTTTTAGCTTTCACATTTAGCTCCACAATCTGTTTCGAGCTAACTTGCTAACTTGTGTGTCTGGCTTGAGATAAGGCTCGAGGTTCACTTTCGTCCGTCTGAACACGGTTATTCCAGCACTTTGATCTATTTGCTGATGCTCAAATCCACACCACTCTCTCCTGATTGATCTTGAAACCAGGGAGTGCTGAGTCTTCACACCCTGTGCTTTTTCAGAACCATTGTAGCTTTTCTGTGCCCTTTGCTTATCCATGTAAATTTTAGAACTGGTGTGTCAATACAAAAAGAGGCTGCTGGAATTCTGATTGGGGTTGCGTCAAATCTGTTGATCCGTTTAGGGGCGTTGGCCCCTGCAGAGCATTAAGTGTGCTCGTCCTGGTGTCTGTACCCAGGTCTCAGCTGAGTTAGGTCTTCTCGTCCTGGTGTCTGTACCCGAGTCTCCACTGTGGTAGGTCTGCTCATCCTGGTGTCTCTACCCGGGTCTCCGCTGAGTTAGGTCTTCTCGTCCTGGTGTCTCTAACCCAGGTCCAGTCTCTGCTGAGTTAGGACTGCAGCGCTCTGTAGCTTTCAGTGTATGGACCCTACTCAGATTCCCTTATATTTATTTCAGAGTATTTCATGCTTTTGTAAACAGTACTGCTGTTTTATTTTATTTCCAGTTGTTTGTTGTCAGTATATGGAAATAGTTGGTTTTTCCCATATCGATCTTGCTAAATTCACTTATTTATTCTAGTAGCTTTTTTGAAGATTCTTTGGGATTTTCTGCGTACATGCTGTCATCTGTGAGTGAGGACAGCTTGCTCTTCCTTTCCCGTCTGGGTGCCTCTGCTCCATGTTCTTGCTCCATCTCACTGGGGCCCCGTGGGAGTGCTAGGGGGCCCGCGCTTGCCGTGCTCTGTTGTCGGGGAAGAACGCTTATCCTTTGACCATGAAGTGTGACCTGCACTCCGGGCTTTCTGTCAGCACCCTTATGGATGTGTTCTGGTGCTAGTTTGCTGAGTGTGTTTATCATTAATTTTTTCAAAATCAGGTTTATTGAGGCATAATTTGCATACAGTGAATCCACCCTTTTATGTGCGCAGTTCTGTTAGTGCTCTCTTACTACACAAGTTACCATGAGCCTGGTGGCTGGAAACAGCCCTGTCACCTGTCTCGGAGTCTGGGGCAGGCGTCAGCACTCTGCTCAGCATCTCCCAGGCTGTTGGGCATTGCCTGGCTGTGTCCTTTCTGGACCTTGGACCTTGGGGTCCTCAGCTCACGTGGTGTTATTCAAACTCAGTTCTTGGCTATGGGACTGCAGCCCCCGCTTTCTTGCTGGCTGCCAGCTGGGCAGTCTCAGCTCCCAGAGGCCCTCGGTTCCCTGCCCCGGGCCCCCAGCACGGCAGCACACTTCTTGAAGGCTAGCAGGAGAATCTCTGTGTCGGAGCCTTACTCAATGTGAAGCAGTCACGGGAGTGACATCATGGCCTCTGCTGTGTTGTCAGAAGCATTCACAGGTGGTCCCAGACTCAAGAGCTGGAATTGTGTTAAAATTCTGCCTCCACCACATGGCAATGTGGACCAGCTCCCTGCCCCGTCGCCCCAAGGGTGCCTTCTGTCCCCCCATCTCGCAGCCACCGCAGTCTCTTTCTGTTCCTACGGTTTTGCCTTTTCAAGCATATCACGTAACTGGAATCACACAGTACATAGCCTTTTGTGTCTGGCTTCCTTCCTTCACGTAGTGGCTCCTCTGAGGTTCATCAAGTTGCTGCATGTTTCAGCACGGTCGTCCCTAGGTGTCCACAGGAGATTGGTTCCAGGACCCCCTCAAGGACACCAAAATCCGTGATGCTCATGTCCCTCAGTGGGCCCTCCGTATCTGCAGGTCCCACTGTAGGACAGACTTGATCCGCAGTTGGTTGGATCTGCGGGTGTGGAGAGCCGACTGGATTCGGTTGTTATTTCTGAGTCGTGTTTCCTTGTGTGGAGGCCCCTCGATTTGTCATCAGTCCACAGTTGACAGACACTTGGGGCTGTTTTCAGTTGTTGGCAATTAATAAAGCTGGTGTAAACATTTGTGTAAGGTTTTTGGTGGATGTATCTTCATTTTGTTACTGGGCCACGTGGTAAGTGATGTTCAGCTTTGTGAGAAAGAGCAGTGTCCTGAGGATTTTCCCAGTCTACTTGATTCTGGCAGGAGGGAAGGTCCAGTGCCAGCAGCTCCATCGTGGTCAGAAATAAGATCTGTGCCATGGTCTTGGGATATTTCGATGCTCTTAAGTGGTATTTTTTCCCTAACTTAGTTGCTTGGTATATAGAAATACAGTTAATTTTTTTCAACTAACTTTTGACCTATGACCTACTAAACTCTCTGACTAAATGTGAGCATTCCTTGAGCGTGCTTTTGGTTTTCTGTGGACATAGTTGTGTCATCCGCAGACGAATTCCCTTCATCCTACTAGCCTTTAGTTCTTGGTCTCAGAGCCTCCCAGCCAGGCTGCTGCCACATGGGGTCTGGGGGCAGCCGGCTGGCCCGTGCCCATCTCTGATCCTGTGGGAACCTTCCAGAACCCCACGCTCACATGGGATGCTGGTGCTCAGTTTTCTCAGAGTTCTGTCCTTAGTTCACCAAGAGTTTCGTGAATTGATGTCAAACGTGTGTGTGCATTTTTCTGCATCTGTTGAAGTGGTCCTATGATTTTTCTCCCTGTCCTGGTAATGTGGTGAAGAGTTTGATTTTATGTGCTGTTGTTGGTGGTTTGTCCTCTCACGGACGTCTTACCCTGCGAGACTTCATCTGGGGGTCGGTCTGGACTCATCCACAGAGCTGGTGTTTCCAGGGCCCTTCTCTGTCAGTTGCCTCTCGCCGTCTGGCACCTCCAGCACACGTGCCGCTGTGGGTCTGTTTCTAGTGCCTGGTTTCTTCCTGCTTATTTTCATTCTTTTTCCCTTGGGTCCTCCTGTTTTTGATTAGTTTCCGTTCGGGTGCCAAACATTGTATTTGCAAACCTATTTCAAGAAAGGTGTTGAGGCTTAGGATCCTCGTCCATCTGGGGTCACTTCAGTCCATTTGCAGGAACTAAGATGATTCAGAGCTGAGCTGCACCCACTGGCCTCTCTGATTCCAGCTGATCTTCACCCCTGCTGACCCTTGCCCCTGTGTGGCATTTACCCCGGTGTGACCTTTATTCTTGAGTGACCCTCGCCCCTAGGTGACCCTTGCCCCTTGAGTGACCCTCGCCCCTGGGTGCAGCCCTCAGGGCCCACCCCGAAGTGAGGAGGATTCTCTGGACCCCGGTCCCCGTGCCCTTAGCCCTGCAGTGCTGCTACAAGTGTCAGTTTGTCTCTTGGCACCAGGGGCTCGGCAGGATCCTTGTGGGGAAGTGTGCCCCCTGGAGCCCCCCTTGCGGGCTCCCCCGACCAAGTGAGGCCTCCAGGCCGTCAGGCAGACATTTTCTTTTTGTCTGTGTTTTTTAAAAATGCTGTCAGACTTTCTAGACGTCCTCCGCAGGCCCACTTGGTGGGTCTCGTCTGGCCGTCCGCCCAGGCCCTGCGTGCTCCTCATAGCAGGTCAGCCATGACACTCGCCCGCGTCCTTTGAACTGTGTCAGGCATGGGGTCACCGCCCAGGGAAGGGGAGGGCGGGAAGTTTCCTGGATAACCCCAAACCACCCCTGAGCAGTGTTGCTGGCTCTTCTCCCCTTTGGATGAGTTTCCAGAACGGAAACTAATCAAAACCGGGTCCCAGACAGGCCACTCTTCCCATCCCCCACATATCTGCCTGGAAGGATGGTTTTCTGTGTCCCCAGTCCGCTCTGGACTGATGCTTTTGTCAATAAAGATACAGATTCCAAGCCCGTTCCTTAATTATCAGATTCAACAGACATGAAGTTACTCTGTCAGATCGCTGTGCAAGTTTCTCCTTTCATGGACCGAGCAGCTCCTGGATGCCTGCCAGCCCCCAACCCAGACGGGGACTCTGCTCCTCTCTGGGACTGCCCTGCACCAGACCCCAGCCTCCCCTCCCAGGGACGTCACACCAGCGACCTCCCTTCTTACGTACGTTGCTGCCCATGGCTGCTCCCTCTGATTCCTTGCCTTCCGGTCTCTCCTTAGCTCAACCCTGCCAGGCTATGCCCCCAGGAGGGTCCTGGCAACCTACGTGCTGCTCACTCTGGGCCCTCAGCACCCCCTACCTGGCAGCAGGAATCTCTTCCTCACTCTGGTCTGGCCACCGCCCGGGCGGGGCATGAAACCCCCGTTGTCCTCAATCCTGTGGCTCGTTTATTCTGGGCGTGTAAAAAGCCACGATTACCCCAGAGCTTCCCAGGGTCTACTCCAGCTCAGACCCACGTGTCCCTGAGTGTTGGCGTCTCAGAGTGACTGTGCCACTGGGCCTGCCTGCCTGCTCCTCGCTTCCTCCCCACACCATCTAAGGCATCCGGAAACTTTTTGGCTCTGCCTTCAAAATGTTTGCTGGATCTGACCATCTGTCACCATGCCACCTTCCTTCTCTCCAGCCTGGACTGTCTGTGGGCCCCAGGTCTGTGCTTGGACCTCTGAGTCTGTCCCTCTCCTTGCTGTTCTCGAACCTTCCGAACACCCACCTGTCCTGCCCCCATCTCTGCCTCCTTCAAGCTTTTGCCCAAATCTCCCGGTTAACCCGGGCACCTACACACCCGCAGCATCTTGGAGTTGTGGTGTGCAGTATGGGTGTGCAGGGGTGCCAGGCATGGGCGTGGGCTCCCCTCCCCATGATATTTTTACCTCAGAACTAAGTGTGGGTGGTTTCTTGATCAGAGAAGCTTGAAAAGAGCCACACATACATGTGAAAGGATGCGTTGTAAAGCCCTGAGAAGTGGGGCTCGTCGTGGGAGGGATGCAGTGTTCATGTGGAGGCAGGTAAACAGTGACCAGGCTGAGCAGCGGTCAGGTCTGGAAGAGCTGTTTGCCCCAAGGAAGGGTGGCCCTCCTGTCTCCTCGTTCCTCCTCCCGTCACCTCTGCAGGGTCTCTAAGCTGGCTGTGGGTGGATGATCAAAAGCTCAGGACAAACCACATGAGAGCAGTTTACTGTGAAAGGCACTGTACCTCGAGTTCAGTCCAAGAGTGAGCACCCCAGCTGGAGGCCGCAGGAAGTGAGGGCAGTGTGTGAGCCTGGGGACCCGTAGGCAGAGGACTCACCTTTGTGCTCCGAGCCTGAGGGGCGCCTGGAAGCTGCAGCTTGTCCCCGGAGAATCCCTAGTCTCAGCATGGGGGCAGTGCGTGTCTTGCAGGCTCTAGGCAGTCTCCACGCGGGACCGATACAGGGATGGCCTGCTGCCTCCTGTTAAGGAAGCTTTGAGGGTCCCAGATTGGCCTCCACCCTCCCTGGTGGTGGAGTCAGCTCCCAGCACAGGGCTTCTGCATGCTGAGCGTTATGTCGTCCCACCCTCATAGCAGAGAAGCGTCTGCTCTGAGAAGCGGCAGTCCCCTTCCTATCTGCTACTCCTCCTTTCTTCTTCCTTCGTTGTTTCGCGGGTTCTCCTATTCTCACATCTGACTTGCCCGAACCTTCAGCTTTGCAGCCTCCTTCCTCACACAGGTACCTGCTTCTAACCTTGCTCTTCTCTGATGCCGCTTTGGTCTCTCATTTTGTTTAAAAAAAAAAAAAAAACAGAAGTGTTTGACTTCTCTGCCCCTTCCTCTAGTGATTCCTTTGTCTTGCCTTTATGGGTAATTTCTTTTTCACTTTATATTATGAAAATTTTCAAACATACAAAAAGTAGAGAAAGTCAGTATAGTTGAGACCCTTGCCCATCACTTAGATTTAACGATGGTCATTGTCTTGCTTTATTTGTTTCATCCATGTTTTTGCTAATATTATGTAAAATTAATTACAAATGAGATATTTCACCCTTAATTATTTCACTGTGCACCTATAAATCATTACATTTTTATGAACAATCAGAACATCATCACCCAAACAAGATTGACCACCATCTGACACAGCGTCTTTTTTTTTTTTTTAATAATTTTATTTATTTATTTATTTTTCCCCCAAAGCCCTAGTAGATAGTTGTATGTCATAGTTGCACATCCTTCTAGTTGCTGTATGTGGGACGCGGCCTCAGCATGGCCGGAGAAGCGGTGCGTCGGTGTGCGCCCGGGATCCAAACCCGGGCCGCCAGCAGCGGAGTGCGCGCACTTAACCGCTAAGCCACAGGGCCGGCCCCTGACACAGCGTCTTTATCACACAAGCAAGATTCACCATCATCTGACACAGCGTCATTATCACGCAAACAAGATTGACCACCATCCGACATAGCCTCATTATCACACAAACAAGATTGACCACCATCTGACACATCATTATCACACTTAACAAGATTGACCATCACCTGACACAATGTCATTATCACACTTAAGATTGACCTCCATCTGACACAGCGTCATTATCACACAAGACTGACCACCATCTGACACAACGTCATTTCCACACTTAACAAGACTGACCGGCATCTGACAGAGCGTCATTATCACACAAACAAGATTGACTACCATCTGACACATCATTTTCACACTTAACAAGATTGACCACCATCTGACACAGCGTCATTATCACACAAACAAGACTGACCACCATCTGACACAGCGTCATTATCACACAAACAAGACTGACCACCATCTGACACAACGTCATTTTCACACTTAACAAGACTCACCACCATCTGACACAGCGTCATTATCACACAAACAAGATTGACCATCACCTGACACAACGTCATTATCACACTTAACAAGATTGACCATCTGACACATCATTGTCATGCAAACAAGATTGACCAGCGTCTGACACAACGTCATTATCACACAAACTAGATTGACCACCATCTGACATGTCATTATCATACTTAACAAGGTTGACCACCATTTGATACAACGTCATTTTCACACAAACAAGATTGACCACAATGTGACACAGCGTCATTAGCACACAAACAAGATTGACCACCGTCTGACACAGTATCATTTTCACACAAACAAGATCGACCACCATCTGACACACAAACAAGATTGACCACCATCTGACACATCTTTATCACACTTAACAAGGTTGACCATCACCTGACACAGCGTCATTATCACGCAAACAAGATTGACCACCATCTGGCCCAGCGTCATTATCACACAAACAAGATTGACCACCATCTGACCTAGCGTCATTATCACACAAACTAGATTGACCACCATCTGACACGTCATTATCACACAAACGAGATTGACCACCACCTGACCCAGCGTCATTATTCACACAAACAAGATTGACCACCATCTGACACAGTGTCATTATCACACAAACTAGATTGACCACCGTCTGACACGTCATTATCATACAAACAAGATTGACCACCATCTGACACAGCATCATTATCACGCAAACAACATTGACCACCATCTGGCCCAGCGTCATTATCACACAAACCATGTTGACCACCATCTGACACATCATTATTAGAGTTAATAAGATTGACCACCACCTGGCACAGTGTCATCACACAAACAAGATTGACCACCACCTGAGACAGTGTCATTATCACACTTAACAAGATTGGCCACCACCTGACACAGTGTCATTATCACACAAACAAGATTGACCAGCATCTGACACAGTGTCATTTTCACACAAATAAGATTGACCACCATCTGACATGTCATTATCACACTTAACAAGATTGACCACCACCTGACACAGCGTCATTTTCACACAAACAAGATTGACCACCACCTGACACAGCGTCATTATCACACAAACAAGATTGACCACCACCTGACCGGCGTCATTTTCACACAAACAAGATTGACCACCATCTGACCCAGTGTCATTATTACACTTAACAAGGTTGACCACCATCTGACACAGCATCATTATCACACAAATAAGATTGACCACCATCTGACCCAGCGTCATTATCACACAAACAAGATTGACCACCGTCTGACACAGAGTCATTATCACACAAACCAGATTGACCACCATCTGACACATCATTATCACACTTAACAAGATTGACCACCAGCTGACACAGCATAATTTTCACACAAACAAGATTGACCACCATCTGACACAGCGTCATTATCACACTTAACAAGATTGACCATCATCTGACACAGCATCATTTTCACACCTAACAAGGTTGACCTTCACATGACATCTGGTTCATATTCAGATTTCCCCAATTTTCCCCAAAGTATCTTCACTGCTGGTTTGACCCTCCCAGAAGGGTGAAGGGTACACCTTGATCTTGATTGCTAGGTCCATACATCTCTTCTCATCGAGAACAGTGTTTCCAACCCCTCACGTGGTCCTTGACTGAATAACCCAGCCATTGTCCTGCAGAGATCCTGCCCATCTGGACTTGTCTGCGTGTCCACTCCTGGAGTCCCTTTCCTTGTTCTCCTTCCCAGTATTTACTTCGGACTGGGCATGAGGCCGGAGGCCTGGTGATGTTCTCGCTGGTGATGCTGTTGCATCCCGTGAGGACCGAGAGGGTCTGGTGTTCCCAGGTAAGGAGTAGGGTAAGCCTTGGCTGTTCACCTTCCACCCAACGCCTGGGCCTCAGTGGGTCGTGTGCTCATTGGGTGTCCGTCATGCCTTCCACATTTGTTGACAAATTCTTCTATTTACGAAAAATCTTTCCCACTCAAACCGGGGCCTTTGAGTTACCCCTTGTGGAAAGGCAGGGTGAATGCTGCATTGCTGCTCTGAAGTTACCAGCTTTCAGGTCAATTGTTGGTGGTAAAGGAGTTTTGGTGTTTGTTCCTTTCTCTGTCTGCATGTTGTTAGGGCTCATGGATTTTTATACTCAGTGTTTTGGTCCATTATCACCATTCTTCTTTTTGATGCTCAGTTGTCCCCTTTGTTCAGTGGGAGCCCGTCCAGACCAGCTCTGTGTCCTTGGGCTTCCTCGCAATCTCGCCCCACAAGATACCTGCTTCCCTTGTTCACCTGGCCCCAGACTCCACATCAGCCATTTCTCTAAGAAGTCCTTGCTCCTTGGGGTGGAATGATGTGTAGATAGCGAGTCAGCACACAGTGCCGGTACCATCGGGGCACCGTCGGCTCTGGACTCATTCCTGAGGACAGAGCTCCGGAATAAACGAGTTTCTAAAAAGGTGTACATTGGGGCTGGCCTGGTGGCACAAGTGGTTAAGTGCGCGTGCTCTGCTGCGGTGGCCCGGGGTTTGCCGGTTCGGATCCCGGGCATGCACCGATGATGCACCGCTTGGCAAGCCATGCTGTGGGGGCGTCCCATATAAAGTGGAGGAAGATGGGCATGGATGTTAGCCCACGGCCAGTCTTCCTCAGCAAAAAGAGGAGGATTGGCAGATGTTAGCTCAGGGCCGGTCCTCCTCACACGCACAAAAAAATAAATAAATAAATAAAGTGAATAAGAAAAACCCTTGGGAAAGAAATATGAATGACCAGTTAACAAAAGAGGAGAAACAGATGGGGAAAAAATAAATTAATAAAATTTTTTTAAAAATGTGTTCATGTTACTATTTCCACTTCAAATTGAGTGCTGCAGGGCTTTTGCCTAACTCCTTGGATTTTATGCTTGTATTTCTTAGAGTGAAACTCCTGGCTCCTAACAACATTAAACAGTTTCGTAGTAACCTTACTGACATTACTGCTGCCAGCAGACACCGGCACAGCATTGACCTCCGTGCCGTCTTTACTCAGAATGTGTCCGCTGAGGACTCCCAGAGCACTGTGCTCTGCAGTACTGGAAACATCGTTTCTCCGTGTGTTTGTGTGGCCAGTGTGATATGCAGTTATGTTCATCTGTTTTAGTTCGTTTTAAATTCTAGGATTTTTTTTTTTTTTGTAAGGAAGATCAGTCCTGAGCTAACATCCATGCTAATCCTTCTCTTTTTGCTGAGGAAGACCGGCTCTAAGCTAACATCTATTGCCAATCCTCCTCCTTTCCGCTCCCCACCCCCCACCCACCCAAAGCCCCAGTAGATAGTTGTACGTCATAGTTGCACGTCCTTCTAGTTGCTGTATGTGGGACACGGCCTCAGCATGGCCAGAGAAGCGGTGCCTCGGTGCACGCCTGGGATCCGAACCCGGGCCGCCAGTAGCGGAGCGCACGCACTTAACCGCTAAGCTACCAGGCCGGCCCTAGGATTTTTAAACTTTTTAATTTTTTGATTCCGTAGAATATTTCCGTGCTTTACGAGTAAAATTACGTGAAAAGGTTACACTCAGAAAGTCTTCTCTGTCCTTGCTCTCTGTGGTCCATGGTCTGCCCTGGGCACCGCTCATGGGCAGAGGAAAGGTCTCTGTACGTCCCTGTTTCCTCACGGAGTGGGTGGTACCGGCCTGTCTCCTCCCCGACAGCACAGTGCAGAGGTCACTCTGTGGTCAGCGCATGGACGTCTTCCTCCCTCTTTCTGGGACATTCAGGTTGATCTCAACATGTTCTGGACCTCCGCCGTCCTCTCACGCATTCCCAGGCTCTGTCATCCGTCCAGCAATGGCTCTCATGGCCAGGGAGATTCCATGGAGAATCTCCATTTGATTCTTTTTATTATTTCTGTGTCTCTGCTGAGACTTCCCATTTCTCTGAGACTTTCATGTCCTGTATACAGGCCTTGTTTTACTTTGTCGAGGATTGCCCTTCAAGGATCTTTACCTGAGGGGCGACATCTGTTCCTCTCTGGGCTGGACTCAGTTGCTTTTCTTTTCTCTTTGGGACACGTCCATTGTCCTGGTTCTTCGTGTGTTGTGTGTGAACTGTTCTTGTGAACGTGTGGGGACTCCCGTGTTGCTCTCGTGTGGTTTCCTTTGTTTCATTGATCGGCTCTGGTCCCTGCTCCGTCGACATCCTCTCTCCTGGCTCAGGGTCAGGCAGACATGTGGACAGAGATTGAGCCCCACTCTCTCCCGCACTTAGGAGTTCCAGCTGCTCTCTCCTGACTCTGCACACGAGGGTCTTGCTTGTGGGGCCCTGGGCCCTGTGCCCTGTCCACATGGGCTGTAGGCTGCACTGAAGCCCTGCAGACAGTGCTGCCCCCTCACCCAGGCTGAGCTCCCACCATTCTCTGCTTTATCGCCCGCCAGTGCCTTCTGGTCGCAGCTTCTTGTGTTATTTCCACCTTCAGAGTTGCCTTCTGAGGGTGGGGGTCACCTGCAGATATAGTCCGTCACACCCGCAGACAGAGGCCAGAATCTGGGCCGTGTGAGTCACGTGGATTTCTGAGAGTCTGGGCCGCACTAGGAGGCGGGATTGCTGGTCAAGAGCCTGCACATCTCTGCTTTGGAGGGTCTGCCCTAGTGGCCTGTGAAGGTCCAGAGACGACCGCCTTGTCCAGACTAAATGCTCTGCCAGCTCAGCCTCTCAGCATCCCTTGGCCTCTGGTTGATGCTTGTAATGACGCAACCAGGTGTCGGTGGAGCGGCATCTGGGTGCCCACCCTGCCCTCCGTGGATGCATGTCCTGGAAAAGCCATCACCTGCTCGTTGTCCTCCTGGCCTTTCCTCCCAGACTCTTCCTGTGGCTGCGTAACAGGTCACCACACATTCAGCTTGAGTGGCCCCTGGCCCACTCCCCCTTGTGAGAGTCAGACGACCGCATGGCTGGGTCCTTGCTCAGGGCCTGTGGGCCGGCGTGGGGTGCTCTGGGGAGAAGCTGCTTGCAGCTCATGCAGGGGCTTGCGGGGTCTAGCGCCTTGCAGTCTAGGATAGGTGTCCCGTTTCCTTCCTAGCTGTCGCAGGGCCACCTGCGTTCCTCTGACTTCAGGCTGGTGGCAGCTTCTTGCACTCTGGGTCTTTCCAGGGAAAGCTGTGCTTTTAAAGGGCTCGTGCGGTTAGATCAGGTGCCCAGATAACCTCTCCTCTCACAGTCAGTGCAGGTTCCTTTCTGTGTGTGTCACAACCGTGGGCGTCATGCCAGGGAGGGTCGTGGGGAGCCTGGGTCCTGGCTGCTGCCTGTGCCGCCGGGTCAGCAGGATGGCGAGGGATTGCTGTTTCAGGGCTGCAGTCCCCACTCGGTGGGCCCGCAGACGTTTCTTTCGTCCCCTCATGAGCGGCCTGGCAGCCCTCGGCCCAGTGCAGCTTCCTGCTCTCTCTGTCCATCCTGCCCAGCATGCCCCGAGTCTCCAGCCCCTCCTGGACCCTGCTCCTCTTCTTCCATCACCTGGTCTCTGGGGAGCTGCACGGCCTACTCGGCCGCCCGCTGCCCGCCTCGGTTCCTGTCGTCCTGCCCACTTTCTTCTGATATTTGTGGCTTGAGGGCATTGGGTGGGGACGGCGCTGTCCACCTAAGTTGTTCCTGTTGGTGGTTGTTTTCACCACCTGACTGGAAGCCAGTGAGGACGCCGTGTCCACTTTGGGCTTCCTCAGCCTCGACACCCCAGGGGAGGGTGTGGAGTGGGTGTTATCCGCCAGTTGCACCCCGGCCTGCCCTGCCCTGCCCTGGGGGCGTCTCCGCTGGGCGGGTCTGCAGTCCTGTGGAGTTCTCCAAGCCCTCAGCGCGTCTCTCGCCCTGCAGGACGGGGAGGTGTACTGCATCGACGCGCGCTTTTACGGGAACGTCAGCCGCTTCATCAACCACCACTGCGAGCCCAACCTGGTGCCCGTGCGTGTGTTCATGTCGCACCAGGACCTGCGCTTCCCCAGGATCGCCTTCTTCAGCACCCGCTTGATCCAGGCCGGGGAGCAGCTGGGGTACGTGCCACTGTCCCCTTACTAGCCCAGGCGCTGGCGCGACGAGGTTTGGGGACCAGGCGAGAGCATTGCCTTCCGGGGCGCACACATGTGCTGCTTGACACAGGCGTCTCCTCGGTGGTTTTCCATTTGCTGGAAATCCTGACAAGAAGGCACAGTTCAGGTCGGGCCGAGTTGACCGGCTCCCGGAGGTCCAGGTAGGTTTGGACGCCCGCTCTCAGCTCTGCTCTCTCCGCAGGTTTGACTATGGGGAGCGCTTCTGGGACATCAAAGGCAAGCTGTTCAGCTGCCGCTGCGGTTCCCCCAAGTGCCGGCACTCCAGCACAGCCCTGGCCCAGCGGCAGGCCAGCGCTGCCCAGGAGGCCCAGGAGAATGGTCTGCCTGACACCAGCTCCTCCACTGCCGACCCCCTATGAGACGTGGCCGGCCTCGGGGTGCCGGGAGCCAGATACTGTCCACACTGCAATTTAGAGAGGAAGAGAGAAGTGCACAAGACAGCGGAGGGTCCCGCTCTGGGGCTGGAGGGTCTGAGCCGAGGCTGCCAGGCCTGACATGGCAGTCTGTGGGCGGGGGTCAGGTGTTCTGGACCCGAGGCCTCCAACTGGGAGCGGATGCTTTGGAGCACCCTGGGATTCCGCGCTGGCGTGACCTTGTGAGTTTCTGATGGTGGTTTTGTCGTTTCCACGTTTCTCGTCTCCCCTCTGCTCTCTGTGGTTCCCGTTCCACCGCTGGGCTGGTTGGCAACGTCCTGTCGGCCCAGACTCCTCCGTGTGGTGCCGCCAAAGCCACTGTCACCCGCAAGCTGCTCCGTTAGACCCGTCTGCAGCCAGCGTGGCTGGTGCCGGTTCCTGGGCACCACGCAGACACCATCTCCACCGTGATCTGAGAGAGGTCGGGCCAAGCTGCCACTAACTTTGGAGAAAATGTGGGTTTGCTTTTTAAAGAAATCCTATATCTAGTCCTATATATCAGACCTCTAATGCGCTTCCTTTCGAGGAAGCGGTTTGGTGGGTGCAGGAGGGCCCCGGCCCACGGAGGAGCCCGCACCAGCCCTGCCAGTGTGGTAACACTGGCGCCTTCTGTTGATTTTTAAGCCACATGCTATGATGATGAATAAACTGATTTATTTTCTACCATTATTGAACATTAGGACAAACAGAAAATAAACACAAAACACAGACAACGGTGCTGATTCTGGTGTGGTTTCTACTCACCATGTGAAATAAATATCAACTGTATAAAGAGAACAAAGTGATTTTAGAATAAAATGCAGGAGAACACTTTTTTAAATGTTAGTCTTGTAGTGAATAAATTTGCCATCACCTTTTGTGTGACGGCCCGGCAGGTCATATCCTTCTTTTTGGCATACTTTTTTAAATACTGTAATTAGTGCAGTAACAGTGGGGTTTTTTTTGTGCGATCTTCTAAAACATTCATAATGCAGTCATGTTTATTTTTTTCTGTTAAAATGTTTTTGACAGTTTTAAGAGCAGTCTTTTGGCTCAGACCATTTCTTGTTCTGTTTTCAATGAAATCAATAAAAAAAAAGAAGTACTTTAAATGAGGTTTTTATTATGATATCATGTTTCAACTGGTTTCTGCAAAACACCTATGTTTCCTGTGGGGCGCGGTGCTCACGGGCTCACACGTGACCCCCTGGACCAGTGGGCTGGGCCCGGCCCTGTGCCCAAGTCTGAGCAAGTGGACCCGGAAGCACGCACACACCCCAGACTTGTCCTTGAAGAGAGACCTGCACCTTCCCCAGGCAGATGTCAGGAGAGCCTTGTGTGCTGGCATGTGTGTGCGTCCATGTGCATGCATGTGTGTTACGTGTGTGTGCGTGCGTGCCTGTGTGTGTGCACACCTGTGTGTGTCCATGTGTGTACACGTCTGTGTGTGCCTGTGTGTGCGTGTGTACATCTGTTACACGTGTGTGCATGCACGTCTGTGTGCGTCCATGTGCATACACGTTATGTATACATATTATGTATCTGTGTCCCTGTGCATGCACACGTCTGTTATGTGTCTGTGTGCGTGCACGTCTGTGTGCATCCATGTGCGTACACGTTTGTGTATGCACACGTCTGTGTCCATGTGTGTGCACACATCTGTTGTGTGTGTGCACATGTGTGTGTCCATGTGTGTGCACACATCTGTTGTGTGTACGTGTGCATGCACATGTGTGTCCAGCGCCAGGTGTCATTCTGGAGGCTGATTGGGCAGCACCAGGTAAGGCCCCAGAATCCCAGTCAGATCTGCATTTGTACATGGTGAAGCTGGAAACAGCAAGGCTGGAGCCCTTTCTGTTTTTACACACAGAAGTCATTCAATTAGATGTTTTCAGACATTCATGCAGAGCGGTAGCAACGCTCGTGCACTTTGTAAGTAGCCCGAGCAGAGGGCCTTCCCCTCCTGCGGGCCGTTGGTCTAGCTGCATCGGCCAGGCAGGAGACCCTGCGCCCCCTGTGCAAAGCCTCAGTGTCTGAGAGGAACAGAAGGTGTGATGATCCTGCAGAGAGGCAACTCCCCTTTCTTCTGGGAGGACTCGGGCTTGGCCCTCAGGGCTTGTTGCCTTCCTCTTCCGGGTGGTGCCAGGACCCTGAGAAAGGGCTGTGTGGCAGGAAGGCCCAGCCTGGCTGGGGCTGGGGCTCAGGAGAGTTGAGGACTGTGGGCCCGTGGGCCGCCTCATCCCGGAGTCAGTGGGTGGGGTGGCAGAGTCCACCTAGAGCTTGGACCTGCCAGCCCTCTGCGGCCCCTCCCCTCAGCCCCCCTCGGGCTCAGTTCATTGCCCTACAGCTAACTGAGCTCGTTTGCATGTGGTGGTCTGCTTGTTCTGCTCTGTGCAATTGGTTGGGGGTACAAATAGGTCTCTGTTGGATCAGGATCCCATCTAGTCACAAACCTTTGGGGTGTTGTGCAGGCCGTGGGACGAGGGCACTCCGCACTAAGCGCTGTCGTGGCAAGTTTCGGCAACTTCATAGTCTTCATAGACCCACCAGAACACCCGTTCCCGGCCTGGCTGCCTGCTCCCCGGCCTGGCAGCTCACACTCACCAGATCTGCGGCTCCTCCCTTCTCTGCAGTGGCTTCATGTCAGTAGAAAGATGCTGACCTCGGCTTTCAGCAGGTCCACACTGCCTTCAGTGACTGTACCAGAGTTACGTCCTTGCTGGTGTACATAACGCGTGTTTCCAGTTTTCCACTAACGTAAGCAACGCTGGAGAGAGGAATTCTGTGCATCACCTTTTTCCACTTGTGCCATCATCCTCTCAGAGGAGGGCCATAGTGTCTCATACGTTTGCCATCTGTCACCAGAACCCCATCCATGAAACGTGGGCCAGTCTTTGCCTCCACCAACAGGATACGTGTCTCCACATCCTGCGTGGAGCTTGGTGATACTTCTTACTTTTTCTAATCGTCTAGTGGAAAAATGACACC